>NC_072892.1:157348791-158598791 GCF_027943255.1 Anastrepha obliqua | reverse complement strand
ATTGGCGGAGCGTGCCGTGAATGATAAGAATTATTTGCCGCTGTGGTGAGTAGTAGACGACTGGTTCAATGCGTAGATGTTGTGTTGTAAAGAAATACATTTTTATATTTTGTTTTTAACACAGGAATTTTCTGGTTACCAATACGAAATACCACACAAACATGACAAGCATAGTTTTGTGCCAAAGTGGGCTCTTCTCTTCTGCGCTGATATTGGCAAAGATGCGGGGCGTTTGCATAGACACATTTTTGGCGCTGACCAGCGTTGTTGGGCAAGAATTCGGTAAATATCGTAAAGACTGTTTGCAAGAAAGGAACAATAACTGTTTTACATTAGGCTGGTACACAGAGATGAATGTGTGTTTATATAATTTGAGCGAGCCAATGTTTGCGGAAACGATCACCTATTTGCCGCAAGTGTCCGTGGACTTTTTTGGCTTCATACAAGAGAAACTACCGAACATCAGACATTGTGTACTTAAGGTGGGTGTTAAATTGTGTACAATGCATTGCACATATCGGGTGTTTTTTTAAAGCTTGAGAACTTAAAATGATAATGCGAAACAGACGATACAGAAATGTTGTTGGAATGCATTTTTTACCTTATAATCTGGTAGATAATTTTACGGCATTTATTTTTTGAATATGATATCCGACATACTTATGTCTGCGAACTGGAGTTGGTGTGGAAGGCTTGACATTCGGGCGAATGGGCACAGTATGGGGGATTTTGCCAATCTCCAGGCGCACTAAACTACGAATATTCGGCTCGAGCGTGAAGTCCGTATTGTACGGAAGCGAAACATGGCTGGTCTCTAACATCACAAAGAGTCTACAAACCTTCTCCTCCGCTTCATCTGCAGAATATTCTGGCCAAACACCATCAGTAATGACGCACCGTTTCCACGACAGTCGGTTCTACGTTACTGAAACGACCCGGATTTATATCCGGCCAAGGACTGTCACTCCAGCAGCATTCCCCGGATATAAGAATGGGGAATGTTTATGCTGCTACAACAACACAAACAACAATGACGCACTGTGGAGATTAACGAACGAGGAATCCATCCAAATCAAACGCATACATTTAGAAAACCACCAGATAGCATCACGAGAATGGCGCCGGACTGAAACCCGCAAGGGAGCAGAGGTCGCAGTCGACCAAAACACTTGGAGAAGGTCGATGCTGCGCGAACTAGCAGATGCCGACATCCCATGTGACGGTGCGAAAACAACAGCACAGAACCGTGTACGCTGGAAGAGTCTTGTCGAGGCCTTATGCTCCCGAGAGGAAAAAAAACTTACCTAAAACGCAATAAGCTAACGAATCATTGACGTCTAGGAGTTAGAGGATCTTTATACCATATAACATCTCCGCCTTGAATGGCATCAATGGTGGCTTGAATATTGCAATGAATCAATTGTTAAGCGCGCTGTATCTTGACCTCATTGGTCCTTGTGTGTATCGAGAAATTGAATCTGGGTCCAGGACACAGGGGTATAACTGGGAACGAAGTACCTGACGCATTGGCAAGAGAGGCTGCGGCCTCGCCATTGATAGGACCCGAACCCTTTCTTAATATGGAACAACATACGATCAAAAAGAAGCTAAGGAGTGAAGAGCTAGGGCAAGCGGAGGTTAGCTGGCACCAAACTATGGGGCTACATCAGGTAAAATTCTTACTGGGTGGGTACAACCAAAAAAGGTTTAAAAATCTCATAACTCTCGCCAAAGACGCTCACGGGTATTCTCACAGATCTCCAGAATGCTCATGATCGTGATATGGTCCACTGACTCTTGTCGTTTCTGTGACCGATCCCAGGAAACTGCAATACACCTTCTCCTTGAATGCAGCGCTATGATGTGGAGAAGGTTGAGCCATCTCGGTCATTTACAACCGAAAGGAAGGCACATACGCCCAGTCCAATCCAGCTCTATATTTTTAATAAGGGGAAAGCCTCTCGATAGTGTACTGTGATGAGTATAAGGCACAAAAGGCCGTGAGGTCGAAGTGCAAACCTCCAATAAATCTAAATCTAATCTGCGCCGTCTTGTGGGAACCAAATGTCGTCGATGTTTAGTTTATTGGTTTTTGGAAACAAAAAATGCAGTCAGCATGGCTCGATAGCGCTCGCCATTCACCGTACCGACAAGTCCTTATTTCGAAAGAAATAAAAACCGATTATGCCGCCAGTGCTCGATGAACTTCGCGAACGGATTTTCTTTTTTTTTTTTTTAGATAGTTCTCGTGCATCTAAAACAACACCTGATATATATATGAATATTAAATTATATTCACATATTCAGTGATTAGCATAAATCCACGAACATTTTTTGACTCGTTCACATATAGCAGATTAGCTGACAATCACCTGTCAAGACTGCTTTGAAAGGTTTTCCTGCATAGAAATTGGTTTGGTGAAATATTTTAGTGTTTTTGTTTTTCTTTATTTTTCCTCCCTGCTATAGCGTTTGGAACACCAACTAAATCCCTTCTCAGCTGTGCTTCGTCCAATTGTTTCGCACATATCCTCCGGTCACCTAGAGCTCAACATAAATGACAATAAAACATTTTTATTTGATTTTTGTAAAAATCTCATCGAGACGTATTTAGCCGTACTCATTCATATGGAATCTCAACGTTCGAAGAGCGAGCACATAACAAACGCTTTATCTACATTTCGTATAACCTACGAGGACAATCAAGTAGGTATTCCACCATGAGGGCCTATCACATTTTTTACGCTTTATTTTTTTTTTCGTAGTTTGCAATCGAAACGTCACGCTTCAAACCAATTTCCGCTGGTTGTGCACACTGCGCTTGTGTTGTGGATGGCATTGCCTATTTTTGGGGTTCGAATGGAGTGCCTTGTAATTATAGCGTTAGCAAGTCTTCCGGTATGCAAAAAATTCAAATAATACTCTTCGTTTCACTAAGAAAACATTTTGCTCGCTTTCAGATCCGCCAGAGCCAGCGCACGCTGTCAAAAGTTTGGATTTGCTGTCACAACTGAACTTGGAAGTTCATACTGTGAAATGCGGACGACAACATACTTTAGTATTAACGAACAATGGGGTGCGTTCAGCTTTTCCCGCACAACTCTGCGCTATTTTATTTATAATTTATTTATCACTGTTTTGTAGTTGTATACCTTTGGCAACAATAATCTGCTGCAATTGGGCATTGGACGCGACATGCAAGTGTCATTGCAGCCAGTGCTGGTGCGTGCTTTCGATGGCAAAAATATAACAATCATAGAAGCGGGGCAATATCATAATGCTGCTGTGGCCGATGGACTGCTCTATACCTGGGGGTAAGTGAGAAAAAGTAATTCGTTGTGTTGGCAAGCATTAAAATGTATAAATTTTTCACTGTAGCTGGGGCATTTATGGTCAACTGGGTCATGGAAATTGTGAGAGTGTGCCGGAACCGAAAGTAGTTGCTTTCTTCAAATCAAAGGTAAGGCTTTGGAAAATATTTGTTACTTCAAAAATTGAAGGCTGAAATTTAAGTAAAACACCCAATTTTACACTGTTTTGTTGAGGTTCAGCGCACTAGACGGGGGCAGTTTACTGGGGGAAGGTATACCGCACAATGCTGAACACCTGTGCCGATGGGTAGTTAGTTTTCCAAGTATCCTTCAGGCGGAGTTGTATGCCATCTATCTATGTGCAGAGGTAAACTTAGACAGAAATTTCCGAAATACGAGAATTGCTATTCTGAATGGTAGTCATCCTGTGAGATTAAGTCCTCACTGGTCTTTGAGTGTATCGAGAAACTAAATCTACTATGAATGCACAATTGCATCCATCTAATTTTGCCCCCCCCCCCCCCAAAAAAAAAGGGGTATAACTCAGAACGAAATAGCGAAGGCATTGGTAAAAGAGGCTGCAGCCTCGCCATTAATAGAACCCAAGCCCTTCCTTGCTATGGGACCACATACCATCAAAAAGAAGCTTAGGAGTGAAGAGCTAGGGTAAATGGAGATTAACTGTCACCAAACTATGGGGCTACGCCAGGCGAGATCCTTACTGGGAGGGTACAACCAAAAGAGGTTTAAAATACTCATAATCCTCCCCAAGAATAAACTGAAAATGCTCACGGATATTTCCACAAGCCACTGCGGACTGCGTAATCATCTGCACATGATCGGGATATGGTCTATTGACTCCTGCCGTTTCTGCGACCAATCCCTGGAGACTCCAATGCACCTTTTCCTTGAATGCAGCTCTATAACGTGGAGAAGGTTGAGGCATCTTGGCAAACTGCAGCCAGTAGAAAAACACACACGCTCAATCCAATCCAGCTCTATCCTGAGTTTAATAACTGAGAACTGGGGCTGAAAGAAGTACTGTGATGAGTAGAAGACGCAAAGGAGCATGAGGTCGTAGATAATCTAATCTAATCACCTATTCCCATGTTCACTTAAACCCACTCACCTAACACCCCTCTCCCTCCGGCGCCAACCTGTCTAAACAGCACTTGCCCTAGGTCTACCGTTAATTGAAGTAGACGATGAACATCGGTAAGGTACGACGAAATCCAGAACAAAATTAACCGACAACTACTGGGCCGGGCAATGTTTAGACAGACAAGTAAGGACATTCATCGGGAGACACCACCTTCTTAAGCTCCCGACCGCCGAATGCCGTAATCGAAGTCCAACCACCACCAGCTCCAGCTACGCCGAGAGGCTGCGTAACTTTGGCACAATTACCTTCTGGATACTGTAGCAGGTTAAGCTCCTACCTATCCAGAATTCACCCCGAAATACCAAACATATGTTCAATATGTAAATGCACCCCGCACGATACTAACCACCTTTTCACATGCCCCACCAAACCCACTCATCTAACACCACTCTCCCTCTGGATCCAACTTGTCGAAACAGCAAGTTTCCTGGGCCTACCGTTAGATGAGCTAGACGAAGACGACTGGTAACTAACAGGGCCTACTGAACTGCTACAGTTTCCACGACAGTCGGTTCTACGTTACCAAAACGCCCCGGATTTATATCCGGTCAATGATTGTAACTCCAGCAGCATTCCCCGTATAGAAGTATGGGGAATGTTTATGCTGCTACAACAACAACTGAACTGCTACTACACCAACAACAACACTGTTTTATTTATTTGATCGGTCGGTATTTCGCCTTCAGTCTGAAATAAGTAAAACAATAAAAAATTGTGTGTTTTATTTGAATTCAGGAATTGCGTTCAACTTATTGAAAATAATATTTACAATTTCACGGCCAAAATCTATATAAAACTTTTTAAAAAAATTTATATAATTTGCTTTAGAAAATACTCCAAGTATCTTTGGGGCACGCGCACAGTTTAGTTCTTTGTCAGACACCGAACAACGCGAATGCCACCGATTTGTTTGTGTTTGGTTCCAATCATTTTGGCCAGTTGGGGATTGGTACGGGTTCCGCGAGCCAAGAAGGACCGATCAACATTTCTGCCGACGATGAAATGAATTGCACTAGTCAAGTAAAGAGTTTGGTGCCTTTAAAGCTGTTCGTGTGCGCCGAAAGAATAAGACTGATACATACCAAATTTTTTTCTAACGTAAGTACTCCACTTCCTTCTTTACCTTCCAAGTGTAACTCAACTAATCGTTAACCACAGTTAGCTGTCGATGAGAATGGACGCATGTATACGTGGGGCTCGTCGCCACAAGCACTACGCCTAGCCAATCAGATAAAGCGTCGTGCGAATGCTAAGCAGAAAATGGAGGAACATCAACGACGTGAAATAAGTAAACGTTTCGAAGCTACATTGACCAGTGATACTACAAGCGCGCCTTCTATTGCCACGTCCACGTCCAAAAGCGCTTATGCGGAGGCACCCGAGTCGATTGCCACTGAAATTGCCACCAGCATACTTGCGGATGTTGTGGACAAAACGGTACCACCTACTGCTCAGGCTGAGACGACTAACGAAACCACTGCGGCGGTGTCCAGCGTAGATGCAGCGATTGCAACCAAAGAGCCAGAGCTGGTCGAAGTCTTGGCACCAAGTGTTGAGCAAGAGGAGGTTGACGAACTGAAGGAGGCAGATATGAAAGAAATTATAGTTGAAGAAACTACTGCTGCGGCAGGTGAAATCACAATACAGTTGGTGGGCGATGTGGTTGAGGAGTTGGTCGAAAAAATTAAACCCATGGTGGCACAACCACTCAAATCTTCAAAGCCCTTGGCGCAAGAGCCAGATGAGGTTGCAGCAAAAGCAGAAGACACCCAACAACAGTCAGCCGTGACGACAGCAACGGCGACGGTTGCTGAGGTCGATCCATCCGAGCATATGACGCCGCATTTGGTGGACACAACCGAGGTGGCTGGTCAAATACTACAAGTGAGCGTTGATTTTTAGTCATATTTTTTACCTTATGTGAGTGCTATTCATTTTGCGATTGTCAATTATGCTTCCCAGATTTCAAGCGGGCTCTTCCACTTTGCCTTGATCTCATCCACTTGTACCCTGTACACTTGGGGCAAGAATTTGGAGCATCAGCTGGGCACAGGAGATAAGGAGCGTCGCGCCGTCAGCAAACCATCGCCCGTGGACTGTGTGGATCATCCGATGTACGTCGATTGCGGCGCAGACTTTACGCTTGTCATGACCACCGAGTATATGGTCAAGGCGTTCGGTGGCAATTCAAACGGACAGGTAACCGTAAATAGTGCTTTCGCTTCACTACTATTTTGTATATATACTAATCTAATCTTCTTTTTCCTCAACAGTGCGGTCGTGATCTTGGTCCGGCCATTGATAAGATGAAGCAGCGTGTCATCTGTTTGCCCACCACGAAGCGACTGATGCGTCTCGAAAGTCAGTGTGTTGACGTGCCCGTCGAAATAAATTTGCCACGCCCACGCATACGCTTGGAATCAGAGCCTGTGCGTTATTTGAAAAGCATACCCAAGTATCAGCCTCAGTTTATGCAAGAGGCCGGCATAAGTTTCGATGACGCGGCGCACTTCGAACGTCCGTCACCCTCGAATCAATACAAGTCTACAACACAAGCGGACAGTAGTGAGAATGTGGCCACCGGTCAAGACTCCGACGATTTGATCTCAAGCTTAGAGAATTTAAGTAACAATGAAGCGAACGATGGCTGTTCATTGAATTTTTCGTTGCTGCCTTCATCGGGCGCAGCGGCCGTGGTGCCAGCAGCTGCAACTGTACCGGCGGACGATGCGCAACACAGTGCCGCTGTTGACGATATAACCCCCGATGAGCAGAGCTACGTGCGTTTACCCGTCACAGACAACTCGGATGCCAGTGGGGCATTGCTGGGCCAGCAGAATGCGGAAGAATGTCCACTGGTGCTAGCAACAAAGTTGGAAGCGAAAGGCGACCACACCCCACACGAAGCAGGCTCACAGAGCACGCTCACATCGAATGCGCCTGTCGAGGGTGAGGTGACTTTGGAGGAGGAGGAGGAGGATGTAAATTTGCAACAGCTGCGCCAGTACATACACTATTGCCTGTACGTGTTCCACGGCCTATACAATCCCGACAAAGTGTGTGACTTCTCGAAAGATCGTCTGGAGTATCGCATACGGACGCTTATGTTGAATTTCAAATTTGTGGATGCGTTCGTGTTGTGTTTGCAAAACTGCAATAGCGCCAGTAAAGCGCTGAAGATTTTCGCATACTTCTCGAAGGATACCGGATCGGTGCCGATGCGCCGTCAGGATGTGAAGTACTTAATTTACTATTTGATGAAACACTTCTTGGCGCAAAAATTCGATATGCTCGAATGTGAACGTTTCTTTATGGGCGATCTCGATTACTATTTGCTCGAATTGTCGTATGTATTGTTCTTCAACAACAACAACACCATGCTAGAGCAGAGTTTCAATGAGAAATTCAAAAGCTATTTTGCCCACGAGGAGGCGCAGCTAAATCAAAATCAAAATGATGCTGAAGAGGCGCAACACAAGCTACGGGATACGGATGTGATATTCGATAGCCTAAGCGTTAAGTTCAAAACGATCGTTTGCCAGAGGCTGATGCAGCACTGCAACAATTAGTTGCTGGTGCTTAGCACCATTAGTTTAACTTGTTTTTAATTTATTAATTGATTCGTGATATGAGTTGTTTTTTTTTAGTTCATTTGGCGTTTTTTATTGTATTTAAATTTACATCTAACTTATATATATTTGTGTTAACGAGAAAATGTAATATACATATACATATATAGTCATTTATACCTCATATATTACGAGTTGTTTTTATGTTTGCTTTTGCGTTTGTGTTTGTGTTTATTATTGCCTTTGCATTTGGCTGGAATCAGTAGAGAACCTGGATATATGCCCACGCCAGCCACGTCTATATTACAGGAACGACACGACACCCGGCCAGGGGTTATTTCAGCAGTATTCGGCAAATTTTATGGAAATCGCTTTTAGCGATTACAACAACAGCAACAACAAATCTTTGTGACCAATTAGTGTAAAGTGAAGGAATAAACGGCCACATCCTACGAATGAGCAACGATAAAGGTATAAAAGAGATCTTCGAAACAAATCCGCAAGGCGACAGAAGAAGCGGCCGGCCGAGAAAACGATGGAGAGATGCCATTGAAGGCGACTTTGGAGCTATGGGCACATCTGATACCAAACGAAAAGCTGATGACCGAATGACGTGGAGGGGAATTATAACGGAAACAATGGTTCACCCAGAGCTGTGATGCTGAAGGAATAGAAAAGGAAGCACTCGGAGCTTCAACCTGGAAGACCTGCACCTTTCTTAAAATCCAGAATTTTTTCCAGTATTGTATTTTTACTATTTGTTTTTCCTTATATTCCTCTTTCTTATTTAATAATATTTTATTTTCTATAGGCGTGCCAATTTCTTCACTGGCCTATTATTATCTTGAATTTGAGGTTATGATATTTTAAGAAGATTTTTAGTTATAAAATCGTGCAAGTCCTTGTTCGTAATGAAACCCTGCCGACTTGGTGCGCTGTAACGACCATCAGCAAAATGTACCCAGTGGAACCGAAGCGATTTTTAAGTCCTAGAAAAATATTTTTGGTTACGCTTTGCTACACCGCCAAACTTTGTGTAGAATTTAATTTTCAAAATTAGTTTGCTAAATGGAAATTTTAATTTTTCCCAATTAATTTTCAAAGTCTCGAAATTTACTTTTACAATTTTTCAAAATTTTAATGTTTCGAAATTTATTTTCTAAAAATAATTTTTTCAAATTTTATTTTCTAAATTTAAGTTTTATTTTTTTTTTTAATTAATTTTCTAAATTTTAATTTTTTGTTTGAAAATTAATTTTCTAAATTTTAATTTTTTGTTTAAAAATTAATTTTCTAAACTTTAATTTTAATTTTTCAAAATTAATTTTCTAAATTTTAATTTTAGCTTTTTTAAATTTATTTTCTAAATTTTAATTTTGCAAAACTAATTTTTTAAATTTTAATTTTAATGTTTCAAAATTTATGTTCTAAATTTTAATTTTTATGTTTCAAAATTAGTTTTCTAAATAAAAATTTTAATTTTTCCAAATTAATTTTCAAAGTTTCGAAATTTACTTTTTAAATTTTTCAAAATTTTAATGTTTCAAAATTTATTTTCTAAAAATAATTTTTTCAAAATTTATTTTCTTAATTTAAATTTTATTTTTTTTTTAATTAATTTTCTAAATTTAAATTTTATTTTTTTTTTTTAATTAATTTTCTAAATTTTAATGTTTCAAAATTAATTTTCTAAACTTCAATTTTAATTTTTCAAATTTAATTTTCTAAATTTTAATTTTTTGTTTGAAAATTAATTTTCTAATTAAATTTTAATTTTTTGTTTCAAAATTAATTTTCTAAACTTTAATTTTAATTTTTCAAAATTAATTTTCTAAATTTTAATTTTAGCTTTTTTAAATTTATTTTCTAAATTTTAATTTGGCAAAATTAATTTTCTAAATTTTAATTTTAATGTTTCAAAATTTATGTTCTAAATTTTAATTTTTATGTTTCAAAATTAGTTTTCTAAATGGAAATTTTAATTTTTCAAAATTATTTTTTTTAATTTTGATTTTAGTGTTTGAAAATTAATTTTCTAAATTTAGATTTAAATTTTTCAAAACTATTTTTTTAAACTTTAATTTTAATTTTTTGAAATTAATTTTCTAAATTTTAATGTTTCAAAATTAATTTTCTAAATTTAGATTTAAATTTTTCAAAACTATTTTTTGAAACTTTGATTTTAATTTTTTGAAATTAATTTTCTAAATTTTAATGTTTCAAAATTAATTTTCTAAATTTTAATTTTTCAAAATTAATTTTTTAAACTTAAATTTTAATTTTTAAAAATTAATTTCCTAAACTTAAATTTTAATGTCTCAAAATTAAATTTCTAAATTTAAGTTTTAAGTTTCCCAAATTAAATTCCAATTATAGCACACAAACAGCGATTTCAGTCGAAATCCCAGAATAGTTAATTAACCAATTACTTTTTGAAGCACATAGTTCAATATATAGTTACTTACCAATAGCGAAACTTAAATAAAAATTCGAGAAATGCCTCCTTAAAAAAATAATTATTGAAAGTGTAATAGCTTTAAGTTCTCTTTCATAAGCAATCCGTGCTTTATGCTTTGTGCGCTTGGCACAATTGAAATTAAAATTAACTAAAAGAAATATAAACTATAAATAAAAAAAATATACGATTAAAAGAATAAAAGAAAAAAAATTAAGATTAAAAAACTAAAAGATAAAAAAAAAATATAGAAAAAATGCATTGCTTTAGTGAGCTTTTTCACTTATGAATAGGTAAATGATTTGTTTTTCTCATATTTTGCAAAATGCAACCGCTTTACATTTTTTACTGAATCCATAATTTAAGTAAATAAATGCATTTTTTCAATTGAATATTAAACAATAATAAAACCATTGGTACTGTGCAAGATTGCAGTGATCAATAACAAAAACACACACAGACACACACACACACACATAAATATATACAACTTTTTGTACATTGTAAGCTTGTGATCTTTTGGTTATATAACTGCTATACATACATACACACACATATAAACAACAAGCATGCGCTTGTGGTAGTAACCCAGTCGACATCGTAAATATATAAATTACTGTATAAAATATAAACAACGTTTTTCCTAAATAAATAAATAAATAAACATACATAAAAATGAATTTCATAATAAACTAATATAATAAGTATTGTACTCGATTACGTTGAAAGTTGTTTTGCAAACACACACAACCGAAATTGTATAATATTAAGCTTTTGCAAGAGGGGAAATCTTATACCCTCATCCGTAGGCTCGTACAATTGCCCGTTGTGGATGCCCCTAAAAGCAGGCTGCATTCAGAAGTAACCTTTCATACACCGACCATATCTACTTATTGTTGAACAGACAGTTGAGTGGAGGAGTCCACTTTACCTTGTCTCCATGCCAGGTTTGTTGTTGTGGTTGTTGTTGTAGCAGTAAGAGAAGGTTTGTTCGGTTCGTGAAACAAAAAGAATTACGTAGAATCCGAAGGTCGCTAAAAAAAAAGTTTTAGGGGAACTTTGGATTCTACATTATTTTTGTGTTTCACGAACCTAAAGCTAAATTTTGTGACGTAGAATCCAAAGTTCCCCCACAAATTAAGCTAAAGCTAAATTTTGTGAAACTCAAAGGGAATGACGTCGGCATATCTGTAAAATTCGCTCAGAGCCTTATAACGGTCTGCTAGATAGTACACCTTTAAAAATCTTTTCACCATTGTCTTCATAGACTTTCAAAAAGAGTTTGACACTATTCACCACGGCGCTATTCGTAACGCTCCCAAATGCAAACGGGGCCGTTTGAAAATGATTAAACACATTTAAGTACTTTACTCGGACGCAAGTTTTCGGGCAATGCGTGAAAAACTTCTGGGAAATAAATCTTAAGTATTAGCAGTTGTAAGACTGTGTTCTCTCGCCTCTGCTCTTTAACATCGTGTTGGACGTCATCATGAAGAACGCCTCGTCTGCTGCAAGTGGCATTACCTGGCGTCTCTAAGGCCGCCTGGCAGATCTCAACTATGTACAGGGTTGGCCATATTCAACTGACCCATGTGATTATTAAAAAAATATGGAAAAAGAAACATTTTTTGGTGTTTCATTGTGAAAAACATTTAATTTAGTTCAAGGAGATTCGTTTACATCACTTTTTGAATATGATATCGCGCAAGTGGTCGCCCTTAGCTCGTATAGCGTAATGTGCCCGTTTTTCGGCGTTTTCCATAGTTTTGGCCAGCGTCTCGGCCGATATGGCGGCTATTTCCCGTCGGATATTGGCCTTAAGTGCGCCTAGTGTCTTTGGCTTGTTGACGTAAACCTTAGATTTCAAATTACAGTAAAAAGTTATAGGGTTACTCAATGGGTCAGTTTAATATGGCCAACCCTGTACATAGATGACATTTCTCTGCTGTCCCACAACTACCTTGACATTCGTCAGCGAAGATCAAAGCAGTGCAAATAAATATCAACTGAGGGAGCCGGTCTGACACTGGCATTCAAAAACATCCCATAAACATATTTGTAGTGTGCATCTTGATGTTGTTCAACAAATGGAGAACCTACTGTTTTAAGCCGACTCCGAACGAAAAATAATTTTTTATGAGGAGCTTTTTCAGTACAGAAGTACAGTCGGAGGCTTGCCATTCCCTGTAGAAGAGCGACAGCTATTAGAAACAACTTTTTCTATCATCTGGTGTTTTGTGCACAGAGATTCGAACTTGTGCGCTCCCGAATGGTAGTTACGCACCAACCCATTCAGCTACGGGGGAAGCTTCGCGACATCGAAGCTAAAAATCAAGAGAGAAAGTACAACAGCATGCGGGAGCCCTTGTCTTCCTTTGTTTGGTATTTCGATCTCGAAATGTTACCGACGAATGGCCGTTCGTTTGGAGGAGCGATTTTGGTTAAGCCCGCGATTTGCATGCGTGTTTAAGGTGTTAAGTGCTGTGGACGCCGTACTGATGTGTAATTGGGGTCAGATGTCTGTGAAGACCGAGAGTGGGATGGCTTCAAGGGCTTTCACTACTGGAAAAAGGAGAGGCATCAGGCGGTAAGACTTCCCGTGGTTGGCGGGTTTCCTAGGTTTCAGCAGTGGGACCACTCTTCAACTCATCGTTGATTGCTGCTGTTGAAGCAGCAAAAACATTTCTCGTACAAGTACTGGAAGTGCTGCTGGAGTGAGAGTCCTTGGCCAGATATAGAGTAAATCCAGGTCGTTCCGGTTATGTAGGATCGACTGTCGTGGTTGTTGTTTTAACAGTAATACAAGCCCCGTCAGTGTAGGGTATATCATCGGTCGTCTTCGTCTGGCTCATCTAAAGGTATGTAGGCCCAGGAAACATGCTGTTTCGACAGGTTGGGTCTAGAAGGAAGAGGGGAGTTAATTGAGTAGGTTTTAGGGGGCATGTGAAGAGGTGGTTAGTGTCGTGCGGAGTATCTTCACATGCCGGACATATGTTTGGTATGTCGGGGTCAATTCTGGATAAGTAGGAGTTTAACCTTCTACAGCATCCAGAACGTAGTTGTGCCAACGTTATGCGTGTCTTACGGGGAAGCTGGAGCTCTTCATCTGCAATAGGTGGAGGTTGGTCTCCGATTACGGGATTCACAGGGCGGGAGCTTAAAAAGGTGGTGACGGTCCCCCGATGAATGCCGTTTATTTACTGCCTAAATACTGTCTGGTCCAGTAGTTTTCTGTCAGTTTTGTCCTGGATCTCGTCGGCGTTTCGGTAACGTAAAACCGACTACCGTGGAAACGACCAGTGCGGTGGTCGTCGTCTTCGGTTAGGTATTACTTCCACCATCTCTTTTAGACTTCTTCTTCTTCTTAATTGGCGCGATAACCGCTTACGCGATTTTGGCCGAGTTTAACAAAGCGTTGGCCGCCACTTAAGGGACCGGTACTAAGAGGATTGACAAATTCTGGTACATTTAAGGTACTAAATTTCGCTTCATGTGTTTTCGGTTAGCTAACTGCAGATATATAACGTCGGAAACCAACATTTCTCAATCGAATGTAGGCAATTATTATTAAAATTCAGCTGCTACAACAACAACAATTACTTTCCCCAGATAAGATTGAGGACATGAAATACTTAACTCCGTTTTCTCCATCAGGCCAGTGCAAAAGAGTACCCTCAAATATTTGAGACGATCGGACGCAGCCCTAGAATAGATAACAAAGCTTGGCAATCGATTGCACCGATTTTTCATCTTAACCGCTTTTGCAGAGAAATTGCTGGTATTTGCTATTGTTGGAGCGTTGTTGTGGTAATGACCATGCAATAGCCCTTACTTTTTTTCTTTTCTTCTCCAATATTGTCCGTAGCGTTTCTGGAACCTCACAGCATTCGCGTAAGTCCCATTAGTAACTAAGCATTGCTATATACAGGCATAAAAAGGTTCATAGCTACATTTTATTTCTAAAATATATGTACATATATATGTATATATATGTATACGTAATATCAAATTTATTGCTTTAGCTTAAGGGGGGAGCCTGGTTTATAAGGTCAAAAAAATCGATTTTTTTTTTGTTTCGTTTTAAGCGATTCCTAATATATTTCAGAATATTCACACAAAGTTACAGAGCCTAATTCTCAATATTTCCTTAGATACAAAGCCAAAGGTAGGCGAGCGTTAGGTAGTTACGCTGTGACCAGACAGCTACAGTACAAACTTTATCTTCTTTTCTCAACTTTTCATTTTTATTTCTTTGAGCTGGCGTACATGAATGAAAAAAAAAACTAATGAACCTTTTGAAATGAATCATAGCTTGTTCCCTTCAGTATTAAATTCTCTTCTATTTGAACTAACAAAATAGATAAAAAAAATTTTTCAAGATTTTTATACCAAGTTGAAGTGAATTTTTTTTATAGAAAGGCATTTTCTTCTTTAAAACCTCCAAAAAGTTGAAATTTTGGAATTTCTCTCAGTTTTCTTAGTTCATCTAGAATAAAAAATCATGACAATTAGAAATCCATTTGAATTTTTTTGCTTTAGATAATAATTACGAGCTGTATCTTGTACGCCAGTTGGAAACTCCAGCGTTGCAGCGCTCTACTAATTTCTATGTTAAACATTTTTTTCAACTTATTTTAACCAGTACAAAAATTTGTTATACTTTTTAAATGTTCATTAAAAGATAGAAAAAACTTTGCAGTGCTAAATTAAATTTTTCCTTTAACAAAAAAATCGCAAAGAGATGCAATTTTTAGACCTCATAAACCAGGCTCCACCCTTAAAAAACGACCGGAGCTAACAACTATTTTCAATTGAAAAAAATTCTAAAAACTAACTAAACATTATGATGCTTTCCATTTCAATTCAACCGTGCTATTCGGGTCATGTTCTTCGATTTCGATGAAACTTAAATATGTTGCTCTCTGGTCAAAATAATGAGACCCGTATTTTTTTGTTCGCCCGAAAAAAATTTTTTTCAAGCTTTATCGGCAATTTTGTTTTTCGGCTCAAAATCGATTTTTTTTTAATAATGTAAGAATTTTTTTTTTAAATGCTAATAACTTAGTCAAAAATAAACCGATTTTAATAATTTTGGGTTCAAAATGATTGTCATTACTTACACGAGCGATTTCATGTAGAAACAATTGCAAAAAAGTAGTTGAAAATTTTTTAGTTTGCAAAAAACAAAAAGTGCGATACAGGTTTTTTACTCAAAAATTCATTACTCAATAACAACTCATTTTAGCTACTGGGCATTCAGCTTAATTGAAGTTTGAGGTGTCCTCTTGATTTGGAAAAAGTTATAAAAAAAAACAAAAATACACTTTTTGAAATATTGAATTTCGAAAAAATTTCAATTTTTTTTCTTTTTTGCTAAATAAAAAATTTTCAACTACTTTTGTGCAATTGTTTCTACATGAAGTCGCTCGTGTAAGTAATTACGATCATTTTGAACCCAAAATTATTAAAATCGGTTCATATTTGACTAAGTTATGGGCGTTTAAAAAATTTTTTTTCTTATACAATTAAAAAAAATCGAGTTTGAGCCGAACAACAAAATTGCCGATAACTCTTGAAAAAAATTTTTTTCGGGCGAACAAAAAAATACGTGTCTCATATTTTGACCAGAGAGCAACATATTTAAGTTTCATCGAAATCGAAGAACATGACCCGAATAGCCCGGTTGAATTGAAATGGAAAGCATCTATGCATTTTGCAGCACACATGTATGTGTCTATGTATGTACAATGTCTAATCTAATCTAATGTACATCAAAAAATCGGAAAATATTCGCCAACGCATAATTCTTAAATTTAAATGGCTGCCCATCTAAAGTTTCAGCTTAATATTATCCGTAGTCCAGCGTTTTGTTTGCAGCACCTTCAGTGCATTTTCGCAGTAGAACTGCTCTTCCGATCGCTGTGGCAATGAACTCTTTAGTTGGGTCAAGCGATTTACATCCTTCATTGCCGCGAGTGCATCAATTTCTGCACGTACGCACTTAACACGCTGTGCCAGCTCCAATTTCTCCGCTGAGTTGCTCATTTTCTTTAAAAACATATACAATACGCTTGTGGGAGCTTGCAGCGCGTATAATCGCAATATGGCCAATTCTAATGCGAAACTAATGTGGAATTGCTTTTGTTTCATGGGAAGCCAAGCTGGTACACGCTCGAACACACTTTCCAGATCAGCGTACGCCTGCGCATTTCCACGTTCATTCAAGGTAGTCCACTCAAATTGGGCCGGTGAGATTTGTAGTTCGGCACTCAGTCGAAATGGTGATATGGTGCGCGTTATGTCCTGATCTTTCCAGTTGTTGTGCTTGCGACAGCATTGATACAACACTTCAATGGGTGTGGAATTCATATTCACTGCGTTGTCGAGGCTATTACGCTCTTTTTCTACGAACTCCAGCAACTTTAGTGCAGCCTGAAATTGTTGCAAATAAACGCTGACCACATCCCTGTCACCGCTGTACTCATCGATCAGCAGTTGTAACTTTCGCTTGCGTTGCTGCAAATCGTTGCAAGCCATAGCTACTTTGAATTGTAACAGCGATGCTTCCTGGTGCTTGCCGAAATGTTGTAGCACTTCAATAGCTTCCGTGCCTTGACATTCCTCCAAGTAACTAACATAGTATTGTAACGCCGGTGGTCTTTGTTCGAGAATTTTAAAAAAGTTTGAGCGATTTAGTGTCTTCTTGAGAAATAAAAGCACGCCAATAACGGCATCGCCACCTCCGCACTTCAATACTGCATCCAAGAGTTGTTCTTTTTCGTGCAACGATTTGAACACTTCCAGCGGTGCACACTTGCCAAGCAGAAGTCTAGCTGCCGTTGCTTCCGGGGAGGGATTGTAAAATGTAGTTTGTATTTGCCTGCGTAGCAAACGCAATTCTTCCTCTGGCGCAACGCCTTTTGACACAATACGGTCGTCTAGTGTTTGTTCTTGCAACAGCATCTTCAATGATTCTTCAGAGATTACAGATTTTATAGATAAATTTAGTGCGCTACTGGTGGCACTGTTGTCGAAACTCGCCTCCGAGATAGTGTCGTAATCATTAAGTATATTGGTCACATTCATACTGCTGCCCGCCACCGTTACGCTCCGTGCATCATCTTCATCGTCAAAACTGAATCCTCTGCTGGAGGAAGATTTCCAATAGCTTTCACTATCAAATTGGTCCATATTCTATATTATCCCAGACTTTTATCTTTAAACGAATTTGTTTTTGATCAGCTGTTTTCTGACGGCCAATCGACTGCTGAAGAGAAATGACTTTGCCGCAAAAGGAATAATGCAAATAAAGTCACAGTCGCATGGCATATTCTTACGCCGCTCTCCAAAAACGAATAAAAATAAAACAAAATATGATTAATACAACAAATTTAAGAAAAAAATAACTGTAAACTTGAAAATGTTCTTTTGATTAAATGTTCTTTTCTTTTTCCGTTGTTTATTTTCTCTTCCTCTTCAAAAACACGTCGATGCATCAGAAACCTCGATGTTAACTATTCGATACATCGAAAGAGACCGATACGATTGTAGGTTTTCGATATGTATCGACGTATCGGCTTTTATAAAGGGTTTTTCAATAAGAGCGGGTAGATGTTGAAATGGAATAAAATGGGTTTGCTGTGTGGCACGTAGTGCCGTCCTGCTGGAACCACATGTCGTCTAGGTCCATATGCTTCAATATGGGCCATAAGAAATTAGAAGGGCCACCACGTCTACCGAAAAATGGGCGCAATGCGCGCAACGTTTGCGTTAATGAACACTCATTTTGATAATAAAGTTTGATCATTTGAACGTGCTGTTCAATCGTGTAACTGGCCATGATGATTTGGCTGAAACAACTGAATAATAAACAAAATATTTGACAGATGTCACCAAAACAAAATGGTTGCCACATGGCACCAAAATCGACCCGCGCCAATTGAAAAACCCTTTATTTGCAATACTGGTACTATTTTCTCTGCTTCAAAATGTTTCACAGAAGTGAGTCTCCTAGTTATTGCAGAGAACGGAAATTCCTACTATAATTCATAATTTACGTTCTCTGGTTATTGTACAGAACGTTGCCAAAAGAACTTTAGAGCATATTAACCAATTTATTTGAAATATTCTTGAAATAATTATTTACTTAAAAAATATCTTAAATTGCAATTTCCCATCAGCTCCAAAATATTAAAACAGTTGATGAAATTTCGAAAATTTAGTGCAGTCTAGCTTGCATCCAGTCTTTTTTGTTCTTCTCTTTAGAAGTTTCTTTATTTTTATTTATAATAGGTATTAACGGGCATAATGAGAGCCTTGTACAGTGTTAGATTTATTCGTCGAGAGAGGACTTTACTACTCAATTGCCTACTTAGTCCAAAGTAGCAAGAGAGATGCTCCGCTGGATTTCAAGGCCGATGTTCATGCTGGCTCCTAGATAAATCAAGTCTCATAGCTTAAATAGGAATATTATTTAATTACGTAAAAAGAGGTTGTCTGTAAAGTCGGTTTACTGACGATAGTTTAACGTGATAACGTCATAAGAAAATACTGATTGAATGGTTGCATTTTTCAAAAGAAAATTTTAATTTTATTTGTTTGGTAGATATTTTGTATGGATATAGAGAATGAGTTAACATTAACATAACATAATACAACATAACATAACATAACATAACATAACATAACATAACATAACATAACATAACATAACATAACATAACATAACATAACATAACATAACATAACGTAACGTAACATAACATAACATAACATAACATAACATAACATAACATAACATAACATAACATAACATAACATAACATAACATAACATAACATAACATAACATAACATAACATAACATAACATAACATAACATAACATAACATAACATAACATAACATAACATAACATAACATAACATAACATAACATAACATAACATAACATAACATAACATAACATAACATAACATAACATAACATAACATAACATAACATAACATAACATAACATAACATAACATAACATAACATAACATAACATAACATAACATAACATAACATAACATAACATAACATAACATAACATAACATAACATAACATAACATAACATAACATAACATAACATAACATAACATAACATAACATAACATAACATAACATAACATGACATAACATAACATAACATAACATAACATAACATAACATAACATAACATAACATAACATAACATAACATAACATAACATAACATAACATAACATAACATAACATAACATAACATAACATAACATAACACAACATAACATAACATAACATAACATAACATAACATAACATAACATAACATAACATAACATAACATAACATAACATAACATAACATAACATAACATAACATAACATAACATAACATAACATAACATAACATAACATAACATAACATAACATAACATAACATAACATAACATAACATAACATAACATGACATAACATAACATAACATAACATAACATAACATAACATACTGTTCAAGCAAGGTAACGACGCATGAGCAAGATAACGACGCATTTTTTGGTGCGTGCAGCCGGCTACATAGAATTATAAGACGTTATCACGTCAAAAAATAATAATAACATTAAAACAACAGGTATTATTAAAAAACTTGAGTAGGAGAGAACAAGATGTCGAACGTTGCCGTTCGTTTGCTTTGTTTGCTTTGTCGTTCGTTCCGCGCTTTCGCTTGCAGTTCATTCAAGGTAACGGCAATGAGCAAGGTAACACTAATGAGCAAGGTAACGACACATTTTTTCGTACGTGTAGCCTGTTAAATCGAATTATAAGACGTTATCACGTCAAAAATATAATATAAAATAATTAAAAATACACTTAGATAGATAGAGCCCGGGATCGAATAAATACACTGAAGGGCTGGTACAAGCAAAACGAAAATAATAGCAAAATAAAATAATAAAACAGTTGGAAATAGGAAACGTAAACTTGGGTTTAGAGGATGACTACCAACAGTGACTTCCTACGTTCGTATTTGTCCGCTTCAAGCTACTGATGAATTTCGCCAGGCGTGTGATATGTAAACCCGCAATAGTCGCAAGTGTAGCAAAAAAGTGAGAGCCCATATGTCGTAGCCCGACGAGAGTAGGATAGCTGGGATGAAGGTGCTGCGGTGATTCCACCTCATTATCTATACAGCTTCAGCAGACTTCAAAAGACTTCAATCTCACAGTCTCACAGCATGGACCCCCAGCGAACAATGTCTGGCTTTGTTAGCCTAAGAAGTTCCCTCAAGCGCCACCGACTTACCCGTGGCCAGAAGGATCTCACGACTTTGCACGTTTGCGCACTAGTCCAACGCTCGCTGAGTGGATGCGGGCCCCATTTTTTCCGAAAGTAGACCATTTGTTTCCAAGGAAACCCGAATCATTTGATGAAAAACGCTTTCCACGCATGAATTGTTTTAGGTCTGAAAATAGATAGAAGTCACTAGAGGCCAAATCTAGTGAATACAGTGGATGCTTAAACAGTTCAAAGTTCGATTCATGGATTTTAGCCAGTGTCAAAATGGTCTTGTGAAACTGGGTCTTTGTATATGAGTTTTTTCCTTCTGCTGCTCGAAAAGGTTACAAAAATATTCAAAATTCATTGTTTGACGAGTTTGCAAATAACTCACAAACGAAATTCCTTGATGCCCGTATTTTCTAGGACGATTTTTGGATACGAACACGTTTCGGAGTGAAATAACCAGGTTCACACCACTCTTTAGCTCGTTTTTTGACTTAGGATCTTGATGATATACCTAAGTCTCATCCATAGTGATGAATGGATGCACAAAGTCCAAGAGTGTACCAACATACCAAAAAAAAAGTGCGTGTAGCGTAGTACACATAACAGAAGTGAAACTTTCAAGGCAGACAAAGAAAGAGGGAGAGACCGGAGAGAGAATGAGAGAGAGAGGGAGAGACCCGAGAGAAAGAATATAAATCTAAATAAGATCCCACATTTGCAGAGAATACAAATAGTCAAAATTTACAAAAAAATAATACACTTGGTATATCAACTGAGTATATATAGCGTCTGTCGCCAACGCTTACTGCTACAGCGCGCACAATACGATCTGTCGTATTCTAACTTTACATTACCTTTTCTCGCTCCGATGTATTAGCGTGGCATTAGAGCCGTGTGCACATATAGCGTCTAATGCTATAACGTGCATGGACATGGCACGCGCATGCGCAATACTATCTATCCTATTCTAACAATATGTTGCTCTCTTTCGCTCTACTATAGTAATATGGCGTTAGTGCTGTACATTTACGCGTCACTCTCTTTCTCTCTCTGTTATATTCTAACGCCTTGTATATAATGTATACGTGGTTCTCTCTTGCTCCTATAATACGAGTAACGTCGTACCACTTAGGAGTGGGAGAAAAGACGAAGGACCGCACAAAAGGGAGACGTGAATAGCCTAAAGTGTATCTAAGATATATATAAGGTATAACTCTCTCTCTCTCTCTCCCCCCTTTTCCTCTACGTTACATCTTTTTTCTCTCTCACGGAACGAAAATGCCCAAAACGTTGCATGCCAAGTTTCACTTCAACAAGAAAGGAAATTCTAAATTTCGTCCGGACTGAACTTAATATTATATATAAGAAGTATAACCAGGTACATTGTGGTAAAACTTAATTTGTCTGTCAAACATCAAACGGACCGGTGGAAGTTTAGTCTTAGCATATAAAGAGTGGTGTGGTTTTCATCTGATCTCTAAAATATGTATGTATGATACTAGTCAAAATGAGAGTTTAAATAGGCTCAAAGTTCTTGTTGAATTTTGAAAATTTTTTTACTGAGGTGTGGAGCATTTTCTTCCATTTAAAAGAGGAAGAAGAGAAGACAAATGCTTTATATGGAATAAAATTCTCAACATCGTACCCAAAGAAAATTTTGAAGAATCAATGTGAATTTTGAACAACTACAAACTTACACTCTATTATAGAAATTAAAATTGAATGGGTTATAAAAATGTATACTTAGAAGTTTTCCAAAGACTCTGATAAAAAAGTTGGAAAATTGGAGGACACTTTTTTGAAATTTGTTAAGAATATGGAGCTTTGAGTTATATGGTTTTGTTGTTGAATGAAGTACATATGCTCGGCGGCCGCCGTAGCAGAATGGATGCCTGACTACCATTCGGAATTCAGAGAGAATGTAGGCTCGAATCTCGGTGAAAGACCAAAATGAAGAAAACGTTTTTTCTAATAGCGGTCGCCCCTTGGCAGGCAATGTCAAACCTCCGAATGTATTTTTGCCATGAAAAAGCTCCTCATAAAAAATATCTGCCGTTCGGAGTCAGCTTAAAAGTGTAAGTCCCTCCATTTGTGGAACATCAAGACCCACACCACAAATAGGAGGAGGAGCCAACCACACAAAACGGGTATACGCGCCTATATATATATATACATATATTCGAATGGACTACAAAAATCAATAATTTGAAGTTTTCTAAAGATTCTGGTTAAAAAGTTGGAAATTTCGTAGACAATTTTTTGAAATGTGATAAAAGTATAAAGCTTTGAGTTATATGGTTTTTGTTATAGAATGCACTATGCTCCTACAAAAACATAAGGAATTAATAAAAAAACTTGTTAAAACTTTGTAACTCGTTGCGCTCCTATTATTTTGAACACAGGTGTACATATCTGCCTATAACTATTCCGGTTATTTTTTTATTTAACCATTGCGTAAACGAAATTTAGGGGTTACATACATCTAGCAGCGCCAAAAATGCTGTCTTTAGAAGAGATAACAATAGAAATAAATATAAAAAAATTGTGATCATTGTTTATTAATATAGTACTCAAACTTTATAAAAAAATTTATTTTAATTTTTCTTTACAAAAATTAGTATATACAAAATCACGTGACCCAAAGTACACTGAAAAAAGTTGCTCCACGGTCTGCATCATTTCTCCTTGAAATGTTGGTGGATCTGTAAAAAGTAAAAAAATTCTCGTAAAATAAAATTCTAGTTATAGTGGTCGACCCGGATTTTTGAATTTCGAAAAATTTTGCTTTTACGGCTTTTTAAAAAAAGTATGCGTTTTACGTCATAAATGTCCCATTTCAATTATGTTTCTACAATTTTTTAATAAAAATCTCAAAAATCCGTCCTGTCAGACAATAGAGAAAAAACTTTGGAATATTAAAAAAAAAACACCGCATGAAAAAATATTAAAAACTGTATGAGTTATCATGCAGACCGTGCCGGAAAAAGTATTTGCGAGAAAAACGAGTTTAAGGGATTACATGGGTCCTAAATTTTCAAGTCGATCCGAATAATAGTTTCGGAGATATAGCCGTTGGAAGGTGTGCGCTCTATGCCAATTTTATTGTTACTCAAAACTTTAAACGCGTTTTTCTCGGAACCGTGTTTTCAAAGTCGGTTGTCAAATGTTCTCGAAAACTACTCAACCGATCTTGATGAAATTTTACACAGGTGTTCGAGATACAATTTACTCGTGCTTCGTTCAAGGATTTTTTTTTCAATTACAACTATTTAAAAAAAAAAAAAATTTCAAGCAAATTTGACAGAAATTTTAATTTTTTTGGAAAAAAATGTCAGCCAAAATTCCAAGTTTTACTTTTTTTCTTTCCTTCGTTCAAGCACGAGTTTATGGTCTTAACTAAAACATTTATTTTTGTTTTTTTCATTTTAGATGATCCTGTCAGGAGTTATGCTGACAACGCGGACTCACCTTTTTTTCGAGGGGTCACCGGAAATGACGTCACGATGGAGGAGTTGAAATTTTTTTTTTTTTGAAAATTTCAGAAAATTTTCTTTAAATATGTATCTATAGGGTTTTTCAATAAGGGCGGGTAAATGTTGAAATGGAATAAAATGGCGTTTGCTGTGTGGCACGTAGGGCCGTCCTGCTGGAACCACATGTCGTCTAGGTCCATATGGTTCAATATGGGCCATAAGAAATTAGAAGGGCCACCACGTCTACCGAAAAATGGGCGCAATGCGCGCAACGTTTGCGTTAATGAACACTCATTTTGATAATAAAGTTTTATCATGTGAACGTGCTGTTCAATCGTGTAACTGGCCATGATGATTTGGCATAATAAACAAAAGATTTGACAGATGTCACCAAAACAAAATGGATGCCACAGGGCGCCAAAATCGACCCGCGCCAATTGAAAAACCCCTTATAAGACAGAAAAAAGTTTGAATTAAATAAATAATTTTTTACATAGAAAAAAAAAAAATATTGAAAATAGGCCTTTTTTACCCTGACGAAACCCATGTAACCCCTTAAGCTTTCAATTGGAAACGAAGGACAGCTACCTGTGCGTATCCAACTCTCGTCGGGCAGTTACATTTTCTACCGTAACTTTGTAACGATGGGGAATTTTTACAATCGACTTCCACAGAAATACGCCTAAAACTATAAAGAATGATAATCTGTAATAAAAAAATCGATATTTTGAAAATTCTGGACGTATGTAACGGCGGCCGCCGTAGCCGAATGGGTTGGTGCGTGATCACCATTCGGAATTCACTGAGAGGTCGTTGGTTCGAATCTCAGTGAAAACACCAAAATTAAGGAAAACTATTTTTCTAATAGCGGTCGCCCCTCGGCAGGCAATGGCAAACCTTCGAGTGTATTTCTGCCATAAAAAAGCTCCTCATAAAAATATCTGCCGTTCGGAGTCGGCTTGAAACTGTAGGTCCCCCCATTTGTGGAACAACATCAAGACGCACACCACAAATAGGAGGAGGAGCTCGGCGAACCACCTAACAGAAGTGTACGCGCCAATTATTTATTTTGACGTGATAACGTCTTATAATTCGATTTAACAGGCTGCACGCACGAAAAAATGTGTCGTTACCTTGCTCATTAGTGTTACCTTGCTCATTGCCGTTACCTTGCTCATGTGTCGTTACCTTGCTCATTACCGTTACCTTGAATGAACGGAACGAATGACAAAGCAAACAAAGCAAACGAACGGCAACGTTCGACATCTTGCTCTCTCCTACTTATATATGTATGTATATGCGCATGTGTACATATATAATATAAATTCACGTATTTGTATTTGCATATGCCTTCGTATTGATTATTATTAATTTGATTTACTTGAAGAATTTAAAATAAAACCAAGTTTGTTAATAATACCTGTTGTTTTAATGTTATTATTATTTTTTGACGTGATAACGTCTAATAATTCTATGTAGCCGGCTGCATGCACCAAAAAATGCGTCGTTATCTTGTTCATGCGTCGTTACCTTGCTTGAACAGCATGTTATGTTATGTTATGTTATGTTATGTTATGTTATGTTATGTTATGTTATGTTATGTTATGTTATGTTATGTTATGTTATGTTATGTTATGTTATGTTATGTTATGTTATGTTATGTTATGTTATGTTATGTTATGTTATGTTATGTTATGTTATGTTATGTTATGTTATGTTATGTTATGTTATGTTATGTTATGTTATGTTATGTTATGTTATGTTATGTTATGTTATGTTATGTTATGTTATGTTATGTTATGTTATGTTATGTCATGTTATGTTATGTTATGTTATGTTATGTTTTGTTATGTTATGTTATGTTATGTTATGTTATGTTATGTTATGTTATGTTATGTTATGTTATGTCATGTTATGTTATGTTATGTTATGTTATGTTATGTTATGTTATGTTATGTTATGTTATGTTATGTTATGTTATGTTATGTTATGTTAAAGTATATTATGTTATGCTAATGTTAACTCATTCTCTATATCCATACAAAATATCTATCAAACAAATAAAATTAAAATTTTCTTTTGAAAAATGCAACCATTCAATCAATATTTTCTTATGACGTTATCACGTTAAACTATCGTCAGTAAATCGACTTTACAGACATCCTCTTTTTTATTTATTTTTTTATTTATGTAACTCCTTGTGTACACTAGTGCGTGAGGGTATAATAAATAGAAAGCCGTTTTCTGTTTCTTACAACAAAAAGGAGAAACCGCAAGAAAACCGTTTCAGTGTAAATGCATAATGAACGGGCAGTTTGCTTTTCAGTGTCATTTTCCTTTCAACCAGAATATAATAGTAGGCCGTTGGGCGTCAGTGGTTCTGTCTATTTTAAACTTTCCTCTTATTCTAATTAAATATTTGCAACCATGTCTGCTTTAACCACATTGGAAATTAATGGTGAAGCAGTCCCTATTAAGTGCCTCCAAATTGGTTAGTATAAAATAGGTTTTAAATCTACAAATACTATAAATGTATTTTTAATTGTGTATTTGCTTTTAGATCCCGTTAACGATGAATATAGATTTTACTTGATGGAACGCCAGGCAGAAAAATCTAGGCAATCAGTGGCACCAGTTGGTTACGACCCTGTGCTTAACTCAGGTATTATACGATTCAAATCGTTTAGATGAAATATCTAAAAAAAAAATTTTGTATTTGCTTCCGCTAAAGATGTAGAAGACCTAGGGGGATGCTTGGGCATGTCTTACGGTAAATAATATAATTACGTTTTATTTGATTGCAAATGTTTCCATTTTTTAAGACAGACGCATTTAATTTATGATATATAGATCCCACAGAGCCTGACGACATAGAATTTTACTCTGACGACGACGAGAGTATCGCCGATTCTGAAGACGATCTTCATGACTCGGAAAATTGTAATGAAATTGGTAATGCAATTCTAATAATTCAACTATAATAACTTTTCTATATTTATTTTTACCGATGCTTTTATTTGCAGATTGTGATTATACAAGATGCAGCAAGGATTTTCATAATAGAATCGTCCTAAATCACGCTCGCGGTCTGCTGAGCTACACACTACAATATCGAAATGATCTCAAAGGACTAGTAAATAAACAAAAATCTCTTCTTTAATGAACAACCTCCCCTCCCCCCTCCCCAAAAAAAAAAAAAAAAATATATATATATATATATGCAAGTCGTGGGCACATTGGAAGTAGTTTTCCAAGAAGATGTAAAATTTTGCAAAAATTTCGTTTCTGAATGTAGTTCATTGTGCATATAAATGTTTTATGTTCTCCTCATAGTAAACTGGTTACTCAAATTAACTGAACTAAAGGCATAACTTTCTTTTCTCTATTAATTTTAAATATTTCATGGCAGCCTCACGTTTTTCACGAAAGCTGATGGCTTTCAATTATGTTGATGTGCGTAAAATGTTGTCCTCGTCTTTTATGTTTTAACATTTCTTGCAAATTTTAATTTGCTGATTATTGTTTTTGGTCTTGTAAAACTTTGTGTCGTGGAGCCATAATGAAAGTATTGGCGGCGCATATATTTATAACAAAAAAAAGACAGATTTTCTTGTTCTTCTGAAAGAAAATTATATACTTCGCTAAGTATAAAGAGATTTATGCTGCTTGTGCTATATTTTTTTAAATTAAATGGCATTAATAAAAATAGATGCTATAGAAATAATAAAAATAATCTTAATGCCTATTGAAGCAGAAGAGTGTTTTAATAGAACAAATCGTCGTTGTAGATGGTGGGTGTGATCACAACTTCCAGGTCGGAATCAGAACAAATTTTGGATTTATTTATTTTATATTAAGTGCGCAACTAAGTTCCCGCTGTTTGTCAATAGATGCCGTCAGCAGTGTGTGCTAGTCGATTCTAACATAACCTAAACATCATAAACCAAGCTTAGACAAATGGTAAATAAACTGCTTCGACACATTAGCGATTTTGTTTTGGTATCAGATACTTTTGGTTTAGTGAAAATGTCTGATTTTGTGCCGAATGATTATTCGATTATTCATTTGCCGGAAGTGTTGATTTTCTTCTTTCATCCGAAAAAAACGTTCAGCCGCTGCATCGAGAGCTACAAAAAGTTCATGGAGATGCTGCTTTAAGGGGTAACACCACTGTACACGCGTAAAATAAACACGATTTTTAAAGAATTTTTTGTATAGAAGGAAAGGGAAAACAATCATTCTGATTTGGGAAGTTATTACTTATATACTAAAATACAAAACTACAAAGTTTGATCGAAAAATTTTACAAAATGGCGGCATAGGAGACAGTTTTGTAATGTGGTTTCTCTTGAAAGAGCTCCGCGGCACGCAGCACAGAGGGTGCAAATTTTAATCTGGAACAAAGAAACATTTTTTTTCTTAATCTAGATAAGAATAGCTAGAGAAACACGTAGGGGATTTAAAAAATATTTATTTTTGTGGCATTAGCAAGCATTTGAAGGAAAAACTCTATTTTGGACTAAAAAAACGGCACTTAAATAATTATAACAATCGTTTAAATTAATCTATCGAAAATCCACTACGCTCTTCTCTTAAGAAGGTTATTATACAGACGTAGTGAAAAACCTGATTAAAAATATTTAAAATTATTTGAGTTATACTGCGTGCCAGTTTCAGAAAACGTGTTTTGAGAAAAACGCGTTTAAAGTTTGGAAATTTGGAGAAGTCGTTAGGTAGCAGTCACTAACGCTTGGTTAAAAGCTTAAGGGGGTCTTCTAGTCTCGAGGCCCTGAAATGAAGGGATTTTTGGGGATTGATTGTGACAAATCCCGTGAATATTTAAAAAAAAATTTTTTTTTATTTTAAAGGTACATGTCTTGGCTTTTAAAAAATGACTTTGAAAAAAATTAACACCCGCGACCTTGAAATGGCGCTGAAGACGTCCACCTCCAAACGAAACAGGTCTCCATTTTGGTCACGGTTTTTCCACCTGGGTAATCAGAAAGCAAAAATTAGATATGCGTTGTCTTCAGAGTTGCCCTGTTTAAGTTTTCCCGTGACAGATTTTTTTTTTTAAATTTTTTTCAAAAGTTATGCAACAATTTGCAAAAAAAATTTTTTTTTGCTCATTTTTTGAACTTTAAAAGGTTATAAAAATGGAATGAAAAAAAATTTCAAAAATCGTACACGGGGAAACTTAACGGTAAGTTTTCCGAACCTTTTAAGACCAAAACCATTGAAATCGGAGTATAACTACTATGAAAAGTGTGACCAAAATGCTTAAAAAACACGATTTTCGGGGAAACGCGTTTAAAGATAAAGTTTATGATAAAACGGCCGGAGGAGGGTACACTTCGGTGCCCAGAAAAATGTAAAAAAATGCGATTTTCAAAAAATCCTTTCTGTGGCGTATTCTCGCATACACATACAACAAAATTATGCAAAAAAAAAAAATCGATTTTTTTTTCGCTGGAGACCAGAAGACCCCCTTAAAATATTTATGAAATAAACTTCGGTAACGTACAAAACTTTTTGTTCTCTATTTTAAAAGGTTCAAAGAATTTTTTAAGCTTATAAAAAAAAAATCAATTTTTTGAAATTTCTACAGTGGTGTTACCCCTTAAGTGAAACAACTTGCCGAAATTGGTTCCGTCGCTTCAAAGACGGTGATTTCAATGTTGACGACCGTCCGCGTGAAGGAAGGCCAAGAGCCTTCGAAGGCTCTGAATTGGAGGCATTGCTCAATGAGGATCCGTGTCAAACGCAAGAAGAGCTTGTTTCAGTATTAGGAGCCAATCTACTTCCAAACGATTGCATGGTTTGGGAATGATTCAGAAACAGAGGTTTGGGGGACTTTGGTTCCTTATGAGTTAAAACCAAGGGATGTTGAATGTCGTTTTTTCGCCTGTGAACAACTGCTCCAGCGGCAAAAAAGGAAGAGGTTTCTTTATTGCATCGTGACGGGTGATGAAAAATGGATTTATTACAGCAATCCAAAGAAAAGAAAGTCATGGGGACTGCCCGATTATGCTTCTACGTCGTCGCCTCGGCGGAATATTCACGCTACGAAGGTTATGCTATGTATTTGGTGGAACCAAGTTGGTGTTATTTATTATGAACTGTTAAAACCAAGCGAAACCATCACTGGTTGGATCGATATCGACTTCAATTGATGCGATTGAGCCGAGCACTGCGCGAGAAGCGGTCGCAATTCGCGGAGAGGCATGAAAAAGTGATTCTGCAGCATGACAACGCTCGGCCTCATGTTGCTAAACCCGTGAAAACCTACCTGGAAACACTGAAATGAGAAATCCTACCCCACCCGCCATATTCTCCAGATATTGCGCCGTCCGATTATCACCGGTTCTGATCGATGGCACATGGTTTAGCTGACTAGCAGTTCCATTCTTTGAAGACATCAAAAAATGGCTTGAACCGTGGATAGTTTCACCGGGACGGTATACGAGATCTACCAGAAAGATGGGGAAAAGTAGTAGCCCATCGCTGGCAATACTTTGAATGATTCACTTGTAACCATTTTTTTAGAATAAAGTTGTATTTTCATCGAAAAACCAGCGAGAACTTAGTTGCGCGCCTAATATATTATTGCAGAATTGAAACAAAAAATGTGATCGGAATAGAGAAACAAGTTTCCACTTGGTTTTCAACTTCGTAATAGAAAAAATTACCAAAAATTCAAATTGACCAACCCCCCTATTGCAGGCTATACATGGTCCGGCACTCAGGTCCGGCACTCGACGTGTAACCAATTAAAAAGGTCATAAATTTAGTTTGGAAAATTACTTTTATTCAATGCAAAGTAAAAAATGTGTGGAAATAATACAAAATGAAGAATCACTTTACTTTTGCTCGATATGACCACCATTTGCTTTGACTATGGCCTTGAGACGGTTCAGAAACGAATCGCAAGCTGCCTGAATGTGATTTGCAGGTATTTTGGCCCACTCGCAAACAATGGCTTTTTTCAGCACCTCGAGTTTGGTGCATCTTTTAGCTCGGTTCTTGCTCTCCAAACTGGTGCAAAGAGAGTAATCCATCGGATTCGCGTCTGGTGGATTTGAAAGCCATTGTGTGGACGTTATGAAGTTGGGAACGTTCTTTTTTAGCCATTCTTGATTCACTCGAGCTTTGTGAGACGGTGCCGAGTTCTGTTGAACTGCCCATGGTCTGCCACCGAAATGTTTGTCCGCTCGCGGCTTCAAAACAACCTCCATAATTCTTTCTCGATAATATTTCGCTTCTACCTTGACTCATTTACCAGGTTCAATGAAAACATTTGGAGAGCGCCCATCTGCGGTTACAGCGGCCCAAACCATTACCTATGCGGATGCTGCCTTCTGGTGGCAAAATCTCGTATGAACGGTCAGTTAAATAGACCCTATCTTTTTAGGAGTTTACGAATTGCTCAGTTTGAGAAATTTTCTCGTCAACAACAGAAAACACAATGTCCGGAAATGAACTGCTTTCGGTCAAGCGAGGCAACTCCTTCGCTCTCTGAAGTCTGACTTGTTGCTGCTTTGGTGTGAGATCATGCGCCTTTTGCATCTTGTGAGACTTGATTTTGAGATCATTTTTCAGAACGCGGCGGATGCTATGGTCAAATATTTTTTAGTTCTTTCTGCAAGTCGCTTCTTCACTTTTTGAACCATTTCACGTGACGTTGCAGTCTTTTGGTGACCACCTCCATGACGTTTCACGATGCTACCAGAATCATTGTAACGAGTAATGGTGCGATAAACAAAATCGAGCCACGTCAAGGACGCCCAACAGTAACAACAGCAGAAATCGTAGAAAAAATATAGATTATCGTATTGGAAAATCGTCGAGTAACTGAAAGAGATTTAGTAGAAGCTCAAGGTATCTCATTGGGCAGTGTAAGCAATATTTTGATTGAAGTATTGGGTTTCAGAAAGCTGTGTGCACAATGGGTGCCTCATTCGCTAACAATCGAACAAAAACAAGTTCGAATGCGACTTTCTCAGCAACATTTAGAGTATTTTCGAAAGGATAAAGCGGATTTTGTGTGTCGATTTTTCACTATGGATGAGATTCGGGTCTATCAGCATGATTCTAAATCAAAACAAGAGGCTAAAGAGTGGTTTGAAGCTGGTTCTTCGGCTCCGAAATGAGTTCGAGTCCAGAAATCGGCCAAGAAGATTTTAGCAGCAGTTTTTTGGAGTGCGAAAGGAATTTTGTTTATGGATTACTTGCAAACTGATAAAATAATAAATTCTGAATATTATTGTAATCTTTTGTAATTGTAATCTTTTGTAATTGTAATCTTTTGTAATTGTAATCTTTTGTAATTGTAATCTTTTTTCAGCTGAAGAAAAATATTCGTGAAAAATACCCAGTTTGCAAAAGAAAAGCAATTCTTTCTCATCGGGACAACGCACCGTGTCACAAGAGCATTTTGACAATGACTAAAAGCTATGAATTAAAGTTGGAATTGTGGAAGCATCCACCCTATTCACTACATTTGGCCCCTAGCGACTTCCATCTGATTCCAGACTTAAAAAATTACCGAAACGACCCGGATTTATATCCGGCCAGGGACTGCACTCCCGCAGCATTCTCCGTCCATGTATGGGGAATGTGTATGCTGCTACAACAACAACGACAATAGGTAATAACAGCTGTAGAAGCGTTTCTTGCAGCCCTTCTAGATTCTCACTTCTTGGATGGAATTCATATATTGGAATCTCGTTGGAACAAATGTATTGATACTCAGGGAGACTATATTGAATAATAAAATGCATTTCAAACCATGAAATTGTGTGTTTTCTTAATGAACGCAAAACTTATTGAACAACCTAGTATATGCCTATTAATATCTCGCCTTTTTTCTGCTTTAAGGCGTTAGGGGTAGTCAGAATTTTAGAAAAAAAAATTGATTTTATTTTGCATTTTCTTAAAGTATAATACAATATCTTAAAAATATTATGTGAAAATTTGAACTGAATCCGATAAATACTTTTCGAGTTAGTCAACAATTAACAAAGGGCGCTCGGGCGCTCCGGAGCTTTCGAGAGCAGGTAGCAAAACTTTAAATGCGTTTTTCTCAGAACAATTTTTTTAACTAGTGATCCCTGTAAGTTGAAAGCCGCTTGGTAGATTTCAATAAAATTTATACTGCTTTTGAAAAACATAAAAAACTCGTGCCTAATCGAAGGAGTTTTTTCAAAATTTCGATTTTTTAAACAATTAATTGTCGCTTTTTTCTCGAACATCTGAAAAATATTTACTGAGGCCGCCAAATTGCTAATTTTGAAAAAAAGCTTCGATCACGCACAAGATTATCTATTAATAAAACTAATTTCTCTTGATCTATAAGCTCAGAGACGACAAAATCGGCAGTCCGATAGTCCGATTGTTAAGGCTAATATGAGAATCAGCATGAATAGCGTTGGTGTACACCAGCAATTATAAAAAATTCACACAAGAAAGAAAGAAACAAGTATTATTTATTAATAAAACTAATTTCTCTCATTTTAGATGAATCTCCAAGGACTTGTGACGATCACTTTTATAATTAATAATTTTTTTTTTGTTGAAATTTTGCTAAAGTCAAGTCGAAACATGATGTTTTAATGCTATTTTTGTAAAATAAAGCAATTGACTAGAAAAAAAAAATTGCAAATCATAATTTTTTGGGCCTCTGACTACCCTAACCCCTTTCTCATCATGCAAAGAAAATTTAAATATCCCTGTGTATACTAGGCATAATAATAATTAGAAAACCGTTTTCTGTTTTTTACAACAAAAATCGGAAACCGCAAGAAAACCGTTTGAGTGTAAATGAATAATAAACGGGCAGTTTGCTTTTTAGGTTCAACCAGAATAGGTCACTGCACTTTCGTGATTCTTTTTTTTTTAATTTGCTCTTACTTTAAAGAAAGATGTACCTGCCTGCACCTGCAAATAAAATTGATGATAGTCCACTGACTTTCAAAGTGGGTTAGTATAAAAAAAAACCTAAAAAAAAAAAGTGAAATGCCCTGGCACTAAATATCTTTCATTTACACGGGCTTAGAACTCGATGGCGAGGATGAGGTGCATTACGCAAGACCGATTGCGCCGGGAGCAGGTACTATAGCATATGATTAAAATCCTTCAGGTCTTGCAAGATTAAATATTCACATTTTTTTTAATTTCCCCCCTCTACAATTGAAGCAAAACCATTTCCAGGGGCATATGCGCGCACAACCTACGGTAAGTAATGTAAAATAAGGATTTATTTCACTAAAAATGTTTCTGTTTTTAAAAACCTTTAAGCATGTTTTTGTACATACATTTTTATGTATATTACAGATCCTGCAGATCGTGCACATCCAGAATGTATGTTGGTTTATAACGGTGCTGCTCATGATCCGGAAACTTGTGTCTATATTAGTAATGCACAAACAGCTCAAGCCAATTTTCTGAATTTACTTTAACCTGCGCTTTTATTTACAGATTGCGATAATATAAACTGCCGTTCGGGTCATTTCCATAAAAAAACATGGCGAAAAATTAGGAGTTATGCGCGAGTTGTACAAACTATTAACAAGGACATTTTAGAAGCGATAAATTCTCTTGCTAAATAGGAAATGCACCAAACCGGAAGTGTGCAAGTCGCAGCCACATTGGAAGTAGTTTTCCAAGAAGATGTAAAATTTTGCAAAAATCGCGTTTCCGCATGGAGTTTATTGTGCACACAAATATTTTCTGTGCTCTTCACACTGAACTGGCGCTCAAAATTAACTGAACTAAAGGCATAACTTTCTGTATTCTATTAATTTTAATTATTTCACAACAGCCTCACGTTTTTCACGAAAGCTGATCGGTTTCAATTATGTTTATGTGCGTGCAATGTCGTTTTCGCCTTTTATGTTTTAACATTTCTTACAAATTTTAATTTGCTGATTATTGTTTTTTCGGACGTTTTCCATGTTATTTTCCATTCCTTGTGAACTTTGTACGAGCTCGAAAATTTAGGGCATTTTCAGGAATTTTTTTTCACAATAAAAAATGAGAAACAATATTTAAATTTTTGAAGCTTTTTATTTAACTTTTTTTATATCATCATCATCAAGTAGCGATTACAGCTCAGGGTGAGCTTTAGCTACATCCAGAATCCTCTTCTAATCTGCACGGTTCATAGCAACAGATCTCCAGCTCCTAACTCGTAGCTTGGCTTGGTCAAGCCAGGTTAACCTTGGACGGCCTCGGGCTCGGATCATTAGACAATTCGTTGATAAAAAAGATTTTTGGGGGCGGCTGTCTTCCATGCGCACAGTGTACCCTAACCATTGAAGCCTTTGGGATTTAATGTATTTCACGACGTCTTCTCCCTGGCATAAGTTTAGCAACTCATCGTTACAGCGTATGGGGCCAAACACCCTTCGGAGTACTTTCCGTTCGAAAACTCTTAAGCTACTTTCGTCTTTGCTTGTCAATGTCCAGCATTCGCAGCCGTAGGACAGCATCGGTAGTATTACACTGTGGAAGAAATTCAGGTTAGCAAAAATTAGGTCCATTCTGAGAGTGGCGGGTGAAAATAGAGGCGAAATTAGAAGACCCGTATCGCGCCGTTTTTTTATGTTAGTTCGAATTTTTTTTTTTAATCGGCCTTCGAAGTTCGAAATCGGAGCAAAATTGTTTATATGGTTTCTTGGCTATAACTCGTCGACTAATTGATATTTTTTCAATCTGTAAAAGCCAAATTATTGCTAGAGACCTGTGCAACAATTACAATTTTTGAAAAAATTGATTTCGAAAATTCTTGTGGTACTTATGAAACAATATACCGAAAATCGGCTCCGATTTCGAACTTCGAAGGCCGATTAAAAAAAAATTCGAACTAACATAAAAAAACGGCGCGATACGGGTCTTCTAATTTCGCCTCTATTTTCACCCGCCACTCTCAGAATGGACCTAATTTTTGCTAACCTGAATTTGTTCCACAGTGTTATTGACTGGTAGAGGCGGAGTTTACATTCACGTTTGAGCAGTTTGGACTCCAGCAATTTTGTGTGGGCGTAATATGCTTTGTTTGCTGCCATTATTCTGTCTTGTATTGTGTCGTAACTACTGTTGTCATTTTTTATTAACACTTCCAAATATTATATTTGAAGTGTTGAACATCTTCAAAGGCTAATGTCCCGATTTGAATGTTTTCAGGACTTCGTCTTTCTTCGCTGCGGGAGACCTTCAGATATTTAGTTTTGCCTTCATTTATTCTAGGGGCTACTGATTTTGCACGAAATTCAATATTACAGAAGGTTTCAATGAGATATCTTTTGTTCCTTGCCACTATTGCGATATCATCCGCGTACGCGATTGTTATTCCTGAGCGACTAAAAAGGTTTCCAAACTTCGCTTCGTTTTTTATCGCATAGTGAAGAAGGAGATTAAATAAAAATTATATACTAAACTGAAAAAAAAAATTAATTTTATTAATTTAAAAAAATGGCGCTGAAGTTGACCCTCCCGAAAAAATGGACCTGGTCGGTGTTGGCCATTTTGGATTTTCTGTTTATCTGAAACACAAAAACCAAAGAAATAATTAATCAGTATGACTGTAGGTATGTGCCGTTGGTTGGTTGGTTAAAGTGGTGATTCTTCCAGAATCCAACTAGCGCCTCCGCATCATTTTGTTGAGACATCCTCGTTACCAATTTGTTCAACGGTTATTTACAGCAGACTATAATAAATCTGTGCGGTTTAAAAATCTTATTAGGTTGTTGACGTCCAGACAGTTGTTCGAGATTCTCGAACAGCGGTTGGCCCAGGGTTAACATTAGGACACAGGGTTAACTCAGAGGAAATGGAAGTTTGTTTCTTTTTTCTCCGGTTGTTTACAACTATGACAGTATGTATTGTGAGGGATGCCCATTTTGGAGGCTTGTTCTCCGTTAGACCAAAAGCCAGTTTTGACTACCGTTAGTCTACAAGCGTTCCGTCGTTTCATGTTTATTAATGCCGACGATTGCTTGAGGTTGTAGGTGGGCCATAACGTTTTGCTAATTTTGTATTTCGTCTGGGCTTTCCACCTACAATCCGCGATTCGAAGGCATTTTGGGAAATTGCATTCTTGACTGCACCTAATGGTGTGAATACCGATTCTGCAAGAGCGTTACTCATGCAGATGCCCCTCTTGCCAGTTCATCTGCTTTTTCAATACCATCAATACTCCGATGCCCCGGGACTCAGATTAAGGTAACTTTATGGTTTTCACTCAAGGTGGTGAGGCTATTCCTACTTTGTTCATCCACTTTAGAGGTTGTAGTAGTCGACCGGAGTGCCTGGATTGCAGATTGGTAGAAATATTGCCCTCAAAAGAGAAATCTGCGATTCGTAGCCTACAGGCTTCCCCAATTGCCAGTAGTTCCGCCTGGAAGACACTGTTGGTACAGGGTGGCTGATGAAAGCCGCTACCAAAAAAAATTGAATAACTTTTTTTCTTTTTAAGTTATCTGTTCCATTTTTGTTTTAATTTGCAGATTGATCTTTAAAATTTATTAAAATGGATAACTGGGACACGCAAACAAGAATTTGGATAGCCCGCCGCTATCACGCACTGGAGTCCGTAGTTTTGGTACAGAGAGAGTACAGGCGGATGTTTGGCGGCGATCCCCCGAGCAGATGGACCATAATGAGACTGGTGAATAATTTTGCTGAGCAAGGAACAGTCGCAAGAAGGCCTTATCATCGAAACCCACCAGTTCGGACGGAGGAAACGATCGCTGCTGTAGCTGCAGCTATACAAAGCAATCCAGGGTTTCAACAAGAAGCTTATCTGCTCAACTTGGTGTCAGCCGACAGTCTTTGCAAACAATAATGCACAAAGATTTAGACTTATTTCCCTACAAAATTCAAATGGTTAACAAACTGAATGCAGCAGACTTGCCGATTCGCTTGGAATTTTGCCAGAAGATCCTGCAAATGGTGGAAGAAGACCAAAATATGTTAAACTGCCCTTTCATGTCTGATGAGGCCCATTTCGATTTAAACGGCAATGTGAACAAACAAAATTGTCGAATATGGAGTACTTCTAACCCACAGATACTCCACGAGACGGAATTGCATCCTCTTCGCGTGACAGTGTGGTGCGCGGTTTCTTCACGCTGCATTGTCGGGCCTTATTTTTTTGAAGAAAATGGTCACACCGTTACGGTTACTGGAGACCGTTATTTGAAAATGCTGAAAGAATTTTTCTATCCAGAACTACGCCGAAAGAGAATTCCTTTCAACTCTGTGTGGTTTCAACAAGATGGGGCAACGTCTCACATAGCCCAGACTGTTATGACAGAGTTGCGACGAAAATTTCCCAATAAACTGATTTCAAGAAACTCCGAGTTTCGTTGGCCCCCCAGGTCGCCTGACCTTACTGCACCTGACTTTTTCTTGTGGGGTTTATGTAAACAAGAAGTTTATAAAACAAAGCCAACAAATTTGGATGAACTAAAACAATCCATTCGGGCAACAATGGCGGCTATTCCTGTCGCAACTCTCAAAGCAGCAATCAACAAATTTTTACTAAGATGCCGCACTTATGTCAACGAGCATGGGGGGCATTTAAATTCAATTATTTTTAAAACTAGTTAAGCTACATTTAATAAAATTTAATGACCTTCAACTTGAAAAAAAAAATAAATGAATTCCATACACTAAAACAAAAGTTATTTGAGTTTCTTAATGTAGCAAAATTTATCAGCCACCCTGTATTAGAAAGACGCACAGATTTTTCAATTTTAGTCTATGAGAATATATGCCAGATCCAACCCCACAATCCATTTAAGAGCCATCTGTATAGACTGTAGTGTCGAAATTGTTTAGCGAGAATCCCTTATTCCATTCTTCCTTAGTTGGAAAGAGAGTGGCAATATTCCTATTGAATGTTATTGAATGCTATGTCTCGTACTAGATTATAAAAATTGACAAAATGGGCGGGTTATGAATTTGAGACTCTAAAAATCGGGTTTGTTTTTCAGTTTTTTAATAAATAAAAAACCAAATTATTGAAAAAAAAGTAATAATAATATGATTTTAGTACGGGCGATAGCCATTGATGTTGTGAACAACATATTAACACCAGGCCGGAAAAAGTAGTTTCGAGATAGGTAGGTGGGGCGGTTGTCATAAATACACACTTAGACCTCTCGCAGGTCCATTGTGATACCACTGGAGCTTATCCTTACCCTACGTGTTCCTTTTCAAACCATCCGGTAGCTTTAATAAACGAGCAGAGCTTCATTAGTTTTAGATGGGCTATGTCCGCTACATCGGTTAGAAATGCTGTATCGAGAGTGCGCAGCCTTCTCATAGCTAGGCTTTCACACTCACATAAAAGGTGTCTGACTGTTTCCTCTTCTTCTGTATTAAGACAGCTTCTACAGAAATCGAAGTACGGGAGTCCTAACCTTCTATCGTGGCTGCCTATTAAACAATGACCAGTTAATACGAATACACCTATCATTTTTCTTATAGATTCTCTGTTGAATCTTAGCAAGATCTTCGATCGACCGCTGTTCCAGTTCGGCCATGTCTGTCTGCTTAGTTCGCATGTTGTGAGGTTTTGCCAGCTTGTATTTACACTTTTGATGGTTTCCCTGTCTATAAGTAATTTACAAGTGGCTATAGGCATCAGTATCAGCGCCTTATCCAGTTCGAGGTCGAGCGTTGTACCGGTTCGTGCAAGTTCATCCGCCTTGCAGTTTCCTGCAGATAAGGTGCACTTTGTAGCACTTAGATACGTCATTTAGTATTAGTTTAAAACATTCTAGAACTGTTTTTGACGAGTGCGTTTTTAATTCAAGCGCTTTTATTGCCGCCTGACTGTCCGAGTAGATGAAGACTTCATTTGTGGATAATACTCTCGTTTTTTATTTCTATAAACCTCTCTTTTATGGCAGTGACTTTCGCCTGAAATATGTACACTGCAATGGTCAGGTAGGCGAAATGATTGGCATACTCCGAGTCTTCTCCACCTACTTTGTTGTCCAGTTTTGAGCCATCTGCTTATCGATAAGTCAGTTTCGAGATAAGTGAGTTTAAAGTTTGAGGTACAGGAGCGCGCGGGCCGCTCACTACCTAGTTAATGGGCTGTAGAAGCTATAATATAGGAAAAATTGAAATTTGAAAAGGTCGAGCCAAGGAGCACCAGGAGATTTGGTGGCTCCTAAAACATTCAGGTTAAAAAGCACATTGCATGTAAAGCTCTGGAAAGAGGGTAAATAGTAAAGGAGGGAAGGAGAAAAGTATCAGAGAAAGAGATAGGAAAGAGTAGAGACAGAGATTGAGATAGTTAGTCCTGTGAGAATTTTCTAGATTCTTTGGCAAATCTGTAAATATCCTCCAGTTTTAGAGCACGAATATTACTCATTCTCACGACATCGGCACCCAAAACTCGTAGCCGTGCTCTAGCAAAGGCAGGACACTCACAGAAAAAGTGCTCAGTGCTATCCGCCTCCTCCAAGCACGACAGGTACATTGGGTCCTTAATGATTCCCATGGTGGTCATCTGCTGACCCCATGGGTTGTGTCATGTAATGATACCGACCATCAACCGAACGTCTTTCCTTCCAAGTTTTAGTAGAAAGTTCGACAGTTTTCTGTTCGGGCTTGTCGCAAAACACTTTGCAGTTCTGCAGCGTTCTAGACCGGACCATCGCTCTTTATGTAGATTACCTACATAATCGCTAATCCAATTCATGATTCCTGCAGAACTGATTCCGCTTATTGGCTCTGGCCCTTGTGGGGGAACCGCTGATTCACGGTTGGCCAATCCATCGGCAATTTCGTTTTCTTGAACACCGGATCGTCCTGGAACCCATATAAGTACAAGCCTGCTTTGTCTTGCGACAGAATTAAGCTTCTTCTTATATTCCTGAAGAATCTTTGAGGCTTGCTTTGCGTTCTCCAGGGCATTCAGTGCAGCCTGACTGTCACTAAAAACTCCAATCTGTTCTATTTAAGGTTATTTAATTTAATTATTTAAAAAAAAAAAAAAAAAAAAACATTAGCTTCTTGATTTTTAAGTAACTTTATTTGATTTTAGCTCATTTTATACAAAACCGTTTGCGTTTTTCTTACATAAAATAGCTTAAGCTCAATTACGTACAAGTGTAAGTAAGTAAATCTATTAACTTAACCAATTTGGGTGTTTGTAATGATACATTTTTTAATTACGAGTACTAAAGAGATTTCTAATTTTAATTATACGTAGGATAAATTACTAAAATGTATTAGTATATTGTATTTTTTGTATGCCTGCCTATTGACTTTAAATATTACAATATATAATTAAATATATTAAAATAGCAAAATTTATGATTACTGCGTCTCAGCTGCTATTATTTTTACTGCTTAAATTAAATTTCTTCGCTTAAATAAAACTTTACAAAATCGCTTATTTGCCGAAAATTTCTATAATAATGTGCTATCGCTGGCTAATACCGTCAATAATAATTGCTTATTTATATTTATAGACTTTAAGTTGCTTATTCTTATGTATATTTTGTTTTTGTATACGTATGCGGCTGATTTAAAAATCATATTTGTATATTCCCAAAAAATATTTCACGTCTTTTGATTTATCACTTGCAATTCTCAATACAACTATAATATTCAGCAAAGCCCCTCTACCCGTGTATTTGTTGTTAGCTTAAGTGCTATAAAAGTTATTTGTCATATTTTTCGATTCAGCAAATCGTCTGAGCTTAATGCCACTTAAAGTGAAGCACCAATAATATCCGGTAGTACAAATTTCGAAACGAGATAAACGATTAAATTATAAAACGGAGGACATTGTGAAGCGTATAAACTGCATTTATGGTACACTGCGCCAAGCAACTACAGCACTAGGACTTATTGACAAGCTTTGACCATTTATTTGTTTCCTATTTAATTTTGACAGTTTTTTGTATGCAAATGTCGTTCGTTCTGCTACAAAAACCTTATAAATTAGCGCTTGAAACTTTGTGCAAATTAAAAAAAAAACACAAATCAACAAATTTTCATCTAAGTTTTTAAATTTTTAATTTTAATTTTGAGAAAATTTTTGAGTCTTTAATTTAAAGCTTGAAACTTTGTGCTAATGAAAAATAAAATATCAACAAATTTTCATCTGATGTTGGAAAATTTCAATTTTAATATTGAGAAAAATTTTGCTATACATTTTTTCTAAAAAAATTTCAAGAATACAATTTTATAGAAATGTATGAAATTTCACAAATTTTCATCTAAATTCGAAACTTGAAACTTTGTGCCAATTACAAAAAAAATACAAATCAACAAATTTTTATCTAATTTTTTTAATTTTTATTTTAATTTTGAGAAAAGTGTTGAGTCTTCAATTTAAAACTTGAAACTTTGTGCTGATTAAAAATAAAAATGCAACAAATTTTTATCTATGTTTTGAAATTTTTAATTTTAATTTTGAGACAAATTTTGCGTATGCAGTTTTTAAACAGAATTTGTAAAAAAATTTCAAGTATGCAATTTTATAGAAATTTTAAAAACTTTCATCTAAATTTGAAACTTTAAACTTTGTGCGATTTCAAAAAAAAAAAATCAACAAATTTTTATCTAAATTTTGAAATTTTTAATTTTAATTTTGAGACAAATTTTGCGTATGCAGTTTTTAAATAGAATTTTTAAAAAAATTTCATAAATGCAATTTTAGAGAAAGTTTTAAAATTTTCATCTAAATTTGAAACTTTAAACTTTGTGCAATTTAAAAAAAAAAATCGAAAAACTTTCATTTATTTAAATTTTGAAATTTTTAATTTTAATTTTGAGAAAAATTTTGAGTACGCAGTTTTTAAATAGAATTTCTAAAAAAATTTCAAGTATGCAATTTTAAAAACTTTCATCTAAATTTGAAACTTTAAACTTTGTGCGATTTCAAAAAAAAAAAGAATCAACAAATTTTTATCTAAATTTTGAAATTTTTATTTTTAATTTTGAGACAAATTTTGCGTATGCAGTTTTTAAATAGAATTTTTAAAAAAATTTCATAAATGCAATTTTAGAGAAAGTTTTAAAATTTTCATCTAAATTTGAAACTTTAAACTTTGTGCAATTTAAAAAAAAAAAATCGAAAAACTTTCATTTATTTAAATTTTGAAATTTTTAATTTTAATTTTGAGAAAAATTGTGAGTACGCAGTTTTTAATAAGAATTTCTAAAAAAAAGGTCAAGAAAAGAATTTTTCAGAAATTTATGAAATTTCACAAATTTTTATCTAAGCTTGAAACTTGAGACTTTGTGCAAATTAAAAAAAAAAAAATTAACAAATTTTCACCTAAATTTAGAAATTTTGAATTAAATTTTGAGTATACAGTTTTTAATCAGAATTTATAAAAATATTCAAATATGCAATTTTATAGAAATTTTAGAAATTTTGATCTAAATTTGAGACTTGAAACTTTGTTCAATTTTTTGAAATTATTAATTTTAGTTTTGAGAAAAGTTTTGAGTATGCAGTTTTTAAGCAGAATTTCTAAAAAAATTTGATGTATGCAATTTTACAGAAATTTTAAAAATTTTCATCAAAATTTGAAACTTTGCGCAAATTAAAAAAAAAAAAAAAAAATACCACCAACAAAATTTCATCTATGTTTTGAAATTTTTAATTTTAATTTTGAGAAAAATTGTGAGCACCCAGGTTTTAATCCGCATTTATAAAAATTTTGAGTATGCAGTTTTAAACAGAATTTCTAAAAAATTTCATAAATGCAATTTTAGAGAAAGTTTTAATATTTTCATCTAAATTTGAAAGTTGAAACTTTTACTTTGCACTTATATTAAAAAAAAAAATCAACCCAGTACCCAGTTTTTAAACAGATTTCTAAAAATATTCAAGTATGCAATTTTACAGAAATTAACAAATTTTCATCTAAATTTGAAACTTAAAACTTTGAAATTCAATAAATGTTCATCTAAAAAAAAAATTCAATAGATCTTCATCCAATTGAATTATTTTTTCTGAATTTTGAGTATGCAGTTTTAAATCAGAATTTCTAAAAAATATGTCAGGTATACAATTTTACAGAAATTTATAAAATTCCACAAATTTTCAGCTAAATTTAAAGCTTGAAACGATGCGCAAATTAAAAAAAAAATCAACACAATTCACCTAAATTTTTAAATTTTTAATTTCAATTTTGAAAAAAATTTTGAGTATGCAGTTTTAAAGCACATCGAATTTGGTATAAAAGTGCAAATTTAAAGTAGGCCAAAAGTCACACTGATTTTTGAGAACCATTTTCATTCGCTGTTTTGTGAATTTTCTTCATTTAGCGACTACTTCACATTTTTTTATTATATATGAAAAAAATAATACCCAACACCGTCAGCCGAAAAAAATGTAAAAAATCAAGCGATTTTTGAACCATTTAAAATTTGCATTTTATACTAAAAAGAAAAATTTTATACAAATTTCGGCTATGCACTTTTAAAGCCCATTAACGAAAGCGCGAAGTTTTTTTATATGAAGAAAATGCCCAAGACGGCCAGGGAAAAAAATTGTCCCAAAAAAATTTAATGGGCTAAAAAATTGAGTTGCAGAATTTTCTAAAAATATTTATTTTTGTATATTTAGTACTCTTTTGTATAAAGTGCAAGTTTTAAATATTTCAAAAATCGATTGAGTTTTGACAATTCTTTCGGCTGCCGTTGTTGAGTATTTTCTTCCATATAAAAAGATTTGGAGTAGGCGTTAAAACCACGACTGAAAAAAATCCTAAAACAACAGTATGATTTTTGAGCTGCTTTCTATGCCAAAATTTAATGGGCTATAAAACTGTATACCCGAAATTTGTTAAAAAATTCCATTTAAAAAGTGTGACGTTTGATAAAAACTTTTCTAATTTTTTTTATTTGCACAAAATCTGAAACCTGGTTGTAGATGGTTTTCGTAGGAGATTAAACAATATTTTTACTAAAAAATATAAAAATAATATATAACAAAAAATAAATAAACAGTCAAGACTTTGCAATATGTCGCGCTGCTATTATTGTGAACACAGGTGTACTTATATATACCGACTGCGTCAAAAGAAAGTGTACACGACATATTGCTGAATTTTGACTATTTATTCATTTATTTTATAATTTCAATAATTTTTTTATAAAAGTATAGCTCACATTTCAACAAGCACCACATAAAGAAAAGTAGCCAACTTTTTTAAAATTTGTTAAAATTTGGTAAATTTCCAGCAACATTTCACTATTCAGTTTTATAACCATAGAATTAAGAGTGCAAGATTTAGGGGGCCACAGAAACGCGTTGCTGTATTTTTTTTTTGTTGACAACGAAATAAATCCCGCAGAAAAAAAATTTAAATCAACGCAATTTTTCCGGCACTTCAAACTTACACTTTGTTATATCAAAATTTAATGGGCTATAAAACTGTGTAGCTGAAATTTTTCTAAAAAAAACACTTTCTAGTTTATTTAGTATTCTTTTGCTTAAAGTTCAAGGTTCACGTAGTTCAAAAGTCGCGTTGATGTTTGACAATTTTTTCTGCGGATGGTGTTTTGTATTTTCTTTCATATAAAAAAAAAAGTGAAGTAGGCGCTGAATGGAGAAAATGCACAAGACCGGGATTAAAAAAAATTCTCAAAAATTAGTGTGATTTTTGACCTACTTGAAATTTGCATTTTCTATACCAGAATTTAATGGGCATTAAAACTGCATACCCGACATTTTTCTAAACATTTAGATTAATAATCTCAAAATTTGTAAACAATTTTTGCATAAAATTCTATATGTAGATTTCTAAAAAACTGCATACCAGATTTTTTTTTCTAAAAGTTCAGATAAAAACTTTCGAAATTTAAATGGAAATTAAAAAAACAATGTGCATAAAGTTCTAAAAATTTCTATAAAATTGCATACTTGAAATTTTTATAGAAATTCCGATTAAAAAGTTTAAAATTTGATGAAAGTTTGCCGAATTTTTTTAAATTTTGTACAAAGTTTGACACTTCGCATTACATGGTTTTTATAGTAATATGAAATATATTTTTATATAAAATTAATGAAAATTAAAAAATAAATAAATAAGTAGACAAAACTCGTGTACACTTTTTTTGACGTTGACGACTGCACATACATACATACGCATATAGTATTGAAACAGATAAGTCACATTTCTCACTCGCATTATTTGTATTTGCTTATACAAAAAAAAGACAAAAAAGAAAACGAAAAATACAAAAAAAAAAATATATAAATACAAAAAAAAAAAAATACAAGGAAAAAATACAAAAAAAGACAAAACAAAATCCATTCGCAGATATGCATTGCCAGCTGAAATACTTATTTATGTCCGCCTGTACATGACTTCTGTTAGTTTACATTGCACTCAAAAGTATGCTACGCTCTACTCTGCTCTCAAGTACGCTACACTTTGCCACTTACCTACTTTCGGGATTTAATATACCTTAAAAATTCGATAACGCTGATAAATGAGCATATTAAAAAAATCTATAAACAAATTTAGCGCAAAGTTAGCTACTTAAACCTGTATAAAAGACGAAAAAAAAGAATATAAACTACACTTTGCTTGCCTACATTATAAAACGACCCCTTCTATGTATGAAATTCCTTCCCTCACTAAGTGACATTTAAGTGTTAACCTCTTTTGCATCCGGTGAAGCTGTTGTCGCTGAGGTTGTGAGTGGTTCCGCACTTGCGTTCGCCGCGTCACTTGTCAATTGTTCTGTACTGGCTGGTACATCGGACGGTGGTTGCGCTGGCGCTGGTGCTGGTGCGGCCGGCGTGGGCATAACGGCAGCCGGAATTATTGCAGCTGCTACTACGGGCACAACCGTGGGCCCACCCTCTACGCCGGGTGCTGTACTAATGGTACGCGCCATCTTCTGTTGTTGACGCTGGAAACGTTCCTTTTCGCGCGTGGCTTTCAATTTGTCGAAATCGTCGCCCTCATCCTCAGCGCCTGGCGCATCTGTTGTCGATTTGATTTCCATGTCATCGACTGTGAAATAAATGAGAATACGAATGAGTGAATTTGGCTGATATATAAAGTAGACTCGAGCAATGGAACTACTTGTAATATTAGGTTTTGTTTTCAAATACCATGCAATTAAAGTAAGTTGTTTAAGTTCGATATTTTTGAGCAATTCAAAACCGAAATAAATACATGTGTCCACAAAAATACTTATATGTATGAGTATATGCCTCTACAAGTATATATAATTACGCTCGTTTTATAAAATAAACTGAGTTTTGAGAATAAAAGGGTCGTTCAAAAAGTAAAGTGGGGGTTACGAGGTGACGAAGCGGGAGATTTTTTTTTTCAATTAGCTCTAGTTGACCTACTTGGCGACTTAACTGCATATAAAAGATTTTCCAATAACAGGTGTTATTATGAATACCCCGCTATTTCGGTAGATGTCACTTTTGGAGCTGTCATTTTTTGAAATTTGGCAGGTAGAAACTACGCCATTATTAAAGAAGGAACGATACACGCTTAAACAACGCATTAAATGAAAATTTGGCAGAGACGGTTCGTAAAACGCGAACATTATTGGGTGACCGAGAAGCACCTTGTTGGACCGCAATACCGAAATTGGTGAGCGACGATACATTTACGAACCGATTTGTTCCCGGAAATTATATTAGATTTCATCATGATGTCTTTTCTAGCCAGAATCTTTCGACTTTGGACATAAATTTAACATAATTCTATTATAGCTAACGACTTGAGCTTCCAGGGAGCTTTCTAAAATTTAATTCGAACAGGAAAAAAAAGGCCAGACCCAGGTGTCTAACCGAAGGTTTTAAAAAAGGTCTCCAACGGAGGGTTAAATGAGGTATAGCGTGGCATAAAAAGCTTCTAATGTCTAAATTCGACTGGAAATATGATGGGCACTGTTTCTAGGGATTCAGAAGTAACTTCTTCGATTACGAAAAAATCAGAGCCAATATATATCGTAGTAGGCTATACTTTTAGAAAAATTGAATTAAGGCCTTTCTTCACATCAAAACTCTCTGAGGGCGTTTATACTAAAAAATGTCAAACCTGCCAATGGAAAAGTCAGATGGCCCCTGGCAACATTAGAACTGTCCAAGACCATAAATATAAATAGCAACTTTGTTTTCAAAAAGAAGCTTTTATTTCATTATCATCGTAAATTCCTAGAGTTCTAGTGTGGAACATAGGGCCTCAACGAATTTCTTCCATTCGGGTCTGTTTTGCGCCAGTCTCTTAACTTCATTCCAGCTAAGCTGCATGGCGCGGGTTTCTGGCTCCAGCAGTTGTCTCCAAGTATTCGCTGGTCTTGCACGTCTGCGGCTTCTTGGGGGATCAGCCAATGGTTCTGCTGAAATTTCAGGCTAATTGAATGTGAGTGTGAGTGAGTTATAGTAATTTTACTGAAAAGTTATGGCGAAGTCAACGCAGCTTTGAATTAGGAGGTGTTCCGCCTCACTCGGCATTTGACAGTTTTTTTGGTTTACAGTCGATTTTTATCATTTATCATCGATTTTTATTTTGTATGTCTACTAAGCCTTGTTAAGTCACCATTTCCTCTGTGTAGAACATGGCCAATCCAGCCCCATTTTCTCTCGCGGATCTTTAATAGTGTTGGCCTCTGCTGCGTTCTGGCTCATAAGTCAAGATTCGAAATAATATTTGGCCAGCATATTTTGAGAATTGAGCTTGTGTCAGCTGACGTTGTATTCCACGTTTCACAACCATAAAGTAAAGTCGACTTTAAATCGGATCACCCTTTACATTGTCAGAAACAATGTTTTCGAAATAACAACTTGAGGTTTTATGTTGCCACTATAACAAGAAACTTAATCTCTCTTCTCTAAAATGCATGAGTTGTGAAATGCTCAAAAATACGAGTACGAATATATTTGGATGAAGTCAATACCAGGACTGCCAAATTTACTAATGACTATTCTACAGCATTTAAGGGATCACCAACTGTCTTAAAAAAGTGCGTGTAGCGTAGTACACATAACAGAAGTGAAACTTTCAAGGCAGACAAAGAAAGAGGGAGAGACCCGAGAGAGAATGAGAGAGAGAGAGAGAGAGAGAGAGAGAAAGAATATATATCTAAATAAATTCACAACATTTGCAGAGAATACAAATAGATAAAATTTACAATAATACACGTGGTAATCAACTGCGTATATATAGGGTCTGTCGCCAACGCTTACTGCTACAGCGCGCACAATACGATGTGTCGTATTCTAACTATACTTTGCTCTCTTTCGCTCTACTATAGTAATATGGCGTTAGTGCTGTACGTTTACGCGTCACTCTCTTTATCTCTTTGTTAAATACTAACACTTTAATATAATATATGTATACGTATGGTTACGTCTCTTGCGAGTAACGTGGTACGACTTAGCCTAGAGGCTTAGCGTATGAGTGGCGGAAAAGACGAAGGACCGCACAAAAGGGAGACGTTAATAGCTTAAAGGGTACCTAAGATATATATGTATTAGGTACAGCTCTATCTCTCTCCTTATCCTCTACGTTATATCTTTTTTCTCTCTCGCGGAACGAAAATGCCCAAAACGTTGGATGGCCTTCAAATTTTACTTTCCATTCTCGCTCGTCCATCGACGCCTAAGAAGTTTCACTTCAATAATTTGCGGAGCAAGGTTGACCGGATAGAAGAAAGAGATAAAGATAGGTACAGGAATACTCGTATCAAACAAAATTCATACATATAGACGGTTAGGTCCACTATTAAAAATAAAATAATAAGAAGTCAAATCTAAAATTATAATGAAATAAAAGTAAAAATTCCATCAAAGTTTTTTTTTTAATGCTACAAAAGTACAGAAACATATTCAACTCTAACAATAAAATAAAAATGTCTACTTTATATACAATTTAAAACTTTAAATAAAATTTAATCTCAATACACAATGTAACATAGCTCAAAGAGTTGAGAAATTTCGAAGTTCACCGTTTATTTGAGTTTTGAATAATTTCTTTATAACAAATGAAATTAAATTAATGAAAAAGGTTTGGAAGATGATGCCGTGCACAGAAATTTGCGTCACCTGGAAATTTTTTTAAAATTTTAGACTTCTGTCAAGCGCCTACTCGGTGGAAACCAGAATCAGGTCACACCGTATTCGGCTTTGGGATTAACCAAACTCTACTCAATGGCTTCCCTATAATACATGATAAACGCCTATTTTAAAACAGGTCCGTGGCCTGATACATATATGCACGTGTCTTCAAAACAAAATAAATATTGGGAGTCATCCTTTCTATCGTATATTTCTGCCAATAATTTCCGGTCTCTTAGTGTGGAAGATCACAATGGAGGTCACAACGGTCTAAGTGAGTTGGTTTAGAGACCGACTGCCACTTCTATCTAGTACGGAAGATGTCTTTGCTCGGTTGGCTGAAAAGCCTACTTGAAAACAAGAAATGCCATCCATAGGATGTGTTAGATGAGGCAAGCTAAGGAATTCTTCTTTGCTTAATTGGCGCGATAACCGCTTACGCGATTTTGACCGAAATTAACAAGGCGCCCTAGTCGCTTCTTGCACGTGCTAACCGGGTAGCCGGCGCCAGTTGGACACACCAAGTGAAACAAAATCCTTCTCCACTCGATGTTTACAACGCAAAGGAGACCTTCCTCTGCCTCTGCTACCACCACCAGCTGGTACCGCATCGAGTACTTTCAGAGCCGGCGCGTTTGTATGCATTCAGACGACATGACCCAGCCAACGAAATCGCTGGAATAAAGGATCTTTTTTCGCTGCACTATGCCTTTTTTTCCTTGTTCACTCCTTTCGGGAGCATAAGGCCTCGACAAGACTCAGTTTTGTGTTGGTTTCGTTAATATATTTTGATTTCTGACAGGGTAGGTGATTAGCCTGCCGCTATCAGTTCTAAGTTGTGGGAATGCCCACCTGTCGTTGCTTAGGAACAACACCTTCTTACTGCTGGGAGCGCCATCTGTGTTTCACATTTTTCTGGCAGAAGGATCATGCAGATGGTTGAGGACTTTGCTAAATTTCGTGTGCCTATGCTATTATCGCGGCTGCAAGCTTTCTCTTGCTAGCGCCACTGATGCAATGCCACTGATTTTGCTTGTTTTAGCAGTCGCAATGCAAATAATGCGCTGACTATTGTGCGGGAGTAAGAATGGAAAGGATACGTTTTTGGAGTGGGAATGATTTTTTTTTGTTTAGAAACAGGTAAAGGGAAAATTTAAAAATGGCGAGGACCGTGCTTTACTTGGAATTTGAAACCGCAACCTCTGGAAAGGCAGGCTAGTGCACTTACGCTAGACTACCGAGGCTCCTATGTCTATGTTGTCGTAAAGTTCCTACAGCTCTGGTTGGCAGTCTGTTGTTAGCAGTTTAATAAACGAATCAGAACACGTAGAGCTGACTCAGAGTAGACCAAACACAGCTCAAACCAAGCTTAGAACATTTTAAGAAATTGTCTAGTTGATCATATAATCTGCAGAGGTTGGCCTGAAAAAGTCACCTTAGACTTTATTTGTGAGCTTGGGGCATTTTGGTTCGTAGATCTGAAGGATCTGATTATCTGTATAATTGTATTTTCGTTCTAGTTCTGTGACTACAAAATAAAAAATATCTTGAGGCCACAAATAAGAGAAATAAAACCAAGTTTAAAGAAAAATCCCCTAAACTTGGACTTGAATTAGTTTGATGGTAACGAAATTTTTAGACAAAAAAAAGTTGGTTTATTATTAAAAAACAAAAATTTTATCAAATAGCAATGTATATAGAGTAAATGTAATTAACCATTAATTTTTTTCTGAAAATTTAAAATTTTTTTTGTGTGGAATATTTGAGTAGTAGGGATGCTACAGCGTACTTGTTTCACCTTTGAACCCTAGTGTAGGAAAATAGTGTCACCACATAAATCGATAATAAATAATATTAGTTCTGTAGGCAAGAATTTATACATGGAAGTGTTTCACAGTACAATACCAAAAGTTTGTGGCAGCTAAGCACATTTTATTAGGATTAGTGTGTACAGAGGGGCCAATCGGGGTTAATATATAAATTTTTTTATTGGCATAAAACGCATACTTAAACATATTTTCCGCTATTTTTCTATGCAATTGAGCGCAGTACGCAACAAATTAATACAAAAAAAGAAAAAATCCAAAATCAAAACATGCCAATCAAAGTTGGGAGAACAAGCAACTAAAACTTTTCACTCTATTCATAGAAAGTAACAATACTCAATAACGAATTTCAGCAAAAATAACATAAATGTGAACACAAATTTTACCAGTCGATAAAAACCATCTGAAAACCTGCTGCATTTCGGCGGGACGTTCTAAAGTTTTTCATTGCGTAACAAAAAATGGATAAATGGAATTTTTTGTTTGTTTAAATAGATCGAAGCACAAAATAAATATGAAATCCTCAGACTTACCCGTTTCGCGACTGCCCTTCAGCGGATTTATTTGCTGATCGAAAAGTGACTTGGTGCTCGATGGATCACCCACTGGCGTATTCGGAACCGTCTGTGAAATGAGTGGACTGCCATTCGTTGGCGCTGATGAGCTCAACAAAGCCTCCACACCGCCCGGTGGAAAAAGCATTGGCTCGTAAGTGGACTGCGTGCGCATGTATGATGTCGGTCTGGGCGGAATATCCATCGGATCGGAACGTTGTGGCACACTGCTTGCCACTGATGAACCTTGATTGTTGAGATCCTGCAAGAAAATGTCGCGCACATTCGGACGTGCCTGTTCATTGGCGCGCTGTGACGTGATGGTTGCTTGTTCGTCCACTTCTTCGATGACCTGATCGGTGATGCGTACACTACCGGGTGGTTTCATAATTAAATTGCCGGTAAGACTGGCGGAACTGGCACTACCGGGAAAACGATTTTTCTGTGTACCCTCATCGACGGGTGTCGTCGAGCCGGGACGCTCTTCACGACTAAGAAAACGCTTCAGCGCTGAGGCAACTGTATTCACACGCGACAAAGTGCCACTTAGGCTGGCGAGGCTGGGAGAGGATCCTTGTCGTACCTTGCCATTGCCGGCTGTGAAATGTATGCCACTGGCATCATCAGCCTGTAATGTGTGAGCGAAAAGATTAAAATCATTTGTTAGTATGCGTGTAGACACAAATATGCGTATTGGCGACAGAGGTGCCAAAAATAAAATACCCAAAGCATTGTGGAAAATAGCCAATCCTTATAGACGTGGTGCAGATAGTAAGAGTGCGTGCAGTTAATATATAAATCCGTGAAAAGAGAGCCACACAGTTGTGAGGTGCGTGCAGTTAAAGTGAGATCCTGGACCTTAAAAAGCTGTCATTGTATAATTGTGGGTGCGTTTGCGCAAGCGTGCAGTGAAAGGCAGTAAATTAAAGCTTAATTCGATTTGAGTGCATTTATTATATTATAGCTTTTTTTAGGCTTTTTTAAGGAAAATACATAAATAAATACACATGGCATAAATAAAAATAAAGTTAAATTAAAATACGCTAATAAATACTCATATTTACGAGAGTAGCTATTTATATTTCTTAACTTGACCTTTTCCATTAAAATGAATATACAAAATTAAAACACGCAAATAAAAACTCATATTTGCCTATTCATATTTCTGAGCTTGAGCAGTTTTAGTGCTCTATAATTAAAATGAATACACGAAATGAAAATACGTAAATAAATGCTCATATTCATCAGGGTGGCTATTTATATTTCTGCCCTTAGGCACTTCTAGTGCACTTTCATTAAAATAAATAAACGAAATTAAAACATGCAAATAAAAACTCATTTTTACGAGGGTTGCTATTTATATTTCTGACCTTGGCCACTTCTAGGGCCCTTTAATTAAAATGAATTTACGAAATTAAAATACATAAATAAACTCATATTTATGAGGGTGGCTATTTAAATTTCTGAACTTGGCCACTTCTAGGACACTTTAATTAAAATAAATATACGAAATTAAAATACGCAAATAAAAACTCATTTTTACGAGGGTTGCTATTTATATTTCGGACCTTGGGCACTTCCGGTGCACTTTAACTAAAATTAATATACGAAATTAATATAAGTCGATAAATACTCATATTTACGAGGGTTGCTATTTATATTTCTAACCTTGGGCACTTCAAGGGCACTGTAATTAAAATGGAAATACGAAATTAAAAAATGCAAATAAATACTCATATTTACGAGGGTTGCTATTTATATTTCTGACCATGGCCACTTCAAGGGCACTTCAATTAAAATGGAAATACGAAATTAAAATACGCAAATAAATACTCATATTTACGAGGGTTGCTATTTATATTTCTGACGTTGGGCACTTCCAGCGCTATCAGTCGCCATTTGACATTTCCATCGGAAGGTTTGTCATATTTTACTATAAACGCACTCAGAACATTTTGAAGTTTGAGCCATGTTAGTAGCTTTACAAATTCATCTCCGCCAAAAAAATGGAATTAAAACAAAAGCATTTGCATGTGAATATTTTTCACCATTTTCGAAGTGGATTAACAAGACAAGATTGCAACGATAAATTGAAATCATTATAAGCCGAGAAAGCACCAAACTTTAATACAATGCATTTTCTTGCGGTCGCTCACCGACGAATTCCGGGAAGTTCGTCCAAAATGGGTTGTTGTGCCAGACGATTGTGCAAGGTCGTCGTGCGAATCCGAAAAATCCATGGACATTAGAATGACGAGCAGCAATAAGATTTTTCATGATCACCTTGTGGGAAAAAGATGTGTTCGCATTGGATCCCACACAATTTAAAAACGCTCCAGCAACGCGACTGGACAAAGTGCTTCGAAAATTGGTTCAAACGAGTGCTAAAGTTTATTGTTCATCATGCGGAAACAGCCGTGTTAATTTTCTATTTTTAGGACAGATATAAATTCTGTCAAAAAAATATCGGGAATAGTTCATTTAAAAAGCGTGCGTTACACATATGTCTACATTTTTTTTGTTGGAATGTTGGTACAACTGTCCTCTATAGTGTCGCAGGGGTGAGCGGGATCTGTCAATTAGCTTGTTTTTGGCGTTTAACTATATCAGTCAACCGCAGGTAGGCTCTGCGATTTTCACTATGGATCAAAATATCGAACAAAGAATTTGTCTTAATTTTTGTGTTTTGTAAAGGATTTCGTGTGCCGAATCCTTGAAAATGTTGCAGAAAGCCTATGGAGAGTGCGCTTTATCAAAAACACGGGTCTACGGGTGGTATAAGGCTTTTGCAGAGGGCCAAGAAGTCGTGGAAGATTTGCCTCGATCTGGTCGCCCATCAACGTCTTCAATGGATGAAAACATCGACACAGTCAAGGAAAACCATCATTTAAGTTCGAGGGAGGTAGATCGTAACTTTAGCGTGTCTCACGAAACAATTCGAAACTCTTTACACCATCCATTGGGCGTCCCATGCGCGTGGCTGCACGACTCGTTCCAAGATAGTTTAATTTCTTTCAAAAAATTCATCGGAAGAAGGTGGCTAAAGACATGCTTGAGCAAGTGAATTCGGACCCAACGTTTACCCAGCGCATCATAACAGATGATGAGACGTGGGTTTATGAGTTTGACATGCAAACCAGTCAATAGGCGACTGAATGGCGCTATTTACATGAGCCGAAACCCAAAAAACCACTTCAAAGTCGGTCAAGAGAAAAAGTCAGGCTACTCCTTTTCTTTGATTATCAGGTGCTGTGCACTCGGAATTCATTCCGTGTGGTTCTACGCTAAATAAAGAATAATATTTGGATTATTTGGAAGTTATGCGACGTTTGAAAGAGAATGTGCGTAGAAAACGACCCAACCTGTGGAAAGAAAACTCATGGATCTTGCACCATGATAACGCACCGTCTCACAGGGCTCATATTGTGATCGCTGCTTGGACCAAAAACTCGACAAATAGCATCGAACAACCACGGTTTTCACCAGATTTAGCCCCCTATGACTTTTTCCTTTTCCCAAAACTTAAATTGCCACTCCATGGATGCCGAGCAGTCGTTAGAGGTCATTAAGCAGAATTCGCTGAAGGAAGAGGATCTCTTCAAACGCGTTTTAAAATGTGCTTTGATGACTGGACTAATCGCTGGTTTATGTGTATTGCTTCGAATGGAGTCTATTTTGAAGGCGACAAAATAAATTTTGATGATTAAACAATTATTTTGCGTTTTATTGAACAATTTCCGGTACTTTTTTGACAGAATGTCTATATATATAGCAACCCTCGTATTAGATAAGAATTAAAAAAAAAATATTTTTAAATTTTAATTTAAAAAATAATTTGCTATTAGTAGGCTATGACTTTTTTAAAAATATGTGGCATAAAATATAGTACTTAGAAAAATATTCATTGGAAAATATTCTTCCACTGAGGTCTTGATCTCAACTGCAAGTATAAAACATTTCAAAATTTCATACACTTTTTTCTCGAAATACTATTTTTCAAAATGACACACAGTACAGGGTTTGATTGAAAAGTAATGAGCCTTATTTTTTTTAACCAGTTTTATTAAACCTTTTGGCTTATACAACTAATATTCTTCAAAATAGGGCCCTTGAGCGTCAATACACCGCTGGTAGCGGTCCTTCCACTGCAGGAAACATTTTTTAAACTCATCCGCCGGAATCGCATTCAATTCGGCTGTCACAGTTTTTTGGATCGCCTCGATGGAGTCGAAACGACTCCCCTTCAGCTTTCTTTTCAGGGGCGGGAATAAGAAGAAATCCGGAGGGGACAGGTCTGGGCTGTAGGGAGGGTGGGGAAGCACCGGAGCGCCCATCTTGGCCAATGCAGCGGTGCAGAGGAAGGCGGTTCACATCTTCCTCTGTTTGCTTCGTCGAAGACCTTCCAGATCGCTGTTCGTCTTCGACGTCCTCCCGGCCTTCCTTGAACGACTTGTGCCACCATTTTACATGGGCACTGGACAGAGATTGGTCCCCGTAAGCCTCCTTGAGTAGCCCAATGGTTTTGGTACTCGTTTTGTTTAACTTTACGCAAAATTTGATCGAGTAACGTTGCTCCAACGATCGCAGCATTTTCGCCACTGCAAAATCCTAACACACTTTTAAAACAGTGGAGGGGGAAGGTCCAAAGATCATTTTACCCGCGCTCCGACGCGCGAAGGCTCATTACTTTTCAATCACACCCTGTATATGAACATAACTCCATAAATCAGATTTCAAAGTGGGTCTCCCAATTTAATTTGTGAGTTAGGGTCGGGAATAACTAACTTAGTTGTGGATATTTGGTTGGATGGGCTATTGCAGCACCAGTCGAGACAATTCATTTGAATGAAGTTATATTTCACCATTAATATGAAAGTTGATTATTTCCAATAAAGAACAAACCAATGAATGCAACTGTTTTTGTTTGTAGAATTTTCAGCCGCTTCTCTAGAAGCCATTCTCACGGCTTTGTGAATCGCTGCATTGAGTCGGAAGGGAATAAAATAAATTGTTGTTCTTCTTTTTAAAGAGAACTGCGCTCATTAGAATAAAGTTGTAAGTGTAGCTGTAAAACAAAATATGTCATCTCATGCACTCAAATCTGCTTAGCTTCTATACTTCTTAGGTTCTATTGAGTATGTAAATATTTCATTGGCAAATATGCGGTTAGATAATTTAAGCGATTGTACGGCTCTAGAGGAAGAAACAATTAGAATCAAAGGTTAGTTTTGAGGCTGAGTTTGTAGATACTTTCTTCTGTGTTGGTGCAAATAAAATATGTAAGTGTATGGTAAATGCATGTAAATATAGATAATTCCCATTGGAGATTTTATAATGTAAAAGTAAAATTTATAGCAGCGGGTTTTAGATAATTTACATACATCATTTACATAGTCTAAAATATAGTGAAAGAATGCTGAGGAAGTAAATTTTGTCATGCTGTGCACGAACAGCTCCAAAAAGAAGTTATTAATAGGAATGCGAAAAACTACAAAAGTTAAAAATAGTCTTAAATATGTTTCTAAATAGTAGATATGCATTTAAGTTACAATACCAGTCACCAAATTGCAGTATATAAAAAAATTTAAAATTTAATAATTTTTAGGTAATTGAAATGTAAATATGGCTTGACTGCAACTGGCCTATTGTAACCATAAAATATATCCATATAAACACCAATACCATAAGAACAATGTAACTATGGGAAAGTGCACACCAATCACCGTCAGCGTCAGTAAAGCCAATTATCAGTTATTTCGATTATTAACTTCAGGTAGATATATATATGGTTTATATGTATGTATAACAGTCTCTTGCATTAGTACGTGCACAAGTATTTAGACAAAGACGTTAGTTTGCCACCCATTTGCAGTGCGGGTAGTACGGGCACTCGGACTGGTAATTTCGCTAGGAGGACAAACTACTTATGCAAGAAGGTGTAATTGAAGCCAATTGGTTATTTTGCATTTCGAATTGCATTTAATATTATCGTAAAAGTAGTTGTAGATGAAGTTAAAGTTGTAGATGTAGTTGTAATTGTGGTAATTATTGCGCTTGTTGTTGCAGAACAAACAGCGGTGCTTTTGAATGCACGCGCGAATTCTGATTCTAACCTCCTCTTCATGTGACATTTCGGGAAATTTATAATTAACTGCTTGCATTGGTGTCTGTGCTTGGGTTTGATCAGGATTTTGGGTTTGGCCTTGTAACAAATGCCTGGTTGACCCTTTGTTACCAACCATTTCGTCGATGCGTACGCTGGACAGCGTCGTTGGCATTGCCGCCTTGTTCGACACCTCGATTTTAGCGGTTGACGGTTCGGGATGCTCCTCGCGGAAACGTTCCGACGCCACGGTATATGGCAATTCATTGGGGAATACCTCATCCCAGTACTGATCCTTGATTAGTTCCGGATGATCGTGATGCATTTCGTCGACTATTAGGTAGGAGACCTGCAGATTGCGATCCACCATCCAGTTGACCTGTACGCGCATACGAAAAATAGCAAGAACGATAATAATGAAATGTTGCATGCATAGAAAGAAGAATCTATACTAATATTATAAAGAGGAAAACTTTGTTTGTTTGTTTGTTTGTTTGTAACGAATAGGCTCAAAAACTACTGGACCGATTTTAAAAATTCTTTCACCATTCGAAAACTACATTATCCACGAGTAACATGGATTACATTTTATTTTGGAAAAAAATAGGGTTCCGTAAGATATTTGGATTTTTCGGACACAAACTGAAAAAAATCTTATATATAAAATAAAGTCAACTTTTTGTGTGTGTTCGCTAACCGGCCATGTCTGCACCGAATTAAACCAAACTTACACACATTGTTAAGAAGGTATTGAAGATGGTTTCCGTATAGTTTGGATACCTATTGGTGGATAGGGCTCGAGATATAGGTCAAAACGTGGACCCGGGTAACCTTCGGATGTGTATGTACAATATGGGTATCAAATTGAAGCTGTTGGTGAATGATTTAGTACAGAGTATTTTTCATGCCGCTACGTGACTGGGGTCTCGAGATATAGGTCAAAACGTGGACCCGGGTAACCTTTGGTTGTGTATGTACAATATGGGTATCAAATGAAAGCTGTTGATAAGTGCTTTAATACGGGGTAATTTTCATACCTATTGATGACTAGGGTCTGGAAATATATGCCAAAACGTGGACCCGCCGTGTCTTTGCACCGAATTAAACCAAACTTACACACATTGTTAAGGAGGTATTGAAGATGGTTTCCGTATAGTTTGGATACCTATTGGTAGATAGGGTCTTGAGATATAGGTCAAAACGTGGACCCGCGTAACCTTCGGATGTGTATGTACAATATGGGTATCAAATGGAAGCTGTTGGTGAATGCTTTAGTTCAGAGTATTTCCATCCGCTCCGTGACTAGGGTTTCGAGATAGAGACCAAAACGTGGACCCTAGAATGTGTTTGTACAATATGGATATCAAATTGAAGCTGTTGGTGAATGCTTTAGTACAGAGTATTTTTCATGCCGCTACGTGACTGGGGTCTCGAGATATAGGTCAAAACGTGGACCCGGGTAACCTTTGGTTGTGTATGTACAATATGGGTATCAAATGAAAGTGCTTTAATACGGGGTAATTTTCATACCTATTGATGACTAGGGTCTCGAAATATATGCCAAAACGTGGACCCGCCGTGTCTTAGCACCGAATTAAACCAAACTTATGCACATTGTTAAGTAAGTATTGAAAATGGGTTTCGTAAAGTTTGGTTGTAATTCGGAGCAGTGGCAACGGGTACAGCGTTCTTTTGAGCCAGCCATAATGTCGCTTACTTTTTTAACGCTTGGGGCGGAACTGAACTGTCAAATTGACAGTGTGAGTTACAATGTTTCAATATTTCTTTCTGATTTGGATGCCATAAGGAAAAAACGTAAGTGCAACATGTAAAAATTGTTTGTGAATTTTTTTGGAGTGGAACAGTGAATAATTTCTTACGAAATTTGACAATTTAATGTGAAATCCGAATGAAATTATGTGTTCGTGGAAATAACAATTTTTTTCGTTTTTTTTTTTTTTGAAAAATATAAATGGATAATGGATAAACATATAAATTGAAACGAAAAATTCATGGATGATCAGGAAAAAAGACGATTGTTTATTCATATGCGTTGATTTGAAATTTAAAAACAATCTTCTTTTTTCCTGATTTTCAATTTATATTTTATATTTACTCAAAAACAAATAGAAAAACAAAAAATATTGTTTATGCGAAAGCGCTTGAATAAAGAATAAAGAAATAAATAATATGAAAACCATATATTTTCTGTTCTAAACCATATATATTCTATTTTAGTGTGCCCAGCGAAGGGGGCCGGGTTTGCTAGTAAACTAATATAAGTAGAAACAAAAAATAAATAAATAAAGAAATATACATACAAAAAAATATATATGTATATAAAAATAATAAATAAATAAATAAAAAAATTTCAACGCACCTCAAAGTCATCGTCATCTTCACCGAATGGATTTATCAGCGATTCAGCCACTTTCAGCCAACCCATATAGAAGAAAAATTGTAGCGTTGTAAATACTGGAAAATATATGTCAATCTTTTGGAAAGCCTCCTTATCCTCTGTCCATTGTTGACCCATAACCGAGCAGAGAAAAAACGAATATACCGCCAATGTCACCACTTGCGTATACACAAGCGGCACACTGATCGTATCGTACGATATTAGTAAACCGCATTGGCCACGAAACTTATTCAACTCGTCGATAATCGTTTTCACCGCAAAATCGTCACGTATACGCCCCTCCTTGCGGGCACGCGTTACAATACTTGCCGCCCATACGATGGGTAGCCAATGTTTGGAGTGCCGCGGAAAACCCTTATTCATACTTTCGATAATCGACTTCTCGTTGTCATTCAAGAGGCCGGCATCGACGAGATGTGTCAGGCCTGGGAAGCGTTTTTTGACACGCGGCGACACATTGATCAGCACCATCGTCAAGCAGAGGCATACATATCGCATAATTGTACGACGCATCACACGTCCGCGTTCGTCCTGCCCGTGCACATTGGCGCTAACGAAAACGGCAATCGGATCGGGCCACGGTATGCTGGTGTACTGGTTCCACCAACGTGTCATCACTATCGACACATAGAAACCCAGCACAAACGACAGCGGTATAAGATCACTGTAGCTGTAGCAATATTTTGCAACGCCCTCGAATACTCTGCGTAGTTTGGCGAGAAATAATGAAAAGAGTGAAAAAAGGAAAATTAAATATTTTTGATGGAATATTCTTAAAGCAAAGTATTAAGCAGGTATTTATTTCTTGAGTGAAGTTGAGTGCGAATTAACCATAGAATAGTAGAATAGGGGTGGCCAAGCTTTTTGATAGTCTGAGCCAGTTTTCGAAATTAGAAATTTTTCGCGAGTCGCAATTAAATGAGTATTCAAAGATCTGCGTATTGAAAAACGTTTTTTACAAAAATTATATTTATTGAAAACATATAAATAAAACTAAAGATATTATTATATTTATATATTTAATAATTGAAATTTAAAGGTAGTTATTTTACATCTCTTGATAATTTTTTAAAATTTGGTGAATAATTGGCGACAGAACTTCTCAGGAATCCTTTGAGATGCTGGTTAGTTAATACTGATCAGTGTTTGGATTTCACAAATTTTGAAATTTAATAAAATGATTCACATACGAATGTTGATCGAATATTGAAATACAAGGTAAAGTCCAAAATAAACAAGACTGAGTTAAAACAGAAACGACAAGCGCATTGTTCTTATAACTTCGAGATTATTTATTCAATATAGTCCCATCTGGCCGCGATAGGCGAAAGAGTGTTACAGGTATTGACCGGATTGTCCTTCAAGATGTCGGTAAAAGCCCTTTGGCTGGTCTCTATGGACGCAAAACGTTTTTCTTTCATGACCAAATGAAATTTTCCGAATAGGCAGAAGTCGCAGGTAGCCATATCAGGCGAATACGGTGAGTGATTGATGGTTAAATAGCGATTTCTAGTCAAAAAATCAGTCACAAGAGGGGATCGATGAGGTGGTGCATTATCATGCAATAAGCCTCGACTTGATTTTTGACTTCTCCAAACGAGTTTTTTTGGGTGCGGCTCGTCTGGGACCTTCCATAGGCACTTTGACGCTTAGTTTCAGGTTTAGTTTCAGGAAACACCACATTTCATCACCAGTTACAATGTTGTAAAGGTAGTTATCGTCTTTTCTTGCCTATTTAATGAGGTCTTTCGAATGTTGAATTCTGAGCAATTTTTGGTCCTCAGTTAACTAGTGCGGAATGAAACGTGCGCAGGCCCTTCGTAAGCCCAAATTATCAGTTAAAATGCAATGAATCGATGTTTTGGAGATATTCAACTCCGTTTCCATGAATTTCAAATTTTTGATAAATTTACGAACAATTTCGATGGAGTTTTCGGTATTTACTGATTTTGGGCGGAGCATATGTTGATTGTCATTTACATTTGTGTGTCCTCACAACCATCTCTGAAACGTGTAAACCACTCTTAAACTCTGGCACGAGATAGACAATCATCGACATAAACTTTTTTCATCAATTCAAATGTTTCGGTAAACGTTTTACCGATTTTTAAACAAAATTTGATATTAGCCCTTTGTTCAAAACTCATTTTTGTACCGATGACATAAACATACTGACACTTTAGACGCAATAACGTTGCTTCCACTGAATCGAATGTCACCAAGCTTTCACTGGAAGTCAGCAAGGGATGTAACTTCCAACGCATTAACTCATTAAAAATATCGCTCCATCAAAAACCCTTTTATGACGCCAGTCTTGTTTATTTTGGATTTCACCTTGTATGAATTTGAATTACATAAATTTTAAATGGGTTCAGAAAAAAATCAAGAGAAGATTTAAAGTCTATTTTGGAATTCTGTCACTATTCCTTGAAGCATTTTTATATTCGCTTGAGTTTTTCTTGTGTATTATTGGAAAGAAATTTTTTAATTCGAGTGAAATGACCAAATGTTTTGTTTTTAATGCCCTTTTGAAAAAGTTGTAATTTAATTTGAAAAGTAGTTTGGAATTCACCAAAGCAAGCAAGTTGTCCTGCCATTAATTTGTGACTTCTATGCAGCAATCCAGTGATCGAACTCAGAGGAATTATTGTGAGACCTTTTATTTGGATAAAAATGGAGCAAATTCTTAAGAAAATAATAGCACAAAAATGAAAAGGGAACTCGGGTACATTTATCGAGAGACACAAATAATACTTCCAAGAGCCGCATGTGCGCTGCGAGCCGCAGGCCTAAAACTTTGGATCGTTTTAAAACCATTATTTTTTTTATGCTTCCGGCGATAAGTAATAGTTTTAAGTCTCATCATGCATGAATATTTTGTTGAACCTGAATTAAAGAGCTACTCATCTACTCCGATAGCGAAATAACTATCAAGAGTCGATCGGGTATGGGTACATTTAAAGATTGTGCGCATTTTTGTTTTTAAATATTATATTAACTTTTTTATTAAAAAAGTAGTTTAAAACTTTTTCTATTCTTAAACCATTCTTCTCTATTTTCGATTCCAAAACTAACAAAAACAATACTATGTTGTAGTATACGCTTCAAACGACACTTTGACAGTATAAAAAAAGTTTAATTAACATTTCGCTTTTTAGTTTTAAAATAAATACCCAAGTGAAACGAGACTATAATTATACGTGGGAAGGCATACTTACTGTTTCTGGTACTCGTTTAATACAAAACGATACACTACACTAAGTACGTAGTAGAGAAAGAGAAATGCGATGAGATCGAGCCACACCAACTTATAGATACTGCCGCGCCATCTGTGAATGAAAAAACAACGAGTTTCTTATTAGCAACGCAATTATAAATTTTCCTGGTACTATTACTTTAATATTATCATATACATACATTCATACATATGCACATTTTTATATCCACTTCTAGATAGTCTAAGTTAGTAATTAAGTAGATGGGCACATGTCACCAAGTTTAGAGAATATGCGCCAGAGTGTTTGTTTATTCTTACATAAAAGTACTTAGGACGAGGTGGTGTCAGATAGCGTCAGTTGTGCTTAGTTGATGAATATGCAGTTATGTATTCAGTGGCGAGCTTAAATGAGTGCATGCTGACAGTAATCACACGTGATCTGTCTAAAAAACCATTATGGAAAAAGTACCGCCAATCTGAGCACCCTCTCTTAATTAATAAATACATCTAAATTTATTTGCTTTAAATACTCCTCTGTGAGTATGAACTTCAAAAGCTCAAAATCGCCAACCTGAAAAAACGGAGAAATTACTTTTCCCTATACAACCCAGACTCTCAGAAAAACTTGCTTTCATTATTTCCCCAGCCGACTACCGAAAAGTGCCATTGATAGCGGTACAATGCAATCCAGTGGTAGCGGTACAACGCACCGGCCGAAGTACCGCAAATACTCACACCGCAGCTCCGGTTCAAAATAAGCCCAGTCAAGTGATTCCATGCTGCTCATAGTTAGATATTAAGAAGCTCTCAATCAATATTAAGGAGAATTTTGCGTAAAAATGTTGATCTACACACTTACAAAGCTGAAATTAGCCTCTTAATATTTTGAGGCTTCAAAATCTCTTCCTCTTCCTATCTTTACTGATAAACTTTACATTTAATTATTAAAATTTTAAATTATTTTCTCAGTGAAACCGGATATTGCTTACTATTTGTTTATATTCAACTTTGATCTTGGGGTTTTCAAGAGAGTGAGCAATTAAATTTTACGAAAAAAAAACTAATTGTAATATTAATTAGGAATTTCAAGTGCGCCATATCACAACTGTCAGTGGGAAGTTTTGTCAGCGTCTATTTTTATTCATAAAATAAAAAAAAAATTCATTCAAGTCATTAAAGTTGATAAGATTTTAGTTGACTGTTCACGGTTATAATATTTGCGTAAGAATATTTATATGTGCGAGTATAAACAAATAATCAACCGGGTTACGATATACACGCAGATCCGTCAAAGTGAAAGACATACCGGTATATTCATATGTACGTATGTATGTATATGTATATGTATGTATGTTCCAGTTGTCTACTCTCCAAAACAATAGCACAATAAACAAAATTTGGTATTTTTATAACAACCACACATGTCAGAAGTGAGCGTTTAATTAACAAAAATTTTTTTGATAACACCACTCATATCACCAAGTTTTAAACCAAAGTTTATATGTATATCCATATGTACATATGTCTCCATTATATTTACCAGATTATGACACATTTCACGCTTAGCGTGATAGATAATGTCTGGGTTAAATATTAAGCACTTGCAGATAATGCCAAAATATGTGCAAGTCATAGGTGCTGTGGACGAGGAAGTTTTTTCATTCATTCTCATTCTCTTAATTCCTACAGCTTTTGCAATTCAAATGTTAAATTTTTAAATTTTCCAAATGTACATACATACATACATTGTACTATATCAATGGAATCGCCAAGGTGGGTGTTTTCAGAACCGAATACCCTTAGGGATTTTCAAGGCTTCTATAAAGGTTACTTGAAGAATTTCATCATCCAAAATTGATGGAAACACATTTCAAAAACTCGTTCATGCGTAGTGCCAGCATGTCCCCGCAACACAATTCTCTCCACTCATTTGGCACACTCATTTATTCATACACTCGTCCAACGGCAACAAAGTAACAGAGGTGATGGCTGTGTTGACTTTTTCCCCTATATCACCAACACAACATCAGTTTTTTCGTAAACAAGCCGCCGTCACAACCCTCAAACAAATCAGCAGATTCCCTCTATGTAAATGATTGAGAGCCGGCTAACGGTCTGATGTTGTCTACATCACTGTACTCGTATTCTGTACATCGTGGATAGCGGTAGATCTCGCGGGTGTTTATTTTATATATATAAAATACTAAGAGAGGCTTTGACTCTCATATACGCACATACACATGTATTTATGTACGTACATACATAAGGCCCCTTTTCGATAATTTAAAAGTAGTTTATAATCAATTGACGAGAATTGGGTGCAGATAGACGCTTATCGTTATCAAAAGTTTCGTGATAAAAAATATTTGTTTATTTATTTAATGTCTGAATTTATTTACAATTCTCTGAAATTTAGAAATTATAATTATATAATATTATGAAAGTAAGAATAAAATTAAAAAAATTAGGTCACTACAGAATATGCACGATATACTTACAGTAGAAAAAATTCTGAAAAAAAACAATTCTATTGACAATAAATTATAAGCCTTTGCTTACGACTTTTTATATGGGATTTTTGCATTTCCTTTCATGTCATTAAGAATCTTCGCTGACGTCTAAATTTACTTAAAGCTTGAATTTCAAGTCTATAATGAAGGGAATTACATCTGGTATTTTGTGTTTAAATCGCACTACTGTGCACATGGCATGCAATGTTTCCTTTTTAAAAATATTTAAATTAAAAAGCTTTGATAACGCTCGATTACGAATAAAAAATTGTGCCGGTGACTCCATAGTTATAAAATTATCACACTCGTGCCGGTCAAAATCATCTTAGGTGCATTGTAATTCTTTCATCTACCCTAATACTTGACTTTAAAAATATTTATGTTAAGTTAAGTTCAACTGGAGGGCTAAGAAATGGTTGCCTTATCACAGCCAAGACGACTATGGGGAATCTCATTTCATAAAGCAGAAGCAAAATTGAAGAGTATTAAATGAATATTGGTTGTTGCGCCTTGGAGAATTAGAGGTAGTATTTTTGGCCCTTTGTTGTTAACTTAAGTGCTGGACTCATTCAGATGACGCGCTCAATGGTCTGCTCCTGTGCAAGGAGTAAGCCTTAACAAACATAAAATTACCGAGATATATCAAAAACCTTTAAAAACGGATTTTAATTTAAAAGAACAATACTAAAGTATAATGTATGTAAATGAACGCAATGCGCCTGGCGGAGAAATACAAGAATGATAGAAAAAAGATTGCGCCCATCAGAGAGTACGTGACGTCACGTTTGTCCAATATAAAGCTACCGAAGCTTTAAGTTAAAAAAAGCTGTATTATTATACAAAAAAAGGTTAAGAAAGGTCACTCTGAGAAGATTTTAGTGCTAATGAAAATTTGTTGATTTTATAAAATTTGATATTTTGAAAGTGAAAATTCAATGTTTTGCTCCTTTTAAGGTTATGCAAGAGTATTAAATGCCCCTCTTTCAACTCTTCTTAAGATTGAAAACCTTTTTACACATTTTAAAAGGCGTTTGAATTTTCTGAATGCGGATTAAAACCATAGAGGCCATCAATCCTTAGTGGAACATAAGACATCAAGAGGTGTATTCATTGTAAAAATAAGCCATAAAATACCAGAAAATACTAAAGAGATTATACTGACATTTTTACATTCTAAAGAAAATTTGTCACGCGTACGAAGTTCTTTAAGTGATTCAATAAAAATATGGTGTTTTATTTTATTTAAATGGGCATTTTAGTGAGTTTTTATATCCAAAGCTAGGCAACACTGCAGTATCGAGAGAGAGATTTGACTGCCGAAAGCAGAAGAACACCAACAACGCCTGCAAACGCGGGCAATGCGACCAGATGTAAACAAAAGTAAAGCTAAATAAAACTGAGTGAATTATTTAACTAATTATTAAAAAATTTATATTTTACAAAATTATAAACTTTACATTTTAATTAGAACAGGCTAGAAAAATGTCATTAAGAAAGAACTAAAACTCCAAGACTAAATAACAAAAAAAATGCTAAATCAAGTTACGAAAATGGTAATCTGGACATACTGGAAATCACGTAACTCGTTGTCAAATTCGCTGAGAGCAAAGTAACGGGACCACAATAGGCGCTATCTCATTATTCTTTCCATCATGGGAGAAGTACGTCGATTTAAGAGGCCTAGTCAGCAAAAGCAAGAGGTGGTTAGACTAAGCCATCATAAGGGGTGAAAAATATAGTGCTCAAATAGCAGCCCCATAGAAAGGATGATAAATTATCAGGTTTACTATTTAGCTAAGGTGAAAAAGAAAATTGTGAGGGGAACTTGGGATGGCTGGCACGGCACTTGGGGACTCGCCAGCCTAAATCTGTACGATAATTTCACGCATATTCACACACTCGTTCAATCAGTCGTAGTTCAGATGACATCGAAACATTGGTTGATTTTTTCGTACATCACCAACACAATCTCAGAATTAAATCTACCCTACAAGACAGTGCTGAGTACTTTCGCCAAAAATTCCAACACATTGACAAATATTTTATTAGTCTCTAATACATCCGTATTGACAAATTGAAAAATATTGTCGCATGAGCAAAAGAGATAACTAAATGTGAAATTCTTTTTCTGGTGAAAGCGCTGTTGAAATGCTCCTTTTTTGTACTATTCGTCAGTAATGCCACAACGGGAGGAATATTGATTGGGTATTTTTAAAACAAAAATTCGGAATTTACAGTTTCCTTATTTCCATTGATGTAGATACATATAAGTATAAAAAAAATAAGCACACTCAGTATAAAATACATAAATAAGCAAAAAATTTAAAAAACATACATATTTACATACAATATAAAAACCAACACTCAGTTTTCAATAGTATGTAATCAAAATGTATTCCGGAAAGTGTGATTGAATTTGACAGTGGTCTCATAAAAATTATATTATAACCCAAAAAACATATTATATAATATTTTAAAACAACTAATTATATGTATTACATTTAAATCACGAAATTTTTCCTTTAACGTAAAAACGAACTGTTTTCGTCAATTATTTTTTGTGCTCTATTTCTGGCAGCACGCCATTCCGACTATAAGTTGTTCCCAAGAATTGGCAACACTAAGAAGTATTGAAAGGAATTTCTAGGCGCACTTTCAAACAAAAGCGCATCTAGTTATCCATAATTGTAAAAATTTTTCTCGTGGAAGGCGGTTGTGCTTATTGTGATATTATTTAAAATATTGCCGCAGTGAAAAGTGGATTGTGAATAAATCGAGTGTAAATCAGGTATGCATATTCAAATTCTAACCAAATTAGAATAAATTTAAATATGTAAATATAATATAAAATTTTAAAATACTTAGTTTGTAAACAATAAATGAATATAATAATATAAATGTAATTTCGTTTGTGCTGATGAGTTTGTGATGAAAACAATGAGGAGTTTAGGCCATTTGTGCTGATGAGTTTGTGATGACAACAATGAGGAGTTTAGTATGCCTTTAGAGCAGGGCAGATATATTTTTCAGTTATAAGAAATTGCTATTGGTAAAAGAGAGATAGAATATCACACCGACAAGGGGAAACTATCAGAACCTTCCCATGGCTAGAACAAAAATGTGTAGTTGGATGAGGGTAGTGATGATGATAATGTGAGTGCTTATATGATAGTCAGCTGTCTTGTAGGGTACCGAGCTTTGATTTGGGAAGTTATTCACCAGATTTCTGCTTTACTTATTCAGTCTCACACACATGCAATCATAAACAACACCGAGCATACAATAGTAGCTCCACCGTTTGTGCTTTGAAAGTATTTGGTCTACAACGCATAAAAATAAAACAGTTTTGGTTTCAGAAAGGGGTAAAGATTAGCGGCGGAGAACTTGAAAAGCACCGTTCGCTTCATCAGAGAGCGAGTGGACAACTCTTCCCATTACTATTAGCGAGAATGAAAGAAAATATGTATGAGAATGAAAAACATTTCGAAGATAATATTCTGTTCATTCATGCATTTAAATTGGTTTGATCCACGATTTCTTTAAAATACCATGAATGGCTTTAAGGCTCGATTACAAATTGAATTTTTGTAGTAATTGTAGAGAATGTTGGTCATAGACGTTGGTTGGTTGGTTGGTTAGAGTGGTGATTCATCCAGAATCCAAATAGCGCTTCCGCACCATTTTGTTGCCACATCCTCGTTACCAAATTGTTTAACAGTTATTTGCAGCAGGACTATATCCAGTCTGTGCGGTTTAGGAACCTTATTAGGTTGTTGACGTCTACGCCAGACAGTTGCTCGAGACTCTCGAACAGCGGTTTACATTCTGTCCTTCCATAGGGCAGGGCATTCACAGAGGAAATGGAAGATTGTTTCTTTTTCCTCCGGTTGTTTACAACTATGACAGTATGTGTTGTGAGGGATGCCCATTTTGGCGGCTTGTTCTCCGATAGACCAGAAGCCAGTTATGACTGCCGTAAGTCTGCAGGTGTCCCGTCGTTTCATGTTTATTAATGTCAACGATTGCTTGAGGTTGTAGGTGGGCCATAACGTTCTGCTGATTTTGCATTTCGTCTGGTCTCTCCATCTACAATCTGCAATTCGAAGGTATTTTAGGGAAATTGCATTCTTGACCGCACCTAGTGGAGTGAATACTGGTACTGCAAGAGCGCTATTCATGGCAGATCCCCCTCTTGCCAGTTCATCAGCTTTTTCGTTACCTTCTATGTTCCGGTGTCCCGGGACCCAAATCAAGGTTACTCTATGGTTTTCACTCAAGTTGGTGAGGCTATTCCTACTTTGCTCCACCACTTTAGAGGTTGTTATAGTCGCGTCCAGCGCCTGGATTGCGGCTTGGCTATCCGAAAGAATAGCGATATTGCCCTTAAAAGAGAAATCTGCGATTAGTAACCTACAGGCTTCCCCAATTGCAAGTACTTCCGCTTGGAAGACGCTGCTGGTATTAGGGAGACGCACAGATTTTTCAATTCCAAGTCTATGAGAATATATACCAGCTCCAACACCACAGCCCATTTTACTGCCATCTGTATAGACTGTGGTATCGAAGTTGTTTAGAGAGAATCCCTTATTCCGTTGTTCAATTAAAAAATTTAATAAAATTAAAAAAAAATAATTTTTTTATGGAACATTTTTTTTAATTTTTCCATAAAAAAATTATTTTTTTAATTTTATCTTAACATTTTTTTTAATTTTATTGTATCTTAACATTTTCCTACAACTACTATCGAGAGTGGGGGTTTTAGCTATCACTTTTCTTAGGTTAGGTAAGCCTGGTTGGCATTAAGCCACGTATAGACCATTTGGTCCCAAGCAATACCAGATGGAGTTCACTTTTCTTAGAACATAATCAAATTATTTAAAAGCAAAAGAAAGTTTTTCGATAACTCTGAATGGAAATTAGACCCAAAAATAAAAGGAAAATGTTTGGACTTGATCAAGTCAGGTGAAGTGTAATTATAAAGTATAAGTATGACGTCACAAGAGTAGTTGAACGTGACAACACATCTTTATTATCTATAGAGACTCAAATTCCCGGAGCGGAAGGAGTTTTAGAAAAATTTGTTGAAAGCAAGCGACGAGCCCAAATCAAATCATGTTTTTTTTTTATTTTTATACGACTAAATGCCTTTATTTCTTAGTTTTGACTTCACTAAAACGTTTTTAATAAATTTTTTTTTTCATACGACTAACTTAATTTTTTTTTCATACGACTAAATTCTTTTATCCCTTAGTTTTGACTTCACTAAAACTTTTTTATAATTTTTTTTTTCATACAACTAAATGCCTTTATTTCTTAGTTTTGACTTCAATAAAACTTTCTTTATAATTTTTTTTTTTCATACGACTAAATGGAAATTAGACCCAAAAATAAAAGGAAAATGTTTGGACTTGATCAAGTCGGGTGAAGTGTAATTATAAAGTATAAGTATGACGTCACAAGAGTAGTTGAACGTGACAACACATCTTTATTATCTATAGAGACTCAAATTCCCGGAGCGGAAGGAGTTTTAGAAAAATTTGTTGAAAGCAAGCGACGAGCCCAAATCAAATCATGTTTTTTTTTATTTTTATACGACTAAATGCCTTTATTTCTTAGTTTTGACTTCACTAAAACGTTTTTAATAAATTTTTTTTTTCATACGACTAACTTAATTTTTTTTTCATACGACTAAATTCTTTTATCCCTTAGTTTTGACTTCACTAAAACTTTTTTATAATTTTTTTTTTTCATACAACTAAATGCCTTTATTTCTTAGTTTTGACTTCAATAAAACTTTCTTTATAATTTTTTTTCTTTGTTTCTTCGTTTTGACTTCACTAAAACTTTGTTTATACATTTTTTTTCGTACGACCTTTATTTCTTAGTTTTGACTTCACTAAAACTTTGTTTATACATTTTTTTTCGTACGACCTTTATTTCTTAGTTTTGACTTCACTAAAACTTTTTTTATAATTTTTTTTTTCGTACGACTAAATGCCTTAATTCCTTAGTTTTGACTTCACTAAAATTTTTTTTATAATTTTTTTTCATACGAATAAATGCCTTAACCTTAAAACTTTTTAATTTTTTTTATACGATTAAATGCCTTTATTTCATAGTTTGTCTTCACTCCCATTGTTTTTTTTTTATATTAATTTTTTTGTTTCATACGACTAAATACCTTAATTCCTTAGTTTTGAATTCACTAAAACGTTTTTTATAAATTTTTTTTTCATACGACTAAATCCCTTAACCTTAAACCTTTTTAATTTTTTTTTCATACGACTAAATGCCTTTATTTCTCAGTTTGTCTTCACTCAAATTGTTTTTTTTTTTAAATTTTTTTTTTTCATACGAGAAATTAAGGCATTTATTATTTCTTAGTTCTGACTTCTTCTTATTTTCGTTTTTATTAAAACTTTTTTTATTCCTGCTTTGGGCTTAGCACATTGAGAAGATTTTACATAAAACCTCTCCCAAACAATCCTGGTTGCTCGCCTGCATACATACATACATACATACATGCACATGCTCTTCCTTTGTATGTTTTAAGTGTAGAGCTTAATAACTTTGCTTTGATAGAACAAAGCTGGAGATTTTACTCTTGATCGTAAAAAGCAATAATTCTGGACTCCAATACTCAGCTCACTTATACTTATACAGCTTGTTTACAGTCTCCCTCTCTATCTATCGTATAGACATACGTATGTTGTGAATTTTGTGCTTTCAAAAACCTGTTTCGGCTACAAAGTTTCTACACAATAACAATAAATTACTTATTTTTATTTGCATGTTTATACGTATAAGTATGTATGTATGTATGCATGTAAATATATCCCAAGTTTAAAAAGAAAAGGGCCACATTCGCCGAATTCAACTAGCACCTTTTTTGAGTGTAATAAAAATAATAAAAGCATAAAACACGAGTAACCCCGATTGCTGTGCAAATACCAATATTTGAAGATTTCATCGATCTTATCGAATTCAAAGTGAAAATGACTACAAATTTAATTATTCTTGTAAGGGCTCATAAAACAACGAAAATACTCACTAAATAAATTTGGTGAGTGTAAATCCCATATATGCGAGTGCGTACATATGTATGTGTGTATGTATGCATAGTAATTTATTGCAGATGTTAAGTGGTTGTTGATCAATGCAGAGCGTGACAGAATATTTATTATTATCGGGAATTATCTTACTCACCAATTACATCATGCAAGTGCTTCACATTTATGTATTATTCTTATACACACATACATACACATATACCGGTATGCCCATTTTTATCTCTTTTTTGTTTCACCGCTTTTGGTTTTTGTTTTTGTTTTCGTTTTTGTTTCTTGTTTGTGTTTTGTGTTTGGTTTTTTGTCTGTTTATTTTTTTTTTCCTTTTACTTTTTTTGCTTTAGTCTTTTTTTTATTTTGTTTGCCTACTTATCTTAAATCTACATACATCTACGAATTACAACGAAGTCGTAATTTAATAATGATAAGAGAATCGTTCCTAATCAAGTTGGTCCGCTTGCCGCGGGGATGAAGCTTAAGTCTTGGTTTAACCCCCATGCAACGAACTAAGAGGGAAGCTCCCTATGGCTATTAGCTAGCCATCCATCCGCTGAACTGCAGTGTCCCTTCAATCACCATGCGGAGATTACCGTACCGACGATCGAACTGTTACTCCTTAGCCTGGTATCCCATCATTCCCTTCCCAAGTCTGTCATAAGTCGAGTTGGGGACGACACTCCATCCACGTCTGGTGCCAGCAGTAGACCCCACCTCGCAACGCAACTCTTGGGAAGCAAGATCTGCCCTCTCAAAAGACAAGCGAATCTTGCTGTCCCTGTCACTCCAGGTGACACGGGAACTCCGGGAGGAGAAACACTCACAGCAACATCGGCAGCATCGGACCACATGGTTCAGCCAACAGTTCCTGGTGCCTGCCCTTCTGACACTATCACTGCACCGGGTAGTACCCATCACCGGAAGCAAATAAGTGCTTCAGAAAGGTACTATCGTACTAGGCGATCCACCTTCAGGATCCAGGAGAGACTGAAGGACATCAGAGTAGAGGATCTGACTGAGGAACAATCAGACTCCAAGACGTGGGATGAAGCCTTCATTACCGAACACCGGGGGAAGGCCAAAATAGCCTCTGCGCAAACGACCGAGTGAAGGGGTATCGGCTGTAACCAAAAGAAGCAAAGAAGTCTTGGTGCGATCCCTCAAGAAAACTGGGACCTGATAAACAGAAGTCTTTGGAAGGTGTACAGGGACATCCCGAAAGAAAATCCAGGACCTCTACCCAATTGCTCGTATGCGGGATAGTTTCGATCCCGTGTCAAACTAATAAGGTGCGCTGATCAGCGATCGGTGGACCTTCACACCCTGGCGATTAATCGCATAGGGGAACCTTGGCTTGGTATCAATGCAAAACGGCAACGTAGAAAACGTCCACGACACAGCCCGTTTATAGGTTGTTGATCTGTGCATAGTCGGCTGCTCGAGAAAGCGAGCCAAAAGTGGGCTTCCAAATCGTGTGCCTTTCAGCCAGGTGCCGCCATTTTATTGACCATTGCAAAGATTTTAATGTAAAAAAAAATTTTGAGAATGTAACGTTAGCCTGGAGCAATCCAGAATGCATGCAGGGAGGTTTGACGGATATTTTCTTTACCAATGAGTCCAAGAATGAAATAGGGACTGCAACCGGATGGTACTTAAACGATAGTAATAAGTATCACTATGCTGCCATCCTGAAAACATAATCGAGAGGAGATGGAGCGGGAAACAGATTGGAGTTTTCAGTCACAGCCAGGCTGGCCCTGGAGAACACGAAGCAAATTTCAAAGATTTTTCAAGAAAGTAAGAAGAAGCTTAATTCTGTCGCAAGACAAAACAGGCTTGTACTTATGTGGGTTTCAGGACACACCGGTGTTCAAGGAAACGAAATTGCGGATGAATTGGTCAACCGTAGAACAGCGGTTCCCCCACAAGGGCTAGAGCCAATAATCGGAATCAGTTCCGCAGGAATCATGAATTGGATCAGCGATTATGTAGGCAATCTACATAAAGAGCGATGGTCCGGTCTAGAACGCTACAGAACTGCAAAGTGTTTTGCGACAAGAAACAGAACAGAAAACTGTCAAACTTTCTACTAAAACTTGGAAGGAAAGACGTTCGGTTGATGGTCGGTATCATTACAGGACATAACCCATGGGATCAGCATATGACCACCATGGGAATCATTGACGGCCCAACGTGCCTGTCGTGCTTGGAGGAGGCGGATAGCACTGAGCACTTTCTCTGTGAGTGTCCTGCCTTTGCTAGAGCTACGAGTTTTGGGTGCCGATGTCGTGAGAATGAGTAATATTCGTTCTCTAAAACTGGAGGATATTTACAGATTTGCCAAAGAATCTGGAAAATTCTCACAGGACTGACTATCTCTATCTCTGTCTCTACTCTTTCCTATCTCTTTCTCCGATACTTTTCTCCTTCCCTCCTTGCCTATCTACCTTCTTTCCAGAACTTTAAATACGATGGGCTTTTTAGTCTGAGTGTTTCAGGAGTCGCCAAATCTCCTGGTGCTCCTTGGCTCGACCTTTTCAATTTTCAATTTCAACGTTAGCCTATGTGGAATCGAAAACGAAAGCTTACAGGTGGCATTGATTGATTTCACCTGTTCCGTTCGTAGCAATTTGAATGATTTATTTGCACCTTGACTCATTCGCACTTTTAAAATGAACTACAATGGGAACCACCTCACTTATATTACTGATTTCTACATTAAATACGTTTTTTCAATGAATTTCTTTATTAAGTAATGGAAAATTTTCTCGACTAGTTAGTACTTTCGACTCCGACTTGACTTGTATTTGCATTCATCTGGGTGTTAATTACTATAATATTCCCTTTAAATGTATGTATGTATGTGTATATATGTATGTAGAGGTGTGATAATTCATACTTAGACTAGAATTATTGCAAAACATCTAAATATGTGTATGTATGTATGTATGTCGTAAGTGCACATTTTTACTTCAGTCACTTACCTTCGCAGTAATTTGAGAAAGCAGCCAAAACCTCGACAGGTTGCCACCTCTGCTGTATAGGTTACTGTCATTTTTTCGCACTTTTGGTTTCTTAATTATCGCAATTGGTTATTTTATATTAATTTACGTTTTAGAATCTACTATTTGAGCTTTTTTTGTAGTTGCATTTAAAATTGACTCGTTTTGTCACAAAATAGGTGCATTCGGCGGCATATCAATGAGTGCGAGTTGTTGGTTTGGCGCGAAAGTACTCTTCAAGTGGGGCAGCATAACTGAAAATAAAAGTAATATGAGAATTAATACACTACGTAATATGTATATATTAGGGCGGGTCCATTTAAAACTCGCTAATTGCTCTGTGAAAATCGTATTCTAGGGATCAAAATAAGAAACTTTGCCGAAGGAACCATACCTCTAAAACGAGTTCTGATGTACCCCAATTTGGGTCGAACGAAAAATCCCACTTTGACCCATTTAGAGTGCTCCAATCGAGTCCAAATGTATGACCGATCCCCACTAACTTTGGACGGCCGATCCACCCATGCCAGTGGCACACCCCCTGGAACTCCTCTGGGGGGTTCGCCATACAATCATTTCAAAATATCACCATTTTTGGCCTTTACATGAAAAAATCAGCTAAATGGCTACGTTTTTTCTTTATTTTTATTTATTTATAATAATAATATCTATTTTTTCTCTTAAGAAATTTATTTAGTCAGAACATATGTAAATGAAAAAATTAATTTAAGTGAGTTATAGAAAAGAAACTAAAAACCTTACAAATAGGTTTTCATTAAAAAAAAAAAAAAACGAAAAGCCGCGCAGGCATGAAAGATGATAGTATTGCAGTCTATATTGTTTGGCTATGAAAATAAATGCTCAGCTTTTGCACACTACTGTGCAGCGGATTTTAATTAAGTTTCCCACTCAAGCGTAATGACAAAGGTGTGTGTATGTATGTATATATGAATAAAAATGGCAAGAGATACATTTAAAATTATTTGCACGGCTGTGACAAAATACCTACAAGTATACAATATAGAGAGGTATTCCATTTAAATATAGAGAGGCATTCCATTTGTTATATAAAATGGACTGTCATATAAGTGGAGAGGCAATTCATATCCCAATAAAAAATAGATTATTGAACCTGATAATTTTCACTTTATAGTCACATTCATAAATTAGTATGCAAGGGACAGCGAATATTCAATATTCAAATATGGAATCGGGTTCTTGTACTCGCATATTTTTCAAATAGTAAACACAAATTCACGAGGCTCGTTTTGGCGTTGCATTGTTCGTAAATAAAGGCAACAAGTAATAGTACATAAAAAATACATTGGCGAGGGCAGACGACAGACGACAGGTAGCATACGCCAAATATTAAAAACTTTCTTATGAATGCAATTATTTAGATGGCATTACGGCATTTTGGCTGCAGATCTGCAATTGTAGACGTCGCCAAATTATATCCACATAAATCTACACTCGCAAAACTGAGCTACAAGGCGGCGCAAAATTAGTCATCTGATTTTGTTTTTGAATAACTTTTTTACTAAGTAATAAAAAAATTATTTTGATTGATGGAAATCTTAATTTTGACCTTTACACACTCCATTGCCCAGCCTGTTTATATACTGCAGCTGCCTAATTCACAAGTGTGATATATGATGGACTTACGACGCCATTAGCAAAAATTATAAAACGCAAATCAATTCAGCGTTCAGCGCAGCAAATGCGTTCTGCCCGCTTGACGAAAAATTTGCATGTGAAAACAACAGAAACGTAATATGTACAAGCATCATTTTTAACGCGAGAAAAGTTAATTTTTAGATTATTTTTTGTGTGCACTTCCATGCACGAATTGTGTTGATCTAACAGCATACAGTGGGGAATTTGCGGCCAATTTTGCTCAAAAATGGCTACAGGATCTAATTTTCGACGGATTTTAATATTTTTTTTTAATTGCTTGTAAATGATTTTGGAAGAGATTGTATAGGGCCGAAATTTAATTTTTGTTTAATAAAGTACACATCCTTGGATTGTACTTTATTCAGAAAAACTTAAAATCAAAAAAAATTAAATGTATTAAAATTCGGTTTGGAATTTTTTTATTGCAGTTTTAATCAACGGTAATACATCAGAGCAGGTAAGCAAATTTCCGGTAGCGGCAGGCTAATCACCTATCCTGCCAGAAATGAAATAGATTAACGAAACCAATGCAAGACAAGTCTTGTCGAGCCCCTATGTTCCCGAGAGGAGTGAAAAAGGGAGCAAAAAAAAACAAAATTTCCTACCCCTCTTGAGGAGTGAAATCATCCTCTTACTACTTAAAAACTTAAAAACATTAGAGAAGAGAAACCTAGAAAAAAATTATATCTACGTTTTTGAGGATGCTGAAGACGAATTCATTGTCTGTTTGACCTTGCGGGGTCAGTTCAAGGTCAAACACAGAATATTTACCGGCAAAATAAAGAAAAATTTATGTTTGGGCTTTTGTTGTTGCCTAGTCAGAATTCGTTGCCAGTTTCGAAGTCAATCTTAGCTCTATAGCCATCTGGGTTTATGCCAAGATTATTAATAGCTTCGAGATCGGCGAAAAAACTTCTGAATTGGGATGAAAGTCCTCCCAGGTACGAAAGTCAGTTAGTCAGTCAGTCACTTTCCAAGGATAATAGATTATGAAGCAAAATTCTGAGAGTACCTTCGGTTGACACGTCATCGGAGATTCGTCAATAGAGTTCTGTCCACTCATTTCACACTTATTCACACACTCGTCCAATCAGTCGTTGTTCAGATGGCAGCGAAGTAACATATCACCAACACATTTCCAGTTTTTTCGTAAGCATACCGCTATCATAACCCCGGTTACGCCAGCAAATCAGCTAATTCCTTCAAAATCGCTGAGAGTCGGTTAACTGTTAAAATGCGAGGTTAACGTTTTCCAACACCTGAAGTGGCTGTTGAAGCATTTAAGCAGCTCGTTTTGGAGGTATCCACTTCTGAGTTACAAAAGTGATTTGAAAGTTGGTTCAAGCAAATGCAGAAGTGCATTGACTTTCAAGGAGAATATTTTGAAAAAAAAAAATTAAATTATTTTCATTATTATTTTATGTACTTTGTTTTCTTTATTGAGTACAAAATATGAATTTAGAGGAAAAAAATCTATTATTTTCTCGGGAGTTGGCTGTAATGATTGAGATCTCGTAAAGTATTCATCAAACAATTTGAAGTTTATGCCGTTGTCAAGGTGACATTTCACACTAAAAAGTTTCCTTTGGAGTTTTTTGTTGGTTCCATTCAGTTGTGAGTTACAGGGTGTTAACAATGGAAGTCAACAAAGAGAAAGTTCGGTACATTTTTCAGTTTTTCTTTGATAAAGACGAAAATGCAAGCCAGGTGCAATGCCGCTGAAATTGTGAATGAAGTTTATGGTGCCGATACTGTAAAAGCTAATTATGAGCAATTTTGGTTTCATCGATTCCGTTCATTCACTTTTGATATTAAAGAAAATGCCGATTATGTCGACAAAATCACAAAAATATTCGAAGGTGGCCGGCATGTTGTAGTCGTAGCATCGCCCAGGAGCTAAACACCGGCAATAGAACAGTTTTAAACCATTGGCGCAAAAATTTTACGCAAAAGAAAGGGTTTATTTTTCCCCAAACTAATATAAAAAACAACCCGCGTGCAATAATGTCAAATGTGAAGTGTCTGGAATTGTCTCCAGTTGTGAATTTTGTCGAAATAAAAAGTATGTCGTGTATTCGTTATATGGAGAAAATGTGCAACACTGTCAATAACAAGAATGACCAAAAATCAAGGGGAATTTTAAGCCAAATCAAACAGATGGGCTATAAAACTGTCTATCCAACACTTTGTTTTTTTTAATTCTGAGTAAAAAATTTCAAATTTTGATGTAAATTTTTAGAATAAACTATGTTTTCATAAAAAATTTGCATATTCTTGTAGAATAAATTTGTGAAGATTAAAAAAAGAAAGGTACGCGCCAAATATATTTATATGTATGTAAAGAAAGGTAGTGCAAACTAGTTAAAATATGCTATATTTATTATATTGACCACGAATTTGACTGCAATTCCGCTTGTTGTTCCTATAGCAGCATAAACATTCCCCACGCATGTACGGAGAATGTTACTGGAGTGACAGCCCTCGGCCGGAGGAGTAAGTAAATTCGCGTCGTTCGGGTAACGCAGAACCGACTGTCGTGGGAACGACGAAAGAGCAATTCCGCTATTTTCCCCTGCTTGCTATCAACAAAGCAAAACGTTTTATTTGAAGTTGAAAAGCGCGTCGCATAGAAAGTTCAATTCGGCTCAGTTCAGTTAAACTCTTCAATAGCTTTTTTTTGTTTGTTTTGTTGTTTTGTGTTGAAATTTTATAGAAAGGTGTCAGAGGTGCTGTTGATGAGTTACTTTTCTACCGTATATAGATAGAATTCTATTAAAAGTATTGTATTTTATAAAAGTTTAATTGTTTGCCATACACTTTATTTTTGAATGAGTTTAATTGAAAAAAAAGGAAAATAAAAATATAAAAAATCGAATGTCAACAACGCGTTTTTATTACTCTACTTGACGTTGTTCTCGCGTGGGTGCAGCTAAAGGTCGGTCTATCCATATGAATGACATGAATTATTAGTTACGTCTGCATACATATATTATGAATATATGAGCATTGTTTGTTCGTGTTTGTATTGTAGCATGCGTCAGCGTGGCTGTCAGAAGTAATAGACAAAATAATACAAATAAATAAAAGCATTATTCCATGTTGCATGCGAATTTATAAAATTTTTAATAAATATTAATAAATTTTTACGGGAAAAACAGTGACTTGACAAATGGAATGAATTCAATGCTCAATTAGCGCTCAAGGTATTGCTATAGTTCCCCATGTCTTATCATTTGTGAGATGCTGCATTTTAATTTTAACAAATAAATTATTAATTTTAATTAATAAATTAGAAAGGTGTAGGGAATGCACTTCTGAGGTGAAGGGGAGCATTTCATATATGCTATGCAATGCACTTCTAAACGAGTAGAAAAACTCGTCATGAAAAACCAAGGTGACACAAAATTTATCACCCTCTCGGAAGATTTATAATTTTTGCAAATGGCGTCGTACGTCAATCATATTTGACACTTGTGACTACTCTATAAAGTTGAAGTATAGAAACAGGCATGCAACGGAGCGCGTCAAAGGTCAAAATAAAGATTTCTATCAGTCAACATAATTTTGTTTTTATTTAGTAAACAAGTTATTCGAAAACAAAATTAGATGATTAATTTTGCACCAGTTAAGCAAATTAGGAAGCAATTTTTTCAAGCGCAGCTTTTACTTAACAGCCCGTGTAAACACGCATTTCGCTGTGCAAAAAAATGTAAGAGAAAAAGAACTACCGCCAACAACTCCGCAATTCAGTTCCGAAATAGTATTGGCTAACAGCAGCAATAAATCGCATTATCACACACTTAACATTTTTTTCCACAGTTTATCACCACGAATTAGACTCCTCCTTGGCTGCTGATATCACCTGACCGGTTTAAAAGTATAACGGTTATGGGGTTTTTCCCTTCAAAATGAGCGGAAATCTCTGTCACGTCGCCAAAATTAGGTAAACAGTTAATGCTAAGCAAATTGTCATTGCAATCGTGAAGCTCATAAAACTGTTTGCGAGATTTTTTATGGCGCTAAAACAGTTATCGCAAGTCTTCGAAGCAATAAAAGTCTAAAGACAGTACTTGACTTCGAGAATAATTTGCAATTGAAATTAATCTAACTGGTTTTGCTATCTTTTTTTTGTTTTATTTGTTTTTTCATTAACACATTTATGTCTATATATATGTGTGTGTGTGTGCGTGTATATCATTTAATTAAAAATATATGCCAAAGTAGATTTACCACATATTTTTGTCTCTAGAACACACAATTAGAGATAAACAATTCATATTTTCTTATTAAAAAAAATTTTGTTTAATTGTTCTGATTTCTATTTAATAATTAATGAATCAGTTATTTATTGCCCATTTATAATTTATTCTGGTCCTACGTTCCAGACGGAGTTAAAGGGAATTATACTTATATATATACGAGGTGTGTTCAAAAAGTATCGCGAATTTTGTCTTTTTTCAAAAATTATTTATTTATTCATTCATATCTATTTCGTCCCCTCCAAAGTAATCCCCATGAGATATTATGCACTTGTGCCAATCTTCGAAGCACTGCAAAAAATCATTTTTTTTTTATCTTGTTCAGCTCCTCCTTCGATGCCGTAGCGTCGTCCTTTCATGGGCCTCTTCAGCTTCGGGAACAAGAAAAAGTCACAGTGGGCCAGATCTGGGTTGGGTGTGTTGTTTTTGACAAAAAAATCGCGCACAATCAACGATGTGTGAACAGGGGCGTTATCCTGATGCAAGAGCCAATTTTTGCTCTTCGACAAATCCGAGCGTTTCTGGCGGATTATTTCATGCAAATAATATTCCTTATTGACCGTTTTACCCTGTGGCAAGAACTCATGATGAACAACGCCCCTGCAATCGAAGAAAACGGTAAGAAAAACTTTTACATTCGACCGAACTTGGCGCGCTTTTTTCGTTTTTCGGGATGATTGAGCTTTGGTTTCCACGTCATAACCATAAACCCATGATTCGTCACCAGTTACCAGTCACCCTCTGGAGCACATTTGGGCCGTCGCGGACAGAGTCCATAATCTCATTAGCAATGCTCATGCGATGCTGCTTTTGGTTGAAATTGAGCAGTTTTGGTACGAATTTTGCGGCGACCCGTCTCATGCCCAAATCATTGAAAAAAGTCGAATGGCACGAGCCAATCGATATGTCTAGGGCCTCAGCAACTTCTCTAACGATGATTCGACGATTGGGTAATACCATTTTCTTCACGGAAGTGCTTGGGCATCCGGCACGCTTTTCGTCGCTGACATCTTCTCGGCCATCTGAGAACATTTTGTGCCACCTATAAACGTTGCTTTGGTCCAAAGTAGCTTCTCCGTATGACACAGTCAACATTCGGAATGCATCCGCGGACTTAATTTCGTTTTTCATACAAAATTTGATACAGGTTCTTTGATCCTTTGAAGACGAGCCGAAACACGTGCAAGCAAAGCAGCTGTGAACATTCAAAATGGCCGAACTCGTCGGCATGAGTGAGAGACATGAGTACCAACATATCGCCACAAAAAAATCGAAATTCGAATATACGTAACCAGCGAAAACTCAAAATTCGCGATACTTTTTGAACACACCTCGTATAGGTATATGGTTCGATTTTTATTTAAGTAAGCTAATGTAAAATACTTAAGTAGTAACTACACCTGTGCTCGCAATAACAGCAGTTGCATTCTTTGAACTATTTATTTTTTTTTTTTAATTTTTATTTTATAAAAAATATTGTTTATGCCAAAGCAAAAGCCATATAACTTAAAGTTACAAATTTTGCACAAAATTAAAATAAAAAATAATATAATAATTAAAATAATTTCAGGTATGCAGTTTTCTAGTCCATATAATTTTGATAGGGTGTTTTTTTTAGAGGTTAGGTTTTCAAGATGAAATAAAACGTATATAATTTAATGTTATGGCCAAGAATTTAGCTTTATTATAAAGATAAGGATTTGCCATTATGTTTTAAAAATGATTTCGGGCAATTGGCCGCCGCGGCTGGCTCGAATAAATTCCAGCCGAGAGGCCCGAATTTCGACCACTTTTTGCAGCAATTGGGGCCGTATGTCAGCAATAACGCGCCGAATATTCTCTTCCAAGACGTCAATCGTCTCGGGCTTATCTGCGTAGACAAGCGACTTCACATAATCCCACAAGAAATAGTCCAGCGGTGTTATATCGCACGATCTTGGAGGCCACGCCACAGGTCCACGGCGCTCACAAAAAGTTTCCTTCAATAAATCGATTGTTGCGTTGGCTGTATGGCATGTAGCGCCGTCTTGTTGGAACCAAAGGTCGTCCACCTCAACATCGTCCAATTCAGGCACGAAAAAGTCATTAATCATGGCTCTATAGCGCTCTCCATTGACTGTAACATTATGGCCGGCTTCATTTTTAAAGAAATATGGACCAATGATTCCCTCTGCCCATAGAGCACACCAAACAGTGACTTTTTGAGGATGTAACGGCGTCTCAGCAATGGCTTGTGGATTATATTCACTCCAAATGCGACAATTTTGCTTATTGACATACCCATTCAACCAAAAGTGAGCTTCATCGCTGAACAAAAACCATTATTTTCGAACCGCGCGAACCGAACCATTATTTTCGTAATAAATTTGCACGATTTGCAAACGTTGTTCAGGTGTAAGTCTATTCATTATGAAATGGCAAACCAAACTGAGCATAAATCAAGTGACAACTGTCAAAAAGACCATCTACGAAAAAAGTAGTGCCAACTTGAAAACCTAACCTCTAAAAAAAATACCCTTTATAATAGAATGCAAGTTTCAATTGGCCAAAAAAATTTTATTGATTTTCAATTTTTTTGCAGGCGATCTTGTGCATTTTCTCCATTTTAAAAAAAATTTTGAAGAATTCGTTATATAGAAAGAAAATGCATAACACTGTCAACCAAAAAAAAAAATATATATCAAAAATTAACGCGAATTTTTAGCTCCTTTAAACTAGCAAAATAAACTAAATTGAATTGGCTACAAAACTGCTTATTCAGAATTTTTTGTCAAAATTTTGAATAAAATATTTGAAATTTTTATGAAATATTTGTCTTTTTTTTTGCATATTTTGAGCTGTATGGTGCTTGTTGCGCAAAATTAATCATCCAATTTTGTTTTTTAATAACTTTTTTACTAAATAAAAAAATTATTTTGAGTGATGGAAGTCATTATGGTCTTTATAGTGGCGTTAATCGTGATTAACGACTTAATTCGGAATTAATTTAAATAATTTAAGGGGACAAATAGAAAGAGAGGGAGAGTTTGACGGTGAATGTCAGAGGTCTCAACACCCAGTCCAAGCTGGCTATACAGTACTTAGGGGTTACGATTGACTCGCGCATGACCTTCAGAGAGCACGCGGTGAAAGCCAGTACGAAAGGCGCCGTAGTTGCAAATGCTCTAACAAGGTTGCTGCCGAACATTGGGGGAGCCCAAGGTGCAAGAAGGAGACTTCTATCTACTGTGATAGAGCCCATCCTGTTATATGCAGCTCCCATTTGGTCCCAAGCCCGAGAAGTATACCTACGAGGGGCCAGGCAGGTTTATAGAGTGAGTGCTTTGCAAGTAGCCTGTGCATACCGGACAGTATCTGATGATGCAATTTGCGAGATTGCGGGAAAAATTCCACTGGATATCCGAGCACGTGAACTAAACCGTCTCTATCCAATTTACGTTCTAAAATTTTTTTGGCATATTCTTAAAGGATTATATTTATTTTATGAAAAAAAAAAAATTTTTTCGAAATTTTACAGGTATCTGTCCCCTTAAACTGATTGGGTGAATTCTGGAAGGCAATATTGCCGAAAAATGACAGTTAATAATGAATGTGATTGTGAATGAAAAGTAATGAGAAGAAGAACAAGAAAGTCGATGCAATGCTAGTTTTCACTAACACATTCGAGATTACATGAATTGTGTTGATATTTCGGAGCAGTTTGAGAAATTCCAATATAAGATTTTTTTTAATAAGCAATTATTTCTCACATCAGCTATTACGCACTCCATTTCTAGTCTGTTTGTATACTGCACCTGTTTAGCTCACAAGCAAGTACGATAGAATACATAGTTGCGCCTTCCGAATTTTTATGAGGAGCTTTTTCATCGCAAAAATACTCTCGGAGGTTCGCCATTGCCTGGCGAGCGGCGACTGCTATTAGAAAAAACTTTTTTCTTTTCATCTTACACCGAGATTCGAGCCTACGTTCTCTCTGAATTCTGAATGGCAGTCGCGCATTCGGCTACGGCAGCCGCCTTTTTCGCATTAAAATGGTTGAGTTAAAAAATATAAATGAAAAATTTTCATCTTGGACGCAAAGGTAAATAAATAATTCTCAGCGCTTTCCTTTCGACTACTTAAAGGGCCAACTAATTGAATGCAGCTTTTGTTGTTGTTGTAGCAGTATAAACATTCCCCAAACCTGTACGGGGAATACTGATAGAGTGACAGTCCTTGGCCGGATGAAAATCCGGCTCATCCCGGTAACATAGAACCAACTGTAGTGGACCACACAAGCAGACGAGTTTATGGAGAGGCTTATAAAGCATAGTTTTGTGGGGCTTTGTTTTGTGCTTTTTCACCTCCAAACCCATTCGCTTCACTGCTTTATCCAGATTGCAAAGCATAAAACTAATGACGCAGTTGTTGAGGACCAAATCAAAATATAATCAGACAGAAATTTTTGAATCATAGTTTTGACTACTCTTTTTATTTGTCCCCAAAAGTAATAATAATTACCTGAATTTTGATTTCTCTTTCATGTTATTTTATTTGATTTTTTTAAATAAACAAATTTAAATAATACACATTTTTGAATGATAATTTTTTTACTCTATTTAGTTTTCTTTCAAGATCATCTCAAATTGGAGAAACTTTTGATTAAATGTAGCGATCTAAAAGGAGACTAAATATATAGAAAAAAAAAGTTTTTTTTGGCCAATAAAGTATTCCATATTTCAGTTTTACATTCAGTCATACGTTCGTACCCGTCATCCGAGATATGACCAGTCGGCAATTTTTTCATTGAACATGGGTTTAGACATATGTACATATTTATAATGATACATACGTACATATATGAAAATAAAATTATGAACACATCAATTCTCACTTTCCTTTATCTGCGCACATTTGCTTCAGTTTTATGCCCCAAAGGTAGTCGGAATTTTGTATTTTTTCGCGTCGTGTTGCTGTTGTTTTTATAATTTAAGAACAAAAGCATGCGAAAACTGGCGTTGATCTGCTATGCAGTAATGCCGCTTATGAGAATACAAGTGCGTACATATTTATATGACGCAATGATGCCCTGCGGTTTGTTTTTGAGTGTAAGTATACATACATACATACACACATACATACATACATATGTATGTACATATTTATCCAACGCTTTGAAAATACGGGTCAAGTTCATTTAAATTGATATTCATATTATGCACTTGTATGTATGTATGTATGTGAATTTTACCCTATCCTTCGCGCATTGCTGCGATATCAGAAGAAATAAAATTCTGGGAAATTGAAATTCAATATGCATACATATGAACATTGTGTTCAATACTTATACATACATTACCAAATATTTCAGTTCCATTTCAACCCTCCGTTGCAGACCTTTTTTAAAACCTTCGGTTGGGCACCTGAGTCTGGCCTTTTTTCGTGCTGTTCGAGGATGCTTTTTGCAAGCTTATTTCTATAAATCGATAGAAATTAAATTTTAGGAGGCTACCTGGAAGCTCAAGTCATTAGCTATAATAGAAATATGTTAAATTCACGCCCAAAGTTGAAAAAGTCTGACCAGTCCTGGAGGGTTAAAATCGGCGAGCAGTGACCGCTTTGGTCGAATATTGAGCTTTTGATTGGTTCAGAGTTCTGTTCGCCATTGTTCAATAGATTTATTCGGACTTTGGATTCAATGTTAGGTTGAATGATGATTTAAATGTGTAAGCTATTCTTACGGCCAATCATTGTAAAAATAACCTATGGTCGTATGTTTGACTTACATAAATAAAATAAAATAAAAAGTAAATAAATATAAGATTCTCATTGTTCTTCAATACGTAATCGTTATTCTATGCCTTGTTATGTAGACCTCCACCAACAACAAAATATTTCAAGTTGAAATATTGAATGTTTCGGCCGGTAGCTCACATATAAACGCTTTAATGTTGTCTTCCAATGTGTTAATTGAAGCAGGCTTGTCTGAATAGACATGAGCTTTAACATAGCCCCACAAAAAATAATCTAAAGGCGTTATATCGCACGATCTGGGTGGCCAATTGACAGGTCCCGAACGTGAAATAAAATTTTCACCGGACTCGCCTCTTAACAAGTCCATTGTTACGCGTGCTGTGTGGCATGTGGCACCGTCTTGCTGAAACCACATGTCATGCAAGTCAAGCTCTTGCATTTTGGGCAAAAAAAAAGTTGCCCAGCTACGTTACGATTCGCAGCATCTTTGAAGAAGTACGGTCCAATGATACCTCCAACCCATAAACCGCACCAAACTTTGACCTTTTCTGGATACATTGGCAGCTCTTGCAATACTTCTGGCTGATCTTCACTCCAAAATCGACAATTCTGCTTATTTGCGTACCCATTGATCCAAAAATGAGCTTCGTCGCTGAACACAATTTTTCGACTTTAAACTTTCTTAACAGAACACGCATTTTTAAAATAAAATTCAATGATTTGCAAGCGTTGTTCGTTTGTAAGACGATTCATGGTTTAATTATAGACCAAAATGAAGATGTTCGACAGTGAAACAAAACACGAAACGTGCGTCAGCTGTTTAAACCAAATGTTTAAAAAGATAAAAGAAAAATCACCCTTTACATATCGGAGAGAAATAGAAATACATATCGGAGGATAGAAACAGAACACCGCGGAAATTTTCTGGGGAATATTTTTGTAGTACATTTTAACCATCCACCCAACCTAAAAACTTATAAACTATAAGGGTCAAAAAGACCCACACAAGTATGGAATATAGGGTTCGCATATTCCACAAAAAAAGCGCCTTTCAATTCCATTTTCAAATAACGCCGCCCAACTTGAGTCAAAATTTTTGTATGTGTTATTTTTTTTATTTCTTCATTATTCCACTTGGGATCATAGGGGGCTTCAACAAAACATTTACGTCTCATTCGATTAACTGCTGTTCTCTTCACGACATCCCACGCTTAGTTAACTGCTTCTAAGTTACGAATAAACGCCGCCATGTATTTCGTGATCGTCTGCATCCTTGAGACTTCGATTCCAACTCTGTTCTGCATGTGCTTTCGTTGTCCTTTCTGAAATTGTGCCCAATCTACTGGCAAGATTTCAATACAATGAAAAAAAATTGCGACGTTTCAGAATAAAACAGCAGGTGGACAGATATTTTACTGAGCTTCCTCTTTTATACTTTTTACTACGCTTTCGGTGCGGGTAATTTTTTTTTAAGCAAAACTTCTGTAGAAATAAAAATTGTATTGTTTATTAATGAACCGAAAAATAAGTTTTTTAAGTTGATTATTATTTCTGATAAAAAATTAATAAAATTTAAGTAAAAGAAAACCTTTAATTAAATTTAATAAAATAACTCGAAAGAGAAATCAAAAATCAAGTAATTATTATTGTATTATTTTTGGGGAAAAATGAAATACTAATTAGGAAAATACTAAATAAATTTTGATTGGTTCTCAACAACTGCGTCATTAGTTTTATGCTTTGCAATCTGGATAAAGCAGTGAAGCGAATGGGTTTTGAGGTGAAAAAGCACAAATCAAAGCGTCACAAAAACAACGCTTTATAAGTCTCTCACTAAACTCGTCCGCTTCTGCTTCTGTGGCGCAGAAGCATGAAAGATGACGATATTCCCTGCGTTCCCACGACAGTCGGTTCTATGTTAACGAGACGACCCGGATTTATATCCGGCCAAGGACCGTCACTCCATCAGTATTCCCCGTACAGGTTTGGGTACAGGTTTGGGAATATGTATGCTGCTACAACAACAACAAATACTACATTCAATGTGGTGGTTCTTTGAGTGTTCGAGAGAAACAATCTGAAGAAGATTTAAGAGCCTCTGCGTCCAAGAAGAAAATTTTTCATTTATATTATTTAGCATATTGGCCTCAACTATTTTAAGAATTTTCAAAAAATCGTTTTTTTTACAGATTAAATATTCTTTATTGTTTTGCGCGCATTTCTGTGGAAGTCGATTGTAAAAATATTGGCTTCAACTATTTTACGAATTTTCAAAAAATCGTTTTTTTACAGATTAAATATTCTTTATAGTTTTGCGCGTATTTCTGTGGAAGTCGATTGTAAAAATTTCCCATCGATACAAAGTGACGGTAGAAAATGTAACTGCCCGACGATAGTTTGATCGCACAGGTAGCTGTCCTTCGCTTGAGGCAGCTGGCCGTTACTACTCGTTTTTCTGGAAACTACTTTTTCCGGGACGGTCTGCATGACAACTCATACAGTTTTTAATATTTTTTAATGCGGTTTTTTTTAGTTCGAAAGTGTTTTCTCTATAGTCTGACGAGCCAGATTTTTGAGATTTTTGTGATTTTGTATATACCAATTTTTGTAAAGAAAAATTAAAATCAATTTTTTTATTTTAATAAACAACGTGTACAATTTTTTTATATTTATTTCTATTGTAGAATAGAACAAATAAAAAGATTTGAAGGTTTTGCTATATGAGCCTTTTATCCTGCATCAGAATCATTCCACTCCCAAATAGTGACCTTGAAATTGTGGCACTGAGTTATTTGCGTATACTTTTCGGCTGTGACACTTTTGCATTCTGTACTCGTTCACTATGAATCACAAATTTATTTCTTTAGCTCAGGTTTTCCCTACCGGGTCACAATGTAATTTCCTGTATATTATAATACATCCCCACACTCATAGCCACCTACTGCACTATACCACAAATATTTACTCATATTGACATCGCGTGCATTAGCGGTGATGGCTCACTGTGCAAATTGCAGTATCACGAGTTAGCAGATGAATATCACAAACCACAACAAGTCAGCTGACAATGAAAATGAAACTGTATTAAGTAAATTACATTGCAATGAGGAAATTACGGCTGCATTCATTTTAAAAAGATAAAAGGGATGCGGACAGAAGGGTAAATAAAACGACTCATACAGATACACAGATGCACATTGAGCAAAAAGTTCCCGGAACTGGCGCTCTAAGCAAACTGATTTGAGTTCTGTTTTTATTTTGTTACATTGTCACATCTCTGGTTACCATTCCTACCAAAATCTTATCGTCATTGCTTGACATTTGTAAAAGTTACGCCGTCTTGAGTTAATCTACCTCCGAAATCTACTTTTCAATTTTTTACAGTTTTAAAAATGGATTTGAATTTGCAACAACGAGTTTGTATTAAATTTTGTGTTAAAAATGGATTCAATGGTGTGAAAACAATAGAAATAGTGAGACTTTTACGTTAATGATACTCTAAAGAAAACAGCCGATTACGAGTGGCATGAACTCTCCAGAAGAGATTATGAGATGACGGACATAGTGGCAGGCAGTCAACATCGAAAACTGATTAAAACATCAATAAAGTGAAAGAAAAGTTAAAATTAATCAAATTAATCATCGGAGAGCCAGCAGAGGACTTGAACATTGCTTAGGGATCCGCTTAGGACATTATTTCAGACATAGTTAATGATTTGAGTTGCTGAAAAGTTGGTCCCAAAGGACCTGAATTCCATGCAAAAAAGGGAGGGCGTTGGTATCGAAAAATACATGATTTCTAAGGCTGATGCCGATCCAACACTCATCAAATGAATATTTACTGGAAACGAGACGTGGGTTCATGAGTACGACACGTAATCTATACATCAGACGAGTGAGTGGAGATCTCCAGGTGAACCAAAACCAAAAAGTCTACTTCGTTTGCAGTCAAAAAATAAAGCGATGCTCATCGTTTTTATAGTTTCTAACGGCCCTTCTCTTCACCATCGTTCTAGACGACGTTATGAGCCAATTGATTCTGCACAAAAGGAGCATCGTATGGAGTTTTACTAAACATCTCAAAGATCTGGGCTTCGCTGAACACATCTCCCTCCTCTCTCACAAACTCTCTGGCATGCAAGCCAAGATGGACAGAGTAGTCACGTTGGTTTACACTGACGGACTGGAGGTCAACAGCGCCAAGACGAAAGCTATGAGAGTCAACCACATTAAAGCAAGACATATAATGGTTGATAGATGTCCGGTGGACATTGCCGAAAGCTTCTGCTACCTCGGCTGTACTATCACAACAGACGGCGAAACAGATGAAGAGTCAAAGTAAGAGCGGCATTCGGGCGAATGCATACAGTATGGGCGAGTTCGCAAATCTTCAGATGCACTAAACTGCGAATATTCAACTCACGTGTGAGGTCAGTATTGGGTTGCAGAAGTGAAATATGGCTGGCCCCAAACACCATCACCCAAAGGCTACAATCTTTCGTCAACAAATACCTTCGCATCGTCTGTACATAGAATATTCTGGTCGAGATCAACGCATGAGGACACTATCCTATGGTAAATGAAATACAGACAATGGCTATGGATAGGTCACACGCTTAGAAAACCACCAGATAGCATCATAAGCAAGGGACTGGAGTGGCACCCGCAGGGGAGCAGAGGTAGCGGTTGGCCACAGATTACTTAGAGAAGGTCGATGTTGCGCCAGCTAGCAGATGCTGACATCACATGGGACGCGGCAAATCCAACAGCTCACAACCCTGTACGATGGAAGAGTCTTGTCGAGACCCTATGCTCCCGAGCGGAGTAAACAAGGTTATTAAAAAAACGACATTGCACACCACGTATTTTCGCCATACGATCAAACAGTTAATAAGGACTAATATTTGGGCGTTATGACACGTGGATTTTGCCCATGATTACGCACCGTCGCACAGTGCTACCAACATTTGTGAATTTTTGACCAAGAAAGAAACGAATATCATCGAACAGCCATGAAATTCACCTGATATGGTTCCAGGTGAGATTTTTCTGTTTGGTCGAGTTAAAAACCCACTACGGGGATCCCGTTTTAACAGCCAAAACAGCCGAATGGAAGTGATAGAAAAGTCGCAGACGGCTCTGAGGGCTACATAGAAAATCGCGTACCAGAAATGTTTTGAAAGCTGGTTCAAACGCGGGCATAGGTGCGTTGCAGTGGATGTCGAGCATTTTGAAGGCGATAATATCATTGCTATGCTTTTAACGAAATTTTCTTTAACATCGCAAATGCCTGAACGAAGCGACAAAACCAAAATTGCACATGATTAACTGTTACAGTACCGGCACCATAAAGACCATTCAGACCATTCCCAATCTTTAAAAAGGGAAATGTAAATATAGCAAATAACTATCGGGGAATATCCTTTATGAACTGTGTCGCAAAAGTTTTAATGGGATTGATTAACGAAAAACTTACAAACTGGATAGAAAACATGCTCACTGAATTTCAAGCCGGCTTTAGAAAAAACTACTCAACGTTGGATAACATATATAATCTTGCATCTATAGTACATTTAAAGTTCAACAAAAACAAAAAAATTGTATGCATACTTTGTGGATTTCAAAGCGGCTTTCGACAGGGTACAGGGTATAAGAACAGCAGTTTGGACAGGAAGGGAAGTATCAGATCACTTTGAAACCGGTACAGGGGTGAAACAAAGTTGTCCGTTATCACCTTTGCTCTTCACATTATACCTGAATGATCTACATGACTGTTTGAAAGGTGGTCGGTCTACTGATTGAGGGAATAAATGTACGCCTTCTTCTATATGCTGATGATATTGTTCTCTTAGCTGATAATCCTAATGTCATGCAATCTATGAATAAAAAACTAGAAATATATTGCGCTGAGTGGAACATGGAGGCAAATTTTATGAAATCTGAGATGATGGTCTTTAGAAAAAGTGGTCAACTAGCCAAGGCAGAAAAGTGGTGGTACAAAGGTGAGGAAATAAAATTGGTAGCAGAATATAAATATCTTGGTGTCATCCTCACATCCAAAATGACGTTTGCTAAACATGTGCAAGCCAGAAATAATTCAGCAAAAGCTAGTAGTCTGGTAACTTATTTTGAAAATTTCGAATTTCGGTTTTTTACATATTTTGAAAGTGCGATATATTGGTAATATACTCTACAAATTTTAGACCGAAATTCGAAATATTGACGAAATTATAGCACATACATACATGAGAGCGGCTCGTACTTCCGCGCGCTAAGCCGCTAAAACTTTAAACGCGTTTTTCTCAAAACAACGTTTTTCCAGATGGCCGTCGTGAAAACAAATTTTCTATCTAACGGATTGAGCTGAAATTTAGATAGTTCTGGCGAGTAGTAGATTTAATTTATTTCGCCCCTAACTTTCCATTTTTAGTCCGATTTCCACTTTAAAAAAAGGCAATTTTCTTACGAAGTCCGGCATTTTGTTATTTTTTGTCAAAATCATTTGATCTTACTATCCGCCAGAACGACAAGCTTACTGATTAATAAGCAATTTGTTTTTTCTGTTTCAGATGACCACAAGAGACGAAATCACGCCGGCCAGCCACTGTACCTCTTTTTTTTGCCGCTTGCTGCAGTGTACAAAAAAAGTATCAAAACATTAAAAAAAAAAAAATTTTTTTTGTACACCTTCTGATACCTTTAATAACATATCAGAAAATCAAACCGATTGAATTTTATTTTCCCTTCCAAAAAATGTCCCAAACATGGCCTCAAAAAACGTGTAAGTTACCAGACTACTACCTTAATAGTATCTACATGGAACGATTTCTTAGCTAAGCCATACATCTCATACAAACCCAAATGGAAGCTGTTTCAGGCTGTGTGCAGAGCCAAACAAACATACGCCGCTCAAATCTGGGGTTATACGCTGTTCGAAGAAATAAATAAACTTCAGCGTTATTTTATTAAAAGAATTTTCAAATTACCTGACTTCACCCCGAATTATGCAATAACGCTAGAAACTAACGTAGAAGATAGCTACTTATATTCGTTAGAACTACATCTATACTAATATTATAAAGAGGAAAACTTTGTTTGTTTGTTTGTTTGTTTGTTTATAACGAATAGGCTCAAAAACTACTGGACCGATTTTAAAAATTCTTTCACCATTCGAAAACTACATTATCCAAGAGTAACATGGATTACATTTTATTTTGGAAAAAAATAGGGTTCCGTAAGATATTTGGATTTTTCGGACACAAACTGAAAAAAATCTTATATATAAAATAAAGTCAACTTTTTGTGTGTGTTCGCTAACCGGCCGTGTCTGCACCGAATTCAACCAACCTTACACACATTGCTAAGAAGATATTGAAGATGGTTTCCGTATAGTTTGGATACCTATTGGTGGATAGGGCTCGAGATATAGGTCAAAACGTGGACCCGGGTAACCTTCGGATGTGTATGTACAATATGGGTATCAAATGGAAGCTGTTGGTGAATGCTTTAGTTCAGAGTATTTTTCATGCCGTTCCGTGACTAGGGTCTCGAGATAGAGACCAAAACGTGGACCCTAGAATGTGTTTGTACAATATGGATATCAAATTGAAGCTGTTGGTGAATGCTTTAGTACAGAGTATTTTTCATGCCCCCCCGTGACTGGGGTCTCGAGATATAGGTCAAAACGTGGACCCGGGTAACCTTTGGTTGTGTATGTACAATATGGGTATCAAATGAAAGCTGTTGATAAGTGCTTTAATACGGGGTAACTTTCATACCTATTGATGACTAGGGTCTCGAAATATATGCCAAAACGTGGACCCGCCGTGTCTTTGCACCGAATTAAACCAAACTTACACACATTGTTAAGGAGGTATTGAAGATGGTTTCCGTATAGTTTGGATACCTATTGGTAGATAGGGTCTCGAGATATAGGTCAAAACGTGGACCCCGGTAACCTTCGGATGTGTATGCACAATATGGGTATCAAATGAAAGCTGTTGGTGAATGCTTTAGTTCAGAGTATTTCCATCCGCTCCGTGACTAGGGTCTCGAGATAGAGACCAAAAGTGGACCCTAGAATGTGTTTGTACAATATGGATATCAAATGAAAGCTGTTGATAAGTGCTTTAATACGGGGTAATTTTCGTACCTATTGATGACTAGGGTCTCGAAATATATGCCAAAATGTGGACCCGCCGTGTCTTTGAACCGAATTAAACCAAACTTACACACATTGTTAAGTAGGTATTGAAGATGATTTCCGTATAGTTTGAATACCTATTGGTGGATAGGGTCTCGAGATATAGGTCAAAACGTAGACCCGGGTAACCTTCGGACGTGTATGTACAATATGGGTATCAAATGGAAGCTGTTGGTGAATGCTTTAGTTCAGAGTATTTTTCATGCCGCTCCGTGACTAGGGTCTCGAGATATAGGTCAAAACGTGGGCCCAGGTAACCTTTAGTTGTGTATGTACAATATGGGTATCAAATGAAAGCTGTTGATAAGTGCTTTAACACGGGGTAATTTTCATACCTATTGATGACTAGGGTGTGGAAATATATGCCAAAACGTGGACCCGCCGTGTCTTTGCACCGAATTAAACCAAACTTATGCACATTGTTAAGTAAGTATTGAAAATGGGTTTCGTAAAGTTTGGTTGTAATTCGGAGCAGTGGCAACGGGTACAGCGTTCTTTTGAGCCAGCCATAATGTCGCTTACTTTTTTAACGCTTGGGGCGGAACTGAACTGTCAAATTGACAGTGTGAGTTACAATGTGTCAATATTTCTTTCTGATTTGGATGCCATAAGGAAAAAACGTAAGTGCAACATGTAAAAATTGTATGTGAATTTTTTTGGAGTGGATTTTGGAACAGTGAATAATTTCTTACGAAATTTGTGTTCGTGGAAAAAACAATTTTTTTCGTTTTTTTTTTTTTGAAAAATATAAATGGATAATGGTTAAAAAAGCTCCAATGCTTAATAAAACATATAAATTGAAACGAAAAATTCATGGATGATCAGGAAAAAAGACGATTGTTTCTTAGTTATTCATATGCGTTGATTTGAAATTTAAAAACAATCTTCTTTTTTCCTGATTTTCAATTTATATTTTATATTTACTCAAAAACAAATAGAAAAATAAAAAATATTGTTAATGCCAAAGCGCTTGAATAAAGAATAAAGAAATAAATAATATGAAAACCATATATTTTCTGTTCTAAACCATATCTATTCTATTTTAGTGTGCCCAGCGAAGGGGGCCGGGTTTGCTAGTATGAAATATATTTGGAAAACTATCTATAAATATTATACCACGGCAGTAGACTCCCGCACAAACTTACACAGTGCATATTACGAAAAAACGTGTTCTGGCTCAAACAACTCAATGACTTAGGGATGGAGTTTGGCCTAAAGCTTGAAGAAAATATAACTGCTACGGACTGCCAAGATCGTTGTACAAAATTTAAACACGGCAAAACAAAAAGCACTATCAAGCACCACACGAATATATAAACACTTAGATCATTCAAAAGGAGAATCATACTTTAGAGAAGATATGCAGTTAGCTGACATATCAACCATATTTAAAGCAAGATGTGGTTTGTTAAAACTGAATGCAATAGCTTATGGAAACGAGGTAAAAATTTGCACACTATGCAACTCAAACGAAGAAGAAGACATGCACCACTTCTTAGGAAGGTGCCCTATACTGAAGGAAATCAGACAAAGATACTTAAATGCAGAGAAGCTAAACGACGCTGAAGTAATATATATACCTAAGATTGGAGAACACTAACTGGCTTCATATACTCAGCCTGGCACTATAGAGATTTTCTTATAGCAGAGTTCCATTATTAATTAATTTAAAAGCTGTGACAGACAACATCGTTATTGTCACAAATATTTTTATTTATTTCTTTATTTACTTTAATATATTAAATGAATTAATGTATGAATCAAATCAATTGTTAACCAAAATTTTTCATAAATTAAATAAAGAATTACCTACTATTGCTACTACTTCACGAGATACCCTTCACTACAGCCAGTTACCGAGAAAATAATGGATTTCTTTTTCCCCAAACTAATATTTCGGGAACTTTTTGAACAAGGTGGCATGTGTGTTATACTTATAGGTACCTACATAGGTATACCTACCTTGGAGCGAATATCTAAAGATGAGGTACAAAATTATCTCGTAAGTTGAAAATGGGTTCTTATGAGGTTGCTGATTTGAGGCAAAAAAGATCTCTCTATTGGAATGTGGGTTTTCAAATACAATAAAATCATGTCGTGGTGAAGTTTAAAGTTACATATTTGCTTCCTAACTATGGGAAATTTGATGCCACGAGTCCCTCATATACAATGATACATAGCTCCTTTTTAGAGCATTTTTTTCTTTTCTTTTCTTGTCCACCCCATTTGGGAGCATAGGGCCTCGACAAGACTCAGTTTTGCGTTGGTTTCGTTAATCTAATCATGCATAATTCACCAGTTGCTTATAAAGAGAAAGCCACCGACAAGTGGATTTTCCTGCAGGGCATACAAGTACGTACATACATATATACATCCAGACTAAAGTGGATTGCAAATATGCTTGTAAGTGCAAAAAGGTGACATGCACTACAACATGAAACAAGTCAACTCGGACACAACAAAACCAAACAAGAAAAAAATTTAAATAAAAAATAATAAAATTGAGGTCAACTTTACACTGCGCTGGTGATGAGTAGCTGCACTTACAAATTACTTTATATCTGGGACTAACTACAGACAATAAAATGTCCGCTAACAAAATATGTACTTAGCTTGTTGGCACTCAATTCACTTTTCTAATCAACTGAAATACGCTGATTTCTATTTATTAGAAAAGTAAATAAATAAGCAAATAATTTGCTTACGCAGAAAGTGGGCAAACAGCTGAGATAAAGTGATTGTAATTTTAAGCATCAAAGGGCAACTCAGTATACTTTCAATATACATAAATATACGCACACATTCATATGTATGTGGGTAGTCTCAAATTGTGTTCAGCTTACTTAGAGTCTACTAAGCTGGCTGCCGCCAATTCGATAGTCGATTCCGGTACTAAGATGACCTCATTGGGTGCTTGCGGTGGGAAAACTACAAAAACTATTATACTAAAAGTACATTTGTATACACACATACATACAAACATTCTAAACGTGTGTTAATCGCATATACTATGTATTCTCATTTCATTTATAAGACCGAGTGGATAAAAGAGTACGTCGCTGATTGAAAGTTAATAAAACAAAAAAAAGCATCCGAATCGAGCTGTGATCAATTAGAGCGAAAGTAAGTTGAGAGATGTAAAATTAACTCTCCGAATGCGCTCAGTGCGTGCGTACAGTGAGGCAGAGATGTTTTAAAGTTGGCGTCGATTTAATGGTTCAGCTGCGGACGTTAATTAAACACACGCATTAATATTCGCTTTCTGACATATTTATTTATTCATACAGATAAGTTATTTTATGAAAAATATGAATAAATCATGTGAACAAAATGAAAGCATGCAATGATATATTATAATTGGCTTCATTAAAAATACCTATTCTATATAATAAGGAGATAGTTCGCCATTGCTCAGTTTTATAGATTATCAATATAATTTAGACGTTTGTATGTGGAGCAAACACATTTTAATATAAAGGGGTTTCCAATAAGAGGTGGTATCCGGAAACTTTTCCCGTAAAAGATCAATGGTTTCGTTGCTTGTGCGGCACGTAGCGCCATCTTGTTGAAAATAAACGTTGTCCAGTTCAATACCATCCAATTTCGGCCATAAAAAATCGTTAATCATCTCTCTATAGCGCACTCCATTCACCGTAACTGTTGCTCCAATGACTCCACCGGACCATAAACCGCCCCAAACAATCATACGTTGAGGATAGAGAGGCTTTCCAACAATAACTATTGGATTTTCTGAGCCCCAGATCCGACAATTTTGCTTGTTGATGAAACCACCGAGGTGGAAAGGGGCCTCATCACTCAAGGTGATTCTTCGATGGAATTCCGGATCATTTTTATGAATTTCAACGACCCAATCAGCAAAGACACGACATTGTTGATGATCGGCCGGCTTGAGTTCTTGTGTTAACTCGACGTTATAAGCCTTAAGACCCAAATCTTTTTGCAAAATACGGTGTAATGACGTTTGTGGACTACCTAATTCCAAAAGAACGACGAGGAATGGACAAACCTGGGTTTTCTTCAACACTTTCGGCTACAACAGCAATATTTTCGGCTGTTCTTGAGCGACGTGCACGGGTTTTATTCTTCACATGACTAACTTGTCCCAACAGCTCGAATTTTTTCACCAATTTCTGTATTGCGGTCCGAGTTTTACGAACCGTCTCTGCCAAATTTTCACCATTTTTCATTTTTAATAATTTAAATACGTTTTTTAAGCGTGTATCGTTCCATTTTTATTAATGGCGTAGTTTCTACTTGCCGAATATCAAAAACTGACAGCTTTTAAAGTAACATCTATTGAAATAGCGGGCTATCCGATATAACACCTGTTATTGGAAATCCCTTATTAGTAGTTTTATAATACTATACACAGGCTGAAAAGTTCCGGACCTAACACAAAGATGGAACTAGCCTGCCAATCCCTAATTGGGGTCGCTCCACCGTCGACCAAATATTTCAACTGCGGCAGATCCTGGAAAGAACCGCGAGGACCAAGTTGACACGCACCACCAATTCGTCGACTACAAGACAGCCTTTGATATCCCGATTCGCGATCAACTATATTGCATAATGCCTGAGTTCGGTATCCCTGCTAAGCTAATACGGCTGTGCAGAATGACGTTGACCAGCAGACAAAGGATCTCTCCGAAACGTTTGATACCTTCGCTTCAACTTTGCTATGGAGAGTGTGGTTCAAAGGGCAGGAGTAGAACAAAGAAGGAGTAGACTCTGATGATATCGATATCATCGGTCATACCAAGCGGGATGTCGCGGCCGTTTTTACGGTTATTGAAAAGGAGTCCCCTCGATTGGGTGTAGCGGTACACGAGATCAAACCCATGCATATAATGGCGTCCTGCAAGGAATCACGGCGTCTTGAACCACAGATCGAGGTTGACAACTATAAATTTGAATGATGAACTATAAATGTGGTCCAGGACTTCAAATATTTTGCCTCCGCTATTAGCTGCAACAAGGAAGGCTGATCTTTAAATCAGGCGAAGGCTAACTCTTGCCAATAGGTCCTATTTAGGGCTAAATGCACCATTGAGTGTTAAAGCCCTGTCTCGACGAAAGGAAACGGTAATTGGCAGGCAACGACGAAGACGGCGTCCTCGTGTCCGGTGGAAGGACCAAATTGAAGATGACCTGGCTTCTTTTGGCATAAGAAACTGGAAGAGGTGTGCGAAAAACTGAAACAGTTCGCCAGGCATTATTCGACAGGCTGTTACTCGGTAACGGGTTCTTCCGGTAAATAAGTTAGTTTTATAGGGGAACCGTGCGGAGAAAAACAATTATAAAAAATCAGAGCGATTTTTAGCGGCATAGAACTTGGATTTATTTACTAAAATTTTATGAGCCCTTTTATTGGGCGTTCAAAAAACTAATATACTAAATATTCAATTTCTGAATGTTGTATAAATTTTGAAAGCTTGATTTTGATGGTTTTGGTTAAAGATGGAATAACATTAAAAAACAATTAAAAAAAAGAAAAATGCTTGTTCGAAAAACTTTGTAAATACTATAAAAATCAGCATACACTCAGTTATATTCCGCCCTGCATACAAAAAAAAAGAAAAAATTATCAAATATGCGTAAAATAAAAAAATGCTTGAAAAATCTTCAATTCATTCATATTTCTGGGTAGAGATGTCATTTAATAAAACATTAAAATTATATGAAAATATGTGAAAAAGGCTAAAATTCGAGGCAAAACTCTCTCTCACAAGTTCTTCAGATTGTTAAAACTGAAATCGCAGGCCTTTCCTCAATTGACAAATAACTTAAACATAGTTCCATTCAACTCGCACTTCGTGGAAACAGTATGTTTCCTGGATCTATGGATGGTCGATGACTTCACGGCCATTAACTTAAAAGGTTTTTCTTATATTCATATGAATCAGAAATGACTCATAAATGATGTACATGTCACATTAATTACGTATGATGTCGCACATTAAAGTGCTAACGACACTTTGTGCATGTAAAAAAAACAATACCGCTTTACAATTCGTACCCAAAAATGCTTCTGTTTATTGCTTAAAAAAAAAAAGAAATTACACAAATCATTGTGAAAATGAATTGTCAAACGAAACCGATTTTGAGAACTTTACAATGAAGTGTTGCACTTGTACATATATGAAGCCAACAAGAGTCATTTAAGAATCTGAAATAATCTTATGGGAATTAAAGAAGAGCCACACGCGAGTCCCAAATGACTTCTTCATGGGACCAATAAGAAGCACATATGACTCATATTCAGTATACGAGTAATGTACAAATGACTTGATGCGTATTACTGGCTAACCAAAAGCTTCTTAAAAGACACTTCCATGAGCTATAAAATTTCGTATATCGAAGTTCAAGCCTCATAAATAAGCTCTTTTTTGGATTCTTAAATGAGCGACTTTTCGTTCTATGCGTGAACGCTGAAAGTAGTCTGAAAATGATTCCAAAAATACTTAAAATTCATTGAGTCCGGTGCATTTTGTGACTCATTTTCAGTGAATTTCGGGGATTTCTGTTTAGTAAGTCGCGCTCATCGCAAGGAGGAAAAAACTTCATTATAGGCCTCACCTTTTTTTCAAGTGACGAATAGACAGAAGTAAGCAATTGACATAAATGTGGGGAATAGAAGAAACCTTATATACATATGTGAAATTAGCGATTTCTCTTGTGGAGTATTTTGGCCGAATTCCTCCAACTTCTATTGGTGGTCTGCGTCTTGATATTTTCCCACAAATAGATTTACCGACAGTTTTAAGCCACCTTCGAACGGCAGATGGTTTATTTTAAGAGGAGTTTTTTCATGGCAGAAGTAGGTACACTTGGAGGTTTGCCATTTGCTGTTGTCTGCTGAAAGGCGAAACAGAAACAACTTTATTACGGGTCCTTAAATGAGTTGAGCTAGAACTTCTAAACGATTTACTTATGACTCTATATGTTTTCCGGGTTTTTTGTATATATCGGTAGTAGTTTTTTGTTTGAAGTTAAAAAAAAAATACTTATCGCAACTTAAAGATGCCGTCACAAATATTCTGCACCAATTAAAAAAATGTTTACAAATTTCTTTTTAATTTCGCGAGATGCTGCAATAGGAGCAAGGTAGAGGAAAACCTTGCCTATAAAGGGTGTTTTTTTAGCTGCATGATAAATATCTGTATCGATAACTATGGTTTGACAGCTGACAATGGCAAACTGTTTTGGCATTTTCAGTAAAGTTTGGCAAGTCATCATGAATCGTTTAGCGCCGAAAGAACACTTCGAAATTGTGGAAATTTACTTTGAAAAAAAATAAAAAGAGGTGTGTGTGTCAGCTCCGACACGCGACTGGAGTTTACTCCTTAAGAACGATTACCGTGATATTTAAAAATATATTTAATATGCAAAAGGAGTAAATGAAGACCTTTTCTATATTACTGGAAAAATATAAATTTATTTATTCTATTCGCTATAGTACGCTACCTGGAATGAACAATTTTTTTGGGGTTTTTCTTTTTTAAGCTGTCGCTGCAATGCCCACTTATAGCACTTACAAATATATTAATATATATATAATTATATATAGCACTACAAATATCAAATAGGTATTTTTGATCCGTACTTAAATCTTTTTCACTGGATATATCTGGTAGTGTGAATATAATTGGTTTATAATTGACGAAAGAAAGTTTCTCACAATCCTTCAATTTTTTCTCTATTTCACCGTTAAAGCTTTCAGACGTAAAGCCATCAATGTATTCAAACAAATGTCTAAGCGGTAGTTCATTGGCGTGTAATTGGCAGATGAACCATTGTAAGGGTTTTTGAAGACAATCTCCTCCAAAGGTTCAGACGATATCACTGGTATATGTAGGTTCTCAACGAACGCACAGGCACTAGATAGGAAACGGAAATAAGCACCAAAATGTGGGCAGTGTTATTTCTGACTAGAAATTAGCAACCACAAGGAAAATATATTTCCTACAAGTTTGCACCAACAAAGTAGCGCCACAAGATAGGCAGTGCTTTTTCTCACTAGAAATTAGCACCCACAAGGAAAATATATTTCCTACAAGTTTGCACCAACAAACCAGCGCCACAAGATAGGCAGTGCTTTTTCTCACTAGAATATAGAAAAAGGGCAACGCGTCACTTCCGTCAGCGTACACTTCCGGTGATTCACACGATTTTACTACCCATATTTTTCATACCATGGGCCTTATATATCGTTTCTTAAGGAGTAAACTCCAAAAAAAAAATGTATAATTGTGTACACGAAGTTCTTCGCGAACTGGCGGGGTCATCGGCTCTTATTTCTTTCAACGTAATGGCGAATGGCGAGCGCTATCGAGTCATGTTGACTGAATTTTTGCTTCTAAAGATTAAACAGCTAAACATCGACGGCTTATTTTTCCAATAAGACGGCGCCACTTGCAGCGCGCTTAACAACCGATTTATTGCAATATTCAGGTCACCATTAACCCGGCAAGATTTATTGGAAAAAGTAGTCAAAAATTGGACTGATCGAATTTAACAAGTAAGTCGTAGCCGCGGCGGATATACTGAAGAAATAAGAGGCATGAAATTATCTATCAGATTATAAAAAAAATCATTCAAACAATATTTCAGTTTCGAATTTTCATTTTCAGTTATCAACCTCTTAAAAAAACACCCCACAGAACGTTCGATTATAAGCTCCTATCTCAATGAACCGAAGAAAGGAAATTCGTATTTTATGTAGTATTTTATTTTATACTTCAACGTTATGAAGCCTATCCCACTGTGCAGAGCTGAAATATCACAATCGTCACCAGACATGGCTTGAGTGGTAATTAATGACTCAATGGCACCTAGAAGAGACAAAGACGAAAACGCAAAACATCCTAAAGAGAAAAAACAAATAAGAGAATACAAATTTTGAAGCGGAGAGAAAGGAAATAAAATGAAATAGAAATCAAAAGGAATGTGTTTATAAAAGCCGGCTTTGTTGTGCGTACATATGTATGTATGTATGTTACAAATATTGCCATGAATTTTCGCACTAAAAACATGACATCATGCCAAGTTTTAAGCCGTTCATGTAAGTCGGAGTTCTTTTCATTTCAAGTTCTGATTTCAGACACTTTGTGTTTTTGTTTTTTGTTTGCCTTTGTTCACGGCTTGCTTATCGTTACGCTGAAATGGAGAGGCTCATTAGAGAACAAATAAATAGATTAAATATTGTATGTGCGTGTGTATGTACGCATGTGCGTGTGTGTATGTGTATGTATGTATATGTACATATGTATGTGTGTAAATATAATTGTTTTGATGGCGTAAATTTCTCGTTTGGTTTTGAGGGATGCAGAGGAATGAAGGAAAATTAATTTTCTCAATCCAAATTTAACGTTCAATGGTTATTGGCGCTTAATGAATGATGCACTTGAAATTATGGGATACCAGATTGCTCTATAAAGTTCAAAAACTCATTTGAGCAGGTGACAGCTGACCTCATTCGAATGAGGACGACGAATTTCTTGTCTTAGTTTAGTGGCGATTTCTCGAATATCGATTGCCTGCTCATGAAGCCAAGGAACATACTTTTCGATGGTTGTGTACGCATCTATTTCGAATAGGGATACTTTGAAGTTCTGAAAACTTATACATCTTTGAATGGAATATTTTTACCTCAAAGTTCATTGACTACGCTTTGTTAGTTTTTCTGCTTTTGCCTTGAAGGTAAAGCTTGGAGTATTTTTGCGGTATTAAAACTTGTTTTTCAGTGCTTATCCGATTAATAACAATAACAATAAAGATAATAGAGTAGAGCGATTAGTTTGAAAGATATTTAGGGCAAGTTGCTTTTGTGATGAGATTTATGAAAAAAGGAACACATTTTTATTATTATTAATTTATTTATTTATTTACTCATTTAAGAGGTTATATACGGTTAGAATTTTCAAAAAATCGATTTTTTTATTTCATTTTCTTAATGTACATATATTTAAGAATACACACAGACAATTTAACATCGTTCCGGTGAATACACAGTATGTTCAATAAATAACAGAACTTTTTATTTAATCATGGAACACGTAGAGCTATCTATGTATTAAACTTTGATCATATTGAAAAGGTACAAGCGTCAGCTTTCAACCGCAGCCAACGTCGTATGACAGGTTAAAAAGTTACGCGCCTTTTATTGGCAGTATGTTTCGTGCTTGTGTCGTAAAAATACAATGCAGCAAAGAGCAAATATTAAATTCTGTTAAACTTCGATAAACATTTAGTGAGAGGTACGAATTGATGCAAAAAGTTTATGGTGATGATTGTTTAGCTCGTTCAAATGTATGTAATTGGTTTAAACGATTTAAAAATGGTTGTGAAGATTTGAATGCTGATGAAAGACCTGGTCGTACAGAAGCAAGTAATCGTGCTGAATTGGTGGAAAAAGTCCGCGAAATCATTGCTGTTGACGGAAATTTCACTGTAAGAATGTTGGCTGAAGAATTCAATTCATCTACTGGTACTATTTGGAAAATTTTAACTGACGATTTGGGTAAAAGAAAAGTTTGTGTACGCTTTGTTCCACACCAATTAAATGAAGATAAAAAAATCCCTCGAAAAGAGCCTTGTAAAGACATCATTTCAACAGCTGAAAACGTTCCAGATTTTCTTGATTAGATCATAACTGGTGACGAAACATGGTGCTTCAAATATGACCCTGAAACTAAGCGTCAATCTGCAGAATGGAAGACGAAAGGGGAGCCGAAAGCAAAGAAATTGCGTTTTCTGAAGTCAAGAATCAAAACAATGTTGATCAAGTTCTACGATTCCAAGGGTATTGCACACAAGGAATTTGTTGCAGAAGGTCAAACTATTAATGAAGAATACTATTTACAAGTTTTACATCCTTTGTGGTCAAGAATTGTTCGTGTAAGACCTGAATATCCAGAGGGGAAGCAGCTGTTTTTGTTGCAAGATAATGCACCACCTCACAAAACCAAAAATGTTCGTGAATTTTTGAGGCAAAAACATATTTGCGACATCGACCACCGTCCGTATTCTACTGATCTATCACCATGCGACTATTATATTCCAGCCATTCAAGCAGCGGTGACACAGGTGTTAAAGAACATTCCCTTAGATGACATAAAAAAGTCCATGCAGAAATTGGTTGATCGTTCGGAACGTTGTATCGAGTTAAATGGAGACTATTTTGAATAAAAAATAACTTTCAAACACAGTACGATACGTGTTTTATTCTACGTTATTAGTGTTGTTATTTATTGAACTTACTGTGTATTTTCGAAATTACACGCAAGTTTCAAAAGGCGTTTCAGAGTGCTTGAAAGTACAAGGCCGGAGCGGCAGCGCGTATTTTTCAAAATGGTGTTTTCAAAGTCGGTGACCAACATTACTCGAAAGCGGCTAAACCGATTAGTCCCAAATTTTAACACGAGCTTCTTAAATATATTTTTTAGAAATTAATTGAAGATTTTCTCTCACCGACAAATATTATTTTTTTTAATTTAAGGCCGAAATATTGGCCAAAAATCGATTCTTTTTTTATTTGAGAAACCGCCGTTTTGTCAAAAAATTTTTGTTTGCTTATTTCTTCGATTAATTACTATATTTAATATTACTTTAACGAAATCTGTTTGGTTTTTTAATTTCAGAGGGTCCAGTTCATAGAAATAGGGTTCACCGCGAAATGTATTTTTTAAGAGAAGCTCCCGGAGATCAGCTGTAGCTCCCATCCAAATAAATATTTTTATTAATACTAAGTCGTAAAATACAGTTAAAAGATACCATTATATGCGTACAAATTTTTAGATCAATAAATTTAAAAGTATTCTCAGAAAAAATTCTGGAAAATTCGCTTTTTTCGGCCTTCTAGTATTTCTTACAGACTATGAAAAACAGATTAATGCTAAATAATTCAAACAAAAATAAATCAAACTTATAATTTACTTGCTTCATTTGAATGAATGAAAGAAATTGTAATATTTCTTATAGTTGAGAGAGAAAGAATAATAAAAGAACAGTTAGAATCTAGAATTTCAACTGGTCTATGTCACCGACAAACGCCAACCCTGGCGTGCATGCTAGTGAAAACAAAACAAATGTATTAATGAGTTCTCATTGATGAGGAGCCTTTTCTTGGGAGAAATACACTCGGAGGATTTCCATTGCCTGCCGAGGGGCGGCCGCTATTAGAAAAAACCTTTTCCTCATTTTGGTGTTTCACCGAGATTTCAACTCACGTTCTCTCTCTACGGTGACCGCTAAGCCTATCATCCTTCCTGTTAAAAACCTTAGAGCGGTTGCTAGATGTGCACATCAAAGGAAATATTAGCAACAAGCTATCACCTTCTTAACATACATAAAGCAAAGGCAAATCGGTAGAAACAACGCCTTACTCGCTAGTCGACACAATTGAAAAGTCACTTCACTATAAGGAATACACTCTTGCTGTTTTTCTGGATATCGAGTGTTCATTCAAAAACACATATCCGGAAGCAATTACGAAATCGCTAACGGAAATGGGAGTAAACAGAGCGCTTATCTATATCGTTTATAGAACGAATGCTAATCGGGCGGACGATAAGCGCAGATTTTGGCGAAAAATCCATTAAGAAATTTCCGATCAGGGTACCCAATATTTTGTAGTCACTGAAAACTTGCACTATTAAAATGCAATGGGCTACAAAGTCGCGTACCTAGAAAAGTTTTACAAATTCTGTTTAGAAAGTTGTAAGTTTTCATGAAATTTTGAAAAATTTTCTACTAAGTTTGAAGCGATGCATTGCATGGTGTTTGTTTCAGTATGAACTATATTTTTATAAAAAAGTCATGGAGTGTTTAAAGTTTTTATAATTTATAATTTTGCAACGAGGTGTATAGGTATGAGAATTATAGCAATGGTATTATGACCAGCCGAGCGCAATGGTTCACAATTAGCTAAATAGTATTGGCGCTCAACCAGAAATGTTAAATTAAGTCCGAGTTTCCATGCAAATCTATACTAATATTATAAAGAGGAAAACTTTGTTTGTTTGTAATGAATAGGCTCAAAAACTACTGGACCGATTTTAAAAATTCTTTCACCATTCGAAAGCTACATCATCCACGAGTAACATGGATTATATTTTATTTTGGAAATAGGGCTCGAGATATAGGTCAAAACGTGGACCCGGGTAACCTTCGGATGTGTATGTACAATATGGGTATCAAATGGAAGCTGTTGGTGAATGCTTTAGTCCAGAGTATTTTTCATGCCGCTCCGTGACTAGGGTCTCGAGATAAAGACCAAAACGTGGACCCTAGAATGTGTTTGTACAATATGGATATCAAATTGAAGCTGTTGGTGAATGCTTTAGTACAGAGTATTTTTCGTGCCGCTCCGTGACTGGGGTCTCGAGATATAGGTCAAAACGTGGACCCGGGTACCTTTGGTTGTGTATGTACAATATGGGTATCAAATGAAAGCTGTTGATAAGTGCTTTAATACGGAGTAATTTTCATACCTATTGATGACTAGGGTCTCGAAATATATGTCAAAACGTGGACCCGCCGTGTCTTTGAACCGAATTAAACCAAACTTACACACATTGTTAAGTAGGTATTGAAGATGATTTCCGTATAGTTTGAATACCTATTGGTAGATAGGGTCTCGAGATATAGGTCAAAACGTGGATCCGGGTAACCTTCGGATGTGTATGTACAATATGGGTATCAAATGAAAGCTGTTGGTGAATGCGTTAGTACAGAGTATTTTTCATGCCGTTCCATGACTGGGGTCTCGAGATATAGGTCAAAACGTGGACCCGGGTAACCTTTGGTTGTGTATGTACAATATGGGTATCAACTGAAAGCTGTTGATAAGTGCTTTAATACGGAGTAATTTTCATACCTATTGATGACTAGGGTCTCGAAATATATGCCAAAACGTGGACCCGCCGTGTCTTTGCACCGAATTAAACCAAACTTACGCACATTGTTAAGTAAGTATTGAAAATGGGTTTCGTAAAGTTTGGTTGTAATTCGGAGCACTGGCAACTGGCACTGGGTACAGCGTTCTTTTGAACCAGCCATAATGTCGCTTACTTTTTTAACGCTTGGGGCGGAACTGAACTGTCAAATTGACAGTGTGAGTTACAATGTGTCAATATTTCTTTCTGATTTGGGTGCCATAAGGAAAAAACGTAAGTGCAACATGTAAAAATTGTTTGTGAATTTTTTGGAGTGGATTTTGGAACAGTGAATAATTTCTTACGAAATTTGAGAATTTAATGTGAAATCCGATTGAAATTATGTGTTCGTGGAAAAAAATTTTTTTTTCGTTTTTTTTTTTTTGAAAAATATAAATGGCTAATGGTTAAAAAAGCTCCAATGCTTAATAAAACATATAAATTGAAACGAAAAATTCATGGATGATCAGGAAAAAAGACGATTGTTTATTCATATGCGTTGATTTGAAATTTAAAAACAATTTTTTTTTTTGCTGATTTCCAATTTATATTTTATATTTACTCAAAAACAAATAGAAAAACAAAAAATATTGTTTATGCCAAAGCGCTTGAATGAAGAATAAAGAAATAAATAATATGAAAATCATACATTTTCTATTCTAAACCATATCTATTCTATTTTAGTGTGCCCAGCGAAGGGGGCCGGGTTTGCTAGTAATATTATATAATTTTTGCGGCCTACACTTGCATTTAATAAATATATTTTTTTGCTATTAAAATGTTGCACGTGCGAAGCGGTGTCACTTATCAGAAATGCGGTTATGTACATTCCGATTAGCTACAATAATATTTACTAGTACAAATTCGTTTGTTTACCTGAATTAATGAAAATCGTTTAAGCCAATTAAAGATACAAAAATTTGTGGTTGGCTTAAAGCAAGATAAGGTTTTTACATTTCCATAGTTAAAACACGAAATTTTTTTGAGTGACTTTCCAAAGAGAAAAACATTTTAAATTTATAAAATAAGATATAGATAAATAAGATAATAAAGTAAGGATAGAACTGGGTATCATTCTTAAGTATTTTTCACTGGCTGTATGCATTTATATAACAATTAAAAACAATTATCACAAATTAAAATGAACTTAGAAATGAAATGCCACTTTTTATAATTTTATTGCGATAGTTTTTGTATTACATTACAAGTTGTATTATTAGCGATAAGCGTCAGCCGAAATTATTATCGTTCGCTTTGTTGTTTGTTTGCCATTGTAATTACGTATTGTACGTGTAGTTGTATGTATGTACATACATATGCTTACAAGCAGTAACAACAATATGAAATGTGCTCTCACAAGAACACAAAAGTTGAAGTTGAGAGGGGTAAGCACGCAAATGTATTTGTGTGTAATTGTAGCAAAGCAATTGCCAGAGGCCAAAGGTGCGGTCGCAGTCAGACATGGAAAGAAAAGTGCTTTTCATTTTTAATTTAATTTTGCTGGCAAGCACTTACTTTCTGTTTAAATAGCCGACAAGTAGTTTGGCAAGGCGAATTCTACAGGCTGATACTGATGCTGGAAATAAAGGGTGATTTTTTAGCTATTATCTTTTTAAACAGTTGGTTTAAACAGCTGAAGCACGGTTCGTGTTTTGTTTCACTGTCAAACATCTTCATTTTGGTTTATAATTAAACCATGAATCGTCTTACAAACGAACAACGCTTATTGAATTTTATTATAAAAATGAGTATTCTGTTAAGAAAGTTTAAAGTCGAAAAATTGTGTTCAGCGACTAAGCTCATTTTTGGATCAATGGGTACGTAAATAAGCAGAATTGTCGATTTCGGAGTGAAGGTCAGCCAGAAGAATTGCAAGAGCTACCCATGTATCCAAAAAACGTCAGAGTTTGGTGCCCTTTATGAGCTGCGAATCGTAACGTAACTGTGAATGGTGAGCGCTACCGTTAAATGATATCCAACTTTTTTTTGCCCAAGACGGTGCCACATGCCACACAGCACGCCTAACAATGGACTTGTTGAGAGGCGAGTCCGGTGAACATTTTATTTCACGCTCGGGACCTGTCAATTGGCCACCCAAATCGTGCGATATAACGTCCTTAGATTATTTTTTGTGGGGCTATGTTAAAGCTCATGTCTATTCAGACAAGCCCGCTTCAATTAACGCATTGGAAGGCAACAGTAAAGCATTTATATGTGAGATACCGGCCGAAACATTGTAAAGAGTATGCCAAAATTGGACTAAGCGGATGGACCATTTGAAGCGCAGTCGCGGTCACATTTTCATGAAATAATCTTCAAACATTAAATTATTTGGACTGTACTATCGATTTAAATCAAAATTGCATGCATTTTTCTAAATTCTGCGTGTGTTTTTTTGAAAAAACTTTCCTATAGCTCTTAAAAAATCACCCTTTACAACAGTTTGGTAGGTTAAAGAAACAAAATGTTCTCAGTTTGCCAATCAGACACCGAACTGCTGATGAAACAATACCACATTGAGTTTGAGATAGTTTTTCTCACAGTGCGCAGTGAATTTGACAAAATCAGTTGTTGAGCTGCTGTACTTTTGTATAAGTGAATGCAGAGCGAATCCATATAAGGTGATGGTACCTTGGTTTTTTTTGTGCTTTGGTGATTTGAACGCTGATCTGTTTACATTCTGTTTGAAATTCGTGCAACTCATGGCATCTGTGGTAAGTAATCAGCTAATTAGGACATTAAAACCACCAAATTGCCAAAACAAAATGAAGGGTGATTAGATTGGAGGTACTTTTTCGAATAGGTTTGTGTTGACAGATCATGCATGACTACTTTCTAAGTAAATACATATTTTTTTCCAGCGTTCCTTGGCATTTCATCATCGAAAGGCTTACGCCTCAAGAACGTTTACAAATCGCAAAATTGTATTAGGAAAATCGATGCTCTGTGAAAAGTGTTCATCGCGCGCTCAAGCCAACTAATGGCGTACATAACCGGCCTATCGAACGCACTATTCAGCAAACCATCCGCAAAATTGTGAATAATTTTACATTACGGGATGATACTCGACCGATTAGACTACGTACAATCTGAAGTGAAAAGAATATTGCAGCTATAAATGAGAGTTTTGCCGGAGATCCTTAAGAATCGAGTTGTCGCCGATCTCAACAACTTGACCTGTCTTATGGCACTACTTGGACTATTTTAAGACTCAGATTTTACGATTAAGATTTTAGTTTGAAAGCGTATAAAATACAGCTTTTGCAAAATTTTAAGCCGTCCGATCTTCCAAAGCGTCATAATTTCAATTGTTGCGTTCTTGAAAAACTCGTCGAAGATCCGCATGTTGCGACCCGAATTTCGTCCAGCTATGAGACCCATTTGTGGCTTAATGGCTACGTCAGTAAGCGAAATTTCCGTATTTGGGTTGAAGAGCAACCGCAAGCTATTCAAGAACGGCCTATGGTCTGGAGGAATCATCGGCAGTGACTCGGTGTGTCAGTTGTGGAATAACAAATCGTCCGCCCACATAAAAAGCGCTACTACAAAGTGTTGCATGTGGCAATAAGAGCCATCAGGCGGTAATTTAACAAAGTTTACCTGAAAGTCACATCACTTTTTGGAAATGATTTCCAAATTTCTTTCGCTAGACAGACTTTTTGAAAGCACTCTCGTTAGCCCGTGTGACGGTGCCTTAAGAATAAACTTTACAACATCCATTAAGTCTAGCAGAGAAATACGAAATTGACGGCGACAGCTTCCGAATGTAGACAGAACGATAAAAAAAAACAAAATAGAAAATATGTACAAAATAATAAATTCCAAACAGTGGATGAAATATGCGTGGGCGTGCGGAAAGTCGCGTATATTTACATATCTATGAAAAAAGGATATTATGCAACAACGTAAAATAGTGAATGGAGTTGACTTTTGTAGTACATAGCAGATTTTACACCCCAAATTTTTTCGTTTAGCATTACATGGCGATGAAGCAAATAAATGCGTTGTCTGATAAAGATGTCCCTTGCATTCTTGAATAAGCTGAATTTCATCCTTGGTCTTCCAAATCAAGTTTTTTGTATTTACTTAATTCAATGCTTTACTTTTTAAGTAAGACATTTTCAGTTAATGGGAAGTCTCTGCTGAAGGTCGAATGTGTCAACTCAGCAGTACCATAACAAAAATGTGTCACTACCATTTAATGCTCTTATTCCACATCTACACATTCCACTAAATGTGGCTTAACCATCGCCCATATTTCTGTTTCGACTTTGTCCTTTTTTCTCATATAGGAAATTTGCTGATTTAATATTTAATTTTCAAAATGGCATCAAGCAAATCAGGTCGCTGATTTCGGGCGCAATAAAACGAAAATTGAGTTGTCAAACTACGAAATGGCAGTTGACGTTAAGGTAGTGATGGTAAGAAATGATGGAAAGAAAAAGACCAGTTAACACAAGAACTCAAGCCGGTCGATCATCAACTACGTCGTGTTTTTCCTGATTGGGTCGTTTAAATGCATGAAAATGATCCGGATTTTTTTTATCGGAAGCTATCGGAATTCACAAAATACAAACAAACCAGCTTTAAAATGTATACACACGCATATCTACACATACATACATACATAAACAAGAAGATATAAATTGAATGTAATATTAGCCGCATTTAAAAGATTAATATTCATTAACATTTCAAACTGAAAAGTGACGTATTATCAAAAACTAGATAACGGTGTGGTGTTAAAAAAACAAAAACAGGGTAAAGGAAAGGCGTTACTTTGTTATCAAAGACGCCAAAAAAATTCGGTTGAAGGTGGTGGTGACACGACACTGAATGGGTACGAGTGTCTACAAGATACAATAAAATGAGATTAAATGGTTTGGAACGAATGTGAAACACCATGCGCTTAATGACATAATATTTACTTCTCAGTGGAACACATTTATGTACACATACATATACACTCATGGGCAATAAAATAAGTGTGCGGTATTTTTACCACTTTTGGCTATTTTACTTTTGCTTATTTAGTGTCAATTAATTTTTTTTAATTTTAATTTATTTTACAACAAAACTTGGGTATCTAATGCCGGTCTTGAAGTAATCGGAAAAGCTCCGGTGCAACAGATGGCCACAGTGCGTTGTTGTCTCGATAAGGTACTCCTGACTACCAAGAGAGAGATCACGACCACTGATGCATAGGTGATAATAGGTCTTATCATAACCGAGTAGATCCATAGGACCCTGCGTTTTCCCAAAGACACCTTTGCACTGCCAGAAGGCAGCAAGCTGAATGTCTCACTTTGCTTCTCCGTGAAGGAGCCATTAGATTTTCTAAGTGACCCCAGCTTTGCGGTTGGATCCCTTTTCAGGATACTAACCAATTTTGCCGTGTCACTCAGAGATTCAATACCGCCGCAGAATTCCATAAAAGAAGCTCTTTTCGACTCACAAATTAGCTTCTTGTAGTTCCTTTGAATATGACGGTATCGCTCCCAGTCGTCAGCAAGATTAGTTTTGAGGTCCCGGTTTAGAAGTTTTCTCGACTCATGCCTCAATGTTTGGAGCTCTCGGTTCACCCTGAACGGAATGGGAGTCCGATCAAGGAGAGGTCGAATTTTACAGGCTGACTCAAAACATTCTAAACTAAGGCAGCGCTGAATTTCTCAACTGCCACCTGAATCCCCTATTCTTTCCGAAGTCTTGGTGGCATCACGTCAAAGCCCCGCAACGCCCCCCTAAACTTCTGCCAGTCTGTTTTCCTGGGGTTTCTGGAGGGCAATGGCATTTGTGCCTCCTCGCCATACTCAAACTCAATATACCTGTGGTCAGAGCACGAATATTCGGCAAGGACTCTCCAGTTTCTGATTGACCACCCAAATTTTGAATTTGATAAGGTGAGATCAACCACCTCCTGCCTTCTAGCAGTAACAAACGTGGGCTGTCTGCCCTTGTTATGTATGTTTAGGCAAAAGGAAGCGATAAGCTCGAATAGCCGAGAGCCCCGCTCATTGCATTTGCTGCTGCCCCAGATTGTATGCTGGGTATAAGCATCACAGCACAGAACGAGGCCCAGACTGCGCCGCTCACGAAACCTTACGAGACTGGTGGCCTTCCCAGTTATAGCACACCTCAGCCGCTACCAGGTCTTGGCAACAAACTTGCGCCAGACCGTTCGCAGTGAGATGGGGTGATACTATAAGACCTGTCCTAGGTCTACTCGAACTCCTGTCATATAATAAAGTGGACCCTTTCAACGCGCTAAAGCCACAAAGGTGGCCCCTAAAGACTCAGGGCCATTGCATCGTTGTTATGAGAGTGTGTTGTAGTATATATGAAGAGAGTGCTACTCAACTGCTTCACAACGCCTTCTAAGACATCCTTCAAATACACTTTTGCCCGATCTTAACCCCTTTTTCCCAGAAATGAAGAGATGTATCGCCTTTAAAAGACACTCCTCACCAAACCATTACGGAGGCTGGATGGTGCCCACCCTGTGAAAATAATATTTTCATCTCCGTTGACCGCGTACCATCGATGAAGTTGCTTGCATCGGTCGAGTCTAATTTTAAGCAACGGAAGTCTTTTAGGTGCAGATTACCTTTAATTAGTCCTGACATGGATCTGGTTGATACATTCATTTCTCTGGACATGGTTTTCTGCTTTCTAAGGGGATTTCTGCGAATTTTTTTTTCGAACGGCTTTTATGGTTGCACTGGTTCTTCTTCTTTTTCTGTCACTTCAGACGTTTGGGTAAAACGATTGATGGTGCGGTAATCAAATATTTTCGGGATATTAAGTCTTCAGCAATTCGTAAATCTCACTTGTACTTTTACCACACAGAATTTATGGCAAGACTAAGTAGCTTGTAAGAATTGAATCGGTCAACTAGTTTCTAAGTTATGGCGGTCATACTTTTATTAGACAGACTGTACATCATCGAATTCGCATCAAACAGTGACTCGCGTAGATGATTAGCTATTGACTATATAATTTATTGCGTATCTGCAAAGTTTTCACAATTTTTCTATAGTATTTCCACAATTTCTTTTGAAGCTTGAACTTTTTTGTGTGACGTTCATAAAAATTAAAACTTCAAGGTCCATAGTACTTTAAAATTCCATTTAATTTTGAGACACCCTAGCCTCCTTATGTGTAGAAGTGGCGTAGATTAACTTTTTCTTTAAGGGGTTAGGGGTAGTCAGAATTTTCAAAAAATTCATTTTTTTTTTGCATTTTCTTAAAGTATAATGTTTTAAAAATATTGTGTAAAAATTTGAAGTGAATCCGACAAATACTTTTCAAGTTATTCAACAATTAACAAAGGGCGCTCGGCCGCTCCGGAGCCGATAGCAAAACTTAAAATGCGTTTTTCTCAAAACTATGTTTTTCAAACTGGTGAACACTGTAACTTAAAAACCGCTACGTAGATTTCAATAAAATTTATACAGCTTTTGAAAAACATAAAAAACTTGTGCCTGATCGAAGGATTTTTTTTTTCAAAAATTTCGATTTTTTTTTAACAATTAACTGTTGGTTTTTTGCTCTAAAATCTGGAAAAAATTTTCTGAGGCCGCCATTTTGTTCATTTTGAAAAAAAAAAGCTTCGATCAGGCACAAGATTATCTATTAATAAAACTAATTTTTCTTGTCCGATTGGTTTTAGATGAATCTGCAAGGACTTTTGATGTTCACCGCAAGGGACTTCTGGAGAAACGGGCTTCACACAAACAGCGATAACTTTTGCAATTATTAATTTTTTTTTTTGAAATTTTGGTGAAGTCAAGTTCCAACATGATGTTTTTATGCTATGTTTTTATTTTTGTTAAATAAATTAATTAAGTAGCAAAAAAAAATTCGTGAAAATCATCATTTTTTCGGGCCTCTGACTACCCCTAACCCCTTAAAAGATATTTGAATTTCTACAAGAGTAGCGAAATTTAATCAGATATGCGCAGTAATAGCGGGCAATAGCTCGCGATAGTGATCGCTTCTTTTTAATCAAACCCAGCAGTTGCTCGTGCAGTATTGTGGTTTACGAGCAGGTTCATGTGACCAAATATATGTTTGTATGTATGCACTTATCAAGGAAATATAATATTCATGGCATACAGCATGAATTAATAGGCATGGCGCTGGGCTATTGGCATATTTAATATATTTTGACAATTTACGACACCGACTTTAGCCGGCCATTTCCTGGGATACGTGCGCATTTGGCATTTTTTCGTGTGCTAATTTTAGCGCTCTTTTTGAAGCCTATGTAGGTACATATGTAAATGTGTATGTATGTATGCTGGTATTTCTTATTTTCTTCATTATTTTCATTACTTTTTGGCTTAAATCCATTCGTGTTTACACTTTGGAAGAAACAAATTCATACACACAAATTTGTGGGTTTTAATATGTGATTTGTAAGCGATTCGGAGAACTAATAAAAAAATCCAAATTTTTTTAACAAATCTGAAAGCACTTACTTTTGGGCACAGAAATAAAATGTAGTTATGTATTTACTTGAAGAAGACTGATCAATTTCGACTGTGCTAATCTTAGCATTTAATTATTTCTGAATTGCAGTCAAGCAAGTGCTGCTGATTTTATCTTCTAGCATCCATTAAAAATAAAATGTGTGCTAAGGCGTACTATTCGTTTTTTCCTGTATAGATTAAGTGCAATATATTTATTTTAATTGCTTTGAATTGCATTTTGAATTAAAAGTTCGTATTTCTCTGTAAAGTAACTTTGCCCACTGCAACTCGTTGACATTTTTCGGAATGCGTTCACAGAATTGCAAATGAAAGCGTTCCGCATGCCGACAAGTGGAGGTATGCACGCCTTGCATGCATTACTTTTGCTGTTTATGTTTAGCTGTCGGTGGTGGTATGTATTAGTGAGTCAGTCTATTTAGGTAGCAGCATTAAGAATTCACTCAAATTCCCTATGTTGGGCTTGGCTTGATTTTTGTTTCTCTTTCGATTGCCAGTGCAAGTGACTCATACACCAGAGGAGCGAAGAACAAGAACTTTGCCGCGGAAATGTGTAGCACAGTGGATTGTGAGCATAAAAATATGAACAAAAGTATTGCGGAGGGAGAGGAATATCAAATATTGCGGAGGGAGAGGAATATCAATTTTTAATATACAATAAATACACACATAGATGGCTATTAGCCTAGACAGACGGAGGTTTTAATCGGGATTACCGGTTCAGTTTTTTCTGATTAAAATAGTAGTCCGAAAGACGGTTGTTACGCGGCTACTAGTGAACAGTTGATTTGCTTATTCGATAGTTTTGTAAATAAAAGATGGACCGTATGCAACAAATATGGGTATTAGCTGGCCTGATACTCAGAAATAATTATTTACTAGCTTTAACCCGCAGCCCCGCTCGCGTAGGAGTAGTTTTGAGGGATTTAGGATATGTATATAAAATAATTACAAACAATAATTTCATAGAAAATAATTTTTTATTAATAACCATAATATTACAATACCTGGCATCCGTTGCTATGCCTCTTTGAATAAAATCAAAACAACCAATCAGAAAAATATCAAGCAAAATTATTTTGATTAATTTTCTATCTCAAACCGTTTTTGAACTTTGCATTTGGGTCATAGTTGAACAGCTTATGCGGATTATAAAGTCTAGAGTGCGCTATAAATAGTGGGGAATAGGAAAAACTAAGATTTTTTAGATTAAATTTAAGCAAATATTCAATTATTAGCGACGAATGAGAGTGGTGGCGCGGCCTGGGGGCTGTTGGAAGGGAGTATCATCATAAAAACATGCCTATAACCTTGATTGGGTGAAAATATGAATGTATAAACATTTTTACGTCAATTGGTGTTGTCGTTTCGTAGTGATGCACGGACAACGTACAGACATTCACCTTTATAGTATAGATTAAAAAAATATGAAATTGCAATTTCTCAAACAGCTCCAAAATATCAAAACAATTAATATAATTTCGTACGTGTTATTGCAAGTTAGTATTCCATCCGGCTTATTTTGTTCTTCTCTTTAAAAGTTTCATTATTTTTCATTCATTTTTGGGCAATGTTGCCATCGAAAATCGAAAATTCGACACCGAACAGCAGATATTATTCCTAAAAAGCTTTTTCATGACAGAAATACACACGGAGTTTTGATAGACACGTTTCAACCCATTCGGCTACGGCGTCCAAATTACTTGTACTTAATTCCTGGGAAGATTCCGAATTAAGTTCTTAATCCCTATTAACGCCACCGTCTGTCTAAGCTATATGAGTCACACATACATCCTTTGCTCGGTGTTTGGCAGTTTTTTCTTTGAATTTATGGTGTATTGCACCTTGAAGTTGTTCTAAAGGTTGCCCCTATATACCTACAGTTTTACTTCGCCTTTCAACGACAGATGATTTTTAAGTGAAGCTTTTTGTGTAACAGAAATTAACTGGGAAATCGAGTTAGTTCAGGCATTGTGATTGATGGATTGATTGCATTGACAATTTTATTTTCACTAAAGTCGAGTTAACTAAATTCGAATTAGTGCAATTATTTTAGTGAATATTTTATTTTTTTATAAAATTCGATTTTTTTTTTTGCGAATACACAAAATCTCTAACTCAGATGGTTGATTTGTATTTACAATTATTATATGTAGTTTACTCGTAGGTTCGCGTTTCCATTGGTGGTTTGCATTTTCTAATAATTAAAAATTACTAAAAAATAAAACAAAAAATTGGTCACCACATTCTAGAGCGCCAATTAAAAAAATTTGTGGTTAGCACTAGCCGATCGAAGTGAAACTTTTATGAAAAAGTCTTTTTCGAGCTTAACTCCCAGTCGGTAATTAAAAATCGAATACAAAATTTTTCTCCCGAACTCCGAGATTATAAAATAATTTTATATTAAAAAGGTACTTTTTTTCTTACAATCCTGTGTTTTTTGTGTTATCGATAAAGTCAAAGTAAAAACTTAAAAAAATGGAAGCCAGCAAAGAAACGAGGTTTGTAGATAAAATAAAATTTGAAATTAACTATTGCTTCGCTTTGGCTTTTCTTCATACCAGTAATAATAATTAAGCAAACAGTAAATTATTCCACCCAACCAATTTTTATAAAAAAAAAATTTTCAAAACAGTCTTTATAGCTGATTGCCAATTTTCCAGCCAAACTGCCATATATGAACGGGTAGATACTTTTTTGTGGATTTCTTGCTAATCTCTGTATATATGGTATGAATGTACTTTAACAGAAGTTCTCAATCACTCTTTAGCCATCCACCGATTATGCTCTGACTAAGCGCATAATCAGACATCGATAAAACTTGCCGTAAAGTAAATAAATTTCATGATCCACAACAAGAGCAGTTTTTCTATTTATGGAGGTTGGAATCAGACATTCTCAAGTATAACTCGATGTATTTATGATATCTAGAAGTAGTTATTTTTCAAGTTTTCAAGACCTTTGCTATTTAATTTACATTACAAATCGCTAAAAATAGTTTATGAATATTTTTGTTTGTTTTGGGTGCGTGATAGATTGAACGTGATAACTGTTTGGGACAATATTTGTTAACTTAGTACTGATATATCTTTTATTATATTTTACTGGCAACGCAATTACGTTCTAGAAACACTGGTTTACACTGGATTTTTGGAATTATAAAATTAGTGAGTATTGTACTTGAAATTGCATATATTTTGTTTTTGCAATTGACAATATTTACAATTTACAAAGCCAAATACAATAAATTGTGATTTAGCCGTTTAATGCATTGTTTAACTCTAGAACTTCACTTAACCAGCCGAAAATTTCCATACTTCTATTAAAGACGATAGTATCTAAACAATTCTATGTGCAATGTGTTCCTGTTTGATTTTAGATAAGATTAAAGTTATGAAAAAAAAATTATTTATTTATTCAAATATAAGAAATGTTTGAAATAAGTTATAGAGGTTGGTTCTTTCGTAGTGAATTTCAATTCGATTGCCCAAAAATTTTAATGAATCTCACTCGGAAGGGACTTATAGAAACTGCTCGTAAGTCGATAGCTCTAGTGCTTTCACTCATTATAAGTTTTAATATGTAAGTAGTTATAATTAAAAAAAAAAATACAAAACTGCTCGAAATAAAGTGAGTAGGCCAAAGCTAAATTACAGCTTTTAAAATACCTGCTCATATAATTTAAAGTAGGTTAAAAGATTATTTATATTTTGTATATGTATATACACACCTAATTCTCTTTCTACCCGAATTTTTTTTACCCCAATTGTTTTGTTTTAACTCGATTTTCAATATTTTAGCATTTTTCTTGAATTTCATAGAGCAAATAGAGTGAGATTTTTCGCCGCATGTACGAAGCGTTTAAATTAGTCTCAGGAAAAGCCTCTAAGAATCGGTGGATTTTGTTCTCGCCGTTTCAAAATTTATTTCTTATAATATATTTAATAAATAAAAGAGTGAAAGCGCGAAATAAATTCTTAAGTGAGTTCTAAAAAAAGTGTTTAATATAGTTTTCACTTAATTCTCGTCTTACACAATTTTTTTTTGAGAACGTATCTGTCTATATAAGGTGTTTATTTAGATAATTAACTGAAAACTCACGTAATTCTTTTTTAAGTTTAAATGAAGATTAATACAAAATTCTAAGGTTAAGCAGCTACCTTCGACTGTGTTTTTCCACTGTTTAATTTCTCTTCTAAATTAAAAAAAAATAATAATGAAAATAATTTTCTTATAATACAAGCGTTTTTACACTAAAATAAAGAATGTAAAATCGGTATTTTAATTAAAAAAACGTTTAAATCCAACTTCGTTGCTTGTATTTTTTTATATTTTGAAAGGGAATCTTGTTAAAATTATATAAAATGCTTTTTTTTGTTTTTGTTTTAGAAAATTTGAACAACAAAGTCCTCTCAAGCAGTGCTTCAGACATTTTTCATTGAATTTGCTTGGTGCTGGCAATTGTTACACAAAAAAACATAAATATTTAGAAAATATGCGAACTTTACTTAATACCCTTCCAAAAACTTTGAGAATTCGATACTCCTCGGCGCTAAGGAGAAGTATCGGTATTCAGTACTTCCACCTTGATGCTCATCCTTAGTTGCGATCGCTATTAAAAAGAACTCTTGTAACAATTGATGCTTTAGTGGGTATCGGAATCGGAGTCCCCTGAATTGGACCTAGTGGCGCAAAATTAATCACTTTATCGGAAGATTTATAATTTTTGCAATTGGCGTGTTACGTCGATCATATTTGACACTTGTGAACTAGACAGCTACAAGGAAGACAAGGGATGGAATGCCCAAATATCGAAAACAAAATTTTTATCACCAAAATTTATTATTTACTAGAAAAACAATTCTAAAAAAAAAAATGTATTAAAGAACTCTTTGAACATTTGCTGCTTCAGCGGGTATCGGAAACGGAGTCTTCTGAATTGTACAAGGTGGCGCAAAATTAATCACCCTATCGGAAGATTTATAATTTTTGCCAATGGCATTCAACTTCATATTTGATACTTGTGAATTAGACAGCTGAAGTGTAGAGAAGGAATGGAGCGCGCAAATGTTGAAATAAAGATTTCCTTCACTCAAAATAATTATTTTTATTTAGTAAAGAAGTTATTGAAAAACAATTTGTTTGATTAATTTACGTGAACTTGGAGAAATAACTCTTTTAACATTTAATGTTTCGAAAACAGAGTCTCTTGGATTGTACAAGGTGGCGCAAAATTGTTCACCCTATCGGAAGACTTATAATTTTTACACATGGCCTTGTACGTCAATCATATTTTACACTTGTTAACTAGACAGCTGCAGTGTAGAGAAGGAATGGAACTTTTAAATGTCAAAATAAATATTTCCATCACTTAAAATCATTTTTTTTATTTAGTAAGAAAGTTATTCAAAAACAAATCGAACGATTAATTTACGCCAACTTGAAAAAAGAATTCTTTTAACATTTGATGTTTCGAAAACACAGTATCCTAGATTGCACTTAGTCATGCAGAAGCCGGCTCAGCTATAAGGATCGAAATTGCCCGCACGAAACAATTACTTACTATTCTTTGGTATATAAAATACTCAGATTTTTGTCACTCGATTCCCACTGTTTTTTACTTCCCCCGGATATACAACACTCTCACCGGCTATTATTTCACTCGCGACTGCATTGCATTCAAGTATCGCTGTTGAATTGCAACTCACTAAGCGAAGATTTAATTATTTATAATATGAAAAGAGTCAGAGCACTTTGATGAAGGCACAAAAATTCACATATTGGAAAAAAAACTAGAATGCGGTTTTTGCACAAATAACCACCATAAATACGTTGGCGAAAATCAATAAAAATCACAATTCGCGCGACTCGAGCTAAAACGCTAAGCGACAGCCAGCTAGAAACTTAAAATCAGCGACAAGCAGACTCGCGCGGCTGGCAGGGAAGAGAAAATGGAGGGCACAACAAAGTGATACTTAAAGTTCGCATGCAACACACAACAAATAGAGTAAATATATAAAAGTAAGCAAATGGGCACCAAAAGTCAATAGTAGAATATTTAAGATATCGTACAAAGAAGTACTTTATAAAATAATAGCAGTCACGCGGTTTGATTTTTACTTAGATTTGTTAGCTTTTCACTTTACTTTGAGATTTTTTGTTTGCTTCTATTTCCAGTAACAAACTAAATCTCAAACGTTGTCCTTTATTGTTGATTTCACATTTTTAGCACATTTACTTTCTGATTAGTAAACACCGCACAGGTACGACCAGAAGTTGTTTGCATAGCAAAATCAGATTCTTATTCCGACACGAATTATTTGGCGTATAAGTAGAGTATTATGCTAATCCAGCACAAATCCAATGCTTAAGGTAGGTAGGTGATCGAATCAGTTGTACGCGTTTAATGCCAAACATAACAACGCAGTGAGAGGTTCAAAAATCGCAAAAACAAAAGAAAACACACACACGCACACGCTCGTACACTCACATGGTAGCTGCATCAGTGGTAACAAACAAACGTCAGAGGTAGCAGCGTCGAGTGAATGCACTGTTTGTAGTTGTTGCCATTGTTTGACTCTCCTCAGCTCTCCCGTTTCGACAACAAGAAATGTTGGCTTGTTGCTGGTGATTCTTTAGCACAGACTGACTGACGTTTCGTTTCTACTATTTTTTTTTTACTTCTCTTACTGATTGTATTACTCAACTAGAATAACTTATTTATGTTTTCGCACAGTTTTTATTAATTCACTAAACTACTCACATTTTGTAGCACTATTAAATATTTACAAATTTAAACAACTGGTTTAATAACGCCAAAAAAACGACACTTATAAACGCAACGCGAAAAATTTACTACCGAAACAATTTGCACTTTGCCAAACCGCTACTCGCATCCGCACTCGATTGGCAACGCCAGCTGACTGAATAGGCAGCATTTGCGAAATATTGCGGAAGCCTGTGTATGGAGTGTTTAACCCGTGAGCGGCTGAGAGAGATTTTTTGATAAAGTTTTTGTGTTAACAATTTGGAATAGAAGTAAAGTAAATATAAGTAAAAGGAGTCATCCAAAATGTGGCTGATATTTCAATTTAACAGCTAATTGTAATAAATTGAATTATAGTGCAATATTTGAAAGCAAAAATAAAAGGATTTTTCGACAGATTTGAATATCTAAGCTTTTTTTAATTTTATTAATAAACGGAAAATCTACTTTTGAAATAGTTTTTCTTTTGAAGCATCATAAAAACATTCCTCATAATAAAGAGGCAGTAAAGCCAACAAGAAATTAGTAATTTTAAGTCAATAATTAACACTTTTCAACAGGCGGCTGGTTGGACTGATGACGGGCCTACTTTCTACGGGCAAAGCACACGGAAAAGGTGGGCGTCGCAGATACGGCACTCTACCTAGCATGTTAAGAGGAGAATGAGACGGCAGACCACTTTCTGTGCGTCTGCCCAGCTTTCGCTCGAATCAGGCTTGAGGTCTTTGGCACTGATGTGTTAAGGGATTACAGATACAGTTAGAATTTTCGGAAAATAGATTTTGTTTTTTTTTTCTTAATGTAAATATAGGGATAATAAATATATACAGAGAAAATTTAATATCCTTCCGGTGAATATTTTCAAAGTTACACGCCAATTTTAAAAGGCCTTTCAGAGTGCTTGAAAGTGCAAGGCCGGAGCGGCAGCAGGTTTTTCTCAAAATGGTGTTTTCATAGTCGGTGACCAACATTACTGGAAAACGACCGATGATTATAAACCGATTGTCTCAAATTTTAACACGAACTTCTTAAATATATTTTTTGTAATTAATTAAGGATTTTTTCTCACCGATAAGTTTTGTTTTTTTATCAAGAATTTAAGGCCGAAATTTTTGGTCAAAAATCGATTTTTTTTTATTTGAGAAACCGCCATTTTATCAAAAAAATTTATTATTATTAAAATCGATTAATTACTATCGTATATTTAATATTACTTTAACATAATCTGTTTTTTTTTTTTATTTCAGAGGGTCCAGTTCAGATAAATAGTGTTCACCGCGAAATGTATTTTTTAAGAGAAGCTCCCGGAAATCAGCTGTAGCTCCCGTCCAAATATATATTTTTACTAATACTAAGCCTTAAAGTACAGTTAAAAGATAACATAATAGTGTAAAAATTTTTAGATCAATAAATTTAAAAGTTTTCTCAGAAAAAACTCTGGAAAATTCGCTTTTTTCGGACTTCTCACTGTATATAACCCCTTAAGAAGCGACCACATTGGATTCTTGGTCTCTTAAGATCTACTCAAATTTTTTTGGAGGTCGGGTGGGTTTAAAGAAAATTAAAAAGGGAACGCGAGTGCAGTACAATGGACTTAATGGTGTCCAACTGCTGTACTTGCTAGTTGCGCCGACAAAAAAAAGTGAGGTATAAAAAAACTTGGAAATTTGAAAAAAAAAATTTACATTAGCAAATTATTCACGTTTTTATTGTGATAGAGAGTGAAGACGAAATTTGGTAATAAATTGAGTAATATTTATTAGTCATACTAACCTAATCTAACCTAGTTTTACTTTGTGAATTTCAGCATACCCTTTACCTTGCAAAAAATCTCAAAGAAATAAAGCCAATGGCGTTAAATCGCTTGATCTGGGCGGTTGGGTTCGCGAGAAAGCGGTATTTCTGAATCATAAATCAACGCTTTCGACTATTTCTCTTAGTAATGATAGTAAATTTAAAATTGATATCAAAATTGAATATAAAATTGACAGTCTGCACATAACAGCTTCGATTTTACCTTAATAAGGTATAAAAAAAACTAAAAATATAATATAACATTGGATATTTCTTATTCCATTTAAATTACGTACTCTGCGGGTTAAAAAGTAGTATGGCATCACTGCATGCACATGATATTCATGCTATTCCCCGTTAGATGACGCTTTATCGAACGGAAGCGTATGAAAAAATGTCGCAGAGTCTAACACATTTCTACATAGTTGGCAACGCAAGCAATAAAACATAATACTACTACATGCAAGCGCGTTTCCTACGATCTGCTAAATTATTCGTTCTTTGGAATTAAAAAAAAATGTCGCGAAGTTCGTTTCATGTGAGTAGTACAAACTCAAAGTTTATGTAATAATTTATGTAAAATAAAATTATCATTTGATAACTCATTTTATCAACTTTTGCTATACAATTTCACGAAACTATGTGAATGATTTAAAATATTACCATCCGTTTGCCCAGAATACAAATCAAAATTATCTAACTGTCTCATACCGGGTTCAGCGTTAAATTTTTTTCCCTATAGGCCTCTTCTATTGACCATTTCCCTGCTCGCTATTACTATGCACGATTGACTTAACGAAAAATTTGCATGCGAAAGCAACAACAAAGTTATCGTGCAAGATTCGCAGAATTCGCAGCTGGCGAGTATGGCTATAGCTCATTAGACTGGTATAACTCACTGCCTTACAAACTCATCCATTTTAAGGCAGCTCTAGTCCCGCGTTGCCAATATATGTTCATCTATAACAGTTGCTTCATCTATTCACCACTTGCTAACGCTTGGCGAAAAGAGAGGCCTTATATTAATATAATCATGCAATCTGAGTTAATTTACTTGGTATTGATGTGTTACACACACATACATATGTCGTATATAATATACCAAGGCCCTGTATTGTCTGACCTCTTTCACACTCTGTACACTTAATTTTGCTAGTTTTGTGAATAACAAGAAAAAAACGTTATATAATATAATAAAAATAAAAACTCTGAGTAACCACTGTAATCGTTGGTTTTAAAGAGCACATGATCCCTGCTGATTTACAATAAAGGAAACTGAAGTTTTCTTGTAGTGATGGCCTGTGGAAGCGAATAGCACCGAAAATGTATTCTCTGTAAGGCTTATTTCTGCGACTGGATTTTACCTTGGGTTTACACATGGCATCGCTCGAAAGACACTCAAAATACGTATTAGCTGTCAAACTAGAGAATTCAAGAATTAAATTTGGCGTTATTTTTAAATAAATAACGAACATTCAGCTTAGACGTCTGAGTTCTTAAGTTCTGACTTTAGAACTTTTGAGTTTTGAATTTTGGGGTTCTAGAACTTTCAGCTTAGATGTCTGAGTTCTGAGTTCTTAGTTCAGAGTTTAGAACTTTTGAGTTTTGAATTTTCGGGTTCTTGAACTTTCCGCTTAGAGGTCTGAGCTTTTGAGTTCTGAGTTTAGAACTTTTGAGTTTTGAATTTTGGAGTTCTAGAACTTTCAGCTTAGATGTCTGAATTCTGAGTTCTCAGTTCAGAGTTTACAACTTTTGAGTTTTGAATTTTCGGGTTCTTGAACTTTCAGCTTAGAGGTCTGAGCTCTTGAGTTGTGAGTTTAGAACTTTTCAGTTTTGAATTTTGGTGTTCTAGAACTTTCAGCTTAGATGTCTGAATTCTGAGTTCTCAGTTCAGAGTTTACAACTTTTGAGTTTTGAATTTTCGGGTTCTTGAACTTTCAGCTTAGAGGTCTGAGCTTTTGAGTTCTGAGTTTAGAACTTTTGAGTTTTGAATTTTAGGGTTCTAGAACTTTCAGCTTAGATGTCTGAATTCTGAGTTCTCAGTTCAGAGTTTAGAACTTTTGAGTTTTGAATTTTCGGGTTCTTGAACTTTCCGCTTAGAGGTCTGAGCTTTTGAGTTCTGACTTTAGAACTTTTGAGTTTTGAATTTTGGGGTTCTAGAACTTTCAGCTTAGATGTCTGAATTCTGAGTTCTCAGTTCAGAGTTTACAACTTTTGAGTTTTGAATTTTCGGGTTCTTGAACTTTCAGCTTAGAGGTCTGAGCTCTTGAGTTCTGAGTTTAGATCTTTTGAGTTTTGAATTTTGTGATTTTCGAACATTCAGCTTAAAGATCTGAATTCTTAGCTCTTGAGTTGTGAGTTTAGAACTTTTGAGCTTTGAATTTTGGGGTTTCGAACTTTCAGCTTGAGGCCTACTCAAAAAGTTTTAGGCTATTAATAAATCTCAAAACTGCTGTAGGCGTAGTATCTGCCTCTTTACAAAGTCTACAGGAATCATTTCCTGTCACACTATTTTTTTCACGAGGTAATTGAGTTTACAATGTCCTGTTGGTAGTTCAGCGTAGATTTTTATTTTTATTTATGTTTAAAGATATTTCATTACTTCTCCAAGCTGAGTGATCGCTGCTGACCACCTTGCATTCTTGGAGAATTCTAGTCTTCTTTCGATCTTGTCACAGATCGTTAGGCACGGAGAGTTCAGATTTGAACCCAGAATTCTTACATACCTTGTTAGATTGATTTCTTTAAGAAGAAATACTTGTATATTAGGAAGGCTTAGGACTGCACTAGCTGCCGACTATTTGGCTACAAAGTGGAGTAGCCAATAGCAATAAAACAGTTTAAAGAATCAATTTTCGATTAGTCTTTCCTTTATTTATTAATTAATTTTAATGCATACAAATTTACGTACATAATTACATTCATATCGTTAACACTTTGTGTATAAAATATTTACTCAATTTTCGCATATAAATACAAATATAAATCATGCAAATTTTAGGATTTTTTTCTTTTTTCAATTTTTTCAATTTTTATATAAAAATACATTTAAAAAAATGCGCCTAATTATTTAATTTTATTTCATACGATTTCTGAGAATTTATAATTCGCAACTTACTTAACTAATGACTTAATTTTATTATTCGTTTTTTTGATTTTATTTAAGGAAAAAATAATACAAATGGGTTAGTGTAGATATAATTCGGACTTAAGCTAAGTAATAATATCGATAAAGAGATAAGCAGAAAGTAGAGAAAAAGAATGAAATGTGGAAATATTAGTATAATACAAGAGCGCACGATTTGGCAAATAGCAGTACATTTTTCTGGCGATTTGTGACGTAGCAATTGCAGTGCAAATAGGAAATATTAGGTTGTAGAGGTGTGTTGGGAAATTGTTTTGAGAAAAATGTTATTGTAAATACTTTTAAAATTTTGAAACACTTTAATAAAAAAAAATATTTTCTTAAAAAAAATTAAAAAAAAAAATTAAATAAAAAAAAAATTGTAAAGAAAAAATAAAATTAAAAAATATTTTTTTTAAGAAAAAATATAATTAAATAATTTTTTTCAGAAAAAATAAAATAAAAAAAAAATTTTTTAAGAAAAAATTAGAAAAAATTTTTTTTTTAAAGAAAAAAATTAAATAACAAATTTTTATTTTGAAGACAAAAATAAAATAAAAAATGTTTTTTTAAGAAAAACTAAACAAAAAAAAATATTTAAAAAAATAAAATAAAAAAGGATTTTTTTAAGAAAGAATAAAATAAAAAAAAATTGTAAAGAAAAAATAAAACAAAAAAATTTTTGTTATGAGAAAAAATAAATAATTTTTTAAGAAAAAAATAATATAATATACAAAAATTTTTTTTGAACAAAAAAATAAAAAAAAAATAATATATTTTTTAAGAAAATTAAATAAAAAAATATTTTCTTTGAAGAAAAAAATAAAAAAAAAAATGTTTCTTTAAGAAAACAAAACAAAAAATATTTTTTCATAAAAAAATTGAATAAAAAATTATTTTACATAACATATTTTTAAGAAAAAAAATTAAATAAAAAATTAAGAAAAAATGTATATTTTTATTTTATTTTTTTTCTTAAAAAAATATTTATTTTTTCCTAATAAAAATAAAAAAAAATATTTTTTTTCTAATAAAAATAAAAATAATATGTATTTTTTTCTAATAAAAATATTTTTTTTTTATTATATTTTTACTTAATAATAATTTTTTTATTTTATTCTTTCATAAAAAAATATTTATTTATTTTATTTTTTCTAATTAACCAATGTTTTTAAAATAAAAATAAAACAAAAAGTATTTATATTATTTAAGAAAAAAAAGTAAATAATTAAATAAAAAATACTTTTTTTAAGAAAAAAAAATATTTTTATGGGAGAAAAATAAAATTTAAAAAATATTTTTTTTTAAGAAAAAAATAAAAATATAAATTTTGGTAATATTTAATGCAAAATAATTCTCTTTAAAAAAATTCAATTGTGATAGGATTTCGTTAACAGCACACACTCAGCGCCTTTAGAACATAGCAGCTCATCGAGGCTTGAATGTTTTCGTTAGTTGTGGAAAGCAGTGCGGGCCAAAGTGCGTGAGTAAGAACAGTTTGCGGTAAAAGCGCTGCGGCTGCATATTTTATATACAATTTTATATATTTTTTAATTAATTTCATATTAATTTGTTATTATTTTTTTTATTCAAAAAAAAAAAACTTAATATTTTACTTAACGTTAAGAGTTAGCATTATCGTATTCAATATTTGTGTTACATATTACTGGGCGGTCCGCGGGAGCGGTGTCCTTGCGCATGTCCGGTTTGCCTAGAGCCGGGACGTGAATGTACAATCGCATAATTGTCATTATCAATGGGAATCGACCTTCAAGAATACACAATTTTTAAGCAAACTAATATTTGTTATTGTATTTTGTTTGCATTAAATAAATTTAAAATTAAAAGTACAAATTTGCAGTGGAGTTTCAGTGGTGAGCGGATGTGAAGCACAAATAGATATTTGAGTGAAATTTAAGAGACTACAGAATTACTGAGAGGGAAAATATACAGCAACAAAAGAAAGTGACGTTAAATTGTAACATAGACTTTACAGATAGTGTGTTAAGGTATGTTAAGTTAATACAAGGTGGCGCAAAATTAAACATCCGATTTTAATTAAAAAAAAAAAATTTTTTAAATTTTGATTTTGAGCGATGAAAATGTTTACTGTGATGCTTAGGTTTTCATAAAAATTTTTCCTTTTTATAAAAATTTTTATAAGTTTTTTGTTCGTTTTTTATGTGTCTGTTTACTGCAATTAAATTTGATTGCCAACCGACGCCATTTACAAAAATTGTAAATCACCCCATAGGGTGATTAATTTTGCGCCACCTTTCATTTGACTGCTTTTGAGCATTTTCGAAAAATGAATAACATATTGAGTTAAGTGACAAGTAATTTGAGTGAAAACTTTCATCACAAAAATTATACAATAAATATTCCGATAGGGTGAATAATTTTGCGGCGCCTTGTAGTTGAGTGCTTTTGAGCATTTTCAAAAAGTTATTAACACATTAAGTTGAGTGATACGTAATTTGAGTGAAAACTTTGACCACTGGTTAGTTATAGCACAGAAATACGTATATTTAGTTATATTTGTGTTATCGAAATTTGTGTTGTCGTTCAATTTATCATTTTTTCAATTTTTTTTTTTCGATTTTCTATTTTTTTTATATTTTTTTACTTTAGTATTTGTACTCTAAAATTAGTTGTTAAACATTTAAAGTTACACATAAACACACACACATAGACAACTGTACAACGTTAAATATATTGTGGCGTACTGAATTTTGTTGTTATTCACAGTACTGTACGATTTTCCGTGTATGTATGTGTTGCTTGTCGGTGGCCTAAATGGCAGTGACAATTTTCCAAAAACAAAAAAAAAGATTATTGAAATTTTTTGCTAATTAGTTCTGGCATGCATTGTCAACTCCTGGTTTTTGTTGTTGTTGTTGTTGTTTTTCTTTGTTTTCTTCTCTTCCGTGTAGTTTAAAACATAACACATAAACACATATGCACAGATATAGTTTTGTAATGTAATATATTATAATTTTGTTTTGAAACTTTTGTTTTTTGTTTGTTGTTTCTGTTTTTTGTTTGTTCGATTAATTTGTATTTATATTCTTTGTGTCAACTTAATATCTATCAGACCTATTCGAGTGTATTGTTGAGCCACCGCTTGTGTAGCCTTTATGCGCGTCACGCCCATGCAGTGAGTAACGCGACCCATACTGACTACCATGCCAACTTCGGTACGGATCGTATTCTTCAATGATGGATGGTTCTTTTTCGATGATCTGCATTAGTGACAATAACAACAGGAAAAAAGATGATACACCGGTTAAATTTCGAAATTTGAAATTTCTGAAATGAATGATTTGTTAGTTTTGGATAATTACCTCGGTATTCGCACAACTGCAACTCATCGCTGTGCAGAGGAAAATGTTCATCAGCAACATGATGAGGAAGAGTACGCCGAGTGTGATGGCCAACCACAGTAGCCATGGTGGGCGAATGCCATCCTCGCAGTCACCACTGATCACTGGAAAGGAGAAATGGGTTTTGTGTTATTCTTTTACGGGGAAAAGTAATTTTATTGTGGTTGAAAAAGGTGCTTGAATACTTATATTTATACGAGTCCATAATTATGAAAGTGGCTTAAATTAAAATTAGAAAAAATTAGCTTATCAGTTATTTTATTATTATTTTATTATTTTAAGCTGAATTTCTTCAATGTAGGAATATATCTATGAAATGAGACTTTTTTCAATTTCAAACGTTTATTAAAAAAAATAGTTACAAATTTAATCTTCAAAATAATAGCTATCGCGGGAAACACATTTTTCCCATCTCTCAGGTAATTTGTGGATGCCGCGCCAAAAAAATTGGCCGTCTTTGGCGGCAAACCAATCATCTAGTCATTTTTTTGGCTTCTTCGTGAGAATTGAAACTCTGCTCGGAAAGTGCGTGACCTATCGATGCAAACAAATGATAATTGGAAGGCGCCAAGTCTGGTGAGTAAGCCGCATGCACCAGCGGTTCCCAATCGTTCGTCTCCACCAATTCCCGGGTCGCTCTTGTTCGATGTGGTGATGCATTGTCATCAAGAAAAATTACTTTGTGACGCCGATTGGCATATTCTGGGCGTTTTCGGTGTATAGAGCTGTTGAAATCGGCCAATTGTCGTTGATAGAGTGCACCGTCAACTGTTTCAGAAATGGTAGTTTGAAGGCACGAAATTCGACATTTTTAAGAGCGCCAAAAATGCATTGTTGTATGAAACGTAACAAGCAATGAACTGAATATTGTTGACAGATGACAGACGAAAAAAACAAGACATTTGGGAAGGTTTAAAAATACTCCTAGCGACATCTATGGACTAATGGCTGAAAGTCTCCTTTCATAGGTATATACCAATATTTTTACGATATTGTCAAATGTCAAAGTAACCATAAATATAACTTGAAAATGGCGCGTGGGCCTCTTTGAAGAGGAAGAATGAGAAGGAGAAATTACATTTTACAGAAAGTCATGCTGTACATTTACGAGATAGAAACTGCTTGCAGAGGACCACAAAAAAAAAACCAAAGAAGAATTCCAAGAACACCTATGGATTCTCATGTGATTCGTAAAAATCACCTGTGTATCCTAAACTTTCTGCTTCATTAGCCTATTGGGTATCCTTAATTTCCATGATTACAATGACAAGAAGGATGTATGGGATGACACGACAAGCGGGGCTCCCCAAGTAGCATCATGAATTTCGAAGCATATGGATGATATATGTAATTACTCAAAAGCACGTAGTAGACACTGATGCTTGCTCAGATCAAAAGCACCTTACAATAGATAAAGTTCTTATTTATCGCACCATTTCTCGTTACAATGATACTGGTAGCATCGCGAAACGTCATGGAGGTGGTCATCAAAAGACTGCAACGTCACGTGAAATGGTTCAAAAAGTGAAGAAGCGACTTGAGCGAAGTCCCCGACGAAGTGCCAATCAAATGGTGAAGCAACTGAAAATATCTGACTGTAGCATCCGCCGCATACTCAAAAATGATCTCAAAGTCAAGACTTACAAGATCCAAAAGGCACTTGATCTCACACCAAAGCAGCAACCAGTCAGACTTTAGAGAGCGAAGGAGTTGCTTTGCTTGACCGAAAGCGTTCAATTTCCGATAGGGTTTACTTGACCGACCGTTCATACGAGAATGTGAGTCATCGATTGGCTATCAGGAGGCAGCAATCGCCACAGGTAATAGTTCGGGCCGCTGTAACCGCAGCTGGGCGGTCTCCAATAGTTTTTAATCGAGCCTGGCGTCAAGCTAAATGCGAAATATTATCGGGAAAGTATTTTGGACGTTGTTTTGCCGTGAGCAGACAAACATTTCGGTGGCAGACTATGGACGTTTCAACAGGACTTGGCACCATCTCACAAAGCTCGAATGAAATAATTATGGCTAAAAAACAACGTTCCGAACTTCACAACGTCCACACAATGGCTCCAGTATTATATCACCAGACGCAAATCCAATGGATTATTTTCTTTGGGCCATTTTGGAGAGGAAGATCCAGTCTCGAGGCGCTGAAAAAAGCCATTGTCCGCGTGTGGGCCAAAATACCTGCAAGTCACATTCGGGCAGATTTCAATTAATTTCTGGACCGTCTCAAGAACATAGTCAAGGCAAAAGGTGGACATATCAAGCAAAAGTAAAATGATTCCTAATTTTGTATTATTTTCACACATTTTTACTTTGAATTGAATAAAAGTAGTTTTCCAAACTAATTTATGGCTTTTTTATTGGTTACACTTCGAGTGCCCGACCCTGTATATACATATAATATGTAGGTATATTACAAAAAGTTATTTAACAAAACGCTGCATTTTCGATCGAGTTCTAGAAAAAGTTGTTCCACAGAAATCTAAATTGTAGTTTACGAAGGATGCATAGTTCTCAAAGAAAGTGATGAATGGATTTTGTCTGCGTCTGTGAATCCCACACTAATTTCCGTGTTTTTTTGTTCATCGCTTGTGGGCTAAAGAGAACCAAAAGTTATCTGGGCGCCTCAATAGTCTTTTGATGCTAGCGACTGCTCAGGATTTCTGGGCAAATTATCGAAAGGGAAAATCCGTTTTTTCTCCAAATACCATCTCGCCTCAGATCCTTTCTTCGAGCACTCCTCCTGCTTCTTATTTACCCGGATTCTGGACAGATAGACACTGTAGTGTCGAAGGGATCATAGATTCTCCTTGAAAATTTCTCAAATTAGTCGCTACCGAGCAACGTGATACTATAACTATATATAATATACTATACAAATACAGTGTAACCTCCCTTGAGCGGACACTCACAATCAACCAACTTTTGCCCGTCCAAGAAAGGTGCCCACTCAAAAAAGGGTAACATCTTCCGATACATAAGATTTGGTATTGAAAAAATGTCATCTTAAGCGAGGTTTTCGTTGGAGTGGTTATATTATAATTCAGTTTCCTAGGCTTTTCTGTCGAAGAAATTAGAGTTGAAGTTAGTCGATCTCCATGATCTGATAGTTACATCTGTTATGTTCTATTTCGACTATTTCTAAGAAGAAAGCAGGGACTTGGTCCATCATCGACAAGCTTACTAGATATCCTAAGTCTTAGAGCAATTTTAGCAACCTTTTTGGATAGCCAGCTATAAGGTAATGCAGATATTTTAAACAGTGATTTACGATATACTAATTTTTTATATTTTTCCAGAAAATTAGAACTACAGGCTTTGTGAAGCTTGGTCATGGCGCGATACTCAGTTGAGCAACACGTAAAAGAAATTAAAACGTTTTATGAAAATCGTCGTTTTGCAAGAAGTACATTTCGTGTATTAAATAATGAACTATGAGACACATTTCCACCTAAACGGATATTTTAACAAGTTAAACAGCCGCTTTTGGGAATCTGGAAAACCTACATATCATTCAAGAAAAATCATCCACCCACAAGAAGTAATTTGCTTGATAGGGTTCTTGGGCTGGTGAAATCATCAGAACGTACTCTTTGGAAGATGAGGCCGGTAAAGTTGTTACCGTGAATGATGAACATTGGACAATTTGTGGCTTCAGCAAAACGGTGCCATTTCGCATAAAGTGCATGAAAAAATGGAATTGTTGCGAGGGAGGTTTCCAGTACATATCATCTTAAGAAATAACGAGGCCGCCGGGATTTTGTGATTTGACAACATTGGATTCTGTCTTTGAAGTAAAGTGAAAAGTATGGTCTATGCCAACAAGCTCGAGACGATTCTAAAGCTCAAATGAAATCATAAATGATATATAGCCCGAACGATGCCAAAAAGTCATGGAAATTTTGAAATGTGCATCTCGTTTTTGTCAGAGGAGTCGTGGAGGGCGTTTAAGGGATATGAATGAGCTATACATAAAAAAAAACATATATGTACATTAGGGTGGTCCAAAAAAAATTTGTATGCTGCCGCCCCCCAAAATAGTAAAGAATGAAAAATAAAAAGACCCGTATTTTTTTTTTTTTTTAATCAGACCATATTTAATGGTGCCGCCGGGGCTTTGAAATATCCCATGTATTTTGCATGGGAAAAAAATACTTTTTCGTAGATTTCATGTAAAAACCTGGAAAATGAATATATTTTAACCGGATAACTCAGTTTCTCTTCATAATTGGTCAGGGAATAACAACCAATTATGAAATAATTAATTTTTTTTGTATCAATACGCAAACCGTTTTTTCTAGAATGAGACGTTTTCGACGACTATTGCTTGTGGCCACGGATATTATAAAATGATTGTATTAAGGGTGCTTGTTGTTGTTGTAGCAGCATACACATTCCCCATACTTACATACGAAAGGGACGCTTGCATATAAGGATGCTTGTGGTATTGATTAGTTGTTATAAAAATTATCATTATAAGGGTATTAAGCATTGCGACCCGAAAGATCTTCTTTGTCTATTTCGTGGATTCAGAGCATTTCTAGAAGCCAAATTTACTCTATATGTTTCAGGGCAAAGACGACAATTTTCCCATCGTCCCCAAGGCGTTTTTGTATATCTTTCGCTCAGCCTATTAGCTCATTTGCCTATGTCTATAACTAACAGGCTGAGTTGTGGGTTTTAGTTTCCTCTTATGACAGACTTCCTTTATACTTAGCACATTTTAGCCCTCTCAATCGCTGGGGGATAATAATAATTAGTTACATACATAAAACTTTAGCTATTTGTTATAAATTTGAATAATGAATAGTTTCAATTCAATTTACTTATATATGTATAAAATGCGCGCTGTGGTGAGCACACTTTTGGAGGTACTCGGATGAGTAGATCTCCCATTTCTTATGTATTTCCGTTTAAAAATTACTACTTACATGGCGCCTTTGCTGGATCGAGCACAAATACAGTGGTGCCCGCCAAACTGGAACCCTCCTCATTTGGACCCAATTTACGATTGCCACCTTTGCTTACGCCACCAGCACCGGCCAAAGCGATCTGTTTGCAGTCCTCATCATCCATGCAACGACCATAGCATTGAATCACATCGCATTGTAGATGCACTTCAGACCCTAGTGTAGGTGAAAGAAAAATATAAAATACTTATAAAGTATAAATAAAAAATACTTCTTTTTATATAGCAGTATAGGCAGACAGCTCTGGTAGCCATCTGTTGTCAGTGAGCCTTAATTGTAACCCTATTTACCATACAAAAATTCAATTATTAACGTACAATTAATACTCAATTAGCGATGAATTTATGCCAGATTCTCTATGCAACCCTGTGAAGTCTTTGAAGACTTTGAAGTTTAATTAGAGGATACTTTTTCTCTGAAGCTTCTTTTTTTCTGAGCAAAACCAAGCAGAAATGAAAACTTGATTGAAGTGACTGGAAAAGTTTAATGTTAAATGTTTAACTAATAAAATTTGTTCTAAATGTTTCACAAGTAAAATCAAGACAGGTTCAGTTATCAAATACTAATTGTGTAACCTGAATTGTAAATGTAATTGTAAAAATGCAAAGCCAAGCGCAAATCACTGGAGGTTGTGTAACGAATACGGCACCCAGAGTTGTCGCAGCCTACCGCACAGTCTCTCGAGCTGCAGTTTTTGTGATCAGTGGGGAGATAACCGTCGAGCTGATGACCTGGGAATGAATCAATGCGTGGGACTCCCAGAAGAAACACGGCATCACAATCGTCGAGGGGCGGAGATGCCAAACCATATTGCGGTGGTAAAGCCAATCGGACATTGAACCGAGGGGCAGAGGGACGGCGAAACTCATGCCATCAATAGACAGAAGAGTCCAAAGGAACTTCGTGCAAGTGAATTTTTTCTTAACTCAGTTTCTCTCGCGCCACGGATATTTTCGGAGATACCTATACGGCATGGGCAAGGTAAGCGATCCCAAAAACATGTACTGCGAAGCGTCGAGCGATGACGCTCACCATCCATTTTTTAATTTTGACAGATAGCTAACAGAAAGAGATACTTTGTGAAAGCAGATTGGCGGCAACGCGCGGCGCAACACAGTCAGCAAAATGCTCGAACGCAAGGACAGCGAAGTCTCATAGACAGATACACAAGAAGACGAGCCAATAGCATGAAAGCTGGCTGTAAATACGGTGGACCCAGATGTGGGTCAACAGAATTGGCCCTTTGTGAATGCCGCTCAGGATCTTCCCGAAGTAATGCCGAAAGTAGTCCCGATAAGGGTGTCTCCCCTTAAGGGGAGGAACGATTGTTTTAGTGGCTACACCACTCAACGAAGTAGAGGACGGTCGCTGTATATACGAAGACATTTTGAACGCTACCTCATCTACAAAAAAAAATAAAAAAAGGTGAGTATAATTGGGTTGATTTATTATCACCCAAATCTATTTTTTCAGCACCTTTTAAGTTCTTAATAATGAATGTACGACCTGGAAAAATCACCTTCAAACCAGGCGCTCAGTTATGGTTTACTCATAAGTCGAAATTAGAAGAAGGCGGAAATCAACGGGCCTTAATTTAAAAAATCGATTCCAATGAGTTTTTACCAAACAATCTTCCAGGCAGCGCTGCATACCATCGAAATATGTGTTAGAAAATGTTTCTATAGTAAAATGAACCCACATTTCCATACTTTCAGACAGTCAGGTTGCTTTGAAAGACCTTTTAACAACTGTAAGTACCTCAAAAATGACTGCCTGAACCTTCTAAGGAATTTCAACATATTTTTATTTGGTTGGACTCATGGTCATGTGGGGCATGAGGAAAATAAAAACTATCTAAATAATGGGTAAATATTCTTCTAATTGCTCCTGAGTCTGTTAGTGGACTTACAAAAGGCTACGTTAATGAATTTCTCAGAAAATCGGGGAGAAGAGCTTCGTTGAATGCTGGTGCAATTTTATCGAAACGACCCCTAACGCAGAGCAAAATAATTTCTGATTAACTACTAGCGCTCAATAGAGTAGACTTAAGACTTTCAAGTGGTTACTTTACAGCCCAGTAGTTGCAGTACTTTACTATCAGTAGCCTGAGATATCTCACTTAAAGCAAATTGGCGATTCTGTGAAATGGACACCAAAAATTCAGAACACATTCTTTGCGAATGTCCTGCAATAGGCCAAAATGGCGAGAGATCTGCCTCAGGCTATCCCCAAAAGGCACTTTAAGTAACCGCAAACACCTAGCTGCTAGACCTGGACATTTGCAAAGAAATTGCTCCACAGTATTTTTCTCTGCATGATCCCCATAGCTTCTGCACCGCGGGTTGCAGGAAAGTCCAAGTTTCCCCGCATGCGTTCAATTCATCCAGTGACTAGTGAACATCGCTATGAATTTGGAAATTGAATAACAGGGAGCCTCCTACTTTTGTCGTACTGAGACCAAAGTGCTTGCACCTGCCTTGCGTTTTTTAAGAAAGAAACCCTTTAGCAACGGTCAAGGGGACACCGATGTCTGAGACGGGGACAACTGAAACTGGTTCTGTCGGCCCCTTCGTGGCATGCTTATCGGAAATTTCATTTTTCTCCTTTACTCCTGTGCCCTGGAACCCAGATAAGAGAAATGCTTTTTGTACGTTCCAGACGTTTGATCTCCTGCTTACAGCAGGAAATGACCAGAAGAGAACTGCAACATAGCGACTTCAGGGCCTTGACAGGAGTTTGACTCTCGAAAAAGATACTTTTGTCTCCCTGCCTACAATGATTCCTAAACATTTTGCATACCTGCAGGATCGCAAAGACCTTTGATTGAAAAACACTACTAGTTTTCAGCAGTTTAAAGGATCCTGAAATATTGGCTGATTTAGAGAAAATCCCCGCTCCCACTCCAGATTCCATCTTAGACCCGACGGTCAAAACAGAGGTACCTATATCCGCGTAGAGTCCCCCTTCCTTTCAATTTGACCTGCTTGGAAATTTAGCCCTAGCACAACCTTCAAACCCAATTTACGGATGTGAGAGTGTAAGAAACTGGTTGTTTAATCTAGAAAGTCTAAAATGTAGAGGCTTGTATTTTCTGCTGAATAGCATCAACTTCGCATTATCAGAGTTGATTCTAAGACCGCAACTGGCAGCCCATTGACAGAGTACAGCCTTGCTCCTTTCAAAATTTCAGACGTGAATGAAGGGAAGGCTCCTGAAACCAGTAGAAACAATTCAAAGGTTGGTGAAAAAATTTGAAAAAAACTGGCTCTGTTGAGGATAGAAAGAGGACTGGCGGACCAAAAATCTAAATTTTTATATATTTTACTTTAAAGCAACATCTGAACGCGTCGTTTGAAGGATCCTACATGATTAACGTATGACACCATTTGCAAAAATTATTAATCTTTCGATAGAAAAATAAATAAATAATTGGCGCGTACACTTCTGTTAGGTGTTTGGTCGCGCTCCTCCTCCTATTCGTGGTGTGCGTCTTCGATGTTGTTTAACAAATGGAGAAACCTACAGTTTTAGGCCGACTTCGAATGGCAGATATTTTTTATGAGAAGCTTTTTATGGCAGAAACACATGCGGAGGTTTGCCATACCCTGTCGAGGGGCGACCGCTAATAGAAAAAAAAACTTTTTCTATCATTTTTCTCTTTCATGCACGGAGACTCTAACCTAAGCTCTCTCAAATGGGCGATAGGGTGATTAATTTTGCGCCACCTTGTACTAATGGAAATTACAATACAATTATGCTGGACTTATTTTCCTTCCTACAAACAGGAAGTTCTTAGTTTATGATTTTACCTTCTGGAAACTTGAACATCGATTTGAGTGTCGCTTCAGCGCTGTGGCCATCAGGGTTTGGAACAAAACGCGAAATTATATCAGCATCCACGGGGCAGCTGCAAGTTGATAAAATATTTTATTGACAACTACTATAAAAATTCAACCATTTAGCTTTAATGTGCATTAATTATTGCCTTTACTATTTCCATAAAAATTTAATTACGAAATGCACTCCAACTTACCCTCTGTCGTCAATGAGCGGAATGCTGATGTTCTTCTTGTCGAAAGCGAAGCAGTTCGCCACACGTATGCCATAGGTACCTTGGGTAAAAGTGAACAAAAATAAGATGTGATTTGAAAATAAATTACATATTTACGCATCGAAAGTACTTTAAATAGCAATAACCGTTATGAGTGGAGTGAAATTAAAAAATTAATTACCATTTGGCTTCGTTAATTCTGCGCGTATTTTGTACTCATGGCCATAAACCGTTTCACGTACACGACGATCATTCTCCAAGAACTTCAAGATGACATGCGCGTTGTCATCGCTGGCCACAATGAAGCAGGCGGCGAAATGGAAAATAGGAAAAGAGAAGACAAAAAAAAAATGAATGATTATAAACTATGTTTAACCGGAATATTTCTATGTATGTATGTCTACTTATATGGTTAGAAGTAAAAATTAGAGTCTTAAATGCTACTTTTGCTATACTTAGAGAGACACAAAGAGCAGAAAGACGCAATAAAAACGCGCGCAAGTGCAGCTACTTGCAAAGGCGGAAAATACAGCAGGTCTACGCTGTGAATATTTTTGGATTTTTTTTTTTTTTAATTTGAGCCACTTGTGCGGCAGGGAAGTTTAAGCAGCGGCAGTAAAGCATTATGAAATTGTTGTAGCAACAACAACAATAAAATGCAACTGTTAATTAAATAAAAGGTGGTTACGTTTTAAGGGCCGGTGTTGATTTTAAATAAAATACAATTTTTTTAGGAAATTATTGTCATTTCGCTTTTTTGTGATAATATTGATATGACTCAATTATGTGTAGAACAGAATATCGGCCAAATGGCCGCTGCGGCCTCGGCAGCACACCTCCATTCGATGGTCAAAATTTTCGATGACGCTGAGGCATAATTGAGGTTCTGTGCCGTTAATGTGCCGAATTATCTCATCCTTTAGCTCTTCAATTGTTGCTGACTACACCTTTTCTTTCAAATAACCCCAAAGAAAGAACTCCAACAGTGTCAAATCACATGATCTTGGCGGCCAATTGACATCGCCGCGACGTGAGATTATTCGGCCATCAAATTTTTCGCACAAAAGAGCCATTGTTTCGTTAGCTGTCGGACAAGGGGTACCGTCCTGTTGAAACCACATATCGTCCACATCCATATCTTCCAATTCGGGCCATAAAAAGTTCGTTATCATCTCACGATAGCGAACACTATTCACAGTAACTGCTTGACCGGCCTCATTTTGGAAAAAATACGGCCCACTGATGCCGCCGGTCCATAACCTGCACCAAGCAGTCCCTCTTTGTGGGTGCATTGGTTTTTCGGTAATCACTCTTGGATTATCATTCGCACAAATGCGGCAATTCTGCTTATTGACGAAGCCACTGAGGTGAAAATGTGCCTCATCACTGAAGATGATTTTCTTCGAACGAAGTTGAAAAATGTCAAATGAAATGTAGAAAAAAACTTGACGTTTAGGTGCGGTTCACATTCAATATCGGCCCTTGAAATTTAACTACCCTTTATATGTACTTGTGCTTGTATGTAAGCACTGCTGCATGAGGTTGGCTTCCTCTGTCAGTTACTGCATTAGAATTATGTAATTTTTGTTCACTGAAAGCGAGAATGTGGCGAGTTTAACGCACTGTAACAACACAAATTGCCGAATAGCTGAAAACAACTAAGTGTTGCGGAAGAGCGCATCATAATAAAAAGGCTACAAAATGTGTGAAAAAATGTACGAAAAGAGAGAAAAAAGATATAATAAAAAAAAAAAATTAAAAAAAAAATAAAAACAAATTAAAAAAAATTAAAAAAAAAATTTAAAAAAAATTGAAAAAAAAATAAAAACATTATACAAGAAAAACCGAGAAAAACACCAAAACATGCAATACTTGCGGAAATAAGTTGAGGTAGCAGCAAAAAGCGCAGCTGGCGTAGTGCAATGGCATCGACAAAGCCATCGCCGCCACTGCGCATTTTAGCAATTTAACAGAGCATAAAATTTGAGTGAAATTAAGCAATAATAAAATTTCTAATCATAAAACACGCAAATATGAACATCAACAAAGTGGAAATTGAACAACCATTGCTTTGTTACATCTGCCAACAAAAGACTTAAGCAACAAACTTGAAAAGCTCCGCCTTAGTGATTTCGTATTTTCATGGCTTCAGTAGTGGCGAATCGTGAAAAAAGCAGTCAGTAGACTTGCTTTGATATTAAACATTACAGCAATAATAAAAAACTAGCGCTATTTTCAACTCAATTGAATTTTTTTGAAAATCTTCTACCAACTGACCTTGCTTTCGACGCTTTTCGCCAGTTTATTGGCCTTCAAAAAGAAAGTAAGCCTGAGTGATGTTAAGTAGGCATAAATCATAAAAAGCCGTAAGATAAAATGCGTGCAATTCTAATCACTTTAGAATACTTACATGCATACACATACATACATACATACATACATACATACATACATACATACAAACATACATACAAGCACATACATACAAAAAATTGTACATTTTTTTCCTTCTTTTCGCACACTTTAAAGTTATACTTCTGCGTGGCTGAACACAAAACGGATTTCCAGCGAAATTCTTTAGTATAATTGACTGGCCTTGATGTTGACGCTATTTGCTTTGCCCCCAAAAAAAGTTCGTCGCTTAATTTTTTACACTCTTTATTAGTTATTTTTATGTTTAGAAACTCTTCAACTTTACGCCAACGCAAGCTCACACATGCACACATTTGTTTATATAAGCATATGTAGGAGCAAATTTATGAGTTCTTATTTCTTAATAAGAAAAAGTAAAACAAATTTTGCATTAGTCTCAAGCGCGCACACACACACACATACATGCAAGAAGGTGTTTGATTTTGTTTGCTTTTGAACTCTGCATTGTTTGTCAAGCAGCTTACTGGCGCCCATTTGCCTCTATGCTTATATGTACATATCTGCTTGTATGTGTGATTGTGAGCATGGGTATAAATAAGTCAATTTTGTGTCAGCGCAAACCCACAGTCGATGGACCAGAATGTATGTAAGTGGCTTGATTTTTGCCTTAAGTGAGTTCAAGTAAATTTTTTGTCGATTTTTTTATGTATATTGAATTATATGGGTGTATATTAGGGTGGTTTGATTTGTATGGAATTTGTGTTTGGTGCTCAATTAAGTTCCCGCTGTTTTTTTTTTTTTGATGAAAATACAACTTTATTCTGAAAAAATGGTTTTAAGTGAATCATTGAAAGTATTGCCCATCGCTAGCTACTACCTTTTCCCATCTTTCTGGTAGATCTCATATACCGTCGCAGTAAAACTGTTCATCTTTTGAGGCTATCCATGGCTCAAGCCATTTTTTGATGTCTTCATATGAATGGAACTGCTGGTCAGCTAGACCATGTGCCATCGATCGGAACAGGTGATAATCGGATGGCGCAATATCTGTAGGTTTTCCCATTTCAGTGCTTCCAGGTAGATTTTAACGGGTTTGGCAACGTGAGGCCAAGCATTGTCATGCTGTAGAATCACTTTTTCATGCCTCTCCGCGTATTGCGACCGCTTCTCGCGCAGTGCTCGGCTCAATCGCATCAACTGAAGTCGATACCGATCCCCAGTGATGGTTTTGGTTGGTTTTAACAGTTCATAATAAATAACACCAACTTGGTCCCACCAAACACATAGCATAACCTTCGCAGCGTGAATATTCGGCCGAGGCGACGACGTAGAAGAATGACCGGGCAGTACCCATGACTTCCTTTTCTTTGGATTGCTGTAATGAATCAATTTTTCATCACCCGTCACGATGCGATGAAGAAACCCCTTCTTTTTTTGCCGCTGAAGCAGTTGTTCACAAGCGAAAAAACGACATTCAACATCCCTTGGTTTTAACTCATAAGGAACCCAAGTCCCTTGTTTCTGAATCATTCCCAAAGCATGCAATCGCTTCGAAATGGATTGGCGGGTAACTCCCAATACTGAAGCAACCTCTTCTTGCGTTTGACATGGATCCTAATTGAACAATGCCTCCAATTCAGCGTCTTCGAAGGTTTTTGGCCTTCCTTCACGCGGACGGTCGTCAACATTAAAATCAACGTCTTTGAAGCGACGAAACCAATCTCGGCAAGTTGTTTCACTTAAAGCAGCATCTCCGTAAACGTTTTATAGCTTTCGAAGCGTTTCAGCTGCCGTTTTTTCTCGAATGAAAGAGGAAAATCAACACTTCCCGCAAATGACGATTATTCGGCACAAAATCAGACATTTTCACAAAACCAGAAGTATATGATACCAAAACAAAATCACTAGTGTGTCGAAGCAGTTTGTTTACCGAATGTCTAAGCTTGATTTATGACGTTTAGGTTATGTTAGAATCGACTAGGTCACACGGCTGGCGGCATCTATTGACAAACAGCGGGAACTTAGTTGCGCACCTAATAGTTTTTCGAATTCATCACTAGCAGATTCGGATTTTATATAAAAAAAGTCAATTTAAAGCCACACAAAAGTTAAAAGAAGCTACTCCTGTAGGAAAATAATTAAGTCGCATAATTTTTTTACAATATGGTGAACTTGGTGCAAACTGGTTTAGTCCTTTAGATGCTACCTCATCCCATAACTTTGGCTGTTTGCGTCTGCCGTTGGAAGATGTTGGACAGGGTATTTTATACCTAAAACCCTTCATACAACCGGGGTTTAAGTCTAAAATACCCTTCATACAAAAGGTTGCAAACGATGCTTCTCAAACATATTTCTTCTTTTGCTTTCCTCCTCAAGTTAATTTTCAATAAGTTGTTGGTCGCCAGTATCTTTATCGATGAATGAAAAGTGACAATCCTTACTCCAGTTTTAGCAAGTGGTAAAAAAATAACGCCCTCTAATTATAAACCAATCTCGAAGCTCTCGTCAGTGTGAATTGGAAATTGTAAAGAAAGGATGAAGTTTGCAATTAAAAGTATCACATCACCACACCAGCATGTTTTTGTTGCAGAGAGGCCCAAAGTTTCCAACTTGATCGCGGCTTGACTATCGTAAAAAGTGTTAGTACTTCCTTTGATCCCACATTCTCTAAGCATTTTGCATGCCATAAATTGGCTGATTTAGATAAAACTCCTGCTCCGACTCCCGGTTCCATCTTGGGGCCGTCAGTGAAGGCAGATGTACCAGCAGATCGATGCAGATTTTCCCTCATTCCAATCCTGCCTACTTGGAAAAATTGTCCTGGCACGACTCTTAAATTTAAGTTTGCACAAAGGGAGACCTGTGGATGTTCAGAGAAACACGGTGTTAATTGCCTAAAAATACTACCATGTCTCTTGAGAGATTGCCTCCAGAAGTCTACCTCCTTTAACCTGGTTGCGCTTTGAACTGCAATGAAAATAACGTAAAAGTCGATGTGAAGTAAGAGCAAAACGACGTTCAGGGCAGTACTGAAGCAAGTTCTACATACTCTGGCGATTCTAATACAAGCAGGACTTTGCGGCTTCCCCAGTTTACTGATATTATAGCACCTCGGAAGAGCTTCCCCCCCAAACCAGTCATCCGTACCTTAAGAACCCTTAGCAGAACCACTACGTTGTACATCCAGTACATCCAATGGACGACCTGTGACTTGAGTCCCCATTTCTTTCTGAACATAGACTTCCAGGAGTAGAAATCTATCCTGGCCTTCTTTACCCGATTTTCAATTTGTAGCTGCCAATGAAGTTTGAAGTCAAGTGTCGCTCCAAGATACCTAACTTCCGCTGACAGCAGGAGAACCTGGTTGCTTAATTTGAAAAGTCTAAAGTGTGGAGGTTCATCTTTTCTGGCAAGTAGCACCAGCTTCGTTTTGTCGGATTTAAATTATAAATATTTATTCGAATTAAAAAAAAAAAATCAAAATTAAAGCACTGGCTACTATGACCTTTTGGCTTAATAAGTAAATATTAATACTTTATTAATTTTGTATTAACTGAAGTTAGCTTCTTTTGCAATTTAGTGGACCTTTCTTCTTGCGGTTTTATATAGTATCCAAATCTGTTAGAAGCGATGTCAAACAAAAAAAAAATGTACCCTCCCTAATATACATACTTACATAAATTTCAGACGAGACACGACCCGGATAGTGATTGAATGTTACCAAACGAGAAGTGTTTCAAAGGTAATGACTCTCATTATTAATATTTTGTGTATTGAATTTGTTGTGAACTAGTTTTTGCCAACTACTTTTGTGATAGAGGCAGTAATAAGATTATTTTTATTTTTAATATTCCCGCAAAATTAGCAGAATTTTCGGTTTCAAGAGTTACGCTGTCAATTGCGGCAAATGTACCTACGCCAGTTTGTGATTGAAATATTTTATTATTCATTTTTTCAAAGCTGAATCGCTTAACGAATTAATTCAACCAAAGTTTAACTAAATTAATTCAGCCAAATAATCTAAAAAATATTATTTTGTGAGAAAGGTGGAATTTTTTGAAAACTCGATTAACAATAGAAATGTGAAAATTTGTATGCTTAGCAGTTGATCACGGGAAAAGTAATGGATGGAATTATATGAAGTCACAACCTACTAAATTTATATCAAAGAGATCTCATTACTGCAAAAATCTTCAAAATATTCATAAGATCCTCCCTACATAAAGGGTTTTCGAATAAGAGGTGTTATTTTGATATTCAAAGAAAAATGCTATTTTTTAATCCAAATGATCTGATGTTTCTTTCATTATAAAGAGGAAGGCATGCAAGTGGAAAATAACATCAGGCAAATGACAGGACAGTATCCTTTTCATGAAATTTCCCATAACCGAATTGGAAAGTGGCTGCCCTATGCCCTCGATAGCCTCACGAATTCCCTCTTTGAGGTCTTGAATCGACCCTGGCCAGTTGACGTAGACCTTCTCTTTCACGTGGCCTCAAAGAAAAAAGTTACAAGATGTTAAATCACAAGATCTGGGCGGCCAATTGTGATCACCTCTTCGAGAGATAACACGTTCCGGAAACTTTTAGCGTAAAAGATCAATGGTTTCGTTACTTGTATGGCACGTAGCGCCGTCTTGTTGAAAATAAACGTTGTCCTGATCAGTACCATCCAATTTCGGCCATGAAAAATTGTTAATCATCTCTCGATAGCGCAGTCCATGCATTCATAACACCTGTTATTGGAAAACCATATAGTTTTCTAAATAGTATAATAATTTTGAAAAACGTCTACCGCCAGTCATTAAAAATAAATGTTTGATTTCCATTCACTAATTTGCTTGCCGAAAACTTCACTCAACGCTCGATCAAATAAGCCGAGTCGTAAGCACCATGGAGAGCGCTGTGAAAAAGAAAAAAATTGGGCTCAGCCCATTTTTCTTGGTGTATCGCAAGCTTTGGACAAATTACGGCATAAAGGGCTTCTCCAAACGCTCAAGTCCAAGCTGCCAACACAATACAAGGAGATGCTCTGGTCATATTTTAATGAGAGGTACTTTTAGTACTAATTTATTATTATAATTAATGCACTGAATTATTAAAAAGCTCATGTGGTTTGTTGACATCTTGTTTATATTATGTTTTGTGGGCATGAAAAATATATTAAAAAGTATAAAAACACGCAAAGTCAAAACAATTTATTATTTGCTATCGAAAAAGTTACACACAAGAACCGGATAATCTGTAACACTTCACCAGCCACGCGGTTCGCTGGTTAATGCCAGAGGCTCTAGCAAACTCAATTAGCTACTGTTGGTTTTGCACGCACATTGATTCTGAGTGGGTTAGTAAGTTACAAAAAAGTTGAAGCAAAATTAATGATGAGCATAATTCTATATTACATTTGAACTAAATTATAAATTGTTTTTATTAATAATATACACTGCGTTAAATCATTATAGCCAAGGGTCTAATTGGCAAGTTTTGACTATTTGTTTGTTTCTCGTTTAATTAAAAAAATTTTTTTATGAAAACATAGTTCATTCTTCTACAAAAATCAAGTCATATATATCCAAGTTTCAAACTTTATGCAAATTAAAAAAAAATTACGAAATTCTCATTAAATTTCCCAATGTTAAATTTTTGAATGAATTAGCGGCAATAAGGCGGCTTATCAGTAAGCGGCTCAATTGGTCATATTCGATATGAGAGACACAAAGTCGGAAATTTCTACTTTTCTATTTGCTTTTTTTTTATCACAAACTGATCCTGAGAAAAATTGCACAAATTTGTTATCCCAATTTAAAGATTTTTAATTCGAATTTTTAGAAAAAATATCGGGTAGCCTAATAGTTTTTTTTTCCTTGTTCACTCCTCTCGGGAGCAAATCGCCAAGACTCAGACTTGCGTTGGTTTCGTTAATTTGTTTTGACTTCTGACAGGGTAGGTGATTAGCCTGCCGCTACCGCCTAATAAGTTATTGAAAAAAAACAAATGGCTCAAAAATCGCGTTGTCTTTCTAACTTTTATGTGCTACCGGTACTGTGTTTTCTTCCATATAAAAAAATTTCGAATTTAATACTTTTCACTCATTTACTGTCTTTTTGAATCAAATTTTTTTATTCAGAGAAACATACAATTTTATTTTGGAACCCAAATGAGCCTAATGTTGAAGTATTCGGGAGCCGTCGACAGAGAAACCAGGCATTCCACTACTAATTTCAAACTCATAAGCAATGAGCCCAGGATCCTAATTGCCGCATCCCTATCGGAGTAGATATCCTCTCCCTTACAGTAATTGCAAAAGTAAGCAATCAATCCACTGCTACTTTAGTTGCGGTTACCTCCGCTTGAAAAACACTGCAGTGGTCCGGTAGTGTTAATTTGAGCTTGATGAGAATCTCCTTGCGGAATAGGGACCAACCCTTCTGTTCAGCTTTGAGCCATTCGGAAACGTGTTTGCCATGTCCCATCTCCAGGACGAGGTGGAAGCTTCGAAAGCTTACAACTCGTCAATGTGGAACTGTTGACGGAACTAAAACCCTTATTATTCCTTTCAAAACGTCAGAACCAAATATTTCATCGGACGATGAATGAAAGTTTCACCCTTCCACCAAATGTTGCTTCTACCTACTTGAGACATTTTTCCAGCACCGTGTACAAGCACTGCCTACCTAATCTGCCCAAACTACGTACATAGTGATTCAAGTACTTTTATAAAATTCGCGAAAGAAAAACAAGTAAATACTCTAACTGCCTACGCGATACCCACCTGAGTACCTGCACGTGGGTCTGGAGTACAGGAAGTACTCAGTACTCTTACAAAGTATCGAGTTTTTACCTACAGTTACTAACATCGGAAAAACAATACCCCTATAACTACCTGCACGTTCTCTAATATGAATGGCTACATTGCTTTGCGGCGCATGTTGTTGTTGTTGCGGTGCATCATCTCTTTTGCTGTTGTTGCTATTTGTACGCTGGCTCCCTTCAGCTTATCATAGACATTAGAGTGCATTATTGCTTACCAAAGTATGCATAAGTAGATGTGTGTGTGCGTGCACACAAGGATATAAGTATGTATTTTTGTCATTTTACACTAAGCAACTAAGCAGCAGAGTGGCGCAGTGGAAGCGTGCTGGGCCCATAACCCAGAGGTCCGAGGATCGAAACCTTGCTCTGCTATAACTGAATGAGAGGTGCTCAGAAAGCACATTCAGTTTTTTTTTGAGAATAATTAGAACTTATGGATTAGATTAGTCGAATGCTTCTATTTAAAAAAATACAATAGTGTGAAATATATACATACATATATATTTTTATAAGGTGTTCACAAAAAGAAAACAATTTACAGTGAGTGTTTTTTTCTATTTTAGTTTGGTTGCACTGGGAGTAAACTGAAGTGTTGCATAAGGCGCATTAATTGAAAACTTTATTATTGGTTCTTGGAGGGAACAATCAGCAGCTCTTTTTAGCGGTGATGAGGATCGTAATGTTTTGTATATAGGTATATTTTTATGTGGTTCGATTGAATGATTGAAAAGGCATTGAGATGGGTAATAGGAAGTATTTCTGCAAAATTAAAACAATAAAAATATTCTATTATAAAATAATCAATTTTTTTTTGTTGTTAAAAGGAAAATTTTCACAAAATTATCCAAAATGAGCTTGAGTGATAAACCTATATATCTTTCATTTCATTGAAAATGGAACAGAAACGCCTTTTTTCCCAAAGTCGTCTGATACCACTTTGTCTTCTATGTTACTGGACTCCGGTATCCATACTAGATAAAAAGAGGATTGTCCAACCAGACCAAATGATCACAATACGCAATGTCTTCGAAAATGCCGACTTTTGGAGAAAATGCCGAAATGAAGCAAAACGAATGGGTCTGGTGGTGAAAGAAGATAAAACGAAGTACCTCCTATCGTCAAACAAACAGTCGACGCACTCAAGTATAGGCATTCGATCAATGTAATTTATAAACGTACCATAAGATTTCTAGCTGCTATAAATACTATCAGTTGACCTTAATTGACAGAAGAATACTTTCAGCACTGTTTCGAACGCATGGAATTTTGTGAAGTCAACGGAAGGGCGTATATTGAAGGTGAAAATAAGTATTATAAATGAAATTAAAATGTTTAACAGCGTCCAGCCTTGCATGCGCATCGAGTTTAATGTCTTAATAAATGTCGTTAATCAAACAAAGCCCACTTGAAGACTTGAAGAAGACAAAAATGTCATAAAAATAAGCGAGAATTAGTTTTTGCTATACGAGTGGGGGTGTCACAAAATAAATGTGTAGATATGTATGGGCTTAAGCAGAATGCAAGTTTGTGTATGCATTGTTAGTAAATATTGCTCTTTTGCTTGAAGCTTATCGTATGGCATGAAACTATTGTAAGAAATTTTCATATTAGAAGTTGCAAATAATACTCAAATATTTTTATAAGAAAATCACAGGAACTGTTTTGAATACATTTTTAAGGTGGATGAAAGTTTTTCAGTAAACATGCAACAATTGTTAAGATCTATTTTGATCTATAGTCGGATCTGATAATAATAATTAACTCTTACATCCTTTGTTGGGTGTTTGATCGAGCTCCTCCTCTTATTTGAGACATGCGTCTGGATCTTTTTCCACAAATGGTGGAACTGACAGCCGCCTCCAAGCGACAGATCGTAAACAGGCGTGGACATTTTTTCATGTCATAAATATATTCGGAGTTTTGCCATTGACTGCCAAGAGGCGACTTCTATTAGAAAAAATTCTTCCTACAATTTGGTGTTTCATATCACGGAATTTAGATGATTAGCTTTGGGCCACCTTGTATGTGGTGTACCATAATATGTGCAGCTGGCGTCAAAGTAATAACACCTCCTTATGAGATTGTTAAACTTGATCAACTTTCTCATTTTACTGCTATTTATATTTATCATATTTCTGTTTTGTTATATTTTTTGGACTTCTGCTATTTCTATTTAAAAATTTGTTTTTTAAGGACAATCAATTACTTTTCATTTTTAAGTTGCAAAAATTTATAAAACTGTATTTTTATTTTTCATCCGGAATTAAAATTTCTGTATTTTACAAATTTTATTTATTTTTTTATTGTTTACCACTTATTGAATTAAATTTACTGTATTTTATAACTTTCATGTTTATCTCTACTTACCGTCCAAAACCGGATTTGCCACAAGTGATTACATAAAATTTATCATCCGCCAATTCCAGTGTTTTATGCACGCGCACCGCCAACTGTATCGAACGCTCCTCAGTACGCTGAAGTAATGAAATAAAAGTAAAGAAAATTTTGTATCAAAAATGTTGTTAAGCTTTCATACATATGACTGCAAGTAAGTAGGTGTTTAAAGTCAATGCTACGATGGTTAAAATATTATTTCGCTTTAGCTAGAAAGCTACGGCCGAATATGATTGAGTCACAAATTCAACTAAAAATGATAAAAAATTAAGTAAAAATACAAAAAAAAGTAAAAACATAATTAAAAATAATAATAATGCAAAAAAAAAATTATTAAAATCAAAAACAAAAAATTTAATAAAAAAAATAGTAGTGCAATTAAATTCATAAAAAGAAAAACAAAAAATTTTATAAAAATAAATAAATTATTTCATTTAGCTTGAGTTGTATGTTAGAAAATTGTGTGAGTGTAGCAAAATATTAATTAACAATTTAATTTTTTTTCACTATGGCAAATATTCAAAAATAAAAAAAAATAATTAAAAATTAAATCAAATTAAAATAAATAAATGATTTCATTTAGCTTAAGTCGCCTTTTTCAGAAATAAATAAATGTAGCAAGATTTTCATCAAAAATACATTTTTAATTTATTTCACTGTATTAGATATTTAATAAGAGCAAAAAAACAATAAGAACCAAGAATCAAAATAAAAATACAAAAAAAATATTTAAAAAAATAAAAAATTAACAAAAAAAAATTTTAAAAATTACAAAAATTAAATAAATTAAATAAATATAAAAATACAAAAAATTAAATAAATAACAAAAAAAAACTTCATTTAGCCTTTTATAAAATTTTATCAATCTAATTACAAATTCAATAAGTTTTTTGTCTTTTCCTGTCAGATATTCAAGTAGAATAACAACAAAAAAAAAAAAAAACAAAATACAAAAGAAAAATAAAAATAAAAGTACAAAAAAAATAAAAAAAATAAGAAAAATAAAGAAAAATCACAAAAATTAAATAAAAATAAAAATACAAAAAATTTACTAAGAATAAAAAAATTGCATCAATCTAACAACAAACTCATTAAATATTTAGTAAATTTTTTATCCTTTCCTGTATCAGATATTCAATTAGAACAAAAAAACCAAAATTGAAAATCCCTAAAAAACATATATTAATTATTATATTTCCTTTAGCTTCAGTTACCGTTTAGCAACATTTTGCAAAAAATTAATTGAAAATTCAATAATTTTTTTCCTTTCCAATATTCAATTAGAACAAACAAAAAACAAAACGAAAACCAAAACTAAAAATACACAAAAAGTACAATTATTAAATTATTTCATTAGCTTGAGTCGCCTTTTGGAAAATTTTATCAATGCAGCAAATAACTAATTAAAAATTCATTACAATTTTTTTCGTTTTTTGTATCAGATATTTAATTAGAAGAACGAGAAAAGAAAAGACCAAAATTAAAAATACAAAAATAAAAATACAAGTACAAAAGAAAAGAACAATAATTTTAAAATACAAAAACAAAAAACAGAAAAATAAATAAATAATAAAAAAATGTATAAAATAAAAATAGAAAAAAATTAATTTAAATAAAAATAAATAAACTATTTCGTTTCTCTAGTGTCGTCTTTTAGAGAATTGTATAAATGTAGCAAAAAATCCTTTTTTTTCACTGTATCAGATATTCAATGAGAACAACAGAAACCAACTAAAAAATAAAAAATACCAAAAATAAAAAAAAATAAATAAATAATTTCATTTAGCGACTCATAAGGCGACTCAACCTTTTAGAAAATTGTACCAATCTAGCAAGAAATTAATTACAAATTCAACAAAATTCTTTCTTTTTTCTGTATGAAATCTTTAATTAGAACAACAAAAAAATTAAAAATATAAAAATAAAAATACAAAAATGCAAAAAAAAAAAATTATAATTTCATTTCGTTCGCGTCGGCTTTTAGAGAGTTGTATAGATGTAGTAAAAACCTAATTAAAAATTGAACAAAAATTTATTTCTTTGATTATACGAAACTGATATTCTCTATTTGTGCATCAAAAACTTTTAATATTTAATTCCTCATTTTGGCTGCTGTATAGGAAATTTTGCTCTTGAACTTAATTTTGTATTTGAAAGTAATTCTTATGTTCAAGGAACCACATCGGCTAGTGCCTTTTTTAAAATGCTTCGAAAAAAAAAACACCGTCAAATGCTTTTCAATGCCCTAGCGAGCGATTGTTTAGCAAGCTGTAAGGCATGAAAACCCATTTTGCTGAAACCAAACATCATTCAAGTCATATCTCCCATTTCAGTCCACGTAAAGTCAGTCTCTGACTGAGATAGCAATTTAAGCTCATTGAAGAGGCAAGTTTTCAATATCTTTATGCCTCATACTCTGACAGAATTGAGTAACTCAACGTAACTTCACATACTTCAGTTTCATCGCTTCATTTTGAGAGATCATCTTACAACTCTCGCTGCTTGCTGATAAATCAGAAATCTCTTGCAAATAGACGAAATATTCAGTCATTCATTCAATGTTCATTTTCGATGTTATAGTGGCTTAATCGACTGTCCATCATTACTTGAGCAGATATATTTCAATATACCAAAAATGAGGTACCTGAAAGAACTGGGGGAGAGGGTCTTGGCTTCACTTCGTGTATCCAACTGGCGGCGGTTAGCACATGAAAGAAAGGTGGACTTTGTTAAACTCAGCCAAAATCGCGTATCGTGCCAGTTAAGAAGAATAATAAGAATAAGAAAAAGAAAATTACGCTTCCCATACCCCTTTCCTGTTGCAGCAGCTAAATCTAGATAATCTTATTTTGCCTCCACTACTAGAGCAGTTAATGAAATAAATCAGATCTATAGAAAACCAGATCTTGATTTTGCATGCCAATACCTCTTTTTGTTGCTGGGGTTACTTCCTATTATTCATGGACAAACTTTTTGTACTTAGTCATTAAGAAGCAAACAATAAAAACTTTCTGCAACATCCGATTTGTAAAATTTTTGTTGCACTAGACTTAGTGAAGAGCTGAAATGAAATATTCTGTAAAATTGTTCCAGCTCAAGGCTATTCAGCTGCTGTCACTTTCTTAAGCACGAAATAGCAGTGGAAGCAAAAATAATGTAAATATATAAAAAGTAAATAAATACGGCGGCCGCCGTAGCCGAATGGGTTGGTGCGTGACTACCATTCGGAATTCACAGAGGGAACGTTGGTTCGAATCTCAGTAAAACACCAAAATTAAGAAAAACATTTTTCTAATAGCGGTCGCCCCTCGGCAGGCAATGGCAAACCTCCGAGTGTATTTCTGCCATAAAAAAGCTCCTAATAAAAATATCTGCCGTTCAGAGTCGCCTTGAAACTGTAGGTCCCTCCATTTGTGGAACAAGAAGGAGGAGCTCGGCCAAACACCCAAAAAGGTTTTACGCGCCAATTATATATTTATATGTAAATAAATAAATAAAAAATATGTCAATAAGCGTAACAAAATATACTTTCTAGCCAAGCAAAGTTAAAATAAATATGAAATCTCTATTGATTATTTTAATGACTGCTAGTAGCTGACGGTGGTAATAAATTAATGGGAAAAACTAGTTCAAATTCTTTAATTTTTTAATATAGTAATAATATTAGTTAACATTTAAATAATATTAATATTATATTTACGTTTAATATTTAATATTATATTAATTTGTTAAAACAATATTTTACTTGCAACTGTCAGCAGAATAAATCTTCAATTCCCGCTCACTACTGTGAACATTCCCACATACATACTTGTATATTTTTATGCACTGCTTACATTGAGGTGGGAATACCTTATGAGGGTAAGAAAATTTATAATTTTTTTAAGAAATAGAAGATTATTTAAAAAGTCACTAAAAATGAAATGTTGAGCTGATCGAAGAATATTTAGGACCAGAAACTGTGATTTGAAAAATGTTATAGAATCAGTAATTTTTTTTAAATACAGATCAATTGAGGTGAAATAAAACTAATTAGCTTCACTCAACTCTCGTTTTAGACGGTCTTTTTTACACGATTTTGAAATAACACGGTTCACTAATAATTCTTTTACACGAAATTTATTGGAAACAACTCAAAAAAGAAACAAAAAAAAAAAACAGTTGCTAATAACAGACGAAAAAACCAACAGAAGTCGTTAATAATTTGAATAAAACTCGACAGATGGGCAGGACATATCTGACATATTTACTGGTGTGTTAGCATTTTTGGTCCAGTCCGTAATAAGCGTGCACGCTTGCTGACAAATAGCGCTGAGTAGTTACAATTTAAATTTGTATGTCTTTTGCACTTATAGGTGGAATTTTCACAGTACACTTATTTTTGTTTTATCTTCTTCTACTGCAGGAATTGTGTGGAAACAGTTTTGAATGAGCTTGCTAATCGGTGCTCTACGAATGTTGCTTGGGTGCTTAAACACAGATATACTCCTTGAAATTGCATCGCGTATGAGGATAGGGGAGTTGGTCTTATATCAGCTAACACTAAGCAAGTAGCAAGTGTAGTACTAGACAACATTTAGTCCATTGTAATGCACTCGGGTTCCCTTTTTTAGTTTTCTTTAAATCTATCCAACCTCCGAAGAAATCTGAGTAGATATTTGTGGTGCCAAGGAGCCAAGGTGGTCGCTACTTAACACATCAGTGCCAAAATCCTGATTCGAGCGAAGGTGGGGCAGATGCACAGAAAGTGGTCCGCCGTCACATTCTCCAATCTACATGCTGGACAGCATGCAATGTCTGAGATGAGCACCTTTGCCATGTGCTTCGCCTATAGAAAGTGGCCCGTCATTAGTCCAACCAGCTGCTTACAGTCCCTTCTGCTTAATGACAGGAGGATCTGCGGCAGTCCGTCGAAAATGACAGGTACCATCAGTTTTGTCCATCTGCAGCTTCCCTCAGCCTGCCAAGCTCGCTTGTGGTTGAAAGTAACCGTTTTGCTAATCTACGCTTTGATGGCTGCAGAAGACAGTGTGAGAACGGGCTCCGGTTCAAATAAGTTGGCCTCAGACCCCATCCTAGCTAAAGAGTCAGAGGTTTCGTTACCCGCGATACGCACATATTCAAGGACCCATGTTAGCATCAGAGTATTAGGTCCACCGACATAGTTCAGCATGAATTTACAGGACTCAACTATCCTTGAAGTGGTTGGACGGCTGTCTAAGGCCATGAGCGCAGTTTTGCTGTCGCTGCAAATGCACACAGGTCTAACTCTCCATATTTTTTCCACCAAATGGTTCATTACTTCTTGACCAGCATACACCTCCGCTTGAAACCCGGATGCGTGCATTCCAAGAACAAAGGTAGTTTTGTCCCGCTGAATTCCGTGCACCGTGCTCGGCCTTAGAGCCATCCGCGAAAACAGTGTTTGCCAGGCTTAACACTGCCTCGTATATGGGCATCTTTTTATCTTTAAGCGAGCTCTGGATTCGGTCGATCTACATTGCATAAGTTGACAATAGATGGATCACGGATGCCACTTGTAAGGCAATTTGTCAGGTTAAGCTTAGAATTATTGGATGCAGATATATGACATTCAACGAAATAGATCGACCATTAACCGGGACTTGCCAAATGTCACATCACTGTTGAAGCTCTTACTGCTTTTGTTGCGTGGCAGATTTAGAATCCATAATCATTCCAAATAATTCATTTTTCATTATATGTAGAGACGAAGTTATTGCACCACAGTGGGAATTAGAGAGGGAAACTTGAGCGCAAACAAGTAGTTTTATAATGACCCTTGAAACCTAATCGTGGAGAGCGGCAGCCACCGTGGCCTGACCTACAGTAGAGGATCATTTTATGACTTTATTACTATTACCAATTTTTCTACCTTCATGCTGAAGTTAAAACCCATAACCAAGGCCAATTGACCCGAAATTTCATATTTCATTGTTTTTTGGGAAATTTCACATTTCTAAAGGGTATTCCAAGCAATATCAACATTTTCAGCGAAAACAGCAGACCTAATACATATACACACATACATACACATTCACAAATTGAAATAAGTTTGCAAAAAGTAAATATTCAAGCAATTTTCTGCACATAAATTTGCTCCTATCCAGTCAATCAACATTAACACGCCTGCCACGTCATGCATTCAGGTGCATTGCGCCGCCTGTCTGCAGCGCATTTGTGGCACATTAATTGTGGCATGATGTAATGGTAGTAATTTCTCAAAGCACTGCTTTTATCATTATCGCCATTAAAACAGTAGTTGCTTTGCTTATTTCTTTATTTCGCTGCAAATTTGTATCTTCTTCAATTTATGTACTTTTGTGTGTGCAACAAAGTATGTTTCAAAGTAGCGAGCAGAAATGTTGAAATGTAATAGGAAAATTATATTGAAAAAGCATTTGAGGAAATGCTGAATGCCTTCAAGTGTGACGCTATGGAAGTTCCGTTATAAAAGTGAACAAACAATCAAACACTAGAAGGCATATTTTTCGGTTTTTGTTTTTATAATTTTCAATCTACGATCCCATTGGGGAGGTGTAGCTATGAAATCTAAAAGCAATAAGGAAATTTTTTAGATTTTTTATTCATGATAATTTTCACTAAGTTTTCAGCTTTTGGATTCGATACTGATAATCATAGATTTTAGCTGAATTTACAAAAATATGTTTGGCTTCATAATAATTTTTCAGCGCAATCAAACTTTCACTTGCTTGCCGTTATTCTTATGCAAGGCAATTGCTTCTGCCTCAGTGCCTCAAACGAAGTGACGTTTAAGGTGCGTAAATTTATCCGGCTTCGGTTGTTTAAGATTACGAAATAATTGCGTATTTTCATGCATATTGACGAGTTACCGGTGGCAGAGCCAGAAACATGAAAAGTGGAAATTTCATTCACATTGCAAGTAAAATTTTTTCAAAAACAAAAAAAAAAATCACCGTTTATGGAAAGAGAGAAAAATTTCATGTGTGGCTGATCCAAATTTATTATTATTTCGGGACAATCTCTTATCGTAAAATTTTGACAATTATGTTTTTATATGGCGGTCATCATAGCCGAATGATTAGTGCATGACTACCATTCGGAAGTGCGTAAGTTCGAGTATCCATGTATGAAACACCAAAATGATTAAACCAGAAATGCGTGTAACGTAGTACACATAACAGAAGCGAAACTTTCAAGGCAGATAAAGAAAGAGGGAGAGACCCGAGAGAGAATGAGAAAGAGAGAGAGAGAGAGAGAGAGAGAGAAGGAATATATATTCAAATAAATTCACAATATTTGCAGAGAATACAAATATACAAAATTTCCAAAAAACGGAGAAGGGTCGACTGGTGTAGGTAAACGTCGGACACAAACCGTGGCAACAACGCGCACTACTCCGAGCGTTTATCACTCGAACAAACGTAGCGATTGCAGGACCGCAGCAACGGCACAAATTACCGCAAGGCAATGCCAATAAATTCGACGTCGGAATGGATAGCACTTTATAGTACGCACAAGCACTAGCCAGGAAACGGAAATAAGCGCCAAAAAGTAGGCACCAAGAAAAAAACGCCAAAAAATTGGGACCAAAAAACGCACCAAACAGTAGGCACCAAGGAAATATTAGGAGGTTGAATTAGTTTTAAAGGTGACACACAGATGGCGCTATTTATCACTTTATCGCGTTGGCAATACTGAATATATATTCATGACAAAGCCTCATCCCTAGGCTTTGTTTATCAGTATCTGTCATTTCGCTGAAGTATAAACAACGCAGTGTTTTCGTGCTCCGAGTATGTCAACTTTCGTGCCATCGAAACGCAATTTGCGGGAAGCTTTGCTTTTCTGATTCAATTTGAAAAAAAATACAGCCCAAGCCCGTGAATTGCTGCAGGAGGCCTACCCAGACCATACTCCGTCGATTTCAACATGTGAGTACTGGTTTCGACGATTCAAAAGTGGTGATTTTCACACCGAAGACAAGGAGTGTCTTGGCCAGCCCAAAAAGTTCGAGGACGCGGAATTGGGGGAATTGGTAACGAGGACTCGTGCCAAACCCAAGAAGAGCTTGCTGAATCATTGGGCGTTGATAAATCAACCATTTGCAAGCGTCTAAAAGCGATGGGAATGATCCAAAAGCAAGGACATTGGGTCCCGTACGAGTTGAAGCTGCGCGACATCGAACGGCGATTTTTTACGTGCGAATTGCTGATCGAGTGACAAAATTGGAAGGGTTTTTTGCATCGGGTGGTGACTGGCGACGAAAAATGGATCCACTACGATAACCCAAAACGCAAAAAATCATGGGGTTTGCCCGGCCACACATCAACGTCGACGGCCAAGCAGAATATTCACGGCAAGAAAATCATGCTCTGCATTTGGTGGGATCAGGTCGGCGTCGTATATTTTGAGCTGCTCCAACCGGGCGAAACAATCACGGAGGATCGTTACCGACTGCAATTGATGCGTTTAAGCCGGGCATTGAAAGAAAAACGGCCGGAAACGGTAAAAAGGCACGACAAGGTAATTTGGCAACATGACAACGCTCGGCCGCATGTTGCTCAACCTGTCAAAAAATACCTTGGAACGCTTGGCTGGGAAGTGTTACCCCAATACTTCGAATAAAATATTTTGTACCGTTTTTTCACAATAAAGCCCCAAATCTTCGAAAAAAACCTTTAAAACTAATTCAACCTCCCAATATAACGCCAAAAAGTCGGCACCAAAAATATATTTCTTACAAGAAATTACCAACCACAAGAAAAAACTCAGGAAAAATAGCCTAAAGTGTGTCTAAGATATATAGCTATAAAGTATAGCTCTCTCTCTCCTTTTCCTCTACGTTATATCTTTTTTCTCCCTCGCGAAACGAAAATGCCCAAAACGTTGCATGGCCTTGAAATTTCACTCTCCATTCTCGCTCGTCCATCGACGCCTAAGAAGTTTCACTTAAAAAAATTTAACAAAAACGAAATTCCTAGTATTCAATAGACTAGTCTTCACCCATTCAAAATTCAAATCGTGCAAGCATTGGAATAGATGAAAAAAGTTTATGGCGATGATTGTCTATCTCGTACAAGAGCTCATGAGTAGTTGTGAGGACATAAATGACAATGAAGATACGGGCCGCCTAAAGTCACTAATCATCGAAAACTCCATTGAAATGGTTTGTAAATTTACGACGAAATCAACGTTGAAATTCATCGAATCGGAGTTGAATATCTCCAGAACATCGATTTATCGCATTTTAACTGATCATTTGGGCTTATGAAAGGTCTGCGCCTGATTCATGGCGCACAAGTTAACTGATGACCTAAAATTGCTCAGAATTCAATATTCGAAAGACCTCTTTAGAGAGGCGAGAAAAGACGAGAACTTCCTTCACAACGCTGCAACTGATGATGAAACCTGGTGTTTCCAACATTAACCTGAAATAAGCGTCAAATTGCCGAATGGAAGGCCCCAAACGAAAAATCGCATTTGGAGAAGTCCAAAATCAAGTCGATGCTTCCAAGGGAATTGTCCACAACGAGTTCGTGCCAACGGGCCAAACCGTTAATGCAATTTTCTATCTTGGCGGTTTGAAGCGTTTGTTGCCTCGCATTCGTCGAATTCGCTTTGAATGCCCCGAGGGAGGAAGCTGGCGCTTTTTGCATGATAGTGCACCATTTCATCGATCCACTCTTGTGACTGATTTTTTGACTAGAAATCGCATTTTACCCATCAATGACTCACCATATTCGCCTGACATGGCTGCCTGTGACTTATACCTTTTCGGAAAATTTAATTTGGACATGAAAGGAAAACGTTTTATGTCCGTAGAGGTCATCCAAAAGACTTATACCGACATCCTGAAGGACAATCCGGTCAATGACCTGAAACACTCTTTCGAAAAGCTTTTAGATCGCGCAAAACAGTGTCGAGGCGAGAGTTGACTATTTGTCGATTCTAGTTTAGCGCAGTCTTGATTATTTTGGACTTCACCTATATGTATATCTCACATTTTTACTTGATTGTTCATCAATTTTTTCCATTTAGGTGTTGCGCATTTTCTCCATACAAGGAATTTTATTTTCTGTTTTTTTTTTTTATTATTACAAAAGCAGCATGTCAGATCATGTGGGTTGATTCTATGGAGTCGTCGGGTTAGGCCTGAGCTGTTGAGGAGTTTGCTAGCTTCCTCATTCACGTGCCTTTGAAGTCTAAGGGAGTGAGCTTCTGTTTGTTTTTTTAATTTCTTCAGCGACTGTAGGGATCTTGAGGTAACGATGAATATCTTTATTGCGAACAAACAAACGTGTGTTGAGAATATTTTGGAGGATTTTATTCCGGAGTCGTTGAAGCATATTTATATAACTTTGACTGGCACAACCCCATAGTTGTGCGCCACAGGACCATACAGGTTTTATGATTTGTTTATATATAGCGATTTTGTTGTATGTGGAGCGCTTTGATGTTCGTCCAATTAGCCATTTCATTTTTATTATTCTCAGAGGGATTTCAGCCCGTTTAAGTTTTATATGCTCCTTCCATCGAAGCTTATCATCGAGCATTATGTCAAGGTATTTTGCAGTGTTTGCATGAACTGAACAGATATTGCGGCACCTAGCAGTATTATAGGATACTGATTTACTTTTTTGGCGGTGGAGTTTGCATGAACTGACTTGGTATTGTGCAATTTTATGCACTAAGTCTTCGTCCATTCTGCAATAGCGTTTGTTGCAATTTGAAGTGTGGCTGCAGCTTCCTCAGCATTTTATCCAAATTGCTAGGATGGCAGAGTCGTCGCCGAAAGTGGCGCTAAAGCTATTTGGGGGTATCGGCAAGTCGAGGGTATATAAAAGGTACAAAGCGGACCAAGAATGCTTCGTTGCGGCACATCAGCAGTTATTTCTTCAACGTTAGAGTATTCGTTTCCTTGTTTAACGCGAAAGTATTGTTCGCTCAGATACGACTTTGAAAGGGCGCGAAAATCATTTGGAAAGGAGGTATTTGGTTTGTTATTTAAACCGCCATGCCAAAACTTGTTGAAAGCTTGCGCGACGTTCAAAAATGCAAGTACGACAGTTTTTTATGAGAATTTAATTTGATTAAAAAAATGAGTTTAATTTAATTTAAAAAATATATGAGAAGTTAATTTGATTAAAAAAAAGAGTTTAATTTAATTTAAAAAATATATTTTATTTTATTTAAAAAATTCAAAAACCATGTAATTATAGCACTTTGGTGGAGAAAAAAAAGGGGGGGGCAATTTTAATTAAATAGTTGAAAAATTTAAATTTTTCTAAAATATTACGCGTCATTTTTGAGCCCCAGCTATGATTCATGAATGAATGAATCTCGTGTTCGATTTCTTCTTTTTAAATGGAAGCTCCACTCCCAAGTGTATTTGTGATGCGGAATGGCATACCAACTGATTTGAAAAGCGAATGATGCAAGGAATCGGATGTGTTGAGTGAGACATATACAACAATAACTAAACACTAATTATTTGTAAGTACTTACACAACTACATACATCCACCTGTTAACTTCTTGTACCAATCGTTTAGTTTTGTTGTTATAATTAATAAATTAACTCTAAATGCTACCATAGCCAACCGTTTAAAGGTAGATGGCATACCAAAACTGTTTACTTACACTGGTTGCTAATTGACCCACTGCAGTCAACAATAAAAACTGTTATAAAAAAATGTACACACACACACATATTTTTTTTTTGCAATACTGATTATTTTTCAAATGCATGAAAACACATTTGTGTCAAGAGAAAAAATGTAGAAGAAAAAGAGAAAAAAAAAAAACAAAAAACAAAAAATTTATACGACGTTGCACTGCATCATTGACGCTGGCAATTATGGCTACGACAGTCGATGACTGCATCAAGACGATAATGATGATAGCTGCTGATGAGCGCATAGCAAAATATAATTACAGCCGTAGCCTATTACGATGAAGCTATTTAGGCAACAATAAGTTGCGAAGTAAATAAACCTTCAGTATGACTCGGTTGTGAATTTTGCAAGAAAAAGAAAAAAAATCGAAAAACAGCACAAAAAAAAAATGCAAAGAAAATCTATAAAAATTAAAAAAAAGTTAACTCAAAGAACTTGCAGGTATAATTACTAAACTTTTGCGGTAGCGGTGGTGATGGCGATTATTGCCAAAGGGTTTTACTACTCTTAAAGTAGCAAATATAAGCTGTGTGTCGACTACAAAATTGGGAAAAATCTATGGTGTTGACATGCGAAGCTTAGAAGTACCTCTGTAACACAAGCTTTAACCAGACTGGACACATAAACGAGCGGAGCACTTAACAAAATGTTTGGCTTTTCTGTAAATCTTTATATATAAAAATGAATGTTTGTCTGTATGTCATCGATGAACTGAAAAAGTACTGGACCGATTATTATAAAAATTGGTATATATATGTATTTTTCCACGGAGAAGGTTCGTAGAATATGCTCATTGCTGTTCCAAGCAAGACAGGCAAATCGGGTCCTCAATGATTCCAATGGTGGTCATATGCTGACCATGCATGGGTTGTGCCTTGTAATAACACCGACCATCACCCGAACCTTTTTTCATCCAAGTTTTAGAAGAAAGTTTGACAGTTTTGTATGCGCGCTTGTCACAAAATACTTTGCTGTTCTGCCGCGCTGTAGAGAATTCTGCAGAAAATACTTGTATGACTATTATTCGATAGGTCTCTGGCTCGATATACACTGTGGCTATGAAACACTAAACAAAACTTCTAAAAAAGGTCGACTCTCGGCAGTTAATGACAGACCTGCGAGTGCGTTTCTGCCATGAACAAGTTCTTCGTAAAAAACCTGCTGCTATTCGGAGGTGGCATTAAACTGTCGGTCCCTCCATTTGTGGAGCAACATAACGACGCACACTAAAAATAGGATGTAGCACCAATTTTATAATATTTGCGCTGAGATCTTAAAAATGGAGTCACTCAGACTCACTCGGAAAGTGCATTTTACGTAGACGGTTCAGCGTGCCGCCAGGTAATGAGTAATAAATCAAAAATTCGCTCTACTTAGCTCCTGAATTCGCTAAGAGACTCTATGGGAAGTAGTCACGCACGTCTCTGATGATCTGTTTGCTTCTGACTTACGTCCATAGTCGTAATGACAATTAAAGAAGCAGTGGATTGGTTGCTTACCTTTGTGCTAAAGATAAATATCTACTCCGGCAACCAGGTGGAAATAGGGGCGTTTGAAATTAGTCTCGGTAGGGCTGACTTCTCTCTCGACTGCATCCGAATACTTCAATATTAGGCTAATTTGGGTCCCCGGGCACAGTGGCATGGCGGGAAACTGCTCGCGGGAAACCCTCGTGATGGTTTCACAGTAAAATGATAGGATTGTGGTTTCCTTGAGAACCTGTGGTCTCCTCCTGGAAAGATGGGATCCATGTCAACTCAGTGAGCACTGGGGTAGTGCACAGACGTCTTAAGTCATGAGATCCCTCTGGCCACGGGTAGATCGCGGGAGCTCGCCGGAACTTCTGAGACCAACAAAACAAAGCTGCAGCTTTTAAAATTTGAAGTTATTCTTACCAGGCATTGTTCGTTAAGTGTCCATGCGGTGAGACTTAAGATTGCCTCCATTTCTTTCTACAGAAACTGTCTGGAAGACGAGGTGGAATCAACTCAGCATCTTCTTCTCAGCTGTCCTGCTGTCGTTAGGCAAAGGTTTAGACATCTGGGCTCTCACTTTTTCTCTACACCTGAGGATATTCCAGGCTTAAACATTACGAACCAGATGAATTTCATTAGCAGATTAAAGGGGTTAACTCAATGTAATTAGCCCCTGTTTGGACATCATCCTCTAATCCAAAGCACCTTCTTCCTTTTTTCTACCTCTCCTTCTCCTTTTCCGCTTCCCTCAACCTGTATGGTATCACAACGGATAAATTTTGAATTTTTGTCTAAGTGAGCCTTTCATTCTAACCGAATCTATGTGAATGGCCAGCCAATTTCTTAAAAGTTCTGGAGTACAAGCCTGGCTTGTCCCGCAGAAATTCTTTGAATATTTCAGCTGCCATTTTAAGATATCATAAATCTTTTCATAATCTTCAAAGCCTTCCAACAATTTATGCCATAGAATCCACAATAAAGTTGTCTTGCTAGACGTTTCCAAGCCAGAAGAGGTTCAAAGCCATTCACAAGTCTCGAAGTCATTTGAAGTGGGTCTTAAGTCGAAGTAACTTTTTGGCACAGATTTCGACTATGAAAATCTTCGACTGGGATATGATTTGGTTGCAGTTCTTTACTTGAAATTTCCATTTGAGAAGCCATTCACAAGCCTCGAAGTTATTTAATGTGGGTCTCTAGTTCTCTTTGCTCTTCTACGAAGTAATTTTTTGGCACAGTTTTCGATTACGAAAATCGCCGACTGGAATTTGATTTGGGTTGGAGTTCTTTCCTTGAAATTTCAGTTTGAGAAGTTATTTGAAGCGGGTCTTAGACATTAGATATTCTGGTCCACTTTGGTCTTCTACGAAGTAGCTTTTTGGCACAGATTTCCACTACGTGAATCGTCGACTGGAATATGATTTGGGTTGAAGTTCTTTCCTTAAACTTTCAATTTGAGAAGCCATTCACAAGCCTCGAGGTCCTTTGATGTGTGTCTTAGGCATTATAAGTTCTCTCTTTGTTCTTCAACGAAGTAATTTTTTCGCACTGATTTCGATTATAAAAATCTTGGATTGAAATATGATTTGCCTTAGAGTTCTTTCCTTGAACTTTCGCCCGAACATACCTGCTCCAGTACTGTTGTGTTCACTCTATAAGCATAAAATCTTCCCCATGGGTTTTTGGATTTAAATGCGAGTCGTTTTGGTAACGTGGAATCGGCTACTTCAGTGTCCGCATCTTCCAGCTTGGGTCATCAGTATAACAAACTGGCGAACCACCGATTCTTTTGAAAGTTCGGGGCTCGAAATTGACTTCAGAGCTATGCTTTAAGGGACTTTTTTTCTTATAACTTTTTTTTAAATACGAAAATGCTTGGAATGATGTGGGATGTGGAAATGGATTTTTTTCATCATGGCAAATAAAGCAAATTAGAAAGTGGTTTAGAAAAAAATGAAATAAAAGCCAAGTTTATTAAAAAAAAAAAAGAATTGATAGTTTTTAATTCGGCAAAATTAGCCTAGATTTAACCATTTGAAGTTTTTGCATAACCCTTTTAACTATTTTCAGCTATAATATTTTCGTAAATGGTATGAGCAACTTTTTATGAGTCAAAATTTCAAAACTTTAAATACTCTTCCCCTCCCCTCAAAACGCTTACTTATGCAAGAAACATCAAAAATATTAGTACCAATAAGCAACACCCACAACTTAATGGCGTTGCACGTAAAAATAAATTGCTAAAAAACATTGGCAGACAAGTAGGTTTAACGGCACTCAAGCCAATGTCACGCAATTAAAGAAAAACGTTTACACACCTCAGTCGATGCTCATTAAATTCCACAAGATTTTCAGTTTCTATTTTATTATTTGGTTTTTTTTCTTCTTCAAATTAAGCCCAAGTGTTAAGTGTAGCCGATTATGCTACGTAAATGTATGTGTGGAGACGCATACTCGCAGAAAGGACTGAAGTAGCAGATTTTGTCATTCAGCAAATTAAAGTTGCAAATTGACTGCGTCAACTACTGTTTACTGCAAGCAAAATTACTACGCATGTGCGCACACTTTACATAGTTGCCTACTCGCACACATACATACACAAATGTTCGTGGTGCGCTAAGGTCAAAAACCATTCAAGTGACAGCAATTACCGCACAGAATACAACAACAAAGGTAAGTGACATATGTAAAACCACAATCGCACAGTAATTAAAATCACAACAGTTGGCAGCGGCAATTACAAATGTTAAAGCTTAGAAAAGACAGCTGCAGCTGTAGTTTTTAAAGAATTTCTAGTATTTTTTTTTTGTTTTAGCTTTTCAATGAATTAAGAGAACACAAAACTTTGACACGAATACCAAGCTATAAAAAATGTCAAAAGTATGCCCAATGATAATAAATCAAATATTTTCGCATTCAAGAAAAAAAAAAAAACAAAAAAAGACAAATAAGCACACACAAATTAATTTCTGTTATATCGAATTACTGGCATTATAACAAGAAAATCTTTCATTTATTACTTCATAATTTGTGCCTGGTGGTAATTGCTTACATTTCTTGGAATTGCCTCTTTGAAGATTGCTGCCTTTTCAAATTTCAATAAGACTAATAATTAGAATTGAGCTCGCAAAATCATTTTTAATGTCTTAATTTCGCCAAGACCTTTGACGCTGTGTTGCTTAGAATTCTGGACTTTCCTGGCTTTCACTCGTTCCCACTCACTTTCTGTGGCTAAAATCTAATATAAGTGAAAGGATTTGTCTTATCTCAATTGAGAGTTGAATTTACTGCCTCCTTCATTGCCACTTCTGGGGTATCTCAATGCAGTTTTGGGCTACTTTAATATTAATTTAAAAGTCTAATAATTTAAAATAACAAACACATAACCAAATTTCAATAAAGGGGAATGGTTGGTAGGTGAAATGGTTGTAGTACCACTCTGGCACTCCCCAAGTAGCCATAAAGCGCCGTTTTGATACCATTTTGAGACTAATAACGGGCAGATATCTACAGCCTGCCAGAGCTGATGTGATGGAGAAGATCGATGGGACTCAGGGACTCATGGGATTCATGGGACTCATGGGACTCATGAAACTGATGGGACTCTTGGGACTGCCGTAGGTTGTCAAAGAAAGGAGTACCCAGTGACCTTAATACTCTAGCTGTCTAACTCGGACATTTACAGAGTGAGTGCTCAACAGTCTCCTTCTCTGAGTGGTCCCTTACAGCTTCTGTAATGCAGCTTTTCTGCATGAGTGTCGATCGGTGTCCAATAACCAGTAAGCACAAGCTTGGAAATTTAATGAAATATCCCAGGAATATCTGCTTTCTGCGTCTATTGTACTGGGGCCATACAATTTTCGAAATAGCACATAAACTAATGGAGCTTCATCTGATCTGTGCTTTCCTGAGAAATAAATTGCGCAATTCTCCTTTAACAACCGTCAGGGAATTGCTATGATCGGTGGGGAGACCTCTATGACCAATACAGTCGACTCCGTCCTGGCAAGCTCATCAGGAAATTTCATTTCTCTCTATGCTCCTATGTCCTGGAACCGAGATCAGAAAAATGTTACCTGCACATCTAAGATATTTGATTTTCTCCTTACAGAAGTTCACCAATTTGAATCAGCATGGCGTCATCAGAGCCTTAATCGCGTCTTGACGGAGAAAATGTTAATATCTCTCTCGCTCGCTAAGCATTTTGCAAGACAGCAGAATTGCTAAGACTTCTTCTCGAAATACACTAGTAGTGTTCGGCAATTTTTAGGAAATAGATAAATTGGCTGATTTAGAGAATACACTTGCTCCGACTCTCAGCGATGTGGTCAATTTTTGGCTGATGGCTGCGTCAGTAAGCAATTTCGCCGTATTTGGCCTGAAGAGCTGTCTAAAGCCATTCAAGAATAGCCATTACATCCATTGAAAACAACCGTCTGGTGCGGAGGCATCAGCGGCTCATATTTCTTCAAAGACGAGGCTGGCGCCAATGTAACAGAAAAAGGCGAACGCTATGCCGCCATGATAAAGAACTTTTTGATGCTGGAAATTGAAGCCCGTGATCTCCATAACGTTTGGTTTCAACAAGATGGCGGGATCTCCTACTTATCTTACAACCCGTGAAAAAATGAAATGGATTTACTGTGACTTCGTTTCGGTGAGCAATTTAACTCTCGCCTCAGATCAGTGGATTGGCCACAAAGATCATGTGATATCTCATGTTTGGACTTTTATTTGTGTGGGTATGTAAAGTCTAAATGCTTTGTGGGTGAACCAGCTTCGAATGAGGTACTGGGGGTCAACATTACTAAAGTTATTCACGAGATACCGACCGAAGTACTCCAGCGAGTCATTCAAAATTCGTTTAAGGGATGGCCGAAATATGACACAGTTGCGGTGAGCATTGGAAAGGGATTTTCTTTAAAAAATAAATGCCATGAATGCTTCTACACAAAAATAATAAAGGTTGCTCAATCAATTTGAATTTTCAATTTTTTTTTAATTTCAATTTAAAATCCAACACCTCTGAATTGATCACCCTTTACATAACGCCCAGCAGCTTGTTGGACTGCTGTGAAGTTTTTATTGGTGCCTATAAAGTTTTTAATTTCAACTAATATTCTCGAAACTCTTGTCATAATTTTTGTAGCAGCTCTTCCCTAATGATTTTTTAATGTTGCACTTTTTAAATTTTATTTGAGTGTTTTTTGCTTTCGTAAATGGCCATTTCCTTACAACCTAAGTATAAAAAATAGCAAAACAACACAAGCTGAGTTGAAAACGTAACTTCTCCGCTCTCAAAGCAAACCCAGCACAGCGACAAGCCATAACTTGGGCTGTTTATCTATGGCGGACACACCCAGAAAGTGTGCAATTAATGAAAGAAGCGCGATTTATTTTCACGGGTCAACAGCAGCTGAGCCAAGCAGCTGTCTGGGCGAATAGGCGGAGCCGTAGCCCGACAAAGGTTTACCACCACATACATACGCATGCATGAATGGACTCGAAATGTAGACGAATGAAATGGTTTTAATTCCCTTTAGCTGCTTAAGCCACATTTTTGCCTTGCAATTCTTAGAAATTAAGGCGCGCGCGCGCGCTAGTTGTCCTGCAGTTAAAACAATTTATTACCAGCAACATGTGCGCATGCAGCATTAATACCCATAGACATCGAAAGCTATGACTATTTACTGCAAAGGGGAAGCAGAGCAAATATTTTGTCCCCCTTTGAAAGCAGCAAACGCATTAATATTTAAGTGTTGCAAAAATTCATTTATCTTTTCATAGCCACAAATGGGGGCCCTAACGCAGGCAGCTATTTGTCCAAAATTGATGAATGTGCAAAGCGCGCATTTTGTGCGCAAATACAACAAGAAAAACAAAACAGATTCAAATGTATGTATTTAGACGAGGCTATTATTTTGCCCCCTGTGTTCCAGAAAAGGAAAAATAAGCAAGGGGTATAAGAAAGTTTACACACGCACGCGCGTACTTCCATAATAAAATGTACACCTACACGAACCAGTTACGTGCCTTGGCATGTGCGACAGCCAAATAACGACCCGATTGCAGAAAATTAGCATAAATGCGCGCATGCGTCTCTAGAAAACAGCAATGCATGCGTGCGCTGCAGCATCAAAGTGCAAGCCAGACAACAGACAAGCCACGTATGTGGGATGCCACTTTTGTGGCAACCAGCGTGTCGGCGCTCGTCTAGCGTCTGTGTGCACTTATAAGCATAAACGCATCTAGGAATCTAGAAAATGTTGCTGAAAGGAATCGCTCGCATTGGCCAAGCATTAAATCACTAACTTTCGTACACTTAGCGGACGCCGGTTGGTGAGTGAGTGAGTGAGTGGCCGAGTGGCAGAGTTTGAGCGCCAATCGGCCCACAGTAAAGTTGTGCCGCAGGACCCATATTTCATGCTGCACCACATTAGTCAAACGCATTGCCATTTATCTGCTCGACTTGTCTGTCCTGCTGTCTGGCTGTCTATCGACGCGCGGCGACGCACGACGCATGCGCGTATAACGATTGACAAGCGCAAGACGCGCCGAGACACAAGCTGAGATACTAAAAACTTATGGCGCACCAAAGGAGCCAGACATATTCGCTCGTAGTTCGCAACCAGCTGCGCGCACTAAAAACCTCGCTGGCATAGTCAACGGCTAACTGCTGATCAGCCTGGTTTTCTTAATCGCTTTTTCACAAACGATTTTCTTTTTTTTTTTTTTCTTTTTTTCTCCCGACAATTGGACGCGCCTTGTTTTGTGTCGTTCGTTCGTTTGTACGTTGGTACGTCGGTGATTGACTTGGCCGGGTTAAGTGTGTGGCAAATATACTATGCATCGCAGACATGTGTAGATATGTACAAACATATGTACGATATGAGTATCTTGATTTGGCCTCAACGCCGCATATACCCGCCGTATCAAAGTATTTAATGTACGTACGTGTTTTGGCTGATCGGTTGATCGGCCTTATTGCGGCACATTGCTTCGTTGTCCATTTCGTGTGTTGAAATCGCGTTGTTGCATACAAAACAATTTTCAATTCAACACCCAATTGTAAATTTTTGTAAATTCCGTAACTATTGTTGTTGCTTTGTCTTATTTGCAGCCATGGCGTTTAGCGGCTTTATTGTATTTATGGTCACAAGCAAATCGGCTTACTTTACATATAAACATATAAGCAAGCGCAGTGGAGTAGCGCATAAGTTTTTGGTTATTGTTATTGAAATCAGTTGGGATGCTGTTGTTTTTTTTTTTTTGTGTCTTGTTTCTTTTTTTGGTTTTTGCTGCTATTTTTGGTGGCAGCGTTTATAATACAATTGTTGCGCTACAATTTTCCAATTGTATGCTGTGAACTTTTGGCGGCAACAATTCTACTTGCGCAATTTTATAATTTCATTTAATCTCACCATTGATTACATCACAAATTTCTTGCGCTTAGTTAGCGTTATGCAAGAGAAAAGATCAGACAAAGTTGGTTGTGGACTGGGTGAAAATTTTTCAAAAGACTTTTTACAAAAATGTATGTTGAATTATACATGTCAAATGTGTGCATAATTTACTTAAAGGTTTGACATTTACGAAATGGGACGCTATACGCTTGAACAAAATTGGGAAATATTGAAAACCTATTTCCAAAGTGGTGAGTCTTCTACTCAAACTGTGAGAAATTTGAAAAAAAAAATTCAAAAAAAAAAGATTTGCTAACAACATAGTTTGTGGATCAATTTGTTAATCGTATTCATGTAAGTGGATCGTTAATGGATAAAACAATACCTGAACGTTGTTGCTGTAGCCGAAAATGTGCGTGAACATCCAACAACCTCAACTCGTCATTGTTCTCAAGAATTGAACATTTCACGCACTTCTTTGAGGAGAATTTTGCATAAAGACCTCAGTATGAAGGCTTACAAAGCTCAATTGGTGCAAGAACTGAAGCCTAATGACCATCCAATGCGTTTTCGGTTCGCTCAATGGGCAGAAAATCGTTTGACCGAAGAGGAGCATTTTTACCGAAAAGTCATCTTTTCTGATGAAGTTTCGAAAGTTTGAAAAAATATTGATTAGTTTTTTTTTATAGCCGATTCAAAAAGCAAATTTTACATGGCCCACCCTGTATAATAAATAAAAATTTGTAAAATTATTGCTTTAAGTTGTTGCGCGAAAATACACACAAGGAAAGCTTAATGGAGCGAAATATATGTATGTAAGGTTCCTCCCTATTGCTACTTCAGAAGAATTCAAATGCTGTTTACAACTAGCAAATTATCGAATTTCGAACGACCGTTTTTGACCATGCTCGGCACCTAAAGTTCAGTTCGATTTCGGCTCAGCTTTGGCCAAACAAAACTGAACTTTGGCTGAAATTAGTTTCATTTTTATTACTAAGAAAAAAGTCAAAACAGCCTCTGAGAATTAGCGATAAGATTTTTAGTCCACATTTTCTCTTGAAAATGCCTGCTTTGAACAACCAAATTGCGCCTCCATTTAATGCGGAAATGTCGATAAACTATTTTTTTACATTACAATGTAAATTTCTTCAATTGTGTGGTTCAGGTTTTATCTGAAGATCAATACATTTCGATTTATCATAGAAACATTTAGTACTTTGTTTGGATTTTTTAAGTTTTTTTCTTTTATTAAGATGGTTACTGAAGCTACGGCTGTGAATGGTGATTAAATATTTCGGAAAAGCAAGCAATTTGGTGACTTATAGACAAAACTGAGCACTTTTTGACTAATATTGACACTTTTGACCTAAGTTGTTTTATCAAAAGTCCACAGAATGGGTGTTTCGTGGCAGAATTAGGAACTAAAAAGGATTTCTAATCATAAAAATATATTTCAATAAACGACAATGGACACCAGACCATAACTTCGGTATTATGAAGTGGATGTTGATGTTTTAATGGTGGGTTCTAAGCTTTAGGTGACCACTAAAGGTAATTTTTAATTTAAATGAAAATGGACATCATCACTCTAGAATATAGTATATATTTACCGTACGAAATCGCTTCAACATTTTATCGCCGAAAATGTAACGCAAATTTCCATCGTTATGCTGAAGCGTTTGCACGATTTGAATTTTGAAAGGGTGAAGACTAGTTTATTGGATACTAGTAATTCCATTTTTGCAAAATTTTTTGAAGTGAAACTTCTTAGGCGTCGATGGACGAGCCCGAATGGAAAGTAAAATTTCAAGGCCATGCAACGTTTTGGGCATTTTCGTTCTGCGAGAGAGAAAAAAGATATAAGGTAGAGGAAAAGGAGAGAGATAGCTATACCTTATATATATCTTAGATACACTTTAGGCTATTTTTCCAGAGTTTTTCCTTGTGCTTGCTAATTTCTTTTGAGAAATAACACTGCCTACTTTTGGCGTTATATTTCGTTGGTGCCTACTGTTTGGGGCATTTTGTGGTCCCAATTTTTTGGCGTTTTTTTATGTCTACTTTTTGGCGCTTATTTCCGTTTCCTGGCTAGTGCTTGTGCGTGCTATAAAGTGCTATCCATTCCGGTGTCAGATTTATTGGTTGTTGTTGTTTTAACAGTAATATAAGCCCCGTCAGTGTAGGGTATACCACCGCCTTCGTCTGGTTCATCTAAAGGTAGGCCCAGGAAACATGCTGTTTTGACAGGTTGGGTCCAGAGTGAGAGGAGTGTTAGATGAGTGGGTTTTGAAGGGCATGTAAAAAGGTGGTTAGTGTCATGCGGGGTGCCCTCACATGCCGGACATAAGTTCGGAATGTCGGGGTCAATTCTGGAGGAGTTCAACCTGCTACAATATCCAGAATGTAATTGTGTCATGACCAATTTTATCGTATGGTTTGGCAGTCTGATGGAAAGCTCTAGTGAGAGATTACAACACCAAATTACTTGGCAGAATACAAAGATCACCCTGTGCAATAACGGTCACTGCAATCAGATCATGTGCTAGGGAGGCCCTCAACACACTGACACACGTTAAATGAAGCGGGTCGCTGGAAAGAAAAAACTTATGGTCATGCCAGTCTATTAATGCGACAAACTCAGTAAACCTCGGTGAGGACTGACTACATCGTCCCGACGGTAACATTCAATAGGAGTTGTTTTGCCCCTCGCTTTTCATCTATGGAAGAATGGAATAAGGGATTCTCGCTAAACAACTTCAACACTACAGTCTATATAGATGGCTCTTAAATAGATTGTGGTGTTGGAGCTGGTATATATTTTCATAGACTTAAAATTGAAAAATATGTGCGTCTCTCTAATACCTGCAGTGCCTTCCAGGCGGAAATACTGGCAATTGGGGAAACTTGTAGGCTACTAATCGCAGATTTCTCTTTCAAGGGCAATATCCCTATTCTTTCGGATAGCCAAACTGCAATCCAGGCGCTGGATTAAGCTACAACAACCTCTATGGTGGTGGAACACAGTAGGAATAGCCTTTCCACCTTGAGTGAAAACCATAAAGCAACCTTAATCTGGGTCGCAGGACATCGGGATATTGAAGGTAACGAAAAAGCAGACGAACTGGCAAGAGGGGGATCTGTCATGAGTAACGCTCTTGCACAATCGGTATTCACACCATTAGGTGCAGCCAAGAATATAATTTCCCTAAAATACCTCCGAATCGCGGATTGTAGATGGAGAGACCAGACAACATGCAAAGTTAGCATAGCCCTATGGCCCACCTACAACCTCAAGCAATCGTCAACACTGATAAACATGAAACGACGGGACGCCTGGAGACTTATGGCAGTGATAACTGGCTTTTGGTCTATGGGAGAGCAGGCAACCAAAATGGGCAACCCTCACAATACATACTCTCACCGCTGTAAACAACCGGAGAAAAAGAAAACAATCTTCCACTTCCTCTGTGAATGCCCTACTCTATGAAAGAACAGAGTGTTAACCCTGCGCAAACCGTTCTTCGAAGGTTCTTAAGCCGCACTGACTGACTATAGTCATGCCGTAACTAACTGGCAAACAAGTTGTTTACGAGGATGTAGCAATAAAATGGGGCGGAAGCGCTAGTTGGATTCTGGATGAATCACCACTCCAACCAACCAACCGCTAAGCAAATTTCGCACACAATCAAGTACGTAATCATGAAATATTTCCAAGATTTTCGTGTCTCTTCCTTTCATTAATTTGAAGTATTGATAATTTTAGTTATTTCGGTTCTAAATAAAAATATATTGAAGAAATTTATTTCGCAATGGTATATTCTTTTAAAATAATGCGAAGCAATGTGTGACTAAGCAAATCTCGCTCACTGTATATGAATTTTGAATTTTTTTAATTTTTAAATTTTTTTCACCAGCATAACAACGTCGTAGAAATTTGTACGAGTACCTACGGATTACACTTACGACTGCATTTAATGCAGCTTATCTGCGCACTTTGAATTTACAATCGCAGCTTTATGACTGCAGTATCACCATTTCACGAAAATCGAACCCACAATGGATTCAGTGGTAGAGCTGATTGGCTTGCCATACGGGCGCATATATCATTAACTAATGCAAATAATCGAGCCAAAAAAACAAAAAAAGTTCATTTTGATTGAAAGTTTCTTTTTCATTTGATTGACAGTGAAATGAATTAAATAACTACATTTATTTGCTGCAATAATGAGACGAATCTTTAAAGTGATTTGTATGGAAATCACATTTCTATTTTCCTTTTTACAAATGCAACCAGTTACGCCCAACTGGCTGTCAATGAGTGAATAACATTTCAAAAATGATTTCAGAGCATCACAACTAACGCTACTCAGCCACACTACTCAACAACATCATCACCATCATCATCACCATCAAATCGCCAATTGAATTACAATCATTGCAATCGTGCAAACATCACCTCCTATTTGGACGTTGTGAAAACGTGTTGTGCATTTTGCAAAAATGTATATTTACAAAGCTCCATTCAATGCATACAAATACTCGCTCAAACTCTTACTCGCACATACAAGTTTTTTGTATGCAATGCAAAGTTACATAAAACAAAAACAAAACAAGCGTTGATAATAAAAAAAATGAAATTAGTTTTCAAAGGCAAATAATTTAGTAGAAATTAGTATTGGAACGTTTGGTTAGCTTACGTTGGTACCACTCACGTTGCTGACCAGCACGCCACAGTAATCGGGCGCACCCTGTTTCGCCAACAGATTTATGCTGAAGCCTACCGCATCCGAGCCGTCGCCCATGGCCATGCAGGCAGCATTTCGATGATCGCGCGCATGCACTGCACCCGTGTAGGGACCATTGAATTTCACTTTGATATTCATTGTGCCGGATTTGCATGTCGCCGTTACGTGGGGAGCAAATTCATTTGGTGGCGAAAGTTCTTGTGTAGTAACCTGCAAAGAATGAATAATAAGAGGGAGAGAAAAAACAGAAATGAATTAATATGTAACGAATGTGAAATTAAAGGCAAATAAAATAAATTTCTTAAGAGATAAAAATTGCGACAAAAAGAGACAAATAAAATACATTTCTTAATAGATAAAATTGGAGAATTTATTTGGATTTGTGTTTTTAAATTATATGTAAATATACAATCATGCAAGTGGCTCTTACAACCTCCGTCTGATGTTTTCAGCTGCCCGACTACTGCAGTGCCTTTCAGGCTGAAATGATGATAATAAAAAAAGCCGTAACACTGTTAATGTGCGATGCGATACCTGGAGATGATGTCTATATTTTTACTGATAGCCAAGTGGCGATAAAATTTCTGACAAAGCAGTCGACAACCTCTAAGATAGTCATGAAATGCCGCACACCTCTTAACGATATGACAAATTCATTTCGTCAAAATGTATCATAGGTTCCTGGCCATTGCAACATTAAAGGAACTGCAGGGCCGATGAACGAAAGAGATTCGGTCCCGACAGATGAGCCTACAGACAATGACATAAGCATACACTTGCAGACTTAATGTAAGTCGATATACCGCCTCTGCACCCTCAGGGTATGCTGCGCATTCCGCACCGGAAGATGTTTTCTTAGTCATCGCGGGTCTGCTACCATTTAAACTAACTGCATACGAATTCGCAGAGTCAAGAAAACACGGAGTAAATCCCGCACAGCTAACCAACCGAAACACTAAACGGAAGCGAACCAAGAAGAATTCTATGCATGTCTGATGAACATTTCGATTGACTCCGAATATCTCCAAATGGATAAATCGAAATATGGACAGATTTTTTTTTTTGTGTTGGGTGAGGTAGGGTTCTAAATTCCTTCGCACTTACAGCGACCGTCGTCTACTGTGTCGTGTGGTGTGGCCACTAAAACTATCCTTCCTCTCCTTCTGCTCTCTATATTACTTCGGGAGAGCCCATAACGGCATCCCTAAAGGACCAATTCTATTTACCCACGTCTGGGTTCACCATATTTGTAGCCAGCTTTCATGCTATAGGTTCGTCTTGTAGAGACACACTCTATCTGTGCGGCTTCACATGGACAGATAGACTTCTACTTGACCCAAGTACCTAGTGTACATGGATGCTTTAAGCCTTCTCTGCATAAATTTAAACTTGAGGGCGACTCGTACTGCACTTTTTGAGACAACTTAGTTGAAGTTGCAGAGCAAGTTTTCTTTGTCTGTCATCGTTTAGATTAAGTTTAGAGTTAAGTATTAAGGTTGGGAAGCCAATAATGTTTAGTAACCTAGTGGATATTATGCTTGACTCAGAAGAACATTGGTACGCTGTCGGTAATACGGCAAAATAAAACTGAATCGCTCTGCAGCATAGGGCAGATCTTCATGAAGAGGCAAGAGGCCATTCCTCCTCCTGTGAAATATTACTTAACAGTTGTCCCGCGGTTGGAGGGAAACGAGTGAGTTTGAGTGGGTGAGCTAGGAGAGAAACAGGTGATGGGTTGGGTGAGTTGTTAGGGGCTGAGTCCACGGACAAGTCTCACACTTTTCGGCTTTTAATGCTTTTTGTCACTTCCATGAAAAACACCACGCCACTTACTTCTTAAGAAAAACGTAAGAGCAGCAAATGAAAGATGGCTGAATGAACCCAACAGCAGAATCGGCTGACAATTGTGGCCGGCTCTCAATGCTAAATGCACTTAAGCTCTGTTCAAAGCAAAGTCTTTGCACTGAATTGCGTTATAACGAGACACTGCCTTGTAAGCAGACAGCGTGCAGGTAAATGACTTCTGCAGAAGCTGTCCAAATGAGGAAGGGACGTACTTGCACCTTCTGTCCCATTGTCCTCTACCCAAACGTAGGCTCACCTCTTTAGGTAGACAATTTTTTTAATGAGCCGAAAGATCTCAGTACTGTAGAAATCAGGGGCCTCTTAAAACTTTTGAAAAGTTCGCGCTGGTTTTAGGAGAGATAAGTTCCTTAAGCAGCATCACAATGGACTATGAGTCTGAGTGTGTCCTATGGTGAACAACCGCTACAACCTAACCTAACCTAACCTTGGCTGAGATTTTCCTCCTATATTTGGTGAATGTGTTGACGTTTTCGCACATATGGAGAGACCAACAGTTTTATGCCGCCTCTGAACGGCAGATGATTGTTTATGAGGAGCTTCTTCATGGCAGAAATATGCTCGAGGGGTTTCCGATTGCCTGGGGACCGATATCAGAAAAAGCTTTAAGTAATTTTAGTGATTCATGCACTGAGATTCGACGTACTCCCGAATCGTAGTCACGCTCCAACCCATTCGACTCTGTCTGCCGCTTTTAGGAAACTATATTCCTACTTTTGGGTATTTCTGAACGCGTCTCGAGTTCGGGCCTTACCAAGTGGTAGTCATGCACCAGCCTACTCGACTATGGCGGCCATCATAGCCAACTATACACTTCAATAAAATATGCTGACTGATTGACTCTAAACATTTTTTCCAGCTCTAGATTGAAGAAGTCAAGCGATAGGAAATTTCAAACCTCGTTTGGTACCAAACAGTTCGAGTGGGCTTTTCCTATTTCCGATGGTGCAAGTGGCGATATCGAACATCATTTTATAAAATCGTAATTATTTTGCGATATGACCGATAAGACAGAGAAATAATGCAATAGAGAGACTCACTTTCCAGCTACTAAAGTGGCTTCAAATTCAAAGAGAAGAGGTAAGGTGCCGGCGACTTTTTTGGATAAGAATCCCAACCTTGTCATTCAGAAAACTATAATTAGATGTAATGAATGAAGCATGTGCACATACACTGAGCTCATGCTTCCTACCAAAATAAAATATTCTCCTCATAGTAGTCGCAAAAAAAACTAATTAGCGCGCTCAGAAAAAACAAAATTCCAATGAGTTCACACCAGCATCTAATGAGACGCTTTTTGTCCCACTTTACAACCTTAAGCACACTCCAAGGCTCTAAATATTTAATTTTTCTATGCATTAAAACTAAAAAAAGTTTGAAGCAAAAACGAAAAACGTAGACAATTGACGCTCATCAACGTAACTTTCGAATTTAATCAAACAAATTAAAAGCATCCAAGCAGGCTGGTCTTAATCAGAACCTCCACTGCGCGCACATTTCCCGCCACGCCTTCCGAGCATTGATTACTTCGAATTTTTGCTTGATTTAATGATCGGCACAGATCATCAAGTACAATGTGTGGAATATTTTTATAATGAAAAAAAAAAAAAAATCAACAACAGTAAACAAATATTAGATTTGATGTTACGAGCTTCTTGGGGAGTTTGTTGCATTTACAAACTTTTCAATGGGAAAAAATTAGTATCAAAATATTAATGGGAAGTTGAAAGTAGATGGAACATAGTTAATGTAAAATGAAAAAATTCAGAACATAAGAAAAAAAAATTTACCATTTTTCACAAAAATTTTTTAGTTGGTAGCAAATGAAGTGAATCGAAATTCTTTTATTTGAATAGCCAGTACGCCCCATGTGTTGCCTTGCACTGCCCACACGCTAATTGTAGACAACTGTATAATATGCTTGTTTGAGTGTAGGTTGTGTGCCACAATAAAAGCACAGCAGAAGGTTGTCCGTAACGGTAGAACAAAATCAATTAATTTTGGAAATAAGTTTATCGACACTGACAGATAAAGAATGGCAGCAGTAAGCGCACAAACAGCGTACACACACATACACAGCGCACGTATATTGGAGCCAACACAGTTATGAAAACAAAGCTATCTTGTTGTGGATTAGTTGTGGAGACTAGTCCGAAAAATATTAGTTTAGAACTAGTCATAGGGGAGCAAGTTCTCGTGAAAATAGCTGTTATTTTACAGTTTACAATTCGTAGCGTCAGTTTCATCTTCTTCTTCTTCTTTCGCACTTTTAGTAACTTTCGTCGCGCACTATTTTGGGACAAATAGCAGGAGCTCGGTTAAACACCAAATAAAGCATGTAAATGCCAGCATTCTCATTTATATTTAAAGAATAATATTTTTTGCATACACCCACACTAGACTAGTCCGAAAAAGACTAGTTTACAACTAGTCCTAGGGAAACAAGTTCTCGTGAAAATAACTGTTATTTTACAGTTTACAATTCGTGGCGTCAGTTCCATCTTCTTCTTCTTTTTTCGCACTTGTAGTAACTTTCGGCACGCACTCTTTCGGGACAAATAGCAGGAGCTCGTCCAAACACACAATAAAGGATGTAAACATTCTCATTTATATTTAAAGAATAATATTTTTTGCATACAACTCTAATGGGCCTTTTGCAACTAGTGCATTACTAGTCCATTTGGTACTAGTATGCTTTCTTTCTCAAAATACCAGCTCGTGCATTACAGTTCACGTATAGTGTGGTTGGAGTTATGAAAAATTAATTTCGATTGAGGTGCAGTGGCTGAGGATTTTATGCCATAGTACGGAGATGTCTTAAGTTTATGTGCGTTTCTAATTCAACGAACTTGATTGTGTTTCTTTTATACATTTAGAAGACAAGTTCTCAAATATAACCAGCTACTGCAGCTGCTGCAATATTATAGGTAGATCAAAAATAATGAGAGGTTTCAATATAATCCAGCCTTCCCGTGGAAATGAATAAAAAAAGGTTTTTACCTTTAAAAAAATGTCTATCGGAAATGCGAATTCGTACAAAAATATTTTTCATCAGCAACCAAAAAAAAAATTATTGAGCGACTTTAAAAGCATTAACACTGGGTAGTTCAAGGGTATCCGCACACAAATATAAAATTATATGAAAGTTTTACAAGCAGACACATGCACATGACATACGTACACACATAGAATAGATAAGTTAGTATGTATGTATGCACTCATTCTGTGCCGCCGATCAATAATATACGCTTAGAAACGCAAAAAAAGCTCCCTATGCGCTGCCAACAAATAATATCTCTAGTCAATTCACGATTCAGGTCAAAAGGCTGCAGCAGTTGCGCGCAAGCGTGCTGGGCGGCCATATACTCGTGGTAAACCAAAGCGCTTTCCAATAACTTAGAACGTCAGCTTCGCGCTGAGACAAGACACCAAAAATAAGAACAAAAAACAGTAAATAATTTATTGCCTACACTAATTTTTGGCCAACTGCCTGCTGTCGCGGTTGCCAAAGCGATAACGCTAACGGTGATAGCAAATTCGACAGTGCGCCAACGGCAATACACATCACTGCCAAAGCGGCCGATCTTCATAGGTAGATTAAGTTGTATGTAGCCGGCGATCGGTAAATAATTGAATTTGTACTTTTACGCCGACAAACCTACAATTCTATACAACAAAAAGTTATGTCACACACAAATGTGCTTCCATTTATAAAACCTCACTCGCTGAGTGGTCTGCCCTGAAGCGTTCCTTTTAACAGCCACAATTTCCTTGGCGCAAGGAGATTAGTGAATTTTGACCATTTTGGCGCTTGCGCTACACTGATAGCTCTATGGCGCTATTGCGCGACTTGTTGAATTGCTTTCGCAACGCTCCGCTCTCCGCATTGCAGATCAATTGGCGAATGATTGTTGGCAGCCCCCGCAAACCGCTTGCTTTGTAGTATTCGATTTGATTTATTTGCCTTAAGGTTAAGATTTTTATACCACAGAAAGTGCTGGTGGACCTTTGTACGTAGAATATAAATGATTGGAAATAATTGGCTGTATTTTATGGGAAATTTTAGAATTGTTCAGAAACTGGAGCAGCCGTGTTATAAAGTGAGTTTTGTTAATTTAGCTGAGTTGGCGGTATTATAGTAATTAAAGCGCTAGATTCCATGTTTTTGTGCACAGAATTGGATTGAAAAAAAAATGTAGATAATAAATTTAATTTAATGAAATATGTACATATGCACCGTGTAGTTAATAAAGTAGTTGGATGAAAAGTATGAGGGAAATATTTTCATTTGAGAGGTTTTTGCAAGTTGATTAATGGAATTTGAATTCTCCGCTTATAAAAATATCTGATTTTCTTATAAAATGTACAAATTTTTTAAATTAAATAATCTTCAATTCAGCTATTAATTTTTTCTTTAATTCTACGCATTTATGATTTCAAATTTTTTATTTTTATTATTATTTACTAGAGCGCCGAACCGGAATCACGGATAAATTTCAAGGGCCGATGTTGAATGTAAACCACACCTACACGTGAAGTTTTTTTCTGCATTTCATTTGACATTTTTCAATTTCCAACTAATTCAATTTGAACTATGGAAAGATACACAATCGAGCAACGCGTTAAAGTTATTCAGGCTTATTATGAAAACGGGCGTACAAATCAATTCATATCGCGAACTTCGCGATTCAGTGATGAGGCACATTTTTACCACAGTGGATTCGTCAATAAGCAAAATTGCCGCATTTGGGCGAATGATAATCCAAGAGTGATTGCCGAAATACCAATGCACCCACAAAGAGTCACTGTTTGGTGCGGTTTATGGGCCGGCGGCATCATTGGGCCGTATTTTTTCCAAAATGAGGCGGGTCAGGCAGTTACTGTGAATAGTGTTCGCTATCGAGAGACGATAACGAACTTTTTATGACCCGAATTGGAAGACATGGATGTGGACGATATGTGGTTTCAACTGGACGGTGCCACTTGTCACACAGCTAACGAAACATGGCTCTTTCGCGAAAAATTTGATGGCCGAATAATCTCACGTCGCGGCGATGTCAATTGGCCACCAAGATCATGTGATTTGACACTGTTGGACTTTTTTCTTCAGGGTTATTTGAAAGAAAAGGTGTACATCAATAAGCCAGCAACAATTCAAGAGCTAAAGGATGAGATAATTCCGCACATTAACGGCATAGAACCTCAATTATGCCTCAGCGTCATCGAAAATTTAGACCATCGGATGGAGGTGTGCCGCCGAGTTCGCGACGGCCATTTGGCCGATATTTTGTTCCATACGTAATTGAGCCGTACCAATATTATCAGAATAAAGAGGAATGATAATAATTTCCTAAAAAAATGGTATTTTATTCAAAATCAATAGCGGCCCTTGAAACTTAACCACCCTTTACATTCTGTCAAAAAAATAGCAGGAATTGTTCATTTAAAAACCTCGCGTTACACATATATCCAAATTTTGTTTGATGGAATGTTAGTACAACTGTCCTCTGTAGATTCGCAGAGTTTGAGCGCAATCTATCAATTTTCTTGTTTTTGCCATTTAATTATATCAGATAACCGCAGGTGCGCTCTGCGCTTTCACTGTGGATAAAAATATCGAACAAAGAATTTGTCTTTAATTTTATGTTTTGAACGAGATTTCGTGTGCCGAATCGTTGAAAATGTTGCAGAAAGCTTATGGCGAGTGTGCTTTATCAACGCTTTACCACGGGCATACGAGTGGTATAAAGCTTTTGCAGAGGGCCGAGAAGTCGTGGAAGATTTGCCCCGATCTGGTCGCCCAACAACGTCTTAAACGGATTAAAACGTCGACACAGTCAAGGAAAACCATCATTTAATTTCGAGGGAGGTAGATTGTGATTTTATCGTGTCTCACGAATCAATTTACAACATTTTCCACATTCAATTGGGCATGAGATGCGTGGCTGCTCGACTCGTTTTAAGAGAGTTGAATTTCGTTCAAAAAATTCATCGGAGGAAGGTGGCTGATTTTGCCCCTGGGATTTTTCCTTTTCCCAAAACTTAAATTACCACTCCGCGGACGCCGCTTTGAGTCGATAGAGGCCATTAAGGAAAATTCGCTGAAAAAGCTGAAAAAGATCTTTTCAAACGCGTTTAAAAGGCGCTTTGATGACTGGACTAATCGTTGACATTTGTGTATTGCTTCGAATGGAGCCTATTTTGAAGGCACTAAAATAATAATTATCAATTATTTTGCGTTTGATTGAAAAATTACCGGTACTTTTTTGACAGAATATATTTCATATTTTTTATATTATCAGTGGAAGCCAAGCTCCAGGCTACTGGATGTGTAACAGTTTGTGGATTGTGAAGAGCCTCTAGGTGTAGAGGTCAGCTGTGAATAAGTTAGTTAGTTATAACAAATAAGCAGTCCTGGACCAGCAGCCGCTGCTGTATCAGACCGTGGTGGAGGAGTGAAGTAGGCGCTTTCACTCACTCTTCTAACTAAAAAACGGCAAGGTCATAAACAGCATCAACAAGGCGAAAAGATGCCGCCTCCAAATAAGCATCAAGCCTTCCGCAGCGTCTGTTCCATTGTAGGCGACTGCAAACAGCGTCTGACTTGTAGCAAGTGGCTAACTTGGAAATTCTGCTCCCTCCAGCTAAATCTAAGATGGCAATCCCACCGAGTGGACTGGGACCGTTCAACTTACTTTTTTAGTTGCCTCAAAATAGTTAGTTTTCATATTTCTATTTTGTGAGCTTAAGAGCCGATTAACAATAAAATAATAGACTAAATGGTTGGTTCGAATCTTCGCGTACAAAACAGCAAAATGAAGAACAAATTTTTCTAGGCAATGTCGAACCTCCGAGCATATTTTTGTAGATGAAGACGCACGCTACAAATAGGAGGAGGAGCTCAGCAAAACAGCTAGCAGAAGTGTACGCGTCAATTATTTATTTTTTTAAATTAATTTTTTTATAAGGCGATTCAAGAAAATATGCAGCTATTTTAGAAGAAAAATTGTGCAGTTGGTTTTCTCACATCGCTACTATCTTTTATTACTTCAAATTGATAGAACCAAAATAAATTAGGTTTAAAGTATTAATTAGGACTGACTAGAATATGAAGCCTTCCTCCGCAAAATTAAAACAACAACATCGGATATATTGTCTAGGGACTTAAGATCCAAGGGGGGAATAAGTTCGTAGCATTTTTATATTTTATTTTATTTTTCAAAGATTTACTTGCTGTTTGGCAAAGGATAAGTACTCATTCGATAGAAATTGTTTTTCTGCCCTAAAAACTTTGTTAGTTGTATTTTTGAGTTATTTAATGTTTTATTAGTTTTGAGGCTTAGAAATGGAGTACCCAGGAGGCAAAAATCAACACTTTCGGCATCTGCTCTTCTTTGCTTTTCATCGATCAAAAAGCCGCCGAAGCAATCCGGAACACTTAAGACTTGTATGTAGAAGGTGTCATAGGCGAGTTTACAGCACGGAAATGCTTTGCAAAGTTCAAAAATGGCGACTTTGACGTCGATGACACGTCCCGCAGCGGAAGGAAGAAAGGAATTCGATGAAGAACGTCTCAAATCACTTTTGAAGAAGAAGGTATGCTAAACCAGTCATGAAATGAGCTGCGATCATAAAAAGATTCTCCATCACCTTAACTCAATGGGATTTACCAAAAATTTTGGAACCTGGGAGCCACGAGCTCAACGAAAGAAACAAAGAAAGGCACCATCAAATTGCTTCTCAGCATCTCGCCCACCATCGAGCAACACGCGGTCATAAACAGCGCTTTTTGTACCTAATCATCATGGACAATGAGAAATGGTGCTTGTACACCAATATGAAGCAAAAAAAGAAGTGGGTGGCTGCAGGAGGTACCCCAAAACCGAGAGTCAAGCCGGATCTTCATCCAAAGAGGGTCATGATATGTCTCTGGTGAGACTGGGAGGGCATGGTGAACTGGGAAATGCTCAAAAAGAATGCCACGCTCAACAAAGAGCTCCGCTACATCGCGTGAATGAGGTTATTCGACTGAAAAGACCTGATCGGCATGGCCAAACTATACTCCTTCACGGCAACGTCAGCTCTCATGTTGCACAAGTCATCAAAGCCGCTCTCCAAGAGCTCGAATGGGAGGGTCTTCAGCATCTGCCGTATTTTCTGGACCTTGCACTGACCGATTACCATCTTTTCCGCTCCCTGTCAAACCAGATGAAGGGCGTTACCTTCGATAACAAAGAGGTCCTAAAGAACTGCCTCAAAAACTTCATTGACACCAGGGCAGGAGATTTTTGGCGGCACGGCATCAAGAGGTTGTAAACAGCAACGGCGAGTATATAATTGATTAACTTATTGATATACAGGGTTTGATTGAAAAGTAATGAGCCTTATTTTTTTAAGCAGTTTTATTAAACCTTTTGGCTTATACAACTAATATTCTTCAAAATAGTACCCTTGAGCGTCAATACATCGCTGGTAGCGGTCCTTTCACTGCAGGAAACATTTTTTAAACACATCCGCAGGAATCGCGTTCAGTTCGGCTGTCATAGTTTTTTGGATCGCCTCGATGGAGTTGAAACGCCTCCCCTTCAGCTTTCTTTTTGGAACAAGAAGAAGTCCGGAGGGGACAAGTCTGGGCTGTAGGGAGGGTGGGGAAGCACCGAAACCCCCATCTTACCCAATGCAGAGGTGCAGAGGAAGGCGGTGTGCGCCGGCGCATTGTCGTAATGAAGGGTCCAATTGTTGACGAGGTCGGGTCGAACCCGGGCGACGCGGTTTTTCAGCCGAAGGAGCACTTCTTTGTAAAATAGCGCATTTACAGTGCTTCCTGGAGGTACAAACTCCTTGCGGACGATGCCTCGAGAGTCGAAAAAGATGATCAACATGGTCGCTGCATTTTCGCCACTGCAAAATCCTAACACACTTTTAAAATAGCTTTCACGCACGGAACGATGTTGACTGCACCGCTGTTACAAGTGAACTGGGACTGGTTTCTAGTGGAAGGGGAAGGTCCAACGATAATTTTCCCCACCAGCCGATTCGGTTGTTCGCTTGGCAGACGCTCCGCGCGGGAAGGCTTATTACTTTTCAATCAAACCCTGTAATTATTGTTTTTTGTTTAACCCAATACTTAAAAAAATGTTTCAGCTAAGGGTTAAGTAGTTGATGTGGCATCCGCTGAAAGGCTTCCAAGCAGTATTTGCAGCGTTTATTTTCAATATCACTTTTCATTAAAAAAATAGCAAAGAGCTTAAATTTTGGTTGAGTGGTGTTGCGCACACAGGTAGTTTATATATTGCTAGGGTAGTTCGGGCAGTAGAGTGTTCGGACACAAAATTTCAGTTCGGTTTCCATCCGGCTTTTGCCTAAACAGAGCAGAACTTTGGACATGCCTTAAAATTTTTTGGTTGAAAGCGTTTATTAATATGACTTTGGTTGTTACAACATTTTTTTGAATACTGGTAACAAAGCTCACATTTTTTCGGCTGAAATGGCCGAGGTTTCATTGAATTCTGTTCAGCCTCAAAAATCGATGCTTAGTCGTTCTCTATCACACGATGGTGCATGTTGCATGCTAAATGCAAGATTGACTCCTACTTTTTTCAAAACTCAAAATGGACCCAGCACTAACGGCAATAATAGGTGATGCAGGCAAATGATATGCGACTGTTTGTTCACACCGTCCAGCCTAAGTGGTTCCAATTCCAGGCTAAGTGGGTCCTAATGGTTCCAGCAAGTTGCTGCAACATAAAAAAAACATATTTCCTCTAAAACGGTAGTGCACGATCACTTCTTTGGAACGAATTTTGTGGTATGCGTATCATCTCAAGTAATGAGTCTGCCCATTGCCTGCCTTGATCATTTGATTTCCTTGGCCTACTCTTTGTGGGAGTTTGGCCTGTGCTGACGAATTTGCTTCGGTCGAGGGCGAGTATGCCAATATTTGACGCGTTATTAGCGAGATAAGGTCAGTTAATTATAAACAATAAATGCCACAAAATTTGCAAGCTAATAAAAACCAAATTTACTCTGCTCGTTTAACAACTAAAAGTTACATTGACGTACCAAAATTTATCGATAATATTTTTAATTGGTTCTCCTTTGTTTGCCAAGAGCTCAAATCAAAATTAACAAACTCAATTTGGGCCAACCATAGAAAATAAAAATAAATAAAAAAACTTTAGTTTAGTAAACCCGCCGATTGGCCACATTATGGCTTACTTCAATTGGTTTTATGTTTGTCGTGAGAAAAATTGCTATTAAACTTTGAACTCTGGCAAAATCACAATAAAACTTTATTAAAACATCAATATTGGCTTACACCAATCGAGGTTTTGCTCAAAGCCAACCGAACATGCAAGCGATCAATTGCCAATCAAATGGTTCCTGCAGTGGCCGACTTTTATTGCTGTCAATACGAGGCAACAATGTCAAATATTGTACGAATAAAAAGTCGCCAACGCCGTGCTCCAGTTGTTGTTGCCAAAAATAAAAAATAGTAAAAAAATACTCACAAGCGACAATACAAAAAAAAATATAACAAAGAAAAAATGTTAAATAAAAATACGAAAAAAAAGTTGTGTAAAAATGAACAAGCCGAAATCGAAAGACCAAAGCCAAGCATACAAAAAACAAAAAAAAATCAAAAACACAGAAAACGCGATATGTAAGCAAATTTAGTTGAACCGCAATGAAAGTAGCACAATACAAACTGTTACTCTTGTTTGGTGGCAGCTGTGACAGCGGCCGCGGCTGCACAGTGGCGCTAAGCCAAAATACCTGTTGACTCGCTTGAGGAAGAACGTGCAACGCATTTCTCGATTGTTTGCGGCTTTTACTCGATCTGGCTGTAAATTGTTGTTGTTGTAGCGATTGCACTATGCATTGGCGGTGGAAGTGGAAATGGAACGTGGCGCGAGTGCAAAGTGATCCAGTATTCCGGCATACAAACAACAACAACAGGGCTAAATGCATGTGTCTCACCATGGGGAGTGTTCCGTGGACAAGAAATCCGTAATACGAAAAAAATGCAAACAGCATTCGAAAATCGTATAACAACACAAAAACGTAAAAAGTAAAAAAAAAATCAAAAAAAATATGAAAAAAGAAAAAAAAAACAAGCAATCACGAAAGGAATTGTGGCCAAAGTAAGCGAGCCAAAAATGCATATAAGAATCATAGCGACAGGCAGCAATGAAAGCATGAAAGCAACATGGCGCTTGCCACACAGAAATTGGCTTAGCCCCTTTTTGCAGTTCTCGAAAGAGTTTTTAGAAAGTAATGGCTAATGTGAAAATTGGATTATTTAAATGAGAAGACAAAAGCTACGTGGCGGAAGAGCGTAAAGATTTGCAATAAATGGGAACTATAAATCACACATACATGCATACATGCAAAATGTATGCTGGTACAATTAATTAAGGGAATTAATTTAGTGCGAACTTAAAATGTCTTAAAAAGATAATTTATTATTTTGGGGAAAAGGGCGATCAAGTATTTTCGCTGTAGTGGTCGATATCTCGTAAAGTATCGGTGAAATAATTTAAAATTTATGCTCGTTGTCAAGGTGATATTTCACACTAAAAAAATTCTTTTGCTGTGTTTTTTTTTTTTGATACCAGTTAGCTGCGAGTTACAGGGTGTTAACAATGGAAGTCAATGAAAAGAAAGTTCGATACATCTTTTAGTTTTTGTTTGATAGAGGTGAAAATGCAAGCCAGGCCACAGAAGTTGTGAATGATGTTTATGGTGCCGATACTGCAATTTTGGTTTCGTTGATAAAGAAAATGTGGAGAAGGTAGCATCGTCCAGGAGCCTAAGATCGACTATAAAACAGTTTTATTTCATTCGCGCAAAGCCAGAAGCCACTCGATGTTTGTGTGTCACACCAATTAACACTAAAAAAATGTATGGATCGAATTACCAACTGCGAAGTCCTGGTCAAACGGAATGAAATCGACCCATTTGTTAAACGGTTGGTAACTGGGGATGAGAAATGGGTCACATACGATAAAATTTTGCTCGATCGTGATCAAAGCGTGATGAAGCAGCTCAAACGGTGGCCTAACTAAAACTAACGGCCTGAAAGGTTCTACCGTGTATTTGGTGTGACTCGAAAGGAATCATTTAATATGAGTTACCTCCGTATTGCCAAACACTAAATTCAGATCTCTGCTGTCAGCAATTGAACCGTTTGAAGTTAGCGATTGGCCAAAAACGGTCAGAATTGGTCAACAGAAGAGGTGCTGTATTGCATCAGGACAACGCAAGGCTACACGTCTACTACTACTACACATGGCTCTCCAAAAAGTGCGGAAGCTTGCTTGGGAAGTTCTAATGCATCCACCATATAGTCCGGACATGGCATCAAGCGATTACCCCCTTTTTCTCTCATTGCAAACCTTTTGAGTGATAAGAAATTAGTATCAAGAGAAGATTGTGAAAGTCGATTACTATTAGATTAGATTTGTGAGTGGTTGGACAAGTCCAAGCACTCAGTCAGTAGACCATTGTACTGCACCCGGATAGATATCAGTAGAAAGAATAGAGCTAGGAAAGATAAAAGGTGGATGGTAAAAACGGATAAATTAGTTTGAGGTCACTATTCCACAAATCTCTTGGATTCATTGATGAATTTTAAGAGATCCGGAAGAGGATGGGTATGAACTTTGTCCATACTTAGTGTATCGCAACCCAATATCCTAAGTCTGATACTGGAAAATGCCGGACAGCTACAGGGAAAATGCTCTTCAATGTTGTCATCCTCAAGACAGGATAGGCATATCGTGCTGTCGACGACCCCCTTGGCAGCCATATGCTGACCACAGGTGTTGCGCCCCGTGATTACACCCACCCGTACTCTCAGGTCCTTTGTGCAGAGTTTTAGGAGAAACGTCGCTATTTTCCTGTTTGGTTCTTTCACAAAACAATTGGCTGCTCTGTACGAGTGCAACATTTTAACATTTTCTCCGATAGTCAAGCCGTGATTAAGACTCTGACGACACCATGGGGCAGAACGAACTGCATCATCCTCCTGTAAAGAAGAGATCAAATCTCTTGGGTGTGCAGGTAAAATTTCTTTGATTTGGGTTCCAGGACATAGGAACATAGAGGGAAATGAAATCGCTGATGAGCTTGCCAGCAAGGGGACTGAATTGGCCTCAGAGACTTCCTACCCGGTCATCGGCATCCCCTTGACAGTTGTTAAAGGGCAGAAAAGATGGAACTCCATTTTTTCATGTGCTATTTCGAAAACCCTTTGGCTCCAATACGATATACGAAGGACTCAGAACGTTCTTTGGACTCCTCGCCATTCAATTTCCAAATTCGTAGCTGTGTTTACCGGTCTCTGGACGATCGGCATACACGCGGAAAAGCTAGGGTTACAATTTAACCCCCATTGCAGGAGCTGTGGTGACCTTTCAGAGAAGGAGACTGTAGAGCACTTTATCTGTAAATGTCCGGGTTTGGCAGCTAGATGACTAAGGTCACTGGGCGCTCCGTTCTTCGACAGTCTGGAGCAGTGCGGCAACCTAAATCCAATCAATCATCTCCATTATATCAACAGCTCTGGTTGGCTGTAGTTATCTGCCTAGTGGAGGTCTCATAACACTGTGGAACAAATTCAGGTTAGCAAAAGTTAGGTCCATTCTGAGAGTGGCGGGTGAAAATAGAGGCGAAATTAGAAGACCCGTATCGCGGCGTTTGTTTATGTTAGTTCGAATTTTTTTTTAATCGGTCTTCGAAGTTTGCAGTCAAATGCCGATTTTCAGTATATTGTTTATATGGTTTTTTGGCTATAACTCGTCGACTAATTGATATTTTTTCAATCTGTAAAAGCCAAATTATTGCTAGAGACCTGTGCAATAATTACAATTTTTGAAAAAATTGATTTCGAAAATTTTTATGGTACTTATGAGGCAAAATGTTGGAAAAATTATTTTTTTTTCATGTTTTTTGAAAATATTTTCAACAAAACTAAGTCTTTTTTACATTTTGTGTGGTCTATAATATGCTTCTCAGTTTCTTAAATAAATGTAATTTGAAAAGAAAATTACGGGATTAAATACTTTGGCAGCTACTTTGACGAAAGTCACAAAATGTTCGAAAAATTAACGTTTTCCTTATTATTTCTTAATATCTGGCAAGCAACTCATTTTTTTCGCTTTTTTTCTTATCTAAAATATAGTTTTCAATCCATGACATAAATATCATGGAAAAAAATATAGTATCAGTCGAAAATTTGTGCGATATACACACATTCATTACATAAAACTAATGTAAAAAAACCCAAAATTCCTAGTAAACACATAGTAATTAAAAATTCCCGAAACCATTAAATAAATATCGATTTCGGTAGAAGTAGTTAAAAAGGGATGTTTCAAGAATTAGGAACATTCCAAAAACAATTAAAGAAAAGGAAATGCTAAGTATGGATTAAAAAAGGGATTTTCCGAGAAGAATGCATGTTCCAAAAATAATTAAGGAAAAGGAAATTCCCAGAATACAATTAAGAAAGGGAATTTCCAGGAACAATCAATAGCTATTAAAATAATATTTGTAAACATTTGTGTTGCATGCGAACTAATTTTAAAAATAAAGATTCAGTTAAGACTCGAAACTCAGCCGAAGCTGATGTCTTTTAATTTTCGCTCGGTCGTGATAAAATTTGCTATTCATTCTTTTGGAACCTATTTCATTTATTGAGTGATTTAAGTTAAGTGTATCAGTTTCATAAAATTAACAAAAAAAAACATTCTATAATATATATTGTATTAAAAATGTCGGAACCAACATGTAAAATGAACCATTTTTGTAATATTTGTGGACGTTTCATAGTAAGCGATGAAAAATGCGGCAATGTGACTGATTCTTTTTTGGAAATCTATAGACAATATTTCTCGCAAGAGTTTATCAATGACGTAAACTATGCCCCTAAAAAAGTTTGCTTTAATTGCTATTCAATTCTTATGCAATGGAAAAGTGAAAAGAAGAAGGCTATGCCTTTTGGTGTACCAATGATTTGGTCAGATAATAGCCCACATCAAGAAGAAAATTGCTATGGATGTACCAACTACAATAAAACTTTGAATAGAAGGAAAACAAAGAATAAAACTTATGTAGCAGTGTCAAGTGTCCAATTACCATTACCGCACTCAGAATTCGTTCCAGTACCAACATACCGAAGTACTGATCTTCAAACAGGTATCAGTACTACAACCACCCCTGCCACACCCATGGATTTCTCCTCAGAATTCAACCCTGGTGAAGGTACATCAAATAAAACATCAAAGGACCCAATCCTAATAACACAAAACCAATTGGATGGAATTGTTGCAAATTTGTGTTTGACTCAGAAAAAATCAGAACGACTGGCGTCATTTTTGAAAGGAAATAATTTGCTGACGAAAGGTACAAAAGTAACAGCATATCGAAAACGCCAAAAAGAGTTACAAAAGTTCTTCAATGTCAATGATGCAAAAAATTTCGCTTATTGCAACGATATTGAAAAGTTAATGGAGGCGATAGGGTTAACCTATAAAAAAGATGATTGGCGTCTCTTTATCGATAGTTCACTAATCAGCTTAAAAGTTGTGCTTTTGCACAAGACAAATAGAATGCCTTCTGTTCCGATTGCGTATAGCACTGACACTAGTGAAACTTTCGATAAATTGAAAGACATTCTGGAAGTAGTCGAATATAACGAACACCAATGGCGCATTTGCTGCGACCTCAAAGTAGTTTCCTTGATTACAGGCTTAACAGCATCTGACCGTCCAAAATATCCGTGTTTTTTGTGCGATTGGGATTCACGATACGGAGAAGGTATTAAAGGAAGAAACCAGTACAAACAACATAACTGGAGTAGTCGAATTGGGCGAAAATGGCCTAATGACAATAGGCTACACGAAAGTCTTGTTCCTGAAATGAAAATTTTGTTGCCGTTGCTCCACATTAAACTTGGCATTGCTAAAAATTTTTTTAAATGTATCGCAAAAAGACCAGCAGTATTCAACCGCTTGAAAGATATTTTCCCAAGACTAAGTAAGGCCAAAATTCAGGAAGGGGTTGTTAATGGTCCCGACATACGGAAACTAATGAGTCGTCAAGATTTTGAGCAAGTTCTGACAGACCGAGAATTAAATGGATGGCTCGCATTGAAAGCAGTCATCAAAGGACTTTTGGGTAAAGAACGTGAAGAAAACTACAGGCAATCTGTTGCAAACATGTTGGCAGCTTTCGCTGAAATTGGGGTTAATATGTCATACAAAATTCATCTCTTGCATCAGCATCTTGAAAAACTCGCTCAACAGTTGCCAACTGAATCTGATGAGCAAGGCGAACGTCATCACCAAACTGCGCTTCCATTTGAAATAAGGTAACTATAGAGTGTGCATATTTTGAATTCCTAGATTTTTCTAATATCTTGGTCAGAGTGCACAATTTAAACATGTTAACGATTGAAAACTATTTTCGTTTCAGGTACAGAGGAAAGAAATCTCCAGATGCGATACTCGCTGAAATTTGTTGGTGGTATAAAAACACCTTTGAAGAAGAGGAAGACGAGGAAACAGAGGAAGAAGGGGAAGACACAGATGAAAATCCAGAATATCTGTTGGACGAAATAATCGATCTCTCTGATGATGATGACGATGACCAAGACATTAGAGAGAGCAGTGATGTTGATCCACAGCCGCCTGCTAAACGGCAGCTGGCCAAATTATTAATTTAATTTATTTTATTTTTCTACTTAAAACTTTTCATTATTAACATTTCAAAATTATATTTTTTTCCATATTTTTATATTTTCTTTTTCTATGTTTCTTCAAAACCAACACTGAACAAAATTGGTAAATAAAAAATGAGAAATAAATTAATATTAAGCTCAAAAAACGCAAGTTTTGTATTATGACTGTATGCCTAAAGCGCAAATTGTCGACTAAGACAATTTTTTTTCAAATTACATTTATTTAAGAAACTGAGAAGCATATTATAGACCACACAAAATGTAAAAAAGACTTAGTTTTGTTGAAAATATTTTCAAAAAACATGAAAAAAAAATAATTTTTCCAACATTTTGCCTCATAAGTACCATAAAAATTTTCGAAATCAATTTTTTCAAAAATTGTAATTATTGCACAGGTCTCTAGCAATAATTTGGCTTTTACAGATTGAAAAAATATCAATTAGTCGACGAGTTATAGCCAAAAAACCATATAAACAATATACTGAAAATCGGCATTTGACTGCAAACTTCGAAGGCCGATTAAAAAAAAATTCGAACTAACATAAACAAACGCCGCGATACGTTTCTTCTAATTTCGCCTCTATTTTCACCCGCCACTCTCAGAATGGACCTAACTTTTGCTAACCTGAATTTGTTCCACAGTGTAATGGTATCAAAACGGCGCTTTAGTGCTACTTAAGCAGTGCCAGGTGCACTTCAACCATTTCACCTACCTACGTACCTACCTACCTACGAGTGCAACCAAGCCCAACGTCCTCTATGGGTAGACCTCATGAAGTCGTCAACCGATAGTTGAATTGGTGCAGAATTGACACCTAGAAAGGGTTCAGGGCCTAGTGGCATACTTGAAGAGCCTTCATTAGCCAATTTACCAGCTAACTCGTTCCATGTAATACCACAATGTCCAGGCACCCAAATAATACTTACTTTGTTGTGTTTTGCAACTCTGTTCAGTTTTGTCTTACATTCACCGACTAACTTCGCAGAGCAGTGTGGGTTAGCAAGGGCTTTCAGTGCAGCTTGACTGTCACTACAAATTCCAATACTGCTAACCCGCCACTTTCTCAATTTTTTTTTTACTATAGTTTTTCGCCAACAAGGACCAAGACTTCTATGAGGGAGGCATTATAAAAATACATTTAAGATGGCAACAAATTATACAATATAACAAAACGGTGCATATTTCACCCCAACCGAACAATGCGAAACATCTTAAATTAAGTTTTAAATTTTACGCAAAAATATTGAACTTCTTTTTCCCAAAACGAATATTATATTTTAATTATTTAATTTTTTCAATTTTTCCAGCTTTTAAATTATCTGCAATAAATTGAGCTTACTATCTTTTCAACGACAGTGTACAAATAACTTCTGAAGACACATTTAAGGAGAACCGATGTATAAGCTTTTTTTAATTTCAAAAAAGGACAATAAATTTGTATTATGCGAAGAGAAGCATTAAATTTTTATTGCAGAAAAAATATACAATAAAATTTAACAATAAGCAGGATTAACTATGGAAATGATTGGTTTCAGAGCACAAAAAATATTTCAAGCTATAAAAAGTAATAACATAATAAGCATATACAATTTAAGAGCTTTTTTATTAACAAAAAATTAAAAAAATAAAAATAAAAAATCCCAAAGAATCAGGTTAGCGCTTTTTTACATTATTTGTTTTAATGGCAGTACGTTCGAGAGATCAAAGCCGTTTTCGCAAAGTAATTGGCAAAACAAAAAGGAATAATTTAAAAAAAAAACGCACACAACAACAAAGTGCTGAAGTTGCAAACATTAGCTTTTGGTCAATAATAGTTAAAGGCTATGAGTTGTGTATTGCGGATGACAACGGCAAACGAGGCAGTGACAACTGTTGTTGCAGCGATTATAAGAAAAAGATTATTAAGAAAAAAAAACTAGGAAAAAACAAGCGACTCTATGGAAATGCCGCAAGCAACAACACTTGCGACATGCCGCACCACCAGGCAGCCTTAAACCCACAAACGTCTGGATACAAATGAGTAGTAAAAATCCAAAACAAAAAAATGCACAGCAAATACAGTCAAAGCGTTGGTGACAAAATGCCGACGATGGTAGAAAGAAAATACAGTAAGTGCCACGCCAGCATGGGAATGCCTAGCCAATACCTAGTACAAATAGCTGTCTGCAATTCAACAGAGATATTTGTATACAACACAAATATTTGTAAAGCGAATTCCCAGCCGGAAGTTGACTTCTTCATTAAGCGTAAAGTTAGTTCATCATCATAATAAATTCCTAGAGTTCCAGTGCGGAACATAGAACCACTGTGGTTTCGGTAATCTAAAGGGTTTGAGGTGAATAGGCGATGGGCCTACCGCAACCGATTCTGGTGCTGCGGCTGCCAGCTGATCCCCCAGACAGGCATCTAGTTAACTGGATAGGCACAGGTAGGTAGTCCGGGCTGATTTGTAAAAAGATCTTACATGGACCTTGGAGTAGCAGATATTATTTTCTATATAGTTCTTAATGCACGTGAAGGATGTCCTTGTAGGGTGGCTGAAAAATATATTGATTCTAGACATATTTATCGCGTCCTACAAAGAGCAGGGCAGTGGCAAAGTAGGTGTTCCAAAGTACCCTAGCATTCATTTCGTTGCTTGTGTTACACGCATCGCTCTGTACTAATCGTATTTAGGTTGCGTGATACGAGTTGAAACAGTGTCCCGTCACACAGTGCGCCGATTCCCGAAAAGCTGGCCAAAACTCAAAAAATTAAGTAATTGATTCAAAATTTCTTACTCGGGGGTTGTCGGGGTCGCTAATTACGAATTTGATCTTAAAATTTTGAAAATCCACCCCCTTCCACCCCTATTGGCCACCCCCTCACGTGAAATAGCGTATATTCAAGAACATAATCAAGATGCATGTAAATTTATATGTTTTCGGGGTCACAAGGTAGCAAGTGGTAGCAGCTGAATCTTGTTTTATTCAGTAACCATTACTTTTTTGAGTAACCTTTAATAGGTTTCAAAGCAGCATGTGACGGCGTTGTATTACTATATAGTTTGAAAACTCAAATTTTATAAAAAAAATTGCAAAAAATGTATCTACGTATTGCTGCAGCTAAAAATTTTGTGTCGAGGTATTGATATGTACTAAAGATTTCTCGTATTTTACTAACCTTCCGAAGATGATTCCATTTCCATGTGTACAACTTTCACTATTCATCGACAGTAATACGATGCTCAAACGAAGGCCACGTTGCGCCTGAAAATACAGAGGATACTTAGGGTACAGGACGTTGCTATGAACGGTTTGCACTACTCAAGGCATTACTGTAGCCAACCCAAAGACAAAAAAACTCTATCTAGAAACTTTTTTTTTCGACTTTTGGTAAGCTTTTTGGGAATCGGCCGCACTGTGCGTCAGTACTCCAAGCAATATTTTGAAGTCTTTTCTAGAAGGTGATAAAATAGAGTTCGCAGTTTTTTGGTCTAAGTCCTTAGCTTTGGTTTTGGCAGTTGAGGTTGAGTGTTCCCATATCGACTGCATTTCCAGAGCTAGTTCCTCATTCAGTTCGGTTTTCAGAAAGGGGAGTGATGGATATATGCCTGACATGCTCAATCTCGGCAAGCGAATACCTGCCTTATCGAGCTTACCGACGCACTCTTTTCCTTCTGTTCCTTTGTATTCTGGTATTCAGTAAATATTTGGATCTGCATTGTTGAACACATTCCGAGTTAGTCCAAGGAGCCATAATTGCTTTAATGACCGCCGGGCTATGAATTAAAATTTTTGCCTCCCTATGGCAAGTTAAACGCAGAAAGTGTCGATGGATAGGTCACACGTTTAGAAAACCACCAGATAGCATCACGAGAATAGCACTGGACTGGAACCCGCAAGAGAGCAGAGGTCGCGGTGGGCCAAAATTACTTGGCGAGGGTCGATGTTGCGCGAGCTAGCAGATGCCGGTATCTCATGGGATGGCGCAAAACCAGCAGCCCAGAACCGTGTACCATGAAAGAGTCTTGTCGAGGCTCTGGACTTCTGAGCGGAGTGAACAAGGATATACAAATAATTCCAGAGCCACTTCGGCTGCTTTTGTTGCGGAATAGGTTTCAGCTTAAAATATACTACAGACTTCCTAATGCCTGAAAGACTTTTGGAGATCAAGATGCGGACAAAAGACAGCCGGTCCTACACCCTTCTAGACTTTTCTGCAATCCATTTTGCGCAATAATGACACTAGGCTTTTTGCAAAAATTAACTTGTGGAATTACGTAGTCTGACCTACCGTTTGAATCTGTTTTGGTTTGCTGCGACCAGAAAGGCTCTTTGAGAATTGCCCTGACATTTTCAGTCTTAAAGCAGATCTTTTGGCAGTCTTAAAGCTTATCTTTTGACGTACCAGCGCCCGCCATTGTGCAATGTAAAGAAGAAATAAATGCCTCAGCACGCACGACAGACATCAGTCCCATCTGGATACCTGGCCATAAGAACATAGAAGGAAATGAGAAAACAGGTGAGCTGGCATGACCGGGGGCTTCCTCTAGATTATTCGAAGTGCTGGCAGTAGGCTGCACCTGAGGGACATCTTTTTGCATTTCCAGAAGCAGGTTGTTGATAGATGTGTGAGTGCGCTAGCCTCGGAGGTCTACGATATATAGAATGCAAGGAAAATTCTCAACAAAGTTAGAGGTGGTTAGAAGTTGCAAGATTTATAATCAAATCAAGATGGTTTGACTAAATAACGGCAGTGGTTCTACTAGTGGTGCACCAAAATTACACCTTTTGTGCTAATTGAGTCTGAGCTGTGTCACTCAGGCAGCACTTCTACCAACTAACCAACCGCCTTGTATATCCAATGGGCGAGTGGAGAATATAAACCCTAAATCATGCGTATAAAGAATTAGAGACTTGCTTTGATCTTTCTTCCATATTTAACATCCATTACTGTTTTTGGATAGGGACGTTAGGAAATACTGCCTATGCTCGGTCGCCAGCCAGCCGAAGAATCCTGAGATGAATCCACATCATGATAATAAGACCAATGATGGCATATGGAGTGGTCGCTTGGGCATCGAGAGGGACTCTCTCGACGGTGCGGATAGAGCTAACTAAGCTTCAACGTTTAGCGTGGAGGTGCTGCTTGAACTGACATATAGTTATTTAGCAATCAGCCAAGCATACCCTGCTAAGTATTATAAGGAAAGACTTCGAGATAGAGAAAGTGATGTCATCTAAAAACATGGAACTATTGAGGCTGCAGCTCCCACTTACCCAGCTACCCAGAGATGATATCACTAAAGTCATCTAATTCGAAAAGAAGTTCAGAATTGAAATAAATGGTAAGTTAAACTGGAGCAGACCTGCATTTGTAAGGAAACTCCAGGAGTGTACCCTCCACTGGTACACAGATGGCTCGAAGACCTCAGAAAGCATACACACTGAAATCTACGGCCCCAGAAACAAGTGCTCGTACCGGCGCGTAGTTTTCCACGCATCTTCCACGCGGAGATATATGCCATCTATCTATGTTCAGAGATAAACTTAAACATGGCTCCGGGGTGAGCCATGATGAATCGTCATTCTGAGCGACAGTCAGGCGGCACTCATGGCCACATCGCCCGCGAGATAAAGTCCTCACCGGTGTTTGAGTGTAAAGAGAAACTTTATCTACTAGGAACGCGCAATTACATCCGGCTAATTTGGGCCTCAGGACGCAGGGATATAACTTTAAATGAAATAACGGACGCATTGGCGAGAGAGACTGTGGCCTCGCCTTTAATATGGCCCGAGCCCTTCCTTGCTATGGGGAAAATACACCAGCAACGGGAATTTTAAGAGTGTAGAGCTAGGATTAAGTGAGGTTTGTTGGCACCAAACTATGGGAGTACGCCAGGCGAGATCCTTACTGAGAAGGTACAACTAAGAGAGGGTTAAAAATCTCATAACACTCCTCACTGATAAACTGAGAATGTTCACGGGCATTCTCAAAAGCTACTGCAGATTTCGTAGTCATTTGCGCATGATCGGCATGATCGGTTGAAGAAACGACAAGCGACAGTAGACTACATACTGTCGCTTGTCGTTTCTTCAACCAATCCCAAGAGACTTCAAAGCACCTTCTCCTTGAATGTAGCGCGGAGAAGGTTAAGACATCTTGCCAACTGTAGCCAGAAGAAAAGCACCTACTCTCAATTCAACCCAGCTATATCCTGAGTTTAAAAAGGGAATAAGAGCGGTGATGAGTAGAGGGCACAAAAGACCATCAAGCCGAAGTGAAAGCCTCATAAAGTACATATCGTATCCTATCCTAGGTGGAAGAGATTGTATGTTCACATCACCACCCTGTTTGCCTATAAATATAAAATTAATGGCCCCCTCTAATAATGTAAAGTCTGTGCGTTTAAGTTAAATTCTTATTGACGACAACTCGACACTTTTATAAAAGTCTAAATTATAAATAGTATAAAGTGTAAGATTTTTTGTCTACTTTTAACACCAGTTTAAGTACTTTCAAACTATTTTTAAAATTATGTCTTAAAACTCAGTTCAGGTAGGTTTATGCGTTTGTAAAAGAATTTCTAGCAGGGAATAATAATAACTTCATATGTATTCGTGTGTGCCTGTATTGGCCAGTGCAAGTGACAGAGTTCAACGCGCCGCCCAATGCCGCTGAGGGTCATAATTGGCTGTTGACACTTTGTTTGCCTAAGCCACCCGCGCACTACCCACCACTTGGCGAAAATTGACAGCGGTTGCACCACAGCGAAAATGCACAAAATGATAAAGTTTTGTGTACTGCCTTTCAGAAGGTGTGCGAGCGTGGCATGCGATTCGAAAAAATCTAGATTTTTATTTACAATTTTTTCCACAATATTCTTTGTTCATGCATTGTCGCTTTATTTACAAACACGCACGACCATTTTCAGCGATTGTTGTTTTTATTGCATTTGTTCAAATACTCGCGAATGTTTATTTTTCTTTAGCGCGATAAAGCGTTTGAAAAAAAAAGAGTAAAATAATAGTAATAATAAATAGATCCGTAAATTACAGCAAAGCCAAACCATTATTATGTAACGCTCTAATAACTTTTATGCTAAAATAATTTTTAACGCCAACAGCGAGTTGCGCAGTTTTAGCTTTATTTATATGTACCTATATGCTTATATGTTTTTTTTTTGTATTTGCTCGTATGTTCACAGCTGTTTAGGTTGCTTTACTTGTTTCTGTAATCCGTGCTAAACAACTGCTTCAGCATTGATTCTATCCAGCAACACAATGAAGTTTGTAATCGGTGATTTTTTTTGTTTGTATCAAAGTTTGTCCAAAGTCATTGTTTTATTTTAAGTAAGAGTGGCTAGTGCTTGCACGATTTATTTAAATTTAATTGACCTTTTTTTAATTTTCAAAACCACTGTAAACATGCAGCCAACGGACGAGAATCCCGGTAATTCGGGATATAAAACATTTAAGGAGCTTTTTGGGTAGGTAGATAGGCTTGGCAGCCTCTTCGCACATAGGAACAACAATGTCACTTAAACCACGAAATGGGTCCGTTGTGAGCCGCAGCGGCTGAGCTACGTTTCCCCTTCCAGATTGATTTACTATAAGCTTTGCACAAAACCTAAAAGGTTGTTGATACCTAAAGTGTATAGATTATCTATATTCCGTAAGAAGTAGGATTTTAAAAATCGGTTCTTGCTTCTGGCTAGAGCCGGGCATGTACAAAAAAGGTGTTGAATCGTTTCCAACTTCTCTTCACTCCTACAGCTACGACAAAAATCATGCATGTAAACGCCTAGTCCTCTTGCGTAATTTCCTATGAGTCAATGTAGTATGAGGGCCCCTACTAAGATCCTAATTTGAAGTCTACTCAATTTTATAATATTCTTAGATAAACGTAAATTTAGTCTTGGCTATGTTTGCCTAGCAATTCCACAGGTATAGCCACTAATCCATCTTTGAGTTACGAAATTGATTAGTGCTTCTATAAAAAGAAACTTACAAGATGCGAGAAGTTTTTTTTTCTTCTTGTCACTCCTCTCGGGAGCATAGGGACTCGACAGGACTCTTCCATCGTACACGGTTCTATGGTGTTGTTTTTGCACCGTCCCATGAGATGTCGGCATCTGCTAGTTCGCGCAGTATCGACCTTCTCCAATTGTTTTTTGGTCGACCTCTGCTCCCTTGCGGGTTCCAGTCCAGTGCCATCCTCGTGATGCTATCTGTTGGTTTTCTCAGTGTGTGACCTATACATCGCCACTTTCTGTGTTTGATTTGCCTAAGAATGGGTTCCTCGTTCGTTAATCTCCACAGTGAGTCGTTCCTGATGGTGTTTGGCCAGAATATTCTGCAGATGCAGATTTTCTGGTATACAGGCATAAAAAGCTAGACTAGCTTTCCCAATTCTTCCTAAGATGTTTGACTTCCAAGTGAATTTTCTATCTGTGGTGAGCTTTCAGGGACTGTTAGCTGTATATATGTATCCGAGGAATATCAATCTCGGTAATTCGGGTTTCTGGGTTTCCGGGATCTCGTTGTTTTTTAAGTATAGAAAATTTAGGGACTAACACTTTTCTTAATTCTCGAAATCGCTGCAAATATGTAGTCTGGGAATGCCAATCCCGGTAATTCGGGATTACTGGATTTCGGGATCTCATTGTTTTTTAACTAGCGACAATTCAGGGACATTTTTAGGGACTAGCTGTAAATATGTAGATTAGGAATGCCAGTCCTGGTTCGGGATTTTTGGTTTCGGGATTTCGAGATCTCGTTGTTTTTTAAGTATCGAACATTTGGCACGTTTTTTAATTGTAAATATGTAGTCCAAACATGACGATCCCGATAATTCGGAACTACGGGATATTGGGATCTCGTTTTTTTTTGTATCGCAAATTTACGGACTAACTACTTTTTTATTTTCAAAACCGCTGCAAATATGTATCCCATGACTAGCTCACATGAGCGTTTGGAAAAATGTATTAACTTTTTTCAGATAAAATGTAGGGCAAATTTGGAATAAAATCTTATTAAAAGAAAATTTACTTTAAATCAAATTATAAAATGTTTTTCTTGCCGTGTAATTTGGGTTAGATTATGGTGGTAGTCGGTCTGTAGGACCAACTTTCTTGGATCGATCTTACAGGCCCGTTGTAATACCATTGTGCAACACGGAAACCTCATTTACTATTCTGCGTGTACCCATTTTGTGGCTTTTATGAAGCGCAGGATTGGTCCCATCTCCACGTTACACAGTTCCGTAAGAGAATTGAAAAAATATTTACCTAAAAAACCTGCTCTGATTTTAGCTAAGGCTTTGCAATTGCAAAGGAAGTGCTCAGCCGTTTCTTCTTCTTTCCCATATCTACCACTTCTACAATATTCATGGCAGCAAACTCCTCGTCTCGAATGCCTGCCAATTAGTCAGCAACGGGTTATACAAATTACGACCTTTCGAGATATCCTCTCTTAAAAGACTAAGCAGTTCCTTTGTCTTTTTCTTACTTATTTGCGGCCATAGTAACCAAGCTGTTACGCATGTGCCCTCATCTCTATGCCCTATGTGACTCTTGACTAATTTTATTCTTAATTATGCACTTGTTCGTGACCACAGATATCCCACTTCTATCACTAAGTAGTTGTAGAGTAGTACTTTTCCTGGCTAGCTCATCGGCTTTACAGTTTCCCTTAATACCTCTGTGTCCCGGAATCCAAATAAGGGTGATCTTGAATAAGACAAAAATATCAGTTAGGGTTGCCCGGCATTCCTGTGACCTCAGTAAAGCCGCATTCATTGATTTAATGGCTGCCAGGGTATCCGATAATATATTTAAAGCATTTTTAGTTTGTTACGGTAAGCGTATTTATATATTTCGCCTCTTCATTTATTTTTAAAACTTCTGCCTGGTAGACGCCGCAGTAGTTTAATAGTTGAACGAATAGTCCAAGTCCTAATTTCTTCAAAAATGCTCCATAACTAACCTTATCGTTTGGCTTGAAACCATTTGTATAGAAATTTAATTCCACTTCTCCATGGCCTTGGTCTCTGCCACTCTCTTCTTGACGGTATTTTCGTCTTGAAGAGTCAGTAGAAGGTTGTTTGTTTGGGGTAGTCCTTAAACCACCAGATACGCATGAGGAAGCAGTGTAAAATCCAGTATGAGCAACATTGCCAATATGAGAATAAAACGCAAAAATTACTTGTGAAATAAAGTTTTTCGTCAGAAGATTTCATGGACAATAAATTTGGATCACTGTATTAAACTAAATTTTAAATGCTTTTCTAGTCTTATAAACAAATTTGAACTGTAAGACACGAGGTTACTAGTGCTTCTTAATGAATTTCAACTGAATCTGGGATAAATATCAATATTACTAAAAAAAATCCCAAAATCTCGATATCCCGGGATCAAGAATTACCGCTAATACTAGCATATCTCAATTTTTTTTATTTGTGCAAACCTTTACTGGCATTGAGCTTTGAATTTCTGAAAGTGCAGTATTTTAAAGGCGAACAGTTCCTTTAATTCGTATTTCGCATTTATTCAGCTGGTTTTGATACTTGAAAGCGCATTTCAGTTTTACTTGGAAATATGGTTTAATTAAATGTTACATGTCTGCATGCAAATATAAGCAGTTGTGCAACAAGTACTAAGCCACTAAGCCAATAACTTTAGTTGCATGAACGTTAAAACCACCAGCCGCTTATGCAATGCCTCAAATGCATAATTATTCTTTTCTGGTTACTTACAGAAAATGATACAAATTTAATTGTTTTTAATTAAAACTGGCGTAACATTACACAAAACATTGTTTTATTAATGTATCCAAGGCTATGTTGGCTTCCAGCTGATTTTATCTCGCCTAAACTCAAAAGTTCGTTGCTTAAGTCTTTCGTCACGAATATTTCAACCGAAAACTTTGATATGTAAATAACAAAACATGAGCAAGCATTTACTACTAGAAAAATGCAAATATTTGTTGGGTGTTATGGTTAGACTTAAAGCATTAAATAAGGTGGCAATATTATGGCATGGCATTGTTTATGGGTTATGTAAATTTGAAACTATTGAAGTGCTTTACCTCACCTATTTGTATTAAACAATCAATATTGGCGGGAAAAATAAGGCGAAAAATGTTTTTGAACACCAAATTGTTATTAAAGATGAATAATAGGTTCACTACTGCATACATAGAATTCCTTGAGCAAACCAACTAATGGTTCAATGGCCATAATTCAGGGTGGTTTTAATATTAAACATTTTACTAACGGAAAATGGTATCACAATGGGCCTACAGTAGGCCTAGGTGTGTGGTACAGCGGAGATTCAGACAAGGCGATTCCTTATCGTGAGATCTTTCCAATTTCATGATGGAGAAAATTATTTGCAACATCGACATCTTCGCCACTATTTTCTATAAAAGTGTCTGCTGCTCACTCAAGCTGATGATATTGACATTATTGGCATTAGTTAGCTGGCTGTCAGTGCAACTTTCTACAGTCTTGAAAAAGAATCCTGTCGAGTGGGTATTGCGGTAAACGAGGGCCAGACAAAATATCTTCTGGCAACAACCAATAAGTCTTCGCATATTGGACAGCAGATTGTGATTGACAATTACTAATTCGGCGTAGTCAAGAACTTAGGATTCAATATTAACGCCAACGACAACGTCAGCCAAGAGATTCAGCGAAAAATAACTCTTGCCAACAGCTGCTACTTTGGGCTGAAAAGCGGAGCCTCTCTCTCGCTGCTCGAAAAAAGCTCTATTAATCACTCATCCCCCCGGTCTTACTGTATGGCAATGAGTCCTGGACATTGACGAACACCGATGGGCTGTTATTAGTAGCTTTCGAGAAAAAAATTTTTCGCAAGATCTGTTGTCCGATTTGTTGTCGATCTGTTGTCGAATAGGATGGAACCACGAGTTGTACGCCGACAGCGACGTAGTGAAGCGCTGGTTATGGTTGCCCAGCAAAGAAGGTACTCTTTTCGAAATGCACTGGTGGAATTCGCAAAATAGCACGTCCGCGTCTGTGTCGGAAAGACTGCTGTTTCTAACTGACCTCAACGTGCGCAATGCAGAGACGATTGGCGCAACATTTTGGTAGCGGTTAAGACTGACCATCGGTTGTAGTTGCCAACCAACTAAGTAAGTGAGTGACAATGCCTACTCAAGTCCAGCATTTGGCTTATGAATGAGCAGCTTTCTGGTTTACTTAATCTCGGTCCGGTCATATCAGAACAAAAGTCGCCAAATGCGCGCTTGAAAACACCTGCTTTAACATTCGATCGGTAATTTTAGGTATGCATGAAAATATTATATTTACTAGGTTGCTCAATAAGTTTTGCGGTTCGGTAAAAAGTTGCTACTTCCTTAATTTTTTTGTTATGTTGGAGCACTCTATTTGGTACTGGGTCACAGTATTTTCTAAAAAGGAAAAATGAAATATCGCGCACTGATTGAATTTTTATTTTTAGAAGGTTTAAAAGCAAAGGAAATTTACAAGTGAAAATTGAAAGTGTATAAAAACTTTTCACCATCAATTAGTAGATTAGAAAGATGGGTTCTTCGATTTAAACCTAGTCGTACAAGCGTTCCAGACGATCCAAGTCAAGGAAAACCGCAACGGCAACAACACCGGAAGTCGTAAAAAAAATATAGGATAACGTATTAGAAAAGGTCGAGTGACAGAAAGAGATTTAGTAGAAGCCCTAGGCATCTCATGGGGCAGTGAAGCAATATTTTGACTGCAGTATAAGGTTTCAGCGGCCGCCGTCGCCGAATGGGTTGGTGCGTGACTACCATTCGGAATTCACAGAGAGAACGTAGGTGCGAGTCTCGGTGAAACACCAAAATTAAAAAAAATATTTTTCTAATAGCGGTCGCCCCTCGGCAGGCAATGGCCAATTTCCGGATGTATTTCTGCCATGAAAAAGCTCCTCATAAAAATATCTGCCGTTCGGAGTCGGCTTGAAATTGTAGGTCCCTCCATTTGTGGAACAACATCAAGACGCACACCACAAATAGGAGGAGGAGCTCCGCCAAATACCCAAAAAGGTGTACGTGCCAATTATATATATATATATATATATATATAGGGTTTCAGAAAGCTTTGTCCATATGGGTGCCGCATTCGCTAAGAATGAGAAAAAGACAAACGCATCCGATTGCGACTTTCTCAGCAACATTTAGAGCATTTTCGAAAGCATAAAGTGGATTTTATGCATCAATTCATAACTATGGGAAGAGACTTGGGTATATCTGCATGATTCAAAAGCAAAATAAGAGGCTAACGAGTGGTGTGAATCTGATTATTCGGCTCCTAAACGAGCTCGCGTCCAGAAATCGACCAAGACATGATCGGTGTTAGCATTAGTTTTTCGGGATGCGAAAGGAATTTTGTTTTTGGGTTACTTGCAAAGAGGTAAAACAATAATCTCTGAGTATTACTGTAACATTTTAGATCAGCTGAAGGAAAGAATTGATGAAAAAAAACCCAGTTTGCGAAAGAAAAAAATTCTTTTCCATCAAGGCAATGCACCGTGGCACAAAAGCGTTTTGACAATGGCTAAAATCCATGAATTAAAGATCGAATTGTGGATGCATCCACCGTATTCACAAGACTTGGCCCCTAGCGACTTCCATCTGTTTCCAGACTTAAAAAAATGCATGGGAGGGAAGTATTTTTCATCTCAAATAATGAGGCCATAATAGCTGTGGAAGCGTATTTTGCTGCCCTTCCAGATTCTCAGTTCAGGATGGAATTCATAAATTGGAATCTCGTTGGAATAAGTGTATTGATGTTCAGAGATACTATACTGAATAATAAAGTGCATTTATAACCATAAACTTGTGTTTTTCTTATCGAACGCAAAACTTATTGAACAACCTAGTAAATATGAAAAATCTATTAGGTGCCTCGTTTGCTCTCACTGTGTATTCCAGTGTATTTCAAACCATAAAATTGTGTTTTTCTTATCGAACGCAAAACTTATTGAACAACCTAGTAAATATGAAAAATCTATTAGGTATCTCGCTGCTCTCGCTGTGTATTCCAGTGTATTTCAAACCATAAACTTGTGTTTTTGTTATCGAACGCAAAACTTATTAAACAACCTAATATATATTCAAAGTCTATTAGGTGCCTCGCTGCACTCGCTGTGTATTCCAGTGTATTTCAAACCATAACAATGTGCTTTTGTTATCGAATCGCAAAACTTATTAAACAACCTAGTATATATGAAAAATCTATTAGGTGTCTCGCTGCTCTCGCTGAGTATTCCAGTGTATGCCAAACCATAAAATTGTGTTTTTCTTGTCGAACGCAAAACTTATTAAACAACCTAGTATATATGAAAATTCTATTAGGTGTCTCGCTGCTCTCGCTGTGTATTCTGATGCATTTCAAACCATAAAATTGTGTTTTTCTTATCGAACGCAAAACTTATTAAACAACCTAGTATATATGAAAATTCTATTAGGTGTCTCGCTGCTCTCGCTGTGTATTCCGATGCATTTCAAACCATAAAATTGTGTTTTTCTTATCGAACGCAAAACTTATTAAACAACCTAGTATATATGAAAAGTCTATTAGGTGTCTCGCTGCTCTCGCTGTGTATTCCAGTGTATTCCAAACCCTAAAATTGTGTTTTCCTTATCGAACGCAAAATTTATTGAACAACCTAGTAAATATGAAAAATCTATTAGGTGTCTCGCTGCTTTCGCTATGAATTCCAGTGTATTCCAAACCATAAAACTGTTGATTTCTTATCGAACGCAAAACTTATTGAACCACCTAGTAAATATGAAAAATCTATTAGGTGTCTCGCTGCTTTCGCTATGAATTCCAGTGTATTCCAAACCATAAAACTGTTGATTTCTTATCGAACGCAAAACTTATTGAACCACCTAGTAAATATGAAAAATATATTAGGTGCCTCGTTTGCTCTCGCTTCAATATAAACACAATCCTTTTGACTAATTTTAGTTATTCTATATACAATTTCCAAACTTAAATAACAACTAAAGGCATGAAGCCAAATTTTAGATTTAGGATCGATTAAAAATAAACACCGCTTTTTCGGCCATGGTCAAGCGATGCGAAGTAGTAAGGCTGCACACATTTCTGCTATTATGGACTAAATGTATATATGGACTTAAACACACATGCAAATGCACATTCATGCACAGCACACATACATTTGCCACTTAAGTGCGACAAATCACATAACTGCTACAAATAGTTCGAGAAGTCTGTGACCAAAATGTGGCCGGCATTCGGTAACTAGTACAATACAGGTATCTAAAAACAAAAACAAAAAAAAGCAACTACAAAAGCAGCCAAATTCAGTGATACCAGCAGCCAGCCGCAATTGCGCGCCACCTAAGCTGCTCGTAAATTCCGCAAAATATTATGTGACACTCACACCGTCCGACAGTCAGCTGCGGCATAGCGTAAACTGCCATGCGCAACTTTGTGATCTGCGTCCAACTTTGCTACAGTCACCAATTTGCGATCAGTGCTGCTCAGTTATACGTATTTGCTACACGGCAGGCAGGCAATAAGTTGTTTGGGCGAGCGGTAAACTCTGTTTGCCCACTTCAACTTGCAATTCTATTGGCAATGCCAACGGCACAACTACAATCATTTGACTCTTTGCCGCACCACCTGGAGGCAACCAGACCGACGTCGCTGCATCGAGTGGCGAGTCAAAGGCGAACTGGCTGGGGTCCAATTTGGGTGTTTGGTGATAATGCGCCAGAGAGTGGCAGACTGATAAAAAAATGCAGCAAAAAACAAGAATAAAAATATAAAAAATAATAATAGCAAAAATGAAAATACAAAAAAGAAAACAAAAGCGAAAACATGAAACGGAGCGTAGAAATCGCACATAGCGGAAATTTGAATGCATGCGAAATATTTAGTAAGTTGACCGACACAGGACAGGCCACATGCAGCTGGCCGCCATCAGGTCGTGATTGGCGGCATTGTTGAGTGACCAACAGCAGCAGCAGCTGCAGCTGTGTGCAAAATTTGTCTCATACCTTAGCGCAGCTGAGCAGCTACAACAATTTTTTTTATTATTATTGTAGTTAAGTATATATATCTTAATACCCAACGTAGCTGTGTTTGTAAGTCAATGTGTCGATTGTGTAAATCATTGCGTCCACACCTAGAAATCTTGTGCCAGTTACTTTTGCTTCGTGCGCAGTTTTATGAAAAATTAAATAAAAATCAAAATATCAAATGAGTACTTAACTAATTCCATTGGCACCTTAGAGTGTTTTTTTTTCTTATTTACTTTTTTTATATTTTTTTTTTGTTTTTCTAAAAGCAGCTTTGGCGCGATAACGCAGCTGAGGCACTAAAAATATTTGACCGGAAATGTTTACAGATTTAAAAGCCAATACCCTAAAGCCTTTTAAATATACAGAGATAATAAAAAAAAATTACATAAAATGGCACTTTATTACAAACTCGTTAAAAATGGAATAGAACGAAGAGAAGGAAAAAAGATAAGATAGCCAAAGTGTTTCAACTCTTCCGCATAGTCGCCCAGAGCACAATTCCTTGCGCTTAATTAGCTTCAAGTGTTATTTTCATATTTCTTTCCTCTTCATTTTATTAGCGTTATTCATTTTCCTCGCACGCATTCACTTACTAACTGCATTTATATTCCATTTAGTGCTATATGTACTTAGGCTATAAAATGTTATATAATTTTTTCCTTGATGCCCATTTTTTGGTAGTGAGTTCTGTGTGAATTACTTAAGTGGGAATAAGCGATTACATTTTCTGGGCGATTACGTGACTGTATTGAAATGAAATTTTTATTAAACACTTCTGCGATATTAAAACAACGTAATGACCGCGACGGCTGAGGAGGGTCTTTCTTTTCGTTGCATTCGTAACTTGGTTTCATTGGCGAAAACAATCACACCTAATCTTATTTAATAAGCAAATAATATATAAATCAACAATACAGAATAGAAATACAGTCTGTTACATAAGAGCGTGGTCACTGTCAAATAATAACAACAATTGATTTTTCGAAAATTCGCAAATTTATTGATAATTTGGTCGTCAATACTCAATGCAAATACCTCAGTAGCAAGTCCAATCTCCTGCATACTTTCCACTAGTTGTTCTGCATATTCTACCGGAAAAGACCTCCAAACTTTCCGAATTTGTCGAGAGAGTTGATCTAAATTACATGGCTTGCGTCTGCGAAGCTGCATTTTCATCAGAGCCCACACTTTTTCTATGAGATTTGAATCCGGTGACTGAGATGGCCAATCTAAAGTGACAACTCCGTTTTGCGCCTTCCACTCGCTACTCGCTCGACTCTGCTGTTTCGGATCGTTGTCCTCTTGAAGGATCCAGCTTTCATTTTCCTTGATATACCATTGCTTAGCAGCTGGTAATAAAGCCTTTTCATTTATTTTAATCATTTTTTCGGCATTTAAATTCTGGGTAAATAAGAACAAAGTATCAAAATCTTTGTTTGAGAAGCACCCCCAAACATGGGCCTTGACCGGGTGTTTAACAATCCGTTGAAGCATCCTACTGGTGGAGGTTGTCCAGCCGTGTTTGATGCTCGGAAATACCCAGAAGGAGGATTCATCAGAAAAAATTACGTTGCTCCAATCGTGGTCTAAGTTTTCCTTCGCTCATTCCACTCATTTTTCAACGTGTTTTGCACCCAATATTGGTCTTTCCAAAGTACTGCGATATTTCAGTTTATTGGCAAGCAAGTGCCTGCGAATCGTTCCGTAAGATATGTCAACACCTTTTGCTTTCAATTTCACAGCAGCTCCACGTAAAGTCAAAATTGGATCTCTCGAGAACAATGTGAGAATTTTGTTTTCGTCTTTTTTTGAGACTTTGTTTGCACTTCCGCGATCAGGAAAATCATCAACGTTTCCGATCTTTTTATACCGATTTATCCACTTGCTAACGAACTGCTTCTACTTTTCCATATATTTCATTAATTTGGGTCCTTTTTCATGCAAACATAGAAAAATTGCCTCAAAGCGAGAGGCGTAAACAGCACTCAATTCGAAAAACCACTCAATTCAAGACTAAATTTGACAGACAGCTGACTTTTTACAAAAAGCATGAAGGACAGAGGTGCCCTCTATGTCATAGAAAAAGAAACAGGACGCTTTAATTTTTTATCTACGTGTAACAGTGACCACGCTCTTATGTAACAGACAGTATGGGAGACTGCCAGTAAATCAAACCTATACATTATACAGGGTAGTTAATCTAAGATACTAAGAACAATCACAAACGCAGATTAATACATAAGAAATGACGATATTCATCACGTACTCGACGTAGGCACAGTCACTGAAACAGTAAAGAGAATCGGCATCGGGGTATTTTCCCGTAAGAACAAAGATGGCGATCTGGTGACTGACATCCAGAGTATACGTCGATAAGCCAGCAATAATTCAAAAGCTAAAGGATGAGATAATTCGACACATTAACGGCATAGAACCTCAATTATGTCTCAGCGTCATCGAAAATTTGGACCATTTGGATGGAGATGTGCCGCCGAGGCCGCGGCGACCATTTGGCCAATATTTAGTTCTATACGTAATTGAGCCATACCAATATTATCATAATAAAGAGAAATGACAATAATGTCCTAAAAAAATTGTATTTTATTCAAAATCAACACCGGCCCTTGAAACTTAACCACCCTTTATTATGCGGTCCGCATTATTTAGGCAGTAAAAATCAGGAAAAAAAAATTATTTTAGACAAAAGAGAGTTTCGTTGGTAAACAAATTTTTTCTAGCGTTTCTGTGAAAGCATTTCGCATGAAATCTTTTTTAAGAGAACTCGAAAGTTTAGTGCTTTAAAGCTTGTAAACTTATGCATCAATTGAAATATTTACGGTAATAGGTTATGGATTTGAAAAAAGAGATCATAAAAAGTATAGCCAAATTTTTTTAAGTAACCTTTCTTTTCACTGTCTCTCATATGTCATATCTGCAATTTTGCTGTTGTTGCCTTAGAAATTTGATTGCCGCTTTTAACTATTTTCTACATTTAATTTTCCCACAATTTTTGAATGCATCACGTCGCATTTTTTTCTCCTGAAATTAGCTATTAGACAGAGAAAACTTTCAAATCATTGCATCCATCAGCGCCAACAGTAGCAACAGAAGTAGCAGTGTCGGTAACAGCAGCAGTGATGACATTAGCGGCATTGCCACAGAAATTTATTGAAATATGTTAACCTTAATACCAGGAGTGCAATGTAAGCATTATTTATCACAGCCACGCCAATCTGGCTGGGTGTATTCCCAACGCAGCGCACATGCATAAGCACACACACACATTTATAAGAGCACTCACATTTGCTCTGCAGAAAAACTAGTGCGCCATTGCAGTAAAGCTTTGCATCACCGCCACAGCAAGGGAACGCCGGTGAGGCATTCACTCAGTTGCAATGACGTGCTAATTTTATGTTATTTACAAATACACGTACACACACAAATACATTTGAGCACATTTAACTGATATTTTTTTCTGGCTAGCTTTGCGCACCCCACTGCCGCCTAGCGGCTTTCTTAAGGTGCTTCTCTCCATCTGTTTTGCTTAAAAATTGTTAGCAGCCATTTACTGGTTGCTTGTTACCACATTGCTTGTTGTGGTTGTGTATTGTTGTTGTTAGCTATGTAACAATGGCAATTATTCTAAATTTTTTTCCCTAATGCCACTTTCATCAACATTTCCTCCTCTTAATCACACACACATCACTCATTCCGTAAACTCACTACGCACACATGCACGCGCATACGAGTCGGCTGCTTACCTTCACTCCACTTGCGATGATTGGGCAAATGTTTTTCTATTCTTACGTTGGTGCCGCTGGAAAGTGTCTGCGATTGCATTGAGATGCTTGTGATTGCGATTAGGCGGATACCGAGGCGCTCCAGAATGCGTATGCTTATGCACTTATAAGTATGCGCACTTACTATGAGATGAGCAGCGATTGTAGGAGAGTGTCTAGAATTTAAGTTAAGTGTTCCAGATATGCAGTGTAATGCATCTGAAATTATGCGCCTAGATACTTGAAATTGATGCCTTAAAACGATCCGGCTCTTATCGGTGCTTGTTGGGATGCGCATGTAAAAGTACTACTCGTTTGTTCTGTTATATTTGTTGGTGTCTTTAATGAAGTATTCAGTTTGAAGGGTGTGAAGGTATTTGGTTTGGAATGGTGATTTTAATTATGAACAAATGCATTTTGGTATAAAGAAAAATACGCGAATGAAAAGTTCGATTCTAATTGAGATAAAATTCGTAATTAATTCGGTAAGAACAAAAATTGGAAAAAAATTGAACTCAAAAAGTGATGGACCTAAAAGTCTTTAAATTAACTGAATTCGATCGTATGCCCGTTGTAAGGTATGGTGCAGAGGCGTGGACGATGACAACATCAGTTGGAGTGATTGAGAAAAAGATTCTGCGTAAGATTTTAGGAACTCTGCACGTTGGTGATGGCGAGTATGGTGGGCAATGGAACAATGAGCTGTATGAGCTTTACGGCGGACGACATAGACATATCGCAGGGAATAAAGATCCAGCGGCCTTGTTGGCTGGATCCTGTCGTGCGAATGCATACAAATGCTACGGCTCTGAGAGTATTCGATGCGGTACCAGCTGGAGGTAGCAGAGGAAGAGGAAGGCCTCCTCTGGGTTAGAAATATCAGGGGGAAGAGGATTTGGCTTCATTGATGGTGTCCAACTGGCGCCGGTTTGCACGAGAAAGAGACCACTAACGCGATTTGTTAAACTCAACCAAAATAGAGTAAGCAATTATTGCGTTGATTGGCGATTGATAAAGAATATGAAAAGTAACAAAACTGCGAAGGTTTCTACATTAAAATCAAGGGATGTTCAATCAGTTTTACCCGAAAGAATGTCGAGAAGAAATGAAAAGGCCAAAAGAGGTCGTCTGTTATTTGATGATAATAAACCAATTCATTGGCAATGTGAATTATAAAAAGGAATTGGTTCAGAAAAATGTAAGGAGTGCAAAGCGAAACGTAGGAATATTTTCTGCACACTCTCCAATAGATTTATGTGAATTTAGGCCGAAGAAATGAATGACTTAAGCGGTCTCCTTGCCAATCAAGAAGACGAAGAATCATTAATACGAGATCCTGTTTTAAGCGCCTATTAAAACTGAACTGAGTCATGAGCTGGAACTATTAACAACAAGCGGAACTGTGATAAGATTTATAAAATCTCAGAGGAAAAGATAACTTGAACGCGTGTTTGAAATACCCAAAGAGAAAACAATTCGAAAGACAGTTGAATTACTCCGTATTAGAGGCGGAAGAAGACGACGCCCTATAAAGCGATGGCTCGAAGACGTGGAAGTTGACCTTGAAAAACTAAACGTGCGGCGGTGGGAGGAGGTGGTCTTTGATAGAGACAGACAGATTTTGATGGCACAAGGTTGTGAATGAAGCAATGATTCACCAAGAGCTGCGCTGCTAAGAAAAGAAGAAGAAAAAGATAAAAACTAAACGAAAGAAGATATGGGAGTGAGTGGCGTAACTGAGTGGGTTTGTTCGTTCGTGACTATCTTTCAGTGGATTTCTTTGATGGTCGCCCCTCAGTAGGCAATGATAAGCCACCAGTTGCTTTTTTGCAATGAAAAATCTCATCATAGGAAACTTTCTCTACTCGGAACTGTCGTACTTTTACAAGAATATGGAATAAACTGTAGGGGAAGCTCAACCAGGCACCTAGCAAGGATTGTATTAATATTTCAAAATCAAAGATTGAGTACTAAAATCTGAATCTCACCGCAAAATTATATTCTATTATACATCTCTATGAAATTCACTTTTACAAATAAATTTGCATACTCCCAAAGAGACGTACACTCTCACACGAACTTATATGTATATAAATTTATATATTAGGTGCGCAACTAAGTTCCCGCGGGTTATCAATAGATGCCGCCAGCAGTGTGTGCTAGTCGATTCTAACATAACCTAAGCGTCATAAACCAAGCTTAGACATTTGGTAAACAAACTGCTTCGACACATTAATGATTTTGTTTTGGTATCAAATACTTTTGGTTTTGTGAAAATGTCTGATTTTGTGCCGAATAATCGTCATTTACGGGAAGTGCTGATTTTTGATTTTTCTCTTTCAATCGTAAAAAAACGGCAGCTGAAGCGCATCGAGAGCTACAAAAATTTATGGAGATGCTGCTTTCAGTGAAACAACTTGCCGAGATTGGTTCCGTCGCTTCAAAAACGTTGATTTTAATGTTTACGACCGTCCGCGTGAAGGAAGGCTTAAAAACTTTCGAAGACGCTGAATTGGAGGCATTGCTCAATGAGGATCCGTGTCAAACGCAATAAGACCTTGTTTCAGTATTAGGAGTTACCTGCCAATCTATCAATCCATTTCCAAGCGATTGCATGCTTTGGGAATGATTCAGAAACAGGGGACTGGGTTCCTTGTGAGTTGAAGCCAAGGGATGTTGAACGTCGTTTTTTCGCCTATGAACAACTGCTCCAGCGGCAAAAAATGAAGAGTTTTCTTCATCGCATCGTAAAGGGTGATGGAAATTGGATTTATTACAGCAATCCAAAGAAAAGACTACCCGGTCATGCTTCTACGTCGTCGCCTCGGCCGAATATTCACGCTGCGAAGGTTATGTTATGTATTTGGGGGGACCAAGTTGGTGCTATTTATTATGAACTAATAAAATCAATTGATGCGATTGAGCCGAGCACTGCGCGGGGCGTGAAAAGGTGATTCTACAGCATGACAATGCTCGGCCTCACAGTGCCGCACCCGTTAAATCCTACCTGAAAACACTAAAATGGGAAATTCTACCCCACGCGTCATATTCTTCAGATATTGCGCCGTCCGATTATCACCTGTTCCGATCGATGGCACATGGTCTAGCTGACCGGCAGTTCCATTCATATGAAGACATCAAAAAATGGCTTTATCCGTGGATAGCCTCAAAAGATGAACAGTTTTACCGCTACGTTATACGAGATCTACCAGAAAGATGGAAAAAAGTAGTAGGCAGCGATGGGAAATACTTTCAATAATTCACTTGTAACCATTTTTTCAGAATAAAGTTGTATTTCGATCAAAAAAACAGCGATAACTTAGTTGTGCACCTAATATATCTATATATATATATTATGTATATATCTATATATATATATATTATGTATATATCTATATATATATATTATGTATATAATATATCTATACTAATATTATAAAGAAGAAAACTTTGTTTGTTTGTAATGAATAGGCTCAAAAGCTACTGGACCGATTTTAAAAATTCTTTCACCATTCGAAAGCTACATCATCCACGAGTAACATGGATTATATTTTATTTTGGAAACAGGGCTCGAGATATAGGTCAAAACGTGGACCCGGGTATCCTTTGGTTGTGTATGTACAATATGGGTATCAAATAAAAGTGCTTTAATACGGGGTAATTTTCATACCTATTGATGACTAGGGTCTCGAAATATATGCCAAAACGTGGACCCGCCGTGTCTTTGCACCGAATTAAACCAAACTTATGCACATTGTTAAGTAAGTATTGAAAATGGGTTTCGTAAAGTTTGGTTGTAATTCGGAGCACTGGCAACGGGTACAGCGTTCTTTTGAACCAGCCATAATGTCGCTTACTTTTTTAACGCTTGGGGCGGAACTGAACTGTCAAATTGACAGTGTGAGTTAGAATGTGTCAATATTTCTTTCTGATTTGGATGCCATAAGGAAAAAACGTAAGTGAATAATTTCTTACGAAATTTGAGAATTTTATGTGAAATCCGAATGAAATTATGTGTTCGTAATTCGTTTTATTTTTGGAAAAATATAAATGGATAATGGTTAAAAAAGCTCCAATGCTTAATAAAACATATAAATTGAAACGAAAAATTCATGGATGATCAGGAAAAAGACGATTGTTTATTCATATGCGTTGATTTGAAATTTAAAAACAATCTTCTTTTTTCCTGATTTTCAATTTATATTTTATATTTACTCAAAAACAAAAAGAAAAACAAAAAATATTGTTTATGCCAAAGCGCTTGAATAAAGAATAAAGAAATAAATAATATGAAAATCATATATTTTCTGTTCTAAACCATATCTATTCTATTTTATATATATATAAATTTGCAATAGTCAGTAAATTTACTAGCTCATTGAATTTGCGCTGCAGAAACCACAATAGGAAATCAATTTCTGAACTTCCTTTGCTCTAATTGTTATGAAATTCATTGCCAGCATTGGCTTCAAGTCTCGCTTTTTCTGTTTCATTTCAAGCAAAATATAATTATATAGAATATGCATGCATTTCAAATTTGCTCAGTAATTGAATTTGCTTTTTATGCACTTTTCATCAAATAAAAATCAGTTCATTGTCTCGGTTTGGTTCGGTTCGGTTCGATTCAGCGTTGGCAAACAAAGATTATCAACGACAAATGCAACAATTCGCTGCAAGGAAAACTCTGAGAAGGAAATAGCTTAGCTTAGATGAGGGAATTGCGGCCAATACAAAGATTACTATCTCAGTCATAGAAAAAATGTGTTATGGATTAGGCGATAATTATAAAATGAAATTTTACCGCATTTACGACTTGTAGAAATGAAATGAATACCGATAAGCAGAAAATCTGGGTCGGTAGAGTTTTGGAAATAGAGCAATAATTTGGAAGTTATTTATCTTTGGATGAAAGAAGTGGAATTTAAATGTTTAATTGAGGGGTTTCGAGTCCGCGTTGTAAGTTTTTTTCCCGAGTTAAACTTCCGATATCTGTGCTTCGACTTGAAAGGTTTAACACCGGAAGGAATCAACAAAGCCTGGCTTAAGAAGGCCTATGGCCTATGAACTGTTTCTACATTTCTGATTATTTCTGGCTTATTTCCAAGGGATTGTCTTATGGAGAAGAATTATCCTATAGAAAAAGAAGATGGTGACTCAGATGATTTTTAGCTTCCGCAAATTAGCGCTTAATATCACACAGCTGATTAAATAATCATTTTTGCTCTCTAATGTCAGTTAGCTGCTTCGATCTCATTGAATATGTTTTTTTTTTTGTTTGTGTGATCCCAAATCAATTTTAGAATGAGTCAAATACCGTCAAATATCATCGAATATCGTTCAAGTTATTAGTTAGAGGCAAAAATAGCATCGCTTAGGAGCTAAAGATCGACCATAAATCAGATTTACACCATTTGCGCAAAAATATTGGAATAATTTCGAGAGTATATCACTTTTCTTCCAAAAAGTTACATCCTAGTACACTCAGTTTTTTTTTACAGTGGGCTAAAATTTCAAAGTTTTACTCATAGACATTTTTTTTGTATTACATCAAAAGTAGGTTTTAGAAGAATAAGTAATTTTTACACAGAAGTAGTTTCGTCAATGTTTTTTAGCCAAATTTCATGAGAGTCATTTTTGTGGAACAGTTTAACCCCCTAACTTCCATTTTTGTGTGCCAGTGATTTAAGGGGTTAGGGGTAGTCAGAGGCCCGAAAAAATGATGATTTTCACGAATTTTTTTTTGGTACTTAATTAATTTATTTAACAAAAATAAAATCATAGCATAAAAACATCATGTTTTAACTTGACTTCACCAAAATTTCAAAAAAAAAAATTAATAATTGCAAAAGTTATCGCTGTTTGTGTGAAGCCCATTTCTCCAGAAGTCCCTTGCGGTGAACATCACAAGTCCTTGCAGATTCATCTAAAACCAATCGGACAAGAAAAATTAGTTTTATTAATAGATAATCTTGTGCCTGATCGAAGCTTTTTTTTTTTTTCAAAATGAACAAAATGGCGGCCTCAGAAAATTTTTTCCAGATTTTAGAGCAAAAAACCAACAGTTAATTGTTAAAAAAAAATCGAAATTTTTGAAAAAAAAAAAAATCCTTCGATCAGGCACAAGTTTTTTATGTTTTTCAAAAGCTGTATAAATTTTATTGAAATCTACGTAGCGGTTTTAAAGTTACAGTGTTCACCAGTTTGAAAAACATAGTTTTGAGAAAAACGCATTTAAAGTTTTGCTATCGGCTCCGGAGCGGCCGAGCGCCCTTTGTTAATTGTTGAATAACTTGAAAAGTATTTGTCGGATTCACTTCAAATTTTTACACAATATTTTTAAAACATTATACTTTAAGAAAATGCAAAAAAAAAAAATCAATTTTTTGAAAATTCTGACTACCCCTAACCCCTTAAAAAAAAGTGCAAAAAGTATTTTTATTAGGGCACCTGAGAACTAAAATATTTGCAAATTATTTTTGTGGAATATTTTATTCCCCTTTCCCCTTTTGTGGGTCAATTTGACCCCATTACTGAGAAAATAACACATTGCTATATCATTTTTAGAACAGAAAAGGGAATACATTGAGAGAAGACCATTTATGTCCAACAAAGTTATATTCCAGTCCATTTTAGGTTTTTTTACAGTGTCTAAATTGTCAAAATTTTGGTCGTCGATTTTTTTTTTATTGAATTATAAGTATTTTAAGTCGTTTTACTGATAGAAGTGTTATTGTGAATGTTGGAAGTAAAAGAGTATTTTTTGTGGAATATTTTAATCCACTACCTTGCCTTTTTGCGGGCCAATTTGACCCAATTTTTGAGCCAATGACAAACTGCTATATCATTTTTGGGACGAAAGTATTTGTATTAGGGCACCTGAGAACTGAAATATTTGCAAATAATTGTTCTGGAACATTTGGACCCCTTACCTCTCCTTTTGCGGACCCGCTTGACCCAATTTTTGTGAAACTTGCAAATATTTATTTTAAATAAAATATTTGAGACCTAAAATATTCTACTTAAATATTTCCCAGAAAATTTCCGGAGCCACAAAAGCTTTAAAAATAGGCGTTAATTCGTAATTAACAGATATTCTCGCCTAACTTGGTAGTCTTAATATACAAGAGAGAAAGAGCTGGGGAAAATATTACAATTCAAAACTTTAATTTTTGCCTGGCTGAAATAAATGCTGACAAATAGAGTGTGCAATTTCGTTTTAGAATACAAAATAGTCCCTAAAATTATTTTCTATTCAATTTTATACAAATACAAAGTCTAATACAAATACCCCATACAATTTATATGAATCTGCTTCATCGGCATTATTTAATGCTATATTTGGAAATGAATTAAATATCAAAAGAGAAAGCAGTTGAAATAAAAACGCAGTCAGCAGTGGTAAAAATAGAGGTACTTCACTGTAAAGCCGTTTTTTTATTGTTCTGTGGTCTAGCTTTTAGCATAAATGCATATACATACCTACATATGCAGCCCTCTGGTATTCTAGCATTTGCTTCCCCCTGTTTTTTGTTTGTTTTTGTTGTTTGCTCCACAACTTGCGGAAAATGTTACAAACAAGCAAATAGATGCACCGCGTATGTAATTGATCTGTACTTAGTACTCACTACGCATGTTTGTTTTGTTCTCTCTTTGCCTGTGTGTGTGCATGTCTGTGTTTTGCATTCACACGGCACCTCCGAAACGGAACGAAACAGCGCATCCCATCGAATAATGAATGCGCTAAGTGTAACGTAAACGCTACACCAAATTGAATAACATGGAATGGAAATGGCAGAAATAAATAGAGAATAAAATTAAAACAAAAAGCGCAAGGTGAACGCAGCATAAAATTAAAATGAAAATATATAGTAAAATAAAAAAAAGTTGTGTGAAAATTTGCTGAGACCCCACCAACTGGGCAAGTAAAAAGTCAAGCGAAATGACTGGTGATGGTGCGGCCACTCTATGGTGGTGGTCTGTAGTATTACACACAGTTTTGTAGTCAAAGAACTTTCTCCTCAAAGCGACTTTAATTTATTTGTTACACTAATTATAAAAAAAAAATTTGGTTTTTTTCATTCTACAAATGGGTTAATAAATTTTCCGCAACACTGAAACACAATCGTTTTGGATTTTCTGTTTTGCTGGTTTTCTTTTGTGTGAATTAAGCTGCAGGTGGAACAGTGGGAGAAACTAGGGGATATAGGTTAATGGGTGAAAATAGTAGTGAAATATTAACATTTTCGAAATAAATAATTATTAAGTAAGGAAAGCAGTAAATATGATACGAAAACTGATTTAGATGAATTTTCTAATGTATAAAAATGTTAGTTGCTGTGTAAAAAACATTCAACTTGAAAACTTTCATCACTAGCAATAACTGCTTGGAGCTTAGGGAGAATTGTATTGTGCATATTTAGTTTGAGGAAAAATAAATCCATTATATTTGCGTACAATTTTTGGTTTAAAAATATTTTATAAATTGAAATTAATTATTTTATAATTATTTCTGTGATTTTATCGACATTTTCGTCATTATCGGCATTTTCTTTAACACCTAAAATGTCTCAACGGAATCGATGAAACCAAAATTGCACGTAATCAGCTGTTACAGGATCGGCACCATAAAGACCATTCACAATTCACTCATTCAGTGGCCTGGCTCGCAGTTTCGGCTTTATGAGAGAAAAACTGTAAAATGTACCGAATTCGAATTTTCTCTTTGTTGACTTCCATTGTTAACATCCTGTAACTCACAACAGAGTGAAATAAACAAAAACCAGGAAAAGAATTGTTTAGTGTGAAATGTCAACGACCAAATTAGATTCTTTGGTCGATACCTTACGAGTTATGGATCACTACACGATTTACAGAGAAAATAACGGATTTCTTGTTCGCCAAACTAATATGAAATCTCCTCTGAAAAAAAAAATACTAGTTGTTTCACTAAATCCTATATTCCATCCAATGTCATCTTATACTAAATCACTCTCGCTTTATATTGAAACCCATACCGTCCTTTCCTATCGAATCCCATGCCATCCGAACCTGTCCTATCCTACCTTTATTATCCGATCTGCCAAACTTATGGAGAGTGGGGAATTCGAAGATTGAGGAAATGCCACCTGAGCTTCTGGGTGATCTCGTTTATGGGTTTACGCCAGTAGTGTGGGGCAGCTAAACATTTTTAATAAATTTATTCGGGCTCGTGGTTCGAGGAGTCTTCTAGTGGGTCACTCGTGCTATGAAGAGGTTCTTCATGCGTTAATGCATTGTGTGACGGTAAATACCTCATGGGGTGGAATTTAATTTTAAATCTAATCCAAAGGCATTTAGGAGTTTTGTGAAATTTAAAAAATCTAACTGTAGCATACCATCAGTAGTTTTTCTTAATGAAAAGTTTGCTAGTAACAGATGTTGTTAATCTTTTTGCCGTATTTTTTAGGTCGGTTTTTTTCTACTGACAGCGCTCAGTGCATATTCAATTCTTCAATAAACTTCGCTATTAATTTTGGCTCTCTGACCAAGTCTTCCGATGATGTCTCATATGGGATTCCTAAGCTGAACTGTCTTTAAAAACGGATGTAGATGGGTTTTCTGCTTTTTTAATTAAAAAATATTTCAGCTTTGGTTTTACCCTTGGCATGGCTTTTAATAAATCACTCTCTTCAGGCATTTTCGTTGACGATTGAAAAGTTACCTATATTAGTCCTCTGTTTAAGAGTGACAATAAAAAATCATCCTTAACTATAGACCTTTTGCTAAGCTTATAAAAATGTCTAAAGTGTTTGAATATATTGTTGGGAAAAAGATAAAATTTTTGACTAAAAAATTAATATCCCCGAACGTGTTCAGAAGGTCTCTCTTAAATTTGCTCTGCGATTTTTGAATTTTTCTGAGCTTACGCCTTCTTATAATTCTCGCTTGCTTCTAATAAGCCTTAAGATCTTAGAACTGTACACTGTCCTTTATGTTTAATGTTGCTAGTGACTCTTTATATTGTATTTCTTTACTAGATCACATCAATTTTAATATTCGACAAAAAGTTTACGTTCAGTACTCCCTTTTTATGTTGCTAATTAGAAATCTGTGTATGCAGGTTATGCCCCGATTGGGTGTGCTTTTAGTGAATTAAGTAAGAGTTTGAGAGTTTGAGTTCATTCGGTGTCGAGTATTGATTGATTTTTCTTAACTGAAATTCAACTTTCCGAAGTTTTTATAATTTTAAAATTTTTGTGCTTTAAGTAATAACATTTTTTTGCCTATAGTCTGCAAGAAGCGTATATTTTCATAGACTAAATTTATATAAAAAATCAATGGAAATGAATGAAAATAAGTAGTGCTTAATCATTAGAGCTGTGATAGTGATGCAAAATAAAAGGCTAAAATATGCATGCAAAAATGCATGAGAAAATCTGGAATTTGCACGAAAAAAATGCAAAAAAAGACAAAATATGCACGAAAATATGTATGAAAACATGCAAAAAAGCCCAAAATAATATTCGAAAATCGCTCAAAAAATATCGAAAATGCAAAAAGGGTGGTTTTTTCTCCTGGGCTAGTAAAAATTTTTATTTCAGTTAGCCAGATACTTATATTAATTCATTGTTGTAAGTCAAAACAAGATATTGTTTCAGACTATCGAACGAGAAACACCGCCGTTTTTCAGTTAAAATTGAGTTGTAGGTACGTTCTGCATCCACTGATGTAGCCACAGCAAATTTAAAAAATGTTATTTCACATGGTTTCAATGCTGTTATATATTCATTTGAAGCGCTAGCTCGTGAATCTCCATTCAAAATATCATTAATTTCAAGCAAGGAACTATATCCAACATTCCAAGATAACACTTCTTCGAACTTCTTCAAAAAACGGTCGTCGGTCATTGTGCCTAAGATAGAATGAACTTCTTCATACAGCTCTATACACTTTTTCAATTCAAGTCCTTTCGATTCCAATATTTTGATCTTGTCTGTGATGAACATGAAGTTAGCATTTACGAATGCAAAATCTTGTCGAATATTGGCCGCTCTAAACGCTTTTATTGCATGTCGGATACGTTCCGAAACTGCATCATTCAAATAATCAACAACCGATTTTACAGCGTCAAATTTGTCAGCATATTAATCAAATGCTTGTAGCCAAGTTCCCCATCTAGTGACAATTGGTTCGGCTGGCAGTGGAATGTTCGGATTTGCTTGCTTAAACAGCTGTCATCGAGCTGCTGACTGTGAAGGAATTTAAAAATTTAAAAATAGCAATACGTACTTCGACGAAGGCAGCCTTTATTTTTGATCTCAACAAATTTACTTCATGGAACTTTGAAAGAATTAATTCTACCAACCGATGCAATCCATGGGCAAAACATGTAGCGTGTAGCATTTTTGGGAATAAAACTTGAAGAGACTTCTTTGCCGAAATCGTATATGCAGCAGCATCGGTAGTAACGAGTATAACCTTTTTCATATTGAATTCCTTCAAAACAAAAGAAACGCAAAGAAAAAACTCAAAATTGAGTCGTTTTTCGAGCGTTTAGGTAAAGGCTTATTGATCTTTTTTCTATATCCCTTTTTTCATCCAGAGTAACCCAAATATGTTTTCCATCAGCTTTTAAACGCAATTTTTCAATCGATTTTTTACACAAGTGTGGCACATAATTACGACGAAGTGTACTTTGGTCTGGAACTGATTGTGAAGTGTATTTTTCTATGAATTGTACTACACTCGGATGATTCACTTTATTTAATGGAATGTAGGCTTCAATTAAAGTTTTACATAAATCCATATTGAATTCCGAAAGATTTGGCCCATGTTTCTGTTGATAATTTGATATTAACATTTGGCTCATTTCACGCTCAGAATTCTGTTTTTTTCTTTCTTGAGCATCCTTGTGTTTCACTGAATCAATGTGCTGTTTGACTTGAAATATTTTTTTCGCAGAAACCAAACAATTGCAATGTGAACAAAATAAAACTGATTTGTCCGACCGAAAAACATTAGAAAATTGGTTTTTCATACGCACAATAAATTCACCCGGCGTTTCTTTTCTATCTTTTGGCATCTTAACCCAATTTTCAATCAACCGATTACTTCAAATACCATGCAATAACTGAGAAGAATATGATGGAACTTACTGCGTTTGCTATGCATTTCATACTAACAAGTGACGCATAACACTTGTCGTTGTGTTCTCTTCACAAATCATAGTAACCAATAATTGCGCCAAACTCATTTCGAGGAAATTTTCGAATCTCATTTTTATAAACAAATTTGTCGCCTCATTGGAGAAAGCAAATAAAAAAAATTTTGAAACAGACGGGTGCACAAAATGTTAAGATCTGTTCTTTAAACGAAAGTTTAGCTGCGAATTTTTTTTTCTTTATTTTTTGGTTAGAAGAATTACTTAAATTTCTTAAATTACTCAAAAAATATGCAAACATGAATTTTAAATCTAAACATGCAAGATATACATGCAACATGCATTTGCATGACTATCACAGCTCTATTAATCACTATACTTTTCCATCATTTTCTATCTAATTTCATCACTTTTTTCCTATTCCATCTTATGCTATTTTATTAATATAAATCCTATCTCATCCTATGGCATCTTATATTAATCTACCCTATACTGAGCAATTTTATTCTAGCCTTTCCTATTTCATTTCTCCATCCTATTCTATCCTTTTCTGTCTAATTATCTCCAATCCTACCCAAAATTGTACAAAAAAGTTTTGCAGCTTTACTTTTCTTGAACTTTCGAAATTTCTACACTCTCAGTAATATAATTTTCTTCTGATGCTAAATCTTAACTTAATCAATGGCTTTGAAATAAATTTACCCAAAACAATAATTAGGTATGACAAATTTCAAATTGTTAAGCAAGTGAGTCGAAACAGTCACGCCAATCAGTCAGTTCACTTCGGTTGCTCACTAAAGAGGAAAAACGAATGAGAACGCACAATAGTAAATAATTATAATATTACAACAATAATTCGACAACTAATTGCACACTTGCGCTTATTACTTAGTTAATTTCCATTTTGAAAGCCTTCAGAGCTTGCAAAATTTTACGCATTTTGAAAAAAAAAAAAAAATGAAATAGCGCAACAAATAATAAAACTAAACAGAATGGCAATACTGAGAAGGGGCGATATTTTGATAAACATAAACTTTTAGTTTTATCACGTTTTTTTTTGTGCAAGATTAACGATTTCCGCCTTCAAATTGAGGATATATTTTGTTGGCTATTTACTGATACTTTTTTTTGTGTGCGCAATGATTTTCATGATTTTTATGATATCTTAAGTTGCAGCTTTTGCCACAGACATGGTGGCATAGCTTATTGGCAGTACGTTCGCATTGTACTCACTTTAGTTACTGCATAAGTAGTAGTTAGATTACTGACACTACTGACCCAGTCAATAAGCGTGATTACGATGCCAGCAAACCGCTGAATAATCATCATAACTCCGCCAACGGCGCTTGGTCATTCAGCAGGTTTAATGAACAGCAGCATTTCATCTGAGTATTCGGTTGGCAAAGCTGGCTTGACCGACTCGTTCGACCGCCTATCTAGTTGACAACTCAATTGGCATCTGCATGGATGCAGTTGATTTGGTGATGGCGCAAAAGCAAACCAACAGTAATACTCTCTAATTGCAACTAAGCAGCCGCGTTGTGGTGGTCAAGCCACTGCGTCAATTTGGCCAATTCGCAGGAGGCGCTGCAGAAAAAGTAAATGAAAAATGCAAAATTGCAAAGCGCCACTACCTACTTGGCTTCAAGCATCTGCGCATTGGTTTTTCTCACCACCACATTGACGTTTCCATCGGTTTATGTAAGCAGTTAAGTCAATATTATAAAATAAGTGGCACCAAGCGTTAGTTATCATATATTTGTGTATATTCGCGTGCTTGAAAAAGTAAGTTCAAAGATATATTCACGACTTACCGGAGGCTTTGACTTTAGCTATAGCCTTTCTTATTTGCTCTATCTTCGTACTTTTGGAGCACTTTTTTCTCGCCTTTGTCATCTTCATACTCAACTTATGCATTGCGGTTAGCCGCTTTGCCTTTCAGTTCAGCAGTCATCTAATGGCAATGCAATCCAACATAATTATGACCTAATGCAATGATAATTTCAATAAATGACAGGCAATGGGCAAAAGTTAATTGGAGCACAATAATGTGGCGATTGCTGGCCATTCTTGCAACGTTCAGCACGTACCTTTCCACTCTACTTAATAAACGAGTTGCACTTAAGCAGCTACCCTGTGTTGATTTTTCGAACAAAGGCTTTTGCTTCAGTTATTCGTATCTGAAATGGCATTGCAGTTTGTTTTTAGGGTTTATTTCTTATTGTTTTTGTTAGGTTTTCTTCAGTGTTTACTTTCGAAGTCATTGTAATCTTTCAAGTAGCAGTGCAACTTGTACATCTACTGGCACACCGATTTCCCGAAATCAACATTTTTTATGCGCGCCCCAAGGTAGTTAGATAACGGCAACTGGTTTTGCTGGAAATTACCTTAGACCTTTTTATTACGAAAATGTTTCATTTATTAATTTAACGTTTTCTTTTTTATGAATACTTAGAAATAAAAGTAAAAGACAGCACTGAATATTCAGTAGAAACAGAAGACTTAAGTAGCAAACCTGCTGGTAATGGTTGCATTACTGATACCAAACTATTACTAGCTGACTCAAAGTAAGACCGATAATAATGAGAATTTCGTGAAATACTTACTAGGACGAGCAAAAAGAGCAGAGTTTACGACAAAAAAACTCAACGGTACCTTAGCTGGTGAAAAAGCAACTGCAAATATGCATATTTATGTCTATACCAAAATATGAATTGGAAATTAATAAAAATTTAAATAAAACATTATTAAATTAAATAAAATTCCATGAAACAAATTATCAAAATTTTAATATAAATAAATAAAGTCTAAATTAAATACGAAAAAAGTGATAAGATGAAAAAGTGAAGAATCCAAATATAATAAAATAAAGTGAAATGAAATTAACGAAAAGCAAATTAAATAAAATTTCAAAAATAGAAAAAATATTTCAATGAAAAAAATTAAAATAAAACAATATAAATAAAAAATAATTAAATTAAATTAAAAGAAAGTGAATTAATTAAGACTTAGTAAAAAAACTTAGGTTAAAAAAATGAAATAAATAAAGATTAACTAAAATTGAATAAAATAAAAAAATTGATAAAATAAAAATTAATTAAATAGAATAAAATAAAAAAATAAATAAAATAAAAATTAAATTAAAATGATAAAATATAATGAACAAAATAAATAAATTAAAGTTAAATAAAAGTAAACCAAATAAAAAAACTAAATAAAACTGATAAAAATATAAACCAAGTGAACAAATAAAATAAAACAAAGTAAGTAGACTAAAATATGTAAAATTTCAACTAAATCAAATCAAATAAAAATAAAAAGTAACCAATAAAATAAAATTAAAAAATAAAATAAAATGAAAGGGGGAAAAATATAAATGAAGCGAAAAATACCAAAAAAGAAAAGTAAATCAAAAAGAAATAAATTAAAACAAATTAAATAAAAAACTAAATAAAATTCAATAAAAACGGAAACAAAAATTAAATAAAAAAATAAAATGGAACAAAGTAAAATATAATAAATTTAAATAAAACAAAAGTAGATCAGATAAAAAAATTAAACAAATTCAGAAATTAAAACTTAAGCGGAAAAAAGATAAATTAAAGCAAACTAAAAATAAACAAAATAAATATGAAAAATTAATTGAAAATAAATAAATAATAATAAATAAATTTGTAAAAAAAAATTGAAAACATTATAAATACATCAAAAAATTAAAAATGAAAAAAATCAATAAAAATAAAATTAAATTAAATAAAATTCATTAAAAATTAAAGAAAGCAAATAAAGGGGAATATTAAAAAAAATAAATATAAAATGAAACAAAATAAATAGAAACTAAATTTAATTAAATTAATTAAAAAATAAAATAAAAAACTTTAATAAATGTTGAAATGCAATCTTGCGCACAACGTACATATCCATGCAACTCAGATATTTTTTTTAAGCTTTATGACTCTCTTACTCTGTACCAAAAATAGCTGACTTGTATTTTAACTGCGATTGAATAAACAGAGAATTATAATATAAGCGCTAAGTGGCGTGTATATGTTTGATACTTTATTTGGATGCAAATATAAGTCGCAAGATATATATATTATCCAACAATAAAAATAAGAAAAAAAATCAAATAAAAACATTATAAATAAATCGAAAAATATAAAATAAAACAAAATCAATAAAATAAAATTAATTTAAATAGAATTCAATAAAAAAAATTAAGAAAGAAAATAAAGAGGAATATTTGAGAGACAGCGGTCGCAGTTTGAAATTTTAATAATTTTTTAAATATGTGTAGTAAATATAGTTCATTCTCCTACAAAAACATTATAAATCCATATAATTTTCAAGCTTTGTACAAATTGGAAAAAAATATCTAAATTTCGCACTTTTTAATAAGATTCTTTAGAAAAACTTAGAGTACGAAACTTTATAGCCCTTTTTTTTTGGTACATCCATACATTAAAATGCAAGTTACAAGTGGCTCAAAAATCGCGTTGATTTTTGGTAATTTTATATTTTACTGAAGTTCTTGCGTGCCTCCTTTTATTTACAATATATTAAGCATTCGTTATATGGCGAAAAATTCACAAGGCTGACAGGGGAAAGTTATAAAAACTCAACACCAATTTTGCGTTACTTGAAACTCGATCTTTATCATATCAAAATGCAATGGGCTATAAAACTGCGTACTTGCAATTACTCTAATAAATCCGATTAAAATATTAGAAATTTTGTTAGTTTTTTTCTGAATTTGCACCAAGTTTCGGACTTGAATTTATATGGTTTTTGTTAGAGAATGAACTATAGTTTTATTAAAAAATTATTAAAATTAAATAAAAAATAAATAACTTGTGAAACCGTTATTAATAAGTTCCTGTGCTGTATTTATTTAATGCACGATAGTTTTGAGTCTTCAGATTCACTATTGAATGAAAGTGTGCCAGTGAAATGTCGGATCGATCATAGCATGGAAAATATCGCAGGCTGGCTCTATACTATTTGAGTCTTACATAAAAATTTGGCCTACATCTTAGATAATAAGAAAAGCTCAAGAAGTGCAGCCTCCTGATATTTTCAGGTGCCACAAATTCTTCGGTTGGATTTTACAAAAGTTATTTTATGTCACTATTGGAAAACTTTAAAAGTTGGGTGGAAATTTGGGTGGGTATATAGGTACAAAAAAAAAAACCCAGCAGATTTCTTTATCTCTGCATGGGTATATCGTACTTAGTGAGCCTGTATCTCAGTAATCTCCCTTGCTCACAGATGAGTTAGCCATTTTAGGTGCTAGCGGCGCAGAGCTTACCAGAGCTTACCAGAGCGAGGATTCTTTTATCCTTTAAATATACATATAACATATATGTATAAATATATGTATGCCCATGCAGAGATAAAGAAACCTGCAATGTGCTTCTTTTTACCTACACACCCACCCAAATTTCCACCCTTAACTTAGATGGAACACAAAGCCCCTTCGGATGTGCGAGAAAATATTTCTAGACTTAATTCAGGTCAATTAGAAATTTTTTAATGACATTTTGGTAATTTCAGAACTATTTCTCTTCCAGCAATCGACACTAAAACCCATCGTAATCGTAAACAATGGCGTACAAAGATGAGTAGACACCGAGAGGAACATTGAGATTTAGAAAATTGCTTTATTCAAGCCAACAAGACAATTACTGTCCTAGAAAACTGTCTATCTTTAAATAAATTTTAAATCTAACAGAAGATTTATTTTTTTTTTCTTCAAAGTGAAAAAGCTATTCAAGGTCTAACGCAAGGGGCTTAAGCACTTTATGGCATCAGAGTAATGAATAAAACTAATGAAACAAGTGAATACGTATTAAATTAACAAAGCAACAGCACCAAAAAACATTAGTATATACAAATAAGGTGCAAACAAATTATTGGAAAACTTAAAAGGCAGACTAAAGGTTAATTACAAATTTTTTTTCTGCCATAAAAATTTGTGCTAATAAATAGAGACAACTTTGAAGTACTTAACTACTCCTCAAGCCATGCCTAGTCTAAAGATACGATAAAGCACATATTTGTATTTGTATTTGTAAATTTGAATTGTGTAATAATTACGTATTATGCACTTGTATGCGTATCCATATGCACGCCCACTTAAGTATGCATAACATTGCACAGCAATGACAAATGAAACGAAAATGACTGTGGGGAGGTATACAAACTTGGCCAGCCAACACCCAGTACTTTAAAGCACGTACAAACATAAATACCTACATACAAATGTGACATTTATAATAAATATAGTGGCTTTAAATAGGCTCGACAAAATAGTATTTGATGTCAATTTTTTCAAAATAGTTCACTTCAGTATTGAAGTATATAAGAGATAGAGATATACGAATACCTGACGTATAAAGGAAAGACGGGTAAGAAAAAGTAATCATATTTAGTTCATCATTATAGTAAATGGTAAATACGCTTAGGTGTACGTATGTTTTTGTGCACATAAGTACAAAACATAGCCATCTACAATAATTATACAGTATGCATAAATCATTACGTTCCAGCATATTTCTTTTTCGCTCTTTCGCGCTTCCACGTTTGGGCTCAGCGTATGGGTGTACTAAGGCAGTGGGGGTGTATGCATTCAATCAACTCAGTAATGCTAGCCAAAACGGGCGTTGCCTAAATTTTTTACTTTCGATTTTTTCACAACTATTTAAGCATTTCATATTTACCTGTTGTGTTATGAATTATTATTAAAAAATTTAGGTAATATTTACATATTAATTATTTGACATTGAAACTTTTGTTTGTTTATTTGATGTACCTTAAAAGCACAGCACCATAACGGCCTGAAAATATGCTAATGGATTGCTAAATAATCAAAAAATGCTGATGCGTGCGAACAATATTTTTATTTTTTATTTGCTATTTTTTGGATTCAATTATTGAATGCGCCACAATTTACATGGGCGGTATTAATGAATGGAATAAGAATAATTGCGACCAAAATTTAGAAGGAGAAAAATGTGGTATGAAATACGTATTAGGTAGCGCTTATAGAGGGTTCTAGGCGCAAGCGTATGCCTGTGTTCAACTCGAAAGTTGGACCTACCGAAAACAGTTAATTTATATTTATATTTTTCATTTTTTTACATTTATATTTTTATACTTTTAATTTCGTTTTTATATTTTTAATGTTTATATATTTTTTATATTTATTTAAATTTTAAAAATTTTATATTTTTCATAGTTTTATGAATTTATATTTTTATATTTTTTATATATATAGTTTTAATATTTTTTTTTAGATTTTGTTTATATTTTTATATTAGTTTTATAATTTTAATATTTTTTATTTTGCGCTATTTTGATATTTTATATATTTTTTTTATTTTTATATTATATTTTGGTGGATGAATGGAGTATCTTTTATGATAAGCGTTTTTCTGGCATAAGTACACTCGGAGGCTTGCCATTGCCTGCTGAGGAGCGATCGCTGTTAGAAATAGCTTTTCCATCATTTGGTATTTAACTCGCGGAGATTTGAACCCACGCACTTCTGAATGGTACTTACGCACCAATCCATTCGGCTATGACGGTTAAAAGGTTACTCGACTCTACAGCTGTTTTAGCTGGTAGAAGCAGATTCATCACACGGCGACTCTCAAAACTTTAAACTTAATTATCTCAAAACTACTTTTTTCGGCCTGGCGCACAGTGCGGCCGATTCCCGAAAAGCTGGCCAAAAGTCGAAAAAAAAAGTTTCTAGATAGAGTTTTTTTTGTCTTTGGGTTGGCTAGAGTAATGCCTTGAGTAGTGAAAACCGTTCATAGCAACGTCCTGTACCCTAAGTATCCTCTGTATTTTCAGTCGCAACGTGGCCTTCGTTTGAGCATCGTATTACTGTCGATAAATAGTGAAAGTTGTACACATTTGAAAGATTTTGTCAAATAAAAAACAAACTATTCTGAAATTTTAATATGTTGCTTACAACATCAATGACTGTCGCCCGTATTAGAATTATATTATTATTTCAATCATTTCGTATTTTTTTACTTAAAAAAAAATTAAAAAAAGAACTCGAGTTTTAGAGTGTCAAATTCAAAACCGTGCCATTTTATCAATTTTGCCTTTTTTTTTTTGTTCTAGTAGCGGGACATAGCTACAGTCAAACTGATTAATAATTTTTTTGGGTTTTGTGTTTCAGATAAATAGAAGAGCCAAACTGGACCACACCGTGCAAGTCCAATTTTTCGGGGGGGGGTCAAATTTAGCGCCATTTTTTAAATTATTAAAATTAAAAAAAAAAATTTTGGCATTTTTTATGTAAAAGAAGTTAAAGAAGAAGGTGAAAAAATACAAATACTTTTTTTTATGGTAAAAAAAGTTCGTGAAAACCCCTAAATTTTTGAGTTGTGTACTACCGGAACAGGTGCTGGTTATGCACACCTCACGCAATTATAACGGGTAACGAACATAAAGTTTAGAATTTTTTATGTCCAAGAAGTTTTAAGGGCTCTTATAAAATTTAACTTTTTAGCAATAAAATCATTAAAAACTTCCATTTAATGTTTAAGCATAATTTTTTAAAGAAAACTATTATCTCAATCATACTAACGGTTTTCTTAGAAAAGTTTTTTAAATGATTTACTTTATTACTTGTTAAATGCATGAATGTTATGCACCCATTCCAAAAATGTAAATCTCAAGTTCATTTGTGGTTAAACGAGTGAAAAACTGTAATTACATTTCATGCCACACGAAGTTGATGTGTTGAGCGCCAAACTCAGCTGCCGTAACGAAATGTTGACTAAGAAATGTAAGTAACTGCACTCACACAAGTGCATATCCGCTCACTTTAGCGCGAAATGAGGTACTAAGAAAAAACGGTAAAATAGTCAAATTTATTAGCATAGGGCTGCCATAAATCTGCTGAAGTCCAACCACAACACTGAAGGGGTTCAAATAAAAGAAGTTCGCTCGAAATTATTGGTAAAGAATATTTCCCTAAAATATTATTATTTAGCGCGAAATGAGGTACTAAGAACAAACGGTAAAATAGTCAAATTGATTGGCATAGGGCTGCCATAAATCTGGGTTCAAATAAAAGAAGTTCGCTCAAAATTTTTGTTAAAGAATATTTCCCTAAAATATTATTAGGCTATAAATACAAAGTGCAGCTAATTAAAATATTTTTCTCAAGCAAGCAAGAGGAAGTGACTTGTAAAGCAGTGAGTTGCTGCACCTTTCACTTGGCAGCATCATAAAGGTACTGTTAGGCGAGGCAAGGAAGGTGCTGCCATGAAGTGTGTCAAAATGGATGAGTTTCGGTAAGTAGCAACAGGAGCAGTCACACAAGGCATGGCGAATACTTTTAGAATGTAATTTGTTTTTCACTTAAACGTGATTTGCAGGTTAATTTTCTGTAAAGGAAATACCTTTCTGGTCATTTACACTGCGATAATTTGGCACGACACTTCTTTGTTGTCGTTTTGTAAAATTTAATTACTACTGAGTTGGAATTTTCTTATTTCTAACCTTTCATATTACAGAGATTATGGGCACCTACAATCACTATCCATTGCCATTAAAAAAATTGCTTCTGAACTGAACTCAACTGAGGAAGATTAAATAGCAAAAAATATAAAAATCAATTTGGCTAAAAGTTTGGGTTAAACAGTTTAGAATTCTATTGAGCCATCTTGAGCGTTTACTTTTTGGTTTGTTAAAGCTTAGTTCACCCAGCCTAAACAATTAACAAATTATTCTACAACAAATATCGTAGGCTACGTCAGCGTTACCACCTTCAATCATAACAAAAATTGGTGAACGTTGAAGTTACACACAAAAAGCAATAAAACGCAATGTGTACTCTTTAACGTTTAGTTCGGAATTCATGAAATCCTACTAATATCCTTACTGATAACCAGGTAGCAATCAAAGTTCTCAACTCTTTCTAGATTACCTCAAAGCTGGCGCTGGAATGACTTGATAAACTGAATATCTTGCGCCAGAACAACAAGGCACGTATGCTATGAGTTCAAGGCCGTATAAGAATTACTGGGGAATGAAATGGCAGACAATCCAAGGTTGACCCAATGCCCTTTTGTGGCCTAGGAAAGGGTAACTTCTTCTTTCTTATTCTCAACCGGATTTACTGTTATTAAAATCAATGACGGGTACCTTTAAGCTAAACATATTGAAAGGTTGTGTGGAAGTAAAAAGGATAATTTTAAAAGCAGCCTCGGTAGTCTAGCTTAAGTGCACTATCCTGCCATCCCAAAGGTTGTGGTTTCGAATTCCATGTAAAGCACGGTCCTTGCACTTTTCCAAATTTACCTATTATCCCTGTTGATAAAAAAAATTTCATTCCTTAGACCCAAAAACTGATCCTTTACATCCTTACTCCCGCACAAGAGTCAGCGCATTATTTGCAATATGGCTGCTAAAACAAGCAAAAATAAAGAAAAGTGCACAGGTACACATTGCATCGGTAGCCCAGAAAGAGGAAGCGGGCAATCGCGGTAATAGTGCAGACACACCACTTTAGCGAAGTCCTCAACCATGTGTTGTGTGATCCTTCTGCTAGAAAAATGTGAAACACAGATGGCGCTCCAAGCAGTAAGAAGGCGTTTTTTCTAAGAAACAACAGGTGGGCTTTTCCACTACTTAGGACTGATAGCGGCAGGCTATTCACCTACCAGAATCACCTAGTCAGAAATCAAATAGACTAACGAAAACAACGCAAGACAAATTTTGTTGAGGCCCTATGCTTCCGAGAGGAGTGAAAAAGGAAAAAAAAATTAGCAACTTTTTCAAGCTTTGCTCATGACATTCCTACTTCAAGGCTCGCGATGTATGCTAAAATATTTCATCCTTTGGGGCCATCTATGTTGATATAAAGCAATTATGTCTTTGAGGACTGAGTTTTAATGATTTCCTTCAAAAGATATTTGCATAAACTAAGTAAAAATAATTAAATTGGTTAAAAAATACATATAAACATAACTGTACCTATATATCATACATTTATATCACATAAAAGTCGATCAAAAATATATCAAACACCTGGCAACTCAGAAGAAAAACTGCCAAACTGTTAATAACCACCTTTTTTTCTTGCTTTTTAACTGTTAATTTATGGATTCATATTCAAAGGCAATGAAAATGAGACAGTTTGCGCTGATTTTACGCGCAGAGCGGCGACGACGTCGTCGACCTCAAATACCGCAGCGTTTTATTTCACATGCAAGAGTGATGAACACTTGCACTGGCCATTACGTAAACACATCACTGCTTCTGTTTGGAGCTTTAAGTGCTTAGCTTAGCTTAGTAAAATAAGCAATAACGAAAATAAATTATTTTATATTTGCCAATCAAAGTGGCTAGTCGTATCGTACACACATACACACATAGGCATGTAGACGTAACAAGTAGGCATGCACTTACGTGAGTAAACATTTGTTCATATATGGAAAGCTATGTAGCATGAATAAATGTGCGAGAGACGGCGATGTTGCGTGTTGCAACTATGCAATCCGGGTGGCAAAACAAGTGTGAAGAGCGCACGCGTGCAACAGCTGATAAGAGTCTACTGTGGGTGTGATGTGAGCAAAATACAAAAATTACAAATTACAATAAAGCAAAGAAAAAATTGTTTATTTTATTATTTTAAATTATTAAAAAATATTTTATCAAAAAAAAAATTATTAAAAAAAAAATTAATAAAAAAAATTATTGAAAAAATTATATTAAAAAAAATTATTGAAAAAAGTTCTATTAAAAAAAAAATTATTGAAAAAAAATGTATTAAAAAAAATTATTGAAAAAAATGTTATTAAAAACAAATTATTGAAAGAAATTTTATTAAAAAAAAATTATTAAAAAAAATTGTATTAAAACAAAATTATTGAAAAAAATTATATTAAAAAAATATTTAAAACAAAATTATTAAAAAAAAATTATTAAACAATGTGGCGCAAAATTATTTTATATAATAATTCTATTTATATATAATTTTATTTAAAAAAAGTATTGAAAAAAATATTAAAAAAGAAAAATTATTAAAAAAAAGTATTAAACAATGTGGCGCATAATTAATCACCCTATTGTAAGATTTATAATTTTGGCAAATGGTGTCGTACATTAATCATATTTGACACTTGTGAGCTAGACAGCTGCACTAAACAAACGGACAAGCTATGGAGCGCGTAAAAGTTAAAATAAAGCTAGGTACACCAGCCCTCAGGGTAGTATTTTAGGACCTTTGTTATTTGTTTTGTTTATTAATGATGTTTGTTCGTGTTTTTCCTTTGCTATTTTTCTTCTCTATGCTGATGATCTAAAAGTGTATACTGAAATAAGAAATTGTAGTGATTCAGCCGTCCTACAGTCCGAGTTGAATAATTTATTTTCCTGATGCCTTATGAATCGTCTATTTCTTAATATTGGAAAATGTCATAAAATAGCTTTTTCTAAGCTGTAAAAGTATTAAGGGGGATAGATACCTCTTATCATATTAATTATACATATCTTACTTCGTCCGATGTGATAAAAGATTTAGGGGTTTTCTTTGATTCAAAGCTTAATTTTATCACGCAATTCACGCATTCACTCAATTTCTCAGACCCGAAACCATCATACGAATCCTCCTATAGTTCGATTAATATCTTTCCATTTAGTGACAGAGCCACTTTTCAGTCAGTATCATTTATCTTTGATCTCATTAATGACAAAATTGACTGCTCGGACCCTTCTAGAAAGAATACAATTTAATGTTCCTTGCAGAAATTTTCGCCGTTGCAAGATTTTTCGCGTTGGCTTTAGTAGGCCATTATATAGTGTCAATGCGCCACTCGTTAGATCGTTGTCTGGCCTAAATTATCTCTCAACTTTTTTGGATTGGAAAGTTTCTAGGGCCAGAAAAGTATTTCAAATGCAATTAAAAAATTACTTTCTATATAAGAAATCAAAATAATACCTAGTATATATTTGTTATTTTAGTTTCACAATTATTAATTTCGTTCAATTGTAACTGGTATATTTTTATAGAAATTTAACGGTTTCTTATGTTGATAATCTAATTTTACTGCATTTTTAATATTAAATATTGTAAATTTTTATTTTAGTTCTGAATTTATATCTCTCACATTTATGACTGCTCTGAATTTCGTTAAACATTAATCAATAAATAAATTACTGTTATTATCATAGAAAAATTATTTCATCCATAATTTTGATACTTAAGTCAAGGAAAATTTGCCTTCAATTACTTGAAGAAGAAAATTTTCCTCACTGAAGAATATAAGAAAACACAGAAATTTTAAAAGCTTTTTGTTACTATCGTTGTGTTTTAAATATTCTAGCTGGCACCAGCTAGCGTGCACTTTCGTGAAATCCAAGGATTATAGATTACAAGGTTTGACCATCAGCTATGGTGAAAAGCGAAATCGGAAGAGTAACTTCGGCTACCATGTCATCTGGGATCCGGCAGCTGAACTCTGCCCGCTCAAGAATGATAGCATAACGGATTGCGTCTTCCACTTGACACTTGTTAAAATCGCGAAAAATAAAGTATCGATTTTCGGAAGACTCCTCCTTATGTATACATTTTACCTTGCTACACGCTACTTTCACACGTATTCACACACTCGTCCAATCACAGGTGCTATGAGTATGACATCTAGTGACGCCCTTTATGGCCTTCTGAACTCGCAACCTCTACATCTTCAAATTCGAAAGGAAGCGATGAAGGCGGCGTACAGGCTTAAGTTAAACGGAGTCTGGGGAAATGAAGAAAACACTAGTCACTGTCAGATATACCACCAGTTGTCGGAGCGGTGCACACTGTTCTCGATGCCAGAGGACAATCGAGTGCCTTTCGTTAGCTTCGGTAGGAAGTATGATGTTTTGATCCCAGATAGAGATCAATGGTGAAGTCCACAGAACCTATTAACGGGATATCAGCACAATTTCTACGCCGACGGATCCAAACCCAGTAATGGTACCACAGAACAGATGGCCACGGTATTCCTTACGGAAGTCTATGCCATAGTATACGTACGTAGTATACTGTAGTCTTCAACGTAGTATTGGCTAATTGAGAAAAAGTGGCAGCGTAGCGGTATTGGAATTTGTAGGGGAAGTCAAGCTGCTTTGAAAGCCCTTGCTCACTCACGCTGCTCTTCGAAATTAGTTTATCGCCACCTCTGCATCGCTAAAGTCCTTTCTCGGCGAACGAAAACAACAGTCTACAACGCTCTCATCATGCCCTTCCTAACGTATGGCGCAGTAGCCTGGACGATGACAATATCCGATGAAGGGACGCTTGGAGTGTTTGAGAGATAGATGCTGCGTAAGATTTTTGGACCATTGCACGTTGGCAACGGCGAATATCGCAGGCGATGGAACGATGAGCTGTATGAGCTTTACGACGACATAGACACAGCGCAGCGAATAAAGATCGTGCGGCTACGTTGACTGGGTCATGTCGTCCGAATGTATACAAACACTCCGGGTCTGAAAGTATTGGATGCGGTACCAGCTGGTGGTAGCAGAGGAAGAGGACGGCCTCCTTTGTGTTGGAAAGATCAGGTGGAGAAAGACTTGACTTCACTTGGTGTGTCCAATTAGCGCCGATTAGCACGAGAAAGAAACGACTGACGCGCTTTGTTAAACTCGACCAAAAACGCGTAAGCGGTTATCGCGCCAATTAAGAAGAACCAGAACCAGTCGCAGGTTTTTTTTATATGGCAAAAAACCAATAATTCCTGCAAAATTCGCCGATTTCGCTCAAATATTCTCATCGAAGGAACTATTATAAATTTCAAGGGTTACTGTTACTGTGGGTCTTTTTTCAACTGGAATTTCAAATAAAGAATTACCGCGCCACCAATTGCTTACACCCAATAGTGACCTCACAAAAATGTAATAATGTTTACCAAAAAGAAAAAAATCTTGCCTTTAGAAATCAGTTATTTTATTTGATTTCCTGCGTTTAGCGGCTTAAAATTAAAACAAAAAACGAGGTATTGTTTGATGCCACATTTTTAAAACTATTTTTTCTCAGCAATGTGAAAAAGATCATACGCTTAATTTCGTTAGTGGGGCATTAGCACATGCAATTAAATATTATTTGCTTACCGGCACATTTATGCTGCGATATGAACGCGTATTACCGCACTATGCAGCGTATGATTCAAGGTTTTCTCGTTTTAGGTTTCCGAGTTCACGCGCTGGTGCCGCATATTGTGATGATGTTTAATGTGTATCATTTGTGTTTTTGTGTTATTTGGGCTCTGTTTTTTTGATTTTTTTTAATTGTTTTTTGTTGTTGTTTTTTTATATTTTTTTTTGCAAAGTTTTGTGCGAAAACCCGACAATGGCACCAGGTGTTTTATACAGCTCAAATAAATTTTACGTACAAAAACTTGATGAGTAATGATTTCAATCCAAACCTTCAACTTTGTGACTTGAAAATCATAATCATAAATGATTTAAAGTACCTACATTCGTGAATATAATTTTATATTTGCAAAAATTAAAAAAAAATTAACAGAACTGCAAAAATATCAGCTTCCTTACATAATTCACTCTCATCTGCAGCGCTTCGATTTGTAAATTTCAAGGTTAACAGAGCAGCTACTAAATAGTGTTTTTCTGCTCCAAAACACATCAATCAACAAGTATGTATGCACGTATATATGTATTTGTGTGCGTGTGCATGCATGTAACACCCATATGCTAATCAACCGGCAATTTTGGCTGCTTTGGCCAACATGTCTAAACACGACCACTCGTTTGTCGCGTTACCAACTTCGTTCAACTTCGTCATCATCACCAAAAGCGGCGCTAAAGCATTACGTCATTTTTTGTCTTCACTACAATGAGCACTTTTATGCATCGCAAACGCAATAACAGCAGCAGCAATACATAACAACAAAGCAGCACAACACCAACACAGCGTCAAGTTGACACCAACATTTAATTTTCTTTCCGCGGAGTGGTATTAAGAATGAAATATCTTTAGTTAATGGCTGATTGTTATTTCCCTAGAAGGCATTTACACACACGCACACATACATACACACACACAGACATGCATACTTACATGCATGCGCATATTTAATTCATTAGCGTTTGAAATTCGCACATCTGTTGTTTCAGAGATAAAGCAAATGCAAATAAAAAAATACAAAGAAAGATAAAAAATAAATGAAAAAAAATGCAAGCAAAGGAGAAGCTAAAGATTTCGCACTTTTAAAGCTTGTTTAAAATTAGACAGAAAAGTTATAGGTTATCTGAAATGAGTTATAAAGAAAAGATATTTGAGTTCCATAGAATAGTGAAGAATACAACTGTATCGTTCAAAAAATTAGTTCTTAAAACAAACAATGAGAAAATAGTAAATGTTGTTCTTACAAATAGAGAAACTTCAGGATGCAATCAAAGTGCCTTCCAAAGTATTAAAGACATTTTAATTTACCAGCTGACGAGAAACTTCGTGCAGTTTTTAAAATTGCCTTGAAAATACTGTGCACATCCTAGTAGTCAAATCCACTGCCAGAGGTATTTGTGCAGAACATTTTCGGTGGCAGGTGAGTAGCGACACTTCGCAGGGCGGTGTCCTTTCACCATTTTTCTGGATTTTTGTTTTCAATAACTTGCAGAAGCCGCTGACGAAAAGGGTCTGCAGGGTGATTGCATAATCGGATGAGATATACGAGCTGTGGTGAGGTAGAGTTCCCTAAAGCACTTGTTAATTGGGCCGCGAATTGAGGCCTATCGCTAAATTCTCTGAAGATTAACTTATTTTATGCACTACGAAATATAAAATACCACGAACTCAACTCTCCTCTCGCAAAGTCTAATCTTCATAACATGTAAGCGCAACATTGAGGAAAGAGAAAGTTAGACAGTAGTCGCCTTGAATGGATGCAGGAACAGAATTGGCAAAGAAGGTGGCCCCTCGCCGAGTGTTGCACTTTGACTATACCATATAATGCTATTATAGGGCCACTTCTGTTGTGCGGAGTCTTTGTGTGGTGGAACTTGCTTGAGTGAATGACATCGGTGAAGAAGCTGAAGTGGGTCTAAAGGTCTGCCCTCATTGGGAAGAGTGAGACACTTCGAAACACTCCTACTCTAGCGCTTAAGGCAATACTAATGTGCTACCTGAGACATGGCAGGCAAAACAGCTGCTGTACGTACCGTAATTAGACTGCGAGGCTTATGATACAGGCTTGACCTCACTTGCGGCCATTCAAGTATCCTGAGAAACTTTGACAACATCCGATGAGGCGCCCCCTGAAAGTGTTTGAGAGAAAGATTCTGCGGAAGATTTTTGGATCTTTGCAGCGGTTTCGTAGGCCGAATCATGTCGTCCGAATGGATACAAACGCTATGGATCTGAAAGTATTCAATGCGGTATCAGACTGCTTCGTTAAACACGGCCAAAATCGTGTAAGCGGTTATCGCACCAAGACAAAGAAGATCAACGTACACCCTCGTTTGGTCGAGCGGGACATTCTCCACTCAAACTCCATCAAAAGAATAGAGGGAATGGTGCAGTATTTGGATACAGCATGGCTTGAAGTTGGATGGAAGGAGTACTCTGCCGGGAGCTTCCCTTCAAACTCAAGTTCAGGCCAACAGACCACTACAGTGTGTTCCAAGCGGAAGTAGCCGTAATCTAGGAAGCAGCTTGTGTATTAACTGCCTGGAAAGTAAAAATCTATTGTACTTCGGTAGTCAAGTGGCTACTTTGGCCCTGGGCGCGATGATAGTACACACGTAATCGGTCGGGAAATGCCCGGGCTATCTTTCGATCGCGCCCGATATTACACTCGTCTGCATACCAGGTCGTAGGGACATTGTAGGAAACTGCTGGGCGGATCGGTTAACCATAAGTAGAAAAGGGGTTTATGAGGTTGTTTCCTCGCGAAATGAGAGGGTTTGGATCCCATTACCACCGGTGGTCTTTTATTAGCAACGTGAGTTTCGCGTGAACTTAGCGAGCGATGGGCAAGTACACTAACTTGAAAGGTCATGAGGTTGATCTGTCCACTTATGCACGGGAGTCCTTCAAGAGAAATTCTAAGGTTAACAAAACCTCGGCTCTCGAATTTGGTGGGTGTCCTTACCGAATATGTATACGCAAGGTATGCATGCTGTGAGACTCGGCATTACTTCGAGCGCTGTTTGTAGCAGCTGTTGTAGGATGAAAAGGAGTAATTTCTTGCGCTTTTCCGTAGCCTTCTTGACCTCGCGGTCAGACTTGGATACCCTGAGCCTCAGTGCTTTTGCTTGTTGACAAATTTACATACTTAGATCTCTTCATCAGCAATAATTTTGACACTTCCGTGGCAATACATTACCGAGTATTCTAGTCTCGATTGCTCTCAAAAGCTCAAAATATGGCAATGTATAAAGACCTATACTAACAGACAGCAGCGAGGTATGGGACTTTATACAACAGACTTCGACCAAAACCTTGAGGTATGAAAGAAAGATACTACGAAAAATATACGGTCCCTTCCGCCGAGATGACGGAATATATCGGATAAGAAATAATCACGAACTCGATGAATTTATTCAAGCGGAATACGCTGTATAAAAAGTCAACGAATCAGGTGGCTGGGACACACTTGCGGAATGCCCTGTTAGAAAGTTGCCTGTGTAGCAGACCAAACAAATACTGGATTGATGAGGTCACAGCCGACTTGCCGAAAATAAGGATTGCAAAATGGAAAGGCATAGCAGAAGATCGATCGGAAGGGAAAACCGTTGTTGTGAATGTAATGGTCTGCACAAGGCTGTGGTGCAATTGATGCTGATGATAATGATAAAATTGCTTACTGTTTCTGATTAAAAAGCTCCTCATAAAAAAGTGCGTGTAGCGTAGTACATATAACAGAAGTGAAACTTTCAAGACATACTAAGAAAGGGGGAGAGACCCGAGAGAGAATGAAAGAGAGAGAGAGAGAAAGAATATATATTTAAATAAATTCACAACATTTGCAGAGAATACAAATAGACAAAATTTACAAATTAAGGGAGAAGGTCGACCGGTGTAGGTAAACGCCGGGCACAAACCGTGGCAACAACGCGCACTACTCCGAGCGTTTATCACCCGCACAAACGCAGCGATTTCTGGACCGCAGCAACGGCATAAATTACTGCAGGTAATACCAATACATCCGACGCCGGAATGGATAGCACTTTATACGGGTGGGCCATATAGCGTTTGCTTCTTGAACCACCTATTTTTTTGAGAATAGTAACACAAATGACATGTCAAATGTGTTCATAATTTACTTAAAGGTTTGACATTTACGAAATTGGATGCTATAGGCTTGAACAAAATTGGGAAACATTGAAAACCTATTTCCAAAGTGATGAGTCTTCTTCTTCTTTTCTGAATTTCACATCGGTGGCTACGTCAACAAACAAAATTGTCGGATTTGGGGCTCAGAAAATCCACACGTTACCGTAGAGAAGCAAATGCATCCACAACGAGTCACTGTTTGGTGCGGTTTTTGGTCTGGCGGCATCATCGGGCCATTTGTTTTTTCGAAAATGAGCGAGGAGCCGCGGTTACAGTAAATGGCGAGCGTTACCGTGACATGCTCAACGAGTTGTTTCCAAAAATTGAAGAAAGATGACATGGACGACATTTGGTTTCAACAGGACGGTGCAACTTGTCACACTGCCAAAGTTACACTCGAACTTTTGGCTACCGTTTTTGAAAACCGAATAATCGGCCGAAATTCCGATATCAATTGGCCGTCTCGGAGCAGTGATTTAAGCCCGTTAGACTATTTTTTGTGGGGAGCCGTTAAGGACAAATGCTATGCGAACCATCCAGAGACGATTGATGCTTTAAAACACGAAATCGAAGTTGCCATTCATGAAATTGGAGCACAAACAATCGAAAATGTGCTTCAAAATTGGGTTGATCGAATGACCTACTGTAAAGCCAGTTGTGGCAGTCATTTGAACGATATTATTTTTTATTCATAAATGACAATGTTCGATCTTCAAAATAAAAAAAAAAGTTTGAAAAAATATTGATTCGCATTTTTTTTATAGCCGATTCAAAAATCAAATTTTACATGGCCCACCCTATAGTACGCACAATCACTAGCCAGGAAACGGAAATAAGCGCCAAAAAGTAGGAGCCAAAAAAATTGGGTCCAAAAAACGCCCCAAGCCGTAGGCATCAAGGACATGTAATGCCAAAAAGTAGGCACCAAAATTATATTTCCTAAAACTTTGCACCAACAAACAAGCGCCAAAAAGTAGGCAATGTTATTTCTCACTAGAAATTAGCAACAACAAGGAAAAACTCGGGAAAAATAGTCTAAAGTGTATCTAAGATATATATAAGGTATAGCTCTCTCTCTCCTTTTCCTCTACGTGATATCTTTTTTCTCTCTCGCGGAACGAAAATGCCCAAAACGTTGCATGGCCTTGAAATTTTTCTCTCCATTCACGCTCGTCCATCTATGCCTAAGAAGTTTCACTTCAAAAATATCTGCGGTTCGGAGTCGGTTTAAAACTGTAGGTCCCCCATTTGTGTAACAACACCAAGACGCACGCCACAAATAGGAGGAGGAGGTGTACGCGCCAACTAATATATGTATATAGGTATATTAAGAAGTTTAAAATTTTGGTGCAAGTGTGCCGATTTTTTTTTTAATTTTGAACAAAGTCTAATTACATGATTTTTGTTGTCACATAAACTTTACTTTTATAAAAAATAATCAAATTAATTTTATTTATAAAGGGTTTTCCAATAACAGGTGTTATCTATCGCTATCGAGAGATTATTAATGATTTTTATGGCCGAAATTGGACGGTATTGATCTGGACAACGTGTATTTTCAACAAGACGGGGCTACGTGCCACACAAGCAACGAAACCATTGAACTTTTACGGGAAAAGTTTCTGGACCGTGTTATCTCTCGAAGAGGTGATTAAAATTGGCTACCGAGATCTTGTGATTTAACTCCTTGTGACTTTTTTCTTTGGGGCCACGTGAAAGAGAAGGTCTACGCCAAGAGCCCAGGGTCGATTCAAGACCTCTAAGACGGTGTTCGTTAGACTATCAAGGACATATGGCAGCCACTTTGCAATTCGGTTATGGAAAATTTCATGAAAAGTATATTGTCCTGTAAGCGTGGTCGTGATGGTTATTTGCCTGATGTTATTTTGCACTACTGACGGCATACCTTCCTCTTTATAATAAAACAAACATCTGATCATTTGTTTTAAAAAATAACATTTTTCTTTGAATATCAAAAAAATAAAATAAAAAATGAAATAATATTTATTTATATTTTTGTACAAAAAAATACAATAATATATATTTATTTTTAGAATACAACTTTTTTATATTTTTGTTTATATAAATATAGTTTATACTATAAAAAAATAATGTATGCATGCATATTGTATATACACCCTATGATCAGAAAGTACCGGGAATATTTAAATAAAACAAAACAGAGTTAATTTCAGGCAGATTTATTTTGTCTCCTTCAAAATATGACTCCTCTGAAGCAACGCACATATGCCAACGTTTTACCGAGACCTCCATGCACCCCTGGTAGGCCGACAAAGGGATGGCCTTCAGCTCCTTCCTCGCATTCCCTTTGATCTCCTCTATCGACTGAAATCTCATTCGACGAAGTGGTAACTTCAAATTGGGAAACAAAAAGAAGTTGCACGGGGCCATATCAGGTGAATACGGTGCTTGCACGATGGTATTTAATTGGTGTTTGGTCAAATAATCCATCACTACTTGGGCTCGGTGCGATGGCGCGTTATTATCATGCAAAATCCTAGAATTGTTTGGCCACATTTCCGGCCGTTTGCGACGTACAGCATCTTCAAAATGGATAAATAATATTCTTTATTGACTATCTGACTCGACGGAAGGTACTCATGGTGTACTCCGCCTTGGCAATCGAAGAAAACAGTCAACATCACCTTCTCGGTATTTTTTGATCATAGGGTACTTATATTGTATATATGAACAACATATTAAAAACTTTTGGCCATTTATTTATTTTTAATACAATTTTTGTAAGTTTTTATAAAAATATTGTATATACTACAAAAAAAACCAGATATAAGCACATTTATGCAAAAACAAAAACTCGTTTGATTTCACCCAACGTACCATCTGACCTCTTTAACAGAGTAAATTGCAGTTCTTGCTGCACTCACACAATAAATCTACTTTCTTTTCATATAAATTTATAGAGCAATTATCCCATATAACCATGGAGATACTTTGTAACAAAATCACTTCAAAATCCACTTACTACCAATAAAGATTGAGTGTAACATTCACACGCCAAATAAAACTACTTTCTATCATAAATTCTAGCACCAGCAACAGCATCAGCTCAGTGCATTATTCATCAGCTAAACGCATTCTTTGAGCAATTTTAATTTCGTGATTGGGCGCAATTTGATGAGTCGACAAATTTTTCAATTAATCACTTCAAATACAAATAAAATTTCTACAAATTTCACACTGGCGAAGCTGAAGTTTCACTACGTATTATTTTTTGTATCGAAATCTCACTTTATTGCGCTTAATCTCAGCTTAAACTCAAAATGTGGAAGACACCACTCGCTCACAGATAAGAGGGTCATTAGTATTTACACAAGCCACTAAGGGCTAGAAGTGGTGCCGCAGTGGAGCAGCAATTGACTTACTAAGCCAATAAGAATTGAGTTTTAGGGTCAGCAGAAAATGAGATGAAATTGAAAAGTAGCCGAGCGACCATACAAAAAGTATGATTTATCAAAATAAATACCAAAAGCCTTCATACTAAAATTTAGATGAAGGCACAATTTCCCAACAAAGAAGAATCGGAACGTTGAAAGGGAGAAAACCAATGAAAAATATGGAACAAAAAATATAACAATTGCATGGCAGCGGCTGCGGTTGCGGCTGCGGCTGCTGTGACTTGAATAGCCGGCGCGTCGATGTAATTGTGGCAAGTAAAAAGTTAAAATACGATTTAAGCAACAAAATATCGGTCAGTGGAACTCTGTAGCAACAAAAAACACAAACAACAACAAGCACCCATGGTTAAGCAAAGCAAAAGTAAATCGGACAAAATCAAAACAAATAAGAAACAATTGAAAATGAACCACAACAATGAGCACAACGAACGTAGCCAAGTGTGTAGCAACAGCAGTGGCAGCCACTGATTTTCTTGTGGCTGCTTCGCTTGATTCACCTATTATTGAGAATTGACCACAAGTCGCTCGAACGACACTGAATCGATCGATGCACGGAGGCCCAAGAATTGATGGGAAATGTTGGTGTGCGTGCGTGTGTGTGTATATGCACTTGTGCTTATCACCGTTAGAGGTCCAAGTAGTTGCTACATTTTGGCCACCACAACGTAGAACCGATTGCATTCTCATCACCTATCAATGTTGAGAAAGCTTGAAAGGTGTGCTCGTTACGCATTGGCCAGTGATTATTATCATACAACAATAATTGATAGCAATGGCGACAGCATACGATGTGTGTAATCATCATCATCATCACTGTCATCATCGACATTGTTGCTCAAATGCATTGTTGTTGCAGCTGGCGGTCCAGCGCCACTTTTACCTTCTCAAATGTGGCGATAGACACGCTATAATTGCTCACGACCAGAGTTTCAATTTCAGTTTCCATGGAAAGACTTAATGCAAACTGCCTACACACACACACACACACACACATATATGAATACATTTCATATTTTCTTCTTTTTAGTCTTAATACTTTTTCCCGCATTTAAAAATCTTTCTTTGACATTTGAGTCGCTTTATTTCTTTGGTTTTTGGTCATCACGACTGGCTCAAGCTGAAACAGCGGCTTCACCACCACTTTAATAGTGCATTTATGTATGTGCCTCTTCCGAAAAATAATAAAAAATGGTTATAAACAATATTAAAACGTTAATAGCAAATCGTACAAGCAAACTGACAGTGACCCGTCAAACAATCATAAATACATTAAATGACTCTTTCAGAAACAAAAGCTCACGAAACTCAGCAGGTAAGCACGCGCAGTAAAAACGCTATAATTTCCAGTGAAATTTACCATTTTGAGTTTCACTAGAAAACTGCGCTGCAGCTATGCATACACGTACATACATATGTACATAAGTACTGTATTAGAAAATCCCCTACAATATGCGACCAGGTATGTATGAAGTAGTTTGTAATGCCGAAAAATTACCTTTCATTACGTTTGGCATTAAAAGAAGTGTGACCATTCAAAGAGAAAATCTATGCATATGCAGTTATCAAAAAGCAGTAGTTAAGCAAATTTCTTTTTTCCCCCTGTGAACTGTGTTAATATACTCGTGCATACTCGTCTCTTGCATATTGTATGTGTTGTATTTGCAGCCATGTATTTTAGAAATATGTAACATGTACGATTTACAACATTAACATGCTGTTAGCACTCAACATAGCACTGTCGTTTAATCGCATTAACATTTAACGAATACAGGTATATACCACCTAAAGCCCTCAATGAAGGTGGCACGCGACCAAACAGAGTGATTTAAAACTCACACTACATACACACACGCCAGTTAAATTTATTTTTGAAAATAAAATAAATTTGTTAAAGTTTTATTTTTATTAGTTTTATTTTTATTAAAATGGAACAAGTTTGATTACACTTCAAAATAATTTGTTCTTTACTCTTCAAGGTGACTTTGAAGACTACTTTTAACATTAAAAACTATACTTATTCAATTTATTTTAACAGTTAGATTTATACTTAAAATGAAGAGAGAAAGAGTTCCCCATTTACTATTACAACAATTACAACAATTAAATATATAACTTACATAGCTATAATAATTATTCCAGTTAGATAATGAAGAGAGCGAGAGCGAAAGGGGAAAGTTACTTATAATATATAACTCGCCTCTCCTTAAAGAATTCGAGTCTCGTCGAATCTTTTACAAATATAATATACAATCCGAAAATTTAATAGTTTCTTATAGTGATACAGATTTAAATCACACTTAACTAATAACTTGAAATATATTTAAGTTGTTTAGCGGTTTTTTTTCCAAGATAAATATTAAACTATATTAGCCATAAATATTCATTTCTTATTCTATAGTTTACATTTTAAAAAAATAAATATAGTGTGATTTAATATAAAAAAAATATTAACGAATAGTTTTCCATGTTTTGCTCTACAAATCCATTTCATTTTTTTTATTATTATTATTTTTTTTATTTATTTTTATTTTATTTTATAGACTTTAATGGGCGTCTAAATTGTGCAGTGTCTACTTTATTAGGGTTGCTGTGGTGGTATCTGTTAAATCTTTTAGCAGTTTTTTGTCTAATTGCAGTAGGATTTTTAATATATAAATTAGATTTTTGTAAATTAAGTGTAATATTTTCTCTTTTAATATTTTCTCTATCAATGGTTTTCTTTTTAATTGCTTCAGATCTTACCTTAACCTCTTTTAAATTTATGTGTAACTTATTTATAAAATCAATTGGTTTTAATTTAGTCGTGCTGTGAATTGTATTATTATAGAAATTAACTGCTTTTAGTACTAATTCTTCAGAGTCATTAATATTTTCAGCGTTTTTTAATATTCTTATATGCTCTAAGAGAGTCGAATGCATTCTTTCTACATCTGAATTTCCTGTGTGCGAATTCGGTGTTGTAAAATGAGTTTCTATATTATTTTCTTGACAGAACAGCTTTATAAGTGCATTATTAAATTCATTATCCATAATAATTTTATCAGGTTTTCCTAAAAATGCGATTCGCTCTTCGATTTTAGTTTTAATTGTTACCATATTTTTGTCATTTAGTTTATGTGCCGTTCCTAATTTCGTAAATTTGTCTATTGTTGTCAAAAAACTAGTCTTTTGTATCTGAAAAATATCTATATGTACTATTTCATTTGGTTTTTCTGGTGTTGGAGTATGTTGAAATATTTTATTTATTGGTTTTCTGTCATATTTGTTTTCATTACATATTCTGCAGTTATTGCAATATCTATTTATAAATTTTAATAATTTAGGATTATAATAATTATCTTTTAATTCTTCGAAATTCTCCTGGATTCCTCTATGGTTACCTTTAATATGAATATCATCAATGATATTCAATAAAGATTCCTCGGATTCAATATCACTAGCAACTTTTGTACAATTTATGAAATTTATTTTATTGTTACTAGAAAATAATTCAATTAATTTGTTCTGTATTATATTATATTTATTATTGTCAAGCTCCGAGTATACCCCAATTTTTCCTCTTTTTATTTCACGTCTAAATAAATCATTCAAATAATGAGTATTATTTAAGTCATTCTCAGACACATATATTATTTTATATTTTTTAAAAAGTATTTCGGTTTCTTTATTTTTATTTTTAACTATTCTTATTTGCGTCCTATATTTATTAACAATTTTATTTATTCTAAAGAAATTAATATTTACATTTTCTTCCGTACTATGATTTACTTCAACTCTGCTCAAAAAATCAGCTACCTTATTCTCCTTTCCCTTAATATATTCAATATCGAGATCAAATTCATCTAATAATATTTTCCATCGGATGATTCTAGAATTGGGCTCTTTAAGTGAATAAAGCCATTTCAAAGGCTGATGATCAGTTTGAACTAGAAACTTTCGACCAAAAAGGTATGGACGGTAATATTTCACTGACCATACAATGGCTAATAATTCTTTTTCCAGCGTTGAGTAGTTTTTTTCATGTCCATTTAAAGTCCTACTGGCGTAACTTACTGGTTTGCCATCCTGGCTCAACACCGCGCCAATAGCAGCATTGCTTGCATCCGTGGTCAATACAAATTTTTTATTAAAGTCTGGATAGCATAATATTGGTGGATTTGTTAAAATTTTCTTCAATTTTTCGAAAGCGTCAATATAAGATTTGTCATTAATATCAATTTTACTATTTTTTTTTAAATATTTTATTATAGGGCTAGCAACAAAGGAATAGTTTCTAATGAATTTCCGGTAATATCCGGTTAAACCTAAAAACGATTTAATTTCTTTTACTGACTTTGGTAGCTCCAAGTTTTGTATTATATTAATTTTCTCGGGGTTGGGCTTTATCCCATTATTTGTTATGATATGACCAAGAAAGTTTGTTTCTTTCGATAAGAATCTACACTTATCTATTTGAACCTTTAAATTGTAGTCATTCAGTTTATTAAATACCTTTTGCAAGCTTTCTAAGTGTTCGGTTAGCGAGGTTGAAAAGACTAGTATATCATCCATATAAATTATACAAATTTTATTTATATAATCAGCCAAAATGTAGTTTAGCATTCGCTGAAATGTAGCGGGCGCGTTTTTGAGACCGAAGGGCATTCGAATGAACTCGAAGTGACCACGGGGCGTTGAAAAAGCCGTTTTCTCAATGTCGCTTTCCTCCATCAAAACCTGATGAAAGCCTTTCGCAAGGTCCAAGGACGAGAAATATTGCGCCTTACCTAACTTGTCAAATAATGACTCTATATTTGGCAGAGGAAATTTGTCATCCACAGTTATTTCATTTAGCTTCCTAAAGTCTATAACTAATCGCCATTTCTGCTGGTTCGAATTATCGGACTTCTTTTTAACAATCCACAAAGGGGAATTATAAGGCGATTTGCTGGGGCGTATTATATTTTCTTTTAACATTTCATTTATTTGCTTTTCTATTTCATTTTCTAAAATCTGTGGATGCCTATAATTCTTGCAGTATACTATTTTATTAGAAGTAGTTATTATTTTATGTTTTACACAGGTAGTTGTAGTTAAATTTTGGTTTTTAATATAAAACGTCTTTTTATTTTTATGTAAAAAATTTTCTAATAACTTATTTTCTTCCTTATTTAAGTTTGTAGGCATTAAATCTTTGAATTTATCCAGCTCAAATTTTTCTATATAATTAATTTCCTCATAAGAAATGTTAAATTTATAGTCAATTAGTTTTATTTCGTTATTATTTACTTTAAGAGTATTATTTTGAAAATCTATTATAGCTCCAAAGGGCTGTAAAATATTTATTCCTATTATGCAATCGAATTTTTTATCAATAAAATTAATTAATTTAACAGACATGGTGCTATTTTTTTCTTTAAATTCATCCGGCACATTTACTATCACTTCATCTATAATAATATTATTACCGACCAGGGTATTTAATAAAATTGGTTTTATTAAACTTTTCTTTATTCCTATATTGGAAAAAAAATTATAATCTCCGAGGGTAGTAGCAGCACCACTATCAATTAGGCATCTTGTTTTTGTATTATTTATAGTTAATATTACTATGGGTAATGATAATTTCGAGGCTGCACAGGAAAATTTTCTGTAACGTGAATTGCATCAATTTCCATTGGTTCTTCATTATTACTTAAATGTCTATTATATGAATTTTGTTGATTTTGTCGTAAATTACTAAAATTTTCTAAGTCATAATTTTGGGTTTGTTGTTGCTGATTATTTCTGTTAAAAGTGTTAAAAGTTTGCGTTTGAAAATTTCTGAAATTTCTGTTACAATTATTAAAACCACCACTATTATTTCTGTTATTACGGCTACTATAATTAGGAAAGGTGCTTGAATTTTGAAATCTTTGAAAACCATTCCTATTTAATGAATTATTTGCATTTTGAAAGTTATTATTTGGAAAGGTATTGTTATTTCGAAAATCATTATTGTTTTGAAAACTTTTATACGCAAAACTATTCGCTTGTTTATTATTTACTAGTTTTATATCTTTTAATAAATTATTTTCTAAATAAAATGTATAAGCTATGTTAATAGATCTAATATTATTTTGTAGCAAAAGAGATTTAATACTAATAGGTAAGTAGTTTACATAAATATCAAAAATTAATTTTTCATTATTTTCAGGTGTATACAAAATGTCAGGTTCTAAGCTATACTTTGTGTTCATTAAACTTAAAATTTTACTTAATTTATAATGTAATTCCTCAATGTTTCTAGCTTCTTCGTTTAGAGCGTCACTTCTTAAATTAAAAAAACTTCTTTTTACTCCAAATTCCTCCTTAAGCTTAACTATTATACCCTCCCATGTAGGGTTAAATAAGGTTTCAACCGCCTTTAACGCCTTACCTTGCAGTCTGTTGCTTAATACTGTTTTTATTGTCTGTACATGTTCTGCTGGCGTTAGCTGCAACACAGTTGCGACGTCCCTCAGGTAGTTGCTGAGCGTATATTCACTGCTCCCGTTAAATGCAGGCAAGCTCCTCGCTTCACGCAAGCTCTCAGCTAGCGTCAAAGCCATTGTGGGTGTTGTTGTTTGTTCTAAGCAAACGCTGCTCTGCTTCTTTCTCTAATGATAGCTGGCTTGCTTTCTCTTTCGTCTTTCACGCCGTTAGCACTGGAATGCACACCGTACACTTTCTTCTCTTTTTCCGTTAACTTTTAACTTCTAGTAATTTCTTTTCCTTTTTTTTTGTTTTTTTTACGAAGCCAATCTTTTTTCTTGTTTGTCAAAGATTTTGTCCGCTTTAAATATATATATGTACAGTAGTCATATCAATTTGGGCAGTAAAATTGCTCACAAATTATGCACAAATTTGCCGTTTTGCACTCAACTGCGCTAAGTTCAAATTATTTTCAACGATCATAAATTTGTTAGAACTATTCTTTCGGATTAGTTATTACACGAAATATTTTTTTTTTTTTTTTTTGGTTTAGTTTTTAGTTTTTAAGTTTACAAAAATTTCGCTTTTTGCCACACTTTAGTAACTTTTACCAATTCGTCCTTCTTATATATTTTTCGATCACTTTCACAATTTTAACCGTACTTTTTCTACAGATGAATTAAAAAATTTCCTTTACTGTTCCGTTTTCTTCTTCTACTTAGCTCTACTTTTTTGGTACACCAAAATCGCTTGTAATTTGCAGTTCACATCGGTTTGTTGAAAAATTTAACATTTTCTTTTTCCGATTATCACTGGATATGTTTTAACTAACATATCCCATCCTCGTCGCCAGTTAAATTTATTTTTGAAAATAAAATAAATTTGTTAAAGTTTTATTTTTATTAGTTTTATTTTTATTAAAATGGAACAAGTTTGATTACACTTCAAAATAATTTGTTCTTTACTCTTCAAGGTGACTTTGAAGACTACTTTTAACATTAAAAACTATACTTATTCAATTTATTTTAACAGTTAGATTTATACTTAAAATGAAGAGAGAAAGAGTTCCCCATTTACTATTACAACAATTACAACAATTAAATATATAACTTACATAGCTATAATAATTATTCCAGTTAGATAATGAAGAGAGCGAGAGCGAAAGGGGAAAGTTACTTATAATATATAACTCGCCCATAATAATCTTGCATGTATTTATAAACAAATGCGCACAAATGCTTATGTTGTATTACTTGGTATTAGTTTTATGCAAAATAGTAAAACTTTTAAGATTAACAGCACACTATTTTGTTGTAGCAGCCTTACTCAGCTTTGCCTAGGTCGATGTCACTTTGATTGTTATGAGGAGGGAGAGTGTTAAATAAATTCCTGTGCAAACCAGCAGAGTCAGAGTTTACGGTTCTTTTAGACTAATGAAGGGCATGGTGTGCTCAGAGCATGAAGACTGTTAAATGAATTGCTGTGTAGAAGAGTAAGAGATTACTCTCCTTCGAGAACTACGAATAATAGGCAAGCTAAAGAATGCGGATGTTGGAAGGATACATTTTTTTGAAGTGAAAACTTCTTTAGAATCGTTGGGAGTGATTTGAGAAAAAGTGAAACGAAAAAGCGACACCAAAAAGAAGAAGAAAAAAGATATACGTATGTATATGTATGTATAGAAAATGCTTCATTACCAGGCACACAGAAGGATGGCATAAGCAAATTTAAATTTGTGAATTTATATATGTATGTATATATGCGGATATATGTATATATGTTGTGTGTATGTACATATGTGGCTCGCCACAGCAAAACATACGGTAAAATTTCTCAAGAAATCCAGCGCGCATTCATAGGCACAGCGCACATTCATAGGCACAGCATTGCATGTACAGTAGGGCGGGTCGATTTAAAAATCGCTCATTGCTCTATGAAAATCGTATTCTAAGGATCAAAATAAGAAACTTTGCCGAAGGAACCATACCTCTAGAACGAATTCTGATGTCCCCCAATTTCAAAATATCACCATTTTTGGCCTTTACATGAAAAAATCAGCTAAATGGCTATGTTTTTTCTTTATTTTTATTTATTTATAATATTATCTATTTTTTCTCTTAAGAAATTTATTTAGTCAGAACATATGTAAATGAATGAATGTGAGTTATAGAAAAGAAACTAAAAAGTTCGACCCATATTGGGGGACATCAGAAATCGTTTTAGAGGTCTGGTTCCTTCGGCAAAATTTCTTATTCTGATCCCTAGAATATGATTTTCACAGAGCAATGGGCGATTTTTTTGCCTTCCCACAAATCGACCCGGCCTAATGTACAGTAACCTTGAACAGGCAGCTGCGGTTGTCGAGCATTTAGAAACATATATTTACATACATATATGGGTGCAAACATATTTACGGAGCCGCGGGCACTCGACTTGACAAAAATTGAATATTGGCAAATAATTCTACGCGAAATATTCCAATATTGACTATTCGAATTGTCGAGAAAATTAGCATATGGGCGGCTCGTTTTATGAATGAAAGTACTTGCTCTTAGAACTATGAGCTCGAATTTATAAATCAATTTTTTGATGATGAGTTTTTGTTGCACAGTACAATAGTTGAAACTGTTCGGCGCCGCCGCGACTGTTCAGCGCTATGGCAACTAGGATGATGGCCGCTACGCCTGCGCCTATTAATGCATTTTATTCTTGTAGTCGCTAGGCATAGAATTTTAGCTTTGGACGACATACGCATTTACAGGAATAAAGTGAGTGGCCTATGTGTGCGGTTGTATGTAGATGCATATGTGTATATTAATAAGCATTGTTTTGCTGGAAGTTCAGAACACAAATATGTATGTACGTACATAGGCTAGGCCATAGTATAGCATACATACATATGTATAAAAAATTCAAACCAAGCGTCCTACGAATGTTTGTGTGTATGTTAGTACGTCTGTGTAATATACGCGCTACGACGCTCATAATAGCAACCGCGTGTCCTGTATTGCGTCCGTATTTTTACATATATTCGTAAATATTTTCTTTTTTAAATGTTTACCGCAATTATGCCGAAAAATAATGCAGAAAAGTGTCGTGAATATCGACAGAAAAAAACAACAATTGACACGGTATTTCAAAGATATGTTGACAACATCGAAACCAAAGCATTTGTATCATATTTTAGCTATCATAAGCCACTCATATCATTTGTTGAAATTGAAAACATTGAGGATGAATAAAATATGAACTTTATAGCAATATTATAATGAACCTATAATTATCCCGCTCCTAATGCTGCCTTCGTCTCATTCTCTCTCAGTTTGTTTTACGGTATTGCAGTAGTGATCTGACTTGAAGCTAATGGAAATGCAAAGAAATTCAATTATTCTCAAGGAAAATTTCGCAAAACTTGGTACGAAAATTTAATTTTCTTTATAAAACACAATAAGAAAGTAAAAATGGAACTTTACTTGCGATGTTAATGACAAGTGTGTATTTACATGAACACGTAGATGCTTAAATATGTTTTGCGATGAATTTACCGTCAGCATCAAAATAAAGTGTACACTATATATCGAAAAGTTTTGACTATTTTTTTAATTTTTTAATTTTTATTTATTTTAATTATTTTTTAATTTTAATTAATTTTATACAAAAAAATATTTCATCTTACTATAAAAATCATAACATGCAAAGTTTCAAACTGTGTAAAAAATTTATAAAACATCGACACAGTTTCATCAAAATTTTAGAACTTATAGAAAAAATTCGGGTATGCAGTTTTATAGATATTTGAATTTTGGTATTTCATTTTGAAATTTGGTTTCAAGCGGTTTCAAAATCGCATTTATTTTTGAAAATTCATCTTACTATAAAAGTCATAACATGCAAAGTTTCAAACTGTGTAAAAAATTTATAAAACATCGACAAAGTTTCATCAAAATTTTAGAACTTATAGAAAAAATTCGGGTATGCAGTTTTATAGATATTTGAATTTTGGTATTTCATTTTGAAATTTGGTTTCAAGCGGTTTCAAAATCGCATTTATTTTTGAAAATTTTTGATGGCGTGAGGTGATTTCTTCTATAAAAAAAATGTGGAGTAGGCGTTGAATAGAGAAAGTGCACAAGGAAGTCGAAAAAAATTTGAAACATCGAGGGATTTTTAATCAACAACAATGCAAATTTTGAACCATTTAAAACTTGCACTTTAGGTTAGGTTAGCCTGGTTGGCAATAAGCTACGCATAGACCCCTTGGTCCCTAGCGATACCAGATGGAGACCGACCTCTATGAATACCTAAAGTAGACATCATGTAGGATGTCAGCGCTTTTAGCGAATCTAAGAAGAGCTGGGAGATCCGCTTTTGAGGCGTCCTCCAGACCCTCAAACAATGGCGCTCCCAGGCATTTTAGATGCGTTTTTAATAATGCCGGACAAACGCACAGAAGGGGTTCTAAAGTTTCCTCAACATCCTCTCTGCATTTCCTGCATTTGTCTGTGTTAGCAGTCCCTATCTTGTACGCATGTGTAGCCAATAGATTATGACCTGTTAGCATACCTATGATAGTTCTGCAGTCCTTTTGCGAGAGCGTAAGTACGAATTGAATCAGTTTTTTGTTACTAGTTCTACACATGACTTTTGCTGTATTGCATGTGGTCAGATTAGTCCACCTAGCTTCCACTCGCCTTTTCATGTGGTCGTCCATTTCAAATGGTAGTCTAACAGAACTTTTTGCTATCTCATCTACTATTTCGTTCTCCATAATGACTTTGTGACCAGGTACCCAATAGATATGCGGCCTATTGTTTGCGGCTAGCCTTTCTATGGCCTTCCTACTCCGTCGAACATTTTTGGACTTAATGCTATGACCTTTTAGCTTTTATTGCTCACTTTAAAGTCAATTTTGTTCCACATTTCCTTAGTCACAAGCATTCACAATATTTCAGATATCATTCAACAATGAAAGCGCGTCAATTTCTCGCCTAATTCTCCATATTACTTCTCCTAAACTTTGAGCTGTGAAATGTTTTGCTCATTGATCGATGGCCAATACCTTGCAGCACTAAATGACGTTAAATTCTAATCTTACGAACACACTCTCAATAAAATACGAATGAAACATTATTGCATAAAAATTCCTTATTTTTCGCCTGGATGCCATTTTTTTTTTTTTTTGGTGGGTGAGGAAGGGTTCAAAATGCCTTCGCACTTGCAGCGACCGTCGTCTACTGCCTCGTATGATGTGGCCACTAAAACGATCCCTCCTCTCCTTCTGGGGAGACACTTTTCCCGGAACTATTTTCTATATTACTTTGAGAAGGCCCAGAAGGGCATCCATAAAGGACCAATTCTATTCACCCACATGTGGGACGACCAAATATGGTGGACCCTCGATGACATCAGCGTATATTGAAATGGTACCACTAAAAATCAACTTTCTAGGCACATTTTTCTAATATATTAAAATATAAAAATAAATTTCACTCAACTTACATACTCGCATTACAAAGCCTCCAGTTTTAATTGTTAACAAATTTTAATACCAGTTAAAAAAAAAAAAAAATACTAATAATATTTTAAGATTCTCCACTACCGATAAATGCTTGGCTTAGTAGAAAGCCATCTATAAAAAGCGACAAACAAATATGAAATTAGCAGAAGAAGCACAGCAGCAAATGGCTTGTAATTATGAAAGCACATAAAAACTCCACACTTACCTGGCTAACAAGCAGGCTGGCGAAAATTAGCAAGGCCGTGAACAGCTGGCTCCTTGTCGCCGTCATTTGTTTCGTGTGCGCTTGTGTGGCCATCGCGTTCGGCGCTTAAGTCTTTCCTTTTCGCTGCTTAGTTGCTTTCGCTATGCGATTTTTTCAAATTTATTTTATTATTTTTTTTATTTTTTGTGTTTTTCTTTATATTTTTTTTTATTTGAATTGCAGGCTTTCGTTGAACGGAGTTTCTAGAATTAACGCTTTGTCAATTACATTTAACTTTAGCGCGTCACTTCACTTGAGTATCTTTGGTTGTTGTTTGTTTTTTGCGCGCAGAAATAAAAAAAGGAAGTATATAATTTTTCCGCTATTACAACAAGCGCGTCTTAGCTGCTGTAACTTGCAATCACTGCTACTGTTTGATTTTAATTGGCGACGCACTCGAAAAAATATTGTTGGCTGAAAATTAATTTTACTGCGTTATTTTTATGCGAAAAAAAGAACAGAGAAAAAACAAGTGAAGAGCAAACAAAAAACATATTTGCGTGCGTGCCTATGTGTGTGCTGTTGTTGTGATGATTTTTTTTTGGTTTTTTTTTTTTGTTGACTAGCTAATTTAACTGGTTTTTATGCGAGTCACACAGGTCGTTATTAAATATTTTGCTCAGCTGCTTTTGTTTGGTAGACTTTTTGTGAAAAACATTATTCTAAATTGAGTTTGATGACGACTCTGTTGCAAAATAAATCACTTGAAAATAATTTCTTATTATTATTTTGATGTTTAATTGCGTTTGTCTCTTACATTGAATTTAATAAGGCGACAAATACGGTTTTTGCATAAATTATTTGAATGGCTGGATGCTTATGAATTTTCCATAGCGATTCTCTTTACATATACATACACATGTATGTGTGTGTATGTTAAGTACAAACGATGGTGATACACATATATGTGTATATGTGCGTATGTTGACTACAAGCGATGGCGTATGAGCGATAAACAATGAAAGTATGGCTATAGCAAACGAGATACAAGGTGGCGCAAAATGAATCAGCCTATCTGAAGATTTATAATTTTTGCAAATGCTAAAGAAATGTGAACTAAAAACGTCAAAGGAAAGATGTTCATCAAGTACAAGTATTTGTCTACAATTTTTGCTGAAGCTATGGGATTTTTTCAGACATTTTCAAATTTTTTTTTTTTTGATAAAATAATACAATGTGGCGCAAAATTAATCAGCCTATCTGAAGTTTTTGCAAATCGTGAAAAATTATGAACTAACGAAAGGTTTTCACAAGTACAAGTATTTTTATACAATTTTTGCTGCAACTGTAATGTTTTTTCAGAAAAATTTTCTAAACATTTTTTTTTTTTGATAAAATTAGTTTGATGAATTTTTTACTTCTGTTAATATATGTAATGCCAAGTTTTTTGACTTTTGAGTCCTCATTTCTCCCGGTAAATTTTCGACCAAGTAATTTTAATAAACTTCCATTTTTATAAAATACATATGTATATACTTTTTTATATAATATAATAATTATTATTTGTACTTTTCATTTTTGAGTCGTCATTTATCATTAAAAAAATTAAACTAAAAAATGTTTAGCATGTGTTAACATTATTTTTATAAAATTTTTGCTGAAATAATTATTTTTTTTACACTTTTATAAATTTTTTTTTTGAAAAATAAATTTTTATGAAATTTTTTTACTTCAGTAAATATATTCAATGATAATTTTTTTTATTTTTTGGAGTCCTCATTTTTTATAAAAAACAATTTGAATAAAAAATTTTAATCAATGGTGCATTGCAATTATTTTTTTTCAAGTTTTTGCTGAAATTTTTTTATCATTATTATTATTTTTTTACACAATTTTTGCTGACAATTTTTTTACCAATTTTCTAAAAAAAAGTTTTTGATAAAATGATTTTTGATGATTTTTTTTAATTCTGTAAATATATTCAATCCTAAATTTTTTTATTTTATTTGTTATAAAAAAAAATTTGACTAAAAAATTTTAACACTCAAATTATAAAAAAAATTTGAATAAAAAAATTTTAATCAACCTTCTATATGGTGCAAATTAAATTATATTTTTACACAATTTTTGCTGAATTTTTTTTTATCATTATTATTATTTTTTTACAGAATTTTTTTTGGAATTTTTTTTATAAATTTTCTCGAAAAATTTTGTTTTGATAAAATGAGTTTTGATGACATTTTTTTACTGCTGTAAATATATTCTAAGGTACATTTTTTAAAGTTTTTTTTGGAGTCCTCATTTTTTATAAAAAAAAATTTACTTCTGTAAGTTTAATCAATGCTGAATTTTTGAAATTTTATTTTCGAGTACTCATTTCTCATAAAAAAAGTGTAACTAAAAAATTTTAACCAACTTTGCGTGTAGTACAATTATTTTTATACAATTTTTGCTGAAATTATTATTTTTTTATACAATTTTTTAAATTGAATTTTTTTTTTGTTTTATTAAATGAGTTTAGATGAATGTTTTTACTTCTGTTAATATATTCAATGCTAATGTTTTTTATTTTATTTTTCATAAAATAATTTGAACTAAAGAATTTTAATCAACTTTGCATGTGGTGCAATTATTTTTTTACACAATTTTTGCTGATCTTTTTTTATTAATTTTCTAAAAAAAAAATTTCATCAAAATTTTAATTTTTTTATCAATTTTCTAATTTTTTTACTTCTGTAAATTTATTCAATGCTGAATAATTATTGTGATTTTTGAGTTGATTGATTTCCTATTTAGATTAATTTCACAATTTGACTGCTGAGTTCTTTATTTAAACATTTAGACATTTTAAGCTCGAATTTTGCACACTTTCGAAATATATTTCATTTTACCGTGTGAGTTTTAAAAAGTTTTAAAATAATTTTTTTCGTGCATTTTGTAAAAAAGTTATTCAAAAACCAAATTGGATGACTAATTTTGCGCCACCTTGTATTCATGTAACTATCCCATATTTCATATTTGCTTAAGATATACTGTCGCATCAGTTACCTGCTCGCATCATAAGAAGAACTCTATGATAATTGCCGCTTGTTTGCATGCCGTTTTGTTTTTTTTCTTGTGGTTTCTGCGATTTTACGCCACTGATATTCATGCCGCAATTTCGAGGTATCACTTCCTAGAATTTACCTCAAACGCGCATCAGGCATTGGCAAATCCATGTTTTGTTTGAAGCAATCAGCAGCACTTCTACTGCTTCCTCATATCCATATACGTAAGTACTTTTAATATTTTTTACAATAATATGGGTAGGGTTTGCGTCAATAGTTTCAATATTTAGAACGAATGTATTGCGCATACATAAATATATATATGTATATATATATATAAATGGCTCATAAACATTTTTCGAAATGGCGAACATTCGCGAGCGATGCGTCACACCGCTGAGATCACAACCTTTGTGTCAGCCATTGAATTTGTCGTGCCTGCTCATCTTAATGCACACCACACATTCACACGTACATACGACGGTATGCAGGAGGAGATCAAAAAGTTCGCACACTGGAGGGGTGAATTTTTCTTCACACCTCACTTTTTATTGACTCAAACAACTACACATCCGAAGTTACTCTTTTATTTCCATCAGTTCATTTCACTATTTTCATGTTGTTTATGATCAAAAGCTTAATTTGTCCCAACTAGCACGACTACATCCCTGGTAGATCTACCGCTTCAAATTTGACTGCTTTCTCAGAAGATTCCATATCAGTTTTTCAGAAAGGTTTCCAGGTCGATGTTTTATATACCCAGATTTCTCTAAGACTTTTGACAGAGTTTCGCATGCAATTATTGTTAAAAAATTAACACGGCGGAGTCCTAACTATCTCTTGAAAATGTGTACTTTTCGTTGACAATCATCAGGCATATTCCTTTATCGTGTCATCTGGAGTCCTATTTTAGTATTTTGTTTCCATTGCTATTAAATTTATATAGCAATGCAAGTTTCATGTTACTTAAAATTCCCGTTGATTTTGGACAATTTTATTTCGCTGAGGTTAGAATAAATGAATGCCCATGCGAGGATCCTATTTGGACAAAGAATCAAATTCGTTCACACGAGATACCACACAGAGCAGAAAAGATCCAAAAAGTTGGACAGAAAGGAAGAAGAAGCTTAAATTATAGGATGACGAACAAATTATAACTAATTACATTTATATTAACCGTTTCAAGTTGCTGATGAAACTCCCCGATGTGTGATATTATATTTAAACCGCATATACCATTAGTAAAAAAGTGAGATCCAAAATGTTTGAATATTAGCTCAACGAGAGCAGAACAAATGAGAAAAAGGTGCTGAGATGATTTCACCTCATCCTCCAGACAATTTCCGCAAAGAGAACTTGAAGCAATCTTAAGTCTCACCGCATAGATACCTAACTGACAATGCCGGGAAAAACATCCACCAAATTTGATAACTGCGGTTTTGTATGTCTTAGAAACTAAACTCCTTCGCTGAGGTATTAAACTTTTCCTTCAATATAAGAAATTACTGAATATGTGATTTCAAATGGAAGAAAATTCTTGCATGTGAAAGCAAAAAAAGTTTCAAAATCAACGTACATGAAAGGGTAGAAATAGTTTCATATAAAAATTGGCACGCCTCCTAGGCAGCAGTAAAGGTAAAATAATGGCTAACGGTGGATAGGACAAAAAACAGAATCAGTTCTCATTACGAGCAGAAAAAAGTTAGACACGACCCCACTAAACATTGATGGGTATAACGTCCCAAAACAAGCGGCATTAAGATATTTGGGTGTAATGATCGATGCTCGACTAAGCTTCAAGGAGCGCATTAAAAAAGCATGAGCAAAGGCAGCCATGGTGACGGCGGCACTGTCAAGGCTTATGGCCAATACCGGTGAACCCCACTCAGAGCAGAAGAGCGCTCCAGCCTAAACATACGCGAAGAAGGTGGAAATAGTTTTTAGACTAAGTACCCTTAGAGCTATCTGTGCTTTCAGGACAGAGTCGTATGAAGCAGTGTATGTCGTATCGGGTATCAAGCCACCAGATATAATGACCTCTGAACTGGGTAGAGTCTGCCACAATGCCAAAAGCCTAACAAGGCGTCTAACGGCGGAAGAGCGTAAGGAGGAAAGACAAGGCGAGCATAAATGAGTGGCAAAATCGATGGGACCTAGCAACAAAAGGGAGGTGAAAGCATAAACTCATCAGAAGCGTGTAGGCATGGGTTGAAAGAAGACATGGTGATACGGATTACTACCTGACACAGTTCCAGACGGGACATGTATGCTACAGAGAGTATCTTCAAAGATTCGACCACGAGGATGCAGCAGACTGCACGCTCTGCGGCAACGGTACTGGGAACGCGGAACATATCTTCTTCTCCTGCTCGAAATACGTCATCTGAAAGAACGTCGATCGAAGAAATGATAAAAGAAAGAATAACCCCAAGCAACCTTGTAAATCACATGAGGCAATCGAAGTTGGTGTGGGAAAGATGAGAGAATGGTCCGCAAATCCTTTACAGGAACTGCGGAAAAAAGTATGGGAACGTAGTAAACAAAAAAGACAAACAATGAAGGGTAGACAGAGACGAAAACTTAGAGTCTTTGTCCTGCGATGAAATGCTTAAACAGCGGTATCGCAGGGGCAACCTAAAGCTACAGAGGTTGGAGTGAGGGAACTAAAGGTGTAATGTTTCGCAAGTCCAGCTTAGTAGTAACACTGACTATACGAGGTCCCGAATGTGGTGCACCTTTAGCGCCGTCTCTATGTAAGATTCCCCGTTCGGATAAAAAAATCAAAACAAAAAAACAAACCGCTTCCGAATTCATGTAGCGGACTTTTTGAACTTTTTTTTTCAAAAACATAATAGCTATTCGAGCCACAATCTAAAAAGAGAATCTAGGTATATACCATTGTTGTATTAAATTGTTTCCCAAACGCGTTATTGCAGATTGTGGAATCACCACAGTGGATGGACCAAGAACCAACTCAGAGTCGAAGGTCGAAGGAAGGTTAGGTTAGGTTAGTTTAGTCAGGTTGCTTACCTAAGGCAAGAAACTCGATGAAACTAATGCCCATTGTGACACCTGCATTTGATTTCCATCCCCTAACTAAGTTGCTTAAACCACTTAGATCTTTTTAAGAAGGTAACTAGACCATCCAGTGAGACACTTTGCAAATTTTCCAAGCTTTCAGAGAAATTTACGAAAAGATATTTGGCATGGCTCCTTTTTCAAGTGCAGGGCATTCACAGAGGTGTTGTTGTATCGCCTCAATATCTTCTTCATCTTCACACCTCCCGCGCAAGTCATTGCGAGATACACCTTCGGCTAAAGTACCAGAGACTCTGGAGTTAGTAGTCAGCAACCACCTTCTAGTGGTTTCCGCGATTACGCTCAAGTCAATCGCATTGTACAGTTCGTTTAGAAGAATGCTTATGTCATATACCGCTCGCTGAATGTCAAACTCAAAGCTTTTCCTTGCACACTCATCCGCTCTTTGATTTCCCTCCACTCCAGAACCACTCCAGTCCGAGAGCCCAACGAAGTGAGATGACTGTGTTGTTGGTTAAACGACAGGGACCTCCTGCATTCTATTAACACATCTTGCATTGATACGTGCTGAGGCCAGTGCCTTGATCGTTACTTGACTATTAATAAAACTCCGTAGAGGCTTGTACCGACATCCTGAAAGACAATCCGGATTCCGGTCAATGACCTGAAACGCTCTTTCGAAAAGTTATTAGATCACGCAAAACAGTGTATCGCGGCCATAGGGGCCTGAATAAATAAACTTCAAGTTATCAGAGTAAAGCTTCTGTCGTTTCTATTTTAACTAAGTCCTGTTTTTTTTTTTTTTTTGGATGGGTGGAATATGTGGGCTCGCTTCCAGCGCCATTTATTCCTACACAAACTAAGCGTTGGACTTTTAAGAGATTCTTAAATAAGTTAACTGGACCTGATGGTCGTATTGTACACCTAGTGGTTTATATATGGTGTCAGACCCCACTTTTTGTCAAATATCCTCTTTACAGATAAAGAGGACAGTACAAACTTTCTCCATCCTTTCCTCAGTGTTCGTTTCCAAGAAAGCTTTGAGCCCAGGAGTTGAAGGTAACTGAGATGGACTTCGTTTTTCACTTGGCATATATTTTAGGGTATTTCAAGTTAAGATGGCAAACCTGAGATTACAATGTAGGCGGAAAATCTGAGACTAAAAGTTATAGCCCAAGAGTTCTAAAACTCTTTCCGCTTTACTCCCCACTCAAAAGTTCTAGAAATCAAATGCTCTGGGTGTCGGGTTGAAAGCATCAAGAATACGGGTGTAGAAATGTGTGCATGTCATCGTTATATATGGCCATTCCAATTGCATTGACTATATTGACGCGATACCACATGAATTGTTGTGTCCTTGCGCCGTTTTTTGTCACGATTAGATTCGAGGTAATCAAGCACTGAGCGTTAAGCGCTTAAGCTTGCTAACAGTTTTCTTTAAAAACCAGTTTTTTCGCAGACTAAGACGCAAGGCAATGAATGGTACACAGTCTGTGTACTTTTTTTCTGCAGGTGTGGTTGTATAATTCCTACTAAGAAAGTATTCAATTTATTCATGCGCGTGTTTTTCTCTTACATACAAATGCACATGGAAGCTGCAAGTTCTAAAACTAAGCCAACGAACTAAAAATTATGAAAAAATGTATTTCTTTGAAAAGCTTAGTATTCACACAAAAACAAATCACTTCTTCATAACTTTTTCTCTGAAAGCTCAAGGCAATACCAGAGCACTTCTCTGCGCTCAAGCTAAGCTCCAATCTACAGCTGGTTGAACTGCGCATAAATTATTGGCTTACGGTGATGCATCTTTAGCTTTTTACAGTTCTATGCATGCCCTTTTTCAGTTTATTAGCTGCATTCTTTATTGTTGTTATTATGATACTGTTTGTTTTGTGTTTGAATGCAGTCATCTTAGTTGTCACTTTAAAAACTCAATAAACATTTTTGTGGGATTAAAAATGCCATAAACTGGCCAAGTACTCGTAAATGTCGCATTTGTCGTTTATGGCATCCTCTGCTGACGATGGTTCGCGGTAAGCTGATATACTTTTGATGCGAGCATAACAAACTTTTTACTTTTTTATCGTTTATTTTTTTGTTTCCCTCTACTTTAGTTATGGTTAGCGACAAATTAGACAGAATTAGGTAGCAGTCGTCATAGCGAAGTAAGAGAGGCGGCACTCAAGCGCAGGGGTCGCACCTTGGTCACTTCATCCGTAACGTAGATTTCCGGTAAATTGAGAAAGATTGGGAAATACGTGGGATGTGTTCTGAAGATGGATGTGGGCATGGTAATGCAAAGGCACTTAACTTTCAGATGTCATTAAAAAGTTGGAAAGAAGTTGAGAAACCAAGGATATGTACGAGCTTCACAAAACTAGGACTTTTAGAAATCGAAAAATTATGAGCCAATTTTATTTCAACATTTTTGAAGAAACTACATCTCTAGGTAAATATTTTAAAATAAGTCAAATATTTTTACAAAACTAAAAATAATAATATAGTAATTTTTACTTTCTTTTATGTTTTTATAAAAATATAATTCATACTACGAAAAAAACCATGTGAATCAATGTTTAAAACTTTGCAGAAAACTAAAAAAAGCTAAACAAACTTTCATCAAAATTAAAAAAAAATTTCAGTTATACGTCATTTCATCAAAATTTAAAAAAAAAAATCAAATTAAGCAAATTTTTATCAAAATTAAAAAAAAAAATTAGTTAAACAAATTTTCAACAAAAAAATTTAAAATAATTATATTTTCATAAAAATTAAAAAAAATTTCAGTTATGTTAAAAAAATTTTCATTAAAATTAAAAAAAAAATATATATTAAAAAAATGTTCATCAAAATTAAAAAAAATTTAATTAAGACAATTTTCATAAAAATTTTGAAAAAGGTAGCTAAACAAATTTTCATCAAAATTTGAAAAAATTTAAGTTAAGGAAATTTTAATCAAAATTTGAAAAAATTTAAGTTGAACAAATTTTTATCAAAATTGAAAAAAAATATTAAGTTAAACAAATTTTCCTCAAAATTTAAAAAAAATTTAACCTAAAGAAATTTTTATCAGAATAAAAAAAAATTTAAGGTAAACAACTTTTGCTCAAAATTAAAAAAAAAAAATGAGTTAAAGAAATTTGCAACACAATTTAAAAAAATTTGAGTTAAACAACTTTCGATCAAAATTAAAAAAAAATAATAATACACAAATTTTCATCAAAATTTAAAAAAATTTAAGCTAAACAAATTTCTATAAAAATTAAGTTAAGAAAATTTTCATAAAAATTAAAAAAAAATGAATTAAACAAATTTTCGTCAAAATTTAAGTTAATTAAACAAATTTTCATTGAAATTAAAAAAAAATTAAGTTAAACAAATTTTCATAAAAATTAAAAAAAATTTAAGTTAAAGAAATTTTCATCAAAAATTAAAAAAATTTAGTTAGGTAAATATTCATCAAAATTTTAAAAAATGAAATTAAAAAAATGTTCATCAAAATTTAAAAAAAATTTAAGTTAAACAAATATTCATCAAAATTTAAGTCGAGCAAATTTTTATCGAAATGTAAAAAAATTTAAGTCGAACAAATTTTCATCAAAGTTAAAATAATTTAAGTTAAAAAATTTTTCATCAAAATTAAAAAAAATTTAAGTTAGACAAATTTTCATCAAAATTAAAAAAAATTTGAGTTCAACAAAATTCCATTAAAATTAAAAAAAAGGGAAACAAATTTTCATCAAATTAAAAAAAAAAATTTACTAAGAATTTTTAAAAAAATTTCGGGTATGCAGATTTATAGCCCTCTCTATTTCGGTATGATAAAATGCGCACTAAAAAATCGCATGAATTTTTGATAATTTTTTTGATGACGGCTCTTGCGCTGTTTTTCATAGAACAAATGAAATTCTTAAAAATTGTAGTTTATTCCTTTTAAAGTCTGCCTACAAACGATCTTGCTCACTTTTTTCAGAAGAATTCATTTATACATGGAATAAAGTACAAAAATCCGTCAAAAAATTAAATTATTAAAACTCCAAGCGAATTTTGAGCCACTTTATTTAAACATATTTGCACCTCCTATGGCATCAAGCCTAGTAATAATAATAATAATGATAATGGCACTGTCCTGCTCTAAGCAAACGCAGATTTACCATTTTAGGTAGACAAATTTTCAATCAGTTAGAAGATCTCAGTGCGGTGAAAATCAGCGACCTTCTACAGTTTCTGAACGATTCACAGTAGCTAATTGTAGAAGAGATAAGGACAGGTTCTCCACGCGATATTACAATGGGCTATGGGCCTGAGTGTGTCCCCTAGTAGACAACCACCGCAACCTAATCTAACCTAACCATGCCCGTGACTATCCATTCCTCCTACGAAACACAAATATCAGCAGTCAACAGACAACAAGAAAGACTTGCCTGGGGAGCCAATTACAAGTTATTTCCCTGTTGGCAGTCAACGTGTTAATATACATTAGCTACAGATTTACTATAATTATTGCGCGCAAACCATAGTAAAATAAAAAAATGTATGCGATTTTCGTCAGTCAACCATTCAATGAAAATAGCAGGGATGACAAAAACAACAATGACAAGGCGAAAAAAAAAGAATAAAAATAAACTCAAAACTAAAAACTGGAAACCAAATGCTGACCACTAACTATGCTTAGATAATACAATAATAACCGATAAATAGTATGCAAATTTTGTAACCAAAACAAGTAAGGAAGCGCTAAATTCGGTTGGGATGGAATGAATATATTTTAGTAAAATTTAATGTGAACTGACTGTTAGTGAGAGTTACAGCTTGCAACATTAGGCGGGGAGTTGGAAAACTAGGCTTGGATATATAAAAACTGGGCATGGTTTTCTATTCGATCTCAATGGTATTCACATATGCCGGATCTAAATGAGGTGGAAGCAATTTGTGTTGTTGCTGTGAAACGCTTGGGAAATGCTGTGGAGAGACAGTCCGGATATATATTGACCGGATAGCAGCAGGCTAATCACCTACCCTGTCATACATCAAAAAGATTATCATAATCAACGCAAGACAAATGTCTTGTCGAGGCCCTATGCTCCCGAGTGGAGTGAACAGGGGCGGAAAAACACCCCCTTGATCACAAAATTCCCGGAACAGGCTTCAGATGGTACTCTAATTCAACTTATTGCAGTTCTGTGTTTTTTTCTTTTTCGATTGCCACATCTGTGATGAATATTTCTACCATAATTTTATCGCCAATGTAAAAGCTACGTAGCTACGCCGTCTTGAGTAAATCTAATATACCTCCGAACATGTTTTCGATTTTTTATAGTTTTAAAAATGAATTTGAATTTGCAATAACGAGTTTGTATTAAATTTTGCGTTAAAAATGGATTCAATGGAGTGAAAATCCTAGAAATGATATTCTAAAGAAAACAGCCGCTAATGAATGGCATAAACCCTTCAAAAGAGATCGTGAGTCCATCGAGGACAACGAACGCAGTTGCAGACTATCGACAACGAAAACTGGTGAAAACTTCAATCAATCACCGCAAATCATTCAGTAACCACCAGAGAGCTGGCAAAGGACTTGAACATATCTTAGGGATCCACTCAGGACATTATTTTAGACCTAGTTAATGATTTGAGTTGCTGCAAAGTTGGTCTCTTTTTTTTTTGCTGGGTGAGGTAGGGTTCTTCGCACTTACAGCGACCACAGTCTACTGCAATGAGTGCTGTGACCACTAAAACTATCCCTCCTCCTATTCTGGAGAGACTGCCTTCCAGGGACTACTTTCTGCAATAGTTCGGGAGGGTCTAGAATGACGTCCATGAAATGGACCAGTTCTATTCAACCACGTCTGAGTCCACCATGCTTGTAGCCAGCTTCATGCTACAGGCTCGTCTTCTTATGTCTCTGTCTGTGAGGCTTCGCTTTGTTGTCCTGCGTCGAGGTATATCTTTTTTCACCGTAATACGCCTTTAATGTATCTCTTAACTGCAATCCTATTCCAGACATTGTAGTTTATGATTTGGATTTGCGCCGTATTGCTGCAAAGTTGGTCCCAAAGGACCATCATTTCAGGCAGAAAACAGACCGCGTTGATATCGCCAAGGCTAAACATTCACCAGGCGACCCAACATTCATCAAATGCGTCACTGAAGATGAGACGTGGGTTTGTGAGTACGACACGCATCCAGGCTTAAGGCGAATGAGAGTGGAGAACTCCGAATGAACCAAACCAAAAAAAAGAGGTCGTTTTCCAAATCGTTTCAAAACCAAAAAGAAAGCGAAGCTTCCGGTTTTTATGGATTACAGCGGTATTGTACATTACGAGTTTGTGGCAGAGGATCAGACAGCTAATAAGAACTCTTACTTGGGCATTATGAGATATTTACGTGAAGCAGTTCGAAAAACAAGAAAGGATTTGAAGGAAAACAACTCGTGGATTTTACCCCATGATAACGCATCGTCGTACAGGGCCATCATTAGCCGTGGATTTTTGACCAAGAACGAAACGAATACCATCCAACAGCCTTCGAATTCATCATGGCTCTTTGCCATTTTTTTCTGTTTGATCGAGTCAAAGAACCACTACGGCGAAAGAGTTTTAGCAGCCGAAAGGAAGTAGTGGGAGAATGGAAGACGGCTTTAGTGGCTATACCGAAAAGAGCGTACCAAAACTGTTTCAAGAGCCGGATCAAACGCTGGTGCGTTGCAGTTGATGGGGAGTTCTTCGAAGTCAATAATATCAATTTTGAGGAATAAACTGAATGAAGTCCGGAAGCTTTTTGATAGAGATGGTAAGCTGAAGGGTTCTTTCGATAACTTAGAACCAAATTTGTTTGGAAAAATACTTGTACAAAATTTGGGAGAGCTTCTAAGTCCTTATAGGGATACACAAATTTACCCAAAAGTGGGCGTGACACCGCACATTTTTGAAAATTGGCACGTATTGTTTTGGAGCTCATTAGTTGTATAAAAGTTAACTAATTTTGCTTTAATTATGACATATATTGCGTTGTTTTTTTGTTTTCGAATATGGGAAGTAGGCGTGATTATTGACCGATTTCGCTCACTTTAAAAATACCCGCCCACCCTGTAGAATCGTAATTTGTACACTAAGTTTCATTGAAATATATTAATTTCTGCTCGAGTTACCTTGCACCCGAATGGACGGACCCACAGACGTGGCTAAATTGAAAGCTCTTATCATTCTGAGAATTTTTATGGACGAGCATATTTGCCTACACCGAGCCAGCTTCCTGTATGTGAAGAAAATTACAATACCCTTATGCACAAATGCGCGCGGGTATAATAAAATGACGAAGCAACCGAGAGATAGTATTTACATGCACACGAGGATCGTTTGAAAAGTTCGCACAAAAAAAAACTGCTCAATTGTTTGTGATACATTTTTTGTATTTTTCGACATAGTCGCCCTTTTAGGCTTATACACTTCGTCCAACGCTATCCTTGTTGTGAGAGTCTAGCACTTAAAATAAATAATGTCTCCCTCAAAATAGTTGATAGCTTTAAATACCTGGGCTCGCATGTCAGCAAAGATAGTGCCTTCGAACGAGAAATGACCCACCGAATTCAATGTGGATGGCAAAGCTGGAGAGCAGTCTTCGGTGTCCCGTGCGACATGCAAATTCCACAAAAATTAAAAGGAAAATTCCGCAAAAGCATTATCAGACCATCAATGACATATGCATCCGAGTGCTAAGCTGTACCACGTAAACTAGAGCTGAAACTGCACGTGGCAGAAATGCGGATGCAGATTGAAAACACATTTATTCTTGGTAGCAATTAAGTTGCTTCAATCAGCACTAAGCTCCAGGAAAAGCGTCTACGCTGGTGCGGTAATGTAATGAGAAGACGAGAGCGTCAGAGAGTGAGGCAAGTCTTGCAGTTGGAGGTAGCGAAAAGCGAGCCAAGCAGACCACCAAAAACCTGGAAAAACACTATTAAAAACGACATGCGATGCAGAAAGATCAGCGAAGTGACGACACAGGACCACGTGACCTGGAGATTTCGCACATAGAGAGCCAACTGAAAATAGGATAAGGTTAGGTTAAGAAGAAGAAGAGTACAATGTTGTCTTAGTTTCTTGATACCTTCCGAATAACAGGATTTGTACAAGTCTGAAAAGTAGCCATTCGTTTCTAGAATCACCTCCTCACTTGAATAAAATATTCAAATTAGAGAACAAATAGTCGTCCGAGGGATGCGAGGGAATCAAGTCTGGAGAATACGGGGAGTTGGAGCCCATGAATTTGTCCACCACAACTACTGAGGCTCGAGGTGATGTGCTGCGGTGATTAAACAGAAAATCACTTGACTTCCTCGGTTCAAACGAACGTCAAATATTAAGAAATATACCAATCTGCCTTAAACTTGGTGTATGTGCTTCCAAAAGAAGGGATGTTGCTGGGTTAAGTTGAAGCGGTTATCCTGTCGGACACACTCAGACTCATAGCCCATTGTGATGTCGCGTGGGGAGCTTGTCCCTATCTCTCCTAAAACCAGTGTAAGCTTTCCAAAAATTTTTGAATATCTCTAATTTCTGCAGAACTGAGATCTTCCAACTCATTAAAAAATTGGTTACCCAGAATAGTAAACCTGCGCCGGGATAGAACACGACAGTGGCACAGTAGGTGCAAGATTGTCCTCATCTAAATAACTTCTACAGAATTCATGTGCTTTCACACCCATCCTTTGGGCCTGTAAGTGCCCTGTTATAACTGAGATCTGTGTGCTAAGACTGTGTTTATTTTGGCTTAGCAGAGATTCTGTGCGTTTACCATTGAGAGTCGGCCACAGTTGACGGGCGATTTTGCAGGTGGCTTCATTACGCCATCTTTCGTTTGCTTTCCTTACAATTTCTTCAAGGATGAGTAGCTTACTTCTTTGTAAGGGTATCCCTATGTCTTTATCTATGTACTCATTGGTCAATTTGGTGCCAAGGCTCGCTAGTTCATCGACTCTACAGAACCTATGTTACCTTTAAGTGAAATGACTCAGCCAGCTCGTAAAGAGATGTGCGGCATTTCATGGCTACTTTGGAGTTTATCGCCTATTTTGTGAGAGGTTTTATCGCCACTTGGCTATCAATGAAAATGTAGTTATCATTTCCGGATATCGCATCACACTGTAATAGTGCCGCGGCTTTCCTTATTGCCATGAGTTCAGCCTGAAAGACACTACAGTATTCGGGGAGCTGAAAACTGAAGGAGATCCCCTGATGTTCGGAGTATATACCTCCGCTCACTCTACCCTCGAGCTTTGAGCTATCTGTGTATACATGGATCGACTCGCCCTGTCTTACATCGCCCCGTTCCCACTCCTCCCTTGAGGGTAGGAGGGTCGTAAACGCTGTAATGGCAAGTGTAGGCGGGAGTGCATAGTCCGAGATGTTACTAACTAAACATAACTTCGATACGCGCCAGTAGTGGGATCTCTCTTGCACGGACTTTTCGAACCACCCTCGTATACGCATCAGAATTTTAATAAGCAAATTTTCAACACATTTTTTTTATGAAGTAATAAACTTTTTTTCCACTTTGTGCTGGATTTTTGTTACAAGTACGAATGGCATGCAAAGGTGGGCAATAAAATGAATACTACGCAATTTTAAAACGTAAATGTGCAGTGAACCCCACTGTGATGGAGTATAAAATTTGGGCAATTTGTTGGCTTTACCTTGACATCAGATTTCACGCGCCAATTATTTTTATTTCTGTATTTCTGACACTTTCGCGCTATACTGGCGGAATAAAGCGTAATAGAATTAAGCGGCGTAGATTCAAAGCAAAAATTATTCGAAGCTCAATCACAGATATCGCAGCTCGTACAAGTAACCAAGCGAGTTTGCGTGAAAATGCAAATGCATTCCAGTGTTAATGACCAAACGCCGACTTGAATGAATTGTGTGAAAAAATCAAATACATTTGCGTAAACATACATACATACGCATATACATACATTCGCACATTCATAAAACTGAAAATATTTGCCAAAAATTCCCACTGCAGGCGAGGCACATTTTTAAGAGCCAGCCCAAGACTGGCCTAAGAGAACAAACATGCGCATATTTATGTGAGTGAATCTGTGCCCATAAGTAGGTTCTCTTATTGGCTTTTGCGCGTGGTGGCTGAATCTCGCCTTAAACTGGGCGAGACTGTGTATTTTAGTTGCTGTCCGCAGCCCAGCTCAAGTTCACTCACACAACATCAACAGCTCAGCGCACAGCCGTCGAAGCAGATCAAAGTTGGTAACACCCACGAATTGTCAGGAATGTTTGTATGTATTTGTAAGTATAAGGAAATAACTGCGCGATCAAATTATTTATGTTATTTAAGTTATTTAATAATTTTCAGTTAAATAAATAAACGAAAAAAAAAACGCATTTCGCAGCTCAGCTACACTACCAAATTTGGCTGGCTCTGTTTTTAGCTGCTAACTTCACTTCTTCTCTTTCTGCTACACAAACCAAACCAAGCAGCTGCCCTGCAATTAGCCAAACATCACTAGCGTTTTTTATTGATACTCTGCTAATATATGAAAAATGTAGTTTGCAGCTAAGTAAATTTTACAAATCTCATATAAAAGTTTGGTTGTAATTGAATAGTCAACACACAAAGACACGCAAGCGCAAATGAAAAAATTAATAACCAATAAAGAAAAGAAAAACTATTCACTTCGCTTTCATTGAATCTTAGTCACCACTTGTTATTAAATACTATGTATTTTTCACGTTTTCCACAAACTTCGACGTTTCAGTGTTTGACTCGTTTCATGCGCGTTTGTTAACTTTTCCACTCGACTGTCTCGCTTAAACTGATCTCGCCAGAGCAGCAATGTTTGGCTTGTGGCTAATTGCTATCGCCTGTTGCTTCCACCGCTCATTCAGTGTCAAACTTATGGCTTAAGCCTTGCTTACTCCGCTCTTATTGTTGTTGCTATGTTTACGTATTTCAGTCATTTCCAGTTGGCGTAGCTGGGCTTTTTTTATCTCGCTTTACTGTCAGTGGTTGTTGCTGTTGTTACTCTGGCCTGCTCTTTATGTGAGTAGCTATATTTTTCCGTTTGTAGCTTTTAACCAATTCGTTATTCTCTTTTATGGTGCGTTCATGGTCTAGCAGTATTCAGCTGCAGGTTGGCTGAAGCGCTGAATTGCATTTTCAGTGTTGTGTAGTTGGGCTGGATTAAAATTATTTATGAAATTTATTCTCAAGAAAATCTGCTGATTGAGCTTAAGTTAATCAAATTAATTAAAAATAAAAAATGGATTTTTGAAATTTATGAAAAAATTAGGACTTAAATTATTATTAAATATTAGAAAAATTTATTTTAAATTTTCTTAATTTTTTTAATTTACATTAATTTTTTTTAATGCAAAATTTTTTTAATTTAAAATATTTTTTTAAAATTTTTTTAATGTAAAATAATTTTTTTCAATTTTTTTAATTTTAAATATTTTTTTTTTAAATTAAAATATTTTTTTTTTAATTTTTTCAATTCAAAAGATTCTTTTTTAATTTCAAATTTAAATTATTTGGTGCTATTTACATCTAAGTTTAAATATTAAATTATCAAATAATTAAAAAATGGTTACATAATGTAGTGTAATTTAAAATGGAAAATATTAAATTATTTAAAAAAAAATGGAAAATATTAAATAAATTATTTAAATTTTAAATTCCAATATTTTTTTTTTGATTTTTTTAATTCAAAATATTTTTTTTTATTTGAAATTTAAATTATGTGGTATTATTTAAATGAATTAAAGTTTAAATATACATTGTTAAATAATAAAACAAAATAAATTATTCAAATTTAAAAATTTTTTTTAAATTTAAATAATTTAATGTAATTTAAAATGAAAAATGGAAAATATTAAATTATTTAACTTTAAATTACATTAAATTATTTAATTTTTTTTTTTCATTTTTAAATTTCAACAACTTATTTTGTTTTTTATTTTTTTAATCTAAAATTTAAATAATAAAATTTAGATTTAATTTTTTTCTCTTGATTTTTTTAATTCAAAATATTGTTTTTAAACTTCAAATTTTAATTATTTGGGGTTAAATATTAAATTTTTAAATAATAAAAACAAAAATAAATTATCCAAATTTAAAAATTTCAAAAACTTTAAATAATTTTGTAATTTAAAATGGAGTATGGAAAATATTAAATTAATTAAATTAAAGTTACATTAAATTATTTAAATTTTTTTTAATTTTAAAATTTCAATAATTTATTTTTTTTTTCAATTTTTATACTTTACGATGGGAGCTTAAAATGAAGAATAGAAAACTATTTGCGATTTCGATAAAAATGAGATTTACGTATACGAAATTAAAGGGTCTTTCAAAAGTGACGCCTAATTGAAAAAACAATTATTTTATTTTTAAACTTTATAAAAAAAAATCAATTTAAAATTATTTGTTTTTTTTCTTTTTATTTAAAATTTTAATTATATTATTTTAATTTTAATTTTTTTAATAGTTAAATTTTTTTTCTAAATTTAAATTTTTAATAATATATGTTTTTTTAATTTTTTCTACTTTATGATGAAAGTGGAAATGGAAAAAGTAATAAATAAAAAACCATTTACGATTTCGATTGAAGAAAGTTTGAGTATAAGAATTATAGGGTCTTTCAAAAGTGACGCATAATTGAAAAAAAAAATTTAACTTTATAAAAAAGATCAGTTTAAAAAAGATTCAAGCTAATTTCAACTTAATTTAAAACTTAACTTCTTGTTTTAATTTAAATTAATTAGATTTGAATTTTCAATGTTTTTTTTTTAATTTCTAAATTTTAATAATTAATTTGTTTTCATTTATAATTTTAAATTTTTACAAATTTTTTTTGTTTAATGTTTTCTACTTTAAAATGAAAGGTAAGAATTAAAGAAAGTAATAAATAGAAAATTATTTACGATTTCGGTTGAAGAAGCTTTGAAAATATGAATTATAGGGTCTTTCAAAAGTGACGCCTAATTAAAAAAAAAATTTAACTTCATTTTTAAAACTTTATAAAAAAAGATCAATTTAAAAAAGATTCAAGCTAATTTCAACTTAATTTAAAACTTAACTTCTTGTTTTAATTTAAATTAATTAGATTTGAATTTTCAATGTTTTTTTTTTAAATTTCTAAATTTTAATAATTAATTTGTTTTCATTTATAATTTTAAATTTTTACAAATTTTTTTTGTTTAATGTTTTCTACTTTAAAATGAAAGGTAAGAATTAAAGAAAGTAATAAATAGAAAATTATTTACGATTTCGGTTGAAGAAGCTTTGAAAATATGAATTATATGGTCTTTCAAAAGTGACGCCTAATTGAAAAAAAAAATTTAACTTCATTTTTAAAACTTTATAAAAAAAGATCAATTTAAAAAAGATTCAAGCTAATTTCAACTTAATTTAAAACTTAACTTCTTGTTTTAATTTAAATGAATTAGATTTGAATTTTCAATGTTTTTTTTTTTTAATTTCTAAATTTTAATAATTAATTTGTTTTCATTTATAATTTTAAATTTTTACAAATTTTTTTTGTTTAATGTTTTCTACTTTAAAATGAAAGCTAAGAATGAAAGAAAGTAATAAATAGAAAATTATTCACGATTTCGGTTGAAGAAGCTTTGAGTATATGAATTATAGGGTCTTTCAAAAGTGATGCCTAATTGAAACAAAAAAAATGTTAGTTTTTTTTTAAGGTTTTGTAGAAAAAGATGAATTTAATACAAAAAATTAATGTTTATTATTTAAAAGCGCAAGTACTTTTTAAAATTATTAAAAAAAAATATTTTCAAAAATTAATTTTATATTATTTATTTACTTTACAAATAAATAATTGTTTTTTTTAATTTTTAATACTTAATGTTTTGTTAAAAATCTTTAAAAATTTAATATCTTTAATATTTTCTACTTTACGAGGAAAGCTAAAAATCAAAAAAGGATTAAATAAAAGACTATTTACGATTTCGACAAAAAAGGAACTTTGAGTATATGAAATTATAGGGTCTTTTAAAACCGGCACCTAATTGAAAAATAAAAAACCTTTAATTTTTAAAATTTGTACAAAATAGTCTTTATTTAAAATTCATTTTTTTATTTAGAATTTAAATTAATTAAATTTGAAATTTTATTTTTTTTAATTCTTAAATTTTAACAATAAAATATTTTTTTTTTTTTTTCATTTCTTATATTCAATTTTTAATAATTTATATATTTTTGCATGAAATAAAAAATATAGTAAATATTCCCGCGGATCAATTCGTGACCTAAAATAAATTTTTCAAGTGCCGAAACTTCTATCTAGCTTGAGAAGTGGATGAATCTTCATTCAGTAAACTTTAAAAGTGTGCGGTACTTATTTCTGCATCCCAAAATTCGTTTGGGTAAAAATTGCGGAAATAATGGGAAACAGAATAAATCCTTTTGAGTCATATTACTGTAAAATATAAGTCCTGGGCACCAATTTGAATTCCGCACTGAACATTCGACTATTGATCAAATCCAAGGTACTGTTTAAGTATTCTAGAATGCAAACCGCTCGCGCACCTAATGCCCGTGCATCAGCTGTCTGTTAGTCGACTAAATAACAGTCAAGAGTATTGATTACAAGCGCGCGCAAGCATTTTGCCGAGGGTAAACGCGAAACCAGAAAATCTGTAAAATTAAACGAAATGACTGCATTATATTTGGCTGGAAAATCACAACCAGCGATTGTTCGTAAGCTCGAGCACCTTAAAGAAAATAAAGTTTTTGTTTATCGCACCATTACTCGTTACAATATTACTGATACCCTCGCGAAAAGTCTTCAAAAGACTGTAACGTCACGTGAAATGGTTTAAAAAGTGAAGAAGCGACTTGAGCGAAAGTGCCCAGATGAAGTACCAATAAAATGGCGAAAGAACTGAAAAGATTTGACCGTAGCATCCACCGCGTACTGAAAAATGATCACAAAGTCAAGCCTGACGAGATCCAAAAGGCGCTTGATCTCACACCAAAGCAGCAACCAGTCAGACTTCAGAGAGCGAAGGAGTTGTTTCGCTTGGCCGAAAGCGATCAATTTCCGAACATTGTGTTTTCTGAGGAGAAAATTTTTCAAATTGAGCAATTCGGAGGCTACCTTACGTACGAGAATTTGAGTCATCGATTGGCCACCAGGAGGCAGCACGCGCCACAGGTAATGCTTTGGGCCGCTATAACCGCAGATGGCGCTCTCCAGGGTAAATGCGAAATATTATCGGGAAAGTATTCTGGAAGTTGCTTTGAAGCCGTGGGCAGACAAACATTTTGGTGGAAGACCATGGACGTTTCAACAGGACTCGGCACAGTCTCACAAAGCTCGAGTGAACCAAGAACGGCTAAAAAACAACGTTCCGAATTTCAACTGGCTCTCAATTTCACCAGACGCGAATCCGATGAATTATTCTCGTTGGGCCATTTTGGAGAGTAAGGTCCGAACTAAAAGATTCACCAGTCTCGAGGCGCTGAAAAAAGCCTTTGTCCACGAGTCGGCCAAAATACCTGCAAGTCACATTCGGACAGCTTGCGATTCGTTTCTGGCAATAGTCAAGGCAAAAGGTGGTCATATCGAGCAAAAGTAAATTGAATCTTAATTTTGTATTTTTTTCGCACATTTTTTACTTTCAATTGAATAAAAGTAATTTTCCAAACTAAAGTTATGGCTTTTTTAACTTTTTCATGGCTCTAAATTCACAAAAAATGTACTAGTTCTAAGCTCTTGGGCGTCCCTGAAGGGTAGGTACATTAGCGTGTCTCATCAGCAAAAAGTTTCGTTTATAAAATTTATTGTAAATATTTTAGGATTTTCACATTAAGATTTTTGTTAGTTGGACGAATTTGAAACTACTTCCTAAAACCAAGGTTTTTTTAGTAAATTTCTTTTATTTCTTACCAAAACTGAGCTTACGTTTACGTATCGCTTTTCAGAAAATTACAATAATTTAGAAAATTGTATCTACGGATTAAAAGTAAAGATTTATGATGCTATTTACTCTTGCCTTTTTTGGAATATGCATAGATTTAAGGAATATTGTTGTTGTTGAAGTGGTTGAATATTTTCACTGAAATACTCCTAATTAGTGACCAGCACCGTTTTACTACCACTGTCTCGTGTGATGATTTCTTTTTTATCCTTTGTCTCGATGTCTGCGTTCTCTCTAATTTGCTGTAAGAAACCCTTACCGAAGGAGCGGAGTCGTGCCCTAGCTAGCCCTGGACATTCACATAAGTAGTGGAAAAGACTTTCCTTCACCCCTACCGCTTGACAGCTTCTGCAGATGGGATTGAAGGGAGGTTGAGCCTGGCTGCATGATCCCCTTGTAGGGTTGCAGTGATGCGTGAAATGTTTGGGGGAGAACAACCTAACAGGTGATTCGTCCCTTGGATTTTGTACGATGGCCATGTGTATTTTGTTGTAATGCATGTAGTTAATTGCTTCCATCTTCTTTTGGCAAAAACATGATAGTGTGGAGCAAAGGATGCTTTTATTGTGTTGGGTGGGGTGGTGACTCTCACCGCCTCTGCTATGTCCAGTGTCGAACCTTTTCTTGCTAGCTCATCCGCTATCTCATTACCTCGTATGTTCCTATGACCGGGAACCCATATCAGAGTAATTTCAAGCCATTGACTAAGTACAAGTGTAAAGTGCTATATTCGCCTTCTTTACCCTGTACTCTACGTTGGACTTCCAGCTGAGTTTGGGGTATAGGATAACACCTAGGTATTTTGCCTGTTGGGTTAGCATCAGACTGACGCCGTTTAGTTTTGGGAGATTAAAGTTTGGTACCTTGGTTTTCTTGGTGAATAGCATCAGTTCAGTTTTTCTCGGGTTTACACTTAAACCACAGTCCGTGGCCCAATTGCTGAGTAATATCAGAAACCATAAGCACTATGTCGTCCACGTACGCCACTACTTTAATTCTCTAATTTGGTAATGATGTTGTTAGCGACTAGTAACCACAGCAGTGGGGATAAGACTCCTCCCTGGGGGTTCCCCTGTTGACAGAGCGTTGTACCGTGCTACTGCCTACCTCACCGATGGTTATTTTAGTTTTAAGCATGTTCTCTAACCATTCGTTGAGACCTATGTCTATGCCTAACATATTAAGAGCCTCAATTATGGATCTTGTGCTAACACCCCCTCTATGTCGAGAAAATCAACTAGTGAGTATTGTTTGTATTCTATGCTCCTCTCGATCGCACTTACAACCTCATGAAGAGCTATCTCTGTGGATTTTCCTTTGAGGTAGGCATGTTGAGATGGGGAAATCGTTGTGTCTGTAATCTACTCCCTGGGATATACATCCCACAATTGCTTGAGAATTTTGAGAATAAAGGAGAATAAACTGATGGGTCTGGAGTCCTGCGTTGTATCATGACCGCGTCTACCAGCTTTGGGGATAAAAATCACCTTAACCCTCCTCCAGTTTTTTGGAATATGCCATAGCATAAGACTTTTTCTGAAAAAGACCTTCAGCCAAGGAATCGTCGTTTCTCCAGTGTTCCACAGCATGGCTGGGAATATCCCATCTGGGCCGGCTGCTTTGTATGGTTCAAAGTTTTTCATTGTCCATACAAGTTGCTTTGAACACTGTTGCTTTTGTTCTCAATATATTCTGTGTTGCCTGGGAAATGTGTATCTCTCCCTTTTTCTTTCCTGGAAAATGTACCCACTCACGTCGCAATTTTGTTTGTTTGTAAAGATCTTTTAATATTAAAAACAGATTTTTTTAAAAACTAATTTTATGCATAAAACATTCGAAATCTGTTTATTTTTCGGAGATAATTTGGCGGAAATCTTAATATATAATAAATTTCAAAAACCTGATGGAAAAGTATTAAAATTTTTTTGTTTTTTTATTTGTGTTAAATTATTTTTTATTTTTTTATTTATTTTTTTTTTTTTTTAATTTTTTTAATTTTTTTTTTTTTACTTTTTTTAATTTTTCTTTTTGCCGTTTGTTTTATGAAGAGCGTCACACCCTAATGTTCATACATATGTACATACATGTGCAACAAATCCTTCGAATTCGAGGTGTACGTGACAGAAAGCCATGGGCAGAGATAGGGAGTATAGTTGATAAAAGAGTAACTACTTCCGATATGTGTACCAACACCTCCCTCAAATACCTTCATATCCAACTGTAAACTACCTACCACCGCCTACCACACCACACAACACATGACAGGGCCGCCTAAATGGGGTTGTTGTTTACGCACACGAAAAGAGGCAAGTGACAGTGCACAGCTTTGCATTGCACTCATTGGGCTTTTTATTTTGACATTTCTTTCGCTTAGCTTTGGAGAACTCAAATCATGAAAAAGTACAAGCCAGCGTAAAAAAGAGCGAAGCACAAGAAGGCAAGAACAACAAACGGGCAAAAGAGTAAAAATACAAAAACACAAAAACCAAAAAATAAAAAATTACTGAGAGCATAGAAATGTTATTGAATCGATAAGAATAAGTGAGGAGAATGCCGAATGCAAAAGGACATGCGCGAAAGGTGCACACTGAGTGAGTAAATCAAGAAGGTAGTAAACTTTGGCATGTAGATGTGTGTGTCTGTGTGTAAGTGAGTTTAGTGTTCTTGGTGCTTGGCTGTTTATTTGTTTGGTTTTTGTTTTTTGTTTTTGCTTTTTTGGCTTTCGCTCTTCGAAGTTCCAATTGAAGCGCGAGTGTGCGTAAAATTGTGAGAGAGGTGTGGGTGTGATGAGTTACCCAGGTCAGGTAGAGGGTACGGAGGTGAGAGTGTAGCGGTTAATCGTTTGCTGTTAACTGACTGTTAAAGTATTTCTGTTATTAATTATAATATTAATTAAATTAATTGGAATATTATCGGAATTTTATTAATTTTTTTTACGCCGCCTACCACTTAAAACTCTAATTTGCCTGCTAAGCCGACCTCAGAGATAAGCACAAAAGTAATCGGTTAGAAAACAAAACACTAACTCACTACATTGAGGGTGGCGCCGGGCGCTTTTCAAATTTCAAAAGCATCGCCAAGTCTCTGTATCAATATTTCACTCTCATGCGCTCACTCTTCACATCGAGCATCGAGCATGTGACGCAATTTTACTACGTTCTGGGGTACCAAGGAAAGCCGTAAAATACTTTGCACTCAGTGAAAATTTCATCACCGTTGTAGACAGTTCATTTCAGAGAGAACGCAGTTAACTTGCAGCTTTCAAATTTTTTACCATAAAATTTGGTTAAAGTTTTTGGTTTACAAAAAAGTTTGAAAACAAAATTGTAGAATTTAATAAAATAAAAAAAAATTCAAAAGTTTCATTTGAAAGTTAAAAGATAAAAAAAACCGTTAAAATTTCAAATTAATGCAAAGTAAGTCAAGTGTGTGCTGAAAGAAAATTTTTGGAAAAATATATATGTATGTGTGTGCTTACATATACACACACATATATGTCCAGATATAAAGCATACATTTAATGGTGATTATCCTTAGAGTAAAGCAAGAAATTATTCGACTGTCGAAAAATCGAAATAACGACGAAAAATTCTGTATCAGCAATATAAGCGTACGAGTTGTAGTACTGGCATAACGGGAATAGAGAGTGTGCATACCACACAAAGCAAACGAGCAAACAAGCGAGCGAGCGAACGAGCGAGCGCACCACGAGTGAGTGATAAGCCAGCAACGTGACCACAACCCCTAAAAATTTGTCTGAAAATAGAGCAAAAAACGCGTACTTAAAAAAAAAACAAAAAACCAAAAACCAAAATTAACAAATAAGCAAAAAGTCTTGTTAAAGTGAAAAAATCGAATTATTTCGTTTACGCTTTCAGTCCACCTTAAGTCAACGTTAAAAAAAAAACAACAACAACATTCCGAATACAACAACAACATCCGATTAACGCATTAAGCCATTGCTAGACGAGCCGAAAAACCTACTCACCTACTTTTTGGTGCACATAGCGTCCGCATAGGATACATACCTCTACACGCGCACACATACACGCATACAGAGAGCTATTTGCACAGTAAAGGTGAGTGATGATTTTGTATCGAAGGTAGTTACGACGTTTAAATGTCATTCATACAACTAATTTAATGGAGTATGAGAAATTCGATTAGTAACGGTACTAGGCATATTAATGTCCTCTTGCTATTGAACCTTTCTTTTTTTTTGTTTTGCCTTTTTGTGTGGTTTTGTGGTACAGGGGGTCATTGATCTATTTTACTCACTGTGCGGGTTGTACGCTAACGAATTGTTACATAATGCGCTTGTGGGGGTGGTTCGGGGGGGGAAAAAGGGTAAGCAGTAGTTTGTTATTTTTATTGTAGAGAAGATGACTTACATAAGCACATCTGTAGGAATTCCCGCTCGATGGCATCATCGCAGATTTAATCATGGCACTTCGATGAAGAACTTTTCTTGTGCTTTTTTGGATGGTTTTACGAATGTCTTAATGAAAGTGAATGATGGATATTGGTTGGGGCGGTGATGAGTTGTTTATGGTTTCGTTATGCTTGGTTGGGAAAAAGATTTTTATTTGGATAAAATTATGAAATAAGTGCGCATTGAGTTAAGTTGTGATGCAAATCCTTTCCTTTTTCGATGGAGGTCAGAAGCGAATAACTTTTGAGAAGTTTAGTGTGGATGAAAGGAATATTTAATAATATTCTAATATAATATATAAAAATCTAATAATATATAATATTCGAAATATTTATCGTATTTTCAGTTGCGTGTCAGATAAAAGAATTTTGATTTGTTTTCTGTTTGATATAAATATAATGATTGTTTTTTTAACAGGGGCATAAGAGTTAATAGTTTTCGCGAAAAATTTGCTAAATATTATAAAAAAACGTTTACGTTGTTAATGAGACATTTTTCAACTACATTGCCTCATAACCCTTATGAAACGTCACATTTTTTTTTTATGAACGATAAGTTTTTTCCATCCTTTTCTTATTGATTGGCGTGGTAACAGCTTACGCGATTTTAGCCGAGTTTGTTTCTCGTGCTAACCGGCGCCAGTTGTACACACCAAGTGAAACCCAGTCCAAAGTAGCACTTGTTGGCAAGACAGACTCTTCGTTGGAATTCAAGGCTGACATTATTATCGGTGTTAATGTTGGTTCCTAGATAAGCAATGTCTCTTATATATTTACATATACATACACTATAGAGTAAAAGTGATCACAAAATTACAATGCAGCGCTATGCTTGCTTTTTTATTAAAACTGGTACCACCTTTTTTGGAATTAGTGTATTACAAAATACTAGGAAACAATTTGGAAGTTAACCGTTATTTTCCAATAACAAGTTTATTTATTTCGATAGATTTGTATTCGTTACTTCCTTTATTTTTCTGTTGCGTTGTGGTTTTCATTCATTAAGATTCATTTTTGGAGTAAAATTTATATTTTGTGAAAAATGCGAAAAATTAATAATGAAAAAGTGGTAAAAGCTGGAGAATTAATTTTAGAAGGCAAATCAACGAGACAAATTGCTTCTGAGCTACGGATATCTCAAGCTATGGTGATGAAAATTAAAAAAAAATAAAAATTTGAAAGGGCCAAGTGCAAAAAATGGCCGCCCCCGTATACTATCTGACCAAGATGCAAGGCACATGGCCAGAAGTTTAATGGGTGGAAAAACCAAAACACCAAAAAAAGCGGCTGAAAGCATAGGAAGTAAGGCTACTGCTTGGACCGCGCGTCGGGCACTAAAAAAAGTTGGATATTTTGCCGCCAAAAAGCCCAAAAAGCCAAAACTTTCTGTCAAAAACATGCGATTTGCCTTAGCTCATCAGCATTGGACTTTAGAAGACTGGAAACGAGTGATATGGTCTGATGAATGCAAAATTAATCGGATTAACTCAGATGGCATACGATATTTTTGGTCTGACACAGGGAGAGCCACCCAGAGTCATTAGGTAATAGAAACGGTTAAACATGGTGGCGGATCACTGATGGTCTGGGGATGTTTTTCCTATTTCGGAGTAGAACCGTTAGAGCTTATTAGAGCAATCATGACGAAAGAGGTGTATCATCAAATTCTGTACGAAAATATGCCGGTAGCTTTGGGTCAAATGGAATTTCCAGAGAATGAAGTAATTTTTCAACAGGACAATGACCCCAAGCATTCCTCAAAGCTCATCCGAAATTTTCTAAAAACCCAGAATTACGAGACCATTGTCAAAGTCAAAACTGAACACATGTCCTTTTTTGGCTTTTATTAATTAATAATATAGAATATAATGTTAAGTTTATAAGTATAATGTAATCAAGTTCCTACACCTAAGTATAGTGATATAAAAAATAAATAATGCTAAAAACTTAAAAGCGGTATTAAAATTTCTGCTGAATCTTTTTAAATATCTTTTTTGTGCTCACTTTTGCTCCATAGGTATGTACTTCTAGACTCTGGACAGCAAATATTTTTTATGAGAAGCTTTTTCATGGCAGAAATACACTCGGAGGTTTGCTATTGCCTGCCGAGGGACTATCGCTATTAGAAAAAAATGTTCTTCATTTTGGTATTTCACGGAGGTTTTAACCTATGTCTTTCGAATGCTACTCACGCATCAATCCATTCGGCTACGGCTTTCGCCAGCAAAGTCTCTTACAGCCTCGAAATCATAACTGTCAACAGTGAAGTGGGTGCCGATACGCGACTGCGCCGACAGTTTGTTTTTTCCTACTTCTCCAACTTTCTTTGCCTCAAAACTGTTGAAGTGAAACATTATTTCTTCATCAACGATGAGGGCTATTTTTTGAATTTTAATTTATACACATACCCACAACAGTTATAATGTAAAACTTTAAACAAGTCTTTGCGCATTTAAAGTTTGGCTCCGCTCAAGTTGAGGGGCGACATAGGTTTGCAGACACTCTACTCTTCAAATTCTTCGATGGTATATAAGAAAACATCGAGTAAATCAATTAAGTTCCTGTAACATTTGTTCTTAAACTTTCGAGTAAACCTTCAGAAACTCGTTATGCCTATGCAGTGGGTTCCAAGCTGAGATGCAGTAACGAAAGCAGCAGACTTAGCCATAAACAACACTCCTCCGAACTCTCAAATAAACCCATCAAATCAATAGCAACTGTTATGACAAACTCACACAGCGTACGACAATGCCGGAACAGGTTGGATGAGCTAGAAAACAGGCCACAAGTTAGTTGAAGGAATCGAGAAAATGGATATATGCTAAAGCACGGCTGGTATGCAACCACCTCTCGGCAAACAACGATTGGACATAGAGGCATGGGAAAAATGCCAGCTCTTGCAGCACCGCGAAAATTATGCTACACAGGCACAATGGCAGGTCTACAAACTATATTTTATCTCTTCCCAAGAAAGAGTGTAAACTTGTAGTGGGGATACTGACGGGGCACTGTCTCACCCCATCGTACGCGGCCAAACTGTAGCTAGCGCAGAACGATCCACGCACAATATGTAACGCAGTCAACGCAAGAGAAACTCTAGAACACCTACTCTGTCACTGTCCTGCACTTAGCAAAACACGAATAAACTGCTTAGGTTCTGCATTATTTTCAACATTAAAAAGCGTGGCAAATCAAAAAATTAGCAACCTACATAAATTATCTACTAATTACTGCGTATGAAAGTCAAAATATAGTTCTAAACTTTCCATACAAACACTTGGTATCTTTATGGATCAATTTCTGAATTCAATTACTGGATCAACCAAGTCCAATCTTACTTAACCTTCTTCTTCTTTATTTGCAATTCGTTACCGAATGTAAGCGATCATGAATAAAATATAATGTAACTATAAAATTCTATGCATTCAAAATTAAATGAATACAATAAAGCTTAACAAATATGCTCACAAAAATAAAAACATTTTTATAGCGTCTCTGTTTCGGGCTAATTCCAAAAGATGACCGATATTTTGGACTCCGATCCATTGACGTATATTTCGCAACCAGGATAATTTTTTTCTTCCGATGCCTCGTCTTCCTTCAATTTTTCCTTACAGTATAAGTTGCAGAAGATTATCCTTACGATTTCGGCATATACAGGGTGGCTGATGAATTTTGCTACATTAAGAAACTCAAATAACTTTTTTTTTAGTGTATGGAATTCATTTATTTTTTTTTTCAAGTTGAAGGTCATTAAATTTTATTAAATGTAGCTTAACTAGTTTTAAAAACAATTGAATTTAAATGCCCCCCATGCTCGTTGACACAAGTGCGGCATCTTAGTAAAAAGTTGTTCATTGCTGCTTTGAGAGTTGCGACAGGAATAGCCGCAATTGTTGCCCGAATGGATTGTTTTAGTTCATCCAAATTTGTTGACTTTGTTTTATAAACTTCTTGTTTACATAAACCCCACAAGAAAAAGTCAGGTGCAGTAAGGTCAGGCGACCTGGGGGGCCAACAAAATTCGGAGTTTCTTGAAATCAGTTTATTGGGAAATTTTCGTCGCAACTCTGTCATAACAGTCTGGGCTATGTGAGACGTTGCCCCATCTTGTTGAAACCACACAGAGTTGAAAGGAATTCTCTTTCGGCGTAGTTCTGGATAGAAAAATTCTTTCAGCATTTTCAAATAACGGTCTCCAGTAACCGTAACGGTGTGACCATTTTCTTCAAAAAAATAAGGCCCGACAATACAGCGTGAAGAAACCGCACACCACACTGTCACGCGAAGAGGATGCAATTCCGTCTCGTGGAGTATCTGTGGGTTAGAAGTACTCCATATTCGACAATTTGTTTGTTCACATTGCCGTTTAAATCGAAATGGGCCTCATCAGACATGAAAAGGCAGTTTAACATGTTTTGGTCTTCTTCCACCATTTGCAGGATCTTCTGGCAAAATTCCAAGCGAATCGGCAAGTCTGCTGCATTCAGTTTGTTAACCATTTGAATTTTGTAGGGAAATAAGTCTAAGCTTGACACAAAAGATCTTTTAGGTCGCAGTGTCGGTCATTGGACCATTTACTAGGATAAATTATTATTATTAAGTCTAAATCTTTGTGCATTATTGTTTGCAAAGACTGTCGGCTGACACCAAGTTGAGCAGATAAGCTTCTTGTTGAAACCCTTGGATTGCTTTGTATAGCTGCAGCTACAGCAGCGATCGTTTCCTCCGTCCGAACTGGTGGGTTTCGATGATAAGGCCTTCTTGCGACTGTTCCTTGCTCAGCAAAACTATTCACCAGTCTCATTATGGTCCATCTGCTCGGGGGATCGCCGCCAAACATCCGCCTGTACCCTCTCTGTACCAAAACTACGGACTCCAGTGCGTGATAGCGGCGGACTATCCAAATTCTTGTTTGCGTGTCCCAGTTATCCATTTTAATAAATTTTAAAGATCAATCTGCAAATTAAAACAAAAATGGAACAGATAACTTAAAAATAAAAAAAGTTATTCAATTTTTTTTTGGTAGCGGCTTTCATCAGCCACCCTGTATGATCCAGGTAGGCTGTTTTCCTGCGTTTAATGCACCGTAGAAGCTCTCTTTCGCTATTTACTCTTCGAAGCACTTCAGAGTTTGAGACACGGTCGGTCCACGGAATTTTAAGTATTCTTCTTAGTGTCCACATTTCGAACGCTTCTATGCGATTCATATCAGAAACTTTCATCGTGCAAGCTTCCATGCCATACAAGAAAACTGACAGAACATAACATCTAACAAAACGTATTTTTAAGTTTAAATTAAAATTATGGTTTTTTAGAACGCTGCTGTATTTATAAAAAGCAGCTCTAGCCATTTCTATGCGGCATTTAATTTCCATTGAATCATCGCATGTATCATTAATATATCGGCCAAGGTACTTAAATTTATTAAGGGTACCCGGTGGTCTAGAACACGAAAATTTCACCTATTTTCACGATTTTTTTTTGCCATTAAAAATTTAAAAAACGATGTTTCAACTTTTCGGGCTTATTAGTACGTTTATTGAGCATACAAAAAATTTTTTTTTTTACTTTTGAAACAATATTTATTATTATGAAAATGCCGCTGAAGATGACCCTCTCGAAAAATCGAACCCGGACGGCGTAGATGATTTCGAGACTTCTACTCATCTAAAACGCAAAATTCAAGAAGATTCTTAATCAGAAAGAGTGCAGTTATGGAACTAGAACAAATCGAAAAAATGAAAAATTGACAAAATGGCGCACTTTTGAAAAAAAAGTTCGTAAAATCGGGTTTTTTTCACTAGTTTTTTAGTTTAAAAAATTAAAAATTACTTAAATAAAATTATGATTCTAGTTCCGACGATAGCGATACATGTTGTGAACAACATATCCAAATTTCAAGTGATTCGCTTCAATAGGTTTTTTGTTTTCATCCCCGCCGTGCCGAAAAAAGTCGTTTCGAGATAAATGAGTTTAAAGTTTGAGGTACAGGAGCGTGTTGATCGCTCTCTACCTAGTCAATGGGCTGTAGAAGCTATAATATTGGGAATTTGCGCATGAAAATTTCACAGAATATTCTTAAGATACTTTATTTTTGAAATATCGAAAAAACAAAAAATCGATTTTGTGAAATTTATAGACCACCTGGTCCCCTTAACCCGTTCAATAGGCATGTTATTACTTGTCAGTGTGAGATTATTGTAGACATTCTTACGACTGATTGACATAAATTTTGTCTTATTGACATTGATTTTCAAACCATATATTTGGCTTTGTCTTGTCACACTATCGACACAATCGTTGGAGTCCTTCCATGCTGTCCGATATTAAAGTTGTGTCATCAGCATATCTTATGTTGTTTATACATATACAGTAGATTCTGTTTTTATGCGGTACTTACGTTCCGCAAGAAGCTGCATAAAAAAAAAACAGGATAAAGAAAGCTACCAGTTCTATAGTAAAACTATAGATACGTTTCAAAAGTGCTAAGAACCGCATAAATGTGAAATAATGTAATAAAATCGCATAAAAAAAGGGTACTAGTCCCATATTATAACTATAAATACGTTCCATAGACCGTATAAATCTGAAATAATTAAATAAAATCGCATAAAAAAAAAATTGTATTTTTGAAAATTATATCTTTATTTAAGAAACGTCAGAATTGAAAAATAAATTTACATCGTCAGAAATAGAACCAGACAATACCCGCATGTTGCGCATTCGTTTAGGATTTGACGTAAAATCACTTTCGTACACGTCTGATCTAGATGATTATGTAGGCGGTTCCATACTTGTAGAGTTAGCATTTCTGATGTAATCTGTGATGAGTTTTTGCTTAGCTGGTTTAGAATCTTGTTTATATGTACAATTCCCGATAGGCCTACATGCTGTAGAGTACCTTCACTTCTCTTTCAAACTTCTTTCGAATTCTTTAAATATATTTTTAATAGGTAAATGAACTCAAACTTAAATTATGTAAACCATTTCAATGACAATTCCATTGTTGTCAAATAAACACTTTAATTTCAATGACAAAATTCTTTTTCCTTTTTTTTTTTTTGAAACCCAACATGGCACACACCAAATACATTTTTTCTGTCATATGATACCTCACTCCAAAGCAAAACCATAGCTTACTGCCTAAGCAAAATTTAAGTCAGCCTAAGCAAAATTTTTTTGTATAGTATTTTTTTGAATTTATAATTTTGTTATTGATTTTTACTTGTAACAATGTCTAGTTGTAATTATATATTTTATTGATGAAAAGGCAAAAAGAAAGTATAAAATAAAGCCATTCTATCAGAAGGCGGGCAATTCAGTCTTAGCCTGGTAGTTGGAAGGCAGCCATTTGCCCTAACTAAATTAAAAAAAAAACTTTAATTTAAAAGGAATCTTTAGTCAGCAGGTTTGCTCTAAAGCTCTTCCTCGATAATAAAATACTTTTCAATGCACTTTTTAATTTAAAAAAAACCCGCACTATTTCAAAACCGCATAAAAACAGAATCTACTGTATACGCCATTAACTTTAATACCGTTCCTCAGTGTTGTCTAAGGCTTCTTGGAAAATTGCTTCTGAAAAGATGTTAAATAGAAGTGGAGAAAGAATACATCCTTGCCGTACTCCTTTGGAAATGGGTGCATCATTCGTTTTTTCACCGTCAATAACAATGTGTGCAGTTTGATTCCAATATAAGTTTTGTATCCTTTGTATATCCTTTTCTTTAAGATGTAATGCCCTCAAAATGTTGAAGAGCTTTTCATGCTGCACATTATCAAATGCCTTTTCGTAATCAATAAAACATAAGAAAACGTCTTTTTGCACGTCCATGCAATTTTCTACTAGCAAATGAACACAAAATAATGCTTCTCTTGTACCCATGCCATTTCTGAAGCCAAATTGTGATTGTCCCATTACTTCCTCACAAGTTTGATATATTCTATTATAAATCACTTTCAGAAATATTTTTAGCGAATGACTCATAAGACTTACAAGTCTATATTCGCTGCAGTGTTTTGCGTGATTCTTTTTTGGAAGAGTAATAAATGTTGATTTAAGCCAGTCTTGCGGGTAGTTACCAGTATCATAGACATGATTGAAGAGTTCCACCAGAAGTTGAATATTGTCACTATCGATTAGTTTTAAGATTTCAACCGGCACTTCATCTGGTCCTGCCACTTTTCTTTCTTTCGTGCTGTTGAGCGCAGACACTACTTCATCTCTACTTATTGGTGTCCCGGATACTGTTTGTGGCAGTGGTATCTCGTTTGGTTTGCTGCTGTCACTAAAGGCATCGGATATATATCTTACCCAAATCCTTTTTGTGTCAACCTAACCTGTATTATTATAATTATACAAAAAAAAATCGTATTATATTATAATTAAAAATAAGACGAAAAAATGTCGCTCATCTGCTGCAAGAGCGCTAAAATTCATAAGTCCATAATGCGAAAGTATTCCAAAAGCACTTCTTTCCTGCTATGTAAAAAATTCTGGGCGATATTGATTACCAGAAAATATCGATAACAGAAAATATGTCTTTAAAATTGCAAGCTTTGAAGTCATTTTTCTCAACATTTTAGTTTCATGAATTGTAACACTCTTGCTGCAGATGAGGGATATTTGTTTCTAACTTTCATGAAACGACATAAAAATCATTTATTGAAGCTTTGCAAAAATTAAAATTTGGGTTCTTTTTCCCCATCATCCATTATTTTCTCGGTAGTGGCGGAAGTGATGGATATTTTGAGAAGTATCGATAAAACTTTTTAAAGTTTATGCTCGTTGTCAAGGTGACATTTCACACTAAAAACCTTCGATTGCTGTTTCTTGTTTGTTCCATTCAGCCGTGGGTTACAGGGTCTTATCAATGGAAGTCAACAAAGATACAATTCGAATTCGGTAGATTTTACAGTTTTTCGCTGATAAAGGCGAAACTGCGAGCCGGGTCGCTGAATGAGTGAATTAATTAGTGAATTAATGGTAAATGGTTTTTATGGTGCCGATACTGGAATAGCTAATTACGTACAATTTTGTTTCTTCGATTCCGTTCAGGCATTTTTGATGTTATAGAAAATGTCGATAATGTCGATAAAATCACAGAAATAATCGAAGTTATTAATCGTAACCCAGGAGCTAAAGACCCACCATAAAGCAGTTTTAAGCCATTTGCGCAAAAATTTTATGCAAAAATAATGGATTTCTTTTTCCTCAAACTAATATATAAGTATATATTTATTCATGTATGTATGTATGTATATACATTAGATTGACGTTTACACCTATGTTTTTTGGATGTTTGGGAAAGCAACCCACAGTTTTAAGTCGCCTCCGAATGGCAAATGATTTGGATCACGAGTTTTTTCGTGGCAGAAATGTACTCGGAGGTTTGTCACTGACTGCCGAGGGGCGACCGTTGTTAGAGAAAATTTTTTTTATTAATTACCCGTATCTGGTGCTTCGAACCTGTGGACTTCCACCAACCTAGCCGAATGATCAGCCAAATATTCTGAAATAATAAAAAGCTCAGCTCTTTAGTTAACTTTGTCAGTTCTAAAATTTTGAGTAATATTTTTTTGGCTCCACTTTTTTATTGATTTATAACGAAGTAAAATTATGTGCAGTTTTTCATGAAGCAGATCAACAGAATCCATTTTGAATTGTTAAAATTAAATAGGTGTATTTTGCGCTAAGGCTTCAACTTCCTTGAGCTTTCTTCCTTCACGACACGCGTGAGTGCGTTAATAAGTAATGGGAAGCACCGAGTGCTTTGGAGATCGATTTTTAAGATTAAATCGATAGAATCGGCTAGTTTTAGAAATTCATTTTTAATTTTACTTTTGACGTGATAACGTCTTATAATTCGATTTAACAGGCTGCACGCACGAAAAAATGTGTCGTTACCTTGCTCATTAGTGTTACCTTGCTCATTGCCGTTACCTTGCTCATATGTCGTTACCTTGATCATTGCCGTTACCTTGAATGAACTGCAAGCGAAAGCGCGGAACGAACGACAAAGCAAACAAAGCAAACGAACGGCAACGTTCGACATCTTGCTCTCTCCTACTTAAGTGAGCGTATATGTGTATGTATATGCGCATATGTTCATATACAAATTCACGTATTTGTATTTGCATATGCCTTCTTATTGATTATTATTCATTTGATTTACTTGAAGAATTTAAAATAAAACCAAGTTTGTTAATAATACCTGTTGTTTTAATGTTATTATTATTTTTTGACGTGATTATGTTATGTTATGATATGTTATGTTATGTTACGCAAATTAGCGATATGTTGAAAAATCTGGCTTTGATGCGGATTGTTGCGAGACGCTCGTCCACCGGAGTGAACGACAGTACTTGGCGACGAAGTCTCTCTCCCACAACAAATCCGACACCGAATTTGCGCTCCTTTACATGGCAGCTGTAGTAGACGTCGCAAGGTCCTATGGTTTTCTTTCCTTGCCCCGTCCATCGCATCTCTTGGATGGCAGTGATGTCAGCCTTTACTCTCACGAGGACATCAACCAGCCGGGCAGAGGCACCTTCCCCATTAAGGGACCGGACATTCCAGGTGCATGCCCTCAAATCATATTCCTTATTTCGTTTGCAGGGGTCGTCATCAGTAAAGGCAGTTCTCTTCCGAGGCTTTTTTAATCTTTTCATTGGGGGGAATTTTTAAGTGGCGGGTCCCAAACCCAGCGCACAACCAGCTATCCTGGAATGTTTCGCCTTCTCACGTTAGCTCACTCCCGAACGGGTGTTCGGAAGCTAACCAGAGGATACGTGGGCTAATCCCGGACGTTGTGAGCTGCTTGAACCATATGTAGAAGAATCGTCCTGGCCACTCCCAAGTGAATGGCGATCAGTAACTTTCCCCACTTGCGTGGACTTCTACACATGGAACCATCCTCCCTATGTTATGTTATGTTATGTTATGTTATGTTATGTTATGTTATGTTATGTTATGTTATGTTATGTTATGTTATGTTATGTTATATTATGTTATGTTATGTTATGTTATGTTATGTTAAAGTATATTATGTTATGTTAATGTTAACTCATTCTCTATATCCATACAAAATATCTATCAAACAAATAAAATTAAAATTTTCTTTTGAGAAATGCAACTATTCAATTAGTATTTTCTTATGACGTTATAACGTTAAACTATCGTCAGTAAACCGACTTTACAGACAACCTCTTTTTTTTTTTGTTTGTATTATAATCTGTTTTAAATTTAAACATAAATTTATATAACTTAGTACAATGAGGCGATCTTGAAGAGCGCGAAATAGCTGAAGTCCAAGTTCACTTAATGACTTTGCTTTTGATAGAAATAACATACTGAATATATAGTGAGAGACGCGACATTTAGGGGCTGGTTTTATAATTTTTTTCTTTTGAGCAGAGCATTTCTCATAGTCAAATTCTCATGCAATATAAAGCCAACGCGTTCTTTTCATATCTTTACGATGTCAGATAACTTCATTTTTCGATCAATCAAAACGATTTTGTGGATTTTCTTATGCTTTCTGTGGTTACCATTTGGACGTCCATTCCGTTGTGCATCATCGGTGGCTTGGTGTCTCTAATCAGCAAACCGCCCTTTCCTCTAGCCATTGCTTTGCTTGAACGGTACTTTTTCCCATCACCCATCAAATAGCAGTTTAAAATTAAAACACGAAATTCTTTTTAATCCATTGTTTTAAAAATAACAGAAGTAGCGTCACTTTTAACATAATAACTCACGAACGAATTAATAGAAACAATATCATGAAATTTTAACAGCTGCCCCTTTAAGGTTTGAACTAACTGAAAAAAGGCAATAACACTACTGCCCTCTATATGGTAGGCCTGTGACTTTTCAGCCCATATGTTAGGTGCTTGGCTCTGAATTACGGCCCTGGCAAACGACTTGGGGTGGCTGCTGTATTTGTCACTGAATCTTTTATCTCTTCCCGTACTGAAGGTATAGTTTTGTTGCGTATCAGTTCATTACCCGAGTATTATTCTCTGGCCTGGAGGGGAAAAGTTTCTATGATAGTCAATGTTTTTAAGAGTAGCGGTACTATTTTTTAGAAAAACACAAGCCGACTTATTTATTATTTATTCCTCCTCTCCACATGCTGGGCAGAGTACACTGTCGCAGATGCCTACCTTTTTCATGTGTTTAGCCCATAGAAAGTGGCCCGTCATCATTCTAAGCAGCTACCTACAATCCCCTCTACAGAAGTAACCTATTTGCCGACCGTGGCTTTGATGGATGTAGAAGGGAGTGAAAGAACGGGCTCCGGGCTAAAGAAGTTCGCCCAGAACCCATCTTAACTAAAGAGCCAGAGGTCTCGTTACCCATGATAGCCACGTGTCCCGGGACCCGTGTTAGTATCAGGAATTATGTCTACCGACATAGTTCAGCCTGGATTTACAGGTCACAACTACTCTTGAAGTGGTTGGATGGCTGTCTAAGGCCATGAGCGCAGATTTGCTGTCGCTGTAGACACATACAGTAAGAATATATTTACTAGGTTGTTCAATAAGTATGGAGATTCGATAACAGAAGGTATTGCTACTTACCTAAATTTTGTTTTATTATGTTGGTATATTCTTCAAAGGAACGTATGGCTTATGCGACGATTCATCACTATGGGTGAAATTCGAAAAAGTCAAGCCAAGAAGCACCGAGAGATTTGGTAACTCCTGAAACACTCAGGCTAAACCACCCATTGTAATTCAAGCTCTGGAAATTAAAAGAGTAGATAGTCAAGGAGGAGAGAAGAGAAGTAACAGCAGGAAACAGATAGGATAGAATACATACATACAAATCTGAAACCATTATCCAGTTTGGGAGAACAAATTTTACTAATTCTCATGGCATCTAACCCAAAATTCGCTCAGTGCTATCCTCTTCTAAGCAAGACAGGCAAATCGGATCCCTAATGATTCCAATGGTGTTGATCCATATGTTGACCACATGGATTGTGTCCTGTAATAATACCGACCATCAACCGAACGTCTTTTCTTCCAATTTGCAGAAGATAGTTTGACAGTTTTCTGTTTAGGCTTATCACAAAATACTTTGCAGTTCTGCAGCGTTCCAGACCGGAGCATCCCTCTTTAAGTAAATTGCATACATAATCGCTGATTTCTGCAGACCTGATTCCGATTACACAGGCCGACAAAATTTAACCAACATTCAGACCCAGAAACCGGACTATATATTTCCGAAGGCTTATGATGCGCGGAATCCAAATCTGGCCTCAGAATTGCTCTATCAGCTCTGGCTTTCGAGATATCCTAACCTAAAAGTGCAAAAAACACCGTTTTTGCCCATATTTGAGGTTATGTAGCCTTGCAATTGTTTCTGTCACCAAAATTAAAGGAAGGTATCTTTAAGTACAAGCCTTCTTTTTTCAAATGGCGTTGAGTTTGCTCAAATATCATTTTTTTTCGCTGAGATATCGCATTTTGAAATTTTCATATTTCTAAATTTTTTTAGAGCTGATAGAGCAATTTGAGGCCAGATTTCGATTCATCGCATCAAAATCCTTCGAAAATATATAGTCCGGTTTCTGGGTCTGAGATGCTGTCGGCCTGTGTTATTGGTTCTGGTTCGTGTGGGGTAACCGCTGATCCACAATTGGCCAATTCAGCGGCAATTTTATTCCCTTGAACACCGCAGTATCCTGGAACCCAGTACAAGATTATTCTGTCTTGCAGCTGAATTAAACTTCTTCTTACATTCTTGAACAATCTTTGACGTTTGCTTTGTGTTCTTCAGTCTTTAGTGACAATGGGTCTATCAGCGTGATCCTAAGTCAAAATAAGAGGCTAAAGAGTGGTATCAACCTGGTTTTTCCGCTCCAAAATGAGTTAGACCAGCTGAGAGATAAAGTTCTTGAAAAAAGATCCAGTTTACGAAAGAAAAAAAATATTTTTCAACAGGACAATGCACCGTATCACAAGAGCATTTTGACAATGGCTAAAATCCGTAATCCACCGTATTCACTAGATTTGGCCTTTAGCGCCTTCGCTAAAAAAAATATGCGTAGAAAGCGTTTTTCATCAAATGATGAGATCATAACAATTGTAGAAGCGTATTTTGCAGCCCTTCCAGATTCTCACTTCAGGGATGGATTTCATAAATTGAATAATAAAGTCTATTTCAAACCATAAAATTATGTTTTTCTTATCGAACCGCAAAGCTTATTGAACAATCTAGTATAGTGATTATCGTTTCGTATGCAACAATTTTTTGACGTGATAACGTCTTATAATTCGATTTAGCCGGCTGCACGCACGAAAAAATGTGTCGTTACCTTGCTCATTAGTGTTACCTTGCTCATTTGTCGTTACCTTGCTCATTGTCGTTACCTTGAATGAACTGCAAGCGAAAGCGCGGATCGAACGACAAAGCAAACGAACGGCAACGTTCGACATCTTGCTCTCTCCTACTTAAGTGAGCGTATATATGTATGTATATGCGCATATGTACATATATAAATTCACGTATTTGTATTTGCATATGCCTTCTTATTGATTATTATTAATTTGATTTACTTGAAGAATTTAAAATAAAACCAAATTTATTAATAATACCTGTTGTTTTAATGTTATTATTATTAATTTTTTTATTATATATGAAGGAAAAAATGTATGGTATATTAATATTTACCATATACCTTATAAGATATGTTGTATACTAATATATGTATATAAACATGCATATAAAGGGTGTTTTTTTTAGAGGTTAGGTTTTCAAGTTGGCACTACTTTTTTCGTAGATGGTCTTTTTGACAGCTGTCACTTGATTTATGCTCAGTTTGGTTTGCCATTTCATAATGAATAGACTTACACCTGAACAACGTTTGCAAATCGTGCAAATTTATTACGAAAATAATGGTTCGGTTCGCGCGACGCATCACAAGAAAATTTTGTTCAGCGATGAAGCTCACTTTTGGTTGAATGGGTATGTCAATAAGCAAAATTGTCGCATTTGGAGTGAACATAATCCACAAGCCATTGCTGAGACGCCGTTACATCCTCAAAAAGTCACTTTTTGGTGTGCTCTATGGACAGAGGGAATCATTGGTCCATATTTCTTTAAAAATGAAGTCGGCCATAATGTTACAGTCAATGGAGAGCGCTATAGAGCCATGATTAATGACTTTTTCGTGCCTGAATTGGACGATGTTGATGTGGACCACCTTTGGTTCCAACAAGACGGCGCTACATGCCATACAGCCAACGCAACAATCGATTTATTGAAGGAAACTTTTGGTGAGCGCATTATCTCGCGCCGTGGACCTGTGGCGTGGCCTCCAAGATCGTGCGATATAACACCGCTGGACTATTTCTTGTGGGGCTATGTGAAGTCGCTTGTCTACGCAGACCGCAGCCCGAGACGATTGACGTCTTGGAAGAGAATATTCGGCGCGTTATTACTGACATACGGCCCCAATTGCTGCAAAAAGTGGTCGAAAATTGGGCCTCTCGGCAGGAATTTATTCGAGCCAGCCGCGGCGGCCACTTGCCCGAAATCATTTTTAAAACATAATGGCAAACCCTTATCTTTATAATAAAGCTAAATTCTTGGCCATAACATTAAATTATATACGTTTTATTTCATCTTGAAAACCTAACCTCTAAAAAACCACCCTTTACATATACAATTTCGCGCAATTTTCAAAAAGAACAAATCTATATGTAAAGATGCATACAAGTCATATGGATATATCAAATATACGAATCTATTCCGTACGCAAGCAAATGTAAGCTAATGTGCTTGAACTGCAAGCGAGAGCGCGGAACGAACGACAAAGAGCACAATCGGCCCCCGCGTTCGGCAACGTTCGACATCTGGCTCTGTCCTACTTGGGTGAGCATATATATGTATGTATATGCGCATATGTAGGTATTATATATAAATTCACATACTTGTATTTGCATATGCCTTCTTCCTGTGTGCATGGTAATGAACTATTTCTCTGTTGAGAATGAATGAATTTGATAAATGTTTCGTCATTTTTCACGTTTGTGTAAATGTAACTTGAGCTATTCCATTGCAATTCCATTTACCTCCTTCTCTATATCCATACAAAATATCTATCAAACAAATAAAATTAAAATTTTGTTTTGAAAATTGCAACCATTCCATCAATATTTTCTTATGACGTTGTCACGTTAAACTATCGTCAGTAAACCGACTTTACAGACAACCTCTTTTTTATTAGAATTTGAAATGCCGAGTTCTATAAATTAATATTTGCCAATTTCGATTCACTACTTCTCTGATCGCTAGAGAATTCTGCTTCGCGCCAGGCTATAGAATTATGTTACCTAACAGTTTGAGCAACATGTGATGATGTCTTTTGATCGTTCTACGACGGGATGAAATCATTTTGTAATGAAATCACTATGAAATGCAACGGTTTTATATAACAGTTTGTCAAAACGACAAAACGCTGCTAAATCATATGCAGCATTGGATTTAAGGGAAGTTTTTTGCTTTATTCTCTACTCGAAGGTGCTTGGTAAATTGAAAGCAGGTACTATATGTAAGGTGGTCATGATCATTAACATCTGCATTAAAAGTAAAAGTATAACATGTTTTAAGATAACAACATTTGGAAGGGCCGACAGACGAGCATACGGACACACCAAATCAATTTTAATCATAGGTCTGATGGTTTTGGTGTGCCATATCTGTTTCCATGCATGAACGTATTGATTCCATTAAACTGTTGTAAAGAGGTATCCCCTTCAAATAATAACAGTATATACATGGGGGTTTTTTTTTAAACAATATAAACATAACTATTTGGTCAGTTTTATAAAAGCCAAAAAAAAAAAATATATTATAAATATTCTTGCACAAAACTTGGCATATTTTAATTTCGTTGAGTAATATAACATTGGTACAAGTTCAGATAACTCCGTTAATTAGCGCTTATGACATTTGTTGGGTATTTGACTGACCTTCCCTTCCTATGTGTGATGTCCATTTGAAGCTTTTATACTTATAAAAAAAACCTTTTGTTGTTGTTTTAACAGCATAAAAATGCCTCATACATGTACTGGGAATGCTGGTGGAGTGACAGTTCTTGGCCGTATATGAATCTGAGTCGTTCCGGTAACGTAGAACCGACTGCCATGGGAACGAAAAAAAAACTTTCTATCATTTTGGTTTTTCATGCCCACAGTGGGTCTCGAACCCGTGTCCAACTAAGCGGTAGTCACTCTTAAATTCATTCAGCTAAAGCGGCTGGCGACCCATTCATTTATATAATTACAATAAATATTACACATGCATATCTTATATACAAATATACACATTCTTATGTGTACCTAAAAATTCTTACAACAACTAATATATGTACACATTTTTACGTGTACCTAAATATATGTAATTCGAACGAAGCCACTTAAAGTAAAATTTCTTTAGTAGCCACTTAAGGGTTATACCTTCGCCTATTTGTCCGTTTATACACCACACAGTCTACCATTTCCGCGTTTTCACCACAATGCACCACCAACAAAACAAAGCCACAATGTCAAAAGGTGTGTGACATTTGACCGTGCTTGTTTACAATTCTCATTAAATGAACAAGTGTAAATACCAATAAGCTTTTACTTGCAAAAGTATTAAAGAAATACAGCACAGCTGTTGGGAGCATTGGAAACAGTTCCTTTAAGGTAAAATAGAAATATAACACAGCATTCCAAGCAGCAGAGTGAAGTCAAAATATAAAGCAGCAGCCACATTCGTGGGGCAACATTTGCTATTAGTGGAATCCCAAAAAACTGTATAAATGTAGTATCAGCGACTTATGAATACATTTATTTCATTTCAATTAAACGATTTGTGATTTCAATGCTCAAATAATGGTTGTTTATAAACTTAAAGTAGCCAAACAAAATGTATCTACAGCTGCTCACATTCTTTAACACACCACTCATTGCTTGGTATGTTGAATTATGTGCATGCGTGTGTATTACAGTGCATGGTTGCATTGTGATATAAAATGAAAACAATAACTTTTGATAGACTTTATCGTAATTTTGATAAAACCTTAAAAGAAAAAATCGTTTTCAGTTTATATACAACGAGTGTAACGTTAAATTTCAGAAATAATGGATTTAAATGAAAAAGTGGAACAACTTACCAATGAAACAGCGGCATTGCGGAAAGAAGTTGCGCAGCTGAAAGGTATGCAAAAAAAAAATGCTTAAATCAATCGGTGAATTCTTTCTAATATATTTTATTTCCTTCAAGAATCGCTAACAAAACAAAACAGTACGATTGTAAAGTTAATAAAGGAGCAATGCAATCTCATCAGAACACAAGAAGCGCGCGCGCAGGAAAAATATTTGCCTGCAAATAACGTCAAACCATTTGTAAATATGTTTCCCATAAAATCCCAAGAAGAATTGGAGGCTGCAGAAGAGGGTATAAAAGAGGAAAACAAAACTGAATGTGTAAGCCACAATTGCATGGATGACGACGTGACACAAAAGTTAACTGACTTTTTTTCTAGATTGCACTTGCCAGGGCACTTTTAATGCCGGGAAGTTTTAAAAAGAATCTCAACAAAATATTGGGAGTTGATGTGGTTATGGACTATAATGTTGATGGCAGACATAACAAGAAGCGCATACAAGACTATCCGAAAATTATGGATGTGCTCTTTCGTGAGTTATGATGTTTTTTTTCGTATATATTTAAACTGAGCAAGTTTGTTACACCTTTTTTTAACTTTCAGAAGCCACTACTAAGGAGGGTTGGAACTACAAATATTTTCTAGACGATCTCAGAAATGGATTTAAGTGCTCCAAAAACAAGCACTTCAAATATAATTGGACTCAACGGAGGAAGCATTCTGAAGAGCCGTCCATTAAAATTGAAGAAGTTTTGATACCGTTCGATGAATAAAATTTTATCAATAAAATTACCTCTTTTTTTTGTATTTCTCACTAAATTTTTGATGCTTTTCTGGGTAATATCATGATGAAACGAAAACTATTTTGGGCACAAGTGTATTCTGTGATAGCCGTTATTGGTTAGGAAGGTTATTGGAATAAGAATTCTTCAAACCTAGCTTGTAACGGTAACGTAACGTTAATGCTACCTTTTCACTCTTCGTAATCATTAGTTTAAAATTATTATTTTGGAAATCGTTATTGGCAGTCACTGTTTTGAAAAACAAAATATCTAATTTTAAAGGCGTTTCAACATTCGACGAAGTGGTTAAGGGTTTAGGATTTTGACAAATACATTTTTTAATTAGCTTCTAAGAGTTAAAATGTTTTGGGCAGCGCAAGTTCACCTCCCTCAGTGTGTGTGTGCGTGTGTGCTGCTGTCAAACACAGCCGGCGGTTCAATATATTTTCTATAATTTTTTGCTTGGCATATTTAAGTGTTTTTAAACAATAAAAGTTGTGCTGTTTTTGTTGCGAAGCATCTAGCTAAATAGTATAATAGTAAATTAATAAGTGCTGTGTTTGTGTTATTGGGATATCAATGTTAGAACCTCTTCAGGTACCCGGACGACGCGCATTGATTTGCATTGCTTACCTGCATACATAGATAATATTTGCGAAGGCAATATTGATTTTGTCGCTAAAACGAGTTGAGAGGAGTAATTTTTTTAAGAAAATCACAGATTACGCGATTTATAATGCGAGTGCCTCAAAATTTATAGTAACCAATTTTTTTGTCACAATAGTAATTTAGTATTCGTCTGGCTGCCATCTATATTCACCACACTTGATGTATTGTGCATTTACAAAGAATGGTTGATTGCGGATATTTATAGTCTTGTGCCTTAATTATGATGTGAGGATAGTATTAAAATTTCAAAAGTTAAAGGCTGGACAAGTATAATTTTCCAACATTTGAATTACAAAAAGGTTGTGATCTGCTCTACGCATGGAAATATTTGTAAAAAAAACTCGAGGGGTACCAATAGCTGCATATTGGGCTCAGTATTAATAATAGAAAGAGTGAATTGATTTTTGTCACCGTTCAAAAGTTGTTAATTAAAAACACTCTTGTAGTGATGTTTTTTGCTGTTAGCATAAACAAATCAATATTTGTTTGGGCAATGCTGCTGTAGTGACGGTTCTTGGCTAGATACACTTCCACGTAGCGGACGTCGCAACGTTTATAATGTTGTTATTTTCTATCACCAAATATTTTTTTATTTAAATTTTGTTTGAACTCTGCCTGTACTAATAATTCACTGCAGACATTTTACAAAGGTCTCTTGAAAGGTCTTGAGAAAGTAAATTCATTTAGTGGTCAAATTTCATTTTTCCTTTACTCATGAATATATTTTAAATATATTTTCCACCAAAACACGTTGAATATTGGCAATAACTAAATTATACTGTTAATAAAAATGTAAAGGATATTTGAGTGTCGATCAAAAAATTAAGTAAATTCCCAGATTTTGTTCACTTTTACCGTTCAGATCAATTTTTTATATAAAACAATATTTAAATATAGCAGAAAATTTACATTTTTGTTGTGGTATCTGCGTTTCCACTTGCCTGTATAAATATCTCTGATGAAATATTATTTATTCCAAATTCCGTTTTGTTATTCCAAACTTCCGCCTGCGGTGATTTTTTTATATAAAAGAATATTTCAATATATTGGAAAATTTTCAAGTTTTTTCTATTGTGTTCGTGCATCTGTATATCACACCACATCTAGTTGGGATAATGCGAGACAATTTTGCGCTGGCATACATACGAAAAGGGTGAAGAAGAGCACAAGTAGTTTTCATACCAAAAGTAGGAAAAAGGACTACTCACTGGAGTTCCCACGACAGTCGGTTCTACGTTACCGAAACGACCCGGATTTATACCCGGCTAAGGACTGCCACTCCAGCAGCATTCCCCGTACATGTATGGAGAATGTTTATGCTTCTACAACAACAACAACTAAGCACTTGCTAAGTCCTTCAAACCAATTAACCTCACCTCCTTTGTATTAAAAGCAATATTAGTGATAATGAAATCAGATCAAACACTCTGCGTATAACACATATCTCTTAAAACTAGCATTCGTAGAGGGCAGGAAGGTCTACGGACACTGCGCTGTATCACCTATGTACCAGAGTGCCTTTGACTATGAGGAAACAGTTCTTTGTGCCTTTCTCGATATCGAGGGAGCTTTCGACAACCCCTCTCACTCTGGGGTATGTCGCGCACGAGAGAAAAGAAACGTGTAGATACCCACCTGCAGATGGATAGAGCGCCTGCTACAGACAAGGATAGTTGAAACCGCAGCAAACAAGTAAGGGATGTCCCCTTCTGTGGAGCCTAGTAGTTGACGACCTGCGGGATACGCAGATGACGTTGTAATTATAGCGATAGGCGGGTTCGTGAACACTGCGACATACTACAAAGAGCTTTAAACTTTACTAAAATATGGTGTGCCGAGGTGGGTCTGGATATAAACACAATCAAAGCAGCCATCATTTCTTTCACTAGAAAAGAGTTTTTGCCAGGAATAAGAGAGGTCAGAATGGACTGGGTTGCTTTTGATTTGGTCAGCATGGACGGGGCTTATTTTGGTTTGGTCAGCGAAGATAAGTATATTGGACTTGTCCTGGATTCCAAGCTTAGCTGTAAGAAGCTGCTGAATATTACCAGGGAAGGCTTCGGGAGAGGAAAAGTGATGTCGTCTAAAAACATGATGTCATCTGTCTATGTGCAGAGATAAGCTTAGACAGAAATTTCCAGAATGAGCAAACTGCCATTTTGAGCGACAGTCAGGCGACAATCAAGGCCCTCTCGTCTTATGAGATCTAGCCCTCACTGGTCCTTGAGTGTGTCGAGAAACTGAATCTACTAGGAACGCACAATCGCATCCGGTTAATTGGGGCCCCAGAACGCAGGGGTACAACTCGAAACAAAATAGCAGATGTATTGGCGAGAGAGGTTTCAGCCTCGCCTTTAATAAAATCCGAGCTCTTCCATCATCAATGAGAAGCTTAGGAGTGAAGAACTAGGGCCATGGGAGGTTTGCTGGCACCAAACTATGGGACTACGCCGGGCGAAATCCTTACTGAGAGAGTATAACCAAAAGAGGTTTAAAAAACTCCACTCCACTCATCTAACACCTCTCACCCTCTGGACCCAACCCGTCGAAACAGCTAGTTTCCTGGGCCTACCGTTAGATGAGCTAGACGAAGACGACCGGTGATTACACTACACTGACAGGGCGAAGATACTGCTACAACAACAACAACAAGGTTTAAAAAACACATAACCCTCACTAAGGATAAACTGAAAATGCTCACAGGCAAAAGCAAACTGTGTAGTCCTCTGCACGTGATCGGGATATAGTTCACTGCTTCTTGTCCTTTCTGCGACCAATCCCAGGATACTCCAATGCACCTTCTCGTTAAATGTGACGCTATAGCGCAGGCATGGTTGAGACATCTCGGTCAACTACAGCCGGAGGAAAGGCGCATACTCTCAATCTAACTAAACTCTGTCTTGAGTTTAATAAGGAGACTGGATGCGGTAATGTGATGAGTAGAGGACACAAAAGGCTATAAGGGTGAAGCACAAACCATCTATATAATAAAACTTGGCCACTAAGTGTATTTACTTTCGTCTAATTAGTGATAGAGAAGAGCAACATTATAAAAGCGTTTCTTGTTAACTTTTGAACAGTGCAAAAAAAAAAATATTTTTGCTCCATGAAAAGTACCTATAAAAATTGAATGTTTTAATAAATCAAAGGTTAGATTACTAGTTTAGAATGAGGCAATTTTTTTAGTTTTATAAACTCTCTTTAACATCGAACATGCCTCAATCTTTCTCACAATAACAATTCCTTAGAAATTTCTTTTCAATATTCATTCTTCAAAACTTGTAATTGCTTGCCAAACGTGTTTTTTTTTGTATTAAGAAAATCAAGTTCTTAAACTTTTTTTCTGCTAGTCAACGTTTAAATCTTCTTCTAAGTGATATCCCACAATAAAAACTCCGATTTCAGAAAACATGGATATAACAGCTCAAATGCAAGAATTGACAAAAGAGATAAAGGAGATGCGCGCCGATATACAACAAATCAAAGGTAAATAAATTCTATAATAAAAGCAATGCATAGTTTAAGATCCATAGAATTTGTGGTGCGAACTCAAAGCACTCAGTGACTGTGTTATGTAAAAGAAAAAACATTGAAGCAAATTTTAATTGTAATACAATTTTTATGCAGCTTGCCGAAGGATAATGCAAATTACAATAGTTTCAAGTACTAAAAATACTATGGATCTTTCGCTATCAGAATTATTTTTTATGCAGTTTATTTTATTTTTTGTCAAATTTCTAAAGGTTTTATGGACCGGCAGAACGAAATAATAGACGATCTGATGAAAGGCCACCAAGAAATGATGAAACGTATGGTGAAGCAAGAGCAAGAAGCTGAAGAAGAAAAGAATATACAAAGACCAGTATTTCCACTATTGACGCAAGAAGATTTAGACAATGCCGAGGCTTTTATTGGAATGGATGAAAGAAAGAAAGATGAAATGGTAAAAATTAAAAGACAAGTTTTAAAAAAATGATAAAATGCTTGGATAAAGTGTGTGGCAAAAGGTTGTTTTCTAATATAAGACATATTTTGAAGTGCTAAAAAATTGAAAAAAAAAATGTCATAGCTAAATTTTGCACCCAACGGGTATTCTAAGTTCGATTTCCAAAAAAAAAAAATTTTTTTTGAATTACTTGCACTTAACCGTAGCATGTCCAAAGATTCAGAAAAAGTTAGTACAAAAATGTATTTTGTTGCAACGGTAAATACTTGCGGTAATCTTGCCATAAATTCTGTTACAAATTTTAAAGTGCATACAGCGCGAACAAATTCGCAGAAAAAATTCCTGTTATTTTTGCTTTTGTTCATATGCATTGTCTACTCGTATATTATACTCAGTTTCGTGGCAAATTTCGCTTGTTAACACTGGAGTGAGGAGCTAAGGGAAATCGCATTGCAGTAATTGCATTACAAAAGTGGGGTAAAAGCGCGAGTGAGATTTACTAATTGCTGAAAAATCTTAATATTTTGAGAATGGGTGTTTATCGCACTATCAAACGTTTTTTTTCAAAGGTCTGAAGTGACAGAACCAGTGCAGCCTTAAAGTCGTTGAAAAAAAAAATCGCAGAAATCCTCTTAGAAGTCAGAAAATCACGTCCAGAGAAATGAATGTATCGACTAGACCCATATCAAGACTAATTAGAGATGATCCCCACATGAAAGCCTTCCACAGTTGAGTCATCTCTTGGCAATGCCCTTGAAGAAAATTAGGCTCGAAAGATGCAAGCAGCTTCTTCGGTGGCACGCCGTCAACGGCCATGAAAATATTCTTTTCACAGATGAAAAAATGTTATCGGTTGAAGAAGTTTTTAATAAGCAAAACGACAAAATCTATGCTAAATCTTCTAAAGACTCAAATAATGTTGTTCCAAGGTTTGGTGGGGAATGTCTTGTAAAGGCGTTACATCTCATTTCTACGAAAAAGGGGTTAAGACCGAAGCAAAAGTGTACCAAGAGGATGTCCTAGAAGGCGTGGTAAAACAATGTCTCTTCAATGGAGAGCGTTGGAACTACCAGCAAGATTCCGCTGCAGCCTATAAGGTAAAGCCACTCAGCAGCGGTTAAAAAACAATATTCCTGGGTGCATAGCCGCAGAAGATTGGCCATCTGGAAGTCCAGATCTGAATCCATTGGACTACAGTTTGTGGTCAGAATTGCAGAACATGTCCTGTCGAATGCCTCACAGAAAGTTGGAGAGTCTGAAACAATCTTTGCTTCGAGCAACGACGTCAATATCTATGGAAATCGGTCTTGCTGCAATAGCTGAATGACCTAGTGGTTTCAAGGTTTTTGCAAAAGCAAATAGTGACCATTTTGAATGAAATTTTTTATTACATAAAACTAACTTCATAAATAAAACTACTACATATATATATATATATATAATTCGCGCGTACACCCTCTTTGGGTGTTCGGTCGAGCTCCTCCTCCTCCTATTTGTGGCTTGCGTCTTGATGTTGTTCCGCAAACGGAGGGACCTACAGTTTCAAGCCGACTTCGAACGGCAGATATTTTTTATGAGGAGCTTTGCCTGCCGAGGGGCGATCGCTATTAGAAAAAACTTTTTCTTCGTTTTCGTCTTTCACCGAGATTCTAACCTACGTTCTCTCTGAATTCGAAATGGTAGACACACACCAACCCATTCGGCTACGGCGGTCACTCATAAATAAAACTAACTTCATTGAAAAAAGTATTATAATTTCATATCTATAACGGACTTTACTTGTAACAGAATTTATGGCAGAACTGAGTAGACGTAAAAATGTACGTCTAATTTTTTTTTTTTGTAAGAACTTCCTATTATACCAGTTTGCATAACCTCAGAAATATTATTATTGAGAAAACAACTTTTAATCCACACACGGCCACTATCCGATTTTTCCACTTTGAACTTTTTATCAAAGGTTTAATTAATTTTGCATCCGAATATATTGAAAAAAAAAAAAAATGCCATTTCAGACACGATTTCTTAAACCTCTTTTGATGCCTGTGGGTCTCAAACAAAGACTAGTCTATGTATTATCTGAGGATATTATTTTGAACTACAATCTCGAAGGTACACATGGCAAAAAACGCATGTTGCAGTATCCAAAACTGTTGAGTGTTCTATATAGTAAGTAAAGAAAAGAAAGAAAGAAAAAAAACAGTTAATTCTCTACTTTCGAGTAAAAACGAAATTTGAAAGAACAAATTTCATATTACTTAGAGAGGTGTAATTAAGAAATAGGATAGAAAAAAAACATAAAATGTTTAAAAAATTGTATAATATTAGCGTTTAAGATCTCGCGAAAATCGCGCAAGCGTTTATCACGCCAATCAAGCAGAAAAAGATCAGCGGCCAAAATCTTTTCCTAGCAATTTCGGGCAATAAGTACGTTTAAGGCACCTTTCTGGTCTAGAGACGTGAAAATTGAAGAAAACAATCGGTATCAATTGAAAATCGTTTTTATTCACTAGATCAATTCTTTATTTACAAAAAAAAAATTTTTTTTAAATTACAATAATAAAAAAATTGCTTCCCCTGTGCCACTGGCGTAACTGATTGGGCTGCTCAGGTACGTCTGAAAAAAAAATTCGAACGATTATTTGTCAGGAGATATGTCACTATGGTGGGTAGCAGATTTACAAAAAAAAAAAAAAATTCTAGATATTTTATCTGTTTATTGGAAAACCAAAAAAAAAAAATATTTTTTTCACGTTCTCGCTCTTAAAAAAATAGAAAAATTTATTATAAAATTTTAATTCTGCTACCCGCGAGAGCCACAAGTCTACTTAATAACATATTAAAAATTCAAATCAACCGGTTCAGTAGTTTTTGAGAAATTACCAACGCCAACTAACGCGCTTATACCTGGGCGTCGTACTCCAAATCGGTCTCGTTTTAAAGGGCAGTAACGTCAAAACTACAACGAATTTCAATATAAAAATTTGCAAGTATATTTTTGAAAGTATAAACTATTAAACATGAGAAAAATCGATTTTTCGAAATTCTAGACCAGAAAGGTGCCTTAAATGTAGTTAATAAATGAACAGTACCTTTCTTTTGGCTCATATTTCGAATTCAAATGCCAAAAGAGGGCTCATGTTTTCATAAAGTAACTGTGTTCGTTTAGTACTCTCAGAAACATTTTGTATTCAAATGTTTTGCAATACCAAAGTAAAAATTTAAAGTAAAAAAATCGTTTTTTAATACAATTAATTTTTATTTGATAGTACCCAATTACGAAAACTCTCAGCCACGTTATTGCTCGAACGCAGAGAATTGCTATGTCAAAGCTCAAAAAAAACAAAAAAATAAAATAAAATTAATTTAATCTTTTATTTTACGTATTCATAGGTGCAACTGACCGCCCCGGCTGGTCTTACAAATTATTCTTAGATGACTTGCGTCGAGGTTTTCAATTTGGCAAGAAAAAACATTTTAGACAAAAATGTCGAACGAACAAATTATCCAAACCTTCAAGGAATCCATTGTCAAGTGGCCAAGAAGACGATGATGATGATTCCGATTACTAATTACCAGTGACATTACCCAAAAACCAATGTACATTTAAGCATAATATTAAGTTTGTACTTAAGTAAGAAACGATTATTAAAACGTTTAATAAAGACTAAAGAATAGAAATTTTAAACATAAAATAATACAAAAACACTAAAATGGCATGTTGAAAATGATTTCGTAAAATATGCCCACGAGAGCTTTTAGTATATCACTGCAGTGACACAGGGATTACGGCACAACTAACCCCCAATCCCCCAAAAATGTATGATGAATATTCTATGCTGCACACAACAACAACAACAACCACAATGATGCATTCAGTCTAAAAACAATCATAAGTGATTAATAGCCTTTACACTAATTTACTGCTAGCTGTATGTGTACAAAGCACGCCCATGGGACATTTCAAAGCGCGTAACCAAACTTTAAATACAACTTCAGTTAGATATTAGTGGTAGTGGGTGTTGGTGCACTAGCAAATATAGAGTTGGTCGCGCAGGGAGAGAGCGAGTGTGGCGTTAAACACGCAGAGAGAGAGAGAGCACTCGACCATTTCAACGCATTTTACTAACCATTCATCATGCACTCACGCGAATTTCCTCATATCTGCATCGCAATGTCGTTCATCCTAAAAGTGTGCTATGAAAAATTACTATCTTGCATTTCCGGCTTCCCCAGCAGGAAATACGCCAAATGGAGCTGTTAAATGTGGCCAAGAGAGTAGAATAACAAAAAAAAAAAAATAAAAAACCGCATGAATAAAAAAAGTGCCAGGAAATATGACATGAAATGAAAAATGTTCTACAGCAAATATCTGCCGGCGTTTGGGTGCGGTTGCGCTGGTTTTTAGCTGCCACGAATGCATCAAGTACTTTTGCAGCGCCGTCAGACAGAGTGTAAGACCGTCATCTAGACTGCAGCACCCATTTACGGTTGGCAGCTGCTACAGTACGTCCACCACGCATGCCATGGGCCTGGGGCGCAGCTGACTGTGCTGTTCGGTGCTGAAGTTTCACTCAAAAAATAGTAACATTTTGAAGTATGCTTTTGACAAAATGCTGCACTATTTCAACTTATGCATTTACATGTGTTGGTGTTGGTTGACGGTCGATGGTGTGCATGTGTGTGTGTGTGCGTACGCGTGTGCATGTGTATTTTCACTAAGTAGGACAAAGAGGATACCGTAAATGTCTTCGACCTCAAGCTAAGTGTCTACACATGAAGTTTGCGTTGCTGCACAAATACTCGTAGATATGTCGGTGTGCTATGTTTGCATGTGTTACTATATCTATGTGTATGCATTAGGGTGGTTGCAATTTTTTGATTAGACTTTGCTATGGTGCCCGCATCGTTCGAGTTGTAATTCTGAATGTAAAAAAATGTATGGCAGTGTAGTTTTAAAATAAATTTCAAGTCTGATTATTTTTAAAAACTGATGCAACCTGATAGCCACGATACAGCGGTGAAAAATCACCTGAAAGCAAAAAAACAAAAAAATTCTTAATCTATACATCAATGGCTATCGTCGTACGTGGCGGTTTTTTTTAAATTTTTTTTTTGAGAAAATGGTGCAGGTTTGAAAAATGAGTTTGTGTTTTTACCCTTTTTTTGTTTTCGAAAGGCTTGAAAAATATTAATTTTTGGAATTTTTAAAAACGGCTATGTACGACTGTAGCCAATACATTTACAACAATTTGAAAAAAAAAATTAAAATCGGTTCATAAGTCTTCGAAAAATCGAGGCCACCGTGTTCAGAAAAGTCCTTTTGAGAAAAACGCGTTTAAAGTTTTCATTGGCCGTTGTAACTCATTGTATTGGGTATAACTCGTCAATTTTCAAGATTTTAAGTTAACGTTTTTTTACATATTTTTGAAGATATCTACTTTAAGAAAATGCAAAAAAAAAACGGTTTTTTTGAAAAATCACAGTGGTATTCCCCCTTAATCAAAATTTACTTTTTAAACCGTTTGCAGTTAATTTTTTTCTATTCTACCATTTTTACCAAAAAGGATTCAATTTGTTCCTCTTTATTCACCTTCTTAAATACAACCTTTTGCAATGGAGTGTCAAAAATCGAATGCCACTAGTGGCAAACCTTTATTAATTGAATCAAGCTATAAAATCAAAACGATCGCATTTTATTTAAAAAAAAAAATTCCTAAAAAATATCTATAAAAAATGAGTATTTGAAAAGACTACGTCCTTAATGGAACAATTTTGTGAGTGAAACGAAGTAACAGTATTGTAAGCTGCCCTCTTATGAGGTAACTAAGTGGATCCTTGGGAGGTGGGTCCTGTGATGGGAGGATTGTTCTCTTAAGAGAGAAGCATTTAAAAAAAATATGAAAAATAATTATGTAAGTAAAAGGTTTTCCAATAAGAGGTGTTATTTTGATATTTTTCCCGAAAAAGATCAATGGTTTCGTTCCTTGTGTGGCACGTATCGCCGTCTTGTTGAAAATAAACGTTATCCAAATTAATACCATCCAATTCCGGCCATAAAAAATCGGTAATCATCTCTCGATAGCGCAATCCATTCATCGTAACTGTAACTTAACTCCAGCTTCATTTTCGACAAAGTAAGGTCCAATGACTCCGCCGGACCATAAACCGCACCAACCACTCACACGTTGAGGATAGAGAGGCTTTTCAATAAAAACTCTTGGATTTTCTGAGCCCCAGATCAGACAATTTTGCTTGTTGACGAGGCCACCGAGGTGGAAATGGGCCTCATCACTCATGATGATTTTCCGATGGAATTCCGGATCACTTTCATGTATTTCAACGATCCAATCAGCAAAGACACGACGTTGTTGATGATCGGCCGGCTTGAGTTCTTGTGTTAACTGGACTTTATAAGCCTTCAGACCCGAATCTTTATGCAAAATAATTCCAAAGAGCGACGAGGAATGGACAAACCTGGGGTTTCTTCAACACTTTCGGTTATAACAGCAATATTTTCGATTTTCGGCTGTTCTTGAGCGACGTGCACGGCTTTCATTCTTCACATCACTAACTTGTGCCAACAGCTCGAATTTTTTCACCAATTTCTGTATTGCGGTCCGACAAGGTGCTTCACGATGACCCAAAAATGTTCGAGTTTTACGAACCGTCTCTGCCAAATATTCACCATTTTTATAGTGAATTTTAATAATTTCAATGCATTGTTTAAGCGAGTATCGTTCCAGTTTTATTAATGGCGTAGTTTCTACATGTAAAATACCAAAAAATGACAGCTTCAAAATCGACATCTACCGGAATAGTGGGCTATTCAAAGTAACACCTGTTATTGGAAAAATCTTAGTATCGATTGGTTGGCTTTTTATTAAATAAATATGAAAAATTAATTCTTCATACCCACTAAACGCGTATACATTGTTTAAAAAAAAAAGTTTCTATTTTTATTGGCGCACCCTAATGTCCATATGCATTTGATTTTATACTAGGCTACTTCATGCATTCATATACGCAGTTGTTGGTTACGTAATTGCACCCTACATATCTACAAGTAGTTACTTACGTACTTACATACTTACACATACATACATACATACATGTGTGCATTGGTATGTGTGTAGATATGCACAATGAAGTGGCAAGCCATTTAGTATGGTTTGCACTTTTTCCTCCTCCTTTCCTTTTTTCCTGCAGCTGCCGTTGCCGTCCAGAGAAAGTGCCTTTTTCATCATTCTACTACCACACTGAAATTCCATATCACTTATTCTGCTTGTTCGGTTGCGTTTTTTCAATGCAGTTACATGGGGAAAATTTCACACGCGCACAAGCATTCATGCATTTATTCATTTCCAGATATGAGTTACTATGTCGCTTTCGTTCGAATAATTCCGAATGCAAACAATCGTTAATAAATGCACCCGAATGCTGTCAGGCATAAATGCGTGTGTGTGCGCGCTGATGCATGACATTTTCAGGAGTTTATAGCTCTTTTCTTTTCGTCAGCCAGGCGTGAGGCCACTGAATTTTTTATGTGTGCATATGTGTATGTAGGAATGTATGTTTATGTATATGGAGAGAAAATAGTGAAAAAGTTAAAAAGGCTTTAAAAATTCTTTACAGAGTAAAATAATATCAAGTGTATATTTTGTTAAGGAAATGCTTTTTTGACATTTTTTTCTGAAATTTTTAATCGTTTCCGGATTTTTTTTTGAAAGTTTGCCAAGCTGGTTAACGAATAGCCGGCATATATATTTCGAACACCTTTTTTAGTGTACATAGCATCGGTTAGCTCTCTTAGATACTAAGAAATTTGTGATATAAACGGCCATAATTAGTGTACTTGTATAGCAGCAAGTTGATTTGCTAGTTTTCGTTCTGAAAATTTAGATGCCAAAAATAAACTTCACTCTGCTCGATCAATCAGTGCAAATGTCAATGAAATCATGCAGAAAAGTTATGAAGACCGCCACATAGATGTATCGGGCATTGCAAGGACACTAAACATACATCAAATAGTTTTGAACCATTTGGAAAAAACTCAAAGCAAAAAGAAGCACTGCACGTGGGTGAAAAATTTAATAGGCACAATCTTCTTTCAGGAAGTAAGCCCTAACATTTCGGCAAATTCCGAATTGAGGCCAAGAAAGATGGAATGGAGGAGGTTGGGATATCATTAATAGCCTAGACAGACGGCGGCGTTAATTGGGATTACCGGCGCAGTTGATTCTTATTAAAATTGTAGTGTGACAGATGATTGTTAAGGGGATTAGTGAACAGTTGATTAGTTTATTGGGTAGATTTGTGAGTAAAAGATAGATCGCAGGCTACAAATATGGGTATTAGCTGCTAAAATACAATATAATTATTTATTTTAAAAATAACTTGAATTGCCAATTCTCAAACTGGCCCAAAATATGAAAACAATTAATGTAGTTTCGAAAGAACGTGTTAGTGCAAGTTAGCATTGCATCCAGCCTTTTTGTTGCTATCTTTAAAAGTTTCATTATTTTTCATTCACAATAAGCATTAACTGTCATTTTTTGACAATGTTGCCATCGAAAATTGTACTAATTCCCTTATATTATGAGAATTAAGTCTAGTTGTCGTTCCCCCTTAGTTGCACTTAATTCCTGAGATAATCCCGATTGAACCATCTACAGGATACGGCAATAATTTACCCAAAAGAATATTTCACACATAATGTCATTGTATGCTTTCACAAACAAAAAAAGTAACTAGAGGCAATACCACTGTTGGCGATGGTAGTGTGACGCGCGGCTAAATTCCTTTTTGACATGATAACGTCTTATAATTCGATTTAACAGGCTGCACGCACGTCGTTACCTTGCTCATTAGTGTTACCTTGCTCATTTGTCGTTACCTTGCTCATTGCCGTTACCTTGAATGAACTGCAAGCGAAAGCGCGGAACGAACGACAAAGCAAACAAAGCAAACGAACGGCAACGTTCGACATCTTGCTCTCTCCTACTTAAGTGAGCGTATATGTGTATGTATATGCGCATATGTACATATATAAATTCACGTATTTGTATTTGCATATGCCTTCTTATTGATTATTATTAATTTGATTTACTTGAAGAATTTAAAATAAAACCAAGTTTGTTAATAATACCTGTTGTTTTAAAGTTATTATTATTTTTTGACGTGATAACGTCTTATAATTCTATGTAGCCGGCTGCACGCACCAAAAAATGCGTCGTTATCTTGCTCATGCGTCGTTACCTTGCTTGAACAGCATGTTATGTTATGTTATGTTATGTTATGTTATGTTATGTTATGTTATGTTATGTTATGTTATGTTATGTTATGTTATGTTATGTTATGTTATGTTATGTTATGTTATGTTATGTTATGTTATGTTATGTTATGTTATGTTATGTTATGTTATGTTATGTTATGTTATGTTATGTTATGTTATGTTATGTTATGTTATGTTATATTATGTTATGTTATGTTATGTTATGTTATGTTATGTTATGTTATGTTATGTTATGTTATGTTATGTTATGTTATGTTATGTTATGTTATGTTATGTTATGTTATGTTATGTTATGTTATGTTAATGTTAACTCATTCTCTATATCCATACAAAATATCTATCAAACAAATAAAATTAAAATTTTCTTTTGAAAAATGCAACCATTCAACCAGTATTTTCTTATGACGTTATCACGTTAAACTATCGTCAGTAAACCGACTTTACAGACAACCTCTTTTTTTCCAAGCTCTTATGTAGTAAGTAAGGCTGCGTTTGTTTGTTTCTTTCGAAAGGCTGAAAACTTTAGTCAAATCAATAAATTTACAATTAATATGTGGAAAATTTGTCTCTTACAATTGTTTTACGCGCGCCCATGCGCTTTCATCAACGTCTAAAATAGAAAAGGAAAGTAAATTTGCTTCTGTTTGACAGCTGTTGATTGGCGAATGAGAGAAACGTAGAGGTGAGAAAATGCGAAATGGGTTGCCAAAGTGACCTTTCGCAACTACCACTAATCTCTCCAAGTGCGTTTAATGAAAATCTCTTTACTACATTTTTGAATAGTATTTATTTTTAATGGTAGCCGCCGTAGCCGAATGAGTTCATGGGTGACTACCATTTGATGGATCTCATGTTCAAAACCAACTGTGTGTATAAAATACCTACATGTTTTTTCTAGTAGCGGGCGGCCCTCAGCAGGTAATGACATTTCTTCGAGCGTATTTTGTTAATTAATTTTATTTTTATACGGTTTGTTTTATTCAGTACAAAATACTCTATAGACTAGACAAAAATATATTGCCAAACTTGGCCACTAAAATTTTAGCAATTAAAATACAATAAGTAAAATATTAAGCAACTGAATTTAATTTTTTTACAAAATTATATTTAGATAAATCGAAACCCAGTCTCAGTACAGTCTCTAAGTGCGCGAGCAATGGGTGCATTACTCGGTAAATTAGTCTTAAAGTTTTTCCCATAAAAAGGTTATACATTAAAACTTATCCGCTCAAATAGAATTGGACAGTCGACGCCAAACAACACTGAAAATAAACGAAAGTGGAAAAACTGATATTCTCTTTCCTAGAGATTCTATTTTTATTAGCATCCAATGAAGCGACGCTTGGAGTGCTTGAGAGAAAGATTCTGCGTAAGATTTTTGGACCTTTGGCAACGGCGAATATCGCAGGCGATGGAACAATGAGCTGTAGGAGCTTTACGACGACATAGACATAGCGCAGCGAATAAAGATCCAGCGGCTACGTTGGCTGGGTCATGTCGCCCGAATGGATACAAACGCTCCGGCTCTGAAAGTATTCGATGCGGTACCAGCTGGTGGCAGTAGAGGAAGAGGAATGCCTCCTTTGCGTTGGAAAGATCAGGTAGAGAAGGACTTAGCTTCACTTGGTGGGTCCAATTGGCGCCGGTTAGCCCAAGAAGGAAACGACTGGCGCGCTTTGTTAAACTCGGTCAAAATCGCGTAAGCGGTTAAAGCGCCAATTAAGAAGAAGAAGAGCTGAGAATTATAGGATGTAATAGGAAACTCAAATCATAGGGCAGCTCCGTTGGGGGGCAGCTGAGGTACAAACAGAGTCAACCTTCTTTTGGCGGCAATTAGAATGCCTCCACCTTTTTCTGCTATTGTGAGAAAACATCAACACAAATTGGAGAAAGAAATCGGCTCAACAGAGGATGTAAGCACCAATTACTAGGTTGTTTAATAAGTTTTGCGGTTTGCAAAGAGAGGGCGTTGCTACTAGCCTAAAGGGAAATTTATGAACGAATATTGGAAGTGTATAAGAACTTTTCGCTTAGTAGAGTGCAATTAGTGTTGTTGAATTTAAACGTGGTCGTACAAGCCGTGAAGGCCTGCACCACAAAATCGTAGAAAAAATACAAGATATTGTATTGGAAAATCATCAAGTGGCTGAAAAAGATTCATTGGGGGTGAAGTATGGGGTTTCAGAAAGCTGTGTCCACAATGGGTGCTGCATTCGCTAACAATGGAACGAAAACATATTCGAATGCGACTTTCTCAGCAATATTTAGAGCATTCTCGAAGGAACAACACTCTGAATGAAACTCGGATCTATCACCATGATCCCTAATTAAAACAAGAGGCTGAAGAGTGGCGTAAACCTGGTTCTTCGGTTCCGAAATGAGTTCCTGTCTAGAATTGGGCCAAGAAGGTGTAACCATCAGTTTTTTGAGATGAAAAAGGAATTGTGTTTGTGACTTACTCGCAAACTGGTAAAGCAATAAATTCTAAATATTATTGTATCCTTTTAGATCAGCTGAAGGAACAAATTTGAGAAAAAAGACACAGTGTGAAAAAGACAAAAAATATTTTTCATCAAGACAATGCACCGTGTCTAAAGAGCGATTTGACAATGGCCAAATCCATGAATTAAATTTCGAATTGTTATATTTAGCAGATTGGGCTCCCAGCGACTTCCAGCTGTTGCCAGACCTAAAAAAATGCGAGCATGGAAAACGTTTTTCGTCAAATGATGAGGCCATAACAGCTGCAGCACTTCCAGCAGATTCTCTCTCTCTGATTGGAACAAGTTTATTGATGTTCAGAGAGGCTGTATTGAATAATAAAGTGCATTTCAAACCATAAAATTGAGCTTTTCTTATCGAACTGCAAAACTTATTAAGCAATCTGGTATATATTGTATATGTAAGTAGTATAAGGATACATATTTTTATTACCTATACATTCTTTATTTTGCCGATTCGTATATTTCATTCTATATGCACGTACTTTGCATAAATAGCAGATAATAAATTCGAGATTATTTATGTTCCTCTAAAATTAATTTGCCGTAAAATTTACGCAACATAAAAACCTAAACAACTGCCAAACTAGAATTTATGCGTTTCTAAAGATTGCTTTCAAATAAGACCATTTATTGCCCTCTGCCCTTTCCGTATTTGGTTGATATTCCTCGCAAGCAAATGTCTCATGAGATACAACTTTTTCACAACGTGCCTTTCTCAATGCGCCATTCGATGGGCTACTTTATTGCGATGGGCCGATTTGACTAAATAAAAATGCCCATTTTGTCAATTGAGTTATGCTCGCTGTCATATTTTCTGTCGTAACTTACTGAGCCAAACAAGAGGTAAGGAAAATTTTGTAAAAAAAAAACAAAAAAACTTTTGGGTTACTCATATCAGAAGGTGTCATTGAAACGCAAATATTTAAGTTGGAAAGGCCATGTCACGCAAAGTTACTGATTTGCAGTTGGAAAAGGTATTTGCGTGTGACAAAGTTGGCAGCTGTTTCCCAGTGGTCGTGTGTAAACTTTTTGATTACAAATTCATATAAATGTGCACAAGTGCGAGTAGCGTGGCGATTCTTCTTCGTGCTGAGTTCATAATGTAAGACTGAAGATAAACAGTAAAAATATGTTGGATCGCATGATTATACCTCAATCCATCATGAAGCATTAGTTGGTGGCTTCGTGTAACTTCGCTGGGTTAAAGAAACATAGTTTTTTGTTTTCGACGACCTTAATGTCAGTTACGATTTTTTTTTGTTGTTTCAAAATAAATGATTGATTAAGATTTCTGTTGATGATAATTTCAGCTGCAGCTTCTGGGGCAACACTGCGTTAAATTGAGTAAGCAAACGAAAAAAATGAATTTTGAAAACTTTTATGTTTATGTTTTGCTTATGAAGTAAAAAGTATTTCCGTTTAGTCTCAGTTATTTATGATACAATATTTTAGTTAAGATTGAAGTCGTTTGGGAACAGAGGAGTTCCTAGTGAGAGTTCATAACTTTGCTGTTATTGAGAAGTTATTTCGTAGTGTTGTTGTTGGTGTTGATGTTGTTGTAGCAGCATAACTATTGCCTATATATGTACAAGGAATGCTGCTGGAGTAACAGTCCTTGGCGGGATATAAATCCAGGTGATTCAGGTAACGTAGAACCGACTGTGGTGGGAAACTTTACCGTTCCGCTTTATGTGTTCTACTGTCAAACAACCCCGGCTGAGACAGTCAACATAGGATAGATTCACTCAATGGTCATGCTCAAGGCCTATATCGCTTTTGCATATTGACAGAGACTATGAGAGCGAGACTATATGGAGAGAGAAATATTCGGCCCTATACGATTAAGAGACGATATATACCGTATACGGTATAACCACGATCTCAGTGTTTTAATCGCGAGACTAAATGTAACGCGGTTTATAAATTCGCAAAGATTACGTTGGTATCGGCACGTCCTAAGAATGAGCAGTGAAAGAGCGATCAGAACAGTTTTTGAAGCAAATCCTGAAAGAGCAAGTAGGAGAAGCCGGCCAAAGCGATGATGGTTGCAAGACGTAGAATACGACACACGAAAGATGAGCATCTCATAACATAGAGCGAGTGCGGGCGTATTGTAGCGAAGACAATGGCCCACTTCGGTCTTTAATGCCAATATGATGATGAAGATGAGAAAATGAGAGATTACAATGAGGCTGGCGGTCTCTCGCCCCTCTTAAGGTCTTTGATAGTCGACTCTCTCTATTCATGAAAACACAGACGTTCTGCCACTTTATAGCTAACATAGAGCCATGATGGTTTTCTAGTTCGGTCCGTATAAATGCACAAAACATCCTATTTAAGATGCATGGTGCATCCCAGAGTAATTGTAATAGTAGGCCTAGCAAAGTAACTTAGGAACAGTTTGCGCTGAAAAGATGGTAGGCTTAGTTCTGCCTTCACGCTCAGCCTAAAACATATGTCTTGCTGGGTAAGTGACATATTTAGGGATAATTTTGAAAACGAGCATTATGTGAAAGACCCACGTCGACTTGAATGTAAGGTTTGTGATCTCAGATCAGCCATGAGGCAAAGTGGCACACAATTAATTACCTTATCGGAAGATTTATAATTTTTGTAAATGACGTCATATTTAACAGCTGGAGTATACAAACCGTAAAACCAAATAAAGATTCCCATTACTCAAAGTAATTTTTTAATAATTTTAATAATTTAGTAAAAAAATTATTAAAAAAAATAAATTGGATATCTCCTTTCCCGCTGGCCCCAATGATTTACTAGTGGCCAAAGTAGCGGGTATAAGTACTTTGTTTTTCTATCTCTAAGAGAACAATTTAGAGATCCCGAAATTGCTTTAATAAATTTGGTAATAAAATCGTCTGGCCTAAATCGAAACTGGAATGAGTGTCGGGTGTTATCAGAGAACAACTTTAGATCCTCTGCCGACGGTCTTTGAATCAGAATCTTTTTTTCATTACTCAATACAACAAAACTTGAATTGACTGCTGATAGGGCAAGCACGAGATTAGCTTTTGAAGCTCAACTCAATAGAAATAAGCTGGAACTCAAGTGAGTACCAGTATGCTGTGGATCAGGTAAATAAATAACTGATGAATTACGAAACTGCTAATAAGCGGATCAACCAATGAAGCCAGAGCGTGCCAAAGACCAAACGCTTAGCCTATCATAGACCAAATTTAATAGAAGTGGGTCCATATGAAAAAAAATTTCAAAGAAGTGCTTCTTAAGGCAAGATTGGGAAGTAGATAAATTTATTATAAAGTCTGTGGAGAAATGAAAAATTGTTTGTATGGTATGAAAACTAGTCTAAACTGGCAAAATTTTACTAAAACTGGTAAGGGAGGAATTTGAATGGCGATTTTTTTTTGTTGGTGGCCCGACTGTAGGGACAACTTAGAATAATAAAAGGCTAGTTCTACAAATAACCAATAAAAGTAAAGATATAGGGATTATATAATAGAAAAAAAGGATTTTTGTTACACAGAGTACAAAAAGCCATCAAAATCGGTTCAGGACTCTTTTTATATCGTTTATTGCTGTATGAATAGATTTTCATTATCACTTTTCTTTTATTATTATTAATTATTCAATAACTAAGATACCATTTTGTTTACTTACTAGATAGTAATTTTTAAAATTTTTCGATCTAAGTACTTTCTTATTTAATTCTTCTTGGATTTTCTTACCGTTTTGTTTATTTTTCGATTTAATTATCAGTAGAATCTCCTTTCTCAATTTGGGGGTTACCTTAATAATATTTGTTTTAACATTGCCTTTTAAAATTCTGCGTAAGATTTGTGGGTCTGGACAGGCAGACGGTCATAAGTTCGGTGTTAATATATATGCACATGGAAATTTTCAGCCGTCCAATCTTGTGGCGCCATCGCTTGTGTGAAGGAGCAGAGTCTTGCTGAAAGATGTATGGGCTGTCACTGCGTATGCTATCCATATATCCTCGATATATGCAGCAGAATCCACTCGAAATCCTTGAGTAAAGAAGTGTGGTGGCATGACATGACTTGACAGTGGCTGAAAACTTCATGTGCATGATAGCCGAAACCTCTTCTGAATTGAAGCATAGCCATCTGCCATTTCTGGGGTTGGTCTTTTGGTCATGGTTAACATTTTTTTCATCAGAAAAAAAACCATACATTTCTAGCGCCTCAGCGTCTTTAATTTTATTTAGAAGACGTTGTAATTCGCTGTTCTCGTTTTTCCTCCGACATAATCTGTCTTCTTCCCATAACGAAGGATTTATACCGGCGATTTTCATGGACAACTCGACGGATAAGACCCTCAAGAACTTTAACCTCGTTTGCAAGGGCCTTCATTGATTTTGAAAGGTCCTCGTTAAAGATCGCTTGCACTTCTTGAATAAATTCTGCAGATCGGACAGTGTCATAACGTTCTTCGTGATTTTTGCGTTTTGCTACAGATTCTGCATTCCCGCCTGATGTGTCCAATTCACGGTGAACGTTCTGAATGCATAAACGGGCGCACTTAAGAAAATTGGAGATTTCTAAGTCGGTGTGATTTGCACATAAAGCGACGATAACTGCATGTCTCTTCATTTTTTGACTTAAATTGCAATATTAAAAAAGAAAAATAAGGGTTTCGGCGTTATAACTAAATATATGCATGGCCTCAAGTACCGTATGCAGCCTGTACATGCATATAGGTACAACATACAGAAAAAGAGAAATGTCTACATGTAAGAGCCAACATCACACGAAATTTAAAAAGAAATTAACTTATGGCTCACCCTGTAAATTTTAAACGTTTTCAAGGATATTGGAAAGTTGTAAAAATACATATCTAGTATGAGAAAAAAACAATGAATTTTGTTTGAAATTATAAATTTTTTAACTTAGTGGCCTCGAGACACACGAAGTCTACTCACAAATTCCTAGCGAATTTTTTTCACTTCACTTGTTCTAACAAGAATTTAAAGTACAGTTATTAAAAACCCTATTTTCATTTTCTTCCTGCATTTTTTTTTACTTTAACACACATTTTCATTACTATTCACGTTGCCAGTAGCGTATAAAAGTATTAACGTGACTCTGCAGCAATTCGCTCATGTTGCTCATACGCCGTGTACAGCTACAACCTTACGCTTCAGTTTACCAACCTCAAGCTGCGAATTTTTGTCGTAGATTTGCATTTTCTCACCATCTGCATACTTATAATTTGTATAAAATTGCCAAGGCAGCAGCACACGCTAACCAGAGGCATGCGAGAGAGCGAGAGAAGAAGTGGGGGAAAAAGGAATGAGTAAATGTAGGTAAATTTTTATATGCAAGCATTCCAAGCTAAGTCGCTTGTATTCTCCAATGGATTTGAGGTGAAAAGAAAATAAAAAGTGAATGCGTTAGAAAAATCGGTTAGACTTCATGTCGCCTGCAGGTGTTTCAACTGTTAACAGGGGCAGTGAATTCACTGTTGTTTTTATGGATAGAACAGCAAACACGTAGAAAGTTTATTTAGCATGGGGAGTTGGATTTAGAATTTTAATTCATAAATATGTAATTTTTAGAAGTCATATATTTATTAAAGAGAAAAATTCAATCAATGAACATTTTTTTTTATCCCGAAGACGTTTACACCTTCTTCTGAATTATTTAAGAATGAATTTCAGTTCTCCTCACTTATAGTAGAACTTATTTAGGACTTTCTCTGATACCTTTTCGATATCTCAGTGTAATGTCAGAGCAGCCAAATGACTTTTGAGGTTCCAGAATTACTAAATTTCGATATTACTATTTGATAGTATTAATTTAATTAAATTTAAGTAAAATAAAATCTATCTGTTACAGTTTTAATCCATTTAAAGTAAGAAAATAATTAGGAGACATCGATACCTTGAATGCAAAATGGGGTAGGAAGCATTTCTATAATGTGGCCATATGACTCATCAGAACTCCTCCGAGGCCATGTAGCTGTTACCTAGCAAACTCTCTTTGTTTGATGGCGGTCTTATGCACTTTCTCCATACAACGAATATGGAAGAAAACACCCAACAGCGTAGGGGAGAGAATTGACAAAAACTAACGCGATTTCTCAGTCACTCGAAGCTTGTTCCAAAACTCAATAGACTATAAAACGGCATACATGAAATTTTTCTATAAAATTTCCCTCGTTGTCCACGCAAGGGACCCACAAAATTTGTCCATTGAGATACCATACAGAGGAAAAAGATAGGGAAGAGAAAAAACAGGTGGAAAATAGAGGACGGAGCTTAGGATTGGAGGATGACGATGAACAGTGCATTTCCATTGTTGTTAACCGCTTCAAGCTTCTGGCGAAATTTACCAGGTGAATGTTATTTAACCTGCTACATACACAGGTGTAGCAAAAAAAGGAAAGGCCAGATGTGTGAATCTTAGCCCGACGAGAGCAAGGCATCTGAGAAGAAGGTGCTGGGATGATTCCACCTCGTCCTCAAGACAGCTTCTGTAGAAAGACCTTGGCGCAATCCTAAGCCTATCCTAATGGACAATGCCCGGTAAGGATACCCACCGAATTCGAATTTGAGGGCTGCGGCGGTGAGCCTTAGCCCCTCGAGCGCCTTCGATCAACCTATAGCCAAAAGAGTCTCGCGCCGTTGGACATTTGCGCACTAATCCAGCGCTCGCTGAGTTGACGAGAGACCCATCGTTCCAGAAGTAGACCACAGGTTCTTAAGGGAATCCCAATCTTTTGATTTCGCGATGAAACCGTCTCTAGGGCTCCCCTGTCTAGCCAGCTCATCAGTACAGCATTTCCGTTTATACCGGTGTGACCGCTGTGAAATGAGCCTAATATCGAAGTATTGGAATGCAGTCGAGATAGAAGTTAGGCATTCCCTGACTAACTTTGAACGCACGATCAATGAGCTCAAAACCCTTGTTGCCGCCTGACTGTCGGAGTAGATATTGACGTCCTTACAAGTAATTACAGAATTAAGCAACCAATTCACTTCTTCCTTAATTGCGCCTACCTACGCTTGCAAAACACTACAGTGGCCTAGAAGCTTAATTTGAGCTTGATGGGGTGCTCCTCATAAAATATTCCCCGATCAACCCTTCCGTCCAGCTTCAAGCTATCCGTAAACATGTTTACCATGCCCTGTCTCCAAATGTTGCACACCGCACACTCTTCCCTTGAGGGAATATGCTTGAGAGCAGTACCGCTCGGACCCAGCGTGAGTGTACATTGATCAAAGGCTATGTGAATGCACTCAAAGTTCACAACAATACTAGAGTGTCCGTAGCTTAGGCTGTGCTTATGGCCCGAGCACATCAGTCTGATTGCTTCGTGTGCAGCGGCAGTTTTCCTTGCGATGTCCACGAGTGCCACATGCAGCATAGCTTTGAGCGCTAGAGTTGGAGTAGTCCGAAGCGTTCCAGTGATACGAATGAGAGCTGATCTTTGGACCCTCTCTAGCGAATTCCACCAGCCAAGGACTCTATTGATCAAAATTAGCTTCACAATTGGCTGTGATTAAAAAGTGTAAGATTTTTATAGATTTTTTTGTAGTTTTTTTTTTTAATTTGCACAAGGCTGAAATTAGGATTTATATGGTTTTTGTAGGAAAATGAATGGCCGTAGCCATAGCCGACCATTCGGTCAGTCATTTGAGACACAATACAAATTCTTGCCCCATTTGAATTAACAACTATGCAAAAATTGTTCAGTTTTCTTTGTTTTGAGCTAATCGAGCATCCATTTTATACCTCACCCTACTTGCAATGCCATCGTATATGCTTCAGGTAAGAATATATGGGCAATTAACTGAATTTTTCAGAAGGCGAACTAAAAAATTGAACACAAGCAATTCGAATCTGCAACGCAGAGGACTTAGGTGAGGTTGGGTTGGGCGGCGGTTAGCCAACACACTTAGACTTAAATAGTCCCATTGTGAAACCACTGGAGCCCGTTCCTCACACTCCTGAGTCTTCTCTGAACCAGCCTGCGGATTTATTGAATTTTGTTAATTTCAGCAACCCTATTGAGAGACCTCTTCAATGTTATCAAGAAAGGTGAATCGAAGCGTGGAAATTCTTTTTCTGTATAGAGCAATGCATGGACGCAGGAGGTGTTCCACGTTTCCTTACCTTTAATACAGATAGCTTTAACAAAAGTCATTATGTGGTACCCCCAGCCCTGTTAGAACCCCTATCGTATTTCTTATTCCTGTTTCCGAAGATTCAGTAGTGATTTTATGCGGCCGTGGTCTTAAATTTATTAGCAGACAACGGGATTCGTAAGATGGTAAAAATTCTGTAAAGTTTAATGAAAGCAGCGGAAAGGTAATAAATATGTTTTTAAGTTGTTCTGTGCGTCTAAATCCAGTAATCCTGTATGCTTCCTACAAAATAAATGTATTTGTTTATTTGTTAAGAGTTTAACTTCTTTAATGTTAATAAAGACCTCTTTATTATAATATTATAATAATTATCGAAGGTAACGCCTTTTACATGGTTTGCCCGACAGCGGGTAAAATGGTAATCGATCGGTGCAAGGCCCGGAGAATACGGCGGATTCCGAAGGACCTCCCATTCGAGCTCTTGGAGTGCGGCTTTGACGACTTGTGCAACATGGGGTCTGGCGTTGTGTTGAAGGGGTAAGGTTTGATCATGTTGATCAGGTCTTTTCAGTCGAATAGTCTCGTTCACGCGGTGTAACGGAGCAAGGTAGAGCTCCTTGTTGACCCTGGCATTCTTTTCGAGCATTTTCTAGTGCACCATGTCCTCCTAGTCCCGCCAGACACATCTCATGACCTTCTTTGGATGAAAATCCGGCTTGACTCTCGGCTTTGGCGTACCTCCACCCACTCCTTTATTTGCTTCAAATTGGTGTATCGGCTCCACTTCTCATCTCACGTGACGATTCGGTGCAAAAAGCGCTGTTTATGTGCGCATGTTGCTCGAGAAGCAATTTGAAGTCGACTTTCCTCGTTTTTTTCGTTGAGCTCGTGAGGCAGCCAGGCTCCCGATTTTTCGTTAAACCCCATTGAACGAAGGTGACTGAGAATCGTTTTATGTTCGCAGCACATTTTTCCCGCCAATTCATGACTGGTCTGGTAAGTGATCTCCTTCAAAAGTGATTCGAGACGTTCTCCATCGAATTCAGAAGGCCTTCCGTTGCAGGACGTGTCAAAGTCACCATCTTAGAACTTTGCAAACCATTTCCGCGCTATAGACTCGCCTATGACATCTTTTTCATATACGTCGCAAATGGGCTGCTTCGGCAGCTTTTTGACTTCGATGAAAGCAAAGAAGATCAGGTGTCGAAAGCGTTGATTTTTGCCTCCTGGGTCTTCCATTTCTAAGCCTCAAAACTAATAAAACATTAAATAATTCAAAAATACAATTAACATAGTTTTGTCGAGCAGAAAAAAGATTTCTATCGAATGAACACTTACCATTTACCAAACAACAAACAAATCGTTGTGAAATAAAAGAAAATATTAAAACGCTATGAATTTATTTCCCAACCCAATATAAAACTCGTATAAAGGCATTTTTTTTAACGACTTAATTTTGTTGTTGTCATGTACGCAGACTTTTTCTACCGAGTGTAAGTAGTAAAATTTAGAAATGAATGTTGGATCTGAAAAAGCAATCAGCAGCCAATAAATAAATAAATTTTAAAATTAACCCAGCAAGTCAGTGTCTTGCGATCATTTTCTAGTTAATTCCATTTCGTTATATTTTCTCGTATGCCTATGGGGAGGACTGTATCCTTAATCCCTCCCCTCTCTACGCTACTGTAATCTAGGCTTGTTAGGCTTGTGCGTTATTATATTTTATTTTTTTTGCCTTCTGCTCCCTCGCTTGCATATGATGAGCTATCTCACACTCTCGCTGTCATTTTTGTTTGCGTACTGAAATCCTAAACTAGCGCAGAAGACTCTCGTTTGCTTGGCTAAACACATTACGGTTTGTTGTAGAAGAGCATTCAAAGGCTTGATAGGTTGTGTATGTGTATGTGTGTGTGTGTGTGATAAATGAGTTTCTATTGTGGGCTGTGTACAAGCATATTTGAAAGAACGAGTATAGGATAACGAATATGCAGCAATGCCGACATAGTTGGCTACAAAAATGTGTCGTGCACCTAGAAACTCCGCCTTCACTGGTATTCATTTACAAAGTGGATATGTGCGCATTTGTTTGTGATATAAAAGGCTTGCAAAAAATGTACTTGTGCTAGTGTAATAAGGTATACTAATGAAGGAATTGCGTCGGCGATAGGCAGAAAATATTTTGTGTAGTTAAAGGGAAACGCTGCTTTCATGCCTCCGAAGCAGGGAAACCGAAGACAGCAAATAAAGCAGGAAATATAGGCGCGCATAAAAATTACATTTCACACAATCTTCTTACTTCGCAATGTGCAAATTTAAATGAATTGGTAATTGAAAATGTTGTGAAATGTTAAATTTAAATATAAGAACAATTTTTTATCCAACCTAATTTTATTGAATGCCCTATTTATGCTGGTGTATTAAAGTCGCCTTAGCCGAGCGGGTTTATCACTAAAACTTTAGTGATTAAATCAGTCAGCCCTTGGCAGATAAATGTAAATATTCGAGTGAATTTATGCCATGACATATTTTGAAGAAACCGAACGGCCGTTTAGAGCCTGCATACAATGGCAGACAAACGCCAGTCGGTGGTATGCTTACGCGTAACGTAGTAACGCTTTGTGAGATATGGAGAATTTATTTCAAGAGGGAATATTTAAGCTCAAATGGAGCACTTGAGGTAGTTGCTGTTATTATTATTATTATTATTAGAAGGCAATTACGCACTGCGACCAGAGCTGATCTGTTGTGAAAGGTCTATTTTTGTAACCCTATAGTTTTAGGCGACCGCCGTAGCCGAATGGGTTGGTGCGTGATTACCATTCGGAATTCACAGAGAGGTCGTTGGTTCGAATCTCGGTGAAAGCAAAATTAATAAAAACATTTTTCTAATAGCGGTCGCCCCTCGGCAGGCAATGACAAACCTCCGAGTGTATTTCTGCCATGAGAAAGCTCCTCATAAAAATATCTGCCGTTCGGAGTCGGCTTGAAACTGTAGGTCCCTCCATTTGTGGAACAACATCAAGACGCACACCACAAATAGGAGGAGGAGCTCGGCCAAATACCTAACAGAAGTGTACGCGCCAATTATTTATTTTTTTTTTTATAGTTTTAGGCTTTTTAAAATTTTTATCCCAACTTTGGGCTTGTTGTTCCAAAGATTGCATGGAGATACTACGATACCGCCAAGGTGATGAAGTCTCTGTCTGCCCAACGCAGGACATTCATAAAGCACATGTTCTGAGCTTTCTATGTCCATTTCGCAAAAGCGGCAGTCATTGTTCTCAGATAGACCAACATTATTTAGATGATACCTCAGGCTGCAGTGACCTGTAAGATATCCTGTTAAAAGACGCAGATCTACTCTGCTTAATGAGAGAAGCTTGTCAGATATTCCTTTGTTGGGCCTTAGGAATAGTTGGGCTTGACGCTGACCGTCACAGTTTAGTCAGTGTGCAGCAAGTTTTCTTTCTTCCCATTTCCCTTAGGAATTCATTAATGTGGCCTTTTAGCCACAGAAAGGCTCAGAGAAAGGCTCAGGACCAGTAAGTTGCATATTTGCTCCTTGTTTTGCAGCCATCATCATCAGCCATTTCATTTCCCTCATGTCCTTCATGTCCCGTAATCCAGCCTAGTGTTACTATGTTGAGGTTACCTAACTTGTTGAGAAGGTTTAGGCAATCATTTACCAATTTGGAGGTGATAGTTGTTGATAGAAGGGCTTTTAGAGCCGCTTGGCTATCTGAAAGTATGTAGATGTGAGTACCTCTTATTTTCCTGCTAAGGCATTCTCTCACACATATTTCAATGGTATGTATTTCTGTCTGGAATATTGTTGGGTAGAGTCCCATCGAAATCGATTTTTTGAATTTAGGCCCATTGAGACCTGCCCCTGTTCTACCATTTTCCAATTTGGACCCATCAGTAAACCATAGCGGAGAGCCAGGTTTGAAAGTGATAGAATTAGTTCTCCAGTCTGTGCGTTCATTAATTATAACTTGGAAGTTCCTGAAGAGTATTGGTTTCGGTGATAGTATATCATCCCTATGAAGAATGGGACTATGTAGGAAGTCTTCTAAGATCTTTAAATGTCCTTTCATATCCCCACTTTTAAGTTCAGTTGCTGTTAGTAATTTTGTGCAAAAATTTCGAGAGACCGGATCACTAGTGGACAGCACTGAATATTATATGAGAATTCGGCTACCCTGAGCTGGAGTGAGCTACTTAACCCATGGGCATCGATATGGCTTCGATCTCAATAACTCACCATGTGATTAGATTTTCGCGGAAAAATTCCGAATAATTCATTGCAAAACTATGTTCAAGTAGAGAAATTTAGCTTAGCGCTCATGATTAGTATTTGACAGCTAAACTAATTTGGATTTAGTCTGTGAGATTTGGGGAGAATGGAGAAAAATTTAACTCTAGCACGAGTTTTATTACTTTAACACATGGGCTGAAAAGTCCCCGGTGTGGCAAAGAAAACACGTTTTGTTTAGGTTCAAAATTTGCTTTATTCATCAACGTAATTTCCATCAAGGACAACGCAATCATTCCAGCGCCGCTTTAACATTTCACACCCACTTTTGTAGAACGATTTATCTTTTGCCTCAAAATAGGTCTCAGTTTCAGCGATAACCTCTTCGAAACTTCATTAGAGCGTAATTTCTTATCGGCGCGCATTTTTTTTTAAGGTCTGCGAACAGTGAGTAGTCACTGGGAGCCAAATCTGACTTTTGACACGGTGTGTTGTCTTGACGAAACGAAACAGAGCTTTCTCTTAGTCAAATGCTCATGCAATATAAAGCCAAGACGATCTTTTGACATCTTTACGATGTACGAGGTGTGTTCAAAAAGTATCGCGGATTTTGTGTTTTTTCAAAAATTATTTATTTATTCATTCAGATCTATTTCGTCCCCATTCAAAGTAAGCCCCATGAGATATTATGCACTTGTGGCAACGTATTTTCCAATCTTCGAAGCACTTCAAAAAATAATTTTTTTTTATCTTGTTCAGCTCCTCCTACGATGCCGTAGCGTCATCCTTTCATGGGTCTCTTCAGTTTCAGGAACAAGAAAAAGTCACAGGGGGCCAGATCTGAGGAATACGGTGGCTGTGGCATCATTGCTGAGTTGTTTTTGGCCAAAAAGTAGCGCACAAGCAACGATGTGTGAGCAGGGGCTTTATCGTGATGCAAGAGCCATTTTTTGTTCTTCCACAAATCCGTGCGTTTCTGGTGGATTGCTTCGCGCAAATTGCGCATAACTTGCAGGTAATATTCCCTATTGATCGCTTTAACCTGTGGCACGAACTCATGATGCACAACGCCCCTGCAATCGAAGAAAACGGTAAGAGAAACTTTTACATTCGATCGAACTTGGCACGCTTTCTTCGGTCTTGGTTCGTGCGGCAGCTTCCATTGAGATGATTGAGCTTTGGTTTCGACGTCATAACCATAAACCCACGATTCGTCACCAATTATGACCCTCTGGAACAAATTTGGGCCGTCGCGGACAGAGTCCAACATCTCATTAGCAATGTTCATGCGATGCTGCTTTTGGTCGAAATTGAGCAGTTTTGTTACGAATTTTGCGACGACACGTCTCATGCCCTAATCATTGAAAAAAATCGAATGGCACGAGCCAATCGATATGTCTGGGTTCTCAGCAACTTCTTCACTTCATCAATTTTTTCGTCTGTTGTTGAAGTGCTCGGGCGTCCGGGGCGTCCGGCACGCTTTTCGTCGTTCACATCTTCTCGGCCTTCTGGGAACTTTTTGTATCACCGATAAACGCTGCTTTGGTCCAAAGTAGCTTCTCCATATGACGCAGTCAACATTCGGAGTGCATCCGCGCACTTAATTTCGTTTGAATAGGTAAAAATCGAAGACGAACCGAAACTCGTGCAAGCAAAGCAGCTGTCAACAATTAACTGAACATTCAAAATGGCCGAACTCGTCGGCATGAGTGAGAGACATGAGTACCAACATATCGCCATAAAAAAATCGAAATTCGAATATACGTAGCCTGCGAAAATTCAAAATTCGCGTTACTTTTTGAACACACTTCGTACGCCGGACTTTTCAGCCCATGTGTTAGCCTTAATTTAGTTATGTTTGCTGTGATTTTTTTGTTCAGGTTTTAGAAAGACGAATATCCTAAATCAAAAACAATTGTGATAACATAAGATAAATTAAATAAAGGGTGTTAAATAACAGGTATTACAGATGAATGGATTGCGCTATCGAGAGATGATTAACGATTTTTTATGACCGAAATTGGATGGTATTGATCTGTAGATCTTTTATTTTCAACAAGACGGCGCTACGTGCCACACAAGCAACGAAACCATTGATCTTTTATTAAAATAACCCCTCTTATTAGAAAACCCACCTGCAAAAAAATTAACCGGAAACACATTTTTATTAAAAAAAAAAGTTTGAACAAATTCTTGTCCCCAAACGAAAAATCCCATATCTATCTGATAATTAAAAAAAGAAAGAACATTTACAAATTAACTGTTGTATATTTTTAGAAAATGTTTAAATAAAAGTGATTATTTCTTCTCAATTTTATTTTGAAACTTCTCTCCGCCAAAAAAATTCTTTCAAAAATTTGGGAAATAGTTCTTCGAAATGAACTCATCCACTTTAGAAATTTAGAATTTACGTCAAACCATTAAAACTCAGTGTGGCATTTTTCCTAAAATCCATGAAATTGGTACTATAGTGGATTCAGCGACAGAGGTGAATATCTGAATTTTCTGCGAATATTATTTGCATTTTTATAGCTCTGCATGCAATTACCAAGTGAAATTTAATGGCAACATTCAAATACTTGTAAAGTGCACATGTGTATGTATGTGTTTATGCCACATCGACTCAGAGGCAAATGCTCTCTGTTACACACTTTCTCATGCACCTAAATGCGCATATTAATTAGCCACCATTGCACCCTTTTCATACATTTCTATATCTGCAGTTGTATTTGCTAATTTATTTTCTGTCGCATGCGATTTCACTAAACGACAGTCATCTGAGAGATGTAATTTAAATAAATTTTATGTAATGTGCATGAGATTGTAAGCGTCATACCGTAGATATGAACATATCTGTGTGCATATTTACGCGTATTGACGCTTGAAAATGCCACTGAAGCAAAACTGAGATTTAAATGGTTTCTAGGGATATCTAAAAAGAGGTGTTATTTTGATATTCAAAGAAAAGTGCTATTTTTTAATATAAATGATAAATGTTTATTTCATTATAAAGAGGAAGGTATGCCGTTAACAAAGGAAAATAACATCAGGCAAATAACCATCACGACCACGCTTGCAGGACAATATCCTCTTCATGAAATTTTCTATAACCGAATTGCAAAGTGGCGGGCCTATGTCCTCGATAGCCTCACGAATTCCATCTTTGAGGTCTTGAATCGACCCTAGGCTGTTGGCGTAGACCTTCTCTTTCACGTGGCCCCAAAGAAAAAAGTCATAAGATGTTAAATCATAAGATTCTCGGTGGCCAATTGTAATCACCTCTTCGAGAGATAAATCGGTCCGGAAACTTTTCCCGTAAAAGACCAATGGTTTCGCTGCTTGTGTGGCACGTAGCGCCGTCTTGTTAAAAATAAACGTTGTCCAGATCAATACCATGAAATTTCGGCCATAAAAAATCGTTAATAATCTCTTATCTAATCTAAATAACAACAGTTATTATAAAACCCTATAAAATGTGAATTATCGCATCAGATTTCGAGAGGTTTACAATAGGTGAGCGATAGGCTTACTTAGCAATTGGACCCTTTTCTTTTCCCTTCGTTCTTCTTCTTTTTAATTTTTTGTAACTTTATTTTGTATTTTGCGTAATAATAGGTTCGGTGCTCATTCTCCGGATTTTACAACTAATAGACTGCATTTTTACTAAAAAATTCGTAAAAGTGTCATAAAAATGTCAAAAATCGCTTGATGTACAAATGCGTAGGAAAAAATGTATTACATGAAAGGTGACTTTAAATGATATTTGACACGCAAATAAAAATGTAAATGAACTAATTCGGTGGTGAGAGAAATTGATAAAATAAATATGAAAAATATTTTTCTTCCGTTGACTGGCTGAATACCGAATTCGCCGAAAATTAAATATCAAATATTCCAGTTTCATTTCTGCAAATATTTTCAGAAAAAAAAAAAAAAGGTAAAAATATTCAAGCAATTCAGCGAGATGTATAAATGTGCATACGAACAAGTGGTAAATGTGTATGCAGTGCAAAGTGGAGGCAGGTAAAAGTATATCCAGCCATAAATATTTATGTGTGTAATGAAATAAATCCAGTGGGTGGGAGAAGGATTTGGATGTTGATTTTAAAGGTCTTAAAAATTTCGCAGAAATGAACAAAACGCAATGCGATAGCGCCAATCAACACGATTTAAGGGAAAGATTGTCGGAGAAGATTAGAAAAACTGTAAAAAAAGGAAACAAATGAAGGAAGAAAGACCTAAGGCATCTAAGGCAGACGCGATTCCTTTGTATGTATGCCTTATGTGTGTAGACGTGGTGTTGCTTGCGCTTGAACGCACCTGAGACGTTTGATAAATATTCCAGACGACAGTTTTACTTTCACACAGCAACAACAATGGCTGCCAGTAGTAAAGCGTTGAGACTAAATGGTAAAGGTTAGATTAAGTGCAGCCTGAGCTAATCGGGAATGGGATTAGAGTTTGATATGGTGTTTTAAAATTATAAATTATTAAATTTGGAAAATGAAGAACAAATATTGGGTTTAATATTGAAGCACTACTTAACCCTTAGAAATTATTTTTGCTGTAAGTGGCTGCCAAAACTGATTTTACGAAACTCTTAAAACAATTGAAAAGATTCAAAATGCCTCCTAAATAATTTGTTTCATTAATTTGCCTATCACCAAATTATATAATTTTTCTTTAAGGGGTTAGGGGTAGTCAGAGGCCAGTAAAAATGATGATTTTCAATAGTTTTTTTTGCCAGTCATTTGTTTTATTTTACAAAAATAAAAGCTTGGCATTAATACACCATGTTTCGACTTGAGTTTAGCAAAATTTCAAAAAAATAAAAAAATTAATAATTGTAAAAGTTATCGCTGTTTGTGTGGAACCCGTTTCTCCAGAAGTCCTTTGCGGAGATCATCACAAGTCCTTGGAAATTCATCTAAAATCAATAGGACAAGAGAATTTAGTTTTATTAATAGATAATCTTGTGCCTGTTCGAAGCTTTTGTTTTGTTTCTCAAAATTACAATATGGCGGCCTCAGGAAGTATTTTTCAGATTTTCGAGAAAAAAACCGACAATTAATTGCTTAAAAAAAAATCGAAATTTTTGAAAAAAAATCCTTCGATCAGGCACAAGGTATTTATGTTTTTCAAAACCAGTATAAATTTTATTGAAATTTACCAAGCGGTTTTTAAGTTACAGTGATCTCCAGTTCGAAAAACATAGTTTTGAGAAAAAATGCATTTAAAGTTTTGCTATCTGCTTCGAAGCACCCGAGCGCCCTTTGTTAATTGTTGAATAACTCAAAAAGTATTTGTCACTCCAAATTTTCACACAATATTTTTAAGTTATTATACTTAAAAAAAATGCAGACACAAAAACCCCTTAATGTTGAGAAGTAGCAAATGCAGAGTGAAATGATGATGATTTATGATGATTTTTTTTTAATCGCTACAACGTGTAACAAAAAATAGAAAAAAATCAGACCCTTGAACTAACATTTAAAACAAAAAAGACGTAAATGTAAACAAAAAATTTTTTCTCAAATAACCATCAAAATCGAATATCTCAAAAATGATTAAATTTGAAGCATCATTTCATGTATCCAAATTAATGAGAAGTTATCCAAATTACAATATAATATTCTTAAATATCTAGAACGACTTTCCCGGCATTACCTTTCTACATATAGTGTAAACAAAAAATAAAAAAAATTTACATATAAAAAAAAATTTAAAATAATAATAATAAAAAGAAAAACAAAAAAAAAAAATCCAATAGATATAAAAATTATTCGTATGAAATTAAAAGCACCCGTTAAAGTATTAATCATACATAAGTAAAGTTATACCACCGTAACATTACGTTTGGTTCATTCCACAGCGCCAGTTCTGCTTACCAACAGTAGACCACTAGACGCATTATATCATAACCTCAAACTTCATATCAAGAAGGATAAGTTTGAGAATAGATTAAGATCGTTTATACCCTACGGCCTCTAATCGCTATCTTGAGGGAAGAAATCAGCTCAATGGCACAAAAACACATTCGGATGCGACTTTCTTAGCACCGCTTAGAGCGTTTTCGAAAGAATAAAGGGAATTTGTGCCTCAATTCATCACTATAAATGAAATTTGGGTCCATTACCATGATCCTAAATCAAAACAAGAGGCTAAAGAGTGGTGTGAATCTGATTATTCTGCTCCGAAACGAGCTCGCGTCCAGAAAGCGGTCAAGACACGAACGGTGTTAGCACCAGTTTTTTGGGATGCGAAAGGAATTTTATTGGTGGACTACTGTCAAACTGGCAAAAGAATAAATTTTGAATATTTTTGTAATCTTCTAGAACAGCTGAAGGAAAAAATTCGTGAAAAAATACCCACTTTGCAAAAACAAAAAAAATATTTTTCATGAGGACTATGCACCGTGTCACAAGGTAATCAAAACAATGGGTAAAATACATTATTGAAAGTTCAAATCATTGGAGCATCTACCATATTCACCAGATTTGACCCCTTGTGATTTCCATTTGTTTCCAGATCTAAAAAAAAAATCGTGCGCGGAAAGAGTTTTTCATCAAATGGTCAGGTCAACTGGGAAATTGTATTTTGCAGCGCTTCCAGATTCTTATTTCAGGGATGGAATTCATAAATTGAAATCTCGTTGGAACAAGAGTATTTATGTTCAGGGAGACTATACTGAATAATAAAGTGCATTTCAGATCATAAAATTGTGTTTTTCTTATCGAACCGTAAACTTATTAAACACCTTAGTACTTGGCCAGGTCGTTAACAGCTTTCAAGTGGACAAAAACGCTTTTCCAGGATTTGATATTTTGAGAAAAACTGCTTGCATCTAATCCATACTTGAAGACTGACTTCAAGAGCATTGACAAAACCTAATCTGTTTGATGCTACCGCAGCATGCGCCCTCATACGAATTTGCTTTTTTATTTCTTCTTCCCTGCAGTGCCTTTCGCGGCCTATATTTGAAAAATAGATACATATATTCATTAGATGTTTTACCTTTTTTGTCACTTAAAAAATTACCTTTTCTAACAAAAACGTATGTTTGCCAATGATCATTTTCGCGCAAATGCTTTTTTTTCGACAAAAACATGTGCTGGGTGCTATTATTTTTACCGCGCTATTTTGCATGCCTCTCTCCCAAATCAAAGAGACTGCCAGTAAGACAAGAGAAAAGTATCTGCAAACCAAATTACTTTTAGTCAAGTTTTACTGTGAAATAAAGTGAGTGAGCTGCTTGCTTTAGTGCTATTATTTTCACCGGCACTGTGCCTATCCTTAAAAAAATTTGACAGTATATTTTTAAAAGCCTATACTTTCGAAATATAAAAAAAATCTATTTTTTGAAAATTCTAGACCACCGAGACCCCTTAAATAATATTGTCAAAAGCACAAATCTCTTTCACATTTCTAAATTATTAAATTCCTAATTTTTGCAATAAAACTAAGAAAAATAAGAAAGCAAAGCAATAGCACAAATGTTTTCAAGCCTTTCAAAGTTTTTCAGCCTTACTTTGCCAAGGTTTGGTTTTCTACGCCTATTGATTTTTCATTTATGCCAACTGCTGCTAACCGCCCAACTATCGTATCGACGCCAACAAACTCTTGGCAAAACAGCACAAAAACCCGAAATTAATGAATGTGTTCAAACATACACACACACACACACACACATGGACACATTCATATATACATATGTGTATATGTATTGTAAATATATCGACTAGTGTGTCATCGTTCCAATCCACAGCTGCGCGCAAATTACTTCGCACAACTACAATGACATTCAATTTTTGGTAGACATTACGTCGACCGATTTTCTAGCTATCTTTTTTTTCTTCTTTCTTGTCTTTGTTGTTTTTCTTGTTTTTCTCTTCTTCCATTTCCTTTTTTTTTTTTTTTCTATTTGTAGTTGGCTACATTAAAAGCGTCATTCAGCAGACTGCTTCCGTTTTCTGTAGTTGTCGTTATCGCGGCCGCTAAAAAGCCGTTTGTTGTTTCTGTGTTTCCTTTCAATTGAAACATTTTTTCTCTTTTCTGCTTTTCCACGCTTCACTGGACACTCCTGTGTGGAACTCTTTATGTCAGCCTCTTTGTGCCCAATACGTATTGATATATGAATATGTGTGCGTGTGTGTGTGTGTGTTTCGCATTGAGTGTCGTTAACTACCAAATGGGTTGTATCTGATTGTCGTCTGGTTTGTGTTTGCTTTCCGTCTTTGCTCCTGCAATGCTTTTGAATTTTTCCGTAATTGTATCCACTTTTTTGTGCCAGAATTCTTTTAGAAGGCTTTGATTTTTCCACATTTCCTTTGACTCCTATTCCACATGCGCACCATATCTGTAAATCTGATTTCATTTAATTAAGAACCACTCACAAAATTGCTTTGCAATCTCCTCACCAAATTCAGAAATGGCTTTGTATATAAATTTTAGAATATTTAGCGCATAATCAAAGGCCTGCCTCAAGGCCAGGCTTAATACTTCGAGCTGGGTTCATGTTTTTCACTAACAAAGTCAACCTGTGATGAGCTGTTATTCGAAGGGTAAGGCTACGGTGCACTCATTCCATTCATTCCGGTAACGTAGAACCGGCTGTCATGGGAATGTGCACATTTGGGAACAAAACAACAACTATTTACAACTACTGGACCGGACAGTATTCACACAAACACTAAACGGCATTCACCGGGAAACACTTACCAACTTTCTAAGCTCCCGACCTCTGCATGCCGTCATCGGAGTCCAACCACCATCAATTGCAAACGAAAAGTATCAGCTTCCTCGCGAGATCCACGTAACTTTGACCCAATTGCATTTTGGACACTATAGCAGGTTAAACTCTTAACTATTCAGAATCGCCCCGGCATACTCAACGGATGCGAAGGCCCACCCCGCGACACTAATCAGTTTTTCACATGCCCCATCAAACCTACTCACGTAACACCCCTCTCCTTTTGAACCCAACCTGTCGAAACAGCACGCTTTCTGTGTATACCGTTGGATGAGTTAGACAAGGGCGATCGGTAACTACATCGCACAGACAGGGCTTAGTAAGCTGTAACAACAACACCAACATCTGTTATTCGTCATCTTTATCGAAAAGTTCGGTATTTTGAAGCATAAACTCATAACATTTCCACTTACGAGCTTCGTTTGTTCTTTCTTCCGTGAGTTGAAAAATCCATCTCACCCAGAGATGGAATTATCATGTAAAAATTTTCGTGCGATGACTTATTACGATTTTTGACGAGGGTGATCGAGACTGAAGTGCATTGATCCACTTACTTCGACTTTTGGGGATGAAGTACCACACTTAGCCACTGTGAAACGTTGGTACAACGGAATCAAAATGGACTCCAGTGGACTCCAAGTGAAGACCATCCAAAAATGATTTTTGGGCCAGACACAATCGAAACCAGACACAAGATCGTCATGAGATATACCGCGGGAGAAAGTTATACGTCGACAATAGAGGGACCAGCATACTTTCAATATTGCATGAGAATTTGGTCGCCAAGAAGAAGACGATGGTCTAACCATTGGTGTAATATTTTATGGAAGCAAATAAAAAAACATCCGATGAGATGCTCCTTGGAGTGTTTGAGAGAAAGATTCCGCGCAATATTTTTGGACCTTTGCACGTTGGTGACGGCGAGTATCGTAGAAAATTGAACAATAAGCTATATGAGCTTACGACGAATAAAGATCCGGCTCTGAAAGTATGCGATGTGGTACTAGCTGGTGGTAGCAGAGAAAGAGGACGGCTTCCTTTGCGTTGGAAATGTCAGATGAAGAAGGACTTGACTTCACTTGATGTTTCTAACTGGTGCCGTTAGCATGAAAAAGAGCGACTGCGCTTTGTTAAGCTCGTCCAAAACCAAGTAAGTGGTTATCACACCAATCAAGAAGAAGAAATGTAAAAAATAAGATGTTTGCTCTTTGCATACCGCATAATATAGCACGAGCCCACATACGAACTCGCATCGATTGGTGTAAAGAAATGTTGAAAAAAATTTAGCTCCAGCAGTTCAAAGCACATCGTTGACTTCGCAATAGGTGTTCCCAGAGGAGCTTAGTCCAACAAAAGTTGTTCGCGGAAGAAACACCTTAAAGCAAATGGTCTCCTGTTTTTTTGGGAAATCTGTTCATGTTGCCACTGCACCTCTAGAGAAAATGCTTCGAAAATTGGTTCAAACGAATACAAAAGTGTATTGACTTCTACGAAGATTATTTTGAAAAACACTAAAGTCAATTTTATAATCTTCTTACTACGTTTTCATTACTGGGCACAACCCTCGTATAAGTAGTTAGAGAATCTGTCCACTCGTATTGCCAGAAATAGTTATTGAGTTTGGAGGTAAAAAAAATTCGACACACCCCAGTTTAAATAGACCAATTTTATAAATTTCTATCTTCGGGCGCCCTACGAGAACTTGGGCCCTTTTCTTTACACCTCACTCTTCTTCTTTTTAATTTAGGTAACTTTATTTTGAATTTTGCGTAATAATATCTTCGGTGCTCACTCTCTGGATTTCACAATTAACAGACTGCATTTATACTAAAAAAATCGTAAAAGTGTCATAAAAATGTCAAAGATCGCGTGGGAAAAAATGTATTACATAAAAGGTGACTTTAAATGATATTTGACACGCAAATAAAAATGTAAATGAACTCATTCGGTGGTGGGAGAAATTGATAAAATAAATATGAAAAATATTTTCTTTCCGTTGACTGGTCGAATACCGAATTCGCCGAAAATTAAATATCAAATATTCCAGTTTCATATCTGCAAATGTTTTCAGAAAAAAAAAAATAAATAATAAAATAAAAAAAAATAGTAAAAATATTCAAGCAATTCAGCGGGATGTATAAATGTGCATACGAACAAGTGGTAAATGTGTATGCAGTACAAAGTGGGCGAAGGCAAAAGTATATTCAGCCATAAATATTTATGTGTGTAATGAAATAAAATCCAGTAGGTGGGAGAAGGATTTGGATGTTGATTTTAAAGGTCTTAAATATTTCGTAGAAATGAACAAAATGCAATGCGATAGCTCTAATCAACACGATTTAAGGGAAAGATTGTCGGAGAAGATTAGAAAAACGGTGAACTCTAATAAAAAGAAGAAAATAAACGAAAAAAGAAAATACCTAAGGCATCTAAGGCAGACGCGATTTCTTTGTGTGTATGTCCTTATGTGTGTAGACATGGTGTTGCTCGCGCGTGAACGCACATGAGACGTTTGATAAATATTCCAGACGACAGTTTCACTTTCACATTTGTCGGCAATAGCAACAGCAACAACAATGGTTGCCAGCAGTAAAACGTCTTAGCTAAATGGCAAAGGTTAGATTAAGTGCAGCCTGAGCTAATCAGGAATGGAATGAGAATTTCGTATGGAGTGAAAAAATGATAAATTATTAAATTTGGAAGATTTAGTTTAATATTGCAGCAATGCATAACCATTTGTGAAATAACATCAATACGCACACCACAAATAGGAGGAGGAGGGGTGCAAAGGGTGTAAATGCTCCTTTATATATGATACTTTTAAATGATAGATATATAAGCTATTTATAAGAAACAATAAGACAACAATTTTAAAAATTATTTGAAAAATGTTTCAAAAATTCTTAACAAACAGATGCTATTTTTGTTTCAAATAACTTTTATTCATTAAAATTATATCATATGAAAGCCTGACAATAAAATCAAGTTTAGAGCTTTCTTCAGACCATTCTTCACTAGTTATGACTTTACTTGGTCCTGTTGATATAAAAGAATCTCTGAGCGTATGTACATAATTCTAAAACGAACTGGCCTAATGGTCGTCAGATAGTGAAAGAAAAACTCATAATGAAATTGACTCCGCTATTATATATTTTAGTAAGAGAGTAATACAAGCAAATGCTTCCTCTATTTAAAATTACAAATAAAGAAAATATCCCAGCTTACGTTAAATATAAAATCGGTGAAAAAGGAAGCACAGCAAAACATGACAAGCCACCAGGCATCCAGCAAATAAAACTTAACTTAACAACGCAACAAATGAACTAAAATATTTTACATACAAAACAAAAGAGTAAACTTCAAAATTATAAGGTAAACTTGGGAAGAACTTCATCTACAAATTACCCCATATGTAAAGTAGCAAAATATATTGATGGCATTGTAATATATAAAGCTTAGAGAGGAAGAAAAAGGCCAGCAACGCACTATACGCATGTAAAAAGATGCTGGGAGTTGCATGGGGTCTGTCTCCTGCTATAATGTATTGGTGCTACTCAGCTAAAGTAAAGCCAATATTACTATACGGCGCTCTCGATGATGGATTGAGCTAAGAAAACCGACATATAAAAAGCTTATGGAAAGTATTCAACGTCTTGGTGCACTCTGAACAACAGGTGCATTGAGAACTACTCCAACGGCAGCGCTTGAAAGAATACTCAACTTGTCACCGATTGATATTGCGGCGGAATGCCTAGCAGCTAAATCCGCCGTAAGACTCAGCGCGGCAGGCGAATTTACCTGGAAAACATTCCGACACAGTTCAATAGGCATTAGTTATAGGGTCCAAATGGACTATATGACTCCGAAATGCAATAAGGTGAAGAAATTCCGAACAAAAATAGAAAAAAAGGGATGGAAAAATTAATGAAACTTAACACAAATACTCTTAATATATTTACTGATGGCTCGAAAATGTTAGACGGAATAGGGGAAGGGATTCATTGCACCGAGCTAGGCATCAGGCAGCCATTTAAGCATCCTGACCGCTGGAGTATCTTTCAAGCAAAAGTCTTTGCTGTAGGTAAGGCTGCGGAAATAGCATTCAACAAGACATCAAGCAACGCCAAAATAAATATATACGTTGATAATAAATAATATACAATAAACTCATATGAAATTTCATCTAAAATTAGAAAACCTCTCGGGGATAGAGCTCCAAAGTTTACTTAGATTCGCAAAAGACGCAGACGTATTACAATATGTCTACTACAAAGAAACGTAAGGGTCTAGCTCCATCTTGTAACACTAAGGATCAATAGGTCTATGTGATGGCTTTTAGCCAGCCAGGTAAATCTAACCCAACCTATACAACCTAATACATAAACCTCCTATCCAAACGGAAATCGGCACATGGGCAAAAACAAGTAAAGAAAATGTTGATGCATTAGCCAAAAATTTCTTGAAACCATGGATGATCAAATAATTAGCATTAAATCTGATAACATAATAACCATTCTGCAAACCAAAACTAGAAAAGCAACCATAAGTTAAACTAGAAATCGAATAAGAAAGTGAAACTATAAAAAAGCTCCCAGATATGACCTACTAAATAGAATAAGTTTAAAAGAGTTACCTAAAATAGCATTGTTGTTCATAAGAAATATATTTAACAGGATGTTAGAGACTGAATACTTCTCACTATATAATACTTCATATTACCGCTATACCCAAAGCAGGAAAAGATGCCACCAAAACTGCCTCATATCGGGCCACTAGCTTATTCCCAGTACTTTCAAAAGTGTTCGAAAAAATATTGTTTGACCGACTAATAGCATCAATTTGGATTTAAACGGGAGTCAATGAAGTACCCAACTGTGTGAATGGCAAAAAATATTGTGTAGTTGTATGCTTGGATATTGCGAAAGCATTTGATTTCATTTCATTTCATTTATTGCCCAAAATCCTTTTAACATAGGAGTTTACAAAGTTATGATAAAGTTAGATTGTTTAGCATTATCCTAACATACATTTGCATTTATCTAGGAGTTTAAAACTTATTTTTCTTTTGATTATACAATAGGTTATGATTACACAGGCCTGCGAAATTTAACTTTTTTCAGTTTCTAGAATGGCTGTACTTGTTTCTTGTAGTTTTTTATGCGCTGAAAACGAATCTGACCTTCAAAATGCTCCATCACGTCAGGATTTTTGGTAAATGAAGCCTAAAAGGTCCAAAAATGGCCATTTTAGCCATTTTTGATAATTTTTTTTGGGATAGAACATTTTTTTTTTTTTCAATTTTCGACGAAAAGGTCGCATAGTACAACTCTTTAGCTTTAAAACCCATTTTTTTAAATTATTGTACGATTTTTTAAAAAAAAGTTATAACATTTTGAAATTAACAGTTTCAGTTACGCCAATAGACGTTATACCCAACGTATAGTTCATTTTCTATGAATGTCAGTTTATCAACAAATCTTACTGACGATTTCATTAAGAAAAAGTCTATGCGTGATATGAAGGCATTTGATAAAATTTGGCATAAAGGACTTTTGCATAAGCTCCAACGAATCTTTCCATAAAGCTATTCATAACTTTTGAAGAGCTACTTAACTGATCGAAAATTGTACACAAAATTGAACACAAATATTCCGATATCTTACCAATGATAGCTAGAGTATCGCAAGGCAGTGTACTAGGACCTCTTTTACATCTTATATCCACCGTAGATGTGCCAATTCCCAAAACACATAAAGAAATAATGGCAACAATCGCAGTTGATTCTGTATTAATGGCATTAAACAATGACGAAAAACGGTAACTTTCACACTTCCATAATTAATAAGTAATATAGTGATTTGATCAATGAGGTATAGAAGTTAATAAAGGCAAAACTATTTAAGTTATATTGTATTGGATATGAGAATAAGTTTTCGTCTTTTCTCAGCCAAAGTTATGAATTATTTAAACAAATAAATCAAAGATGATATTATGTGAAATATGTGCCATTGAAAGCTGCAATTTTACTTCGTCTTTCGGGTTGCATACGGATTCCTCTGACGAAAAATTCGAGTTCCTTTGACTTGATCCATTTATTGATCCATTTTGCGATGCTCTCGTAAGAAGTGAACTGCTCTCCAATAAGGTCTGACTGCATTGATCGGAACCGATGGAAATCCGAAGGTGCAATGTCTGGGGAATACGCCGGGTGGGGCAAGATTTTCCAGTTTAGTTCCTCTAAATATTTCTCGACCGAGTTAGCAACGTGTGGCCTGGCGTTGTCATGCAGCAAAATCAGTTTGTCATGTCTACCGTCCCATTCCGGGCGCTTTTCTTTGAGAGCTCGATTCAAACGCATTAACTGCAGTCGGTAATGAACGCCAGTGATGGGTTTAGATGGTTTAAGGAGTTCATAATACATGACACCCTTCTGATCCCACCAGATGTACAACATAACTTTTGAAGCGTGGATATTTTTTTTGTCGCTGTCGATGGACCTGGCAGACTCCAACACCTGGCATAATAGATTATCATAATAGATACATTTTTCATCGAAAGGGACGATGCGAAAAACTTTTCTTTTCTGCCACTCAGAGGCATCCCACCAGACGTCTCGCGATATCCCTCTCCTTCAATTAATGTGGCACCCAGTTACCTGCATTCTGGACCATTCCTATCGCGTGCAAACGTTTACCGACGGTTGATCTGTCTACATCCAACTCTTCATATATTTAGTCTATCATCAAGGGCTCGACATGCGCCTTAGTCCAATATTAGTTCAGCATTTTAGAATTTTTTCGGTGCCCCTTCGCGACTTTAGTCACTCACGTCGTAATTGCTACTTTGGAAGTGTCGAAAACACTGTTTATAAGTTGCATTTGATGAAGCGTGATTTTCGTAAATACTGATCAATATTCGACACGTTTAAGCTGCATTTTTCTTTAAGAGGTAATAATGAGGCATGACTTCCCGCAAATGCTGTTTTGTCGAAGCGAACTTAGACATTTTTGACGTCAGATAAAAAAGGTCTTTATGCTTCAAACGAATGTCAACTACTGCGATCGAGACCTCATATATACACCTTCAAATCACCAGTATATTATTAGAGTGAATACAAAAATAGTATCAGCAGCGAAACCTCTTTTGCGAGGGCGGAAGCTTATTCTCATAACCAATATATGTATACAAACAAAAAGGCATAAAAATATAACCTTTTACGAGAAAACAACAAAATAAAAATCTGACCAGCAACAAAATATCCTAGAATAATTATTAACATTAACATGGAAACATCATACCATTAAAACAAGAAATGAAATTAAGAAAAGTACCGACAATTAATTGCCTTTCGAAAACGGAATGGATATATGTGGAGGAGCTGTAAAAGCCAATATTCAGATTATACAACCCTCACAATCCAAAATATTACAAAATACAACAAATGCTGGTTGGTTTATTTTCAATGAAGCCATACATCGTCACACAATTACAAAATGCAACATTAAATATATACAGCGACTATGGGTCCACCAAACCGAATAAATGCATAAAATACTACTGAATTAACTACAAGATTAACAGTGTAACTAAAAAAAAATTATTCTTACATTGGTAAAAGAGCATAATAGATCCTAATTGTAACAATATGCAATATTAATAAAGGGGATAAAAAAAAAACAATTTTAGAAGCACGTAGCATTTCATACTAAACTGATTTGACATATGTGGGTGGAAAGCAATGAACCCCCGTTGGGTGTTTTGTATGCCATTGCGGTCAAACCCTTCGCTTGCACATGCACACCGTGACCGTTTACTATGGCATGATATTATCACAATTTTAAATGAAAATTTACAGCCCCCTAGAGTTTCATATTAATCTAACACTTATTGTCAATTATTTTAATTTTTTTAGTGCTGCCAGATTCACTTTCACTCCTCTTATTTCAAAAAATGTATGGTATTTATACATAAGCATGTTTTAATTAATCACACCTCCTCCCATTCGACCCTTTGCAATTAGCAGTTTTTATCCTAAATCAAGTTAACACCTGCTTGTTTTCTACTTAATTATAAAATACTCCCGCTTTCGTGTCCACGGGTAAATAGTTGCAAATATTTCCATGCTTCATAAAATACAAAACATGCACGCGCGAGTCCGCCGCCTAAATGTGACAAGCGTTTATCTGATACATTTTTAAGCGCTAAAGTAAAAATGGGCGTTTGTTTAGCAATCCGAAAAGCTGTGACAATACACATGTTGCCACATACCATGCATATCAGCCATGTTGTCACACATTAGCCTTGTTGTTATAAACGACCTTTGTTGCTGAGTGGCGCTTTTTATTGCACTCCGGTTACTATGTAACTCAATGGCTGTACATCTTTTCTTGCATGTACTCGTATGTTGGTGAATGGATGTATTTATGTTCGTGCACTCTGTCGCTTATGTCATAAAGGCCAGATTACATGCAAACAAAGTAACGTTATTCTAACGCAGAAAGGGACGGTGATGTGTATTTCAATGTAAAAACATACTTCATGAGAAAGAAATATATTTGAACAACTTGCTAGAGGCGGATTTGGCTTGTGCTGCCCAGACGCAAAAATGTGTGTTTGATTGAAATGTTTGATCACTCTTTGTGCCTTGTCGCCTGTATTTGTTTGCCTGAGGCAATATCACACTTCACTAATGAGTGAACCAATAATATTACAAGCGAGAATAAAAAGTACTTGTTAAAGAAAAAAATTGGCACCTGCAAGTCATATATAGCAAACTTTTTGACACGCCGGGGCGTATGAATAACATTTAGGTATTGAATTTTAAGTACTAGGAAATATGGTTCGTAGAATAGATGGACAGATTTCTTTCACACTTGCACAAAGTGACACAGAAAAAGCTCCCTTCCTCGATTTCCATGGTTAAAAGATTTTCTGTTTTTTAAATCGATTTTAAATTTGGAGACAATTACAGTTCCCACCGTTTTCTTCAATTACCTCAATCCAGTATTTTAAATAAAACCAATTCGAAGTTAAATCAATAGATGATGAAATAGAGATGGAATGGAAATCCATTCATTGGTTTGTTGTTGTATAGAATTGTAGTATAGGGCTCTAGCTTGTTATAGAGTATAGAAAAGAACGATAAGAAAATAAATTTAAATAAAAAAAAACGATGTGAGATATTAAATTTATTATGGCCCTATTTTGAAGCTGCATTTGCATGAAATAAAAAAAGTGAAATCGCGAAAGAAATTCAAGTTAATCACATTTCTGTTTTGTGAATCAAGAAATCAAATGATTCGTAAGGTTTTAATAATAAAGAACCACCAGAAAGCTAAGCAGGCTAACTGAAAATCTTCTAGCTTTGCACAAAATCAGTACTTCAAAAGCTAAACTACCTTTTCGGAGCGAAACTAAGTGCTGGAAGGCTTTGTTTTACTTTGAAGTATGCAGCAAACATTCTTGAAGAGAAAACTAAGAAGTCTGTACTATCTTTCAAAAAACCCTAATAGCAAGAAAAGTCTTTCTTCGTAAATGTTAAGACTGAACTATAAATGGGAAATGAAAAGCCCTTAATGGATAACCCTGGAAATCGCTAATTGAAAACCCTCTAAATTCAATAACAAAGTATAGTACTAGTGGTGATTTATCAAGTTATTTCATCAGATGAGACTAAAATCAACCGTTTCCAATCAAACACGTCGCTTTTGGTTTTTTTTATTTGATTTTTTAAATGAAGAACCTTTCAAGAATATTCTGTGAAAATTTTAGATGAATCAGAGCAAAACTTACAAAGATACAGCCATGTAAGTGTTGCTACCTACCTGGCTCAACCGCGTTTAGCGTTAGCGTTAAAGCGTTTTTCCCACAACTTACGTTTTCAAAGTCGGTGCCCCTCATAACTTTGAGACTACTGCACCGATCCTTTTGAAATTTTGAACACTTTTTCTGTAGATGCTTTACAAGGTAACGCCGAAGAGTTTTTTTCGAATTTGTTGATACTTTTGTTTTTACGGTAACTAATTCACCGATTTTTTACGCGAAAATCGTGTTTTTGACTTTAACGTGTTCCCAAAAATCGAAAAATTTTTAATTTCAAAAAACCCTCTCGGCGTTACCTGGAGAAACCGATTATCTAATGAAATAACTTTGGTTTTTTGATTTCAGATGATTTAACACCGAGTTATTAGGGGCACCGCACCCCCCCCCCCCCCCCCCCTTAAGTATATATGGCTGGTCTTGCATAGGCATAGATCTTACACAAGAGTGCGTAATGTTACCAGTGTTGTTGGAGTCGTGTTAAACATAGTTCGTGAGTTTTAATATAATAAACAGTTTTTGTCGGCTATATCCTTGAGAGAGAGATGAAAAGTATACCAATCCCAGGCAGTTGTATCGAGTTTAGCTTAGAGCAAAGCAGTGACAAAGGAAGTGTTCTAACGCACGTCTTTCTTCTTCGCATAAGTCACACCCGTCGTTCTGGACCAATCCCATTTAAGCTGCGTGATATGGAGTAAGACAATGTCCCATCAGTACTGCAACCAATATTTTACATTCCTTTCTTGGGAGTGATAGAATAAAGTTGGTAGTTGCAAGTTCGTAGTATTATGTTGGCCTTCCTGTGGGAGATCGAGGCTTCCCATATGGACTGTGCTTCCAAAGTTAGTTACTCCTCAAGTTTCGTTTTCAAAACTGGGAGTGAAGGATACATGTTTGAGGTATTTATCCTAGGCAAGCGGGAGCCTGACTTAGCAAGGTGGTCAACTCTCCAATTTTCATCTATTCCCTTGTGCTCTGGTACCCTGCAATTTGTGACCTGTATATTCTTGCAGAGCTCGTCCATTTTGGATCTATAGTGTTGCCGCATTCCGAGCTAATCACTACAGGCATTATTGCTTTAATCGCAGCTTGACTATCGATGAAGGTGTTTGTGCTCCTCGTCATACATATTATTAAACAAAAAAATGCAAACATGTTAAATTCCAATTAGAATTAGCAATTGATGCAAAGGGTTTATATTCTCTAATTCATCAAACAATTAGAATGAGTTCAACTAATTCCCTTTAGATAACTGACATTTTTATTCCAATGGTAAAACTAATTGCAATTAGTTGCCATTAGCTAAAAAAATTGGTTTACCTTTACAATTAGAAATCTAATTGACTTCTGCTAATGCAATTAGATATTTAATTAGCTCGAATTAGAATTAATTATTTTGATAAAAATAAATTTTTTGCAAAAACGAAAATCATAAATGTGAGGGTTCGTATACTGAATCGACCTTTTATGATTTCAGTGATGGTGGTAAGTTCTGCATAAGTAACACATATACATACTCGTATATGGTATTTTTAGTAAATATAATATGATTACATTTTTGCAGAAGGAAGTACTGCTTCATTGTCAAAATTGACAGAGGAGGGTGAAAGCATGCATTTTATTTCGAATATGATGCATCAATATATGAATGATGATTATAAAACTTCCAATATATGGTCCAAATATCCCACATTAAAGGACATAGTACTGTATTGCAACACGCAGCTTACGTTTTCAGGCCCTGTGGAGCGACTATTTTCCTTTGCGGGCATTATAAATAGTCCAAGGCGGAGTTGCTTGACTGACTTTTCTTTTGAAAAGCTTGTATTGCTGAAAGCGAATATACCCGGTCATTCTAGTTAATAAACAGTTAGTGCATACGTTAAATAGATGTTCATGTATGTAATATACGTAGTACATGTTATGTACATAAGTAATATAGGTATATACGAGTGAAATTCATATTATGAATATTTCAGTTTTTTTTTTGTTTTTCAAAATATCAAAATAATTTATTCTAATTCGAGCTAATTGAATATCTAATTGCATTAGCAGAAGTCAATTAGATTTCTAATTGTAAAGGTAAACCAATTTTTTTTGCTAATGGCAACTAATTGCAATTAGCTTTACCATTGGAATAAAAATTTCAATTATCTAATGGGAATTAGTTGAACTAATTCTAATTGTTTAATGAATTAGAGAATTACACAAAAGAAGGTTATTAAGCAATCATTAGGATTATCTAATCATTATTTAACATCTCTGCTTCATTCTCGTTGCCTACTTAATCTTCCATTTTCACATAAAATCGAAGCAGCTGTATGCCATTTTTTTTAAGAAAGCATCACAGGCATCAGGTGGCGCAAAATTAATCATCTTTTAGGAAGATATATAATTTTTGCAAATGACAACGCGCCTTTGCCCTTTTTGAGATCTTTTAACTAAACAGCTACAGTATACAAACATACAAGGAAGGGAGCGTGTAAAGCACAAAATAAAAATTTCCATCATTCAAAATAATTTCTTATTTTATTTAGTAAAAAAGTTATTCAAAAACAAAATTGGATGATTTTTTTTTTTGCGTTACCGAGAAAATTGTTCCAGTTACTTCTTAGTATTGGGTTACTTTGGTAACTCCTGATTAATTTAGTTACAAGATTAGATTCCAAAACTTAACTGCTTTCGGGATATTTCATGTTAAAGATTATTTACAAGTTTTTTTTTTCTTGGTTGGTTTTTGCTTTTACGTCCACTTTTTTTGAATGTTAGCTTAAGGGTATGATGTTTTTGGTTAATCCTCCCTTGGGCTCCCGGGTCTGGCCCGACTGGTTTTTTCGACTTTGGACGCCTCCTCGAAAAGAAATATCAGTTGACGTTAGAAATTTAGTTATTCAGCACAGGATAGAAAAAAATCTGGCGAAATTTCAAGAATCTTACACTTAAGTCGTGCAACAGACCAGACCATTGTAAAAAACTTTAAAAATAGTGGTTCCACCGAAAATAAACCGCGCAGTGGCCGGCCGAGCAAACTATCTCGCAGTGACGTCAGCTTGATTCCAAAAGAAGTGGACAAAAATCCAAGAACAATTCAAAAAGCTCTGAATAAAAATGGCTTTCATAGTAGAACACCACGAAAAAAGGCTCTTATTTCTGAAAAAACCTGTAAGATTCGCCTGGAGTTCGCCAAAGCACACAGGGAAAAGGGGATGGATTTTTGGCAAAAACTTTTGTTTACAGATGAGTCGAAATTTAATATGCAAATCACTATTGGAAGTCAATCTGAAATCTTTGGTGGAGGATTTGGAGCTTAGTCCAGGTTGGGTCTTTCAACAGGATAACGATCCAAAGCACACAGCACACATTGTGAAGGATTGGCTGCTTTACCATGCTCCAAGGCAATTAAATACACCCCCGCAAAGCCCAGATTTGAATATTATTGAACATGTCTCGGAAATTTTAGATCGAAAAATTAGAAAAAATCCGATTTCAAGCGCATCAGTACTCAAAGAACGACTAATAGAAGCTTGGAACAATAGAATGTGCGTATGTATACTTTTGTCGGTCACTGTATGTCCAACGGGGGGTTAAAGGCTATGCCAATTAAAAAAAAATCTTCAATAAAATTTGAACGATGCCCTAACACTTAAAAATAGCTGTTTGAAAAAGTTTTAAATTTACCATTTTTCACTAAGTATTTCCTACTTCACATCATTACAAAAATTTTTTATATGGGAACTATTCTGTAAGTTATTTTAGAAGCTAGTATATCTTCTTTAGCTATCCAAAAAGAACAGACAACACCGAGCAAAAGTACTTAGTGTTATTCTCATTTTCTTGCCATATTTCAATTTCTGTATCATAAGTCAAATTACAATATTTTTCCCTTCAACGCGTCGCTGTTAATAAGCACTTTAATGCCTCTTTAACTTACAATCAAAATTGTTTCAGATTTTCCGAATCACAAAACTTTAAAAATTTTAAATTCTTCTCCCAACAGTTCATCGTAAGAAAATAAGAAACTAATTTACAAAAAGGGTTTATCACACTTTACACTGTTTATAGTACAACCCGTAATTAAATTAATCTATGTATTTCTTATTAAATTTCTTGCAGCGTTCGAGTGAATATTTTCAACGCCTCAACAGCAACCAGCGACGACAACAAAACGCGCAAGTCGTGCAACCAAGTGGAAATCCTATTTAATAAACACTTTTGTGCGTTCAACTTCCATCAACAGCAGTCCACGCGCACCCATCCACCTATTAAGGCACTCAACGCAGACAACGCCGCGAATTTCCATCGTCCATACAACTAGAGACCAACGCGCAGACAGCCAGGCAGTGAGACAGTTGAGCGCACGTGGGCAAAGCGTCTCGAACTGAACAGCACGGCACTGTTCGGTTAACTCGCATTCCTCTGTCAATATTAGCGCTATAGCAACTGCTGGGTGTGGGCGATACTGCGCCCCGCCACCGGTAAGGCTTGTACAATCAGGCACTCACACACGCACACACATTCTGCACGGCAGTACTTACATACACGCATTTTTCAAAGCACTTGCACTCATTGCTCACAAATCATTTGCACTTGCACGAAGTCAGCCCTAAGCGATGAAATTTCTTTAAATTTATCACAAATATTTGCGTTTTTTTTGTGTTCTTTGATTGATGTGCGTGATTTTGACGTACAATTTTTCATTTGAGATTTATTTAACAAATTTTTGCGAAATTTTAATTTTAATGAATTTTTTTTATTCTTCACTGTCTGACTGCCAATTGATTGCTAGTAAGAAATGTTAGATTATATTTTTGTGAAAAGTGAAGCAAGAAATTAATCAATTTATGAATTTTCTATGCCATATAAGTCCACTGTCTACGTTGTATCTCATCACTATTAGCGCAGCATCATTTTTGAGTTGGTGAAAAAGATAAGATTTTCCTACTTTATGGAATATGATGAATTTAAATGGCTTTTGGGATCCTCAACCTACCCGTTCCTGCAGAAATATTACTATAATTTAAAATTGGTATACAAATCTCGGCAGGCTTTGACCAACTTCTCAGTATATTTCAGCCCTTAAAAAGCTCCTCATTAAAACCACCTGCCATTCGGAGACGGCATAAAACTGTAGGCCACTCCATTTGCGGAAAAACATCGAAACGCACACCACAGATAGGAAGAAAAGTTCGCCCAAACCCCCAACAGAGGGTGTGAACGCCAATTAAATATTTATATGTATCGGGTGTTTTGTAAGAGTTTGAGAACTTAAAGTGATAATATAAAATGGAAATATTGTTGGAATTAATTTTTGTTCCATTATAATCTGGTGGATAATTTCATGGCGTTCATTTTATGAATATAAACTATGGTCCATTCGATCAGTCCCATTTTTCTTTTCTCAACAAATCTTTCAATTTCTTTTATCAACAAATCTGGCCGTAAGGCACCAATGGTGGCTTGAGTATTGCAATAAACCGATTGTTACGCGCGCTGTATGGCAAGTTTCAACTTTCGTCCTCTTTTTGGAACCAAATGTCGTCGACATTTAGTTGATTAAATTTTGGAAACAGAATTTCAGTCAACATGGCTCGATAGTGCTCACCATTTACTCTAACAGTAGCTTCTTTATAATTCCGAAAGAAGTAAAGACCGATTATGTCGCCAGTGCTCTATGAGCTTCGTGGGCAGATTTATTTATTTTTAAGCAAATTTCTACAATTTGGAAGCGTTGTTCTGGCGTTAAACGAATAATGATGGCTTGCCAAACCTTACTGAACCGAAATGCCCACACAGTTTGCAATTCTTAGTTGTTAAATCATAGTTATTAATATCGATAGTTCTCATGCAGTTGAAAAAAACACCCGATATATAAATAAATGCAAATTAAAGAAACTTGTGACATTTATTTTTTTATTTTTGATTACCAAATAACCGTACAAAAGCATAAATTTAATCAAAACGAAATCTCTGCTACACTAAATTTTTAGCTTAGGACCCTAACAAATTATTATGACGAAGATTGTAGGCTACTCCTTTCCACTGCGATCATTAAAAAAAGTGCGTGTAGCGTAGTACACATAACATACCATAAGTGAAACTTTTCAGGCAGACAAAGAAAGAAGGAGAGACCCGAGAGAGAATGAGAGAAAGAGAGAGAGAGAGAGAGAGAGAGAGAGAGAGAGAGAAAGAATATGTATCTAAATATATTCACAACATTTGCAGAGAATACAAATAGACAAAATGTACAAAAAACGGGCCGACCGGTGTAGGTAAACGCCGGACACAACCCGTGGCAGCAACGCGCACTACTCCGAGCGTTTATCACCCGCACAAATGCAGCGATTCCAGACCCCAGCAACGGCACAAATTACCGCAAGGCAATACCAATAAATCTGACGCTGGAATGGATAGCACTTTACAGTACGCAGAAGCACTAGCTAGGAAACGGAAATAAGCCCCAAAAAGTAGACACCAAACAAAACGCCCAAAAAATTGGGAACCGAAAACGCCCCAAACAGTAGGCACCCAGGAAATATAACGCCAAAAAGTAGGCATCAAAAATATATTTCCTACAAGTTTGCGCCAACAAACAAGAAATTAGCAACTACAAGAAAAAACTCAGGAAAAATAGCATAAAGTGTATCTAAGATATATATAAGGTGTAGCTCTCTCTCTCTCTTTTTTCTCTACGTTATATCTTTTCTCTCTCTCGCGGAACGAAAATGTCCAAAACTTTGCATGGCCTTGAAATTTTACTCTCCATTCTCGCTCGTCCATTGACGCCTAAGAAGTTTTACTTGAAAAATCTTAATGGTTCCACTGCAAATTCTCAATTGAAATAAACAATTGAATATTCTGTCATAGTCACTTTGTGATCATCGAAGCTCTGCGTGGCGGACAAGGACATCCATTAGCGAGGTCGTCAGTCTCTTCACTACGATTTCGAATGCTTGTCGTTCCTAAAATTCCATTAAAGAACGCTTAAAAAATGGTAAAGAAAAATATAAAATCTTTTTATGAAGTATGCAGTTCCTTAGAGATTCGTACTAGTCTGCAAATAAGGATACCAGGAAAGTTTCATATAATTATATGCAGCGACATGGCGATGGTGGGGGTGTCTATATCTCTCTACTTTTAATTTTCTGCTTTCTTAGAGGATTTCATCAGATTCGCTCTCCCTGAGCCTTGAACTACTCCGGATCATTTCATGGAGCAATCAATGGTACAATTCTGGATACATCGAAATTATTTAGTAACTTGAATATTTTGCAAGCTCTAGTTGCCTGCTTGTATAAAGCTATCACCATTCTGCGAAAAAGAAAATTACAATTTCTAACCAAGTGAGCCCTTAGTTTTAATTTCATTGAGAAAAAGTGCACGGCGTGCTGTGATGGGGTCTATTGTGCTTAACCGCGAGCCTATAATTGAAGAATTCTAATGAATTTGAACACATCATCAGGTTTTTTGTTCATTACTATTAAAGGATCCGGTGTCGCACTACCTTGCTGAGAGAATCTTCGTCTTGTGAGAGCTGCACATTCGCGACGATTGTGCTCTGGTGTTCCATCGTCCAGCTTATGAAAACGGTAGACGCTTCATTTTACTAATCCTGGCTTCCTGTAATGATAACGAAGAATACAATGCTCTGCACAATATCCAGGAAGAGTTCGTAAGGTCTGTGTTGCGAGAATTAAGAGCCCATTTGTTATCCTTCTTGAAGGAAGAATAAATTGTTTTGCTCGCCTCTATCCTGAGCTTTCCATCCGGTTAATGGGCATTCCGTCTTCTTATTGTTGACAATTTCCTTTATGTGAACTTTGGTAAGCTCGCAGTATGATTCTTGTCCATAGAATTTTGATGTAGCGGATTATTTCGGTAGACAGATCGCTTGTTCGTTATCGTTCCGATCTGCTACCCAGCCCAGCAAGATGGTGTTCCTTTTGTTTCAGGGTATTTTTGACAGAGAAGCATTCTTCAGAGACTTCGTTTACCTAGGAACTAGCATTAATACCGATAACAATGTCAGCCTTGAAATCCAACGGAGAATATCTCTTGCCATCAAGTGCTATTTTAGACTAAGTAGCCAAAATGAGTAGTAAAATCCCCTCTCGACGAACCAAACTAATTCTCTATGAGGCTCTCATTATGCCCGTCCTTACGCATGGCGCAGAAACTTGGACGATGACAATATCTGATGAGACGTCACTTGGAGTGTTTGAGAGAAAGATTCTGCGCAAGATTTTTGGACCTTTGCACATTGGTGACGGTGAGTATCGCAGGCGATTGCACAATGAGCTGTATGAGATTTACGATGACGAATAAAGATCCAGCGGCTTCGTTGTTTAGATCATGTCGTACAAATGAATACAAGCGCTCGGACTCTGAAAGCATACGATGCGGTACCAGGTGGTAGCAGAGGAAGAGGAAGGCCTCCTTTGTGTTGGGAAGATCAAGTGGAGAAGGTCTTGGCTTCACTTGGTGTGTCGAATTCGCGCCAGTTAGCACGAGAAAAAAACGATTGGCGCACTATGATCAAATCAGCCAAAATCGCGTTGGTAATCGCGCTAATCAAGAAGATGAAGAAAAAGAAGACTACCGTTCGATAGAACCCGAGCTTGAAACCCAGTATGGGGACGATAGAAAAGGTTTTTTCTATAAACAAGCGGTCACCTCTTTGCAGACAATGGCAAGTCTTCGAGTCCATTTTCTGCTACGACAAAGTTTCTCATAAAAAAACTATTGGCTATTAAGAGGTGGCGTAAAGCTGTAGTTTACTTCAACTCAACAAAGGTGTACGCACCAACTACATATCATAGTAATAACTTCTTTGGCCCAGAGCCCGATTTGCCACTCCCTTCTGCGGCCATCAAAGATGGGTTACTACAACCCACAAGCGAGCTTGGCAGGCTGAGAAAGGCCGCAGATGGACTAAACTGATGTTACCTGTCATGTTCGATCGACTGTCGCTTGTCACTCCCTTGTGCCTGTCATTAAGCAGAAGGGAGTGCAGACAGCTGTTTGGACTGATGACAGGCCACTTTCTGGGGGCGAAGCACATGGAAAGGGTGGGCATCTCAGAGAGTGTACTCTGCCCAGCTTGTGAAGAGGAGGATGAGATGGCGGACCACTTCCTGTGCGTCTGCCCCGTCTTTGCTCGAATCAGGTTTGAGATCTTTGGCACTGATGTGTTAAGAAGCGACCACCTTGGCACCACAATATCTACTAAATTTCTTCGGATATCGGGTAGACTTAAAAAAAATTAAAAGGGAATCCAAGCTAGTACAATGGACTTAATTAATGTCTGAGTGCTGCACTTTCTAGTTGTCCCGACAAAAAACAAAAAAAAAAAAATAATAATAGCAGAGCTCTTTCTCCTCCTCCTATTTGTGGTGTGCAGGTTGATATTTTACCTCAAATATAGTTTTGTGTGAATAAAACCTTACGAATGTGCGCGTTTTCGCGTAGGTGACTAAGCTTTCGCGTGACAGACTGTACCAATAGCCGTGTACTGGGGGCATATCATCATAAATGAATGCAAAAATATATTTCAAGTTTGCTTTTGGAACTAAAGTACTTTCCTAATCGCCTAATCGTGGAAGAAGAAGAAGTGACAGCCGGTATCTAAACCAGCTCACTTAGACTGTTGCCGATTTGTCGCCATTGAATCACCTAAGTAAGGAAAATTGATTTTTCATTTTGCGCAATAGAAAGGTTTACCTATACTACACAATTATTTGTTGCAGTGCCAACAATTATAGTTGCTACACATGTCAGTCACGTCACTCACATTACCACCTGAACAACTTCGTGGTCTGTCTATAGTTAGGCAGTCAGCCAGCCAGCCAGCCAAGAGCCACAAAAGTGTCAGGGCGCCTAGGTAAGAAAGGTGTGTGTGTGTGTGTGTGTGTGTCGCAGCGCCTAGAATTGAAGCGCTTGTGTCATCACTTGAGCTATTAAGAAACCTGAACGTCACCAATGACCTCTGCGCAATGGCAAGTGCTATAAAATAGATACACGAACTTATTTCCGCACATAATTCCTTGCGACGCCATATCAAATAATGATTGTTGTATAAGAGTATTTATGATGCTGCTGCTCAACGTCTGCACAAGCGATTGGCTTCATTATGTGAAAGTAGAAGTTTTGCCGCCGAGCTGCCGTGCAGAGAATGTTGTTATTTACTTAGAAGAAAAAGCTGGTACTGGCAATGCTTGGCATTTGAGCGTGCCAAAGTCAAATATGCAATTACTTTTTATTACTTTCTCATTATTTTATGTTCTTCAATTTATTTAACTTCTAATTTGATGCTTTTGATTTCATTCAAATATGTAACGCATACAAATTTATTGATTTGCACTCATCTAACAAATTTTCTGCTCATTAATTTAGTCTCATCTGCTTGTGCAAGTGCTCACTGAGAATTATACATACAAATATGCACTTTATACGTAACAAATAATGTGTAAATATTTTTAATTGGATTGACAATTTTATTTGATATTATTTGAAATTACTTTTCTGCACTTTATCGGCATGCGTATTTATTTTAGACTACTTTTTTTTGTATTCAAATTAGCAGTGATGCAAGCAAATTTCGATTCCAACGTCACAGAAAAGGTAAAAATTTGAAAAAAAACGAATACGCAAATTTCCAATCCATAAAACCCATAAAATCTACCACCTTCACTTTCACTTTCACTTCAACTTCTCTCATCTGTCTCTCTCTCTTTCGCTCTCTATTTCCATCATTCTCAACTCGCTTATTACAAGAAAAGTATTTATAAATTAGTACAAGTAATTATTACATATCTACAATAATGAACTTTTATAAAGAAATTTACTAATGAACCCTTTGAAGCATATGAAATTTTAATTAGCTAAAGAGTCGGTTGCTTGCTGTGAAGAAGCGCCGTTAGTACATAGTTTTTACGATTTTTACCATCTTTCAGCGCGCAAATTTCATTTGAAGTGAAAATATTATAAGTAAAAGTTCATCATATGCCCCCGGGTAGCATAGTCCAGTAAGCTTAAGATATTTGTATCGGTAATGCGGTTAACAAATGACAAGAAGGCGTGTGGCTCATTAAAATGCCTTGTTCGTATAATTCAACAGAAAATTGTGTAAGCTGACTGATAGCTGACAGGCAAAGTATTTGATTAATTTTTGTTAGACTTGCCGCTTGTATGGACCTACATAGGAAATGAAGTATAAATGTTTTGTTTTTTATTTTTTTTGTACAGCTTGAGATGTTGTCCTTTTATCTATAGAACCAAGAGAAGATGTACAGAAGCTTTTGCGATAGGTTTAATGTATTACTAATTTCGCTTTATTTGCTTATTAATTTCACTGCACTGCGGAAATGCTGATTATGTGCACCGCAGAAGCTCTGTTGTATGCTTTTTGAGCGCAAGAAAATATGTTAGTTCAAACTTAAAAAGAAAAAAATTCCAGCAAATAATATTTCGCTTCAGTTACGAAGGGCGGACGATATTTCACTAAAAACAAAACTATATGTAAATTTTCAACCTTTTCAATGAAAATTTTTAAATAATTTTCAAATTTTTTTCTCTATACCTCAATTTTCAACTTTTTCAAATCCAAATAAAAAAGATTAACTAATACATAATGAAGAAAAAAGAGAAATTACAAAAAATTAAATAAATAAATTAAATAGAATATAAATGAAACAAAACAAAATAAAAAAAGAAATGGTATAAAATACAACAAATAAAATGAATAAATAGCAAAAAATAAAATAATTATAAAATCAAGTCCTGAAGAAAATACAAAAAAAAGTGAAAAATGTAACTACAAAAAAAAGAAGAAATAACTTCCAGGTACGCAACGAAGTTCTCGCTGTTTTTTTGAAGAAATCACAACTTTATTCTAAAAAATGGTTACAAATGAACCATTGAAAGTATTGCCCATGGCTGGCTGCTACTTTCTCCATCTTTCTGGTAGATCTCGTATACCGTCGCAGTAAAACTGTTCATCTTTTGAGGCTATCCTCAATCCATTTTTTGGTGTCTTCATATGAATGGAACTGCTGGTCAGCTAGACAATGTGCCATCGATCGGAGCAGGTGATAATCGGACGGCGCAATATCTGGAGAATATGGCGGATGGGGTAGAATTTCCCGTTTCAGTGTTTCCAGGCAGGTTTAACGGGTTTTGGCAACGTGAGGCCGAGCCTTGTCATGCAGTAGAATCACTTTTTCATGCCTCTCCGCGTATTGCAGCTACTTCTCGCGCAGTGCTCGGCTCAATCGCATCAATTGAAGTCGATACCGATCCCCAGTGATGGTTTCGCTTGGTTTTAACAGTTCATAATAAATAACACCAACTTGGTCCCACCAAATACATAGCATAACCTTCGCAGCGTGAATATTCGGCTGAGGCGATGACGTAGAAGCATAATCAGGCAGTCCTCATGACTTTTCTTTGGATTGCATGCATATGTTTGGAAATGGATTGGCGGCTAACTCCTAATACTGAAGCAAGCTCTTCTTGCGTTTGACACGGATCCTCATTAAGCAATGCCTCCAATTCAGCGTCTTCGAAGGTTTTTTGCCTTCATTCACGCGGACGTTCGTCAACATTAAAATCACCATCTTTGAAGTGACGGAACCAATCTCGGCACCTTGTTTGACTTAAAGCAGCATATCCATGAACTTTGTGTAGCTCCCGATGCGCTTCAGCCGCCGTTTTTTTTTTTGAATGAGAGAGGGAAATCAACACTTCCCGCAAATGGCTATTATGCGGCACAAAATCAGACATTTTCACAAAACCGAAAGTATTTGATACCAAAAACAAAATCACTAATATGTCGAAGCAGTTTGTTTACCATATGTCTAGCTTGCTTTATGACATTTAGGTTATGTTAGAATCCACTAGCACACACTGCTGACGGCATCTATTGACAAACAGCGGGAACTTAGTTGCGCACGTAATAAAATTGAAATAAACAAATTAAATGGCATAAGCCATATATCATCAAACTGTATGTATTTTAAAGTATAAAAAAAATATTTTTAACGAAATGGTTGCCAACACATAAACCCTTTTCTGGCATTTGTGACTTCACCCCATGTTTTATTGTGGCTTTGAAATCAGCAGAATACTGACAAATCGGCAGGTTGTGAGTAACATTTTACTCATCTTCAAAAAGGTACATAACGAATGACTGAAGTGTATCAAATCAACTGCATTGAATGCTTTTTTTTGCGATGTGAAGCAGCTTAAAGCCACTTAAATCAACGCGCTCAACGACCTATTTGTTCAAAGAGTAGCCCATAGTAGCCTCAGTTATTATACTTAAGCCTATAAATAAACCAATTATTTATAGAATTCACGAAGATGTGCAAAACAATTGGAGAACTTGAACTTGAACCGCTCCACTGTTAATACCGCAGCATAGTCAAATGTTTGGGTTTATCAAGTTAAAGAGAGAGTTTGAGAAAAGCGTTCAGTTGGATACAAATATTGACTATTTTCAAATTCTGGTTCATTTCTTAAAAGCACAGAATTGCAGAATTAGGTAGGTAGGTAGGATGGCTGCTGCAATGGCACACTTAGAGCTGTCGTAGATCGATTGTGGTAAAACTGGAACTTTTCACAGACTACGAGATTCCTTTTAAACTATTCCGCGTGTTTTATAAATGAACTAAATCTGTTAAGAATGCACTACCAAGAGTGCAAAGTCGCCTTCTGGCTAAGCCATCACACTCACATAGGAGGTGTCTGATTGTCTCACTTCTTGTGTTTTAAGACAGTTTCTACAAAAATCGTATTATAGAACTCCCAGCCTTCCAGCATAACCTACCAATCAAAGTATTTGTATCCGTTTTGTTGAGTTTTAGTAGGCATTATGAACGACCAATATTTGCTTAATTCGCATGTTGATAAGTTTTGCTATATTTAATTTACTGTTCTAAAAGTTTGCCTATCTATCAGTAATTTGCAAGCGGCTATGGGAATAGGTATCAACATTTTATGCAATTGGATATCATGAGTTATATCTACCTTAGGAAGCTCATTTGCTTTGTAGTTTCCTGCTATGTTCCCATAGCCTGGCGCCCAGATAAGTTTCACTTTGCAGTATTGATGTACGTCATTCTATGATGGTTTTTGACAAGTACGTTTTGGATTTTCGGGATTTTGTAGCTGCTTTACTGTCTGAGTACTTCATTTGAGTCTGAAGACTTCATTTGTACAAAGACTTCTGCTTGAAAAACACTACAGTAATCAGGTAGGCGAAATGATTGGTTAACACCAACAAACGCCATGATGAAGTAGTTATTTATTTAAGTTAATGCCCTTGGTCTTACAGAAATCCTTTATACCTGGAATACAAAAGAATTTCTCGAAAATTGACGAGTAGATCAGGTAATCTAAATCTGAGAGCTGACTTGACAGCAATTGGCTTGCCGAATTGCTTTATGGGCAATAGGCTTAGCATAATATTTACATCCTCTGTAGGTGTAGTCGTAAGGGACTGCAAATGCGAGGACTGGGCATCATTTTTACAGGTTCCACAGTTTTTTCGATACGTATGTGAGGATCGGTCGTACTATCACTGTGTAAGCCCAATGTACAGTAGGATAGAAGTGAAATACCCTAACTTAATCCGATTAAATTTTGCAAGATTTTAGTGGTATTGAAGCTCTTCTTTCAGTCTAATATTAGTCAATCGGAGGAGTTATTTCTGGAATTCTTTCTGTGTTACCTAGTAAATAAGATGAGTTCAGTCATGTTCGGGTTAACGCTTAGCCCATTTGGTTTGCCTACTTTACCACTTTTAGTAAGCTTTACCACTTAAACCATTTTTAGTAAATCTTGCTTGATTTAGCCAAGTTAATTGGGAAATTTCGCTCTTACTACAATCGCAACATCATCCGTCTAGGTTACAATGTATTGTCGTCTCTCCTCTAGACACTTTAGCAAGAAGTTTATTGCCAGCAGCTAGAGGAGAGGGGATGTCACTCCACCTTGAAGTGTTCCTCTACTGGTTATTTTCCTGATTTGCGAGGCTTCTAGGGTTGCGATCACAACTTTGCTTATGAGCAAATTTTTTTAAGAACTCAACCAGAGTTTTAAGGAATAAAAATTTCGAAACAAATTCCAGGCCAGCGGTTTAAGGTGAACCTCATTTCCCCATTGATCATACGCCACGGCAGCATAAAGAAGATGTGAATGAGAGCGTTTCGTTTGTCAGCATTTTTTTAGTCTTAGTCTAGTTTTGATCTAGTAGTCATTCTGCGACAGTGGCAGCCAATTAAAAAGTCAGCTTACGCAATTATACACATGGGTATAGGTTCATTAGGGTGCCTCATCAAAAAAAGTAAAGTTGTTCCACTGGAATTCTTAAATATATTATATTTTAAGACTTCTGCCAAAAAGTTTAAAATTTCGAATATTAAACTAAAAATTTAAATTCAATTAAAAACCAAAAAAAAAAAACAAAGAAAAACCAAAAAAGAAATATTCGGAAACATATTAATATTTATTTTTAAATTAAGAATTTTAACTTAATTTTTTTTTTAACATTTCGCAAAAATATGAACATTTATTTTGGGTTTTCATCAAAAAGTTTGAAATTATGAATATTAAACTAAGCATTTCAATTTGAAATTAAATTTAAATATTTCGTAAAAATATTAACATTTAATTTAGACTTCCGTCAAAAAGTTCAAAATTTCTAATATTAAACTAAAAATTTAATTAAACTTTAGTATTTAAAATTAGATAAAAAAAAAACAAAAATCAAATATCTAAAAATATAAAAATAAAATATCGGTCAAAAAGTACGAAATAAACTATAAATTTTAACTTTGTAAAAAATTTTTTTTTTTATATTTCGAATAAATATTAACATTTATTTCAGACTTCCGTTTAAAATTTAGAAATGTTAATATTTTTCCGAAATATATAAAAAATTATTTTTACAAAATTAAAATTTTTAATGAAAAATTTAAATTTCTAAATTTGCGTTGAAATAAATGTTAATATTTTTTAATTAAAAATTTGAATTATGTAAAGATTATTTTTTTATATTACGGAAAAATATTAACATTTATTTCAACGCAAATTTAGAAATTTAAATTTTTAATTAAAAATTTTAATTTTGTAAAAATTATTTTTTATATATTTCGGAAAAATATTAACATTTATTTCAGACCTCTGTTAAAAATTAAGAAATTTAAATTTTAAATTAAAAATTAAAATTTTTTAAAAAGTATTTTTTTTATATTTCGGAAAAATATTAACATTTATTTCAGACTTCCGTCAAAAAGTTTGAGGTTTAAGTTTTAAATTAAAAATTTTAACTTTGTAACATTTTTTTTTTACATTTTGAAAAAAAAATATTACCATTTATTTAAGACTTCCGTCGAAATGTTTAAAATTCAAGTTTTAAATTAAAAATTTTAACTTTGTAAATTTTTTTTATAATATAATATATTTCGGAAAAATAATACCATTTATTTGGGGCTTCCGCAAAGAGTTCAAAAGTTTAAATATTAAAGTAAAAATTAAATTAAAATTTTATATATAAAATTAGATAAAAAAAAATATCTAAAAATATAAAAATAAAATATCGGTCAAAAAGTACAAAATTTTGAGTTTTAAACTATAAATTTTAACTTTGTAAAAAATACAATTTTTTCAAAATTTCGGAAAAATATTAGCGTTTATTTCAGACTTCCGTCAAAAAGTTCGAAATTTTCCATATTAAAAAAATTTCAATTTGGTTAAAAAAAAAATTGGATCGGCAAAATATTAACATTTTTTTCAGACTTCCGTCAAAAAGTTTGAGGTTTAAGTTTGAAATAAAAAATTTGAAGTTTCTAAAAATTTTCTTTATATTTCGGAAAAATATTAACATTTATTTCAGACTTCCGTCAAAAAGTTCGAATATTAAAAAAGAAATTGTATTTGTTAAATAAAAATTAGTCTGGAAAAATATTATCTAACATTTATTTAAGACTTCCAACAAAAAGTTTGTTTTTAAAAATTTTGGAAAAATAATAAAATTTATTTTAGACTTGCCCCAAAAAGTTTAAAATTTTGAATATTAAACTATAAATTTTAATTTTGTTAAAAAAAACCAAAAAAATATTTCGAAAGAAGGATACTATTTACGTGGGTATGACTGAATTTTAAAATACCTCGAAAAACAAATTTTCTATAAATAAAATTAGTTTTAAGAAATATTTTTTCCGAAAAATTAATTCAGACGACAGAAGAGTTAAAGCTTAAAAGATGTGCTTAGAAATGGTTAAGAATTTTATGAATGGAATCAAAATAAGTAGATTTTTATTATCGCTATTTTTCCTCGAAGGTCTTAAAATATAATAAATTTACTAATTTCGATGGGCAAGTAGTTCCAATTTGTTTTTTTTTCGTATAGCAAGTGATGCACCCTAATGTATATATGTCTGTATTATTAAAGTATGAATCGATTAACGCTACCTAATTACCGTTACCGCAAACAATGAGAATTCACCAGCCTTAGTAAGCCACACAATTCTTGTTTTTGTTGTCTTTTGACAGTTTATTGTAGGTACCTCCCTAGGCAACACTTTACATATAAAAAACGCTTAGCAAATTTTGATTCTGCACACAGCAAACGAATTTATTGCACCTGAATAATTATTTTCAATTAGTTCATATATCTGTGCAAAGTTTGTATTTTGTTGTTTGTTGCAAAGCTAAACACTATTTAATTTGTATTATTTGCGTGTGAAAAATGCAAAACAGGAATAGCTTAAATTTATTTTTGCTTTTGTCGACGTTTTTCAAATGCCTTGCATACACTTTTTGCCACTGCAGATGCATTTAAGTTTTGCCGTTTTCATGATATCTCACAAGATGTGATAAGCAAAAAATAGTAAACAAAAACAAAAAAAAACAACAACTAAATATAACAAATTACGTAAAATCGGAAAATTAACAATCAACTTTGAAATTTTGTCTCTTTTTATTTCACGCGTCCCCAATTCGTCCGATTTGCTGGCCTCTATGCAGGAGCCTAAAACTAGCACCCTGAATTTCTCATCGTTCAAATCAAGCTTTACTTCTAATGTTAATTTCCTGAAGAGAAGGTAAAAGCCTTAAAAATCCAAAGCAGATGCGCTCAGTGCGTCTGCAATAACAGCGAATGGCACTAATTTAAAATTTCATATGTTCTCTCCATTTTCTTCTTCCATTTTTGTATTTGTATCTATTTTTATTTGCTCCAATCAACTATTCAATAAACACTAAACCAATTAACTGAACATACAAAAAAAACTTGAAACGCAATCTACGCTATGTAAATACTTGCAACTCTACTCACTGCTACATTTTTGAAAACAATAAAAACAAAAAAAAAAATAACAACAACATAAACATATGCACCAACAATAACCCGTAAACACACACGCAAACGGAAATATTTTACACACCATACAGATTTAGCTCGGGAGACTTGTCTTCCGAGCACGACGATGTCGATCCCAGTCAACTGCCGCCTGCTGCGCGACCCATTCAGGATCAGCCAACGAAGCCGCCAATTAGCAGTGGCGGCCCACCGAATATGCCACCACCACCAGCGCCGGGTGTGCCAGCAGCTGGTGCACCCGGTGCCGCTGGTGGTCCGGAATTGTCGTTGAGTTTCGGTGGTGGCAAAACAGCAGCACCAGCACCACCGCGTGGCGTTAGCGCGCCCACCAGCCCGGCGAAGTCGCGTGAAAGTTTGCTACAACGCGTGCAAAGTTTGACGGGTGCAGCGCGCGATCAAGGCGCTTCCATATTGGGTATAGTAAATTTCATAATTATTCGCTTGTTTTCGTTCTACAGGTCTGTTGCAAAAGTTCCCGGAGTGCTGCAAAAAATATGTTGGCAAAATCGATGTATTTTATTTAAAATAAGTACTACTAATAATTTTTTTTCGTTTTTTTGGCGATGAGGTTGGGTTAAAAATGCCTGCGCACCACATAGTAACGGTCGCTACTACGCCACTAACAATATGCCTCTTCTTCTCTAGAATTTTTCCTTCTACCCCGGGACTGCTTCCGCATTGCTTCGAGATAGAGGACCAAGACTGCGTCCTAAGAAGCACACTTACTTACTCACCCTCCGTCCAGGGTCGCCTGTTTTGAGAAACCTATGATCAGTGCTTTTCAGCATAACTTTCCATTTCAGGCTTCATTTTTCGGATAATATCCTCCACGAAATCTGCGACGGCATTTCATTTTCCTTCGTCTATCATCATTTTCTCGATTATTTCTTCAGATGTAAATACACAAATAGCTCGTTGCAGAGCTGTTCTCTCTAAGTTCCACCTCTCGCATTTAAACAAGGTGTGCTCCGTATCATCATACTCAGTATCTCCATACATGCAGTTTGGTAGACTCACTTTTCCCATTCGCCACAAATACTTGCGAAAGGCCTCATGTCCGGATAATAACTGTGTGAGGTAATAGTTAACCTCATCGTGCTTTCTTTCTACCCACTTTTTTAGATTGGGTATTAGTCTCGCTGTCCATCTACCGTACCGTTCAGAGTTCCATCTTGCCTGTCAAAGTGTGAGCTTTTGAATTCAAATATCGGAGATGCGTAATACTGGGATCCCTGAGATTTTTGCCTCCCTTCTCCGTTTGCGCTCTTGTGCTAGAATATCTATAGGGATGGTTCCGCTGATAACTAACACCGCTGCTTCAGATACTGTTCTGTATGAAGAAGCCACTCTGAGAGCGCAAGTGCGTTGCACAGATTGCAAAGATTTTCGCTGCCATTGCACCCTTAGCGAATCTGCCCATATTTCGCATGCGTATAAAATTATCAAGTTCGTCGTGTCCATTAAAAGTTTTCGCTTGTTCTGCGTTGCACCTTCAAGGTTTGCCAAGAGCTTACTTAGCATGCCACTTACTTTGCCAGCTCTTGTGGCAGCATGATTTATGTGCGCCCAAAAAGTTAGCCTTGTGTCTAACTGCACTCCAAGGTATTTTACCACTCTTTTTGTCGATAAAGTGGCATCGATTACTTGTATATCTACTTTTAATCCATGGTCTCATGGTCCTCTAGCCATGTCTGAAATCGGATCATCACCTGACTTACCTTTTCTTTTGGCTTCGTCAGTATTTCGAGCGATTATTACAGCTGCAATGTCATCTGCGTATCCCACTAAAGCCACATCATCAGACGTCTCTATCCGAAGGATTTCATCGTAACTTATATTCCAAAGTTCAGGTCCGAGTATTGATACTTGGGGCGCACCTGCTGTTACTTGTTAAATCTTGGATCCTTCTCGGGTTTCGTATAAAAGTACGCGATTGCTTAGCTAGCTACGAACAATCTTCAATAGATTATTCCGGATCTTGAACTTTACCTTTAAGGCTTCAATTGCGTCGTCCCAACTTAAACTGTTGAAAGTATTTCTAATATCCAATATGGCTAGTACCACAAGCGATTGGAGTCTCAATTACCTGCCTGAGCATATTCTACCCAAGCTATTACATCTTGGATGGATCCTAAACTTGGCATGGCCGGCAATCAAGTCAAGCGACTTATTTATCTCGTTTTTGGAAATCTTATTTAGGATGGCTATGGTCGAATGCCTTCAATGTGCGCGTAATACATTCGTTTTATGGCTAAATTTGAAATGGAGTCCAATCAGAACGAAGCCGCAGGAAGCTAAGTCTGATAAATACGGAATGCAAAATGACATTCTTGGATAAAAAATTCATACTAAAGTTGAACGATGAGCTGGCATTTCAGCGCATATCCAGCGCTTACTTCCATTTTTCCAGTATTCTGGTCACAGACGACGGGCTACATAACACTGAGGTATTATACACTGGCCTCTTTAGACCTCTTTAAAATCAGAAAATTTAGGCTAGGTTAACTCGGCTGTCATTAAACCAAGCATAGACATTTTGGTCCCTAGACCAAACTGACTTTTATTAAGATTTAAAATAGACATCACATAGGATGTCAACGCTTTTAGCAAATCTAAGCGGATATCCTCCAGACCTTGAAACTGTGAGGCTCCGAGGCATTTCGAGCATTAAATCTCAAAAGAACTCTTAACTTTTTTTAAGCGCAGGCTTTTGGGTTCGGATAGTCCGGATGCTTCCACTCAGCGCTTTAATACTTGGTTCCAGAATCATATCAAAAACATCACAGTTTCTCACCCGCCGCTATAATTTTGCGGTAATTTGGATCCTGTTTGCCCTCCTGAACCAAAAACTTCTAATGTTGACTTCGAGGCAGTTTTTGGTTATTCGTCAACTTGCGTTGTACAAATCGTAATTACATCCTTCTTAATTTAAAATTCTCTGCATAAATGTGACGAATTGAATAACCAGATTATTTTATGCAACGCAATGGAGATTTCAATTCTTTTCTTTGAATTTATACTCAACCTCAACGCAGATCTTGCACGTGCCGCTCGGTTATCGTCCTCTGTAAAAACTTCTCTCCTTTTTAAATCGGTTTAAGGCCACTCAAAAGTAGAGACGTGAAATAAGGACTCATTAACATAAGCTTTGTGCTTTATCGGATGTATTTAATATTGGCACTCCAAGTTGCATTTACCGACCGATGGCTCAAAAGTACTAGAACTAGAAACTAATATTAAACTAAACGTGATTTAATTCTGACACAATACCCACAGTGGATGTAGGATCGTACGACCAAAAGGTCTGAAATATGGTTCCACTGGTTGCCGAGCTATGAAAATAGTCCGAGAACTTTTGCAGCAGACTTTGTATGATAAGTGTAAATATGCACACCCATTTCTCCTTTTTTACACAAATTAATTTGTTTTAGTACGATTTTAAATATTTCATGCATTTTTCTTGAATCTCATAGAGCAAATAGGGTGAGATTTTTCGACGCAAGTACCGAACCTTTAAATTAGTCTCAAGGAAAGTAACCGAGACTCTGAGACTCGGTAGATTTTATTCTCGCGGCTTAATAAAAAATCTAAAAAGAATATCTTAATGTTGTTCTCACCTAATTCTCTTTTTACAAGAATTTTTTTTTACACGAATTTTATGGGAACGTACTATTTTTTTTTAAATAACTCCTGACACAGCAACAAGTATTAGGTCATCAAATTTAAAATTTGTTGAAAAATGACATTGACCGCATTTGGAGGCCAAAATGTTGAGAGAGATGTAACTGTGAATGACAAAATAACCTGTTATGCAATTAGAAAATCGGATTCAGATCAAATAAAGTCAATAACAAGAAAAAATAATTTTTCAGGGACCGTAGTGTTGTAGTTGTATCAGCGCAATCATTATCCATATATGTATGGGAAATGATGCTGGAGAGACAGTCTTTGGCCGGCTATAATTCCGGGTCATCCTGGTAACGTAGAACCGACTGTTCTGGAAACGTCAGGGACCGTAATCGTTATGAGTTGTATTAAAAAATTTATATTTAATCGTTATTTTGAAAATTTTAAAACTTGCTATTAATAATAATAATACATTTTTGAGCTTTATTGAACTGTTCAAAAATTATATTCATATCTTGAGTTATATTTTTTTGTATCAAAATTAAATTATCTCCCGATGCTACTTTTACGCTCTAAAGTAATTACTCTTAATGAGTATTATAATACATTTTTCATTAAAAGAATCACAATTTTTTTTTTTTTTTAATTTTTTTCCTTCGAAAATAAACTCATGTATTGAGCATTTATTTCTCTCATAAATAAAAAGTAATTTTTAAGATTTACTTTTTGGCCGATAAACTCAAAGCTTCACACTTCACCTAAATTCACTTTATACAGGTTGTTGTGTTAACGACTACAAAGAATTTAAGGTTATGTGAAGGTTGTTTACACCCTGTAACTTACAACTGAATGGAACATGGAACAAACAACAGCAAACTATTTTTTTTATTGTGAAATGTCACCTTAGCAACGAGCATCAACTTTAAATTGTTTGATCGATATTTTACGAGATATCGAACACCGATGGCTGTCTACCGAGAAAATAATGGATCCTTTTTTCTCCAAACGAATATTTTTCGCCCAATGATGAAAACATAAAATAAAATAATAATGAAATTAGCTTTATTGTTCTTCAACATTTTTTTCCTTGGTAGTCACTATACTTCTGCATTCGCTTCGACCAATTTTCACAGCACTTTTGCCAATCAGAAGTGGATACCTCCAAAACGAGTTGTTTAAAGGCTTCAACAGCTTCTTCAAGCGTTCTAACCATTCACTTCACATTTCATTTTTGATATTCGGGAATGAAAAGAAACGATTAGTTGCTAAATCAGAGCTGTAGACCCGACGACCCATTATTTCGATCTTTTGAGTGATCAAAAACTCTCCTTTAAGAGTCGATACGTGAGAGCTTTCAGGTCATGAATTAGCCACAGCATGTAATCCGAAAGTCTTTGAAGTGGATCACAAAACTCCCTGTATATACATGCACATGTACCTAGAGTGCGTTTCAAAATTATAGCACAGGAACTTATTGTCAAGTTTTAAATTATCAAATTAAATTCATTTCTTATTTAATTTTAGTAACTTTTTCATGGAAATATAATTCATTCTACTACAAAATCCGTATAAATCCAAATTTTAAACTTAGCGTAAAATTCAACAAATTTATATAAAAATTTCAAATTTTCTAGTCAGAGACTTAAGAAATATTCTAGGTAAGCAAATTAGTAGCCCCTTCAATTTTGGTATGATTACTGGGCCAGTTCAAGGTAGCTCAAAATTCTCGTGGAGTTCTGACAATTTTTTTTTTTGTTGACGTTGCTATTCATTTCATTTCATATAACTAATGCTCGACATTTTTCTTTATATGGAAGAAATCATTTATCAAACTGAGGCAATTTTATAGCAAAATTTAATGGGCTACAAAACTGCATACCCAGACCTTTTTTCTCTTAAATTCTTACTAAGAAGTGTGAAATTTTTATGGGTTTAGAGTAAAATAGAATAAAAAAAAAATAATTAATATATAAAATAAATTTTTTTAGAAAAAAAACATAATAAATATATGAAACACATTTTTTCTAGAAAAAAAAATTTAATAAAAAAAATGTTCTTCAGAAAAATTATCACAAATCATATCACATCAGAAAAATTTGTATATATAAATATGTAAAATGAATTAAATTTTTTTTAGAAAAATTTTAATAAAAAAAATTGAATAGAAAAAAAATTGTAAAAAAAATGTAAAATAATATTTTTAAGAAAAAAACTTTAGTAAAAACAAATTTTCTGAATAAAAATAAAAAAAAAATTTTCTATTTTTTTAGAAACAAATTTTATTTTTTATAAATAAAAAATGCAACTCGATAGAGAATAATTTTTTTTCTATTTTCTGAGCTATGGCGAAAAAACTAGTGAAATAATTTTTTTTAGAAATTTTTTTTTGTTTTTAAATTCTTTTTTAAATAAATAAAATTATAATCAAAAACTAAACAAAATCTAATAAGAACCTTTTTTCTGCACAAAATTATAATAAAAAGCTTTTCTATATTAAATAAACAATTTTTTGCTTTGTTTTAAATTAACATTTTTTAGATAAAAAAAGCAACTCGATATATTTTCTGAGCGATGGAGCACAAATGAGTGAAATTACTTTTTTTAGAAAAAATTATATATAATATAAATTTTTTAGAATAAAAAAATTACAAATATCTAAAACACATTTTTTTAGAAAAAAATTTTAGTAAAATTTTTTTTATTTATTTAGAAAAAAAATTTATTTTGGAAAAAAAGTTTCATTTAGAAAATTGAGAAAAAATTAAAAAAAACAATTTATTTAGAAAATTTTATTTAGAAAAAATTTTTAGAATAAAAAAATTGCAAATATCTTAAACACATTTGTTTTATTTATTTAGAAAAAAAATTTATTTTAGAAAAAAAGTTTTATTTAGAATATTGAGAAAAAAAAAATTTATTTAGAAAATTTTATTGAGAAAAATTTTTATATGTAAATATGTAAAAGCAATTTTTTTTTAGAAAAGTGTTTTAATAAAAAAAGTTTTAATAAAAAAAATGTAATAAAAAAATTTTAATAATTTTAAATTTAATTTAGAAAACTTTTATATGTAAATATGTTGGTAGGTAGGTAGGTAGGGTGGTTGTCGTAAGACACACTTAGACTTTCGTCAGGTCCATTGTGATACCACTGGAGCTTATCCTTACTCTACGTGTTCCTTTTCAAACCATCCGGTTGCTTTAATAAACGAGCAGAGCTTCGTTAGTTCTAGATGGGCTATATCCGCTACATCGGTTAGAAATGCTGTATCAAGAGAGCGCAGCCTACTCATAGCTAGGCTTTCACACTCACATAAAAGGTGTCTGACTGTTTCCTCTTCTTCTGTATTAAGACAGCTTCTACAGAAATCGAAGTAAGGGAGTCCTAACCTTCTAGCGTGGCTGCCTATTAAACAATGACCAGTTAAAACACCTATCATTTTTCTTATAGATTCTCTGTTGAATCTTAGCAAGATCTTCGATCGACCGCTGTTCCAGTTCGGCCATGTCTGTCTGCTTAGTTCGCATGTTGTGAGGTTTTGCCAGATTGTATTTACCTTTTTGATGGTTTCCCTGTCTATAAGTAATTTACAAGTGGCTATGGGCATGGGTATCAGCGCCTTATCCGGTTCGAGATCGAGCGTTGTACCGGTTCTTGCAAGTTCATCCGCCTTAAATATGTAAAATAGTTTATTTTTGGAAAAACATTTTAATATATTAAAATGGAATTTAGACTAAAATAAAAATAAAAATAAAAAAGTGGTATTAATTTGTTTTAGAAAGAAATTTTATTTTTTATAGATAAAAAAGGCAACTCGATATATCATTAATAATAAATATAAATAATAACAATTTTTTTAGCAAAAAAAATATATAAAAATTATTTTTGAGGAAAAAAATATATATATACCTGTATGAAAAAAGTTTTTTTATAAAGTTTGAAAAAAAAAGATTTGTTTACAAAATTTTATTTAGAAAATTTAGAAAATAAAATATATATAAAAATTTTGATAAAAAAATATTTTTAAATAAAGTTTAATATGATTATTTAAAAAATATGTATTTTATATATACAGTTTTTTTCTTTTAATGGAACTTATTTTATATATTTAGTTTTATTTTTGGCAAACATAAAAGCTTTAATTAAAAATTTTTTCTAAAAATTTTTCTAAAAAATTTTCTAAAATTTTTTCTACAAAATTTTCTAAATTTTTTTCTAATATGTTTTTCTAAATAAAATTTGTTTCTCAAAAAAAAAATACAACTCGATGTATGATTATTAGAAAAAAATTTTTATAAGAAAAAATGTCTACTTTAGCTAAAATTTGTTTCTAAAAGAATACAATTCGATGTAATCATATCATTTTCTGAGCGATTAATTAAAAATCGAAATGTGATTCTTAATACTATAATGTAATATTGTATTTTGTGAAGATATCACTAAAAAATGTTTAAATCACAAAAGACTCATAAAGGACATCAAAAAATATGCGTATGCATATATAAGTGCATGTATAGTCCAATCTATTCCAGGATATTTGATATTTTTGACTTTTTTCATTCAACATTTGAAAATAATGATTACTTTTTTCCGGTCTTTGAAATTCGTTCGGCACCACTGTGCCTTCGCCGAACACTTTCCAAGGCTTAATATTTTTTATGCTTGATTGAAGGAGAAGTAGTTTGAAACTCTTTCAAGCAATTCTTGCACACAGCGTGGGTTTGTGGGTAAAAAATAAAAATCGAAATTTCCGTATCGAAGTAATCAGTTTCATATTGGAATACTAAATGTGTACCAAATGAATGAGTCGCTTTTACCTGGGCCCAAGACTAATACACGAAAAGGAATAAGATTTATTTTATTTGGATGTATCAGTCCGAAATTTATTAAAAAATGGCCTTGTGTGTCTTAGCCTTGCTGCACATAAGCCAATTTTTGAATTTTCGTGTAACTAATTTTTTTCGTGAAAACTCTCTCTATTTGCGTAATCCGCTTTTCCATTTACAAATATTTTACAAATCCGAAATAATTACAAATAATAAGTGAACTACAAGTAAGAGTCTATCCTAATCTACGCCTAATGCGTGCAATTCAATATTTCATACAAACTTCTTCCTTTCCAAAATTTCCTAAACATTTTAGTAATCTTTTCTTGACACTGACTCCGTTTCGCAGTGGCAATTAAGTCCTCACTAACTATGTTAAACTCTTAGCACATTTCCTTGCATACTTCTACAATTAAAATGTCAAAGCTCTTTTCTCATTAAAACTTTTTTAAGCCTATAAAACTCAATTTTTTGCGCGCGTTTTTCATGAAAATTGTTTACCAACGAACAATACAACCAAACACTACTTTAATCGCCACCACTAATGAAGTCTCATTAAAAATGCATAAATATAGGTGCTGCAGTGCAAAGTGCCACACGAGCGCCGACCTTCAACAAGGACAAGTACTTCACGTTGCTTGTACTCGACGACCAAAACACCGACTGGTCGAAGTACTTCCGTGGCAAACGGCTGCATGGTGACTTCGATATACGCGTGGAGCAGGCAGAATTCCGGGTGAGTAGACACACGAAATGGGTGGTGGGAGTAGGCAAAACCAAATAGTAAAAAAGTAAAAAAAAAGAAAATAATAAAAAAAAGGCATATATATATCAAATGTTAGTGTTGCACAAACTGCAGAGAGAAGAACCGAAGGGCAGCAGGGTAGGAAGTTTAGCCTAATACACTTTCTGCAAGTGAAAATTGTTTACTTTTGCTGCTACACAGATTTTCATACTCGAGCGCAATGGTGCACAAGGGCACTATAATTTTGCACACATAACATAAATAGAAATAGAAGTTCAAGTATATACAAGATGGCGCAAATTAATCACCTTAGCGGGAAGGTTCATAATTTTTGCAAATGCCGTGCTACGTCAACATATTTGACACTTGTCGACTAAACAGCTACAGTATACAAACTGACAAGCAGTGGAGCGCATAAATCTCAAAATAAAGATATCCATTACTGAAATTCATTTTTATTTGCTGAGTAAAAAAGTTATTAGGTGCACAACTAAGTTCCCGCTGTTTGTCAATAGATGCCGCCAGCAGTGTGTGCTAGTCGATTCTTACAAAACCTAAACGTCATAAACCAAGCTTAGACATATGGTAAACAAACTGCTTTGACACATTAGTGATTTTGTTTTGATATCATATATTTTTGATTTTGTGAAAATGTCTGATTTTGTGCCGAATAATCGTCATTTGCGTGAAGTGTTGATTTTCTTCTTTCATTCGGAAAAGCCGGCGGGTGAAGCGCATCGAGAGCTACAAAAAGTTTATGGAGATGCTGCTTTAACTGAAACTGATTGGTTCTGTCGCATCAAATACGGTGATTTTAATGTTGACCGTCCGCATGAAGGAAGGCTAAAAACCTTCGAAGACGCTGAATTGGAGGCATTGCTCAATGGGGATCCGTGTCAAACGCAAGAAGAGCTTGTTGCTTCAGTATTAGGAGTTACCCGCCAATCCATCAATCCATTTCCAAGCGATTGCATGCTTTGGGAATGATTCAGAAACATGGGACTGGGTTCCTTGTGAGTTGAAGCCAAGGGATGTTGAACGTCGTTTTTTCGCCTATGAACAACTGCTCCAGCGGCAAAAAATGAAGGGCTTTCTTCATCGCATCGTTACGGGTGATGAAAAATGGATTAATTACGTCGTCGCCTCGGCCGAATATTTACGCTGCGAAGGTTATGCTATGTATTTGGTGGGACCAAGTTGGTGTTATTTATTATGAACTGTTAAAACCAAGCGAAACCATCGCTGGGGATCGGTATCGACTTCAATTCATGCGATGGAGCCGAGCACTGCGCGAAAGTGAAAAACATGAAAAAGTGATTCTACTCGTACTGCATGACAACGCTCGACCTCACGTAGCCAAACCCGTAAAAACCTACCTGGAAACACTGAAATGGGCAATCCTACCCCAACCGCCATATTCTCCAGATATTGCGCCGTCTGATTATCACCTGTTCCGATCGATGGCACATGGTCCAGCTGACCAGCTGACCAGCAGTTCCATTCTTAAAAAGACATCAAAAAATGGCTTGATCCTTGGATAGCCTCAAAAGAAGAACAGGTTTATCGCGACGGTACAGGAGATCTACCAGAAAGATGGAAAAAGGTAGTAGCCATCGATGGCCAATAATTTCAATGATCCACTTGTAACCATTTTTTCAGAATAAAATTGTAGTTTCATCAACGAGAACTTAGTTTCGCACCTAACATTAAAAAAAAAATCAGTGATTAATTTTGCGCCACCTTGTATTAGTAGTTATATATGTATAAGTATTTATATCATCTATTTGTTCTTTGGAAATCAATGCTGGGCATAGGGCAGTAAATAATTAATGCAATAAGCGGATAGTTAAAACACTTAAAAACTGAAGATTTAGTCACAATGAAATCCTTATTTTAACTACCACCAAAAATTACCAGTAGTGCAATTTACTGACCGTGCCAAATGCTCGACGGTGATGAAAATGTAACCGACTTTGTTTCGGCGACTGAAGCGGCTTCCAAGCAGCAACAACATTTCTTTCTCTGTGTCGCTCACATTTTCAATTTGGTTCACCTTTCAACTAAATATTACTGACATCTAAGCTTTTATCGCTGCTCCAAAGTAAATACTAAATTAAAGCGTTGAGTTTTCGCTATGCATTAGTCGCTGCGCTCTCTTCGGTATCTTTCACACCGGTTCGGTGCATAGCGATATCAGATGGAGTTCATTTGTTTTGTGTGTTTGAAGTAGCCCACCTGCATGGCGCCTGTTTCTAATTCGAAATTTCAAACTTCTTCCTTTTCTTGATTTTCACGATAACCGCTTCAGAGATTTTGGTCGAGTTTAACAAAGCGCGCCAATAGTTTCTTTGTCGTGCTAACCGACGCCAGTTGGAAATATTTAGAGGAAAAGTGTAGCCCAGTAGGCCCTCCTCTTCCTCTGTTATCACCAGCTCGCACCGCATCGAATACTCTCAGAGCCGAAGCGTTTATATCCATTTGGACAACATTACCCAGCCAACAAAGTCACTAAATCCTTATTCACTGCGCTATTTCTATGACGTCGTAAAGCTCATAGAGCTCTTTGTTCCATCGCCTTCGATACTCGCCATCGTCAACGTGCAAAGGTCCAAACAATTTTCTCTCAAACACTCCAAGAAGCGCCTCATTAGATATTGTCATCATACAAGCTTAAGAGTTTTAGTTGAGTTTACTACTCAATAGGCTACTTAGTCCAAAGTAGCACTTGTTGGCAAGAGAGATTCTCCATGGGATTTCTAGACTGACATTGTCATTGGTATTAATGCTGGTTCCTAGATAAACAAAGTCTCTTACAACCACGAAGTCCTAACTGTCAACAGTGACGTTGGTGCCGATACGCAAGTGCGCCGCTTTTTTTCTTTCTTTACAGGATGTACTTTTTTTTGTCCTCGTTCACCACCAGACCCCTTCGTGGTTGCTAAGCCTGATTAAGTGAATACCATCGGCATACGCCAAAAATTGTTCGCTTTTACAAAAAAATGTGCCTGACCGATTGAGCTCTGCAACTCGCACGATCTTTGCCAGCATCAGGTTAAAGAAGTCACACAACAGCGAGTGCCTCTGCCTGAAATCTCGTTTCGTATCAATCGGCTCCTTCCCAATTCTGGCGGCGCTGCTGGTACTTTCCAGGTCTAAAGCAACACTGATAAGGTTCCATCAGTTGGTTGATGGTAGGCTTTAGATTTTCGATATTTAGAGGGCTAATATATCACCGCGTTAATTGTCACAGATTACTGTATCACTCTTCTTGAGGATTGGGCAGAGTACACCTAAATGCCAACCCACACTTCAAATCCAAATTTCCAACTAACTGCTGAGATATCTTCCAAGCCATCAAACTATGGAGCCCCCAGATAGCTTAAGCTTGTTTTAAATACCGCAGGACATCAGCAAAGAAGATACTCTATAGTTTCCCATTCCTCGCTGTCCGAGATTCTAATCTTATAAGCATACGCTGCTATGTACCGTCAGCACGCATATCATAGTTCGAAAATCTCTTCGTGTTAGTGATAGTATAAAACCTAAATCGAGTACGACTGTGATTGTCATATTTGCACATGATCGCAGCACTCCTACAAATGGACAAGCTCTCCCATTTTATCCTGAATTTTCTGATCTTGTTGCCGTCTAGTTCGTTGTATAATATTCGTATTGACTTTGGTATTTCGTTGACAAAGTTCGAAGATAGGAATATCCCGTTTTTCGCTACATCGTCTAGTATCTCGTTTCGTTCAATGCCCTTGTGACCTAGAGTCCATTAGAAATGTAGCTTGCAATTCACTGCCAGTCTCTCTACTGGCTACCTGTTCTGAAGAGCGATATTGGACGTTATACTAGACATTGTAATTGCTTTAATGTCTGCCTGACTATCTATGTTAAAGTTAACCTTTGAGTTGGTCCCAGTAGCATCACAAGCTGGGTCTGCTGGCTTTCCAACTCGAAAACCTCAGCCGGGTATACATTTCAATAGTCTGGAAGCTTATACGACTTCGATAAGTCTAACTCTGAACAGTACAACCCTGCGCCTACTTCCCTATTCAATTTAGAACCGTCCGTATAAAATTTAAGTGAATTGTGTTTGGAGCTAAAGCTCTTACGCCATCCTTCTTTTTCGCATGTAATCTTTAACCTCCGATAACCAAGTTAAGATCAAGGCTCTGATGACGCCATGGTGCAGATTCCAACTATTCAATTCCTGTAAGAAGGAGATCAAATCTCTTGGGAGTGTAAGTTATATTTCTCTGATCTAGTTGCCAGATCATAGGAATATAGAGGAAAATGAAATTGCTAATGAGTTTACCAGGAAGGGGTTGACTGAATTAGTCTCAGATACCTCCTACCTGGTTATTGGCATTCCTCTGACTGCTGTTAAAGGTGAATTGTCAGGAAAGCGCAGAAAAGATGGAGCTCCATTTCTTCATGTACTATTTCGAAACACCTTTTGGGGCCAGTAATATAGACGAAGGTAGCAGAAGGTCTTGAGAGCTCCACGCCAATCAATTTTCTAACTCATAGCTGTGCTTACCGATCACTCGATGATCGGCGCTTACGCAGGAAAGCTAGGTTTACTATTTAACTGACATTTTAGTAGCTGTGGGGATCTTTCAGAGAAGGAGACTGTTAAGCACTTTCTGTAAATATCCGGATCAGGCAGCTAGACGACTGAGGTCACTGGGTGCTCCTTTCTTCAACAGCCTGGGGCGGTGCGCCAACCTAAATACCATCAACCTTTTTCCTTACATAGACATCTCTGGCTCCGCCTGCTAGAGGCTTCGTAATGGCATCAAAATTGCGCTTTAGTTCTACTTGGCGGGTGCCAGTCTGGTACTTCAACCATTTCATCTAACCTAGAAGCTCTTTTCCCCTTTAAAAACCGGGGCCGAAAAGTCCATATTGCCTAAATTGGTTGATTGAGCTGTGTCCATAGGTCCTGTATGAGAGTTTGTTTAGGGCTTTTAGTCTTCCTTTTAGATTTCGTTGCAAGGTTTCCTGCAGAAGTTCTATCGGTAGTAGGTTGATTTTACTTTTTACTTTATTTTAACTTTTGACCTTCGTGTTTGAATTCTCGCTTTATCGCCACAATTATTATTAAATTGATTTATTTAAAATTTTCACATCTATTTTTACAGGATATTTCGCTCACCGCCAGCGCCGAAACTGGACCCATCATTTCCATGGCCGTCTATCGTGGCGGCACCAGGGTGAGTAACATTAATTTAGGCCGCCGTGCCACGCATAACATTTAACAACACATTTATACAATATATCAACGTGCCTGTGTATATGTATGTGTGTGCGTACGTGTCTGTGTGTGTAAATCGTGCTTTCGCATTTTAATTGCTCCCTGTTGACCAAGTTGAGTCAATGTTGGTACTTTATTTATGCTGCATACACACACACTTACGTACATGGACACATTCGAGTGGTCCTACCCACCACCCAGTCTAGCCTGAGCCTTTGTGAACTTGGATTGCTCTTGGGCAGTGGTTTTGCTGTTGTATTCGTTAATTGCAGCGTAGCCACTCAACCGCATTTATATTCACCTCAAGTGATATATGCTTCCACATCATGAATATAATGCCGTTATGTTACTGAAAAAATATTATTAAGAATTTTCTACAAAATATGATAAAATTTGATAAAGGTAGCCGCATCTCGCTGTCAATCGAAAATTCTTGACGCGTATCTCCTTTCTTAAATTACAAAAAAAAAAAACGTAAAAGTCACAGAAAGCCAAGTAGTGGATGGTCAAGTTTGCCGGGGGTTTTTTTTCTGAATACCTACCGTAGCTTTCAAAGCATCGCCCGTTACCCGTGCGATGTTGCCACTTTGAATTTCTTTGATGGCCTTTCTCCCCTTTTTATCCACTACGTCGACTGTAGCTTGATATCCGGATTGTGCCTACAAAGCGTGGTTGCATCAACGATCCCAATGCGATTGAAAATTTCATCCAAATCACTCTTATATAACTCCGAAAAATCTTTGCAGCTTTCCAATTGTTTGCTCCTTATTGAGAGATGTTAGCATTCACCGAACCCCATGCACACTAATTTTTGTCCTGTAGAAATGTTCATGCAAAGTAGCTCGAATATTTTTTTTGCCAATTTTTAGCTCCACTGCTACGTACGAAAATTTATTTGTTCAATCGGTCTTTACAGAATTTCTAAATTTTAGACATTTTCTTTGTTATTACCGTGACTGGACTTGTGCTGTCTACCCAAATCGCCCTTAATTTTGAAGTTTTTATAAAAGAAGTTTTCCAAAAAATTCATCCGTGTACTTTACTTTCTATTGCGTATCTAGGGTTGAAATTTCAAGTAAATCGATAAAATGAGTTCGCCTGATTTGGGATATATGAGTATAGGTCAAGGCGAATTGAGTACTATAGGTGGCGTCTTCCCAAAACAGTTATTTTATTTTTCGCAATTTTGACAAGTCTGACGTCAGGGCTATTACTAATACAAAACAAACGAGCAAAGCAAACAAAAGGATGAGAAATTACATTTTTGTGAAAATTCAGTGAATGGCTTGTGCTTTGTGAGATTTAAACTAAACAAACTGATGAGAATGAAATACCGCGTGTTGAGTTGTGAAAGCACAAATGAATATAAAGCTTATAAATGAGGTTTCTTATGCGGAAAACGCCATGGAAAGTGTGTGTGTCTATAATTTATTGTATTTGGTTGTTTCCATTGCTTTCGCCTTCTCTTCCTCTTCTTCTTCTTCTTAATTGGCGCGATAACTGCTTACGTGATTTGCGCCGAGTTTAACAAAGCGCGCCAGTCGTTCCTTTCTCATGCTAAGCGGCGCCACACACACCAAGTGAAGCCAAGTGTTTCTCCACCTGATCTTTTCAACGCAGAGGAGGCCTTCCCCTTCAAAGCTTTCAGAGCCGGAGCGTAGCCGCTGCATCTTTATTCGCTGCGCTATGTCTATGTCGTCGTAAAGCTCAAACAGCATCGTTCTATCGCCAGCGATATTCGCTGTCGCCAACGTGAAGAGGTCCAAAAATTTTTCACAGAATTTTTCTCTTGAAAACTCCAAGTGACGCTTCATCGGATGTTGTCATCATCCAAGCTTCTGCGCCATACGTAAAGACGGGCACGATGAGAGCCTTGTAGAGTATTGGTTTTGTTCATCGAGAGAGAGCTTTACTACTCAGTTGCCTACTTAGTCCAAAGTAGCACTTGTTGGAAAGAGAGATTCTACGTTCCCCTCCCTTTTGTTTGTTTATTCATGGAGCCTCACGACAGAGCGAATTCGAACCTGGTGTTCTATCAACCTTGAATTGATATGCATTCACCAACCAGCTAGCAAGTAGTGAATAAAGAGAAATATTTCTCTTGAATCCAACATTGCATATAATTTGGCAGCATTGCATTATTCTCGTTTGGACAAACTGTTGTGAAATAGCTTTGCTTTTCAAAGCCATCTTTCTGAATATATGCAAAATGCTTTGATCCCGCCGTAGGACGATCAAAAGGCAAGCGCCCTGCTCCCTCACCACATGTCACTGGAACTGTTATGTAATTCTAGGAGCCTTCGAACACTTCTGCACTAGCTACAGGCCTCTTCTATTCGTTATTTCCCCGCTCGCTATCTCTATGTTCGATTAATTTGACGAAAAACTTGCATGCGAAAGCAACAAAAAGATTATTGAATAAGATTCACCGCTAGCGAGTACACATTAGATGCACTGTCTTACCAGACATGTAATTTAAGGCAGTTCTCTACTCACGTTTCCGACATATGTCATCTATTCGCCACTTGCTAAGTCTTGGCGAAAAGAAAGAGGCCCTATGGTTGGGCTCTGCCCGATTGACAAACAATTTGCATATGAAAGCAACAACAAAATTATATAACAAGATTTGGTGCCAGCGTATAGGGTTATACCTCATAGAAATGGGGTTATTCCTCCATATTATTCGTTACAATTTTCAATAAAGTCAATTCTCTTTTCTGATATTAGGCAAGTTTCATTAGATCGCGTCCATTCAGAGAAGCTGTTGCTTCAATTTTGAGAATTCTGCCTCAAATTTACGAATTCTGTTTGGATGTTCTTGTCGTGTTCACACGCCTTGCAGTTGTTAGTCTACAGCCAACATTGCCAAGAACATTGAGAAGATCGCTACATTGAGAAGAACAAGAACGCAAAAGCTGAGAGAAGACGAGCATCACAAGCACCCAGCTGAAGCAACAGATGTTGCCTTGTATGAACGCCATCTTAGTATTCTGAGTATTAATTTATTAAGTGCATTCAAACAAATGTAATTTTTCTCATTTCCAGTGCTGCCCATCTATGTTTATTTATATTAGTTGCCTCATCTATTCGCCACTCGCTAACGCTTGTCAAATCGAAGGCGCCTTCCATTGTTTTTCAAAGTATCCTTAAATTATGCAAATTATAATAAAAAATATCTCTACTCATCCTGGTCGCTTGAGTAATCCGCTACCAAGCAGAGTAGTGGCTAATCGAAAGCGGCAATTGTTTCCGCATTTATAGTTTTTCGTACGGTACGCAACGGAGTGAGAGCGGCGCCACCACACTTCAGTATAAAAGAATTCAGAAGTTCCTCCTTTGAATCCTTAATTTTTGTGCTATAAAGTCAACTTTTATGAAACAAAATAATTTATTTTTAGAAATCTCTACAGTGACGAACTTAAACCTTTAGCCAACTTGATCGTTAGATGATATTTTCACTACCAAAGCAACTTAGTACGACTTTCGCAATTTTACTGGCTTTTGGCTTACTGGGTTTGTCCCTGCAAGGAGGATAACATGTTCCCTACCCAAATGTTGCCCAGAATACTTACGTGTACGCGTAACTATTAGCATCAGCCGTATCAGCAACTAGGCTTGTAGGCCTTTGTACTTCCACTTTGGCTGTGAAGGTCGCCGGCAGCAATGCATTACCTGTGCACGCAATTTATGCCTCTCTAACGTGCATTTATGTGCACTGAGCTCCATTTAAATGCGTCTGTTTTGGCTCAAGTACCATGTGCTAAAAATCTATTCGAGGATAAATAAGCTTTCTAAACGTAGCGGCAAGTGGAATGCGTGTTTAAGTAGTCCTTTACAAGTAATAAAAATAAGTTTGCAGACTTCCTTTGGCATCATTTATTTGGTTCATGGTAATTTTTCACGAAGTAGCTAATTTTCATGCACTATAAACTTGAAAATATAATTTTTTTTAACTCTCAATCACTGCAGCGCTAGTTTGCTTACGTTAACACCTGGGCGTGGTCTCAGTGCTTTTAACGAGCAAATTAGAGCTTTTTCAAAATAATCGACACAATTTTTAGAAGTAAATGAATAAAATTGAGGTTCAAGTTTTTAGTTTTAATAATAATAAGTTGCTATAGCGCCGACTGGCTGGCGCTTAGGTTAGGCTAGATTAAATGACTGCCCTTGCTTGAGACCCACTTGAACAAATATTAAAAAAATTCGTCCGTTGTGACACCATACAGGGGAAAGGAGAAGGGAGGGAAGAATGGTGCTTGGGATTAGAGAATGATGACCATGCACTTACGATGACGCCGACGGTGCCAAATTTACGTTCGTTAGCCCAGAGCCCAGATGTCTAAATCTTTGCCAGACGAGAGCAGGGCAGCTGAGAAGAAGGTGCTGAGATGATTCCACCTCGTCCCAGAAGCAGCTTCTGCAGAATGGACGTGAGGCAATCCCAACGGTATCCACCAAATTCGGGAGCTGCGGCTTTGTTAGCCTTAGGAGTTGCTTCGAGGGCCCCGATCTACCCGTAGCCAAAAGAATCTCAAGACTTTGCAGGTGTGCGCACTAGCCCAGGACTTGCTGAGTTGATTCGAGGCCCATATTTCCAGAAGTGGACCACAGGTTCTTAAGGGAACGTCAATCCTTTCAAAGTTCCCTGTCTAGCTAGCTTATCAGGCCAGCAGTTTCCCTCTATGCCGCTGTGACCGGGAACCCAAATGAGCCAGACATTCCCCGACCAATCTCGAACGCACAAACAATGAGCCCAAGGCCCTAATTGCCGCTTGGCTATAGGAGTAAATATTTACTTCTTTAATGGTAATTACCGAAGTAAGCAACCAATCCACTGCTTCCTTAATTGCGGCTACCTCCGCTTGGAACACACTACAGTGGTCCGGAAGCCTAAATTTGAGCTTGATGGGGAGCTCCTTACAGAATACTCCCCCACCAACCCTTCCGCCCAACCTCGAGCCATCCATGAACATGATTGCCATGCCTTGCCGCCAAATGTTAGACCTCCCCACTCATCCCTTGAGGGAATAAGAGTGGAAAAAGGTCCGCTCGGACCTGGCGTGGGTATACAGTGATCCAGCACCATGGGGATGAACTCAAAATTTTTAAGAATGCTAGAGTGTCCGCAACTTAAGTCTAGCTTATGGCCCGAACATCGCAATCTGATTGCGGCGCGTGCAGCATCAGTTTTTCCTGCAATGTCCACGGGTGCCGAATTCAGCATAGCGTTAACCGCTAGAGTAAGAATGGTACGGAGCGCCCCACTGATTTCAATGAGGGCAGATCATTGTACCCTCTCCAGCTTCTTAACTAATACCATCCTTTATAGCGAGTTCCACCAGACGAGGACTCCGTATGGCAAGATTGGTTTTATAGTCGTGTTATAAAGCCAACAAGTGACTTTAGGCAAAAGGCCCCATCTTTTGCCGATAGCGCTCCTGCAACCATACAGGGCGACTGTTGACCTCTTCACCTTGTCAGAGAGCACCAATGGAGCGCCCGCTATTGAGGGGAGAAAAACTCTTGGTATTTTATATTTATGTATACTTATGTACGTAAGTAAAGCAAGAAAAAATGCAACTCGTGAAAAATTCCAATTCTTTGAACCGAACAAACAGGATGCTTAAAAAAATCTCAGCGAATTGGCATCCGGGAATAGATTTTACCCTTAATATTGCGCTTGATACTACCACGTATAATTCCCTTCAGGCTGAACTATCAAACCTAATTGCCCACCTGTGCATGTAGATATGAATGTACATTAAGGCAATCAAGCCTGAACGCACTTTCATTTACGCACAGCGACTTTCATGCGCCCTCTTAAATGAATGACAGAGATTTTCGCCGGGGACACATTAAACATTCGCGCACGCAAATGTAAAATAAAATTAAGAATTACACCTAAAAAACAACAAAAAAGAAATAATAGTAATATTTACTATTCACACTTCTCTCTCACCAGGTGGCCCGCTCATTCCGACCGGACTTTGTGCTGATACGTCAACCACCACGCGACGGCTCCAATGACTTTCGCTCGACTATTATTGGGCTGAAGTACGGCGGAGTGCCCAGCATTAACTCGTTGCATTCAATCTATCAATTTCAGGTGGGTAATAAATAATTTAAGATTTGCAAAAAAAATTGGAAAAAAATGAAAAAAAAAGAAAGTGCCTGTTGTAGCGCAAAAAAGCTGCAAATGTGGAATTTATTGCAGTTTGCGTGCTTTTTTTATTAATTTTATTTATATTTTTACTTTATTTTTTTTATTTTTTATTTTTTATTTTTTCAGGATAAGCCTTGGGTATTTGCGCATTTGTTGCAGTTGCAACGTCGCTTGGGACGTGACGCCTTTCCATTGATTGAGCAAAACTTCTTTCCCAATGCCAGGGATTTGGTAAGTGAATTGAGAATTTAATTACTAAATGATTTCAGTAAAAACAAAAAACTCAAATTTTGGAGTATTTGTACAACTACGAATGTGGCTTTATTACAATAAATACAAATAACAGTTAATAATATTGTATATAATTATGTACATGCATTTAAGCTCTAGGAATGAAAAAAAAAAAACATTTTAAATGGTGAAGTGGGAAGAGTGAAAGGAAATGAAGTTGCAAATGAAATATGTGCCCGAAATCATGAAATTAATAATAGCCAAGGGAAGAAAAAAAAAAAAAATATTACTAAAAAGTTTAATAATAAAATAAAAAAACAGTATACAGAAAAAAAATACAGTATAACAAAGAAATAAGCCCCAAAGTATTCAAAACGTCTGTAAATGTAATATACAAGTAAAAATGGAACAAAATGGAAATGCTGCGCGTGTTTCACTACAATACATACATACAAACATGTGAATTTGAACGTAGCGTGTTAATATTAAATAAATAATTATCTTGTAAACGATGCCTACACTACCAATAACTAACAGCAATTTTCGTTAATTGAAAGTTAAACAATGAATACTTCAACTCTCTTCCTTTCTTTAATTGTTACAAAAACAAAGTGCGCTTTTCTTTTGTGCTGCTGTATTTTTTTGTTGTTGTTGTTGTTTATTTCCTCAAAGCCTCTTTCTTCGGCTCTCTTATGGATCGGCCATGCACTTTTTGTACGCCGGCGTTCTTCGCCAATGGCACTTGGAGATGATGCCTTCGGGTGTGCGGTAACGCGAAGGGATGCAGGCACTAAAATCTGTTTCACACTTAGCGAATGGTGACCATTTGCAGGCTGTTGCAGATTGGTGTTCTTCCAAGCAGGAGTCGCCGAAACAGGTTTCAATCTGAGGGATATGCAAAAACAAAATGTTTAATAGTAAATACTTTGAATTGTTGGGGTTTAAGGGGTATAAAATGCATGCAGATATTACGTGACTAAATCGGGCAAATTATTGGGTAGTCGAAAAAGTCTTTTCGTATTTCTAATCAAACTTCAACTCATTTTTTTTATATTTATAATGAACTTTATTAAACCAAATGTGTACCATTTTGATCGAACACCTTTAGTAATTTTTCTTCTAGACAAACATCGAACTTCTTTTTGTAACCAGCCTTTTTTAAATGGATCAAAACCGTTTGATGATGAATGTTTAGTGCCTTGGCGATGTCATGACAGCTTATGTGATGGTCCTGGTCAGTCTTTTCCATAATTTCATCGACTTTTTCAACGATAGGTCGACCGGAGCGAGGTGCATCTTTCACATCGAAATTTCCAGAACGGAAGCGAGCGAACCATTGTTGTGCTACACGAACTGATACAGCATCGTCTTGCGTGACATTCTTCCCTTTTTTATAATTACAAAAATTTCAAAATATAGCGAATTTCTTCATTATTTTCACTCATTTTTGAACAGCTATAACTTTTTTTCAACTTCTTCGAATTTAATTTTTTTTTTGGTTAAATGAAGCTTAAAATGTCACCTTTCTAACACCATATGATATGACACAATGTGATTGGTAGCACTGGAGATAGATGACTCCAACGACATCTATTGACGAAATACGAAAAGACTTTTTCGACTACCCAATACATAAATTTTTAAATTTAACCTATAAAGGGTTACGGGAATAACTAAAAAGTGATAATCGTTTTTAAAATAGTTCCCAGGGTATATGCCATAATTTTTTTTTTTTTGTAGGACATAGTAGCATCTTAAAGCAGATCTTCCCTTCCTTCTATGTTCTTCGCACTGATCTCTCCATCCGCAAACTGGGATTTGAGGGTTGTGCTAGGGCTATCTTTCCGAGCAGGCAAGACTGGAAAGAGGGGAGAGGCGGCAGGAATATGGGTACCTCTGTTTTCACTGACGGATCCAAGATGGAATCTGGAATGGGAGCGGGGTGTTTCTCTAAATCAGCCAGCATTTCGGACTCCTTTAAATTGCCGGAAACGAGCAGCGTTTTTCAAGCAGAGGCCTTCGCGATCCTGCAGGTATGCAAAATGCTTCGGGATCGCTATTGGGAGGGATACTTTAATATTTTTTCCGATAGCCAAGCTGCGATCAAGCCCCTGTCTTCGCTGTATTGCAGCTCTCTTCTGGTAGGAGGAACTCCTGTAAGGAGGAACTCAAACGTCTCGAACGAGCAGGAAATATTTGCCTTATCTGGGTTCCTGGCACAAGAATATAGAGGGAAATGAAATTGCCGGCGAGCTTGCCAGGAAGGGGTCGACAGAATCGATTTCAGTTGTCCCCCTCTCGGACATCGGTGTCCCTTTGTCTGTTGTTAAAGGGCAACTACACAATTTTTTTCTAAAAAAAGCGCAAGACAGATGAAGGTCTGTCTCATCGTGTGCTATTTTGAAAACACTATGGCTCCAATGCGATAGAAACAGAACGCTTAGGATGATGAGAACTCCCCGCCATTCAATTTCCAAACTCATTTGGGTGTTCACTGGTCACTGGGTGATCGGTACTCATGCGGAGAAGCTTGGAACACCGTACAACCCCTATTGCAGAAACTGAGGTGATCCTGCAGAGAAAGTGACTGTTGAAAACTTTCTCTGCAAATGTCCGGCTCTGTCGGCTTGGCGCTTGAGATTCCTTAGCGTGTCCTTTGGGGATGCTTGAAGAAATTCTCCTGCTTATATCCCTTTTCTCTCCTCCACTACATCAACAGCACTGGATGGCTACAGAAGGTTTTCTCTTCCCCACCACAGGAAGTGGTCCACATTATGGTATCAAAACGGCACGTAAGTGCTACTTGAAGTGTCCCTGAGGTATTCTTGCCATTTTACCTACCTACCTTTTTTTGTTTTTAATTAAATGGAGTAGGAAACACTCAGGGAAAAAATTAGGCTAGGTTAGGTTGACATGGTTGTCCATAGAGAGGTCGTTTGTAATACCATTGTAAAGGAGATAAGAAGGCTGGGAAGAAAGGAAGAAGGAAGAGGACGGGCGGATGTGTATTTGGTGCGAAGACACCCGAAAGATGACTAAATTACGGTGGTGTTAGCCGCTTCGTACTACTGATGAAATTCATAAGGTTTTTAATATCAATGTATGCTATGAGTCAAACCACATCAAGTGAGCCCCGAATTTTCCATCAAATTCCCGATTTTAAAATCAAATGCATTTTTGGATAGACAATTTGTCACATAATAATTGCTGTGAATAGTTTTTCTTTATTTCGCTTTTTGTTTATGTTATAAACAATTGAATTTTTTTGCATGATATTCTTGTAAAATCAAAATCTCAGAAACTACAATTGATAATTTGCTCAAATTTATTTCGGTTACCGAAAAATTTTTACTCTACCGATTTAACGTCCAAAGACTGTGCATTTGTTGAAACATTAATTTTTAACAATAATTTTTATGAAAAAATCGCAATTATTTTTCCGTTCTTCACGCTCTAAATCGACAATATTACAGTCAGATTAAGCGCACAATGCTCACCTTTAATAATCTGTAAAAAAAACTTTGTTCATCCAATCCGTTCTGAAGATATCGAATTTTTTGTCTATCCAAAAATGCATTTGATTTTAAAATCGAGAATTTCATGGAAAATTCGGGGCCCACTTGACGTGGTTTGACTCCTATATCAGCAGGCGTAGCAAAGAGAGGAAATTCAAGATTACAGGGAAAGTGCTGAGATGATTCCACCTCAACTGGCGCAAAAAGTACTCAAAGTAATGCCGAGTCGCACAGCATCCATACCTCTCGGTCAATGTTCTGTAAGGATACCCACGAGCTGAGATTTTGTTAGCCTCAGGGAAAAATCATAACTTCATAAATCATAAACTTTATCAAGCAGCCATTTTTAAATGTCAGGGTTTGGTTCAAGCGCTATTGATGATGATTTTTGTTAACTGATGGACCCTTTTGAAAGTGGCAGTCAATTTCTAAGCCTACTTCCTTAGACCGTTGCCGATCCATTGTGAGAGAGACCTTTTAACTGAAAACAGAAAAGAATCCAACCCTGGAACCAACATTTAAAACAAAGTGGAAGAAATCGAAAATCTCAAAACCAAAGACAGATTGGCCCAGAGCCAGTACTGTTATTATTGTATTTCATGGTGTACTTTTGACTGAGATTGCAACAATTCTTGCTTTCTGTTAAGTAAAGAGAACTTAGATTATACCATCTTGATCAAAAAGTACCCGGAACAAGTGCCAGGTGATGCTCTGAGTCAACTGGTGTAAGTGCTGTTTTTTTTTTTTTTTTTTTTTTTTTTTTTTTTTTTTTGTTGGGTTGCTACATCTGTGTTAAATTCTTCAGAAAAGATCTTGGGTCCATCGAGGATGACGAACGAAACTGACGAAAAAAGTTGAAGTTGAAGCTAACCATCTGCTGGCAGAATATTCGATCATTGCTTATGGATCTGCTCGGAACATTATAGATAATGATTTGGGTTTGTGCCTTGTTGCTGCATTTTCAAAGAAACAGAATTTCATGCAAAACAGGGACCGAGTTGATATCGCTAAAGACATGACTTCCAAGGCTAAATTCGACTCAACATACATCAAACGCATCATTACTGGTGACGACGAGGTGTAGGTTTATAAGTACGACAAGCACTACAGTCATAAGGCGAATGACTGGAGAGCTCCGACTGAACCAAGACCAAAAAAATCATGTCGTTTTCAACCAAAAAATAAGTTCATAGTTTTTATTGATTACAGCGGCATTCTACACCACGAATTTTTGCCAGAAGATCAGACAGTTAGTAAAGTATATTAAGGACGCTAAATACGAAAAGATTTGTGGGAAAACAACTCTTTGGTTTTGCGCCAAGATAACACACGGTCGCGCAGTGCTGTCATTATTCGTGAATTTTTGACCGGGAACGGTACGAATATCATACCACAGCAGTCGAAGCCATCAAATTCACCTGATTCATTTATGGCTCCCTGAAATTTTTTTCTGTTTAATCGAGTCAAAAAACCACTACGGGGAACGAGCATTAACAGTCGAAAGAAATCGTAATGGAAAAATGAAAGACGGCTCTGATGGCTTCACCGAAAATAGAGTTACAGAGATGTTTTGAGAGCTGGATTAAACGCGGGCGAAAGTGCGTTGCATTTGATGGGGAGGGGGCGCGATGGGAATAATATCACTTTTGAGGAATAAACTTTTATTTTGAATTTTTTGAATATATTCTCGGTACTTTTTGATCAAGATGTATAAAGGCTTCATATTATATTAAAGTAATAAGATGTATACTTTAAAAACGATTTTTTTTAAATTGCGCCAGGATATGGTAAATGAGTTTCTGTTATTATTTTTGAGCGCGAAATACCTTTTAGCAGCCAAGAAGAACAAAAAAAAGGCCATCCCACCCGGTTTACGTTGTTATGAAAAAAGTGGTAAAAAAATGTCTGACTCAACAAATTTGCTCGACACTACGACTATTCCTCATACTCACCGCACATTTATAACCCTTGTAATAGGCACCCGCAAAGCCTCGTCTTTCCACCACCGACATTTTCTGATACTCCTTCACATAACTGCAACTATTCAAATAAGGACCCCTACCAGCAATCACATACAGCTTGCCAATGTCCAAGTTTACGCCACACATAGCATCGGAATTTGGTGTCACAATGCGGCCGTGTTTCAGCATTTTTTGCCCGAACTCGTCTATCTGTGAGGGGAGAAAAATATATCGTAAATAAAATAAAAAATAACTAAATGATAAATAAATTCAAAATATATATAGATTTCCATTCTACAATAATTATGCTGCAAATATAATTCAATTCTTATCCAAATATATTATTTGCTTCACTTGCATACCTTATAAGACCTCTTCACTTCCACTTTGTAGACGATGTTGTTTTCAACCAAACGATATGACTTGCGCATCACGCGTATTAAGACAACTGTAAATGTAGGAATGAAAATGAAATGATGAACATAAGTACTTTTTTTAGAGAATTGAATTTACTGTATATTAAAATACGTAAGGAATGAAAAATTAAAGGCTCTGTTTCACTCTGGGACATACCCTATGATCAAAAAGTACCGGTAAGGTGATGTTGACTGTTTTCTTCGATTGTCAAGGCGTAGTGCACCATGAGTACCTTCCATCGGTCCAAGCAGTCAATAGAGCATATTACCTATCCGTTCCCCGCTCGGAAATGTGGGCACACAATTCTTGGCCCAAATTGTGCTGGATTATTTGACCAAACACCAAGTAAATGCCATCGTGCAAGCACCGTATTCACTTGATATAGCCCGGTGCGACTTCTTTTTGTTTCTCAAGTTGAAGTTAACCCTCCGCGGAAGGAGATTTCAGTCGATAGAGGAGATCAAAGAGAATGCGACGAAGGAACTGAAGGCCACGACGACGAAGGCTAAGGCACATGAGTGTTGCATCAGACGGGTCATATTTTGAAGGGGATAAAATAAATTTATCTGAAACTTAACTTTGTTTTATTTTATTTAAATATTCCCGGTACTTTCAGATCATAGGGTATGTACAGCGCGTTAAATGACTATAGCACAGGGGTATCCTTACAAGTGTTGAAAATCTATTTATTTCTTTTTTCGTTTTTTTAATTTATTTTTATTTTTTTTCATTTGTTTTTTTTTTTTATGAAAATATAGTTCAATTAATTTAATTCCATATAAAAATTATATAAGTCCACGTTTGAAACTTTGTGAAAATTAAAAAAAAATTCAAACTTTTTAAACAAAGTTTCAAGTACGCAGTTTTGTAGCCCATTAAATTCTGGTTTATAAACTGCAAGTCTTAAGTAGAATTTGAGAATTTTTTTGTACAATGTTGACTGTTTTCTTCCATATAAAAAGTATTGCTCAGTCGTTATAAGGAGAAAATTCACAAGATCACCAGCGAAAAATGCTCAAAAATTCAGGGTATTCTTTAGCCACTTGGAACTTACACTTTATTATACCAAAATGTAATGAGCTATAAAATGATAGTCTTGAAATTTTGTTTAACAAATTTTAAATTTGTATAAAGATTTTTAAAATGCAAAAATGTTTAAGTTCTTATGAAATTTAAAAATTTTAAAATCTTAATATATAAAAATTTTTAAAATTAAAAAACTTTTAGTTAAAATTAAAAATTTTCATAAAAATTTAAAATGTAAAAAAAATTAAAATTTTTTTGAAAGTAAAAAAAAAATTTTTTTTGGAAACTTAAAAAAACATTTACATTTTTTTTTTTAGATCTTAAAAAAAAATTAAATTTTTTTCTTTAATTTCCTCAAGGTTGCAAAAGAGGTCTTATATTTCTCTTTTTCGCAGTTGTGTATTTTCAAGAAAAGTTTTAAAGTTAAAAAATTTTAAGTTAAAATTAAAAAATAGGTTAAAAAAATGTCATAAAAATTTAAGATGTAAAAAAAATTAAAATTTTTGAGAAAATTTAAAAAAAATATTAAATTTTTTTTGAAAACTTAACAAAAAAAACATTTAAATTTTTTTCAAAACTTAAAAAAAAAAGTTAAACATTTTTTGAATGTTTTTTTTTTTAATTTCCTCACGGTTGCAAATGAGGGCTTACTTTTCTTGTTTTCGCAGGAGAATAAACAGTATTTTCATAAAAATTTTTAAAATTAAAAAATTTTAAAATTAAGATTAAAAATTTAAAATGTAAAAAAAATTAAACATTTATGAGAAAATTTAAAAAACGTATTAAAATTTTTCTAAAAACTTAAAGAAACCAGATTTACATTTTTTTTTAAAAATTTTTTATTTTTTTTTAAATTTTTTTTTTTAGTACCTCATGGTTTTCGCTGGAGAATAAACTGTATTTTCATGAAAATTTTTAAAATTTAAAAAAAAATTTAAAAATTTTAAGTTGAAATTAAAAAAAAGTTAAAATTTTTTTTGAAAACTGAAAACAAAAATTTTAATTTTTTTCTAAAACTTAAAAAAAACAAGTTTACATTTTTTTTTAATTTTTTTCTTTGTTTTTAATTTGCTCACGGTTGCAAATGAGGGCCTACTTTTCTGTTTTTTTCTGGAGAATAAACTATATTTTCCTAAAAACATTATTAAAATTAGATCATAAAGAGTTGCCACAACTTGGCAATAAATTCTAGTGTTACAGGTCTTTAGCGAACTGTGCTTTATATGTCGCGCCTACAAAAATAATGAAATTAGGGTGTATTACTTAACTTATTTGGTAGAAGATTCCAGAAACTCGAAATGGTTATATAAACGGGCATATTTTATTTATTATATCTCTTCAACTAGGTTTTTTTACAACTCGCAAACTACTCAGTTTCAAAACAAGTAATTTAAGGTAAGATTTATAGTAAGGTCCTGATTTGTAGTGCTACTTCAATTGTGTTGAATTTTTAAATTGAGTTTTGCCCTACAAAATAAAGCTTTTGAACTCAGTTTAGTTGGTAAGCAGAGTTAAATTTGCACTGAAAAACTGGCTCTTAGTTATTTCCCCTATATTTCTAGTCTCGCTGATAACGCAGGCAGTGTCAGTTTTCCTAATTCAAAATGATCACTCAAATTTCAGGAATAAATGCTAAAAATATTCGCATAATCATTTGAAATTCTGATGGCAATTTTGAAAAAATATTTCGCAATTTGAGTTTTTAAAAACTGAATGTGGATTTTTAACTTAAAAGTTTTTTTAAGTTGATCAAAAAGTTAGATTTTCAATCAAAGAAATAAGATTTTTCATCAGCAATCGCACCATCGGATATGCACCATACCACTCTTGCTGTCAAATCAGTTCTGCTCTACGCCTGCGAAACATAGTGTCTGCCTGCGGAAATTGTACAGAAGCTTGAAGTGTTGGTGAGCCGCTGCTTGAGACACATTCTACGTATCTGGTGGCCAGACAACTGGATATCTAACTCCGAATTGCATCGACGATGCCATAAAAAACCAATTGCAACTGAAATAAGAGGACGTAAATGGAGATGGCTTGGCCATACCCTACGGAAAAGTGGCGCTGAAATCAGCAGACAAGCGGTGGGCTGGAACCCCCAAGGACAGTGCAGAAGAGGCAGACCTAGGGGCTCTTGACGACGCTGCATCGAAGAGGAATACAAAACCGAGGACAAAACAATGAACTGCCAGCAAGTGAAAAATATATTCGGGAATCGTACAAAATGCAAAAATTTTACTTTGGCCCAATGCTCCGCAACGGAGACGAAGGAATGAAGATGATGACTCTTCTTCCTAAACTCGAGTTTCACGAATTTGCAGCTGCTCGTTCTGACAACCCAGCCACCTGTGCCAATTTTGCTCGTAGTGATGCTTCCAGTCTAAATCAAATCGTTTCGAAGATGAACTGCTCTGCCTAGCCTAACTCAGATGTTGCTAACTGTTTTGAGATTTTTAGGGCAATGCTTTTTGATTTGTGCTTAAAGAATGTTCCAATTGCAATTCCAAGGCAACCATACAAATTGACATGGTGCACAAACGGTTTAGAAAGGTAGAGAAAATCTTTGTGACAAGTTTTACAAGAATTTTTTTTCAAACCAATAGAAGTGTACGCCCCCACAGCTGATAAGAGTGTGGATGAAATAGAGCAGTTCTATAATGAAATAGAGAAACTTTTAAAATATACGAAGCGCAATGAGATAAATATCATACAAAGAGATTTTAATTCTAAAGTTGGACTAGGCAAAGTGAATAGTTGGTAACTTTGGTTTGGGTGAGGAAAACGAATGAATATAACTCCAAGACGACGTTATACTTGGAAATCGCGAGCAGATAAAAAAAGTTAATAACTACCCTCTTTTCACTGCGAGGAATCTCCAACTTTCCCCCGCTAAATCCACGGCGACCCTCTTTAGCACCTGGCCAAAGAGGTCAAACTGTCCCTCAAGGTAAAAGTCGATGACACAACCAATTCCGACGGTAAATAATCCCAAAATTTTGGGTGTGACCTTTGACAGTTTGCTCTCCTTCTCAGCGCACACAACCGCAATTGCCACTAAGGTCCAAAATCGCAACAACCTCAATTCGCTTGCCGGCAGCACTAGGGGCAAAGACAAAGAACTGTTGCTATCGACATTTAAGTCAATTGGTCGGTCGATTGTAAACTATGCCGCGCCTGTCTGATCGCCTGGAACTAGTGACACGCAATGGATAAAGCTGGCTTCGGACAGCGACCGGTTGTCTCCTGATGTCCCCTATTCAACACCTTCACAATGAGGCACAAATGCTCCCCGTTATGGAGCACAATAAACTACTCAGCAAGCAGTTCCTGCTGCGGTGCTACCGTAGGTTTCACCCTTGCAGACACCTGCTTGAGCTTCGTAATTCCTATCCTTTTTTATGGAGGTAACAACAAAAAAAATATGCCCTAAACTCGCCGATTGAACGCATCTCTTAACGCGCTTGATTTTTCTGCGTCTAACCTTCAGAAATCTTGTACATAATCTAATTTAATTTGTGTTAGTAGTCTGCAAGAATTTGTTGTTTATAGACTTTATATTTAAATATATAATCAAATATCGGAAACCTCAAAAGTTTACATTAAAAAAAATTTGACGTTCTGATTTTGTCAACATTGACCAAAGATCTGAATTCACCACTAAAGGTTTAAGCAAAACACGTCCCGCATACCTTTACACATTTATTTTCTATATTTTTTGCATTATGTGAGTACAATACTTAGTTGCAAGTGCAACGAGCTCGAATGTCAAGGGGAAAACGAAAATATAAATAAAAGACAATCAAAGAGATGTTAGCGAATTTCCCAAGCGTATTAGTTGCTCTGAAGCGGAGTTATAGAAAAGTTATCTTATAACATATTTCTTTACTAGGAGTTGCTTAAGAAATGAAAAATACATATATAAAACAAGAACAAAAACAAAAATGTGCATTAACTAGTCGCTAGGGTGCAGAAATCTATGAAATAAAAGCAAGCAGGGATGGTAAGTTTAATAACGAGAGGCGTCTGTCTAGAGGCAACTATAAAAATATTAGCGATAGAACGTTTCCACGCACACAGGGTGATTTAACACCTGTGCGGAAATTGCACTTTTTTTGTTTTGATTTTTATGGAATTTAGTTCATTGTTTCATTGAACAAAGTTTTCCCAATGGTCTGAGCAACGTTTGGCTGAAGATGAGGATTTTTACCGGAAAATAGTCTTTACAGATGCAGTTCGTTTTCTCCTCGGTTACTATCTTAAGAAACATAATTGGTTGAAAACATAAATTGTATGCAATATTTCCGAAGCTCATTTTTAAAACTCAGCGAGTTTTTAATATTTTTCAACTTGCATGGAAGACTAAAGACGAATAGCGAAAGCAAAAAACTTGCGATTAGGTATTGATGACTTAAATTTAGCGTAGAATGTTGATTGAAAACTATAATATTAAGGTGGAACACCACAGTGATATATATTAAACTATGTTGATGTAAATGTTTATTAAAAAATATTGAAAATTGGCAAATTTATGTAAATAAACGTAACGAGTTAAAGAAAAGGACGCCATCTGGTGGCAGCGATACAGCAATGAATAATCATCTGAAATCAAAAACTAAAAATTTTATTAATCTACACAATAGTGGCTATCGTTGTGCGTAGCCGTTTTTTGTTTTCTTGTTTTTTTTTTTGACAAAATGGTGGTGATTTAAATTTCGATGTATGCTTTTCACCATTTTTTTGATTTTCAAGAGGCCCAAAAAAATAGTTATTTTCAAAATTTTTTTAACTCGGCTGCATACAACGATATCCAATGTGATAACAAAATTTAGAAAAAAAGAAAATTAAAATCGGTTCATTAGTCTTCGAGAAATTGTTGCTACTGTATCAAAAAAAGTCGTTTCGAGAAAAACGCGTTTGAAATAAAGCATCGTACCGTAGGCGCTACGGGGCTGAACAGACGGGCGCTCACTTAAGTGCACATAGAATCGGGAGTAAAGCGGATTTCGTTTTACAATTTTTATCACATTTTTTTAAGTAGTTATACTAACAATTTATGCAAAACAAAAAATCAATTTTTTTAATTTTCACAGTGGCGTTCCCCCTTAAAGTAGATATATTCAAAAAAAAATGTTTAACTTAAAATCTTGAAAATTGACGAAGTTATACACTATACAATAAGTGCAGGTAGTGAGTTACAACGGCCAATGAAAACCTTAAACGCGTTTTTCTAAAGACGACTTTTCTCAACACGGTGACCCCGATTTCTCGAAGACTTATGAACCGATTTTAATGTTTTTTTTTTTATTTTTGTACATATATTGGAATTTCAAAAATTCCAAAAATTAATATTTTTTCAAGCCTTTCGAAAACAAAAAATAAGGTTAAAAACAGAAACTCATTTTTCAAACCTGCACCATTTTCTCAAAAAAAAAAAAAAAAATAAAAAAAAAACCGCCATGCACGACGATAGCCATTGATGTATAGATTAAGCATTTTTTCGCTTTTTTGCTTGCAGATCATTTTTCACTGTTGTATCGTGGCCACCAGGGTGCATCAGTTTTTTATGACGCCATTGCATTAATATTAATAACAATTGTAATTTTTAATATTTTGTAATACAAATTTGTGTCAGTATAGTTGAATGTACCTATGTTAAATAAAGTATAATTTGTCTAATTCGCAAATAATCATCCCTACTTATAAAAAAAAATTCATGAAAATCACCTAATTTTCACGCGTTCACAGTGGTGTTCCCCTTTAATGAGTCTCTTATTTATAGTCGATTTAAATTACATTACAAATGTCAGATGAAGCACCCTGTGCAATGTTACACTGCTGTTTGTTTGCTATTATTTCTTCTGGTTGCCTTCCAACGCAACTCAAAGCAATTCTTTTCCGCCAGCGCGTCGTAGAAACTTGAAATGAAACAAATGCTTTAAGAAAATGTGATAAAATATTTCCACTAGCAAATCTGCGCATTCTTCGACAAATTGACGGTATGCCACTAAGCATTCGCGTAGTTATTTGTTACAAATAGCGCGAAGCCGTGCTGCAGATCTAACATCAAACGGACTGCACTTGCGTGCTTGAGCATCGCACTCGCAGCCGACTATAATGCACTTATACTTATATATGTATAAATATGTACTTATATTGCTCCCGCAGGTACGCTGCACATAGTTTCATTTTTTCACTTTTTTTCTATTTTTTATTTGATCTCTGCCGAGCTTCATGCTTTCATTTACTTTCTCCACATTTTGCTACAGTAATATTTACACACTGCCTTCCTGCCTACAAGTGGCACGTGTCGTGTGCCTGCTCTACTAGCGCCCACTTCCTGCTGTCAGTTAGTGGATTGCTTTTCCACTCGAACTTTCCCCTCCCACATTGCCGTTCATCGGACTTACCATAGTCAGCATGGCGAAAGTGTGTTTGAGGATGGCTGGGCATACAACTGCACGCCTCCACCGGACTACTGTAGAGCGCCAACAGCGAGAGTAGCATCAACGCCAACAAACCCAAATATTTTCTTACGTCCATAGTTGTTAGTTGATTGGTTTTGTAGTCGATTCGTATTTTTATTTGCTCGTTAGTTGCTCCTCTTTTTCTCTATGCCGCTTTGCCGTTGGTGGCCGATGAAGTTTGAAATGCGCTTCAGAAAAAATAATCAACTGTCGCGCTCTGGTTTTGCTGTATATACTGAAAGAAAAAAAGAAAAAAAAACTTAAATACCGTTAGTGCTCGGGAAATATACTCTTCTCACTTAATAAATTTTGTTAAGCGCTATAATGGAATTTTCACGACTATAATAGTTGGTTAGCTGTCAGAAACAGTTTAGCTATAAACAAAAGCTTAAACACGATTTCAAGTACGAAGTGAGTCGTTCATAAATGCTTTAATCTATTTTTCGCTTTAGTGACACTATTCATCAATCTTGAAAATGTAGAGTTAAGTGCAATGTTGTTTTCCAGTGGGTGTAGTACTCGTACAATAAACAATACATACACGACGCTCTCATGTCATGTCAAAGGCAGAGCGTGCGAACAAAAAAAAAATACTAATTTTAACAAACCCTCAGGGAAGCTTTGGCATGCCTGACCATGTGTGTGTGCTCCATGTATGAATTATTTGTTTAGTTTTAATCGAAAATGTGAAATTTTCTATAGTATGGAGGCTCTACCTACAAATATACGAGACATATTTGTATGCCCATCTCATACTTTTTTTGCTTGCCTTTATTCAGCTACTCAATTCAAATGTATAGCAAAAGAGCTGTCATTTCCATTCACACAACATTGCATTCTAAAATAGTTATGCAAATTTTGTAAGGTGTGACACCGCGTGTCAATCGTGCCTCCTCATTCAGCCTAATTGACCTCGATTAGAATACTATACATATATGGAAATAGATACTTCCTTACTTGAACCTTTCCAGCCAGACTGGCTTGCTGCTTTTCTTTGCCTTTCTTCTAAACCGCATTGCCCATTTTGAGCGTTTGACTATTTAAACGAGTATGCAAGGTGGTGCAAAATTAATCATCCTATCGGAAGATTTACAATTTTCGCAAATGGATTCGAATGCCAATCATATTTGACACTTGTCAACTAAACAGCTGCAGTGTCCAAATAGATAATGAATCTTCAAATTTGTTAAAAAAGTTACTCAAAAACAATTAAGTTTTAGTACGTTGAAAACTCCTATGAAAAATGTCTATTAAATCGCGTGCTAAGTGTGAAAATCGCCCCATAATTCGCTGGCCTGTTGTGAAAGAAAATACTCTAGTAGAGATTTTTGAATAATTGAGCAGGGCGATTCACATTAAAAGATGAGACACACTGTCGAAAAGAGGCCGTCTGCAGCACGACAATGAAGGGCCTCACGCGATCAATACCACGAAGCGATTTCTGAATGGTACGTTTCGAATCACCGCCCTCATTCCGCTGAATTGGCGCTATCGCCACCGAATTGCCATCTCTTCTTCTCTGAAAGTCAATGAAAAAGGTTGTCAACGCTTGGGCAATCTCAATTATTGGGCAATCTCTGAAGAATTTTTGAAGTTTTGAGGATGAAACGAGATAATTTTTTTGGCTTTCATTTTGAAAATTCGCCTCTAACAGGCTGGCATCAAACCATGTCAATATCCATCAAGATCCATCATCAGCAGAGACGATTTCGCAGTTTTGCAGCCCATGGAATTTTGGTGTAATAAAGTGCAGCTTTAAAAAGCTAGAAAATGACGTTGATTAAAATATTATTTTTTGGGGTGATACATATTTCCCGGATATTACAATGTGAAGTCCAAAATAAACAAGACTGGCATCATAAAAATATTTTTGATGGCACCATTTTTTTAATGAGTTAGTGCCTTGGAAGTTACATCCCCAGCTTATTCCCAGTAAAAGCTTGGTGACGTTTGGTTCAGTGGAACGAAGTCATTGTGTCTAAAGTGTCAGTATGTCTGTGTCATCGGTACAAAAATGAGTTTCGAACAAAGAGCTAATATCAAATTTTGTTTTAAAATCGATAAAACATTTGAATTGATGAAAAAAGTTTATGGCGGAGTTCATGAGTTGAAATTCATGGAATCGGGATTGAATATATTCAAAATATCGATTAATCGCATTTTTACAGATTATTTGGGCTTACGAAAGGTCTGTGCACGTTTCATTCTGCACAAGTTAACTGAGGACCAAAAATTGCTCAGAATTCAACACTCGAAAGACCTCAGTAATGAGGCGAGAAAAAACGAGAACTTCCTTTACACCATTTTAACTGGTGATGCAACGTGGTGTTTTCATCACGAACCTGAGCGCCAAAGTGCTGAATGGAAGGCCCCAGACGAAAAATCGCATTTGGAGAAGTCAAAAATCATGTCGATGCTGATTTGTTTTTACGATTCCAAGGGAATTGTCCACAAGCAGTTCGCGCTAATGGGCCAAACCGTCAATGCAATTCTCTATCTTGGCGTTTTGAAGCGTTTGTTGCATCGCATTCGTCAATTCATCCTGAATACCGCGAAGGAGGAAGCTGGCGCTTATTGCATGGTAATGCACCATCTCATCGATCCACTCTTATAACTGATTCTTGACTAGAAACCGCATTTTAACCATCAATCACTTACCGTATTCGCCTGACATGGCTTCCTGTGACTTCTACCTATTCCGATAATTGCGTTTGGCTTTGAAAGGTAGAGTGCATCTAAAAGGCTTGTACCGACATTCTCAAGGACAATCCGAATTCCGGTCAATGACTTGAAACACTCTTTCGAGAAGCGGTGTATCGAGGCCAGAGAGGACTATTGTGAATAAATAAACTCGAAGTTATCAGAACAAAGCTTTCTATTTTAGCTCAGTGGGCTTCACCTTGTGTGTGCCATTATTTTCTGTTTGTTTTTCGAAACGTTTTTGCGCATTTTCTTTCACAAGAAATTCAATTGAAGAAGGATTAAAGTAGAAAAAGCCGTATTAAAAAACTTTTTGAAAATCAAAGCCGATTTAAATAACTTAATTAGACTATAAACATTTCATCCTGATAGTGAACTTATTTTTCCCCCTTAATGATTTACGCCAGCAAACGAAAAACATTTCAAAAACATTGTACACATACCTACATACCTACATATACATATAAGTATCTACTTACTTAGTTAAGTCTATTACACAAACATCCATCTTTAAATGAATTGAATTCAAACTTATCTGCGTATGTTACGGAGTTTTGCTGAGAGAATATTTTAGATAAGTTTTCAGTAAACTTCGTTGCTTCTGAAAATTGCCCGAAGGCTAGTAAACGGATTACTGAGTTTATTTTAATTAAAATAATCCATTTACATTTGCTACTTAAACTCTACACCTACAAACAGATTAGGTGATTATAAAAAGTTACACCAACACCATTACACTCTTTGATTTGCTAAAATGCAGGAAAGTTTAATCAAATAATTACGCACATACTCGTCAAGCACACATATTACACACATACACACACACATACACACACACATACACGTATATACTCGTATACAACTACGGTCAAAATAATAGCAGTGGGAGGCATCAACTCGTATAAATATTATCAATTCAAGCAGGCAATGTGATTCTACGGAATCCCGCTACCTGGAAAATTGCCGACATAATTACGTTAGAAATTTCCCCGCGGCCATTAGCGGTGTTTTCTAATTAATATTTATTTATTTAGCAACCAATAAATTGAAGCAGCAAAAAATGCAGTGCTCCGTTTAATAAGTTTGTAGGCTCCATAAACATTTATATACGAATATAGCGAAAAACTATTTTAATAAGAGCAAATAGATTCGATTACTTATCTTATGACATTTTTTTCTGTTAGAAGGATGTGGAAGCTACTATAGGAAAGAATCGCTATTTATGGTAATTAAAATGCTTTTTTCACAAAGCAAAAAAGAAAAGAATACTGGGGGATTCCGTGTCAAGTAATCCAAGTATTACTGTTAGTTTTAGGCTGTTAGATTTTTGCACTTATCAGACCAATTATCTCTTACACCTCTGTGGTCTGGTGGCGACGGAGCATGGTTAAGTCTACACTCCGGCAACTATACAGGCTGCAAAGAAGTGTATGTTTATGCATTACGGGGGCCATGAGTACAACCTCCGGCGATGCCTTAAATACTATGCAACAGGAAGCAATGTATAGACTCCAACTTCAGGACACAGCGAAATCTTTAAGTTGCTATCTGAGCAGTAACAACTGTTTTTTGCATCTAAAGACGAGCTGATACCCATAGTTTCATTTGGAGGGAAATTTCATGTCAGCAATCCGGATTGCATTCAGGGAGGTTTGATGGATATTTTCTTTACCGATGGGTCCAAGAATGGAATAGGGCCTGGAGCCGGATGGTACTTAAACGATAGTAATAAGCATCACTGTGCTATGGGGTAAATGGCAACTGTTTTCCAAACAGAAGTTTTTGCCATCCTGAAAGTAGCCTAATGGATAATCGAGAGGAGATGGAGCGGGAAACAGATTGGAGTCTTCAGTGACAGTCAGGCTGCACTGAAAGCTCTGAAGAACGCGGAGCAAACCTTAGAGATTGTTCAAGAATGTAAGAAGAAGTTTAATTCTGTCGCAAGACAGAACAGGCTTGTACTTATATGGGTTCCAGGACACTCCGGTGTTCAAGGAAACGAAATTACCGATGAATTGGCCAACCGTGAATCAGCGGCTCCCCCACAAGGGCCAGAAGCAATAATCGGAATCAGTTCTGCAGGAATCATGAATTGGATCAGCGCTTATGTAGGCAATTTACATAAAGAGCGATGGTCCGATCTAGAACGCTGCAGAATTGCAATGTGTTTTGTGACAAGTCCGAACAGAAAACTGTCAAACTTTCTACTATAACTCAGAAGGAAAGACATTCGGTTGATGGTCGGCATCATTACAGGACACAACCCATGGGGTCAGCATACGATCACCACTGGAACTACTGAGGACTCAATGTGCCTGCCTTGCTTGGAGGAGGTGGATAGCACTGAGGATTTTCTCTGTGAGTTTCCTGCCATTGCTAGAGCAAAGCTACGAGTTTTGGGTTCCGATAAGATGAGAATAAGTAATATTCGATCTCTAAAACTGGAGGATATTTACAGATTTATCAAAGAATCTGGAAAATTCTCACAGGACTAACTACCTCTGTCTCTGTCTCTGTCTCAGTCTCTGTGTCTGTCTCTGTCTCTATCTCTGTCTCTGTCTCTGTCTATGTCTCTGTCTCTGTCTCTGTCTCTGTCTCTGTCTCTGTCTCTGTCTCTGTCTCTGTCTCTGTCTCTGTCTCTGTCTCTGTCTCTGTCTCTGTCTCTGTCTCTGTCTCTGTCTCTGTCTCTGTCTCTGTCTCTGTCTCTGTCTCTGTCTCTGTCTCTGTCTCTGTCTCTGTCTCTGTCTCTGTCTCTGTCTCTGTCTCTGTCTCTGTCTCTGTCTCTGTCTCTGTATCTGTCTCTGTCTCTGTCTCTGTCTCTGTCTCTGTCTCTGTCTCTGTCTCTGTCTCTGTCTCTGTCTCTGTCTCTGTCTCTGTCTCTGTCTCTGTCTCTGTCTCTGTCTCTGTCTCTGCCTCCGTCTCTGTCTCTGCCTCTGTCTCTGTCTCTGTTTCTGTCTCTGTCTCTATTCGTTGGGAGAAATTAATCTTTCTTAAAGGGGACTATGTTGAAAAATAAATTTTTTTTAAATGGTGTCTTCGTTTCTAGCACGGGTACTTAGTGTAGCACCCTCGTAACTCCACAATGTCTTGGACTCAACGCTACTCATCTCATCCTCATTTCTCGCGATTATATATCATATCATGCAAGCAATATTTACTCTTAAAACGATACAAATCAGTAACTGAAACTATGGCTTTGAGAATTTCTTTTTTTTCCTGGGACTTAAAATTATAGATATGTACGGTCCATCCACCTTACGCGATCTATCTTAAGTACAAAAATGTTTCAAAACTCCACCAAGCCGTTTATAAGGTGATGGAATTTTATTTTAATATTCACAAATACATATAAGGATGCTGATGCTATCTTTTATTATATTTTTCCCATAAAAATGATGGTCTTAATTTGGATTAGAGTTGTATAAATATTTTTACATATTAATATATTAAGGCTATTCAACAGAGCACAAAAGTGTGCTATATAAACTTAATGTGGGCATTGAAATATTCTTCCGGATTTTTTGTTAAGCCACTTCGCTAGATTCACCAACAGTGAGCACTGAATTTTATTGCATGCCAGACCATCGCATTCACGATATATTACGCACCATTCATAGAAGTTCTTACTATGATTATTATAAAATAATAATGGCTTTGCAAATATAAACACGCACATACGAATGTTCGTTAACGCATAAAAACCCATGTGCGTTTTAACGGTAGTCATGTTAGTAGTTGCCGTCATAATAACAATTCATTGAGCACCATCGCAACCCAAACTATTAGCAAGGCGCTGCCACTTTGTCTGTCCTCGAATGCGTTGATGTGCTAAACATATATGTACGCAGTACTCACACATACATACATACATACAAATGTGTTCATGTTATTTTTACGTCCGTGGCTCTATTAAGAAGCAGCCGAGTGCGGGTGATGAGAGATGTTTGCATAGCTTTTGAATTGCCTAAAACGAATGAGCTGCCATTGGCTTATCTACGAATGTGTGCATTTGTACTACAATATATGTGTGTGAATTCCTCGCTTTGGGTCGCCCAAATTGCTTAATTGTTTAGCAGTTTAATATATTTCCATATGAATGGGCGCGTTAATTGTGAAAAGGTTTTTCGTTGAATATAATTGGTAATAATAAATGAATTCAAGTATTTATTTCTAAATTACATTGTGCTACAATTTTTTGGCTACCGCGCACAAAGAGTAAAACCCCAGATGGGCTCGTAAAATTAAGCCCATTTAGATAAAGATAAATACAGAGATAGTTATGGAGACAGAGATAGAGATAGAGATGGAGATAGAGTTAGGGGTAGAGGTAGAGATAGAGATAGAGATAGAGATAGAGATAAAGATAGAGATAGAGCTAGAGATAGTTATGGAGACAGAGATAGAGATAGAGATAGAGATAGAGATGGAGATAGAGTTAGAGGTAGAGGTAGAGATAGATATGAACTGCCACATGTTGATAGTTAACATAATTTTTTTTATTTCAAATTTTGTCTTTTAATATTTCTCTTATTATTATTATTATTAATTACTTATATTTCATTACTCTTATTTTTTGCTTCAAATATTTTTTTATTTTTGATTATTTATTTATTTATGTATTAAGCCCATGAATATAATAGATTCTTATAGGCTAAGTGGACATATTTTAAGGTTAAAAAGAATTGCAATTCAAATATTATATTTATAATGAATTTTCAAAAATTTCAATAGGTTATCTTTTGAAAATGAAAAATCTATCTCAACAAATTTAGAGATTTTATTAAACTGAATTAAGATTATAGTAATAGGTGTAGTATGTTCACTTATCGAATGCTCACTGTACTCAGTTGAATGCATAAATATTATTACAAACACATTGTAGCACTTGACTACAATATTCACATAAACAATGTGCAAGCACTTGTGGTAACACGATCCCTTGGACATTGCCCTGCATGGACATTACCGCATCGGCATATTTGATATGCGCCGACGGTTCAACAACCAAGTGAACATATTACCTCCTCCCCGCCGTTACGAGCCGCGTCAGCCCTTAGACGTTCTTATGTAAACAATACATAAAGAATTATACATAAGCTGACCGCGCCTCTGCCGGCGTCCCTGACAGCGCAGTCACGCTGTCTTTAGCTGTAAGAACCAGATTGTAATAACTAAAAATTCAATCAATAAATGACACTCGTAGTGACGAGTCAAGCAAACGGAACATTTCTGATTATTTAACAATACATGGCGGCCGTGACAAAGTCCTGGAGTCAAGCAGCAGGAGGAAAGAAAGCTATGCCAACAACATATACAAAGTATTGAAGCAGCTGGACGCTGGACAACTTTACATCGCAAAAAGGCAAAGAACAGGAACAGCGTTGGAAACTACATTTTTCTTGTCTGAGTGAGTAGAGGTTCAATGAATGCAGCAATTAAAAAGAAAAAAGCCGGAAGAAGCGGCATACGAGTACGCCTCCAAAAGAGGAAGGCGGAAATTCTCAAACTATTGTTTGCCACCAACCCACCATTACGTTGGGAGGCAACAATAGCACTACAAGCCGAGCTAGATCAGATTGATCAAGCCCAGAAGGCAAACCATAAGCATTCAACCTCTACCACCACACAAAGACATATAAAAATAATTGATAAAACTATTACCAAATTAAACCAGCCAGGAGCAATAAAAGCCCAGCTCAGTAAACCAGCCAAGAAGTGCCCAACCGACTGCGAGGGACCATTGGACAGTGCGTTCTGCCAATACACGTGCAAGCACTGCACGGCAGCGGATCCGAACACCAAGACGAACAACAACTAGAAACATCAAACGCGAGAGGCACCCCGCCGCTTGCGTCAACGAGGGAGCGCCAGCGTGCCAGATCCGGCGAAGACCAGCTGGTGCAGATGGACGATCAACAGCAGCAGAATTTAGATATATTTATATAATACACAAAAAAAATATTGTAATTAATTTAAGACAAATGTTGTAAGCGGAAGCGATAACTGCATTGCCCGCTAGAGTATGGGCAGTGAAGCCATACAAACCACTAGGTAGGAGATCGCTGTTGATCGAATCAGGAAAAATTAATTAAATTAAAATTGACTCCTAAATGAACATTAACGTTAGAAATAACAAAACTAAAATATATGAGCAGAAACAGTATAAGTAAATTTGATGATATATATATAATAACACCCAGAATGGGGTTAATTGATACCAAAACAGTGGACTCCACTGCAAATGTAATAAATAAAATAGAATCGTCAAATACTGATATGAAAATGACAAACATATTGTTACTGATAATCGTTATTATTATGTGTGCATATATTATTTACAAAGCCTACATCCTACATAATAAATGTATAAAAAAGAGAGCCTTAAGCCAAGCTAACGATCTTGATAAGATCTGAAAATAATATACAAACACACACGATTCTCATGGTAATGTGTTTATATATACAAAAAAAAAACTTTTATATATATACATATATATAATGAATCCCAGGCATGGAATGGGAGCAACTAACCCTAAATATCCGTGAACTAAAAGAAAAATTTGATAAATCTTACAAATGTGTAAGCCAGAATAGGTCAATACAAAAGGATACTTTAAATAAACATGCGAAAATTCTTGTAGAAACATTTAATGACGCAAGAATATTAGTGCATGACAATAGACGCATAATAAATAAAACTAACTGGTCAAAAATATCAAAATTGTTGATCAAATTACGTTTAAATTTATATAACGTCAAAGAAAAGTATCAGCTAGATATTTTCATTCCAACAGTGTTAAATTCACCATTAACACTACATGGAGAAGAAGATCAGAAATCAGTTGAAACAGATTTAGATTCAGATCCTGAATCAAACGAAGAAACTGACATAAAAGAAAACGACCTAAAAGATCTTACTATTCCTGCACAAATCACTTTATCTGAAGAAGATAATGAGATAGAACAGGAAGAAGGATTGAATTCTAGCACAAGCTCAGCAGACACAGAAGAATACATCATGACAGACGTAAACGCCCAAAGGGCATACATAAAGGACATATCGAATGCCATTCCAGAATTCAATGGACAGAAAATACATCTTCAAAGATTTGTAACAGCTTTGAAGTTAATAAATCTGACAAAAGGCACATTCGAAGAAATAGCTGTTGAGGTCATTAAGTCAAAAATTGTTGGCTCAACTCTATACAAAGTCCAAAATGAAACGACAATTAATGCAATAATCAAAAAATTGCAAGATACTATAGTTGGTGAAACATCCGACGTAGTAAAAGCCAAATTGTCTAAAACAATGCAAAAAGGGAAAACTGCCGAAAAATTTACGACAGAAATTGACAATTTACGAAAGCTTTTGGAAGCTTCGTATATTGACGAAGGCCTATCAGCCGAACATGCTGACAAATTCAGCACTAAAGAAGCCATTAACACAATGGTTAAAAATTGCGAACACGGAAAGTTAAAAACAATCCTCGAGGCAGGTAATTTCAAAACAATGGATGAAGCCGTCACAAAGTATATACAATGTAGTACCGAAATGACAGGCAATCCCAATTCAATATTGCTAGCCCAAAGGGGCCGTGGTAATTATAACAACAGGAATAATTATCGCGGTAGAGGCAATGGTAGAGGCAATGGTCGAGGTTATTATAATAATAATAATTATAATAACAACAACCGCAATAATGGCCAGAATAATAATTACCAATATAATAATTACAGAGGTAATAATAGAGGAAACAACAGAGTCAACCATAGAGGAAATAACCACCAAAATGGAGGTTATAACCAAAACAGTTACAATAATGTAAGGGTGACCCAAAACGCTTCGGGAAACTCCCAACAGCCTTTAGATACTCAGCAGTAAATAATAAAATTCATACCATCAATCTCAGCCAAAACATATACGTAACCTTCACAAATATAAACACAGGGAAAGAACTAGTATTCTTGATAGACACAGGTGCAGATATATCTATATTAAAAGAAAATTCAGATGTTTTTCAATACATTCAAACTGATCATATAATAAATATACAGGGAATAAGTCAAGAAGTAACCAAATCTAAAGGACTTACTTCCATTGAAATCCAAACCACAAATTACATAATCCCCCACGATTTTCACATTGTAAATTTACAATTCGCTATTCCATGTGATGGAATACTAGGAATAGATTTCATTAAAAAATACAACTGTCAATTAGATTTCAAGCCGTCTGAAGACTGGCTTATAATCAGACCAACTAACTTAAAATACCCAATTTATGTTCCGATAACATACAGTTCTGGCAACAATTCAATAGTTCTGCCAGCAAGATCACAAGTGATCCGAAAAATTACAATAAACTCAGTAGAAGACAGTGTATTTATTCCAAACCAAGAAATTCTGCATGGTATCTACATAGCAAATACCATAGCAACAACCCAAAATGCATTCATAAGAATGCTTAATACAACAAATGAAGATCAGTTAATCAACATAAATAAATTAGAATATGAACCACTTTCAAGCTACGAAGTAGTTAAAACAATTCCAGAGAATAGAGAGAAATCTGTACTAAAACAGCTATCAAAGAATTTCCCACCACAATTTCATAATCAACTAACAACAATCTGTAAACAATACAGCGATGTATTCGGACTAGAAACCGAACCAATAACCACAAATAATTTTTATAAACAAAAACTGAGATTGAAGGATGATGAAGAAATATACATTAAAAATTATAGAAATCCTCACAGTCACAAAGACGAAATTCAGAAACAAGTCCAAAAACTAATTGACGACAAAATAGTCGAACCATCTGTATCTGCTTATAATAGCCCTTTGTTATTAGTACCCAAAAAGTCACTTCCAAATTCGGAAACAAAAAAATGGCGATTAGTAATTGACTATCGTCAAATTAATAAAAAACTGTTGTCTGATAAATTTCCGCTCCCTAGAATTGATGATATTTTGGATCAACTAGGTAGAGCAAAGTACTTCTCATGCCTGGACTTAATGTCAGGTTTTCATCAAATTGAACTTGAAGAAAAATCAAGAGATATTACTTCTTTTTCAACAAACAATGGTTCATATCGCTTCACGCGATTACCATTCGGTTTAAAAATAGCGCCAAATTCGTTTCAGAGAATGATGACTATAGCTTTCTCTGGACTTGAACCTTCACAAGCATTCCTTTATATGGATGACTTAATAGTCATTGGTTGTTCTGAAAAACAGATGCTCAAAAACTTAACCGATGTTTTTGAAAAATGTAGACAACACAATCTAAAGTTACATCCCGAAAAATGCTCATTTTTCATGCATGAAGTCACTTTCCTAGGACATAAATGCACAGACAAAGGAATCTTGCCCGACGACAAAAAATACGACGTCATCCAAAATTATCCAGTCCCACACGATGCGGACAGCGCTAGAAGATTTGTTGCATTTTGTAACTATTACAGAAGATTCATAAAAAATTTTGCTGATTATTCCCGTCACATAACGAGGTAATGTAAAAAGAATGTAAAATTCGAATGGACAGCTAATTGCCAAAACGCCTTCGAATATCTAAAATCAGCACTAATGAATCCAACACTCCTACAATACCCAGATTTCAGCAAAGAATTCTGTATTATCACAGATGCTAGTAAACAAGCATGTGGAGCAGTTTTAACTCAGAACAAAAACGGACTCCAACTCCCAGTTGCATACGCATCAAGAGCATTCACAAAAGGTGAAAGCAACAAAAGCACAACAGAACAGGAATTAGCAGCTATTCATTGGGCAATAATATATTTCAGACCATATATTTATGGTAGACACTTCACTGTCAAAACAGATCACAGAGCACTTACTTACCTATTCTCAATGGTAAATCCAAGTTCGAAACTTACTCGTATGAGACTTGAATTAGAGGAATATAATTTCACAGTAGAATATCTAAAGGGCAAAGATAATTTTGTAGCCGATGCGCTATCAAGAATTACAATAAAGGACTTAAAAAACATACAAATAAGTAATAAAATTCTGAAAGTCACTACCAGAAATCAAAGTAAACAGTTAAATTCCTGCGCAGGAAAAGAAAAAGAAAAAGAGGATTTGCGAAAGCAAACTCTAAATGCTTCTCAGCCCAACGTATACGAAGTCATTGCAAATGACGAGGTACGAAAAGTAGTGACCTTGCGAATAACAGACTCTCTATGCTTACTAAAACATGGAAATAAAGTTATAGCAAGAATTGATGTTAGCAATATGTACACCAATGAAATTCTTGACTTAGGTCAGTTCTTTCAAAGGCTTGAAACGGAAGCCGGTATACTTAATATTAGCCAACTCAAAGTGGCACCGAGCGAAAAGATCTTTGAACTAATTTCAATAGATACTTTTAAAAAAATGGGCAATGAAATATTGAAATCTTTAAGAGTAGCGCTACTCCAGCCGGTGACCCTAATACAAAAAGATAAAGAAAAAGAAGCAATACTGTTTACATTCCATGATGATCCAATACAAGGAGGTCATACAGGAATAGCTAGAACAATAGCTAAAATAAAAAGACACTACTATTGGAAAAATATGACTCGTCATATCAAAGAGTATATACGTAGATGTCCCAAATGCCAAATGTCAAAGACGACATTACACACAAAGACCCCAATGACTCTAACTGAAACTCCAATATATGCTTTCGACAGAGTGATAGTAGATACAATTGGTCCATTACCACGCACGGAAAATGGAAATGAATACGCAGTCACTTTAATATGTGATCTGACAAAGTACTTAGTAGCAATTCCAGTTGCAAACAAAAGTGCAACAACTGTCGCAAAAGCTATATTCGAATCTTTTATTCTGAAGTACGGTCCAATGAAGACGTTCATTACGGACATGGGAACAGAATATAAAAATTCAATTATATCTGACTTGTGCAAATACTTAAAGATAGACAACATAACGTCTACTGCACACCACCACCAGACCGTTGGAACAGTAGAAAGAAGCCACAGAACATTCAATGAATATATCCGTTCTTACATATCTGTTGACAAAACAGATTGGGACGTATGGCTACAATATTTCGTATACTGTTTCAACACGACACCCTCTATGGCACATAATTATTGTCCATATGAGCTAGTTTTCGGCAAACAGAGTAACTTGCCAAAATATTTTACAAATATAGATAAAATAGAACCTATTTATAATATAGATGATTACTCTAAAGAAGTTAAGTTTAGATTAGAATCAGCCTATAAAAGGGCTAGATTACTATTAGAAAAACATAAAAATAGAAATAAAGAATATTACGATAGGAATATTATAGATAGTAACATAAAAATAGATGACCTAGTTTTATTAAAAAATGAAACAGGTCATAAGCTAGATAAAACATATTTAGGCCCTTATACTGTAGTAAAAATAGAAGATAACGATAATATAATAATTAAAGACAGTAAAAATAAGAAACAAAAAGTACATAAAGATAGGTTAAAGATTTTCATTTCTTGATATATTAAAGACATGTTACTTCACAATCAGTTGACTACTATTATAAAGTAAAGTATGGCCATACCTATAATAAGTAATTAATGCTATATATATATATATATATATCATCAAATCTACTAATTAATTAGTATTAAAATTCATAAAATGAAAAAAAAAAATAAATATATATAATTATAAATTTTACACATAAGTAAGTAATAACACTAAGAAAATAACTTCATGTAATTACGTTATTTTTCTAAAGGAGGGAGATGTAGTATGTTCATAGGAGCATTCTGAGCATAAAGGGATTTTAAAAGACCAACATAGAAGAAACATTAAAGAAAATCCTCTCAAGAAGCACCGGACAGTTAACAGCACCACGGATCAAATAAAAAATTAAATATAAAATCAGGACTTATCTCATGCACTGTAATGATTTTAAGTTGAAAAATAAACATCGCGCTTCATAGGCAGGGATCCGAAAAGCGTAAATTACGCAATGCGAAATGTTAAAATAGTTTTTGGATTCGTTCAATTCTGGCAGCATAACACGTATAATATATACACCAAATGAAGGATGCATACTCCAGTTTGGAATGCACAAACGCCGTACAGCGTATAAGGGTCGGAGAAATCGGAACTATGACGCCTAACAAAAGCAAGCCTGGCGTAAGATTTGGCAATATTAAATTTTTGTGACTAGTAAAAGTAAGCTTCTAATCAAATATTACATCCAAGTCTTTAATTTCACTTTCATGTGGCAGGCGTGTTGATATGTGATAAGAGAAGTTCATGACAGTAATGCGCTTGGAAAAGGTAATTTGGAAGCACTTATTTATGTTGACGAATGATTGATAACTTAAATATATTATTTATATTTTTTTAATTTTAAAACAATAATTATTATTATTTTTTAATTATTTAAATATATTGTTCTAACTTTTTTTAATTTCAATTCTTTTTTAATGTTCTTAATTATTTCGAAAGCTGCGGCTTTGATAGCCAGCTGGTTTTACGAAGTATTGCGCATGTGATCAGCTCGACATGATAGAATATAAACTATTGAAAATGAGTGAATTCATTACAAAAGCTTGCTACTGAGGGTAACTAATGCCTTCAACGGAACATTTCCGAAAAAGCGATCCCAATACGAAGAAAAACCAGTAGTGATAACACAAGTCCACCACACTCATTTTTTTTTACAGGTATGGAACTGATTTCCTATGTATGTATTTTTGTGCACTAAAACCGATTATTTCCTTCGCAATTTTGGGTTTTGAGAAACTGGCATCCGAGTTGTATTCAGCGATCGCAAAAATTCCTGAATAGTACTTTTATGAGATTAACTTATACTAAGCTCCGAATCGATCATATTCACTGGACCTTAAAAAATGAATGTCATTTTGTTCATAGTTATTTATTTTTTATAGTTTTGAGGTTGCCTGCGATTCAAGCTTTAGTTTGAGTATATTTTTTAGTCTCTAGCACGTGATTCATTATCATGTTCAGCACATAGAAATACATCGGAATCCAGACTTTTATCATAACAAAATCAAAAAAAAAACAAAGAAGACCTGCGTTATTCATTTATCTTTATACCCAATCCTTAACCAACAACATTGAAATGACTTATGCCAAACCACGTAAAGTCCACCTTTTAGGTCGTTTTCACTCTCACCTCTCCTTCTGTTCACATAAATATACATACATGTAAATAGCGACCGCCGTAGCCGAATGAGTTGGTGCGTGATTACCATTCGCCCCTCGGCAGGTAGTGTCAAACCTCCGAGTATATTTCTACCACAAAAAAGCTCCGCATAAAAAATATCTGCCGTTCGAAGTCGGCTGAAGACTGTAGGTCCCTCCGTTTTGTGGAAAAAGTTCAAGACGCACGCCACAAATAGAAGAGGAGCTCGGCCAAACTCCTAGCAGAAGTCTACGCTCCAATTATTATTTTTTTTTATATAAATCGCTTTACTTTCTTTCTCACGAAGAGGCCAAGAATTGTGGCCAGAAAATGGAAACAGGTCGTGCCCAGCGATGGACGACACCTGCAGGAATAAGTGTGACCCTTAATGTAATAAGATCTTTCACTTTGAAAGCAAAAACGGCAGTTTTCTTTCTATGCATCCAACTTATTTTCTGAAAATATGTTAGCTCTAAGAAAAAAAAAAATATCGCAAAAAATAACGAAAGTCGAAAGCAAATGAACTTCTTACTACATATTTACAAGCAATTACCACCTGCCAATTGTAGAAAAATATAGCGCTTTTCGGCCAAACATCAAAACACTTTAACTTACCTAAATTAGCAGTATATTCTTCAAGACTCTAGATTAGAAAAAAAAAATAATAATTCGCATTTTCTCTATTTTCCAAAACAAATCAACCAAAGAGAAATTATCAAAGTCACGATCGCTACTCAATCAAGTGAACGGGCACACAGGCCGGCAATCGATCACTGACCAACTCAAAGGAAAACTGCAAATTGCGCATAAACAACCGACAACAACAAAATCAGCTTACTTATTGTGCTTGTACAATGTTGTGATTACTGCGAGCTTAGTGAATTGACAGCAGTGCATTTTCAAAAATATTAAAAAGAGAACCATAAAAAAATCATATTGCGGAAGCTGATGAAAGGCGCCCGAAAAGACTGCGAATGTGAATGCGCGGCCAGTGTCTATTTGTATGTGCGCAAGTAAGCGGTTGGTCCGCTGTGTATGTGCGGATGTTTGTATGCCACTTTTTGCAATGTGATGTTGTGTGGAACGTGTTGATCAAGCCGCTGATCTCTAACCCGCAATCAGTATTTAGCTGCGCTTTTATCTGTGGGGAATGCAAAATAGCGAAAACTAAACATTTTATTGTGCTACAAATGAGTATGTGTGTGTGTATGTATGCACATAAATTGAAAGTACCTAGTTAAATGGTTGAAAGCCCATAATTGCATTATGATTTGCCGATAATAATTTGCGCTTTGGCGTACAAGCAAATATTTGCAATATTCACAGCTAAGTGCAAAATCAGTTTTATATATCATATTCAAGGGTAATTATTTTAATTACGTTTGGTATATTTGACTCTATTTAAATGGCATCTACGCCAGTATTTCATAAAACTATTAATCAAGCCGCTAATGAGCTGTAAGTACTTTGACTAATAAATTTCTATGCTATTTTGGGGAAGTGCAAGTGTGAGTGGCTGTGCATGTATGGGAAAGCCATAAAGCAAACAAAACGTTATTAAGAGTCATATGGAGGGGTGCTATATGTATGTATATACACTTTTTTTTTTGGCTTGAGATTGCAAATTAAATATTTAAAGTGATTAAAAGCCTTTTCGTCGATTTAGGTTGTCTTAATTAGGAAAAGTTAATATCTCCATCACCCTTTTTTTTGTACTTGAGTACGAAAAAGGGACCTTGAAATGACTGCTATGATGAAAATCCAATGGTTCAAGTGAAGTTGTGAGGCCTGGTGAAGAGAATTCAGAAGGTCATGGTGACTAGATTTTTACAGGTGAGGCCAATATCAGACCGTTAACCGCCTTTCGGTCAATATCATAAAATCAGCTGATTGGCTAACGTAATCGGGGATGTATCAGCGGTTGGTTTACAAAAAAAACTGAGCTTGCGTTGGTGATATGCGAAAAAAATCTACACAGTCTATGCCCATATTGCTTCGTTACCTTCTGAATAACGACTGATTGTGGGCGTGGGTGAATAAGTGAGAAATGAGCGGGTCGAATTTTGCTGCTGGGCCTTCGGTGTTGTGGCAGCCGAAGCTGTTGGCCAATTCTAATAATCTATCATCCTTCTCAGAAACTATAGCCAACGTCAGATTAATAACCAATTCTCAGCAATTTTGAAGAAATCAGTTATTGAGCTGTCGTAACCAGGGGAAGGGAGAAAAACTGAGTTGGTGTTAATGATGTACGAAAAAATTAACGCAACCACTACCTCTGTTAAACAGATGGGAATCTTTAGTGACAGTCAGGCTGCATTAAAGGCTCTGAAGAACACAAAGCAATCCTCAAGGATTGTTCAAGAATGAAAGAAGAAGCTTAATTCTGTTGTACGCCAGAATAAGCTTGTACTTATATGGGTTCCAGAACACTGCGGTGTTCAAGGGAATAAAATTGCCAATGAATTGTCAAACCGTCGATCAGCGGTTACCCCACAAGGACCAGAGCCAATAATCAGAATCAATGCTGCAGTAATTACGAATTGGATCAGAGATTATGTATGCAATTCACATAAAGACGGATCGTCCGGTCTTGAATGCTGCAGTACTGCAAAGTGTTTTGTGACAAGTGCGAACAGAAAACTGTGGAACTTTCTACTAAAACTTGGAAGGAAAGGGGTTCGGTTGATGGTCGGTATTATTACAGGACACAACCCATGGGGTCAGCATATGACCACCATTCTAATCAATGGGGATCCGATTTGCTTGTCTTGCAAAGAGGAGGTGAATAGCACTGAGTATTTTTGTTTTTTGTTTTTTGTGAGTGTCCCGCAGTTGCTAGAGCAAGGCTTCGAATTTTGGGTTCCGTTGTCATGAGAGCAAGTAGAATTCATTTCCTCAAATTGGAGAATATTTTCAGATTTACCAAAGAATCTGGAACATTCCCACGGGTCTACCTACCTCTATTCCTCTGTTCCATCCTATCTTTTTTGCTCTGTTACTTCTCTCCTTTCCTTTTCGACTATCTACCCTTTCACTTTTCAGAGCTTTGAATACAATGGGCTTTTTAGCCTGAGAGTTTTCTAGGAGTTACCAAATCTCTCGGTGCTTCTTGACTCAACTTTTTTTCAACAAATTTCAATTTCAATTTTACCGCCTCTGTTACTTCTTTTGCCATCTGAACTATAGATGACAAGATGCGGACGTCTTTTTCTCTTGAGAGCTCGGTAAAAATTTGTACTTTTTGTATTTTTTATAACTTCAAACAGTGATGCCACACCGGAAGAAGCATTACTTGGGTATTTTTTAAACAAAAATTGTGAATTCTGCAGTTTCCACACTACCATACGACACATATATATACAAAGATATAAATAAATTACAATAAAAATAAGCGAAATCAGTATAAAGTACAAAAATTCAAAAATTAAGATTTTCCCAAAAATTAGGACATTATAAAAAATTTAAAGACAAAACAAATGAAAACGAAAGCCACAGTTCTAAAGATATATAAAAAATATAGCAATATTTGAATAAAAGATAAATGGGGGATAACAAAAACAAATATGAAAAACAACAAACGCATTAACAGAGTTAATTTTTTGTAGTTTATAGTTTAGAAATAAAAGAAAAAATTTTGTACAATACCACAAAGAGATCAGAGTTCAGTTTCCATTCAGTTATCTTCTTAGCCTAGGAAATTGTGGACTTGCCTATTACAATAGTGGGATGCTTTTTAAAGAAAATAACCAAAACCCCATCCACGTCAATCTGTAATGATGACGACAAAGCTATTATTTCATCTGAGATGTCCGCAGTGGACAGATCCAAATTACCAAAATTTGTTGCATATTAAAGCATACGCAACATTTAATGTAACGATTTGCAACATTTTACACCATCAATTGGGATTCAGATGCCTGGCTGCTTGACTCGTTCCAAGAGAGTTGAATTTCTTTCAAAAAATTCATCGGAAAAAGTTGGCTGAATACCTCAAGCATATCAAGGGAATTCGGTCCCAACGTTTATCCAGTGCATCATAACAGGTGATGAGATGTGGGTATTCGAGTTTGACATGCAAACCAGTCAACAGACGGCTGAATGGCGCCATCCACATGAGCCGAAACCCAAAAAACCACGTCAAAGTCGATCAAAAGTGAAAGTCATGCTACTCGTTCCTTTTGATTATCATGGTGTTGTGCACTCGGTATTCATTCTAAATGGTTCTACGGTAAATAAAGAATATTATTTGGAAGTTATGTGGCGTTTGAGAGAAAATGTGCGTAGGAAACGACCCAATTTGTGAAAAGAAAACTCATGGATCTTGCATCATGATAACGCACCGTCTCCAAAGGCTAATGTTGTGAACACTTTGTTGTCGACAAACCACCGTATTCACCGGGTTTAGCCCTCTGTGATTTTTTCCTTTTCCCAAAACTTAAATTGCAACTCCGCGGACGCCGCTTTGAATCGATAGGGGCCAGTATGGAGAATTCGCTAAAGAAGATCTCTTCAAACGCGTTAAAAGGTGCTTTGGTAAGTGAACCAATAGTTGGCATACATATGTGCATTGCCTCGAACGGAGCCTATTTTGCAGGCGACAAAATAAATTTTCATGATTAACCGATTATTTTGTGTTTATTGAACAATTCCCGGTACTTTTTTGACAGAATGTTTATGTCATTCAAACAGGAACTTTCATTTGATTCACTGTCTATTTGAAGTATAAACTAATAGTACATTAAACAAAAATCCACTTTTTCAGTCAAATCCAAGGCATAGAATTGTGTGTGTGCTTGTACTTTTCCAAATGTACATATATATGTATGTAAATTATCACCCACAAATATTTGTTCGCATTACATGCATTCAAGCCCGCCTACTTTAGCGCCTTAATCACGAGCTGTCAGGCATGACATGAAATGTCAACAATGTCATTTGGTTAACAATTTCATGTTCATGCATTAACGCCTGAACGATTTCAAGTCACGGCTCCCCATTCTATTCCATTCATTCGTGCTTTCGGTAGTTCAAACTTAAAATAGTTGATAGCAAACTTTTCAGCAGCATCTTCACGGTGTGCTCGTGTTGATTTTTGTTGTTTGTTGCCGATTTGCTTAATGAAGCATTTATTTTTACACAAACGGCAGAAACGGCAGAAGCGGCGGCGCACGAACACACCTCCATTCGCCGAATTGCGCCGCCAAGCATCACGACCGCTGCACGATTTGCCAAGCGCATTAAATAATATAAAAATCCACGTAATATCAGCTTAATAACGATTTACATAAAATACAATATTTTATGGCAAAAAGCAAATTCATATAATATTAAAATGCTATATTTATACTATTGTCGTATTCCATAAAGATATCTATAAATATTTATGTATGTGCGCTTCAATGGCAATCGGTACGTTGTTTGTTTTTCTTGTTTGCCTGACTTACATCGCTAAGTACATACAGATTTATTCGTATTAATATTGTTTTTGTTTATTTGTTTATTTGTGTGTGTGCGCGCTTTACTTGTAGTGTTTTCATTTTGTTTTTTATGCGCTGCTGTTATTTGCTTTTCCAAGAAGTCACTGCGGCAAGGTGAGTGGGCGTCGTTTCTGGCGCATTACTCGCCATCATTTGTTCGCCACTTACCCCGCTGACTGCTAAATAGTGGTGGTACATGGTTTTTATTGTTAAGCAGAAATTAATAATTTTCACTACTCATTCACACATAAATAATAAATGTGTTCGCAAGCCTTGCTGCATTTGTTAAAATAGCTTCTGGGAAAATTCAACAAACAGTGGCAATCATAAAAGTTTGATTGAAAGCTCGCAGTGACGATCAACAATTATTGGGTAATGCAAAGAGGTATGCGCGTATATAATTACATAAATATATAAACTTGATATTAATTTTTATATTGGGTTTAAAAAAGCAATCGAAAAATAATTTGTACATTGAAATTATTGTAAAAATTCATTAAGTTTATTGAAATAGTAATAATTTAGGTAATTAATGTACAAGAGTTTTGATTTGATCGAAAACAAGGCGGTCATAACTTTGGAAACATAGTAATAAATCTGCAAGTTGTTTTCATTGGCATCCTTTTTTGTTTAATTTAATTACCACTTAAAATGATTAATTCTTATACTAACTAATTTTATGAACGTCGGTTCGAACCTCGATGAAACGCCTAAATGAAGAAAACGTTTTTTCTAATAGCGGTCGCCCCTCGGTAGAAAATGGCAAAAAGAGTGTACGTGCCAATTATATACAGTGATGGACATAAGTATAGGCACAATAACGACAATGGAATAAAAATCAAGTTTTTCTAATCAACAATAACAAAAACTGTTTATTCCTCATAAGTTACGCATACTCATACATTTTAATTAATAAATCAAGTTTTAATTTTTGAAAACTCACAGCGCTTAAACCATAAATTAAAAAAAAGGAAAAGTAAAGCAATATTTGCTGGACAAAAGTATAGGCACAATTCTTTTATATGTTTAAAATTTAAAGATTAAATAAAATATTTAAAGCTTAGAGGTTAGTACTTCGTTGGCAGCCCTTTTTGTTTTAATAAGGCTATTAATATTAAGCCATTCTTCTTTTAATGATGCTTTCAATTCAGGCTTCGTGGAAATCGCACATTTTCTGACTCGTCGTTCTAATTCCTCCTACAAGTGCTCAGACGCAGACTGTGGGGGGTGCGGCAGAACATGTGTTCCCACGACAGGAACATCTTTACGTCATGCGTCGTGTGCTTAGGGTCATTGTCATGCTGAAATGTGAAGGAGCTTGGAAGATTCAACTTAGCTGCACTTTTTTTGCAATTTTCTTCCAATATGTTATAAATAACTGAATACAAGCTGCGCCCATCTGCAGCAGTCATGTAACCCCAAACCATTAATCCTCCACCACCGTATTTCACACACAGCTAAGAGGCTGGTTTTCAAATTGTTTTGCATATGCCACCCTTTTCTTTTGGTTGGTTGGTTGCAGATATGAAGGGCTTGCACCTAGACACACATTCTTTGTACCCAGCCTCGTCTGACTGTTTTAACTTGGACTTCTTTGCCAAAATTTGTTTCAGCTCCGCCACAATCTAAGTTGGTGTAGTTTTCGAATCATTTTTCACTTTTCGCACAATTTGAAATCGCTCTCGGTCTGTTAATTTGCGTGGACGACCACTTCGCTGCGAACTTGTGAAATACGTTTGCCCTTTAAAGCGCTAAAAATTGTGCGAATGGTGAAACGGCTTCGATCCATAATTTCTGCGATCTCCGCAAGCGACTTTAATTTTTTATGTAATCTTGCTCACAAAACTAGTAACATTTAAGTAACGGTGTATTAGAATATATCTTATGCTAAATGTTAGAAATGGGAAAGGCATGAAAAATTATGTCTATCCTTTTGTCCCCATGAAAACCCACATTTTTTACATTTTAGATTCTACCACCTTTCTCGTAACAAATATAATAAGCTTTATATTTATTATAAGGTTCAAGAATTTAATTAAAGAATGAATAACATGTAATTGAAACGAAAACGGAGAACATTACGCAAATGTTGTAATTCGTTAAATGAATGAGGAAATCTTATTGTGCCTGTATTTTTGTCCGGCAGTGTATATATATAATTTTATGATAAATAATTGAAAATACTGGTGCAATATTTTTTTTTTTTTTTTGTGGGTTCAAAATGACTTCGCATTTACAGCGACCGTCTCTACTGCGTCGAGTGGTGTGACCACTAAACCTACTCTCCTCCTCATCTGGGAAGATTCGATTCCACGGACTACTTTCTGCATTACTTTGGAAGGGCCCAGAATGACGTCCCCGTCTGGGTCCACCATGCTTGTAGCCAGCTTCAAGCTATAGGCTCGTCTTCTTACGTGTCTGTCAGTGAGGCTTCGCTTTGTTGTACTGCGTGGAGGTCTATCTGCTTTCTCCGTAAATCAATGTATCACTTTACCGCATTCCACCGCATTATATTTATGTTCAAGCATCTTGCCAATCACACTGGTCGGCGCGATGTCGACAATCTGCTCCCGCAGAGCATCTCTTTCCACGCGGCATCTGTCACAACTAAAAGACGTGAGTTCGCCGTCATCGCTTGATGCTTCGCGGTATATGCACCTGTGGTCACTTACCTTACCCATGCGGTGTAGTCGTAGGTATTTCTGGAAGTATCCGTGGCCCCAGAGGAACTGAGTCATGAAATAGCCTACTTGCCTGAAGTTCTTTTGAATCCATTTACCAATTGTATAAATGAGCTTCGCCGTCCATTTACAACTCGTCTCAGTGTCTCATCGGCTTTGCCACCACTGCATGGTTTGGCATCTCTCTCCCTCTCTGTTCCGCGGCGTAAGTGGTGGCGAGTTTTTTTCCTAGAATTCCACGCATCCATTCGTTCTCGGGCCATGAGGTCGATAGGTATCTCCCTGTTGATCACAAAAATTGCTGCGACTGAGACAATGCGGTAGGCTGAAGCAACTCTGAGTGCCACTGTTCATCGTACAACCTCTAGTGCTTGGCGCTTGGTTTTGCAGTTTAGCGCATTTCCTACATTTCGTTCCCGTACAGGATCATTACGTTTGTGGTCGCTATGATCAACTTTCTTTTACTCTGGGTTGGTCCACCGATGTTCGCCATTAGTCTGCTCAGTATTTCCGTGATCTTCGCTGCTTAAATTAAGGGTTTTCCAATAACAAGTGAATGAATTGCGCTATCGAGAGATGATTAACGATTTTTTATGGCCGCAATTGGATGGTATTGATCTGGATAAAGTTTATTTTCAACAAGACGGCGCCACGTGCCACACAAGCAACGAAACCATTGATTAAAATTGGCCACCGAGATCTTGTGATTTAACACCTTATGATTTTTTTCTTTGGGGCCACGTGAAAGAGAAGGTCACGCCAACAGCCCAGGGTCGATTCAAGACCTCAAAGATGGAATTCGTGAGGCTATCGAGGGCATAGGACAGCCACTTTGCAATTCGGTTATGGAAAATTTCATGAAAAGCGTATTGGCCTTTAAGCGTGGTGGAGGTGGTCATTTGTTTGATGTTATTTTCCACTATTAACGGCATACCTTCCTCTTTATAATGAAATAAACATCCGATCATTTATATTAAAAAATAGAATTTTCCTTTGAATATCAAAATATCACCTCTTATCGGAAAACCTATAGTAGGAAATAAAAATACATGATACACCCGTAGTGACTGAGCCTTAATATTATTTTACTAATAGTGCCTTCATTTCTCGAAAAAAATTTCCATCGATTAAAGGTCCCCAATTACGAAAATTTTTCCATACGCCTCGTGAAAATGTTTCGTATAAGGACTGCCTTGCATATTTTCCGACTCTGGAACACTACGTGTGATGACCTGTAATTCGACCATTTTTTTGAAAAGTTTGGTATTTTTTAACACAAATTTACATTAAACAATTTTAAAAATCGTAATTAGTACTTCTAAATACAGAAGAAACTCTAAACTTAAGACTCTACTTCGACGCTCTGTAAGGTACCACAAGTTTTTGATATAAACAAACCGCCTAATTGCCATAAAATCAATATGCAACCCGAGTGACTGATAAGTGAATTCAAAATTTATACATCTCTGCATGCACTAAAGAAATCCAACACCAGTACCGCAGATTTTTCACAATTTTTTTTGAAAATCGTCAATAACTACAAATAAGGAAATTTTGTAACTATTTTTACTGAGAGTTCTAAAGCGACAAACACTGCCTTTGCAGTTACCGCATCAAACGGTACTAACATCACAGGTGTTACGCTCTCTCCACACACATCTTTATTTACGACCGAGGCTTTTGTTATCCACAAAGCGCTAGAATAAGTCATTCATCATAAAGCCAAATTCGTTATAGGTATGTTCCAAAAATTTTTCCTGCTTAAACACAGTTCAAAACTTATGCAACAGCTCAACAATAATAGTCAAGACCCGTGACCTTTGCATTGAATATATGAAAAAAATTACTTTGCTCTGGTTGCCTGGCCATGTCGGCATTCCTGATAATGAACAAGCTGATAATGCAGCGAAATACTTTGGAAACTCGTGAATAGAACTTCGTCTACTGCACCTAGCGGGCTGTCTCAATTTAGAGCTCTTTCCCCCAGATGGAGTTTGTAAGTACTCTAAGTTAGCTTAAAACTGCCAGAATGAGTGATGAATTTTTTTAATTTTTTTTTTTTGTTCGCACCTCAATGAATATTATTGCTTTGACATTTCCGTCCACAAGCGTATCAAATTGGGACATTTCAGAAGTTGAAAACTTGACATATTCACAATAGAAAAGCAGCAATTATGGAATCAACCGATTTTATGAAGCTGATGAGTCTGAGGTAATCAAGACAGAGCACAAATGCACAAATACCCAAACGCATGAAAACATGCAATACAAACGTACATCCATATGTCAGCAGATAAAATGCAACTTATCGAAATAAACCAACAAAACAGAAAATTTATCAGTTTATACTTAATCCAATCATGGTCCACTTATTCTCACCAAATTTTATATGCAATTAAATAATTTAATGTGACCATAAAGTACACCGAAAAGTAGCACAGTGGAAGAAGCCTCTCATCGCATGCAGATCATAAAGTCCGAAAGAGTTTTTAATACTGCTGAGGATATATGGATGCACACAAACATACATATAAACGCTAACACACGCATTCATACATGTGACTTTTATAGGCTCATACACAAACAAACACAAACATTTAATGTAGCGCTGCACCAGCCATTAGTTCTTCTAATATCCACAACACATCATTGGCGCTGTGTGCCTTGGCTCATTGCTAGTGTTTGAGTAAATGAGCGAGTGAACGAGTGAGCTTTGAGTCGCCTTAGGCGGTCTGTTTATAATCAAGAATATCAAAATCGATTTTTCAGCAAAGCAGTGCAACAAATAAAGTGACAGGCAAGCGCATGCAAGCAAACTTATCTGCAAAGCTACCCTGCGCGAAAAATTGTAGTGGGTCAGATGAATTTCTAGTTCGGAATATGAGGCAGTTTAGAAGAAAGTAGACCTTCGAAGATAAAAAAATAAAATTACACGAAGGCCCATTGAACGGGTAGTAGCAGTAGAGCAAAAACAACAAGCACGATGCCTCTCTTTTAACTTTTGGTCACTAGACTGTCAAAATCTGTAAACAAATTTCGACACTTTAGAGACCGAGTAACACATGGCCTGAAAAACCCTGAGCCTAACACTTAGATGGCATCACAAGGTCCGGCACCCGTAGTGTAAACAGCTTCAGACCGCTCGCGCAACTGATGTGATAGTTCAGAGTATTGTTTATAAGCGCGCGGACAAATTTAACAATTTTAAATAAAGTTTTGGCTTATCGCATCATTACTAGTTACAATGATGCTACCAGTAACGTCGTGGAGGCGATCATCAAGACTGCAACGTCGCATGAAATGGTCCAGAAAGTGAAGAAGCGACTTGAGCGAAATCGCCGACGAAGTGCCAATCAAATGGTGAAAGAACTGAAAATATCTGACCGGAGCATCCGCCGCATACAGAAAAATGATCTCAAATTCAAACCTTACAAGATCCACAGGGCGCATGATCTCTCACTAAACCAGAAACAAGTCAGACTTGGAGAGCGTAGGAGTTGCTTTACTTGACCGAAAGCGGTAAATTTCCTGTTCTCTGTTTCTGACGAAAAAATTGTTCAAATTGAGCAATTTGTAAACTCTCAAAACTATAGGGTTTATTTGACCCACCGTTCATACTAGAATTTGAGTCATCGATATGCCACCAGGAGACAGCACTCGCAACAGGCAATGGTTTGGGCCGCTGTAACCGCAGATGGGCGCTCTCCAATCGTTTTCATGGAGCCTGGCGTCGAGGTAAATACGAAATATTATCGGGAAAGAATTCTGGAGGTTACTTTGAAGCCGTGGGAAGACAAACATTTCGGTGGCAGACCATCGACGATTCAATAGAACTCCGCACCGTCTCACAAAGCACGAGTGAACCAAGAACGGCTAAAAAACAACGTCCCGAACTTCATAACGCCCACAAAATGGCTCTCGCGAATCCAATGGATTATTTTCTTTGGGCCATTTTAGAGAGCAAAGTCCGAACTAATCTCGAGGGGCTGAGAAAAGCCATTGTCCGCTAGAGGACCAAACTACCTGCAAATCAGATTCAAGCAGCTTGAGATCAGTTTCTGGACAGTCTCAAGGCCATAGTCAAAGCAAAAGGTGGTCATATCGAGCAAAAGTAAATTGATTCTTAATTTTGTATTATTTTCACACATTTTTTACTTAATAAGAGTAATTTTCAAAACTAAATTTAAGGTCTTTTTAATTGGTTACACTTCTGCTTCATATTGATGTATAGGCAACATTTCTCATCTCCCGTGACGATTCGGTAGGTATGTACAAAAAGCGCTGTTTAGGACCGCGTGTTGATTTTTTCGTTAAATCCCATTGAATGAAAACGTCGACGTCAACGACGTCAAAGTCACCATTTTTGAACTTTTCAACCCATTTCCGTGCAGTATGACACCTTCTCCATACACGTCGCAAATGTCCCGGACTTCTTCGGCAGCCTCAAAACTAATAAAACATTAAATAACTCAAAAATACAATTAACATAGTTTTGGAGAGCAGAAAAAAGATTTCTATCGAATGAACACTTACCATTTACCAAACAGCAAATAAATCATTGTAAAATAAAAGAAAATATAAAACGATATGAGCTTATTTCTCAACCCAATACTTGTGCCTTGGCTGTTTAGTTTTACGAAAGCCACAAGTAGGAGATCCTACACTTCAATATTTGATGGAACAACAACCAGTTACACAGTTACTAGTTTCAAACAAACGCTTTACCCTGTAGAGAAAATGCGCACGAAAAAGGTATAGCCTCGAACTCCACCAGCCATGCAGAAAGTGTTTACTTCTTGGCACAATCTTCTTGGTAGCTATACTTGAACGCCACTACATATTCCCACCAATACAAAATCATTTGTTTTTAGTTAAGTAATGGGTTCCCCTAGTCTCCAACCGCTTACATATGTACACACATACACACACAGCCACTCGTACATGCTGGCTTTACAAATTTCTTTATGACCCCAGGCATTTGTGGGTGAGCGCGTTAAACATTTCATTTTATGCGCCAACGCCGTTGAGTGAATAATATCACACTTAATGAGCTACTAAAATTAACTAAGTACTTTGAGTGATGGCTGCTTTGTAGAACTGAGTGGGGGCACAGTTCTCAAGGAATCACAAAGTGCTTGTGTTTTTGTGTTTGGCTTTTCTTTTTATTAATAATATTTGGTTATATGCGTAGATATTTATGTGAATTCGTAAATATGTATATTTATATTTTTTGTTGGCTTTTTAATCAATTTCTGTTTTCTTGCATAATTACTTTGCGCTTCACTTGAATAAACTCATGCCGCAAAATTTTAATTTTGGATTTGACAGCTCTGAAATGGATTTGTGAGTGTTGACTTTGCATTAATCGCAAAATTTTATTTATTCATTTTTTTGTTGTTGCAATTTGTTATATGCTGATGATTTCGTTGCGTAATACACAACAATTTTTTGCCACTTCGCCACTGCTGTGATGCAGCAAATTTGAAAGTAATTTCCGTAGCCAAAGGAGGATTAAATGTTGCCACTTCAGAATCACTTAATGGCATTGATATATAGTTCGTTTTTTCTCACTGTTCTCATTCTCATACTCATTCTTCTTTTTGCTACTTCACAAATTAAACGTTTCCCGATTGATGTAAAATTTCCATGGAGTAATTCAGAATGCATTCAAAGAGGTTAGACGGATATCTTCTTTACCGATGAGTCCACGAACGGAATACTTTATGGAGCCGTAGGGCAGCTTGGCTGTCTGATAGAATGCAGATATCAGTTGATGACATTCTGTGTATCTCTAACTATTTTAAGCTTTCATGAATAGCTTTTATTTCCGCTTGAAAAACACTACAGTGATCCGGTAGTTTGAAGGATTCACTGATAAAAATCTCTTCGCATTATAACCCTGATCCTACACCGGTGTCCATTTTAGATCCGTCCGTGTAGATCTTAACGGGTGTACTGGGTGATGGATCTTCTTCAAGCCATTCCAATCTAGAAGAGATATTCATTAAGAAATTCCTTTCGAAGCAGAGAATGGGAGGGTGTCAATCACAATCACTGTATATATCCGTATAGGAGCCTAAGATGGTTGAATGTTCATGTGTGACAGTCTTCCATTGTGAGTTCGCTCTGAGTCTTAAGGCGGAACAGGCCGTTGAGTATTTGCAGAAGAGATCTAAGGGTAGTAGATGTAATGCAAAGCCATTGATGACGTGATTTTCAGGAATAAATACCTACAGCCATATATGCCAAATTTGAAAACTATTCGAACCTGTTCTGCATTTCGATTCCGATTCCAACGAAAATTTTAGTTTGCACATAAAAAAGAAAATAGTTGAAAATTGATCGATGAAATGAAATGATCGATTCGATCCCACTCAGAATACCAGAAACTAACGCAGAATGAGAACTAACTGTACCGGTTTGATTTTTCAACTTCTACTATACTTTTCCCCAATAGAACTAGTTACTAAAATTATCTAAATCACTTTGCATCAATTCAGAAACCAGAGAGCTAGTGATCACAGAACAGGAAAATAATCTCCTCTTTGGCTTTCGTTTTCGATCTGATCCGATGTCCGGTGCTTCTTGAGCGGGTTTTATTTAATATTCCGGCCAGAGCTCTTCATAGTTCCGAGATTTTTTAGGTTTGGTTAGGCTGAAGCGGTTGCCCACGATGGGACATCCTTAAGCTCATAGCCCATTGCGATGCTAAAACCAGTGTGTACTTTTGAAAACTTTTAGAAGATGTCTGATATCTTCGAATTCATTAAAGAGTTCTCTACCTAAAATGGTCGTGAAGCACCTTGTCGAACCGCAATACAGAAATTGGTGAAAAAATGCAAGCTGTTGGGACAAATTAATGATGTGAAGAATAAAACCCGTGTACGTCGCTCAAGAGCAGCCGAAAATATTGCTGTTGTAGCCGAAAGTGTTGAAGAAAACCCAGGTTTGTCCATTCCTCGTCGTTCTTTGGAATTAGGCATTCCACAAACGTCATTACACCGTATTTTGCATAAAGATTTGGGTCTTAAGGCTTATAAAGTCCAGTTAACACAAGAACTCAAGCCGACCGATCATCAACAACGTCGTGTCTTTGCTGACTGGGTCGTTGAAATGCATGAAAATGTTCCGGAATTCCATCGAAAAATCATCTTGAGAGATGAGGCCCATTTCTACTTCGGTGTCTTCGTCAACAAGCAAAATTGTCGGATCTGGGACTAAGAAAATCCAAGAGTCATTATTGAAAAGCCTCTCTATGCTCAACGTGTGACTGTTCGGTGCAGTTTATGGTCCGGCGGAGCCATTGGTGAATGGATTGCGCTATCGAGAGATGATTAACGATTTTTTTATGGATGGTATTGATCTGGACAACGTTTATTTTCAACAAAACGGCGCTACGTGCCACACAACCAACGAACCCATTGATCTTTTACGGGAGCAACCCCTCTTATTGGAAAACCCTGTACTTATGAATGGGCGGAATATGTAGGCTCCCTTCCAGCGCCCCCTGAGGCGTCGATCAGAGCTCATGTGTTACACCTACACAAGCTCACCGTTGGACTTTTATGAGATTTTTTAGATAGGATCGTGTCGGCACCGCCTCCCACCACACGAAAGCTCCATAAGTCAAACTGGGTCTGATGATCGTATTGTACGATCAGTGGCTTATATACGGTTTCAAGCTTCATTTTTTGTCAAATGTCCTTTTACAGATAAAGGGGGCATTAAAAGCTTTTTTCATTCTTCCCTCGGTGCGCCTTTCCAAGAAAGCTTTGAGTCCAGAATTATGTGGAGGTACTTGACTTCGTTCAATAGGGTTGGTATTTTGGATCTTCTAGAGAACAGAATTAGTTTAACTAACCAAACTCACTCGACATTTTTCGCGGCAGATATTTAATGCATTCCAAACAAACAAAGGGGTTGCACATTTTAACGCATTTGGGCCAAAGTAGTCAAATATTAAATGCAGCTGCATTAAAAACTTAGGAAAAGTCCCGGTTTATACCAAGAAAGCAACTCTAAGTGCACTGAGTTACCTCTCCGCTATTATATTAAAAAGCTCATAATTATTATAAATAACAAGACTTGAAAAAAACTAAAATAAAAAGCGACCTTTTTCATATAAATCGGTTTTTCCCCCGCCATAGGCCAAAACTCCTTGCTCTTTTGTTTTAAAATTAAGAACAAGTGGATTAAAAGTGACAGGCCCACACAAAACAAAAGGCGAGGTGTACTCGTATAATCATTATTTTTTTAACCAGCCCACAACCAAGCACCGATGGTTCGCCACCCGTAGAAAATTGTGCAAACTCCAGTGAGACTTTTGACAAAAGCGGCTTCCTTATTATTTGCGTCCTTTGCTTCTTTTTCTGTCGTGTTTTTTTCTGTTTTTGTTTTTGTTTTTGTTGCCACTCTACTGACAATAATCTAAACTTTTTCTGCACTTAAACGACCAACAAAATGAGGGCGGAGAATGAAAAGCATGAAGCATAAGACAAAAGCCACTTGCAGCAAAACAAACAGCCACTGCACTTGTATGGACAGACATAAAAAGGGTGCTTTTTTGGATAGGGAAAAGCTTAAGTGAGAATAAAACACAGAAAATGGATTTTAACATCCATAAATTTGGCTTTCATTCAGAGATACCAGCAATAATTTTATGGCACTGTTTGAATTTAAGTGCATTTATTTTGGCAGTAAATCGATCCAGACACACCTCGGCCAGCATGTTGAAGGGGTTCGAACACAAGACTTGCCTAGCAACATTGTCATGACTTTTTCTAAGCGTATGTCCTATCCACTGTCGCTTTGTTTTTCGAATTTCAGTCAAGTTGGTTAACTTTTTTTAGCAGGTCCGGGCTGGATATCGTATGGGGGTAAAAAAAATCGCAAAATACGGCGCAGACAGCAGGTGACAATCGTTTACAGACGTTTCGTGACCACCGCGGTTATTTTGCATTTGGTGCAACCATAGAGGAGGACAGATTTGGTATTAGAGTTAGGTAGGTAAGTGAAATGGTTAAAGTACCATTCAGGCACTCCCAAAGTCCCATTTTTATACCATTACGAGAGCTCTAACAGGCACTTATCTACAGCCAGCCAGAGCTGTTGATGTAATACAGAAGGTTGATGGGATTTAGGTTGGCGCACTGCCACAGGCCCATAAGAAGCACCAACGCTTCAAAATAAGCAATTCGATTTATTGAAAATTTATCAAAAATTGTTTCCTCACTGTACAAAAGTATTAAATAAAATTTTGGAACGGTAATAAAGTTTTTCAATATAATTTTCAATGTTGCCTGGGTCGACTCATGTCTAACCAAATTAACTTCAAAGCAACCAAGAACTTTCACTTCGACTATCACAAAAATTATTGCAATATGAATCTAAAGCTCTCCAGCTCTAAACAACAAGAAAAAAACACCCCTTACATGCTGTGACTCTGCCCCGACCACCAGCAGCTACCAAATTCTCATCCATCCGTTTCGGCGCACTTCCAACGTAGACACTCGTGCACTTCCGGCATTTTAACCGCTGGCGATAAAAATAATATACCCCCCGTGCCACCCCTTTTGCTTCTCAACGCAAAGACTTTTGTGCTGATACAGTTAGTGGTTCGGGTAATTCGACACAGTTTTAGTGCGGTCTTAGTTCAGCAGTAGGACGCACGAAAGCTGCTTTTTTTAATTAAAAACGGCAACTGCTCGGCTTACTTCTTCATTTTAACTACTGCCTAAGCTGAGGGTTACCTCAAACAACCTGATCCAGCGCATTCATTCATTGGCTGGCTGCTGTATTGAGTTGTGGTTCTAACTCAACGCTCAAATGCCAGGGATATGGCGAGGTAAACAGCAAAGTGTTAGGGTAGGTGGGCGAAAATTTCTCTACCAATGTACGGAAGTCAGTGCTTTTGGAAAAGTGTATGGAAAATTTCTTTAGTTTTAGGAGAATTGCGCAAGTAGAAAGCAACGCATTCGATAAGTCACTTCAAAGTACACTCTGGCATTTCCGATGACTTTAAGTGGCCGCGTAAGCAACTGCAGCAATGTGCCATAAAATTCAAGAAAAAATTACAAAAAAAAACTAAAAAATTCTACCGCAACAGTCAACTGAAAATGATGTACAATTGAAGATTAAAGTGCATTTTCAATTACTTAGCAAAGGTGTGCAAGTTTTCTTCGTAGCAGCGATGAATCACTTGAATTAAACTCAAGGAAATTGCACACATAAAATGCAGCCGCAATTATACTAACTTTTTGAAATGTTTGAAAAATGTCTAACACCACTTGTGTGACTCCCGATCGATGGCACACAAACCCAATGCACGGAATTTAAAATTAAAATTGAATTTTTTCCCTCTTTTATTTGGCGCATATTTTCTGAAGCCACATACAACGCTTTCACTTGCCAAATTTCAGTTAGCCCAGTTTTTATTTAGAAATATTTTACTTGCATTAAAATCCAAAGCAACTCAATCCAACGGGAACCAATCCAACATTTCCCTTTCCCAATCGATTGTTGCAAGCCATTCAGTTTAATGGAAATGGAATAAATCAAGAGTGAACTGGCTGCACTACATCCACCACAGGCACATGTTTGTAATATATGTGTGTGTGTATGCTCCTTCTTGGCACAAATTTACGAAAACCAGCTGCTATATAAGTTTTGTGCATTACTTTTGTAAATTTAGAAATGTTCAGGGAAATATAATTTTTCCTGCTTGAGGAAATTTGAAAAGGAAAACAAAAGGAATGTGAGAAACCCACTTGAAAAAGCAACTCAATAAAACTGGCAATAAACAACGTGCATGCATTTATCGTTTACGTGGCACATTCGGCTAGATGCAGTTATGGCTGTTTTGAGTAGAAATACAGCTGAAAAAAAAACCTTGGAAAATAGTGGGGCAAATCGATGAGCCGCTACCGGCCATTAATGCAACTCTAGCAACAGGCATAAATAGCGACAATTCAAAAGGCCATTTCAGTTTATAACAAATGGAGAAAGGTGCATTAATTTATATATGCACAGATATATAAGTATATTTGTAAAGTGCATTTGTATGTATAAGGAATTAGGCGTAGCCAGAGGCTCGAAAACATTATGATTTTCAATAATTTTTTTTTTTGCTAGTCAATTGCTTTATTTTACAAAAATAAAAGCAAAGCATTAATCCATCGTGTTTCGACTTAACTTTAGTAAAATTAAAAAAAAAATTAATAATTGTAAAAGTTATCGCTGTTTGTGTGGAACCGGTCTCTCCAGAAGTCCCTTGCGGTGATTATCACAAGTCCTTGGTGATTCATCTTAAAGCAATTGGACAAGAGAAATTAGTTTCATTTTTTTTTTTTTTCAAAACTAACAATATGGCGGCCTCAGGAAATATTTTTCAGATTTTCGAAAAAAAAACCCACAATTAATTGTTTAAAAAAATCAAAATTTTTTAAAAGAAAGTCCTTCGATTAGGCACGCGTTTCGTTTTTCAAAAGCAGAAAAAAAATGTTATTGAATTCTACCAAGCGAGTTTTTAAGTTACAGTGATCACCAGTTCAAAAAAAATATTTTTGAGAAAAACGCATTTAAAGTTTTGCTGCTGCTGCACATTTTGTTATTTGATAGTTGGCAATTCAGCTGTTAATCAGTACAAAAAGTTTTTTGATCGGTTGTGTTTCGTTTGGCGTTCGTTAAAAAATGGAAAATCAAATGGAACATTTTCGTCATATTTTGCTTTTTTAGTTTCGCAAAGAGAAAACCTCATCTAAAGCTCATAAAAAATGGTGTGCTGTTTATGGTGACGAAGCCTTAAAAGAACGGCAGTGTCAAAATTTATTTGCCCAATTTCGTTCTGGTGATTTTTCACTCAAATATGAAAAACGCTCTGGTCGTCCAACTGAAGTTGTTGACGTCCTAATCAAAGCAATAATCGATTCGGATCGGCACACTACAACATGTGAGATTGCAAAGAAGGTTCATTTATCACATAAAAGCATTAAAAATCACTTAAAACTACTTGGCTATGTTCAAACACTCAATAAATGGGTTCCTCCAGAACCGAAAGAAAGGCACTAACAGGTGCGATTTGCTAAAGAAACGTAATGAAAATGACCCATTTTTAAAAGGACTTATAACTGGCGATTCAAACTCGGTTATTTACTACCATACCAAGTAGAAAAGGTGGTGGAACAGGCCGGTTGAACCAACTCAAACAACAGCAAAAGCTGATAATTATCAAAAGAAGGTTTTGTTATCAGTTTGGTGCGATTACAAAGGAATCGTCCACTTTGAACTCTTACCACCCCACCGAACGATCAATTCTGATGTCTACATTGAACAACAAACGAAATTAAATAATGCAGTTGAAGAAAAGCGGCCCGAATTGACAAATCGGAAAAGTATTGTATTCCATCATGACAATGCAAGGCCACACACATCTTTGACCACTCGGCTAAAATTATTGGAGTTTGGTTGGGATGTTTTGCCTCATCCACCTTATAGTCCTAACCTTTCACCATCTGATTACTTTTTGTTTCGATCTTTACAAAATTCTTTGAATGGTAAAATTTCCAATAAGGATTATGATGTCAAATCGTACCTGATTCAGTTTTTTGCTAATAAAAACCAGAAGTTTTAGAACGTGGGATAATGATGCCGGCTGAAAGATAGAAAAAAAAGGTCATTGATCAAAATGGACAATACATTACAGAATAAAATTATTTATTTCCATGAAAAATTGTCTTTAATTTTTTAAAAAAAACTTCGCAATTACTAAGTTGTCAGCCCAATACTTGCTCACGAGCACTCCGGAGCGCCCTAGCGCCTTTTGTTAATTGTTGAATAACTCGAAAAGTATTTGTCGGATTCACTTAAAATTTTCACACAATATTTTTAAAATATTATAATTTAAGAAAATTAAAAAAAAAATCACATTTTTCGAAAATTCTGACTACCCCTAATCCCATAAGTCAAATATGGAATTTTATATGAAATTAAGACAAATATGAGAAATTCTTTTTATTACCTACAAACATTTTCATACTTAGGATACCTGAGTAGGAAATCCATTATGAACATGAAATTTATATTATTTTGGGGAAACCGAAATTCATTATTTTTCCCTAATATGTAAAACTTAATTTCTAAAACTGTTTGCCTAGAAAATTTCTGTTCAGTTCATAAGTTCAGCCATTCGCCGTTGTAGCGTATTTGGTACGATCCGTCATTGCAGAGTATGAGGCCAAACGCACTTCGGAGTACTTTTCTTGCGAAAACTCTTAAGCTCATTTCGTCCGTGCTTTTCTTTGTCCAGCACTCGCAGTCGTAAGACAGCACAGGCAGTATTATTGACTGCTAGAGGCGGAGTTTGCATTCACGTATAAGTTTTCTAGACTTGAGCCATTTTTTATGGGCTGCCATTATTTTGTGTTGTACCTTCTACTCAAATATAAACGAGACGGTATCAATAAAACGGTCCGCGGATGACATATGGCAAAAATTAATTTTTTGTTTTTTGGTAGGACTGTTATAAACTTACATAGCAAATTTCAGCGTGATATGTCACATAGTTTGTTTTCTGTGCTACTGTAAACAAGTCAAGCTCGAGTGTGTTCTTCGAATTTAACGATGGAAATTCAAGTTTAACAAAGAATTTGTTTGAAATTTTGTTATTCCAACAAAATTTCGGCTTCAGCCGCCTTAAAAATAATGCAGACAACCTATGGGGACTCTGCTCTATCGCGTGCACGTGTTTTCCAGTGGTACAAATCGTTCAAAGAGGGCCGTACATCGGTTGAAAACTTGCTTCATGAACGTCGTCCAGCAACATCAGTAAACGACGAAAACATCGGAAAAGTAAAGGAAATTGTGCTTGAAAATCGCACAAATTACAAAATCGGTTAACGCTGAATATTATTTAGACGTTTTAGAGCGTTTGCGCGAGAAAATTCGTCTTAAAAGGAAGGAATTGTGGGACAACAAGTCATGGTTCTTGCATCACGATAATGCACCAGCTCACACATCACGTCTTGTTCGCGATTATTTGAACAAAAATAATGTTAATATCGTTCTGCAAGCACCGTATTCGCCTGATATGGCTCCATGTGACTTTTTCCTGTTTCTCAAGCTCAAGTTGCCACTCCGTGGAAAACATTTTGAGACAATTGAAGTCATAAAAGAGAATTCGAAGAACACACTCGAGCTTGACTTGTTTACAATAGCACAGAAAACAAACTATGTGACATATCACGCTGAAATTTGCCATGTGAGCTTATAACAGTCCTACCAAAAAACAAAAAACTTATTTTTGCCATATGTCATCCGCGGACCATTTTATTGATACCGTCTCGTTCATATTTGAGTAGAAGGTATTGCGTCGTGACTGCTGTTTGCATTTTTTATTAGAATTCCGAGATATTTAAAGTGCTGAACATCCTCAAATGTGTATGCCTCTATTTCGAGGTTTTCAGGATTACGTCTCTCTTTGCTGCGTGAGATCTGCAGATATTTAGTTTTTTCTTTATTTAGTTTTGCCTTTTAAGACCCACTACTTTTGCGCGCCTTTCAATGTTACGAAGTGTTTCAAATAGATACTTTTTGTTCCTCGCCACTATTGCGAAATCGTCAGCAAACGCAATTGTTATTGTTATTAGAAACTGATGTAGAAAGAAATTTCAAAAAACTATTCAATTATGAGTATTAAATTAATTAGTACAAAAAAAAATTATTTCTACAATAATTATTTTTTTTTTTTAATTTTTTAATTCTTGTAAAAATAATTTTTTAATTTTTTTAATTCTTGTAAAAATTTTGTATTTTGTAATTTTTTTTTGCGTGTTATTTTTACAAAAACTAGTATATTTTATTACCTTTCTTAATTTTCTTCAAATAAAAATACTGGATTTTTAATCATTACTTGTTAATTAATTGAGCGCTTTAAAATCTTTGGTTCGGCTTCGGCTGATATTTGCCGAACTACGATACGGCCTTCAAAATCGATGTTCGGTGGCTCTCTACTAATGAGATTCTGTTAATAGAATCGCCATGAATTGTTTACACAATCACGGCATAAAAGAGGAGCTTGTGGTAATTTCTGCATATCTACTTAAATAAAAAAACAAACAACAAATTTATTATAAACATAATTATGAAGCTCTGCCTGGGCTTCACTTGGTGGGTATACCACATTTATCACCGATTACGACGTGGACGAAAAAACTGTCGCACTCGGTCACAATCAAGAAATAGAAGCAGAATTAATTGCCTTAAAAACAATAAACAGTCAGATCACTAAAGTTTTATTAGACACACAAATAATTTCTAGCTGTGCACACGACCTGAATAAATGCAGTGGAAGTATAAATTTATAAGCAAATCGACAAGCGCTTGTCATATGAAACGTATGTATACATATATGTGTGCAAGTATGCCAACAATGGGAGCCATCTGGGAATGCAATTTTTCCATTCAACTATTTTAAATCACTTGTACGAAATGGGGCATAGGCGACCGTCGTTGACGTGTAGGGCTTGTATGTGACTACCATTTGGTTAAGCCCGAGTTCGAGCTGCACTGTACAAATGCTAAAAGCACTAAATAATTAAATAATAAATCAAAAACATTTAACGGCGGTGGTCACTCGGCAGGCAAATCTTCGAGTGCAGATGTGTCAAGAAAATAATTCTCATAGAACCCCATCTGCTATTCAGAGACGTTGTAAAATTTAGAATCACTCCATTTTTAGCAAAGTAAGTTAGGATACACATCAAGTACATTTGAAGTAAAAGATAGATTAAGTTACTAAACTGGGTGCCAATTGAAATTGAAAATGAATTTTGAAATGACGAGCCAAGAAGCACCGAAAGATTTGGTAACTCCTAAAACACTCAGGCTAAAAAGCCCATTGTGTTCGAAACTCTGCAGCGTGAAAGGGTAGATAGTTAAGGAGGAGAGGAGAGAAGAAACAAAATGAAAAAGATAGGATAGAATAGAGAAATAGAGGTAGTTAGACCTGTGAGAATATTCCAGACTCTTTGGTAAATTTGAAAATATCCTGCACTTTGAAAGAACGAATTTTACTCGTTCCCTTCATAACATAGCGTAATTTCAATTTTGCATTAGCCTAAAATTAGACACAGACGACGAAAGATCTATTTTTAAAGCATATGAGGCAATATGAATTCTTTTGAAGTACAAAATATACAGGGTCCGGTCCCTAAATGTTTAGTTTTAAAAATTACTTTTATTCAATGAAAAAATGTGTGATATACAAAATTAAAAATCAATTTACTTTTGCTCTATCTGCCTACCTGCGGCTACAGCGGCCCAAACCATTACCTGTGGCGGGTGCTACCTCCTGGTGGCCAATCGATGACTCAAATTCTCGTATGAATGGTCGGTCAAAGAAACCCTATCGGGAGTTAACGAATTGCTCAATTTGAAAATTTTTCTCCTCAGAAAACACAATGTTCGGAAATCGACCGTTTTCGGACAAGCGAAACAACTCCTTCGCTCTCTCAAGTCTGAGTTGTTGCTGCTTTGGTGTGAGATCATGCGTCTTTTAGAACTTGTAAGACTAGACTTTGCGGTGGATGCTACGGTCAAATATTTTCAGTTTTTTCGCTATTTGATTGTCACTTCGTCAGGGATTTCGATGAAATCACTTCTTCACTTTTTGAACCATTTCACGTGTCGTTGCAGTCTTTTGATGACCACCTCCATGATGTTTCGCGATGCTACCAGTATCATTGTAACGAGTAATGGTGCGACAAATAAAAACTCTATAGTGCGATACACAAACACTTCATTTACGTTAAGGTGCTCGAACTCACCAACAATCATCGGTTGTGATTTTCCAACCAAATATAATGCAATGACACTTTTACGTTTGAAATTCATTACAGATTTTTTTGTTTCGCGTTCACTCTCGGCAAAATGCTTCCTTGGGCTTGTAAACTATACTCTGGATTGTCATTTAGCCAACTAACAGACAGCTTATGCCAGTCCATCAGCTGCGCGAGCGGTCTGAAGTTGGTTACACTTCGAGTGCTGGACCCTGTAGCAGCGTTAGAAGCATAAAAGTTCGGGGTAAACTATACATCAAATTTACTGAGGAACCTAGCTATTAGGAATATGGAAGCAAAGACGGCCGAGTAGTAATGAAAGGTCGAAGGCAAGGGTGAGAGAAAGGATAATACTTTGAGGAACTTTGAAATTAATGAGCACACCCACATCTAGCTTTGTATGGAGGAATAGAAACTGCAAAGTTAAGCAAAAAGCAAAATGCAGAAACGTGTTTTGAATACTTTCCAGCCTACAAATATAACAAAGCCGCATATTATAGCGTAATGCATGCATATAAGTATACACCTTGGTCAAAAAGTTCCCGGAATATTTTCAAAAAATTCAAATTACAATTTTTTTTTCTCACAAGTGATATTATCGCCTCCATCAACTGCAACACACTTACGAACCTTTTAAACCAACTCTCTAAACTTTTCTACAACTCTGTTTTCGGTAAAACCATCAGAGCCGTCTTCGTTCTCCGTAGTGGTTTTTTGACTCGATCAAATAGAAAAAGAATCGCCAGGTTGATATGGTTTATTAAGTGCAAATTTTATTAATTTTATTAAACGTATGAATGCCTGCACCGATACTGTTAGCTCTGTCCTCACTAACGGCTCCAAGATGGAAACGGGAGTCGGAGAAGAGCTTTTCTCTAAAACAGCCAATTTATCTATTTTCTTAAAACTGCCGAATACTGCTAGTGTTTTTCAGGGAGAAGTCTTTGCGATCCTGTAGGCATGCAAAATGCTTAAGGAACGCGGGAGCGAGGGAGATATTAAGATTTTTTCCGATAGTCAAGCCACGACCGAAGGCTCTGACGACGCCATGTTGCAGATCCAAACTAGTCAACTCCTGTAAGGAGGAGATCATATCCCTTGCGGGTGCAGGTAACATCTCTCTGATTTATATTCCAGGACATAGGAACATAGAGGGAAATGAAATTGCGCATGAGCTTGCCAGGAAGAGGAATGTATTGGTGTTAGAGACCTCCTATCCGCTTATCCGCAACCCCCTTACTGTTGTTGAAGGATAATTGCACAACTTAAGTCTCAGGAAAGCGCAGAAAGATTCTTCCTTTTTGGCGGATTGCCTCAGGCAAATGTCTCATAACGCCCGAATAACAGTCCTTATTAAATGTACGACTCTCCGCCAAAAATTCGTGGTGTATAATACTATAAAAACCGTTAGCTGTGCTTTCTTTTTAACGGAAATGACGTGGTTTTTTTTGGTCGTGGTCCATTGGGAGCTCTCCACTTATTCGCTTGATCTCTGACTTGCGTGTCGTACTCATAAACCCACGACTCGTATCCATTAATGATGCATTTGATGAATGTTGGGTCGAATTCAGCCATGGAAATCACGTCGTAGGTGATAATATTGCGGTCACTTTTTTGCACCACTTAGAGTGTCACCTCGTGGTTGTTCCGGAAACTTTTTGTTCAAGATGGTATTTGTATTGCGTCGTGAAAAGAAATACACAATGTACTTACATATACAGGGTGGTTAGTGGTTTCTTTTATAAATTAAAAAAAAGATGAACAAAGGAATTTTTTTTCGATACATCATTTTTAATCTGGAAGAACAAACTTTCCAATTATTTATGGAACACGATTTCGTACAAGTGGGTGCTGTAGGGCAACCAATTAACCCAGTTTCCCAACATCTTGGTCATATCTTCTAGCTCTATCTCACGAATGGCTTGATTGATATTCGCCTGAAAGATCTAAATCGCTGATGAATTCTCCGCATAATATCTGATCTGCACAGCACCCCTAACAAAAGTCAAATCGCAGCTCCAAGGTAGCCAACTAACATCGTCAAGATGGCTGATAAAGCGATTATCGCAGTTAGCTGGCAAGAGATCATTGCTGCATAGACTGTGCGGCACTTCGCGCTATTCCGCCGAAACCAAAGATCGGCCAGGGTACATGTCTTTCATTTCCGGTCATCAAACTTATTTATCATACCTCTGTGGAGCTTAACGTTAACCAAAATGGTGTCTCCAGAAGCGTTTTCAAAAAAAAAAAAGGAACCAATGATGCAACCGCTCCAAAATACGCACCAAACTGTCTCTCTCTGTGGATGTACTGGCTTCTTGACAATCTCATACGGAGTTTCCCATAACAAGATATTGCAGTTTTGCTTGTTAATATAGCCGTCGGATGAAAATGTGCAGCTTCTGAAGATATTATTTGATTTCTCTTCACTTTGGAAGTTTGCAATATTTCCTAACGTTGCTCAACCCTAAAGCACTTCATTCCCTTCCGAAAAGATAAAATACTGACTTTCTGTCGAAATTTCAAGCGGGAAGGAACTTTCGCCGTCACAATAACATAACATAACATAACATAACATAACATAACATAACATAACATAACATAACATAACATAACATAACATAACATAACATAACATAACATAACATAACATAACATAACATAACATAACATAACATAACATAACATAACATAACATAACATAACATAACATAACATAACATAACATAACATAACATAACATAACATAACATAACATAACATAACATAACATAACATAACATAACATAACATAACATAACATAACATAACATAACATAACATAACATAACATAACATAACATAACATAACATAACATAACATAACATAACATAACATAACACAATTAAAAAACACCATTCTATGAACCACCCTGTGTACGCATATAATTTTTAGAAATGTAGAAAAAAACCAACACACAAAATTACTTACATTATAAAGGTTGTGTGTTTTTGAAGAAAGAATGTGAGGAGGAAAATTACACAAATTAAAATGCCACTGCAAGCTCGTGCATGCATTTATGTTAGAAATATGTGCAAAAAATTGGGATCACCTACTTAAACACACAAGAAAAGTTTACGATTATGAATTTGTACAAATACCAAAGAAAACATTCCGGCAGAGCGGGAAACGTGAGATGAGAAAATCATAAAACTACTTTCAATTTCTTTTTCAAATACCAAAATGAGCTTAAATACTTTTAAGTGCCGTAAACATACAAAGTAGGCAGTAAACACCTCATCTTTCAGCTGCGCAAATATCAGACAGCATGAAACGATAAAAATATAACTGCAACAAATAACCGCAAAATTCCACAAACAAGCAAAATCTTAGACCTTAAATGCATTTGACATTTTCTCCACTAACAGAGATGTAAAAACGCCAATTAGACTGCACACACCTAAGCACAGCTCAAGCAAAGTCAGTCGGTATTTTGAGTGCCGAAAAGCGACAAACAGTCAAAAGTGATTATTGGCGAAAATAGCAAATAGCAAAAGTTTTCTGCCAAACAAACCACAGATTGTGCCAAAGCATAGAGCGCAGCGATAGCAGCCGTATGAAGTGGGCCTGAGGCGGCAGTTGTCAGCATCAGCTTAACAGAGGTTTGTGTGCCTGTGAGGCGTTGTTTGTTTGTATGCGGCTGCACGACGCATTGACATTAATTGCTTGTGAAACATTTGCCATTAGACGCAGTTGAACTACTTTTCATGCGAAGCACGAAGAAAATATGAATTTGTGCAAAACGAAAAACAAACGAAACAAACAAAACTTACCATACATGCATTGCTTCGTGGGCATGGATAGGAGGAGACTTTGAAAATTGGTTGCCTTGTAAAATAGTAGAAATTTCATGGATTGTAACTCAATTAGTAGCGGTGGGGCACGATTTGAACCGCAAGAAATAGTTGAAGTCACTCACTCCAACTTCTGAAGAGTCAAGCAAATTGTATGTAAAAAATTTAATAAAATAAATTACGGAAAACAATATATTGAAATAAAAACTTTACTTTAATTACAAATATGTACATATGTGGAGATCGAGCAAACATCATTTTTGGAGTCGCAACAAACTTCGGCTAATTTAAACATTGTTCAGCCGAGATCGAACTTAAAGCTGTGCAGAAAAATTATTTAATATTAAAATTAAAAAAAAAAAATGTGTAAATGCTCTAAACTATTTTATATATATTTATTCCTTCCGCTCCATAGTAGAGCACAGGGCCACATTTTTGATGGACTCCAAGTATCCAGTTCTCGTATTTTTATTTTGCGACTGGTCAACCATACACAGCCAAAAATTCACGAGGGTTGCTTCTAATTGCGGTCGAAATATCCACAGAAAAATAATTGCAAAATAAAACGAACAAACTTTGTTGTTCTAAGTTTTACTAAACCTACCGCTCACAGATAAAAATACGAAAACTGAAATTTTTTTACACACATTTTTTGTTTTTTTTTTATATCACTGGGGAGTGATTAGCTGCATTTGATGGCTGTGTGACGCTGAATCCGAATTCGACTCCAAAAATTTTTGATCCAGTCAGAGTTTTGAGAAAATTTGAATGAAAAAATACTCGAAGCTTGATGTGCTTGAAAAAAATTTTTATTTAATTTTTTAGGAGGAAGTTGAAACCTCCAAATAAGTGCTTGCAGCGTTGATATATAAGTAGCACAAACACCCAGGTTAACATATTTTATCCGAGTAGGAAGTAAAAAAGGGCTCAGAGAAATACTCTGAATCCGTGAAGGCGGCACACAAGATCTTTCAGGTCGTTGTGCTGAATCCCCTGATAATAATAAAAATATAATAATAATATACCAAAAACCATCCAAACCATCCAAATCCAAGTCTCTAAGTGTGTATAAGAATTAGACAAATTTTCATCAAACATTCACATTTTTATGAGAATTTTTTTTTTAATTTGGGTTCGCAGTTTTTTTCCTTCCCCTTGTGTACTCCACTCGAGAGCACAGCGCCGCGTTTCGTTAATCTATTTTGATTTCTGACAGAGTAGGTGATTAACCTGCCGCTATTAGTCCTAAGTAGTGGAAATTCCCACCTGTCGTTGCATAGGAACAACGCCCTCTTACTGCTTAGAGCGGCATCTGTGTGTCAAATTTTTCCCGTAGAAGGATCACACAGATGGCTGAGGACTTCGCTACATTTGGTGTGTCTGCACTATTACCACGCAGTTTTATAGCTTATTAAGTTTCAGAACACTAAAATGAAAATTGGAAGTCGCTGAAATTTTTTCTTGATTTTTCATAAAATATTTTCTATGACGATTTTTCGCATTTCAAATTCGCAAAATTTAATTGTTTTCCACTATTTTGTATACTTGGCTTGTTGAAAGAACCATCAGAAGGAATAAGTTTTACCGCCCCAAAGTAACAGTATAAAATAATGGGAAATACCTTTCATGAGGAAGAAAATTTGAGACCCAAATACCCTTAAACTACGTCAGCATTAGTGCATTTTAAATAAGTGGTAAAATTTTAGAAAAATAATTTAACAATACAAATACAGCGGCCCAAAAATAGTATATACAATGAACAAATAGAATTCTTCTAGTTAGTTTATACCTAATTTGGAGCTTACTAATTTATGTTGGATCTCCCTTTGACTATAACTTGTTGAAGTCGTCGAGGCATCGACTTGATTAAGTTTTTTATAATATAGGGTGGGCCATGTAAAATTTGCTTTTTGAGTCGGCTATAAAAAAAAAAAACTGATCAATATTTTTTCAAACTTTTTTTTTTATTTTGAAGATTGAACATTGCCATTTATGAATAAAAAATAATCTCGTTCAAATGACTGCCACGGCTGGCTTTACAGTAGGCCATTCGATCAACCCAATTTTTAAGCACATTTTCGATTGTTTGGGCTCCAATTTCATGAATGGCAACTTCGATTTCGTGTTTTAAAGCATCAATCGTCTCTGGATGGTTCGCTTAGCATTTGTCCTGAACGGCTCCCCACAAAAAATAGTCCAACGGGCTTAAATCACAGCTCCGAGGCGACCAATTGATATCGGAATTTCGGCTGATTATTCGGTTTTCAAAAACGGTAGCCAAAAATTCGAGTGTAACTTTGGCAGTGTGACAAGTTGCAGCGTCCTGTTGGAAAAGGCGAGAAAAGACGAGAACCTTCTTTACAACATTGCAACTTGTGATGAAACGTGGTATTTCCAACACAAACCTGAAACTAAGCGTTAAAGTACCGAATGGAAGGCCCCAGACGAGACCCAAAAAATCGCGTTTGGTGAAGTCAAAAATCAAGTCGAGATTCATTTGTTTTTACGATTCCAAGGAAATTGTCCACAAAGAGTTCGTGCCAAATCGTCAATGCAATTTTCTGTCTTAGCGTTTTGCGGTGTTTGTTGCATCGCATTCGCCAAATTCGCCTGAATATGAAAGATTTGAAGCCATTAAAAGTTGATAAAAAATGAACAAAAATAAAAAGCCAAACCAAAAAAAGAAATCCTAAAGATAATGAAAAATTATAAACTGCCTTGCCGTAGACACATGCGGCCCATTGTCCATTGACGCGGTTCCTTTGTGAATGTAAAACTAAATTTTACGTTTCGCGGCCGTTGCCAATTAGTTAGTTTGATGTTATAAATTATTTCGTTACGTTGAAAATCATTTATGTGCTGGAATACATTCGAGTGAGGCTATTAAATAGTCACGCGTGACAGTTTTAAATGCGCGCATTTACTCAACTGACAGTTGTATGCAAATGAGAATCAAACGCCATGTCGAGTGTCAATTAATTGTTATGAATCGTCATTGGTTTGCAATAAATTTTAAATTGATTTAAAGCGTTTGTAGAAATTCAGCTGTCAACTACAGTGTACAATCACGTTTTTTATGTGTGCAGCGCAATAGTATTTTTTACGTTTGTTTGCTTCTGACTGAATCTCAAATAACCGAGCGACCAAAATGTGGTTTTGCATGCTAATGTCACAAAAAAATATCGAAATGATACAAATTCGTATTAATAATAATAACACCAGCTAAATGAGTGAGATTAAACAAGCCAATACTTTGTGTACTACTTATAAGTGTGTAAAGGGTGCGCCATTGGCTGGTTTTATAAATTATTTTGTCATCGTCAGCTTCTTGCTGCTCTTCGAAATTAGTCGGTTAACCCTTAACTGGTATCGTGGGGGCCGCGCAGACCCCACGCGTTTTATTTTTTTGAATTTCTTAAAAACTACGCATAGTACGCGGCTGCCATTTTGAGTAATCTCATTACGTCGCGACACGCGGCGGGTGTCGGACGTTCGGCGCTGACGCTTTTACCAGAGCGGAGCTACGTACGTTTCGGGGGCCGTGCGGACCCCACTATACCCCCACTAAACGTTGAAATACTTATGTTTTAGTTTATTTTTTCAAAGTTGATTTTATAAGAAATAAGAAAACATACATATGTTAGCTAAAGACTTTCGAAATAATAGTTTTTTTTATTTTTATAGTGGTAAGAAAAAAATACCAAAAAATTGTCCAAATTTTGTGATCTCTTGTAGTAAATAAGTTAAAAGAAGTATATGAATAAAAACTTATTAATTTCATAAAACAAGCTTGTTATTTGTCCTATCAAAATAATTCTTGAAAAAATTGTAGACATTTGTCTCCTAGAATCTAGTTTTAATTGGGGGCCGCGCGGCCCCCACGATACTAGTTTCGTTAGTAAAATTTACGATACCAGTTAAGGGTTAATGTAAGACAAATCTTAACAGTGTTGCAAAATACAGCAAGGTTTGTCTTTTTTTGGTGATTGAGAACACACACGGTATTGTAGAAAGCGAGTTGGCTTCTACACTAGCTAATGAAGGCTCTGCAAGTATACCACTGGGCCCTGAACCCTTCCTAGGCGTCAATTCTGCATCGATTCAACTATAAATTGATGACTTCATGATGTCTACCCATAGAAGACGTTGGTCTGAGTTAGGCTCCTGCGCAATAGCCAAGTGCTTTGTGAAAGAACCAAACAGGAAACTAGTGACCCTTCTCCTAGAACTTAGTAGGCAGAACTTAAGGGTATTGGTGGGTGTACTCACAGGGCCCAACACCCGTGGTCAGCGTATGGATATCATGGGAATCATTGGCGACCCAATATGCTTATACTGCCGTGAGAATAAGTACTCCGCAAAGCATTTTCTCTGTAGCTGTCCGGCGTTTTCTAGAATCAGACTTAGGCGATTGGGGTGCGATGTTCTAAGTATGGATAAACTTTATACGCTTTCCCTTCCGAACCTCTTAAGATTCATCAATGAATCCAAAAGATTCGCGAAAGAGTGACCTCAAACCAATTTTTCAGTCTTACCATCCATATAATATCTATCCTGTCTCTCTATTCTTTCCACTGTAGTCTATCCGGGTGTAGTATAATGGTCTTCCTGACTGAGTGCTTGGACTTTTGCAACCCCACACAAACCTAATCTTATCTGCTTTTCGTAAGGTATGGACAATCCGGTTCCATTTTCGGCGTTTTATTTACGAGGTTTGTTTTTCAGTAGACCTCTAGGTTCAAAATTATGTTTGGCCAAAATTTCAACCTATTCTGCTGCGTAGGCATTTGCTCATAAATAGATCCGTTTAAGATCCTTAATTGGTTTGAAAATTCTTATTTTAGTGTTGAAAATTCTCATTTCAGTATTTTGATTGATGCACAACGGTTTCCAGATTGATCGCAACTTGCGAACTCCTCCGTCTTTGGATACAACACTTCCCTGGTGATCGGAAAACTGCACGTGATTGAAAAGAAGATAATGCTCCCGCAGAGTGCGACAGTTGGACAGTGGCGAATTAGCGCCATTATTATTAATTTTTTTTTTTAATATGGCAACTCTAATATGCATGCTTATTCTGTTCTCCTTGCGTATTTCTCGGAATTTCGGACATATCTCTCTATCCGCAAAATGGAATCTGAGGACCGTGCCAGGGCATTAGGCAGGATTGGACCGAAACGGGTACCTCTGTCTTCACTGACGGCTCCAAGATGGAATCGGGAGTCGGAGCAGGGACTTTCTCTAAATCAGCCAATTTATCCATTTTCTTAAAATTGCCGAAAACTGCTAGTGTTTCTCAGGCACAAGGGAACGGAGAAACGAGTGAGATGTTTAGCCGATAGTTAAGCCGCGATTAAGGCTCTGACGACGTCTTGGTGCAGATTCAAATTACTCAACTCATGTTAGGAGTCTGTAAGAAGTAGATCAAATCTCTTCGGTGTGCAAGTAACACTTCTCTAATCTGGGTTCCAGGACATAGGAAAATAGAGCAAAATGAAATTGCTGATAAGCTTGCCAGGAAGGGGTCGACTGAATTGGTCTCAGAGCTCGTACTCAGTCTTCAGCATGCCCTTGACTGTTGCTAAAGGGGAATTGCACAACTTATTTCTCAGGAAAGCGCAGAAAAGTTGGACCTCTATTTTGTCATGTGCTACTTCAAAAACTCTTTGGCTCCAGTACAATAGACGGAGGTCTCAGAAAGTTCTAGGGACTCCACGCCAATCAATTACCAAACTCATAGCTGTATTTACCGGTCATTGGACGATCGGCACACACGCGGAAAAGGTAGGTTTGTCATTTACCTCACATTTCAGAAGCTGTGGGGACCTTTCAGAGAAGGAAACTGTTGAGCACTTTCTCCGTACATGTCCGGATTTGGCGATTAAGGTGCTCCTTTCTTCGACAGCCTGTGGCAGTGCGTCAACCTAAATCCTATCAATCTTCTCCATTGCATCAACAGCTCTGGCTGGTTGTAGTTATCTGCCTATTGGAGGTCTCGTAATGGTATCAAAACGGCGCTTCAGTGCTACTTGAAGCGTGCCAGAGTGGTACTTCAACCATTTCTTCTACCGACCTACCAACCTTGAGGCAGCAACAGTTTCTAGCTTTTGGGACAAAATATTTTTTAAAGTCCGCAGTCGAAAGAATCACAACCACGAACCGCTTCGTGCTCTCAGTAAATTTGACAAATCAGCTGATTTGCTGGTGTAATAATAAAATATTTGTATTCATTTTATTGTGGCGGCCACCGTAGCCAAATGGGTTGGGCGTAACTAATCGAATCTCGCTGAAACCAAATTAATAAAAACATTTTTCTAATAGCGGTCGCCCCTCGGCCGGCAATGGCAAACTTCCGAGTGTATTGCTGCCATGAAAAAAACCTCCTCATAAAAATAGGTATCTGTCGTTCGGAGTCGGCTTGAAACTGTAGGCCCTTCCATTTGTGGAACAACATCAAGAGTAAGAGCTCGCCAGACACCTAACAGAAGTGTATTTATTTTTTATATTTTTTGTTCATTTTATTGTTGCAGTGTTTTTCATTTTTATGGTTATTCACGAGCAAATCCCACCTACAACTCCGTTCTCCTTCTTGTTTATTTATTGTCATTTCGCAGCCGGAATTACTCTCCGGTTGTCGCAATGTTGTAATCCATCATTACTGTTCACAGTCAGCTTTGTACGTAATGGTGTAAGTTTTTCACACTTAAATAAACCTAAGAACTGGCAAGTCGAACAGCTCCATTTTTATCCCAGGTTTATTTTTATCCCAGTATTTATTTTTTATATTTTTTTAATACTGCTGAAAATGTAATTTCGGTTACAGAGCCACAATTGCCGGCATTTTTATTGGCTGAAAATGACGATGTGAATTTTTGCGATATTTGGTTTAAACAGAAAAGCGCACAGTGAAACGATAGATAATCAGGCGCTATTTTTTGCAGCAGCATCTGTGAAGTTAATTGCCTGTGCTGGACTTACATATAAACTTTTTTCGCTGTAAGACCGGTTTTATAAAGATAATCCAGAAATTAGCCAAACCCCAGATCATTCATGAAATAGAGCCGGAAATTGTTAAAAAGGCATTTAAAACTAGAGTTGTCAGCATTGTTACTGCAGTCCCCACTGAGGCAGTCATTTAAATGAAGTTACATGCCGCCAGTAACAGAAAGTCTCCCTCTTTGTAATAAAGCAAAGATTATTGAAAAATATTTAATGGTGCATTTCCAAAACTAAACCAGCCAGTATAACACCCTTTAAATATTCTCGTATACTCTTATAACAACAAAAAGTATCACTTGTTGTGTTGCTGTGTGGGTGTAACTGCGCGTTCGTGCACTCTTCTGTGGTTGCACTTTGGCTGTTGGCAGGCGCTCAAGTATCCGATTGCTACTTATGTCATTACTGACATTTGACACCTTTGCACCCAAGTTAATACTTGCGGTATGTATGTTTTGGTAATCCTCTCCCACACTTTCTGATTTCATCACATAAAATGACTTTGGCATGTCACCAAATGTCTAGCCGCGGTATGTACCTTAGCTACTGATAAAATTTTGAAAAATTTAACTACGTATGCGCACTATGTTACAAAGAAAATAATTACCCCAAGCTGAGTAAGTTCATATGCATGTGAAAAAGTTAATTGACGAACTTAAGAGGATGTAATTCATACTCTCTCTCTAGTTTTTGTCAAATTATTCACCTTGCGAGATTCTTACTGGACTAATAAAGAAGGCCTGCGTCATGCTTTTCCGATACTGTGAGGAAGCAATTACCAACTTGAGTGTTACACAGGATTACGGGTGCTAACATTTATCGAGTAGGAAGTAATTGACTTAGGGCACGACTTAATTTTACTCACTAAATAAGTATTTCAACTATAAAAGTAAGAAGAAGAAGTCCTCAAAAATGCAAGTATTGTACATAAATTGAAGTTTAGATTGAGCGAAATTCTCTATACATAGTTCAAATATTTTATATGTATTTATTATTCATTTAATTATAATAAAATTTATGATCCGCTGGATACGAAAGCGTTATTCATCGTTAAATATGACTTGGGGGACGAGTGTCGGCATATAGTCGCTCAAGCCGTTTTACCGCTCCGGACGCGTAGTTCGTAGCTGCAAGGCTCGCGACGTCTGTCGCTCTGAGCGATAAGATATCCATAGGTATAGTAAAAGAGTCTCGTTTTCATTCAAAGACACTAATGCTGAAAACAGTGAATGTCGTACGCAGTCCCTTACACCGTACGCAGCCCTTAACGAGCACAAAGACTCATCCCGTGAGAACAACTGCGTTCTTTTAATTACATATTGGTTGTATCTTCACAATGTTGCCATTGATATTTTTGCTTACACACTTTTTCACATATCTGCGTTATCAGTCACAATTTTTCATTGTTTAATAAACCAAAGCCAAAAACCAACAAATGCAAATAGTTCATTTATCTATAATTAACATTATTCAACAGTGTTTTTAAGTTATTTTAATAAAAATTATAATTTTTCTAAGTTTATTTTGTAAATGGTTTCGAAATGTATGCTTGGCAACACTGTGTGGTGAGAGAGCAATCAGCTGACAGGGTTCTACAGGATTTTTCAAAAATCGTGAAATAAAATCTACGATACTACGATACGGAAGGAAGGAATTTTTCATTTACATGGGGTTCTCATTAGTTTGATCGTAACAGCTGACAGCTGACTTACGATGTGAGACGACGGTAGAGTCAGAAGGAATTTCAGTTCTTCGATTCCGTCTCTCAGTGTCACTGCCAGAGGAACCAGCAGGCTTTTTATATATTTTATATTTTATCCTACGCACGATGGCTAAGCGATCTAGAGATGATACGTTATATAGTGACAGTTCTGACGAATATTACTTTGAATCTGATAAGACGGAAGATGACGGCATTACTTTGTCAAATGGAAGTGAAATCCGTGTAATAAGGAATCCACTCAGGCATTTCTAGATTAGCAGTGATAGCTGTTTGTTTATAATTATTTTTTGATTTTATGAAACATTTTTCTTGAGTTAAATAAAGCCTTAGTTTTAATAACGTTCAACGTATTTATTTTCGTTACCTCGCACTCCAATACCTCTCGTCCTCAGCGACGCTCGCTCGTCGAGTGGCTCCGTCCCCAAACTGTTAATATTGAGTTCAATCAAATCACAAAAATACATATTTACCTTTTCTGAGTTATGTAAATAACTGAGTATAAAAAAAGCCGAGTTACATACCTAAGTCATCAAATGAATTAACGATTTAATCAAAAGTCAAATACAAAATAAAGTATAAAATAATGAATTCGAAAACGCCACTCTTACATAGCCGATACATGATAAATAGTTCAGTTTTTGGGTTTTAGTTCCAAATTCGAAAATGAATTCACCTTAATATAGTACTTTGTATTATACAATATTTTTCTCGTTTCGAAATATAAAAAAGCTAATTTTTTTCTTTCTGGTTGCGATACAGTGATTTTTAAATACATAGAGTAGGGTCGCGGCACTTAAAGGCCTGTTCCGCATTTCGTTTTCGATAAGTTTGATGAAACTCGAAATGAAAAAATGTTCTTTATTTTGATTTTGCTTTTATTTTTTTATTCGAAAGGTGTTACTCTTGGAGCTTTTGGAATAATGCTCAATATTTTGATACTAAATGTTTTTTAGACTCGTTTTCTTCGTTGCCTCAGTGTCAAGTCTGTAAAAGTACTATTTTCAATTTTGGAACTAAGCCATTTTTTTGAAGGTTGAGAAAAGAAGTCCATTATTTTTGCGTAAAATTGTTACACAAATAGCTTAAAACTGTTTTATAGTCGATTTTTGGCTCCTGGGCGATGCTGCGACTACTAAATTGCCGGTCACCCTCCATTATTTCTGTGATTTTATCGACATTTTTGTTAACGTCAAAAATGCCTGAATGAATCGACGAAACCAAAATTGAACATATTTAGCTTTTACAGTATCGGCACCATAAATACCATTTACAATTTCTGCAGCTTGGCTTGCATTTTCGCCTTTGTCAAAGAAAAACTGAGAAAGGTACCGAAATTTCTCTTTGTTGACTTCCATTGTTAACACCCTGTAACTCACAACTGAATGGAATAAACCAAAAACAGGAGAAGCATTTTTTTTTGTATGAATTGTCACCTTGACAACGAGCATTAACTTTAAATTGTTTGATAAATACTCTGCGAGATATCGACCAGCACAGCCATCTACCAAAAAATGGAATATTTCGAAGCTTAAATTATGTTTTCCCATATTTTCTTCAATAGTTTAAATAAAATGCGAAATTTGATTAAATTTGTATGAGCTTAAAATTCTTTCGGGTCGTTATATCGCTCGCTTGTTCAGAGAATGCCATAACTGAAAATATCAAATATTCAATAAAACGCATTTAAAGTTTTTAGAGACAGATTTTCAGGTAACAAAATATTGTTAATAGATATTGCAACGAATTCTGTACATAAAAGATGAACTGATGGACTTTTCCGCATATTTGACTAAACATTTTTTGGGTTTTGACGTTCTTACAGCAAACGAGCGATATAATCAGAAAGCAACTCATCCAAATAATACAATACATATATATTTATGTATCCATACATTTCTACAAATACAATAAATTTAGTTTATTTTCGATTTGAATTGCTAATTAGTATACAATAACTTTTTTGTCTTATATGAAACCAAATATTTTTGTTATTAAAACAAAGGCTTCATTTATAGGAAAAAGTCAACACGAACACCACAGCTTGGAGGAGTTGCTCACCCAAATACCTAACAATGTGTGTACGCGCCAATTTCATACAAGTTGTGGCTATTAAATAACAAAAGGGACGCTATAAAACATTTTATTTTGATTTCAAATACTCCTTAGCCCGCGCTTTATTGTCTAGATTAGTTTCCGAAGAAGTTGGGCGTAAGGCGAAAAGTCGTTAAACGACTTAAACGTTTGTACAGCTCCATAACAATTCAGTCAGATCGGCAACAAAGCAGAAAGGAACAGATTATGTAGCTGAAAAAAGAGCATTAAAAATGCGATTAAATACGGCAGTCATAAATTTTCAATTTGACTTAGTTTTAAATCAAAAAAATTATAATATTTAAATGGAAAAATTCTAAGAAAATGAACCGTCGCGTCTCGTATTCGTCAGTAGGATTGTCGGGTTGCAACGAGTCGAATTTTGTCAGTGAGGCAATTCATTTGTATGGCAGTTAATTTTTCAGTACAAGTAGAGCGCCGCTGTTCCCTGGGTCACTTGACATCTGCTTCTTGAAAGCTGGTCCTTCGGTCAAGTGGGCGAGCGTTGGGCAAGAACACTAACGTTAAATCACAAATCAAATCAAAGCTAATCCGAAGTCATTTTGGAATTTTGTAAAATCTAAAGAGTCGAGTACGAGTATACCTGCTTCGATAATGTTGGATAATAAATTAGCAAATACACCTGCTGAAGTATCTAACTTATTTGCTGATTTTTTTATGTCTAATTATGTTTCAGTTGATGAGATATCCCCTGACTTTTCATCCGAGATATCCTCATCTCTAAATTTTGGCAATCTACACATCTCATTTGATAAAAAGTTCACAAGAGGGTGCTTTCTCTCAAGCCGTCGTCACATACAGATGCTGATGGTCTTTCAGCTATTTTGCTTAAGAAATGTCCAGCGTTAGTAATTCTTCTAGAGATTATTTTTAATAAATAATGCACTTTTTTAAATGATTGGAAGTTTACAATCATTACACCTTTTTTAAAAAGTGGAAGAAAAAATGATGTTCCGATTTTCAAGCTATAAATCATCTCTAAACTGTTTGAATGCATTGTAAAGGACAAATTTTATTTTGCGGTTAAGTCTTTAATTAACTCACACCAGCATGGTTTTGTAATTGGCCATTCCACAGCTACTAATCTTGCTGTTTCTAGCGAATTTTGTATTTCATCGTTTTTTAAAGGGCTCCAAATTGATTGCGTCTACACTGGCTTCTCTAAGGCATTTGACAAAGTGTCGCACGAGATTTTAGTAAACAAGTTGGCTTGCTTGGGCTTTTACTCCACCTTTCTGCAATTAACTTAAGTCATATTTGACGGACAGACGGTGTGTGGTAAAAATTGATGGAGTTTCATCGAACCATTTTGTCGCCACTTCAGGTGTCCCCCAAGGGAGCATCTTAAGGGCCACTTCTTTATGTAATTTTTATCAATGATATAAGCAAATGTTTTTCTAATCTCTCGCTCATCGCGGATGATTTCAAAATCTTCTCATCTGTTAACGACTCAGTGGATGCTCAGAAGCTTCAACTCAACTTGATCAATCTTCATAGTTGGTGTAAAAGATCGCCTCTGTCTTTAAATATTAAAACTTGTTTTCATTTACCATTTTCGAGGCATTTTTAGCACATCCTACACCATTTCAAATGATGCACTACAAAGTGTGACAGAGTTTAAGGATCTTGGAGTATTATTCGATACAAAATTTTCCTTCAGTGGTCACATTAATTTTATTCTTTCAAAATCGTATTCCGTTGTAGGCTTCATCCGTTGCAATACAACTAAATTTTCTGACCCGTATACCAATAAACTGATGTTTACGTCTCTCGTTCGTTCTCTGGAGTACGCTGTTATCATTTGGAGACGTTACGTCCAACTCTCGATTAATGGAATAGAACGCATTCAAACAATTTTTCTTAAGCAAGCATTACGTTCGCTCCCATTTGCGTCGCTTGTTCCATCCTATAATTCTCGGCTAAAGCTAATTAATCTAGAATCTCTTAAAAAGAGAAGGAAAGTCTTTACACTTTCGTTTATTTTCAATGTTGTTAATGGCATCGTCAACTGTTCAGATCTACTTGAGCGGATAAGCTGTTAATGTTCCCCAAAGAAGTCTTTGTAATTTTTACCTTTTTTTATGGGGAAAACTTTAAGAATAAATTTGCGAGTAATGTACTTATAATTCATTATGTAATACCAGTCTGCTTGATTTTACATTGTCCAGATCTAATTTTGTAAAAAATTTAAATTTAGTCACTTAATATTATATTGTATTTATATTGATTGCTAATATTATAGTTGCCAAATTTGGCTAGCTTTTCTTTACATTTGTGTCTAGTCTGTAAGGTAATTCGTACTCTAGATTATTAAGATATTTAAATAAAATTACCATGCGCGGATCGGAAGTAGTCCACTGAGCTTCTAAGTCCCATAAAACCTTAATAATTATAGGGTTGTTAACTGGTCACGGTCTGATGAGTATGCATTAGCTACCACTTTTGAAGTAATTATTTAAGGGGCATTGTGACGTTGAACACTTCAGTACCTGCTTCTCAGCTTTACTACTTGCAGGAGGCTAAGATTAAGTCTCTTTGGCTTCCGGTATTTTAGTAGGTCTGAGGAGCTAGCGGGCTTGAATGTGCATAATAGCCGTCTGCGGAGTTTTATTATTAGCGCGCAGCGTTTCTTATAGTCGTAACTTTTCACCGCTCAAACTTATCAGGCTATGACAGTCACTTTTTATTACAATAGTACCATAATATCGGAAATTTTTAAGTAAACACTGTTATTTTGCCCCAAATTTCAAAATGGGTGGACATAGTGAAAATAATTCGAAGTCTCAAATCTTGTAAGCAATTTAAAAAAATTCAACAAATTTTCGATATTAATAAATTTTCATAATTAAATTTAGTAATTAACGCTGACTGCGCTTAACTTGCATACAGCCATAAGATCTATACAAAAAAATTTCATAAATTTGTTCAATTATTTTTAAAATTTTATACAATATATATATATACATATATAGATATACCGCAATTCTAACTGCAATTTAACCTTTTTCCCTACAAATTAATACTAAAAAGTTAAATATCGAATACAGCGAATTTACATATTTGCCTTCCCTTTTTTGAAGATTTTAAAAGCTCGTTACAATTCATAAGAAATTTTCGGAATTATGTCACTTTAGAGTGTTGTGCCCCAAACGAGATTCATTGCATGTCCCCACCTCCTGCTGAAAATTTAAAAGGCAAATGCTAGCACCAAAAATGCAGGCACTAAAAACTTTTCGAACCCCTAATTGCAATCGACGGTGGCTCAAAAAACTTTTTAGTCATACAAATACACTCCTATAGATGTTTTTTTTTTCTCCTTCAGAGTAAACAAAAACAAAACTTTTTGTTGAGGATGCAAAAATTACAACATTTGTCACGATTTTGCTGCCTATTCGCATACAATTTTGTTAAATAGCAAATTCAAGAGGAAGCATAACAACCACTAAAACAACAAACAAAAACACAGCTGAAAGCTATTCAAAAATATACGAGATACGAGTATGTACGAATGTATGCAAGTATACAAAATTGTTGAACTGTTGAGCTGTTGAAAGGATCATAAAACAGTTTCAATTAAAAATGCTAATTAAATTGCTTTGCAAGCTGGCAGTCGGGCAGTCGGCACGTCCGACGCTCCAGCGACCTCTAGCAATCATTATTGCCGAGATAAATTTGAATGCGTTTGGCTGTGAAGGCGACAAAAAACAAAAGCAATAAAAGATAGCACAAACAAATCTCAAAGTATGAGCACTTTGGCTTAATATTTTCGCTTGTGTCAATAATAAAACGACCGCAGCCGCCAACGCTTCGTCGCAAAAAACAAATAAAAATGCTTGCGAAAATCGGCTAACATTTGTGAAAAAAGATTTTTTGAAAATCGCAGACGGAAACCGAAAACGGTGACTGTTATCAGCTGAAGCAAATTTGTATTTTTGAATGGGTGCTTTGTTTAAGTGAATTGTTGGGCTTATCGAAAAACACGAAATACATTGTACGAAAAAATATTTATGCAAAACGCAAAAAAAAAAAAATGTATGAAAATTGATATCAGAATATGGTTTACAATTCCAATTAAATTGAAGAATTATTTACTTCGTTTCTTTCCTTTGTTAGCAGCCACATCCAAATTAACTCACTTCAGCTTGAAACACGCTCACATAGTCAGACATTCGAGCGCGCATGCATTATTTCTAAGAAATCGACTTGTTTTTGTCAACCAATTTCACCCTCGCAATAAAATATGTTTCAGCTTAGCTTACATTACATCATTTCACAGCTCATACATTTCTTCAATGTGTTGATTTCTTTACTTTCTTACTTAACATAACATATTTGAGTCTTACAGACCAGCTTTACATAGCCATACTCGTACATCGTCATGTGAGTACCATTGGAACTAACATGCAAAGTTAATAACAGCTTATGCAGTTGACTCCGTCTTTCAGGTGCGATGCGCTCAATAACAGTAAAGTGGAATGTAAACGGAGTTATCTAAATTTTGCCAACAGCGCATTATGAGAAACTATGTCAATTGTTTTAGTTATTCGTATGTGTGCGTGTATGTACATATATACAGAGTCAACTTGAAAATAAGTCATTTAAAGAAAAAGAAAGGAATGAAACACAAGCACGATTATGCACTGTTAAGCACTCACTAATAAACGCATGCCGAGAATGATAAATAAAGCGTTTTCCTGCGAATGATAATTCATTCATGCATTAGCTGGTGAAAAAGCTGTGATCTATAAGTACTTGGATGCATAGATTTACCACGATAATCGACGATTTCAGTTTTCCTCCACTACTTTTATCTATGGCGGTGAAAAATTGAATTTTCTAATCATCTATCAGATCAGTCCATAAGTTCGTGCGTATTTTATCCATAATTTCACTTTTTTACGATTTTTGCATACAAAAAATTTTTCGCGGAATATAACGGAACTATTTACATTTTCTTTGATATATTGTGCATTCAACAAGAGATTTTAATCGCGGATAGAAGCACGTGTTGTTAAAAAATAAAATGGAATCTTCGAACGCGTATAAGAAGCATGTTTTGTATTTTTTTGTATAAAAGTGGTAAAAATGCAACAACTGCTGCTGCAGAAATAAACACTGTTCACGGAGAGGATATCGTGAGTGTAAGGACTGCGCAAAAGTGGTTTTCAAAATTCCGAAGTGGTAACTGCGACGTGGAGGATGCCCCGCGCGCTGGTCGTCCTGAAGTCTTTTACTCCGACGCCTTGCTCGAACTCGTGGAAGCTGAGCCAAATTTGACAGTCTATATGATAGCTCAGAGGTTAAAGTCATCGCATGGAATAGCTCACAGGCACCTGGTTCAGATGGGAAAGGTTTCAAAGCTGGGAAAATGGGTTTCGCATAGACTTTACGTCGCCAACCTTCAGCAGAGAGTGAATGTGTGTTCTCAGCTGCTGCAACATAAAGATGAAACACCCGAACCGACCCCTAGACATGGGCTTCACCCCAAGAAGATTCTCCTGTCTATTTGGTGGGATATGGTCGATATTGTTTATTATGAACTTCTGGAACCAAACCAACCAATAACTGGTGATTATTATTCCTATCAGCTATCAAACCTGAATGAAGCACTAAACAAAAATCGGCCGTCTTTAGTGAATAGACGCAAAGTTTTGTTTCACCACGACAACGCAAGACCTCATACACGCAAGGCAAACTTTAGGCAAGCTGAACGAGCGCGGATGGGAGCTAATGCCGTATCCACCATACTCTCCGGATATTGCACTTGTGATTATCACCTTTTCCGTGGGCTTCACTCCCATATGAGTAACAAGAACTACTCCTCAAAAGAAGCTTTAAAAAGGGATATCGAAGCGTATTATGGCTCCAAGGGCAAACAATTTTTTGAACAGGGAATTAAAAATTTTCCTAAACGTTGGGAAGACATTGTAAATAATGAAGGAAAATGTATTATTGATTAATAAATACTTGAAACATTTTGAAGTGAAAACTTCTTTAGAATCGTTGGGAGTGATTTGAGAAAAAGTGAAACGAAAAAAGCGACACTCTTGGCTACGAAGCGTTATATTATATGTTGATATAAACTTAGCGATGAACTAAATAACTTTTAGGCCAGCGCCGACAGCATGGCGCGGTAGCCGAGCGACTAGCAATGTGAGCTTCCGATCCAAAATCCTTGGTTCGAATCACAAGAAAAAAATTTTTTTTATACAGTTATTTTATTTTCTTTTATGATATGTTTATGAGGAGCTTTTTTTCATGGCAGAAATACACTCGGTGTTTTGCCATTGCCTGCTGAGGGGTGACCGCTATTAGAAAAATAGTTTTCCTTAATTTTGGTGTTTTCACCGAGATTCGAACTGACGTTCTCTCTGTGAATTCTGAATAGTAATCACGCACCAACCCATTCGGCTACGGCGTTTGTTTAATTTTACTGATGCAAAAATGAGGGAAAATATTTGAATAAAGTTTGCTTACTGTTTACACATTTTCCAAAGGTGACGGAGAACCAAAAAAAAAAGTCGATTTTCAAACAAATACGAGTGCATATGTGTAATTGTGTTAGAGTTTCGGTCACGCCCCAGCAAAACCTGCGTACATATGTGTTTGTAACATTCAAAAAAATGTAATTGTGTTAGAGTTTCGGTCACGCCCCAGCAAAACCTGCGTGCATATGTGTTTGTAACATTCAAAAAAATTTAATTGTGTTAGAGTTTCGGTCACGCAGGTTTTGCTGGGGACGCTCATAATAGCAACCGCGTATGTATTTTTATATTCGTAAATATTTTCATTTTTAAATATTTACCGCAATTATGCCGAAAAATAATGCAGAAAAGTGTCGTGAATATCGACAGAAAAAAAATCAATAAATAGCATCACGGAATTCATTCACGAAAATTTAATAAAGTATACACCAGAAGTATCGCGGATACTTAGAAAAGATTACGATAAAGTTCCAATGATTTTAAGTGGCGATTTTAACGTAAATTTTGCATTGGACACAGCGGTTCCTTCAATTGACTTTCTCAATACAACATCCAATTTAAAAATGTGTAACAATCGCATTGAATCGACAACACGACCAAAAACAACATTTGACGCGGTATTTCAAAGATATGTTGACAACATCGAAACCAAAGCATTTGTATCATATTTTCGCTATCATAAGCCACTCGTATCATTTATTGAAATTGAAAACATTGAGGATGAATAATAATAAAATGAAGAAAATAAAGTATGAACTTTATAGCAATATTATAATGAACCTATAATTATCCCGCCCCTAATGCTGCTTTCGTCTCATTCTCTCTCAGTTTGTTTTACGGAAGGTTTCACTTCTATCGCGTCTAACTGTTAGACTGGTATTTTTTTTAATTAATTTTAAAACCACCTTTAAAAAACGCGCGAACTTATGGACTGACCTGATAGAAATATTCCAGACAAGTTATATAACAGCAGCATATCCTTGCATTAAAAAATAAAACATGCAACATATTGACTATCATAGTCTTGGGAGTTCTTGGGTGTATCAAAGTACTGAGAATAATACGTGATTTTATTATTTTATTCAACCAACGCATGTAAATATATCTGGTTATCGTTGTTACATATGAACACCCATGATCAAAATATTACATAGGTTCGCGATATTCTGACCAGTTTTTACTCCTATTTAAGTTTTTTTTTTGGACTGAATTTTCATAAATTTTTTTATACTTTTTTTTAACAATTTTCTTTTTTTGATAATACCCGCATATACAAGTATATATGTAAAGGGTATTTCAGAAGTGACGCCCACATGCCAGTAATATAAAAGTATAATTCCTAGTCGGTACGATTTTTTATGTCATTAGTCGGTGACATTTTTCAGGTAGACAAAACAATGCGTTAAAATTATTTAAACTTATTACGAAAATGGTCGATCTTTATTCTTCCTGAACTGGTTTTTCGAACATGGGTCTGATTTTTCATGTAAAACCATCTTTAGTAATGAATCTCATTTCACAGTGAATGGATTTGTCAACGAACAAATGGTCCGATTTTTCGGATCTCCCAGCATCTGGGAGAAATCATTTCAGAAACTCCCTTTTTGGGAGTTTGGCCGAGCTCCTCCTCTTACATGTGGCGTTCGTCTTGAAGTTTTTCCACAAATGGAGGGACCCACAATTTCAAGCCGACTCCGAACGGCAGATATTTTTAAGAGAAGCTTTTTCATGGCAGAAATACACTCGAAGGTTTGCCATTGCCTACCGAGGGGCGACCGCTATTAGAAAAATGTTTTTCTTAATGTTGGTGTTTTCACCGAGACTCGAACGAACGTTCTCTCTGAGCGGTTGTGTGAGCGAGTCCTTGACAATTTTAATTCTCGTGAGACAGCCTGTAGTCGTGTCCATGGTGGGTATTTAAAAGATGCCATTTTTCACATATAATTGTTGAGAGGCGTATTTGAATAAATAAATAGAAGAGAAAGAGAGAATTTGTCTTATTTTAAAACAATATCTAGACCCTCTTTTGCAAGATCCTTTAGATCAAAAAATCAGTAATAAACTATTTGTGATATATTTACAAAAAAAAAAATAAATAAAATAAAAGAAATAATATTGAAATGTCGATAAGTCGTCAGCATTTCATTAATAACTCGCTACAACGCACCGGATTTGTGGACTATGCGAACGCGCACCCGTCGCAGCAATAAAAACGAACTCAACTTATAAGCGCATAAGTAAGTAGATTGGATGTACTTATAGATGGCATGGCTTTAATTGAAAGTGCTTTGGTTTTATTTGGAATTGTTATGAACAAACGCCGCCTTAACTACACAAAAGGAAATGCGCACACACACGTACACACTAACATTTGTTTTGAATTTCATTTGAATAAAGAAAAACAAAAATCAAGGGATTCCAAATATTAACATTAAATATTTATGTGCGGTGCAGGGGGAGCAAAGGCAGATCATTGTCAATAAATTTTTTAAATTTTTTCAGAATCGTGAGGGTAACTTCACTTGTGTGGACATACAGACACAGTAGCAATCGTTGGATGTGCTCTTTCCCCTCTCGCACCAACTCCGTTGTCTGTGTTTGTGAAAAGTCAAACATTACAATAATTTGAGAAGGAAACTGAATCTCACTGCTGCAATTTGCTGTCAGGAGCGAGAATGCCACTCAAAACATTTAATTAAAAGCCATGACACCGTCACCCAACCATATCCGCTGTTAAGAGAAGAAAACAAAAACAACACCTCAAAAAATACGAGCATATGAAATGAGACGAAAATCAATAACAATTCGAGATGCTTAGATACAAATGTGTGGTGGTAGGGTATATGAATGATAAATAAAACAACAAAATATGAGTAATGTTCCGAAAATGAATGTTGGCGGAAATTATGATTTATGCGGTTGTTTGTTTGTGATGGCAAACACATGTGCGTACTTATGTATGTGCACTTAAAATTGAGCCATACGAACGTGCGGGCATACACACTTGTGTGCTTACTTACATGTTGGTACCTATGCATATGTGCATGGATGTGTGTATGGATATACGTATGCATGTAGGTATGTTTGTGTATGTTTGTATGTATTTATTTATCTAAATATGAGTATATACATATGTACATATTTACGCGCATATTCCATACATGCCGTCGCTTATGCGGCTGGTCGGCTGGTCGGCTGGTCGGCTGGTCGGCTGGTCGGCTGGTCGGCTGGTCGGCTGGTCTCACAAACGATTAGTCAGTATTTAATTTGGGCGACTTGCGTGAATGTCACAGATTCGTATGTATAATTTATGTATTTATGTTTATATGTGCATACAAATATGGAGTATTCGTATTTTGGAATGAAATCCATAAAGCCTTTTTGTTTGTATACAAATATGAATATACACTACAATAAAGGTATGTATGTATGCGTGTGAATGCATGAATTTAGTAAACAAAATTTTAAACATTGAAGAAAATGCATGTAAACAGTCAATTTTTTAACCGCACACTTGCGGCCAAGGGCAATATAATTTTTCTGTGCGCCAGTTCAAAAAAAGTTACGACCAATAAGTTAATATTAAAGTTAAAAACCTACTATAAAATGGGCAAAGAAGTCAGTGCTGCCTGCAGTCAAATCTACTACACCATTTCCAGTGGGATTAGAGATAGTGTCAATTGGATTTGGGAATGGCTAATTGAACTTTGGTAAGCTGTAGTTGGATTCTAGAAAATTTTTCTGGGGTTTAGGCAGCATAAAATGGAATTTAGAATAGTTAATTGAGTTTCAAAAGGTGTCAATGGAATTTTAAAACAATCTTCAGGACAATGAACATACTGCCAAGAGTGAAATATGATACAAAATTAATTAATATTTTATTTAATTAAAATCCATTTAAAATCCATTTTATATTTCTAAAACTCAATAGATTCTGCACTGAAATGCAAAAGACTGTTCTAAAATTTAACTCACTCTTTCTAGAATCCAAATGACTTTTCTAAAACGCAATTGACGCTTTTTAAAATTCAATTTTTTTTCCTTGTTCCCTCCACTGGGGAGCATAGGGCCTTGACAAGACTTAGTCTTGCGTTGGTTTCGTTAATCTGTTTTGATTTCTGACAGGGTAGGTGATTAGCTTGCCACTACCAGTCCCAAATTGTGGGAATGCCCACCTGTCATTGCTTAGGAACATTGCCTTCTTACTGCTTGGAGAGCCATCTGTGTTTCACATTTTTCTGGCAGAAGGATCGCACAGATAATTGAGACCCTCGCTAAATGTGGTGTGTCTGCGCTATTACCGCGGTCGCCCGCTTCCTTTTGCTGGCGCCACTGATGCAATGTGTAACTGTTTGTTTTTGCTTGTTTTAGCAGCCACAATGCAAATAATGCGCTGACTATAGTCGGGTGTAAGGATGGAAAGGATAAGTTTTTGGGGTGGAGGAATGAGATTTTTTTCTTTTTTTAGATACTAGGAAAGTGAGTAAATTTGGAAAAGTGCGAGGACCGCGCTTTACGTGGAATTCGGACCCCCACAACCTCTGGCATGACAGGCTAGTGCACTTAAGCTAGACTACCGAGGCCGCTCAAAATTCATTAAACTGTTCTAAAAATCGATTTACATTTTCTAATATCTAATTTACGCTTGCTAAAACCTAATTTACGCTTTCTCAAGTCCAAGTGTCTATTCTAAAATTCAGTAGACTCATCTGAAACTCTATTGACCCTTTTTAAAATCTAAATGACTTTTCTAAAGCCCAACTAACCATTTCTAAGATCCAATAAACTGTTCCAAAAATCGATTGAAGCCTTCTAAAATCTAATTATCGCTTTGTAAAATTCAATTGGCGCTTTCTGAACTCCAGGTCTTCTTCTTAATTGACGCGATAACCGCTTCCACGATTTCGGCGAGTTTAATGGGACAGATACCAGTAAAATTTCAAAAATAAAATTTTTTTTCATTCATTCAAAACTCATTTTTTTTAAAGCATTATATTATTATATTATTTTTTTTCAATTAATAGTTAATTCATATAGAAATTATGACATTAATAAACCAAAAATGTTTGGTTTTTTGTATTCAAGTCACTGACGCCGGAAGAATTGGGTGTGCATCTGCCATTTTATACGATTAAAATAAAAAAAAACATGTTTATATTATTTTAATGTATAAATAAACTGTATGCCAATTTTGAAAAAAATATATTTAGGGACACTTGACTATTTTAAAATACAATAGACTCTTTCTTAATTTTAAATTACACTTTCTTAAAGTCAATTGACTCATTCTTAATTCCAATTATTCTTTCTAAAAATCAATTGACGCTTTCTAAATTCCACTTGACAATTCTAAAGCCCAACCGACGCTTTCTAAAATTAAGTTTAGTCTTTCTAAAATCAAATTCACTATTTTAAAACCCAAAAAGTAGATGATTGACTCCATCAACATTTAAATTCATACAATCCTGATATGAAACGTCTGAGGCATTCTTATTTATAAAAACAGAAAAATTTTTGCTTCACATACACTTCTAATCGGCTACTCTAATTCTAGTCATCTTCGAAATTGTATGACTTCTCGCATCAGATAACAATTCATGAACTAAAATATTTGCTGAGTACTTTGGCTCTTCTCTTCAAGGCTTTGTAGTATATCGTTACCTTAGTATAGAAATTCTCTAACTCATATTTTTACCAAATCGAGTTTTTAACAAATTTTATTACATATCAAATATCCCTTCCAAATACATCTTCAATACAAAATTTTTACATTTCTAAGGACGCTAAAAGGGTTGCGACTGAATGAAGCGACTTTACAGATCAAAGCTGAGACAAAACTGGATGCTGGAAATGTTGTATAAAATCTAAAAATATTATATAAAATCAATAACTTGCACGCAGTTGGCCTCGTCACTTTTCGGAGGGACGACAGCCACAACTTTAAAATAAATATTTAAATATTTAACCATTTACGCACACAAAATACACGCATTTCTAGCCCAATGAACTGCTCTCGATGACGCTCTCAATGCCAAAACAAAAGCAGTAGAAATAGCGGGGAGCGCTGCAAACAGGCAAACAAAAATCTCGGCCTACATACCAAATGACTCTGTCACCGTGTGACTGACAATGAGTAACTAAGCTGTCAGCACTCCTTCAGGCTCAATATCGCAACATCAAATGATAGTCTACGAGTATTCACATAAAATTCTAGGTTGCAAAGTTTTTTTTTTATTTTTTAATGAGGGACGTGCCAAATATATTTCAGTAAAAAAAAACTAATTTATATTTGCTTATAAATAAGCTTGAGTAGCCAATTTAGGAGCAGAAGAAGGCTAAAGATATATGAACATAGTTAATATGTGTCCGATTTTCAGTGTAAACAAAACTGACCTTTTCTATTTTTAACTACCGCAAAAATGGTTTTGCCAAAAGTCGTTGTCATCGTCAAAGTACAAAAAACCCATTTCATGCTGTGTGAAGTAAATAAATAAAAATAACGAGAACGCGTTTGGAAATTTTAATTCAATTTATTACTCATTTGAGAACGGCGCAAGTGTTGGTTGTTCAGCTCAAACACGGAACTCCTCGCAGCCAGAGGCAGGCATAAGCATTTAAATATGCGCATACAAACCTCCTCACAAGCAAGAGGCTTAGCATTTGCGTACAAAGTATGCACATACGAGTACCATAATTATATGCTATCACAGACCCCAGCGTATTTCTATTTGATTGGTATTGAATGGTTTACAATTTATTTGTGTATCAGCTGCCCGTTTCGCCCCTCATTTAGTTTTCGAATCATATCGCCGGCCAGCGCTGCGTAATTCAATGCGCTCGCATTTCAGTGCTTATTCATTAACCTGCACTCATCCGCAATTGAATTCCACTTTAATTCTTCTATTATTCCGCTGTTCTTTTATGCTACTTTGCCGCTTTTGCAGTTGTAGTGGTTCACGGGTTTTCCATAGCAAATAGAATTGCACAATAATGGAAATATTCAAGTGTGAAAGCATCTGGAAATGATTTTTTTTTTTTTTGAAAAATTTGTGAGTAGTGACTCAGAGATATTTGGAGTTGCTTCTAATGTTTCTAATTACCATACGAAAATCGTTACCAACGCCAAGCGTTGAATCACCAGGACAAATTGTGTATTTTATAGAATAATTGAAAGACACAAGGCAGACAAGGGAGATTTCAAAAATATTTTTGCTTAGGTTCGGTTGTTAGTTTTTTCCCCCGAAAAGTAGACTTGGTGAGGAAAACCAAAAACCAAGTACGAAGTTTAGATGAATGTAAATAAATATAAACTGGTTTAATTATCAAATGGAAGTGCTTGTAATTTTAATTAATTAATGAGAAACAGGCAGAGAAAGAATTACACTTAAAAATAGAAATCAAAATTGAAAGCCAATGGCCTTAGTAGACAATATTTTTTTAGATTTAATTTTCACTTAAATAACAAAAACAAAGAAAAACGTGAAAGCCCAAACCAAATGACTTAAATACATTTGTTTTAAATATTTTTTTTTTTAATTTAATTATTTTACATTTAAATTACTTGCTTGCTTCGTTCCAAAATATCGACTACTTGAAAGCGAAGAGAGCCCAAAAAACTTAAGCGAGATAAGATGAAACATTAAAATAATTGTTTCTTGTGAAATATTACTACTATTTTCCACGTATTTATTAAAAATATATACAAATATAAAGAAGCAGCAACACTAGAGGCATGAGATATCACCTTTTTGTGGAATTTTCCACTTTTAAATTAAAACAAAATAAAACCAAATAAGTCTAAAGAAATCACAAAAAAATTAATATTTTCCAACAAAACAAGAATTTTTTCCATTTTCCGCATTCGTTATGCTTTAAATAGTTTAAGTTTAAAAAGAATATTACAAAGGTTGAGTTTAATATACAAAAAAATAAATATTAAAAATATTTATTAAGAAAAAAATATTAAATAAGAAATGTTAGTATAAAAAAAAATAAATATTAAATAAGACAATAAAAATTAAAAAAAAATGCAAATTTAAAATTATTAAGTACGGAAAAATACATAAATATTAGAAATAGGTATTAACCACAAAAATTTAGTATAAAATAAAAAACAAAATAATTAAATATTAAAACAGAAAATTTAGTAAAAATAAAAACAACAAAAAACTGTATAAATATAAAGAAGAAAATTTTGTATGAAATAAAAAATTAATATAAAATAAAATATTTAATGTAAAATTAATAACAATAAATATTTAAAAGAGTAAATAAAAAAACTTGGGCATAAAATATAAAATAAAAACAAATCTTAAGAATATTAAGCAAGAAAATTTATTATAAACTAAAAAAAAAAATGAAATAAGTGCTTTGGAAAAAGTTCTTGTTTTTTTAGAAAGTTAAATACAATTTTAAGCAGATTATACAGATTTATACAGATTTTTTAATATTATAAAAGTTTTTTTTTTCTGAAATAACACTTTTTAGAAATTATCGACTGCAAGATTGTGAAAAAAGTTCCTATTTTTTTGGAAAATTAAATAAAATTTTAAAAAAGTTGGGGTCTATGATTAATATTTTTGTTTTTCTATTTGTTTTTGAGTAAATATATCCAAATCAGAAAGAAATATTGACACATTGTAACTCACACTGTCAATTTGACAGTTCAGGTCCGCCCCAAGCGTTAAAAAAGTAAGCGACATTATGGCTGGTTCAAAAGAACGTTGTACCCGTTGCCAGTGCTCCGAATTACAACCAAACTTTACGAAACCCATTTTCAATACTTACTTAACAATGTGCGTAAGTTTGGTTTAATTCGGTGCAAAGACACGGCGGGTCCACGTTTTGGCACATATTTCGAGACCCTAGTCATCAATAGGTATGAAAATTACCCCGTATTAAAGCACTTTCATTTGATACCCATATTGTACATACACAACCAAAGGTTACCCGGGTCCACGGTTGGTCTCTATCTCGAGACCCTAGTCACGGAGCGGATGGAAATACTCTGAACTAAAGCATTCACCAATAAAAGCATTCACCAATAATAAAAAAAAAAAAAAAAAAAAAACAACATTTTTCTAATAGCGGTCGCCCCTCGGCAGGCAATGGCAAACCTCCGAGTGTATTTCTGCCATGAAAAAGCTCCTCATAAAAATATCTGCCGTTCGGAGTCGGCTTGAAACTGTAGGTCCCTCCATTTGTGGAACAACACCAAGACGCACACCACAAATAGGAGGAGGAGCTCGGCCAAATACCTAACAGAAGTGTACGCGCCAATTATTTATTTTTTTGTTTTTTTAAAGCATTCACCAACAGCTTCCATTTGATACCCATATTGTACATACACATCCGAAGGTTACCCGGGTCTCCACGTTTTGGCCTATATCTCGAGACTCTATCTACCAATAGGTATCCAAACTATACGGAAACCATCTTCAATACCTCCTTAACAATGTGTGTAAGTTTGGTTTAATTCGGTGCAAAGACACGGCGGGTCCACGTTTTGACATATATTTCCAGACCCTAGTCATCAATAGGTATGAAAATTACCCCGTATTAAAGCACTTATCAACAGCTTTCATTTGATACCCATATTGTACATACACAACCAAAGGTTACCCGGGTCCACGTTTTGTTCTATATCTCGAGACCCCAGTCACGGAGCGGCATGAAAAATACTCTGTACTAAAGCATTCACCAACAGCGTCAATTTGATATCCATATTGTACAAACACATTCTAGGGTCCACGTTTTGGTCTCTATCTCGAGACCCTAGTCACGGAGCGGCATGAAAAATACTCTGGACTAAAGCATTCACCAACAGCTTCCATTTGATACCCATATTGTACATACACATCCGAAGGTTACCCGGATCCACGTTTTGACCTATATCTCGAGCCCTATTTCCAAAATAAAATCTAATCCATCTTACTCGTGGATGATGTAGCTTTCGAATGGTGAAAGAATTTTTAAAATCGGTCCAGTAGTTTTTGAGCCTATTCATTACAACCAAACAAACAAAGTTTTCCTCTTTATAATATTAGTATAGATTTATTTTCTTAGATTTCACTTTTTAGAAATTATCGACTGCAAGAATGTGGGAAATTTTATTGTTTCTTTGGAAAATTATATAAAGTTTTCAAAAAATTTGGGATGATTTATAATGTCCCTTTTTTTAATTTTATGAAAGCATTTTTTTTTTCTTCTGAAATTTTACTCAACTGCAAGAAATGGAAAAAATAAATATTTTTTCTTTTTTTGAGAAACTATTGGGTTGTCCGGAAAGAAATTGCCGATTTTTTAAAAGAAAGTAAATAATTTTTGAATTAAAACTTAGAATGAAATTTAATCAATTATATATTTTCCATTTTGTTCGATAACTTTTTGCCATCTTTACGGCAAATTCATTATTGCGCGCTCATAGAACTTCTGGTCTTTATTTGCAAAAAACAGAACCAAGTGCGATTTTATAGCCTCGTCATTGCCGAAAGTTTTGCCATTTAAGGAGTTCTGCAAAGACCGAAACAAATGTTAGTCTGACGGTGCAAGGTCAGGGCTATATGGTGGATGCATCAAAAGTTCCCAGCTAAGCTATCTCAGTTTTTGGCAAGTGACCAAAGATGTATGCGGTTTAGCGTTGCCCTGATGAAATATGCCACCTTTACGATTGATCAATTCTGGTCGCTAATCGTTGATAGCTGTATTCAATTTGTCCAACTGTTGGCAGTAGACATTCGAATTAATCGTTTGGTTCTTCTGAAGTAGCTCAAAATATACCACACCCTTCCAGTCCCACCAAACTAACAGAATAATCTTCTTTGGGTGAATATTAGCCTTTGAAGATGTTTGTGGCGATTCATCATGGTTGGACCATGATCATTTTCGATTAACGTTATTGTAAACAATCTGTTCTTCATCACCAGTGATAATCCGCTTCAAAAATGCATATCACAAGCGTTGATTCGATTTGTTAAATGAATTTCTTTCAATTCATGTGCTACCCAAATATCAAGCCTTTTTACCAGTCCAAGACTCTTTATATGCTCATGAACGGTTGATTTTGGTATATTTAACTTCTTTCCAATATCACGCAAAGTTACATGACGACTAAATCTTTGATAGCTTCTTCATTGGCATCACTTGGCCGACCTGAACGTGGCTCATCTTTGAGTGAAAAATCTACAGAACGGAATTTGATAAACCAATTTCGACACTGTTTTTCTTGTAAGGCTTTATCACCATATAAATCACGCAACTTTTTAGCAACCTTTTCTGCGTTTTTTCCTTTATGGAAATAATAAAGTAAAATATGATGAAAATGCCTTTTGTGGGCTCCATATTAAAATTGACACCCAACAAACAAATATAAACAAAATTACGCGCACATTTTTTCTAAAGCAAGCTAAAAGTAACAGCTAATAACTGTCAAAAGAAAAAAATAAAATAAATAGTCACAAGCTGTTCCAAACAATTAAAATCGACAACTACATTCCGGACAACCCAATAAATAAAATTAAAAAAAAGTCGGGTACTCTGATGTAATTAATACCAATTTTTGATTTTAAAATATTTTTGTGAATTTAAGTTTTTAGAAAATATTAATTGCAATAGTGTGATATTTTTCCTATTCTTTTGGAAAATTAAATATAAATTTAAAAAAGTTTGGGTTTTTGGGTCTATACTATTACTATGTTTTATTTTTAATTTTTTTTTTTTTAAATTTCGGTTTTTAGAAATTCTTGACTGGAAAAATTGCATTTCTTTGAAAAATAAATAAAATTTTTAATACGTCTGAGGTTATACCGTTTTTACAAAAATTTGCTTTCTTGTTTATAAATTTTCGAAACCTTTTTTTTTGGCTTGATGATTTAACTCTTACAACAACTTTTTAAATTCACTAAAGCTATGAGTCTAAGAGAACAGACATTTTAAAAATTACGAGCACAAGGGCATGGACGTATCCCTACTCCTTCAAACGTTCCAAGAAGTCGAAGGCACTGTTTTCCACAATCGAATGGTAAAAGAGTAAATTTATCTACTATTTACAACATTTTGAGATTCTAAAAATTTTTTTCTATTAAAGTTGATTTGAATGAAAGAGCGCAGATTTTCCATAATAATAATTTTTGCTCGGGACCACCTGGCTTGTAAGTGTCGTCATACACCTGAAATGATTAATGATCTTTGGAAATCTCTAAAAACAAATAAAAAAAAACTTTAAAAAACTTTAAAAAACAAAAAAACATATGTAAAAATTTAAACGCTGACGATATAAGAACAAAACTTGAATAAAATCATCACTCGTCTTTGTTAAATTGGAGGCTCGTTTTCTTGCGTTCTAAATCCATTTGATTTATTTGTTGTGCATTTTTGTGTAAATTACAAACACAAACAATGCACCCAATACGCAAACTAGCGATCGTCGGCAATAAATCTTTATTTATTCTAAATATTTTGAAATTCTTTTGGGAAACAAGAATTTAACAAGGATAAAATGTTTTATATGACTTCATAGTTCTAAAAATATTAGTGGGGCTCGAAAACTCCACACAGCGCAGTGAATATATTTTTTTGTTTTTGTTCTTTAATTATTTGGAATAGCTGTATTTTAATTTGGAGGTGGAATGGATCAAGTATAAATTGTACATTTGTATGTGTGTATAGTTTTGAAATTTCTCAAATTATTATTAAGTTATGCCACTTTTGATTGCTTCGGAGTAAGAAGCGAAAGTGCCAATTTGCATTGATTTTTGAATGACACATTCCCATGCACGTATATGACACATCACACAAGTATAAGTATGTATGTATATGTATCATATGAATGTGGCTGTGTGTGCATATGAAAAAAAATTATGTTATTGAAACTTATTGGCTGTCTATATTGACGTTGAGCTAATAAGCCCAACCTAATCTTCGCAGTTTTATGGCGATTCAGATGAAATTTTGCATTTTAAACGAAAAATATCTGTGGGCATGAACACATTGAAAGGAAGGTATCGGAGTGTAAATAACTCCATTAACAGTTTTTATTACAATAGAATTTTTATGAAATTTTACAAACTTTTAAGGTCAAAAAATGCATATCTTGATAGGAGTGCAATAATGGAGCGGTGGGAGTAGAGTAGAGTAGAAAATTCTCGTTTTAATATTTTATTAAAATTTTCATAAATTTGCTAAATTTGTTACTAAAATTGGGTGGGGCGTAAGATTTAAGGCTAACTCCTCCTTTTAACGCTTCTAAATTCAATCGCAAACTTAATACAAACTTTTAATGCACATAAAAGAAAAAACATGTGTAGGTATGAGTGGAGTTGAGTGATAGATAAAATTCCCTTTGAAGAGTTTTGCTTCGATTTTGCAAAAACTTTATAAACTTGGGTTTCAAAACAATAAAAATACCGTACATAACCCTAGTAGCAAAGAGAAAGCACCTCAAATGCACAATTTTTTTTTTTTTTTTGCTATGCAGAAACACGGTCAAGGGAAAACAAAAGCAAAAAAAACAAAAAAACGTTTTATATTCATTTGAAACTTCCTTTTTATTCTGCTAGAATTTATTAAGCTATAAAACTGCATACCGAAGTTTTTACTAAAAACCGTGGAATTGGGATAAAAAATTAATGAAAATTTTCTAATATTTGTATTTCAGTCGATAATTTCTAAAAATGAAATCTAAGAATTTTTTTTTATAAAATTAAGAAAATTGTATTAGCTCTACTTTTTTCATATTTTTATATTCTTTTTCTTTTTAATTTTATACTCAATTTTTTGCCTCCATATTTTTATATATTTTTTTTTAATTTTATACTAAATAGTAATTTTTAATTTTTTTTATTTTATACTAAATTTTCTTATTTAATATTTTTATTTAATATTTTATTTATTTTTTTTTTTTAATTTTATACTCAATTTTCTGAATAAATAGTAATTTTTAATTTTTTATTTTATTTAATACTAAATTCTCTTACTTAATATTTTTAATATTTTATTAATATTTTCATTTTATACTAAATTTTCTTACTTGATATTTTTAATATTTATTTAATTATTTTTTGTTTAACTTATTTTTCTGAATAAATAATAATTTTTGATTTTTCTAGTTTATACTAGTTCTTTTTTAATATTTTATTTATTTTTTCAATTTTATGTTAAATTTGCTGACTTTTTATTTTTTTAATTGTTTTTTTGTTTTGTTTGTGTTTTTTTTTATATTATAATACTATATTTATTTAATACTATTGTACTATATTTCGAATAAAGAGTAATTTTTAATTTTCTTTAATTTACACTAAATTCTCTTACTTAATATTTTTAATATATTATTTATTTTTTTTTAATTTTATACCTTTTTATTTTAAATATTTATTTACAATAATTGTTTTTTTATTTATTTTATACTCATTTTTCTGAACAAATAGTAATTTTTAATTTTTTTTTTAGTTTGCACTAAATTTTCTTATTCAATATTTATTTATCTTTTTAGTTTTATGTTCAATTTTCTGACTTTTTTTTAATATTTTATTTATTTCTTAAATTTTATGTTTATTTTTCAGACTTTTCATTTTTAATATTTATTTAGTTCTTGTTTTGTTTTTGTTATTTCTTTATTTCATACTAATTTTTCTGACTAAATATTTATTTATATATTTTTTATTTTACTTAATATTATTATAGATTTTTATTTTATTTATTATTAAACTTCCACTTTATTGTACTCGTATTTAATAAGTCATGGAACTGTATACCGAATTTTTTTTCTTAAAATTCTGATTAAACTGTGGCCTTGTGAGAAAAAAATAATGCAATTTTGTTTTTTCTTTTTTTTTTATATAATTTGAAAGTTGATTTTATGTGACTCTTATGACGATGAGGCCCCATGTCCCATCGGGGATGACGGAAATTGAGCACAGTTTGATGATTGTGCTGACAAATAATTTCCGTCGCCAATCACTGGACGCTTAGTGCCAATGCAAATGATTTCCATTGATTTCGATTTTCAACGTTCGCCTTAACGTGTGCCCATGTCAGGTTTTCGTCTATACAATCAAGGTCATCTATGTTGCTACGTCGCCATTGGAATCAGTGGGGCGCTTCGAACGACTCCTACTCTGGCGCTCAACGCAATGTTAAATGTGGTACCCGTAGACATTGCAGGCAGAATTGCCGCCTCGCGTACCGCAATCAGACTGATTGCTTAACCTCACTTATGGGCACTCAAGCATTCTCAGAAACTTCGAGTTCATCCCTCTGTCAACGGATCAGTGTATACCCTCGTTTATTCCTACCGGAAGCTTCTCCACTCATATTCCGTCAAGGGAAGAGTGGAGAGAGGGCTACACTTGGGGACAGGGCATGGTGAACTTGTTCACGGATGGATCGAAGTTGGAAGGAAAGGTTGGCGGAGGAGTCTTTTGCGAGGAGCTCCCCACCAGACTCAAATTCAGGTTACCGGACCACTGCAGTGTGTTCCAGGCGAGGTAGCCGCAATCAAGGAGGCAGCCGATTGGCTGCTCAAATGCGTATTAACGGTCAAGAAAGTAAATATTTACTCCGACAGCCAAGCGGCAATAAGGGCCCTCGGGTCTACGTCGGTGCATTGGGAATTGGTCAAGGAATGCTTGACCTCGCTTTCGACTGCGTCCGAATTCTTTAACATCAGCCTCATCTGGGTTCCTGGTCACAGCGACATTGCTGGAAACTGTGAGGCGGAGGAGCTGGCCAGACAAGGGACATGCGAGGTGATTTCCCCGCGAAGGGAGAGAATTGGGATCCCCCTAACTACCTGCGGTCTGCTCCTGGAAAGATGGGCATCGCACCAACTCAGCGAGCGCTGGGCAAGTACACGAACGTGTAAGGTCGCGAAATCCTTCTGGCCACGTGTGGACCGCAGGCGCTCGGGCGAGCTTCTGAGGCTGACAAAATTTCACCTCTCTAATCTCGTGGGTTTTCTCACAGGACACAATGCGCGAGGAATGCATGCTGTGAGACTTGGAATCATCTCGAGTCCCTTTTGCGCTGGATGTATGGAGGATGAGGTGGAATCATCTCAGCACCTTCTCCTTAGCTGCCCTGCTCTGGCGGGGCTAAGATCTAGGCATCTTGGCTCCTACTTCTTTGTCACGCCTGCTGATATAGCTGGCGTTGACATTAAAAATCTGATGAATTTCATCAGCAGCATAAAGCGGTTGACGCAAACATAGTCATCGTTCGTAATCGTAATCCGCACGCTGCCAACTATCCCAGCACCACCTCTCCCCGCCCTCTCCCTGTATCCCGCCTCACCCCTCCATAATGGCATCACAAAGGACGAATCCTTCTTCGTCCAAGTGTGCCCATTCCCTGGGCAACCATATCAACCTAACCTAACCTACGTCGCCATGAGTATCTCACGCACGTCCACCATTTCGTGCTCCCGGAGTGATTCTACATTGTCTAAAGCAGCAACGCTGTGCTCTGGTTTCCGCATGGTGTGCTTTATCCAGCGCCATTTACTTTCCCTAATCTCAAAATCGATTGGCCTTTGGTTACAACTGTTGAGTAGATCCGCATTTGTTATCAAGTTTTCGGGCCACCAAATACGCAAGATTCGGTGACGTCAACGGTTCACAAACAATTGAATTTTGTTTGTTTCCTTGTCGGATACTAGCTAAGATAATAGCCATAGAGCAAGAACGATTAGTTTCAGTTTTGAAGCTTAGTTCCAGTTCATCGCTCTGACTTATAGAATTATTTTATAAAAAATAATAAGATACAGTCAGATACAGTCAGAGTCTAAAAAAGGTGTACACCACATATGGACGAGTTTTAACTATTTATTTACTTATTTTGTAATTTCACTTATTTTTTATAAAAATATAGTTTATATTACAACAAAAACCATATAAAGTAACTTTGTATTGCATAAAATAAGTAAATATTCGGCAAATGTCTATTTAAATTTCGAGCTCCTTTCTCAGAGCTTTTAGAAACATTTCGGCGCTTGATCTCATACCAAAACAGTAACAAGTCAGACTTGGGAGAGAGAAGGAGTTGCGAGCCTGATAATAAGGTGAATGCAAAATATTATCGGGAAAGTATTCTAAAAGTTGGTTTGAGGCCGTGGGTAGACAAACATTTAGGTGGCAGACCATGAACGTTTCAACAAGATTCGGCACCGTCTCACAAAGCTCGAGTGAACCAAGAATGGCAAAAAAACAACGTTCTAAACTTCATAACGTCCACACAATGGCTGTCAAATTAACCAGACGAGAATCCGATGGATTATTCTCTTTGGGCCATTTTGGAGCGCAATGACCGAACTTAAAGATTCACCAGTCTCGAGGCGCTGAAAAAGCCATTGGCCGCGAGTGGGCCTAAACACCTGCAAGTCAAATTCGGGCAGCTTGCGATTCGTTTGTGGACTGTCTCAAAGCCATAGTCAAGGCAAAAGGTGGTCATATCGAGCAGAAGTAAATTGATTCTTAATTTTGCATTATTTTCACATATTTCTTACTTTGAATTAATTAAAAATAATCACACAGAATTCTGATATTTTTTTCGGTCGCGCTCTTGTGCACTTTCCATTGAACGCCTACTCCACATTTTTTTATTATACCAAAATTCAAAACTTAGTGCATGTTGAGGTGTTTCTTTTTCTGGGAAATACTCATAAGAGCCATTTATCGCTATACAGAAGCTGCACAACTGCTGACTGTACAAACATTTTAAAATGCCATTGATATTCGATCACTTATTTACATCACACTGCGCAAGTGTATGTAAATAGGTTTCATAAAGTAGATATGACTTAACGAGTTTACCCAACTGCAGTTACACTAAAAATATTGACAATTTCATTGTATGGAAAAATAGACAATAAAGTTTTTCACAATAATTTGCCAGTGCTACGTACATAGAAAAATATTTTAGCAAGAAATAGATAGCAAAAACAAAAATATTTCAGCAAGCAATAGATAGCAAAAAAAGCAGATAGTAGACAACAATAAAAGAAGAGATACCAAGTACAAAAAAACGCAAAGGCAATAAAAATTCTGGAAAATTTTATAGTCGAACGAGAATGAAGTTTTAAGACAATGGCAAATAAGGTAGGCATATATGTATGTACTTTATTGCCGTACTAGCGAAATGCCACAACTACTTACACATTGAATGGGACCTATTTCGTATAAAGCAGGTAGGAAAGGGCAGAGTAGTGGGAAGGGTTTGGCAGCAAATTAATACTTTTGTATAAGATGTACTGAGAAAGAGTGCACTGTTTAAGAAAAACAACAAAAACAAATAACAATAAAAAAAAATAAAAACATAAATAAAAAAAATGAAAAAAAAAATGAAAAAAAAAAATTTTTTTTTAAATTAAAAAAAAAATATCCGAATCCGACAGTTGACATTGGCAGAGAGGGCAAAATAATAAGTGTATCGAGGGTTTGAAAGTAAACGTCACAGTTTTATTTTAGGAGGGGCTCAAAGTTGTCACTCTTTGCACATTTCTATGGTATTTCATGTATTCAGCAGTTACAGGGAAAAACTATGGGGAGCATTTTTGTGAAACGTTTCAGCCCTAGCGTTTCTCAATAGGTGGGATATTTTTGCCACTTTTGCAGAAAAGAGCCACAAATACTCACAACAGAGGAATATAGCGGTTTAAAACGTACCACAAAAATTGCGCCATAAAATTCCACAATAAGTCTCTAGATATACCCAGGTTTAAAGATCAACTTAAATGCCAGAAATAATTCAACACAGAAATTGTAAGAGTTCATTTCGTATTATGAAAACCATTTTGGTAAAATTTAAAAATTAATCTTAACTTCCCACCCCCTGACAGTTGTTAAACGCGGAACTGCACAAATGATTTCTCAGGATAGCGCAGAAGAGATGGAGCTCAATTTATGGTTACAAATTTAATCTTCAAAATAACAGCCATCGCTAGCGACACATTTTTCTCATCTCTCAGGTAATTTGTGGATGCCGCGCCAAAAAAATTGGCCGTCTTTGGCGGCAAACCAATCATCTAGTCATTTTTTTGGCTACTTCGTGAGAATTGAAGCTCTGCTCGGAAAGTGCGTGGCCCATCGATGCAAACAAATGATAATCGGAAGGCGCCAAGTCTGGTGAGTAGGTCGCATGCACCAGCAGTTCCCAATCGTACGTCTCCATCAATTCACGGGTCGCTCTTGTTCGATGCGGCGGTGCATTGTCACATTGTCAGTTCATGCGGCACCCATTTTTCGACCTTTAAAATCATGCCCATGTCTTTCAAACGTTTGGAACTGGTTGTTTGAATCACTCCCAACTGCTCTGCTATTAGTCAAACGCACATCATCTTCATCCAACAATGCTTGCAATTCGGTGTCCTGAAACTTTTTCGGTGGCCGGCCACGGTTCTCGTTCTTCGCGCTAAAATCACCACTTCGGAATTTTTGAAACCACTTGAAGCACTGTGCTCTACTTAGAGCATGCCCACCATAAGCCTCTATAAGCATTTGATGAGCTTGAGAAGCGCTTTTCTTCAATTGATAACACAAAAACAACGATGTCCGGAAATCGTAGTTTCAAGGCACGAAATTTGACATTTTTATGAGTGACAAAAATGCATTGTTGTATGAAACGTAACAAATAATGAACTGAATATTGTTGACAAATGACAGACGAAGAAAGCAAGACATTTGGGAAGATTTAAGAATACTCCTAGCGACATCTATGGACTAATAGCTGAAAGTCTCACTTCATAGGTATGTAACTGGTATGTGCTATTTCGAAAACCCTTTGGCCCAAAACGATATACGAAGGACTCAGAAAGTCCTTTGGACTCCGCGCCATTCAGATTACAAACTCGTAGCTGTGTTTACCGGTCCCTGGACGATCGGCACAGACGCGGAAAAGCTAGGGTTACCATTTAACCCCCATTGCAGAAGCTGTGGGGCCTTTCAGAGAAAGAAACTCTAGAGTATTTTCTCTGTAAATGTCCGGGCTTGGCAGCTAGACAACTAAGATCACTGGCTGCTCCTTTCTTAGACAGCCTGGGGCAGTGCGCCAATCCCATCAATTTTCTCTATTATATCAACAGCTCTGGCTGGCTGTAGATATCTGCCTGTTGGAGGTATCAAAATGGTATCAAAACGGTGCTTTAGTGCTACTTGAGTAGTGCCAAACTGGTACTTCAACCACTTCACCTACCTACCTATCATCTCCCTTATGCCAGAAGAATGAATGTGTACTTTATATTTTAAAATTTTGAGTTAATGGATTGACTTGATTAACGCTTGGATACTCTATGTTACATCAAAATTCAGAATACCGCGCGTGCGAGGAAACCACAAATAACTTTTCATATCTTAAACTGAATTTTCTAGTTTTACAAGAGCAATAAAATTGCACTCTTGAATCCCCAAAAAGTTTTTTACGCATCCATGTTTCTGGTATAAGGGGGGCGATAGAAAGTTTTAGTAGCATGACGAACTTTATGGAAAACTCAAAAAAAAGTGAAGGAGTTGTAAGCTAAATTTCTAAATAAATTTCTAAATATTTAAGTTTTATGGAAAATATTAAAACTAGAATTTTCTTCTTTTTAATTCTTCTTCTCAATTGCTGCGATTTGGCCGAGTTTAACAAAGCGCGCCAGTCATTTCTTTCTCAAGTGAAGGCAAGTCTTTATCCACCTGATCTTTCCAAAATATAGGAGGCCTTCCTCTTCCTCTGCTACCACCAGCTGGTACCACATCGAATACTTTTAGAGCCATTCGATCGACATGACCCAGCCAGCGCAGCCGCTGTATCTTTATTCGTTGCGCTATGTCTATGTCGTCGTAGAGATCATACAGCTCATCGTTCCATCGCCTGCGATATTCGCCGTTGCCAATGTGCAAAAGTGCAAAAATCTTGTGCAGAATCTTTCCATCAAACACTCCAAGCGTCACTTCATCGGATGTTGTCATCGTCAATGTTTCTGCGCCATACGTTAGGACGGGCATGATGAGAGTCTTGTAGAGTGTTAGTTTCGTTCGTCGAGAGAGAGCTTTACTACTCATTTTGGCTACTTAGTTCAAAGTAGCACTTGTTGGCAAGGGAGATTTTAGGTTGGATTTCAAGGCTGACATTGTAATCGGTGTTAATGCTGGTTCCTAAATAAACGAAGTCTCTTACAACCTCGAAATGATAATTGTCAAAAGTGACGTGGGTGCCAATACGCGAGTGCGCTGACTGTTTGTTTGATGAAAAAAGGTACTTCGTTTTGTCCTCAATTACCACCAGACCTATTCGCTCTGCTTCTTCGTCAAGTTTGATTAAATTGAATTAAATTCAATAATTCAAATAAATCGTAACAAAAAAAAAAGCACTTCTAAAAAATTACCTGGCCTATTCTAATTACCTTAGCCCTTCTCCCTAATGGTATTTTAATAACCATTAAGGAAAAAGTGCTTCAGTATATAAAACAGTAAGCGGCCACCGTAGCCGAATGGATTGATGCATAACTACCGTTTGGGAGTGCGTAGGTTCGAATCTCGGTGCATGAAACATCAAAGTGAAAAAGTTTTGTCTAATAGCGGTTGCTCCTCGGCAGGCAATGGCAAACCTCCGGGCACATTTGTTCCACGAAAAAGCTCCTCATAAAAAATATATGCCGTGCGGGGACGGCTTACAACTTTAAGCCCCTCCATTTGGGGAACAACATCAAGATGCACACGACAAATAGAAGGAGGAGCTGAGCCAAATAGCTAAGAGAAGTGTACGCACCAATTATTTATTTTATTTTTAAGCGCTTTTCGAAAGGATGACCACTTGAAAGAAGTTAAACTTTCACACATTTACTTGAGCGAGATAAGACTTTGGAAGAAGTTTAGTGCAACAGTGTGGCAGAAGGAACATTGAAAACTTTGAACAAGTCAATGTCAGAGCGCATACCGTCATTGCGGAAAAATCGAAGAAGGCACAAGAAAATTAGAATACTTTTTTTAAGGTCGCATGTTGCTACTATTTCGTAAAGGAAATAAGTTTTGTATTGTTAATACATCCGACGAAATTCCGAAATTATTATAAAGCCGCCACATTTTGGCAAGTTTTCTCGACTTGCTTATATATTTTTTAATTGCAATTACTTTTTTATAAAAAATATAGTTTATTTTATAACAAAAAACATAACAATCCAAGTTTCAAACTTTCCACAAAATTTATAAAAATTCTACAAATTTTCTTCACAATTTTAAAGTTCTTGATCTTATTTAAAAAAAGAATTTCTAAAAATTTTCTTCTTAATCAAAATTAAAAACTAAAAATTCTGGCAAGCTGCCAAGCGGAGTTCTCTTTTTAAAATACCATCTTCTGTAACCAAGTGCAAGCTAATCAGAAAGAAAAGCGAAATGCAATAATACTCAATGTCTGAATCGCTGATGATCACTTTGTATAAGTTTCGCTGCCATAAAAACATTGCAGAAAATGCGAGATGGGGCGAACTGACCAGACAGGAGCTTGGCAGCATAAATCTGCAGTGGTAGTACCTCTATCTTGAGCCAATCTAATGCAAAGAAGAATTTAAATGCATTTCATTGTAATAATGAGGAAGAATTTGTTAGATACGAGAAAAAAAGTAAGGCAGCTCTCCAAACTAAATTCTGATGCTTTTTATTTAAATTCAACTGCAGTAGATGCTTTCCATTTCAATTCAACTGGGCTATTCCGGACATGAGTTACATCGAAATCGAAGAACATGTCCCGAATAGCCCAGTTGAATTGAAATGGAAAGCATCTACTGCAGAACGATGACAACAGCAACTGCTAAATAGAGCAAGAAAAGTGACATTTATTATTGTAAGCTATGTAACGGGCATTGATTGTTAGGAAAAAAATATGAAAGGTGGTCTTCCCTACAGTATCTTATACTGTCATTTTGCCTATAGCAAGCAAGTTTTTCTAAATGTCCTCGTCGTATGTCGGACCCAGCTTACTTAAGGAAAGACAACGCTCTAGAGGCATGTGGAACTAGGATTTCACAGTAGGCAATCTGATTAAATCAGACTGAAAAGACTACGAGAGAACTAAGTTATTAACACAAAAAATATAATGAAACGACCCAGCTTTGCGCTAATTAACTGCTGAGTAGTGATATGAGAAGCACTGCAATTAAGCAATCAACGCACGATTTGGAAAAACATATCATAAATGCGTGCCAGTCCAATTTGCGGAAAATATATTCACATTCAACTGAAAAGTGAGCTGACCTGTAATTGCCCAAAGAAAAAAGAAAAAAAAAAACATCAAAGAAAAAAATATTTAAAAAAATTCTAGTAAAGACATATCAAAGAAGCATTACCTAAGCTGCTCTAAGCTTCTCTACACACCACAGTGCGTGTGTATGTGCGTGTGGCTACGTGCTAATACATTTCAGTTAAAGCAAATATGTAAGTATATATGGGCTATAAACCTGTCGAGCAGACAGCAATTTATTATTAAAATTTTTAAGCAATGAAGGTCAAGTAAATTAAATACTCACTGCGCGCCTTACTTCACAGCCACTACGGAGCGTATGAGCAACATGAAAATATCCATAAATTAAAAGTTAAATTACGAATCGGACACCTGTTGGCCGCGAAATCAATGAAATGAGAATAAAAGGAAAGAAGTGCATATGCAAATGCATTGCAACTAAATGAGTAAAGATAAATATGTGGAGCACTGCCATTTCGAGTGATCTAAGTATTTGGGGCACTGACGCCAATTATACAAATATTTTCTGGAACAGTGGTAGCTCATAAAAATGTGATTTTGGAATAACTTGGGGTTGATGAGGACGGAAAGAGGTTTCCTTTAGTCTTTCAAAGAATTGCTTTCGGAATATAGGTAAACAATCTGTTTTCGCCTAGGTTTTATGCAGTTATTTCCAAAAAAAAAAAACTCCAGAAAAGCGAAAAAAACCATTCAAATTTTTTTATTTGTGTGCCACATTCACTTTTTCAGTTGGAAATCTGCAAAGTATTTCAATCTATTTACTTACTTTTTTTCGTTCCTACAGTTGCAAAGAGTGAATGTAGCAAAAATTCAAATTGGCCACTTGTGTTTAAGTGATCATAAATTTCCCATTTTCTGTTCAATTTTGGCGCTCTTAGACTTGATTTCGTAATAAAATTATTTTCACTTTAATATTTTTAACTATTATTTTACAGAGTTTATAACTAAAAATTTTCGAAAAGCTTAAAACAGCTTCGTAATGAAACTATGTTCCACTTAAATATATTTAACTGTTTTTTTAATATATTTTTTTACAAAGGAGATAACTACAAAAAAAATTAATAAGAATGCAAAATTCCGAAAAGCTTCGTAAACACTTAAAAATTTTTTTTTTTTTTTTTAATTTTGACTAAAACCAAAAATTTATAAAAATACAAAATTTTCGAGAAATTATCCTTCACTTTAACATTTTTAACTATTTTTTTTTACAAAGTTTATAACTAAAAAATATAATAAGAATAAAAAATTCGCAAACAGCTTCAAAAAACTTCGTAATGAAATTATCTTCCACTTGAATATTTTTCACTCTTTTTTAACTAATATATTTTTTTTACCAAGTTTATAGAAAACATAGCTCTGATTTTAGCTAAGGCTGGACAACTGCATCTCTACAACTTCTACAATATTCATGGGAGAAAACTCCTCGTCTCAAAGAATATCTGATAGCCAACCACCGGTTATGCAAGCCACGACCTTCGAGGTAGCTTCGCTTGAGAGGCAAAGCAGTTTTTTTGTCTTTTTCTTGTTTATTTGCGGCCATAGTAACCTAACTGTTACGCATGTGTCTTCATCTCTCCATGCGTTAAGGGGCTCTTGGCTAATTTTATTCTTAATTATTAATTTGCTCGAGGCCATAGATATCCCAATGGTACTTTTGTCACTGAGCAATTGAAGTGTAGCACCTTTTCTAGCTTGAACGATGTTTTATCCCCTTTGTGAGTCTCATAATGGAATTCCCTCAGATTTTCGAGATATATTTTAGTACTTATAGTGAATAAGTGAAAGGGTCTGTCTCTAACAAAACGCTATTTAGGGAATTATTTGTTTTCTCAAAATATGAGTTAAAATGAGTTCAAGCAAAAAGAACCAGTAAACAATTTTGCTTTTTAACAAGTTACTTTTTGGCAACCCTATTTCACGAAATCCTTTTTCCCGACAACCGGTTTCCCGACAGATATTCTTCCCGAATCTAATTCTCCGACAACTTTTTTCCCAAATCCAATTTCCCGACAAATGTTTTTTTTTCTCTCACGCTCATGGCTCTAGCCTTTCTACCCGTAGAGGATGTCGCATTGATTATTGTGGAGGATGAAATACCGGAAGAACTCCCTCCTATAGTCGACTGCATCAAGGAATTTTACGTTATCGGATGACCTCATAGAGTACGAAGAAGAGCTGTACTTCCCAGATATGCAGTTTCAACATGTAACCAGTACAAGTCTGCACAAGATGGGCACCACAAGACAAATAACGCAAGTGAAGGATGGCGCAATCGTTTTCGTCTAGTCGTGGGAAAGCATCATCCAGAATTATATTCAGCTTTAAAAAAATTCCAAAAAGAACATGCCGATGTTGAAATTATAATAGCTGAACTTAGTTTGGGGCGATCTGTAGAAGCGGCACCAAAAAAAAAAAAATGGATAGAAGTCCAAAATCGCTTGCGGTACATTATTTTTTCAATATGAAAAATACAATAATTCTGGCACTGTTTCCTCATATATAACGTTATTGGCACCCAATATTGCTTTCTGATGGACTCCATTTTGATACTACGATTCACATATAATAATAAAATTCCTTTTACTATTTATTACTATTTTTTAACTGTCGGGGCTTGCATTTTCGGGAAAAATATCTGTCGGGATACAGGTTGTCGGGACACGAGTTGTCGGGAAATAGGATTCGGGAAAAGAGACGGGAACCCCCCTCATTTATTCCCGTTTAAGAAAAAGAAACATGTAAATATGCCACTTTGCAAATGCTTTAAAACATGAAGTTGTGAAGATTCCGAAATATTTCATCAAATTTTAGAATTTTTATATTTATGTTTATATTTATATTTATATTTATATTTATATTTATATTTATATTTATATTTATATTTATATTTATATTTATATTTATATTTATATTTATATTTATATTTATTTTTATATTTATATTTATATTTATATTTATATTTATATTTATATTTATATTTATATTTATATTTATATTTATGTATATATTATTTTGTAATAATTATAAAGAAACTTCGAAATTTTAAAAATAAATTAATTTAATAAATGAATTAAAAAAAACAGTTCTTTAAGTAGGCATTTTAGATGTATTAGATGGGATCCCTACAAAATGCTGTATATCAAAATCCTTTTCGTACGAAATACTGTAAATTAACGTAACAAAATTCTGCAGTGACAAAATTCTGTAAAAGCAAAATTCTGTACTGTCTTAAAACAATTCTGTATTGACAAAATTGTGTATTGACGAAATTCTGTACTGACGAAATTCTGTATTAACAAAATTCTGTATTGAAAAAATTTTGTGTTGATAAAAGTCAACGAAAAAAGGAGTTCTACGCAAAAATACGGTGGATTCTATCGAAACTGAAGAAAAAAAGTGCGCACTTTTGTTATAAAATTTGTTGAATTTCTTATCATTTACTTACAGCATTTCGTCAATACAGAATTTTGTCAATACAAAATTTCATCAATACAGAATTTCGTCAATACAGCATTTCGGCAATACAGAATATTTTTTACAGAATTTTGAAATACAGAATTTCGTATACAGAATTCTATAATACAGAATTCTGAAATACAGAATTTTGTAAACAGAATATTGTATCATACAGCATTACGTACCCAACCCGTATTAGATAACACGAGCCTTGTTGTAGTAATATCCTCCTACTCGCTCTTCTGAAAGCACTGTCCAATCACAGGCTTAGAAAGTATTATTTTGTTTTTGGTTGCTCCCTCATTGATCGAGTACGGTGAAGTTTTTTCAGTTAGTAGTCTCTGCTTACTCATTCTTCTGAGAGCACTTGGACATCGCAGGTTTAGGATGTACTGCTTTGTTTTTGTTTACTCCCTCATTGATCAACTACGGTGAATTTTTTTTCACTACTCTCTTTAACTATACAATGCAAAAGGCAGTATACAAAAACAAAACATACCTTAACACAGAAGTTTAAGGAGAAATGAGGAGAAATTGTACACACTCAAGGTGCTACTATTAATTTATGAAATAGAACTCACATACAAGTGAATGCTGAAGTAAGAAAATATTCTTTGAAAAAATTCGCTAGAAAAAAGAAAAGATAAAAGAGGTTCTAAAAGATTGCTGTTAAGTTAAAAGGAAAAAAAGATTCACACAAATCATTGAGACAATAAAAAAAATATTTATATACACGAAAAAGCCAAAGATTTAAGCGTCGTACAGCAGTGGCGGAAGAACAAACAATGTTAATCCGCCCACAGCGCTGTGCAAATGGCACCGAAAGACAACGAAAATTCGTTTGTTTACAAGTTGTTGGCAATAAAATTTGAGATGTGACCGCAAGCCGCAAAAGAAAAACAAAAAACAAAAACCAAAAATGAAGAAACAATGCAAATAAAATAACAATAATGTTACTACAATAAAAATCTGAATAAAACCGAAAGAAAATTTGTCGCTTACAATGTTTGTATGTGTATGTGCATATAAGTATATAAATACAACTTTATTTCACTTTATGTGTCGCAAATAATGCCCAAAAGGCAGTGAGGAAATTCACTTTAAAACGAAGAAGAAGAAATCGGCTTGCGAATGAAAGGAAAACTTAAATCGTACATACACACAGTCACTCACAACCTATTTGATACAGATGCGATTTTTTTTTAAAGTGCAATGAAAAGAGAAGAGTATGCAGATATTTATTTTATTTTATTACCCACGCGCTGAGAATTTTATTTTTATTTTTTTTGTTGCTTTTTGCATGACAATGAAACAAGTGAACACTTTTTTGCGTTTTATGTTGCGAGATGAAATAAAATAAAATAAAAAAAACATCTGCATACTCTGTTTTTCACTTTTCACAAAATATTTCGCACTATAAAAAAATTTGGGTTTGTATCAAATAAGGTGTGAGTGACTGTACATACATAAATATATGCACCATAAAAATGTGTAAAAAGTGTGCTACGATGCGACAGGCAGTGGTTGGCTAGCATAATTAAATGCAAAAAAAAAACGGATGGAATAAAAAATACCGCCACCATAACTCGCACGTTTGTATATTTACAACTATACATATTTGTGTGTATGTGTATGTACCAATGAGGGCCAATAGTGGCCACTGCCACCAAAAGCAACAATTGACTAAAAATAGCGCTGAGCTGTGGCATTGCACAGGCAATGCCGGAATTTTTATCACTCGACAAAACTATTTGGCAAACCAAAATAGAGAGCGCATTAAATGCGGAATGCCAATAAATAAGTGAAAAATTATTACAGCAATAAAGAAGAAGTAAAAGTCACACAAAAACAGAAATTGAAAATCCTAAAACAAAAATAGTTAAACCAATTCAAGGCATAGGGCTAACAGATCTATTCACGCTGCATTTACTTGACTGGCGGCAGTCCACTTACCTTTGCGTTGCTTGTGCTTGTTGCGCGCTGTCACGTAGAAAAGGAACTGCGAGCTGTCAAAATTTTCAACGGGGCTGCAGCTAAACAAATTTTTTTAAAAAGTAGGCAATCACTTTTGAAACACTCGAGCGCGTTTGTTTGTCTGCCTCTACCCAATTCCGTGAATATATCTGTATGAGTGTATGTATGTATGTAGGTATGTATATGAGTTTATACTGTCATATACATACAAAGTATTTGCCCGACTTTTTGCGCACCTTACACTCTAGTGAAAATTTGCCAAATATCACACACCAAACACTTTCGTTGACGATACAGAAATTCACAGCGCAGCGCTTTTCCCGAAACCAACTACCTTTACTTGGTAACACCTTCTTCTTTTTCCCCCTAATATGTAAGCAACTTTAATATTTCGCACACGATTTACACTGCCACAGACACTAAGTAGTCTGTTGGTTGACCAGTTGCTTTTACGGCCGCTTCACGATCGAGACGTTGTTTTACGTTTTCTATGCCAATTTCAACTAAAACCGAAAACGTACCGTTTCGTTGCTTAAAAATCAAATCAAGAAAACAGCAAACAAAACTCAATAAACACCGAATGCCGAACGCGCGCGCCACTCAATCGCATAACTTGCATACATTTCCATGCAAAAAGAAACCGGCAAAAAGCACTCAAAAGACTCGAGAGAAAAGCGCTCAGCACACGACGCTTAACAGCCACGAATACGCTCAAAGCGATCGCGGAATTGTGTTATCAGAGGGCGAAAATTTGAGTGAATTTTAGAGAGACTTGTGCGCTGAGTAGAGTAAAAAGTTCAAAAATTGAACTGTGTCAAATGTAAGGCGCGCGTGAGCGCAATGAGTTTTCGATGCGTCTGAGCAGGCAGTGAATGCTTGCGCGCTCAAAGCATGCGAACGACACACCGGCATATTTGTACTCATTTACTCAGTTTTGTCTATTCTTTTTGGTGGCTTCTTATCTGGAACGAATTCGCGCCGCAAGTGCATAAATTTCTTTGACGCTCGCGCGCCTATTTGTTGTTATTGTTGTTTTTGTTTTTATTACATTTTTTTTTGTGTCGTGCGGCACTGTGCTAACGCGCACTGGTGACTTATCGCCGTGTATTGATCGCCAATGAATTGCCGCTCGCAGCATCATCGCGCGCCGCGCACAACACAGCACGCCGCGCTATCAGAAAACACATATTTCAACAAACCTACACACATAAGCACATATGTAGATATAACACAAATTTGTCAGCATTAAATTTGTAAGATTTGAAAAGAAAATTGAGGCTATAAAAAATGCGCAGCCTGCTTAGACACGAAATGTGGGTGACGACGATGCTGCCACAGCAGCAGCAGCAGCAGCCGCCGCACAAAACGTCTGTGGCGCTTTGAAGTATTGAAGGCATAATAGTGCACGACGCGCACAGTTATACGGCATGTAAGCGTAAGTATGTAAGTGCATTTTTATTTATTTATTTATATTTTTGTGCAACGCCAAAAGCTACAACTCGCTCTAATTTGCGCGTGAGTAATAAATTCCGATTACAATTATTTACGAGCTAGAGACGCGTGGGGCGGTGCGCAGTTACGCGCTATGTCGCCAGCGAACGCCACTCATAAATAAGCACTGCTTAACGGCGCTGGCGCTGGTGCTGGCGCTGGCGCTTGGCAACGCTGACCAACAGTCGTCGTCACGTTCTATGTAGCGGTGAATGTGCATCTGGCGGTTGACTGCGTTGCGCTTACATTTGTGCATCACCCAAAGTGATCTGCGAATCTGTAATGTGCAAAACTCTTATTGAATACTCGTTGTTGTGCAATGGCATTTGTTTTACCATTTTTGGCAAGCGATTAATGCGATTGCTGCTGTTGTGCTTGTAAATCAACAATTCAATTTGGTTTTGCTTTATAAAGTTGTAAACTTTTTTTCCTTTTATAGATAATTGCAGTGTCTGCCGCTTTTTGTTTTTTGTATAGGAATTCGCATTTTTATTCGATTAGGCAATGCGAGTGAATATAAATGCCCTCCTATACACAAATATGTTTCTTTGTATGTGCATGCGTGCATGTCCGGTTATTAATTTATGGATAAAATATACAAAAAGAAATAAATTCATGAAATGCTTTCCTTCAGAAGCGAGCTTTTGAACCACTGTGAAAATATAACGAAAGAAAAAAAAGGAATTTAAAACTTATATGACTTCTAAGTCTTCAAATTAAGTAGGGGTCTTTCCCCATTTATTCTACATTGGCTTTACACAGCGAAAGTGAGACAAATTCTAACCTAAGGTAGACTAGTATGGTGGCCGTCTTTAGATAGGAAACATATAAAAAGACACGATGGAAAGAATAATGAGATGGAACCTATCGTGGTACCGTTACTTTGCTCTCAGCGAGTTTGACAATGAGTTACGTGGCCAGATTAGCATTTTCGTAACTTGATTTAGCATTTTTTTTCTGTTATTTAGTCTGGATTCTTAGTTATTTCTTCATGGCATTTTTCTAGCCTGTTCTAATTAAAAAGTAATGTTAATAATTTTACAAAATATGCATTTTTTAAAAATTAGTTCAATAATTCACTCAGTTTTATTTAGCTTTTAGCGATTGCAATCGTTGTTGATGTTCTTCTGCTTTCAGCAGTCAAATTTCTCTCTCGCTACTGCAGTGTTGTCAAGCTTTGCATATAAAAACGCACTAAAATGCCCATTTAAAGAAAATAAAACACCAAATTTTTATTGAATTACTTAAAGAACTTTGTATGCGTGACAAATTGTCTTTAAAATGTGCGTTTTGAAGTGAACCTTCTTAGGCGTCGATGGGCGAGCAAGAATGGAGAATAAAATTTCAAGGCTATGCAACGTTTTGGGCATTTTCGTTCCGCGAGAGAGAAAAAAGATATAACGTAGAGGAAAAGGAGAGAGAGAGCTATACCTTATACATATATTTTATAGTAATTTACCAGCATCATCTTGGTGCCGACTGTTTGTGGCGTTTTTTGGTCCCAATTTCTTTGGCGTTTTTTATGCCTACTTTTTGGCGCTTATTTCCGTTTCCTGGCTAGTGCTTGTGCGTGCTATAAAGTGCTCTCCATTCCGGTGTCAGATTTATTGGTTGTCGATGTTGTTGTTTTAACAGTAATAGAAGCCCCGTCAGTGTGGGGTATACCACCGGTCGTCTTCGTCTGGCTCATCTAAGGTAGACCCAGGAAACATGCTGCTTCGGCGGGTTGGTTCCAACAGGAGACGCCAAAAGCATAGACTAACATAAAGAATGTGCCAATACTGTTTTGATGTGAATTTGTGCCTTGTTTTACCTTTCAAGGTTGAGCTTGTATTTTTTTTTTTTTTGTTCAGATACGTAATAAATAAATACATTTGGAAAATACCGTTTCCTATTTTTTTATGCTTTCATTAGAAGAGAAGTTGTAGCACTGAGAACTTTGATTTTTCGAGTGTGCCAATACTTTTTTGACTCACTGTTGAAAGCTCACTAAAGATATATCCAGGTTAATCAGTCGAGCAAAAAATAAGTTTTGCAAAAACTAGAACATCTACATAAACATTTTAAAAGTAAACACAGTGACTCTTCCAAGAATGGCCCACACAATCGCAGTTGAGTGATGTCATTATGAACACAACTCATTTGTTATTGTTGCAATGCCGATACGAAAGTGATGACGCAATGTAGTGTAATGAAAAAAATGTCACACCATTCACCGCAAACCACAAGCATATCAACGGGCCCACGCACAGCAACAACAACAGCAGCAACGACCGAGATTGTCGTTTACATAATACGAATATTCACAAATGACAAGAGCTCAGAGAAAGCAGCAAAAAGAAGCGACAGGCACAGCCATGCAAGGCAGGCGTAATCACTACAAACAACTTACATTGAGGACAGCGAAGTGCAAGTGCTGCAGTCTGCTATTTGTGGAAGTTGTATGTGCGTATGTATGTATGTCGATTTGTATGTACTGACTTGCATAGATGTTTTTCGCACGCCTACGCGGCTGACAAGTGCGAATGCAAATTATAATTGGCTACTAGGCTACTTGAGTGCGCTAAGAGCACTTCGGCTGGCAAGCCTGGCAAGGAGGGGCGACGGACGACGAGAGACTATGAATGGCAAAGGAATAAATGTATTTATCTTAAACAAATACATTTGCACTAATTGGCATAATGCGGCAATGGCTAACAGATGGTTATGAACTAAGTGGTGCAGACACTGAGCTTGCGCTGCCGGGTAATTCGCAAAAATTAGTTAAATATTTACATAGAAGAATCTATGAGTAGGATTTGCAACGCTACAGTGATTTCCTTTTATCGCCCGATTCTCTTCATGCACTTCTTACGAGTATTTGCTACTGCTCAATTATCTCAGCGCGCTTAAAATATCTGATTGACGCATCACTGGGCGCGTCGGCACCGAGTGACGGTGTAATTGGCATTGCTGGCCGAATCAAAGGTAAAGGGAGGGAAGAAGCGTGGCGCTCTGTCGCCTAGTAATGACGTGGCGCATTTTAAATTTGTCTTAGATTTTTTTTTTACTTTTTTATTAAACAACATCTGCAATTGCTCCCGTTCTCCACCCGACCACTCAACTGCTATTCTTTCGTTTGTCTCGTCGCAACATCAATTGATTCCATCATCGCGTCATTCGCTTCGCTGCGTTCGTGGTAAACACGTGCTTCGCATTACGCTACGCCCGAAGATTTATTGAGTAGCAGCGAAATATCATTTAAAGACTGTTGAATGTTTTAATTTATGCTCGTTTGTTGTGATGTGAGAAAACACGGAACGCAGCGCGTAGTAGTGCATGACTCAGATTATAGATTTATCAATGATACACAAATCGTATAAATCTACTCTATGAATGAATAGCACAACAATTGAGATTTATGTGGTTCGTTAAATGTTTTATTCGATGCATTTGGAAATCAGTTTCCGCGTAAATTTCAGATACTATTTTTCATTAATTGTTTAAAATTAAATTAATTTAGTTTAAATTGGCAGGAGAATACATATTTGTATATACATAGTTCGCTCAGAATTCTTATGTGCATACAAAACAAAAATGTAATTGTGATATCAGAAAGTCATTTTCGCTGTCAATGCAGCTTTTTTTAAAACTTAAGTTTTTAAACTGCATTTGCATGATTTGATTTCCAAGTCATATTTTAAATTACACTGAATGGGCATACACTGACGCTCGAACTGCACTGGTTCAAGCACACAAAACAAAAACTACACCTTTTCAAAACGTACTTCAGAAGCTGTCAAACGTACTTCAGAAAACGTTACAGTTGTTCCATAATAGTCAATTATTTTTCAGAGCACGTAAAATGTATTTCAGAAAGTCCCGAATGTAATTCAACAACTCTGAAATCTATTTCAGAATAGTCAGTTGTAATTTCGAATACGTCAAATGTGTTTCAGAAAGCGTCAAAGGTACTTCAAAAACTCTCAAATGTATTTCAGAACACATGAAATGTGCTTCTAAACCCCTTAAACGTATTTCATAATAATTAATTGCATTTCAGGGAACGTAAAATGTACTTCAGAATAGTCAATTGTGTTTCAGAAACTGTAAAATACACTTCAGAATAATCAAATAGTATAAAAATAGTTAATAAAATAAAATAATAATGTAAAATGCACTTTTACAGCTTTTAAAGTAATCTGAAGTTCATTTGACGCCTTCTGAAGTACTCTTGGTAAAATAGTAGATCATTCAATTCATATTTAAAATCAGTCTCCAGATTTGAAAATCCATATAATGTTTTTTCCTGGCTTCGGATTAGGAGACATCACCAAGTTTTTAAATATTGTATATAGTTTTTATAATTAAGCAAAAAGAAATTTCGTAATTTTTTTATATATTATAACATTGTACAAATCGAAGATTTTTTTTTTTTTGCAAATATTTTTATTTTTTAACTTCCTGAATTTTCTGTAAAACGTTTAATTTTATTTGAAAATGATGAATGTTTAAAAATTACAAATTCAATACCCGTTCAACAGAATTACTTTAGAATTCAATTAACTTAGAATAGAATTTAATTAGAATTCTACAGATATTAAAAATTGTTTTGATCCATCTAATGGTTGGATATCTAGAAATCTGAAGACTAAACAAAAAACTATTAGGATTCTCGGACTTAGCGACCAATTTTGCACAGGAACTGAATGGGAATGGAATGAAATCATTACTTACACTACAAAAAATTGGGAAAAGGCAAGATTACAATATTGCAATATTGAGAGAGGAAGAGGTGTAACTGTAGAATATGGGATCAACTGTGGTTTGGTGTTTAAACGTAAAAATTTGTATAATTTATTGATTTTCAAAATTTTTACGGTTTGTTGAATTTTTTTTTTATTTTTTGTTGATCTAAATTAATTGAAAAAACATGTCTTGTCTTTTAATAAAAAAAAAATTAAAATTGTCTTTAAAAGTCCATAATAAAATGTGATGATGTATATATTTGTGTAATCTTTTAACTCAATAACTGTAACGACCCACATTTTCAAAAGCCTGAAAAATATTATGTTTGTACGCTCGATGGAGGTTTAAAATATTCCACAAAATTATTCCCTGAAAAATTTCATAAAGGGACTTCTCAGATGGTACAGTGTGCGATAAAGGAAAATACACAATAATTTGCTTGTGTCGTACTCACTATCTTCGCCAATACAGTATAATGTGTGTATACATGTGCCAAATAAAAAACAAATATTTTCCAGCATTGGGCTAAAATTTCCTTAATTTCCAGGAAAATTAGAATTTTTAAAAAAAGATGTTTAAGAAAAAAGTTCAGTTTAATTTGTAAAAAAAATTTAGTTTAATTTGTAAAAAAATTAATTTAATTTGTAAGAAAAAATTTAAAACTTTTTAATATTCACGAAAAAGTATACTTACTAAATAAAAATATTTAAGAAAAATTATATCAAATTTATTTAAAAGTTTTCTTAAGTCTTTTTTTTTACTTTATATGAAAAATTGTAATCTTCAAAAAACCTTTCAAGAAAAAATATATTTTTGAAATAAAAATATTTGAGAGGAACTCTTTTTTAATTTGTTCGAAAAATTTCATAACAAAATTTTTTTTGCTTAATTTTTGAAGAAAATTATACTTTTTAATTAAAGATATTTAGAAAAAAATGTAGTTCCGATTTGTAAAAAAATTTATTTTTTTTAACCTTCAAGAAAATGTATAATTTATTTTTTTTTTATATTAATAAATGAAAATTAGAAAGCGAGAGAAAAGTGGTCAAAACTGATTAAAAAATCGCGTATCTAAAATTTTGCATGGCAAAAGCCACCTTCGAGAAAGTCTTAAACCTCTTACTAATTAAAAAACTCACTCTGCACTATTTTATAATCATTACATTTTTGCGCAGAATATAAAAAGATTGATGATAAACTCCTTTCCAAAGCAGCCGAACCACATAATAATTTTTCAGCTGATTTCTGAATGAAAATAAAAATAAAACCGCAAAGTACGCAAATCAACCGGAAGACCCCGGCGAAATTAAACAAAATAAATAACAAACTAACCGCGGATTCCGAGAAATTAGCCTCTGAAAATAAATCTTATAAAAATAATATTTCAACTGATGGGCCAAAAAATTTTTGTTTTAAAATTTCTTGGAAAATTACACACTTTCCAAAGTACCAGCGGAACTAAAAATATAAATACGACGTGTTTTTCATTTGCTTATTAATAGTATTTATTACAAAAACATGCGCAAAAAATGCTTTCTATTACTCACGCAAATACTATGTATACTCAGCTACTCGAGGAAAGTGCCGACCTTGCATGGTACATACAAACTAAACTCATTTTCAATGCCAAGGTCGATGAGGAAATTTTTCGAATTACGATAATGCAATGTACCAATAGCTAATCAAGTATACCAGAATGAGTCTGACAAATTTAAGCAATTCAAATACAAAAAAAATAAATGCAAATTTCAAATAGTATTGCATGCATTTTCCAATTAATTTTTGCATACCAAAAGAGGGGGAAATAAAATGTGTGCAAAATGTAGAAAACTGGCTAATTTACAATTTGTGAAAATTGCATAAATATTCGTAGAATTTTTGGTGAAATAAATGAAACACCATCAATTGCCATACATACATACAACTGACACAGCGTCGTTGGCTGCGGTACTCACAATGCTAGACAGGCGCTACACCGCACTGTGGTTTCGAATTGAAGGAAATTGGAAAGTTATTTGTATCCTATTCCGCCTGGTTTGCTGTTTGCATGCGAATTCTGAAGAAATTAAGTCGATTTCTTTTTGTGGTAAATGCGCTTCAAGAAGAAAAGGGGAAGCATTTGTTGTTACTAGTAATAGATATTGCTGAATGATTTCAATAAATGTTTGAATTTATTTTTTATTATCTTTTATGACTTTTTTATTACTTCTCGTACAAACAAAAAACTTACGTCTCCACTTATCATTTTCTCGACTACGCTGATTACCAATTTATGAATAGCCAGATTTAAGAAATTTAAGATAGCGAGTACAAAATTCAGAACAAAAAAGGCAAATTTAATGAAATCCTTACTAAGTAAACTCCTATCTACATACATACGCTGTTTCAAGGCATCTACTTTCTACAAAAAAGATGTTTAGCAAAAAATCTTATAGTTCAATTTGTAAAAAAAAATTTAGTTAAATTTGTAAAAAAAATTTTAAAGTTTTTTAATATTCAAGAAAAAGTATACTTAATAAATAAAAATATTTAAGAAAAATTATACCAAATTTATTTAAAAGTTTTCTAAAGTCTTTTTCTTTAATTTTTAAGAAAAGTATACCTTTCAAATAAAAAATTTTCAAGAAAAAATATGTTTTTTAAATAAAAATATTTCAGAGTAATTATTTTTTTAATTGGTAGAAAAAAATTTATAATAAAATCTTTTTTGTTAAATTCTTGAAGAAAATTATACTTTTTAAGTAAAGATAAAGACAAAATTTAGTTCAAATTTGTAAAAAATTTTAAATTTTTTTAACATTCAAAAAAAGTATACTTATTAAATAAATATATTTAAACAAAATTATATTAAAATTATTCAAAATTTTTTTCAAGTATTTTTTTAATTTTTATTGAAAATTATACTTTTTAAATAAAATTTTTTCAAGAAAAAGTTTATTTTTTAAATAAAAATATTTCAGAGTAATTATTTGTTTATTGGTTGAAAAAAATTTATAAGAAAATCTTCTTTGTTTAATTTTTGAAGAAAATCATACTTTTTAAGTAAAGATGTTAAGAAATTAAAAATGTATATATATAGTATGTATATATTATAAAAATATTTGCGAAAAAAGTATAGTTAATACGCTCAAAATTTTGTTCAGCAATTTGTTTGGCAATTTTTTGTTAAACACCCTTCTCCAGATTTTTCGAGCACAATTAAAATTAAAAAAAAAAATATTATACTAAAAATGTAATTTTTATTTTTTTTTATTAAAAAATTATTTAATTATTGCCTATTTTTTTATTACTTTTATTAAAATTATTAAATATTATATTATTAATAAATAAATAATAAAAAAAAAACTAATAATTACATTTGTTTTATTACATTAGTTTAACTGTTGCAATGGTTACAATTACTGGTCGATATTAGAATTAGTTTTGACAACGGAGACTTGACTCTACTTCGTTAACTTGACTTTTCTAAAGCATTTGACTCAGTGAATCACAAATCGTTATGTTTGAAGCACTAAACACTATTTCGGCTTCAAAGACAGTGCGGTGAAGCTCATGGCCAGCTACCTTGGTGGCAGAACGCAGAAGGTCAAGACCAGTAAATTAACATCTCAGTCTAGACATGTACATACTGGTGTTCCGCAAGGCTCTATCCTTGGTCCACTTTTATTCAGTCTTTTTGTCAATGTTGATATACAATTGTACTTGTCCAGTCGTATTGATCTCGTTGATGATTTATGTTTCAAAATAAACAGTGATTTGTCTGCTATTTCTGTATGGGCTAATGAAAACTCTTTATGTTTGAACGCGTCGAAGTCATATGTCTTACCTATATGTAACAGTGTTGTGCATGTTGACAATATCCCTAAATTGTTGATGGGACCAAGTTCCCTTACCTTTATGGGAAAGGTAAAAAATTTGGGGTTTATTCTTAACACAAAACTTACCTGTGCTGACTATATAAATAGGGTTGTGGGGAATATTTATGCTACATTGCGTAAGCTGAGAGTTTCTGCAAGATCTCCAGCTAATTATGTCTCTCATTACCTACTCTGAGGTGGTATACAGCAAACTCGACTCCACATCTCGTCATAAACTTAATGTGGAATTTAATAACGCCACGCGGTATGTATATGAGATTGGCAGATATGACCATATCTCTGCCTTTCGACTAAGGTTACTGGGCTGTTGCCTTAACAGTTATTTGTCTGCTAGAAATTGCATATTTTTGTGCAAACTTACATTATACATTCCCTATCTGACAGAGAAGTTGATACCAGTAAGGTCTCGCAGACACAACAACATCTAGATTATTTTTCATTAACGCTGCTAGAGTGTGGAACTCATTACCCGACACTGTGAAGGCTGGACTTAACAGATTTAACTTCAGGGCACAAGTCTATTATTACTTTAAAAGTGTTTGATTGCATTAAATTAGGGCATTAAATTTCTCTCTACATTCTCTAATTACTACTTTTGTTTTTTCTTTTCTAAATCCTTCTTTTCTTCTTATTATTGTAGTTAAGTTAAATATTTCGGATTGATTTGTAAATGAACTGGTGTAAATATGGATTAAGAAACTTATATGTTAAAAATATTCCAGTTGTATATACAGGGTGGACCATATAACGTTTGCTTTTTGAACCACCTATTTTGAGAATGGTAACACAAATGACATGTCAAATGTGTTCATAATTTACTTAAAGGTTTCACATTTACGAAATGGGACGCTATACGATTGAACAAAATTGGGAAATATTGAAAACCTATTTCTTCTTCTTCCGCGGTTACAGTAAATGGTGAGAGTTACCGTGACATGCTCAACGAGATTTTGTTTCTAAAAATTGAAGAGGATGACATGGACGACATTTGGTTTCAACAGGACGGTGCAACTTGTCACTCTGCCAAAGTTACACTCGAACTTTTGGGTACCGTTTTTGAAAACCGAATAATCAGCCGAAATTCCGATATCAATTGGCCGCCTCGGAGCTATTTTTTGTGGGGAACCGTTAAGGACAAATGCTATGCGAACCGTCCAGAGACGATTGATGCTTTAAAACACGAAATCGAAGTTGCCATTCATGAAATTCGAGCCCAAACAATCGAAAATGTGCTAAAAAATTGGGTTGATCGAATAGCCTACTGTAAAGCCAGTCGTGGCAGTCATTTGAACGATATTATTTTTTATTTATAAATGACAATGTTCAATCTTCAAAATAAAAAAAAAAGTTAGAAAAAATATTGATTTTTTTTTTTATAGCCGATTCAAAAAGCAAATTTTACATGGCGCACCTTATACATAATATTTTTGAAGTCTATTAAAAGACCTTAGTCTTACTATGTACTATTTATATAAACAAATAAATAAATAAATAACGCGTTTTCCATTACAAAAAAAAATTAATAATTAAATAGTATTTTTTTTTTAATTTTGTTTTTGCGGCGTGCGCATTATTTCAGATTGTAGTGTAGTGCAATCTTCTTTTTAAAATTTTATAGTTTTTTTTCTTTAATTTTCGAGAATATTATATTGCAATAAAAATGTTCTAGAGAAATTGTTTTTTAATTAGCTGAAAAAGTTTCGTAAAAATTTTTTTTATTTAATTTTTCCTAATAAAGGGTGATTTTTTAAGAGCTATACGAAAGTTTTTTAAAAAAACACACGTAAAATTCAGAAAAATGCATGAAACTTTTATTTAAATCGATGGTACAGTCCATATAATTCAATGTTTGAAGATTATTTCATGCAAATGTTGACCGCGACTGCGCTTCAAATGGTCCATCCGCTTAGTCCAATTTTGGCATACTCTTTCCAATGTTTCGGCCGGTATCTCACATATAAATGCTTTAAGGTTGTATTCTAATGCGTTAATTGAAGCAAGCTTGTCTGAGTAGACATGAACTTTAACATAGCCCCACAAAAAATAATCTAAAGGCGTTATATCGCACGATCTGGGTGGCCAATTGACAGGTCCCCAACGTGAAATAAAATGTTCACCGAACTCGGCTCTCAACAAGTCCATTGTTACGCGTGCTGTGTGGCATGTGGCACCGTCTTGCTGAAACCACATGTCATGCAAGTCAAGCTCTTGCATTTTGGTCAAAAAAAAGTTGGATATCATTTCACGGTAACGCTCACCATTCACAGCTACGCTACGATTCGCAGCATCTTTGAAGAAGTACGGTCCAATGATGCCTCCAGCCCATAAACGGCACCAAACTGTGACCTTTCCTGGATACATTGGTAGCTCTTGCAATACTTCTGGCTGATCTTCACTCCAAAATCGACAATTCTGATCCAAAAATGAGCTTCGTCGCTGAACACAATTTTTCGATAAAAAAGTGTATCTTCGGTCAACTTTCCAAGAGGCCATTCACCAAAAATTGTGCCTTGCGATAGGTCGTTCGGCTTCAATTCTTGCACCAGCTGTATTTTGAAAGGCTTCACACCTAAATCCTTTCGTCAAATTTTTCACGTTGTTGAGTAACAGGGGCCCAATTGCTGCGAATGGCGACGAATCGATAATGGATGGCCACCATTAACACTGTCCGATACCGCTGCGATATTTTCTTCAGTTCGCACTCTACGTAAACGTGTCGGTGGTTTGATGTCCAATAATGTAAATTTGGTTCTAAATTTAGTCACAATAGCTAGAAAAGCCGCTTCAGTAGGTCGATTAAACTGACCATAAAATGAAAGAAGCGCGCAATAAACTTTTGTTCTGTTAAGAACGCATTTTTATAATAAAATTCAATGATTTGCAAGCGTTATTCGATTGTAAGACGATTCATGGCTAAATTATAGACCAAACTGAAGATGTTTGAGAGTGAAACAAAACACGAAACGTGCGTCAGCTGTTTAAACCAACTGTTGAAAAAGATAATAGCTAAAAAATCAGCCGTTAGTTTACTATAGCTAAATGCAATGGAAATACCCAGAAAATATGCACCCTCTACAATTTAAACGAGGAAGAAGATATGCAGTACTGAAGGAGATCAGTACAAGATACCTAAACGCAGCGAAACTAAATGACGTAGAAGTAATACTAAAATACTTAACGGCCCCAATTGGAAAACTAAGGGGGCGTCCATAAATTACGTGAGATGTTTAAGGGGGGAGGGGGTCGAGTCAAATCTCATCTAATCTTACGTTGGAGAGAGGGGGGGTCTCGGCAAATATCACGCAATTTTTTTTCTGATTGAAACAAAAAAAAGTATACTATTTTGGTCCATTATCCAGATTGTACATGCTTAAGATTTAATCTTAAGCGTAATCGTAGTATGATTAAGATCATTCAATAATTCGTTCGAAAGAAAATAATTTCATTCATACATCGACGTTATATGTACATTACCATATTTGTTTTATACCAAATAGCTCAATTTAATCTGAATTTACGGTACAGTGTAGCCCGTCGTTTGTTTTCGCGCCACTATCAGCCGAACGCGCGACTCGGTGAACAAGAGCGTACGAGCTGAGTGGCAGCGACACACGCACAGGTTCCAACCTTCTTTGTTTATTCTTGTAAATGTTTTACTCGACTCAGTTCATGCTCTTACTAATTTAAAATGAGCTATCAAGATTTTTATAACGCATACGTCAAAAGATACGTCTATAAGGCGAAGAAGTCCTGCCACGACGATGTGATAAAATTATGGAATACTGCGAAGCAAAAATTCCCGAAGAAAGAAGAGTTAATATATCACATTAAACATGAGATTGAACGGCTTGTCAGGGAATCCACTGAGAGAAAAGTTCAGTTTACTTTAGCATTCCTTCAAAAAGTAGGTTAAATATATCTTTTTTTAAGAAAATACTTTTTTTATATAAAGTTTATTGTTACAATTAATAGCATAAAAAAAACTGAAACAGTGAAATTCTTGATAAAATATGCTAAAATCATAACTACAAAATATTAGCGCGGTCATTTCCTTCACTGTTTTCACATAATTCAAAATCAGCTTCTTGTGATCAGCGATGATGTGGATGAAGCTATGTCGAACACTACACCATCTAACGTACGTCCCACTCCAGCACAAGATACTATGAAGAAACAGATTGCTAAGCTGCATATGGAGCTTGACCTAAGTGCTGCAGCGCACGCCGGAGTGATCTGCATATGATTCTTCACGACCGTTTTCTGCCACCTCCATACCCTATCACTCAGATTGATGGACGTTTGCCAATTTCGGACTTTAAAGAACATGACGCAAAGTCATTCGCTCCATTTCGAATACGCATACCGATTCAACCGCTGAATGCCTTCATTAGCACGCCTTATGATCTCTATTGCCCAAGTATACGTGATAATTTAGAGAAAAGCTGCTGCATTACATGCGGTATTTACTTCGCATCTATCACAAGAGCACAGTTGAGCAGCTCACATTGCACCAGCTAAGCAAGCGCGTATGTTCCGCAAAGTGCGACCCTCACGGATTGTCATAAGACGAGCTAATGTGCGCAAGCGTCAACGGCTTAGAGTGGCTAGATCAGAACGAAGTTGAAGGAGCAGATGATTTTACTGAAAATCATATGGACATGTTGGTCACAATAGTCTCTCTTGAAACCGCGCATGATTCTCCATGGACTGAATTTGAGTAGATATTCTTTTTTTAATCGCTGTAGTTACGATTTAAATCTTCTATTGTTAAATTTTTATTACACTTATAGCTCTCAGCAATATTGATTACTAGTCTTAACTAGACGTAAATAAAAGCACGAAGCAAATTTTTTTTTTCTTTTTACAATAACAATCCAACGCGTTTACATAAGAAACCCACATTTTGAAAAATCTCACGTGAGATTGGGGGATGGGGGAGGGGGTTGAATAAAATCTCACGACATCTCACCAGGGGGGGGAGGGAGGTATAGAAAATTAAAAAAAAACACCTAACGTAATTTATGGACGCCCCCTAACTTATCTTAACTAACTTGTTTTATATGCTCAGCCTTACGCCAAAGAGAATTTCTTATTGCAGAGTTTAATTTTTGAGCTGTGACAGACAACATTGTTATTGCCATTAAATTAAATTAAATGAATTATTGTATAAATTACTGAAATGTAATATGCACTATTTATAAATATATAAATAATTATTACTTATTATTATTATTATTTTTTTTAAGTAAAATATATCCAAATAAAACTTAATAACTTAACTTAAGAAGAGTGCGCGCATCTGAGGCTATGGACTCGTATCTTCCATACGAAAAATTTTAGAATATGAGAAAAAAGAAACCTTAAAATTTTAATCTACTACAAATACTAATTAATTCAGTGTAAGTGTTTTGATTATAGCTATTAGTGTATCAAATATTTCAAACCATACAAATTTATCTAGTTTATATTCTAAAATCAAATTAAACATTTTTTCTATAAATTTTTGAGTAACTTTTGCTGCTTAACAGAAATCACATCAAGTTTTAAAAATTATTTGCTACTAGTTTGAACAGGCTACTAGGGCCAGCCAGCGCTTATCTTTAGTGTATTAATTATGCATAATTAGTTCTCATGTAAATAAAGAAATTAAAAATAAGCCTTAACAAGCAAACAAAAAAATAAATTTCTGTTATTTAATAATTCGAATGCATTTTCCCCAGCTGCTTAGAAAACCTGTGCTCGAGAGATAATGGATTGGAAATTCAAATTTAATATGCATTAAATAATTTCACTTATGGAATGTCTAAAAAATGTCATTGAACAGGAAAAAAATATTTTATTAATTAATATTATTTTGTATTTAATATTATCTATATATATAAAAATGAAATGATGTTCGTTTGTACGCATTTTTTTGGGCCGATACGAGGCCAATTTTATTCGTTCTTTTTTCATATTATAGGGATCCACTAGGGGAAGGTTTTTAGCAAAAAAAAATTTCTTTTAAATATTTTCTTCATATAAAAAAAAGAAAGAATCAAAATATTGTACAAAACAAAACTTGCTCGATTCTTAGATTGAAGTAAGTTTCGAATCGACATTCATTTTATGTGTACAACTTTTTTTGAATTTTTCGTTATTGTATACAGAAATTTCAAATGATTCGAATGAAAATTTTTTTTTTTTTTTTTATTTCTTCCATAAAATATTACACCTGTCGTTAGACAATAAGTAATTTGATTTACAAAAAGATGGAATGAGAGTGATATTGAAGGGCCAATGCCCCCAAGCTCATTTAGAAGAAATATATACATATTATTTAAAAACAAGTGGTTAACAAACAATGACATATACGATTAGTTGACAATTGATTACAAGGATTTTGCAAGATCTGTTGGTGTTTGACGGTTAAGCCGACTTTGGGTAGATTTTTTTTATTTGGTAGTCTTCTCATCATAGGATTTGTATGCGTTAATAGTCTATTTATGTGTCTTCTGCTAGCGCTTTGTATTGTTTCATCAATTGTATCGATGTCAAGGTCGCGATGAATATCTGCGTTAGGTATGTACCAAGGTACATTAGTTAAGGTCCTAAGTATTTATGAAAATAATGTTTCAATTCAATTGAGCAATGCTTTCTTTGACCAATTCTATATGGAAATGAATGCGTTTGCAAACGATGTTTTCGGCTATGAACAAATGTTGGAATCGAATGAAAAAGGAAAGAAACGCGAAATGATAAAAAAAATTCTTGGAAAATTTAAAATGAATGGTGCTTCATTGGAAAAATTCAAAGGTAATAAGAACATACACAAGATAAAGTTAGAATTCGAATTTTTAGATTTATTTTGTTTATTTCTCATTTTTTCAGAAGTACACCACACAACAACTCATTCCAACTCTGATTTTGAAATCCTGTTGGAATTGGTGATCGATAATTTTGTCACTATAATGGTCAATGGAAATTTGCGTGTATCAGACCCTGCATATTATTTACCATATCAACTTTTTATAGAACATATGGACCAAATGAACACAAAAAAATAATTTAGTTTTGTTTTGATTTTTTGCAACATTTTGGTTTTCAGTTAATACAATAAAAACAATAGGTGTTTTTTCGTGAACACAAAATTCTAAATTTATTACGTTGTTTGTTTAGAATTTTTTTAGAAAAAAAGTAAATTTTTTGGTTTTGAGGAAATTTGTTTATTGTTGCTATTTGTCAAAGCGTAGATATTTGTAAGTATTTGACTATAATCCTAAAAGTTAATGGAATACCACTATGACACATAGAAAACATGTTTTCAAAGGGGTGTTTTTCGAAAATTATAAAAAAAATTGTTTTCAAAAATTTTGAAGAAATAAAGTAAAATAAAAAAATTTCGAAAGCATGAAATTTTTTCAAAACCAAATTTTCCTCAAAAAGATAAAAGAAATTTCTTCGAAAGGTGTTTTTCTAATATTACAAAAAAAAAAATTCAAAAATTTTAAACAAATAAAATAAAATAAAACTTTTTCAAGGGTATGAAATTTTTTCAAAACAAAATTTTCTGAAAACCAGCAAAATTTAAAAAAAATGGTGTTTTTCATATTCCACTATTAATAGAGAATACATTTTTTCGAGGGGGTGTTTTTCAAAGCGGAAAAAAATCTTTTTTAACAAATCAATTTAAACTTTTACAAAAGTATAAAATTTTTTCAAGAACAAAATTTTCTCAAAAACGTTAAATTAAAAAAAAATAGTTTTTTCAAAATATACAATTTTCAGCAATTAACTGAGAAGAAATTTGTTAGAGCGAAGTGTTTTTCAAAACTTCAAAAAACACTTTTTAACCAAAAAAAATAAACCTTTTTTCAAAAACAACAGGAATGATAACATTGCCTAACAATTTCTGCACTTTTGCACAGTCTAAAGAGGCATTGATACAGAGTGTATTTCCAAACATAGTTCAACATTACAAAAACCATGATTGACTCAGCGAAAGAGCAATTTTAGCTGGGAAAAATAAGGACGTCAATGATATAAATTCAGCTATTTTAGATCAAATACCTGGTGACAAGATGAGGTCGTAAATTATCCAACTGAATTCTTAAACTCACTCGATTTGCCAGGCTTACCACCTCATAATTTACGATTAAAAATTGGAGCACCGATTATTATGCTGCGCAATAGTAATGTGCCACGACTTTGCAACGGTACCAGACTCGCTGTGAAGAAGCTAATGCGTAACGTTATCGAAGCAACAATTTTGAAAGGGAAGTACAAAGGAGAAGACATTTTGATACCCTGAATTCCACTGATTCCGGCGGATTTACCATTCGATTTCAAACGTTTGCAGTTCCCTATTCGCCTTGCCTTCGCTATGAGAATTAATAAGGCGCAAGGACAGTATCTACAAATGTGCGGTATTAATTTAGAATACCCAATTTTTTCTCATAGACAATTGTATGTAGCTTGCTCACGAGTTGGCAAACCATCGTCATTATTCACGCGAAAGATGAAAAAACCAAAAACGTTGTCTACCAAAAAGTGTTACAATAAAGTTCGAATGAAATTGTATCAAAGAATTTGCTTTGTTTCGTATTAATTTTATTCTCTTTCAGCAAATCATTGAATTTATCGACTAGCGAAGCGGGTGAGGGTACGCTAGTTTAATATAAATACAAATTTTTTTTTTCGATTTTTGGAACCTTTTTCTAAATTATATTTAAATGATTTACTAACCCATTGGGCTAATCGGGGCACTACTACGAAAATATAAAATTTTTCGTTTTCCCTTTCGTCGATTGGGAGCCACTGTGCGCCCCCTCTGCTTTGTTGCATGGTTGGCCACAAGCCAGAAAGTTAATCAACATAAATTCAATATGTTGAATGAAAAATATAGCAAAACAGAAAAAACACCAAAAAGCAAATAACAGAATTTAACAGCCACAGTTTTTTATTGTTTGTTTGTTTTTTTTATAATCGGGTAAACAAAAAATAAATTCTGCGCTTTATTGAATGGCATTTCCTGAAATATTAATTTTGTGCTCAACTTTTGATAACATAGTAATTATTATTTTTTTTTCAATCTTTTTGCTACTTGCAGTTCAGCTGGACAAAGTTTCCGTGTGTTTTGAAGGCAGGCCATTGCCATAGCGGCGTTGCCACTGCACGCCTCGAGAACCAGAGCGCTCTACAAGATGCAGCCGGCCTTGTCACCGGTTCGGGCAACGATGCGCATTGCTACTGCACGATTGAGCCGTACATTGATGCTAAATTCGATGTGCACATCCAGAAGATCGGAAATAATTACAAGGCCTTTATGTAAGTGAAATTTCGCTCATTGTATTTGTTTTGTCGACTTGTGCACGCGTGTAGACGTCAGCTAGGCGGTGGTTGCGCGCATTATGGACAAAAAAAACCAATAACAAAAAGGCATATTTACATACATACACGCATTTATTTATGTGCGTGTGTGCCTGCTTATACTTCGTCGTGATGCCGTGTAATTAATGCAAAGCATCGAATTGTTTTTGATGAAATGAGAAATGTTGAACCAAAATGCATTTGTGCATACATAAATACGTACGAATCACGAATGCGTTGCATCAACACTGTCAATGGCAACTGCTAAAGACGTGGATTAAGTTGTCCGCTGACTCGTTGACCTTGATTTTACTGTGCATGCCACTCATCAAACGCACCACAACCGGCTGGCTAAGTGGTTGGACGGTCAGCTACTTAAAAAGACAAAAGAAGTAAGCAGCAAAGCGAAGTACGAGAGAAGAAAGATCAAATCAGCCGGCGGTCGTTGGCGTTGTAATGCAATTGTGGATTGTAATTGAAATGCGCACCATGAAAAGTTGGTAAGTGCTGAGACATTGTAGCTGCGGTAAGTAAACGACTGACTGCACGGCGCAGTGGATAGGATTAAAAAACCATTAAATAAAAATATAGCATAACTGTTGCAGAGCCCAAACGGAGATAGTCACATAAGAATCAGTAGCTATATTTTTGAACTCATGCAAGAGTTTGAATACTTCAGCGTAGTACTCGGCATAAATAAGGGTCCGTCCTTATCAATACAAGACCCCTATTCAGGTAGCTAACAGAGCATACTTTGGCCAAGTCTTCATTGATATCAAGGGAACAAAAGCTACAGATGTACAAAACTATAATAAGACCGGTTCTTCTCTATGGCTGTGAAACATGGGTCCTTAAAGTTAATGGCAAAAAAACGTTAAAGAAAAATTCGCAGAAAAATATGCGGCTCTATACGATTAGAAAACGGTACATACTGTATGCGGTATAACCACGAGGTCAGTGTTTTAATCGCAGACGAAATATGACGCGATTTATAAAGTCGCAAAGCTTACGGTGGTATCGGCACGTTCTAAGAATGAGCAGCGAAAGAGCGACCAAAAAGTTTTTGAAGCAAACGCCGGCCAAGGCGACGATGGTTGCGCGACTTATGACGACATACCGGTAAGATGAGAATCTCACAACATAGAGCGAAAGCGGGCTGTCGACAAGAATGGAGGCGTAATGTGGAGGCAATGGTTCACTCCGGACTGTAATGCCCGTTATAAGTGATATACCCTATGATCAAAAAGTACCAGGTTCACTGTGTCTTCGATTGCCAAGGTGCACCATGAGTACCTTCCAAACAGCCAATAAAGAATACTATTTATCCGTTTTGAAACGTTTGAGGGATGCTGTACGTCGCAAACGCCCGGAAATGTGGGCAAACAATTCTTGAATTTTGCATGATGATAACGCGCCACCGCACCGAGCCCAAAATTTGCTGGATTATTTGACCAAACACTAAGTAAATACCATCGTGCAAGCACCGTATTCACCTGATAAGGCCCCGTGCGACTTCTTTTTATTTCCCTAGTAGAAGTTACCACTCCGTTGAAGGAGATTTCTATCGATAGCGGAGATCAAAGAGAATGCGACGAAGGAGCTGAAGGTCATGCCTTCGTCGGCCTAACAGGGGTGCATGGAAGACTGGGTTGAACGTTGGCACATCTTTGTTGCTTCAGACGGCTCATATTTTGAAGGGAATAAAATAAATTTTCAATTTAACTCTGTTTTGATTTTTTATACATTCTCAGTACTTTCTTATCGTAGGGTACAGCTCGAAATGAGCCAAAAAGTCATGAACATTTTTTAGAAGGGTATTCTGTGTTACCAGAGGAGTCTTGGTGGGCATTTAAAGGATGTCGGATTTTATGCATAAAAAACAGTGTTATGTAGTACACATAACGAAAGTGAAACTTTCAAGGCAGACAAAGAAAGAAGGAGAGACCCGAGAGAGAATCAGAGAGAGAGAGAGAGAAATAAAATATATCTAAATAAATTCACAACATTTGCCGAGAATACAATCAGACAAAATTTACAAAAAACGGAAAAGGGTCGACCGGTGTAGGTAAACGCCGGACACAAACCGTGGCAACAACGCGCACTACTCCGAGCGTTTATCACCCGCACAGACGCAGCGATTCCAGGACCGCAGCAACGGCATAAATTACTCCAAGGTAATACCAATAAATCCGACGCTGGAATGGATAGCACTTTATAGTACGCACAAGCACGAACTAGGAAACGGAAACAAGCGCCAAAAAGTAGACACCAAAAAAAAACGCCAAAAAAATTGGGACCAAAAAACGCCCCAAACAGTAGGCACCAAGGAAATATAACGCCAAAAAGTAGGCACCAAAAATATATTTCCTACAAGTTTGCACCAACAAACAAGCGCTAAAAAGTAGGCAGTGTTATTTCTCACTAGAAATTGGCAATCAAAAGGAGAAACTCAGGAAAAATAGCCTAAAGTATATCTAAGATATATATAAGGTATAGCTCTCTCTCTCCGTTTTAACTCTTTTCTCTCTCGCGGAACGAAAATGCCCAAAACGTTGCATGGCCTTGAAATTTTACTCTCCTTTCTCGCTCGTCCATCGGCGCCTAGGAAGTTTCACTTCAGAAGTATAGAAAAAATCATTTCGACCAAGTTTATTGTGTTTTATTTATAAAAGTAAATCAGCGGTCATGTGGAATTACTCATATCACATATGATGATATGAATACCTGTACTATCGTACCGGCTTGCACGTTTTCAACAAATGAGGCTAAGATGTTGACTACGTTCGACTGCTATTTCAGAGAAATCACGAAACTTCTACCTGCTAAATTTCATAAATTTTTCTATTTTCTGAAACTAGTTGCATTACATATTTTGGCGTTAAAAACTTGCTCTACTTGTTTCTCAATAATTTTTAATATGCATCTTACCTTACCGCGATCACTGTGCGCCACGTCACAACACTGCAGGTACTCGCCGGCACTGCACATCGCACCAGTTACGAATAAAGTATCTGCAACAAATAAGATTGCATTTGCATCGAATTTCAACACTCATGAATTGTAGTAAATAGGAATAATGCCGCAAGAATGGGAGTTCATTACGCGAGGGCGCGCACGCAGCACTTGAGAAATCACTTCACAATAAAGGTTCATAAAAAGCGCGCGAACGTGCGGGTCGTCATTGCTGCTGCTGCTGCACTCAGCGCACTCATTGACATGCCACCACAATGCAATAATAACAAAACAAAGCTACCAATAATAACAACAACAACAAGAGCATCATAAAGTACAGGGGAAACAAAAGCCGCTTATGCGATTGCTGCAGTCAAAGACCTCTTTTGCCGCCAATCAAGCAACATCACCGCCGCCACCGCCGTCACCGCCGCCAAATCGTTCGACCAACACAACAGACGCGTAATTTAATAATAATACCATTTAAGCATTTAAGTCGGCACAAAAGTGCCGCTTATTATTTCGTGATTTATGCTTCAATTTTATTAAATGAATACTTTTTTTGCTTTGCTATCCCCTTCCGCTCATTCACGAATTTTTCATTGCAGGCGCAAATCGATCTCAGGCCATTGGAAAACTAATCAAGGCTCAGCGATGCTCGAGCAAATCACTTTAACCGAGAAGTACAAGTCCTGGGTGGATGAGGTGAGTGGCAAAACAAGACTACGAAATACGAAAATGAAATAACCAAACTAAGACTACAACAAATACAAATGAAACGCTTTCCAAGCAACAGTTTGATCGAATGAATGGCAGTCGCTATCGAATGGCGTTAGTGCCGCTATCAGCTCATCGAATTTGTAATTTGCAAATTGTTTGCATTAATCAAATCCAGTTTGTTGCCAACTTTATGCTCTCACTTGAAATTTCGAGTGCACTCACTCAGCCGCGGCGGTGGTGCACAGCTCGCTGAGTCGCTTAGGCGATAATCATAAATTTGCTGTACATAATTTACGTTTGACTTGTGTGCCATGGGTGCACTAATAGTTGCATTGATTTATTTGACAGACAGCCGGGTCCACAAAAATGCATACATCCATACATACATACATACGGGCGATATGAAGTGCCGTTCATGTCGTTTATGTGAAAGCAAGTTGATGAGTGTATAGATGATCTGTTGTGAGTATTGCATGCGACTGCGCGTCTAAAATTTGGCGGTTTTAAAATATTACAATTTATGGTGGTTTAAAAACGATACAATATTGGATATGAGAATGCACTTTGGGTTTGTTTCTAAAATATGCGCCAAACTGAAGTTATTCTTTGTTGGTGTTGTGTATGATGTGTGCGCTAGAGCGGATCGCTGTGCGCAAGAGAATTTTTACATTAATTTGCATAAATAGCGTATGAGTTCTGGCGCAAATAAATATTTTAAGACAAATGTACAGGGCCGTCGAGGTAAATCCGGAAAACATTTCGAAAGCTCTGGAGCAGTAGCGTTAAGTCTAAAACCGCTGATAAAGGGATATATTTTTAGTGTATTGTATCCTGATTGACATTGGAGTGCCGGAGTAAGTGCTGGTGAAACGATGAGTCGAGAACAGGACAGAAGAGCTGCGATACTAGAGTCACTTCGCGCCGGAAAAAGCCCTAAAGAGATAATTGAGTGGTTTGGCTACAAAAAAAACGCAACCCTGGATGGACCGCGTGGCTGCTGGAAGAGAATATGTGTTTCAGCAGGACTCCGCACCTGCTCACAAGGCAAAGAAGACTCAGGCTTGGCTCCAGAACAACCTACCCTACCACTGGTCACCAGATTTTTGGCCACCTTCAAGCCCAGACTGCAATCCTCTTGATTATTACGTGTGGGGCACAGTTGAAGCAAAAGTTAACGCGAAGCCTCATGACACTAAGGACGCTCTGAAGACAACCATCGAGGAAGTGATAACCACAATAGACAAAGAGGAGGTAGCTCGCGCATGTGGGCGCTTCAGGTCCCGGCTGGAGCAGGTAATTGCACGAGATGGAGGTTACATTGAATAATTTTCAACTATGATATGTGTACTCACATTATATGTACAAAGTTAAGTGCAAATAAAATTATTTTTGAGTAAATATCCAATAGTTTTGTTTTTAAGTTCAACATTCCGGATTTACCTCGACGACCCTGTAGTTTTTATAACTTTGGCAGAGCTTAGAATACAATGTCCTCCTTACGTTAGAAACACGAATGTGTGAAATCAAAATTTTTTGAAATTGCGTATGAAAGTTTATTATACACACTGGCTTCTGGTGAATTTTTACATAATTGGGAAAAAACTTTTATCATACCGATACATAAAACTGGAAGCAAGTCGGATGTTCAAAATTATCGCCCGATCTGCAAAATCTCAAGTGTACCTAAACTCTTTAAAAAACTGCTTCATGATTTGATTCTCTTCCAAGTTTCAGATCTCATATCGCCATATCAACACGGCTTTCTTAAGGGGGGCGCCTGCTTTAGAAGCTTCAAAAAATCGCTTTTTTCGTGGATTTTTTTGGGAAGGAAAGAAATATTCGATTGAAACGAAATTTTCAAGTTTTATTGTTATACCTACATTTCAGCAGTCTTCTAAAATTTTTTCTTTAAAATATATAATATAATGTCATATTATGTCTGGTACAAGCATTATGCCGAGGCGCCTCGAGTGTGCATGTGTCATGCGCCGAGAAAGATGCAGGCCGCAATTTTCATCTGAAACCAAAAACCCAACAAATTTTTTATTCAATTATAGTATAGCTTCTAGTCGAAGAAAATTAAATAAAAAGTGAGAAATTCAACAATTCTTCGATAATTCATTTTTTTTGGAAAAACAAGTTCACTTTAGATTGTTTAAAAAGTGGGTTAATCATAACTTTCTTAAGATTTTTTAAGTTCAACTAGAAGAGAATTTAATTCCGAATACAATCAATGTTATCTCCTTTCGATAAGACGTTTTACTTTTTCCCTATCTTTCCCGCCAATTAGGAAAAATCGTAAAAATAAAAAACCGAGAAATCGCGCGTCAAAATTTTTGTATATAAAAAATCCGCTCGTATACCTGCTCGACGCTTGCTCACAATTTCTTCTGTAACTGCGAAAATATTTTGAATTTGTTTCTAAAATAAAAAAGCACACATTCTTGAATAGTTTGGGAAGACATTTATGCAAAAAAAATCGATTTTTTGAAGCCTCTAATGCAGGCTCCCTCCCCTCTTAATGGTAGATCTATTGCTAAGCTTTTAAGTTTATTCGCAAATTCACCAACTTTTCGAAAGCATTCGATAGAGTCTGACATAGTATCCTACTTAAAAAGCTGGGTTCATAGTCTTGTCTCTAGCTTACTTAGGTAGTTTGCATCTCTTTAACTGATAGAACTCAGTTCGTTCGTATAAACAAAATAAACAAAGTTTATCTCAGGTGTGTCTCTCGATAGCCATCTCGGGCCATTATTGTTCTTAATCTTTGTTAAGGCGTTAGGGGTAGTCAGCGGCCGAAAAAAATATGATTTTCAATAATTTTTTTTTTCTACTCATTTGCTTTATTTTACAAAAGTAAAAACATAGCATTAATGCATACATTGAATCATGTCCGGATTTGACTTTAGCAAAATTGTAGAAAAAAATAATTAATAATTGTAAAAGCTATCGCTGTTTGTGTGGAGCCCGTTTCTCCAGAAGTCCCTTCCGGTGATCATCACAAGTCCTTGGAGATTCATGTCAAATCAATCCGACAAGGGAAATTAGTTTTATTAATAGAGAATATTATGCCTCAGGAAATATTTTTCAGATTTTCAAGAAAAAAACCGACAATTAATTGTTAAAAAAAAATCGAGGTTAGTCTGTAAAGTCGGTTTACTGACGATAGTTTAACGTGGCAAGAAAATACTGATGGATGGAATGGTTGCATTTTTGAAAAGAAAATTTGAATTTTATTTGTTTCATAGATATTGTGTATGGATATAGAGAAGCAGGTAAATGGAATCGCAATGGAATAAGTCAAGTTGCATTTACATAAACGTGAAAAATTACGAAACATTTATCAAATTCATGAAAGATATGTTCAATTTCGATTGTGCATCAGACTTTAATAAGTCAACAACACTAAGAGGCACCATCATCGATTTGCCTTTTTCAAGACACATTACACTCGAAACACCCTTTCATTTCCTACTTTTCCTATCATCGTCCTATTCTCAACAGAGAAATGGTTCTTTACCATGCACACAGGAAGAAGGCATATGCAAATACAAATATGTGAATTTATATACAAATGCGCATATACATACATATACATACATATATATGCTCACTCAAGTAGGAGAGAGCCAGATGTCGAACGTTGCCGAACGCGGGGGCCGATTGAGCCTCTTTGTTGTGCGTTCCGCGCTCTCGCTTGCAGTTCAAGCAATGTAACGACGCATGAGCAAGATAACGATGAATGAGTAAGATAAATACGCATTTTTTGGTGCGTGCAGCCGGCTGCATCGAATTATAAGACGTTATCATGTCAAAAAATCCTTCGTCAGACACGAGTTTTTTTATGTTTTTCAAAAGCAGTATAAGTTGCAGTGATCATCAATTCAAAAAACATAGTTTTGAGAAAAACGCATTTAAAGTTTTGCTATCGATTTATGCACACTTATACGAACTATCTAATTACTTACACTCAGTCATCTATTCCTGGGCCATATAAAAGTTCTTCAGCCGTCATAGCAGCTTCCAAAATATCGATTTGCTGTTGCCTACGTTGCATTCTACCTTCTCGAGTGTTATCATTAGCGCACTTATCTGCCACTTTCATACGTGCAGCATCAATTTTTTTAGCATACGAACACCCGAGCGCTCTTTGTTAATTGCTGAATAACTCGAAAAGCGCTTGTTGGATTCACTTCAAATTTTCACACAATATTACTAAGATATCATAATTTAATAAAATGCAAAAAAGATACAATTTTTTTTAAATTTTTCTACCCCTAATCCCTTGATGATATTCAAGACTTTTTTTTGACATCGCGTTGTCTTATGTATGCTGCTTATGTATAGATGACTTGAAAATGTTCAGTCGTATAGATGACGTAACTGACTGCCTAAGACTTCAAGAAGACTTAAAAAGATTAGAAGCTTGGTGGGATGATCACTCCTTATCTCTTAATGCTGGTGAATGAATGCCAGCACTTGTTCTTCAGTGGACGCAAAGTTGCTATTGATTTCTATTACAAGTTGAAGATCACAAAAATGTATGAAAAGCAAGACTTGTTAGTCATATTTACATCGAAAATGTCGTTTTCTAAACATATAGACTTTATGATTGCCAAATTTAGATCTATGCTTGATTTTGTAATAAGGAATTCAAGGGAATTCCAGGATATTTCTACGCTGAGGAATTTGTATTTTTCTCTTGTGAGATCAAGCCTCGAGTATTGCAGCATTATATGGGATCCATTCTATATGGGTTCATCTTTAAAAATTAAGAGAGTTCAGAAACGTTTCAGAAGATTTGTTATTAATTTCCTTTATTGGCCTCGTAGTTTGCCTGCATATAAAAGTAGCATTGCCAACTTTAGAAATGCGGAGAAAATTTAATGGGTAACGTTTATAATCATATCAAATGCCTCTTTTTATTGGAGCTAATGCTTTTTAACTCATAACATTAGACTCAGGAATATGTTCCTTACCTTATAGCAAGATCTAGTGGTAATAAAACGCTTACACGTGGTATAAGGCAGTCTAATCAATTTAGATATATTTTCTAACTCGTGCAACTACTTTACCAGAGCAATAAGCGCCCGTCGTAGCCGAATGGGCCCGTCATTCGGAATCAAATGAAAATGTAGATTCGAATATCGGTGAGAGACCAAAACGAAGAAAAAGTCTTTTCTAATAGCGGTCGCCCTCGGCAGGCAATGGCAAACCTCCGAGTGTATTTCTGCCATGAAAAAGCTGCTCATAAAAAATATCTGTCTTTCGGAGTCGGTAGATAACCCCAGTATGATATTCTTCGTCTTTCCTCTACTTCCTGAATAAGACAGGAGAAGTTAACCTTTCCTAGATCCCAAAATGATTCTAGCCTTATAAATGGACCTCTTACCTAACTGCCTAATTTGTTTGCAACTTCCGGTAATTCCTATGCACCAAAAAAACTCATAGGGTACATGGTGCATGGCACCTGGTTGTTCTGTTAAATACATAGTTAAAATTATCCTCGTCCCGATTAGTGTACAAAACTGGACTAGCTCATTTTCAAGCCTTTCTCGAGACCAGTTTAGCATTACTAAGAAAATTTTGCCAATACTTGAAAAGATGATACCTACTTGGCACTAAGTCTGGACTAGATCAACGTTGAGCCTCCCATCCAAGCTCCCAAACGTCACTAAAAATGTGCACTGCTCAAAGGTATTATTTTTACGGAATTCAAAATACTTCCTATTCAACAATTTTTACTACATACTTTTAGTCGGTCACCTGCTTCTGATCAATAGTTTGCTTCAATCTAGTCATTTGTGAATTGTGGAATTCTCTTGAAAACCTGTGGTCTGATCCTGGAAGGGTGAGCTTCGCGGTAACTCAGTGAGCGCTAAGTAGATCAATAGACCATCAAGAATCTCTTACTAAAATTGAATATTTGTACTACAACTCGTGAAAATGTCTGATTTTGTGCCGAATAATCGTCATTTGCGGGAAGTGTTGATTTCCCTCTTTCATTCGAAAAAACGGCGGGTGAAGCGCATCGACAGCTACAAAAAGTTTATGAAGATGCTGCTTTAAGTGAAACAACGTGCCGAAATTGGTTCCGTCGCTTCAAAGACGGTGATTTTAATGTTGACGACCGTCCGCGTGAAGAAAGGCCAAAAACCTTCGAAGACGCTGAAGAGGCATTTGCTTAATGAGGATCCGTGTCAAATGCGAGAAGAGCTTGCTTCTGTATTAGGAGTTACCCGCCAATCCATCAATCCATTTCCAAGCGATTGCATACTTTGGGAAGGATTCAGAAACAGGGGACTTGGGTTCCTTATGAGTTAAAACCAAGAGATATTGAACGTCGTTTTTTCGTCTGTGAACAACTGCTCCAGCGGCAAAAAAGTAAGGGTTTTCTTCATCGCATCGTGACAGGTGATTAAAATAGATTCATTACAACAATCCAAAGAAAAGAAAGTCATGGGAACTGCCCGGTCATGCTTCTACGTCATCGCCTCAGCCGAATATTCACGCTGCGGAGGGTATGCTATGTATTTGGTGAGACCAAGTTGGTATTGTTTTTTATGAACTGTTAAACCCAAGCGACACCATCACTGGGGATCGGTATCGACTTCAACTGATGCGATTGAGCCGAGCACTGCGCGAGAAGCGGCCGCAATACGCGGAGAGGCATAAAAAAGTGATTCTACAGCAGGACAACGCTCGACCTCACGTTGCCAAACACGTTAAAATCTACCTGGAAACACTGAAATGGGAAATCCTACGCCACTTGTCATATTCTCCAGACGTTGCGCCGTGCAACAATCACCTGTTCCGATCGATAGGATCTTGTAACCAATGATTCACATGTAACCATTTTTTCAGAATAAAGTTGTATTTTCATCAAAAAAACAGCGACAACTTAGTTGCGCACCTATATAATAACTTTGTATGGTTCTTTGCTCTGGCCAGCAAGATCGCCTGATTTGACCGCTCCAGACTTCTTTTTGTGGGGCTTTTTGAAATCGCGGGTTTATGTCAACAAGCCTCAGACTCCTGCAGCTCTTAAAGACAATATCCGTCAATAATGTGAGGACCTATCGCCGGAAGTTTTGGCCAAAGTGATGGAAAATGCCATAAAAAGGGCTCAAATGGCAATCACCTGTGGCGGCGGCCATTTACATGACATATATCATATTCTCGACTTGATGTAAAAAAAATTAAAAGACCAAATAAAAATAATCCACAAGAAGAATCAAAGTTTTTCATTTTTTTTAATTACAGCCAAAAAACATCGCAAGGTTACTTTTGCACCACCTTGTATATAACCCCTTAAAGCATTTTCTAATGATATCAAAACACTTTTAAGACCAAATCCTTAAAATGCTCTAATTTAATGGTTTTTGAAAATTTAATTGCATTAGCCATTACTCTGCATGTGTATTAGTAAAACTACGTTTTTAAGCAAATTTCACGCTCTAAATTGCGCACGATACCAGAAGCTTTATTGGCCAATTACATCCATATTTTACCAACAAAATTTAAGTGGCACCTCAAGTTGTCATAACAAACCACTTACACACTTCCAAAAATTATAAAGCACTTAAAATATTTTTTTTATTTTTATTTTCATTTTTATTTTTATTTTTTTTTTAAATAAAATAAAATGAAAACGATATGAGCATAAACTTGTGTACTTTTAACTCTATTAATATCAAGGTGTTCAAGTAAGCAAAAAAAACTTGGCTAAGTAAATTTGCAAATTTATGACTAACCTTTTTTTGGTTACAGTCAAGTGCAAAATTGTTTCCTTCACATTCACACGAGTACAGCCCAAAATAAGGCACTCGCACGTAATCCACTACACACCCACCGCACTTAACGGCAATCTCGAATTCATTCCTGTGCCAGGCCATGTCAGCCCAAGTGCAGCATGTGGCTGTATGTGAGGCCTTTCAAAGGCGGCGAGCCATGTTAATGCTCGTGCTTTGGCACTTCGCCTAATACAATTCCTGTAGTGCCATAGCACTCATTTACATTGCTTTATTGATACCTTAATAATATTTACAATTTATTAAATGGAAATGTCTAGCAAATGACTCACGTCACTATTTGGCATTAGCAGTTAAGGTTTTGTTGGCGTTCGCCATTGGCATGGAGTGATTTGGCATGGTTCTGGCAACTATTTAGCTACTACAACTCTGAATGTACGTAATTTACATGCAAAATACATTAAATATTAATGTCGACATCGTTATGATTATGCAGCATATAAATGAATATAGACATAAGAATGTGTGTATGCACGAGTATATGTCTATATAAGTGAATTCCACAGCAACAATTTTAGATAACCACAAAGGTGTTACCTACTGCAGGGAACAACTAATCCGACTGCAAGCATACAGAAGTGACAGAGGGGGTAATGGAAAATAAAATTCCTGTTTTTGTAGTTATAAAAATAGGCGCATTAGAGATGAATAGTTAGTAGACCTTTGAAAATTTTAAAATTTTAGGAAAAAGCAAAGGTATCGTAGAAACTTGTATACATAGATTTAGACCAGACTGGCCTTCTTTGCTCTGTATAAAGAGTATGATAAGAAATTCGTCTGCTTGGATCAATTTTTACACAGAAACTACGTTCTAAGCTTCAAAGAATGTTTAAGGGGACAGATACCTGTAAACGGCCATACTTTCCCTGATATTCATTAAAATTATTTAAAATGAAGAACTCAAAATATTTTTTTCAAAATTGGTATACATTTTACTTATACTATACATTAAAACAATATAAAAATTATTTTTTTTATTTTAAACATTTAAAATGGCGGATGTACACTCAATTCTTCCAGGAATTTCGCAGCGCGGCTTCTCAATCGGCGGGCATTGTAGCATCGCGTCAGTGACCTGAATATAAAAAACCAAACAATTTTTTGTTTATTAATGACATAATTTTTATATGCAAAAAAAAAATTCGCGGAATAAAATGCTTAAAGAAATGAATTTTGGGGCGAGCTTTCCTACTATTTTTACTTCGAACATTTTTTTTTGTACGAAAAAGTTTCGAAATTGTAAAAAAAAAACATAGAAAGTACAATAATATCATAAAAAAGATGTGTGTAAAATTTCAGGGAGATCGGTCAATAACTTTTCCAGTTAAGTTTTCCAATTCGAAAAATATAGTTTTGAGAAAAACGCATCTAAAGTTTGAATACAACGTAACTATACCTCTCCCAGCGCTCGAATGGATACAAGCGCTCCGGCTCTGAAAGTATTCGATGTGGTACCAGCTGGTGGTAGTAGAGGAAGAGGAAGGCCTCCTCTGCTTTGGAAAGATCAGGTGGAGAAGGACTTGGCTTCACTTAGTGTGTCCAATTAGCGCCGATTAGCACGAGAAAGAAACAACTGGCGCACTTTGATAAACTCGATCGAAATCGCGTAAGCGGTTATCGCGCCAATTAAGAAGAAGAAGTCAAAAAACCAATAAACAGAACTAAAGCACTCCATATCGACTATGGCACTCGGATTTAAACTTAGTTATCTTTTATTGATGTATGTACTAGAGGTTACCTATTAATTTTAACACCAAATCATTGTTGTTATTGCTGTTGAGAGAATTCCACTCCATGCACACAGAGTCTTAGCGTTCCGGTAGCGTTAACCCGATTGTCATTGAAACATTAACCTAATAAAATATATGTATATACAAGGTGGCGCAAAACTAATCACCTATCAGAAAATTTATCATTTTTTTAACTAAACAGCTACAGTAAACAAACAGACAAGCAATAGAGCACGTGAAGGTTATGATAAAGATTTCCAGCACTCAAAATCATTTCATCATTTTATATTAAAAAAAATTATTCAAAGGCAAAATTGGATGATTAATTTTGTGCCACCTTGTATATATATGGCAAAAATTGATTTTTACTTCCTTTACGTTTTCACAAATGGCTTTCTCTTTTCCTTTCTGTTGATAAATTTCATGTCCATTTGATTGGGGTAAGCGAACCAGCTCTTCCTCTCCTTGAGTAATGCGATAACAACTTAAATGATTTTGACCGAGTTTAATAAAACGCACCGAGTTCGACTGTTTTGAAACTGTTAAATTGAGAATTGCTGAGCATTGCTGCAGGATCTTACAAAACCTTTTTTTGTATTTGTGGCACCACTTGTGCCTGGTGCACATACATTTGTACATATACACTTAGTCATACATATATACGTTAGTGCCCCCTAGAACTAAAGTCATTGGATTCGCGGATGACATCGCGGTGGTAATGGTAGCAAAACATATCCACGAAACTGAGAGAATCGCCAGCAAATCAGTAAGCAGGATCAAGACTTGGCTAAGGTCTATGACGCTGGAATTAGCTGAGCATAAGACCGATGTAGTTCTAATAAGCAGCAGGAAAATAGTAGAAATTATAAATGTAAATGTTGGGTATGTAACCATTAGTTCAAAACCCGCTATAGAATACCTAGGAGTGATGGTTGACAGCCATTTCGCATGAAGAAAGCATCGAGTGTGCAGTCCTGCCTGTCGCGAATCATGCCAAACAATGGCGAACCTAGCCACGCCAAAAGAATGCTATATAGCAGGGTAGTCAGCTCCGTTCTTTTGTATGCCGCACCGATCTGGGCTGATGCACTGAACTTAAATAGCTTAACAAAAAAACTGACAGCCGTCTATCGGCTAAACGCTTTGCGAACTATCTGCGGCTTACGTACGACGATATATCCACAATGATCTAAGACGCGCGGAGGTTCGTAGACGAAATAACTAGCAACCTAGGAGCTAACCAGCCCCGTGAGGTAATTTCTTCTTCGATAGTTCCGCGGGGAGAGTGGTAGATAGTGGTGAGGTGTTTAGTACGTAGGTGTAGCTGTGAGGCTACAAGTCGTGCACACTGCTGTGCCTGTATAGCAGTACTCATGAGAGTTTCCTCTTCACGGGCGTCATCCCCGAAAGTAAAACGTAGTCATGGTACCACAGATTTACATCTCTATAGCTAACCTTTTAGTAAACTGTTCCATAACTTGGGGGTTATTCATACGACTGTCGACTTGAAGCCAAATTAATGCTTTCTCCAAGCCATTCAGGAAAACATATTTGTTAAAAATTTTTTCGGTACTCGTACATAAGCGATTCCATGTCAAGCGGTCTAAGTAAAACCAAAAAAAAAAAAAAAATTATGAAAAACAATTTAAAAAAATTGAAAAAAAATTGAAAAAAGAATTAAAAAAATTTTTTTTTATTAAATTTAGAAAATAAATTAAAAAAAATTACCAAAAAAGTAATTAAAAAAAATTAAAAAATAGTAAATAAAAAAACTATTGTATAAAAAAAAATTTTAATATAAATAATATTAAAAAAATGTAATTTGTTGTCACTTTTATACCAATAAACCGACAAAAATTAAAAAAAAGTTTATAATTATGAGATTTTTTCGTATTGAAAAATCAGGTATGGAGTTTTTTATAGTGAAATATTGTTTTCTTTTTAGCCTTTTTATAAATTTTTTCTCCAATTTTTGAAATAAAAAATTATTATTAAAAAACATTCTTGGAAAAACAAAGAACAAAAAGAACAAATTTTATATGTATAATATTAAACATATAAAATTTTTCCAAAATTAAAAAAAAAAGTGTTTTTGAAATTCTTCCAAAATTTTTTTTTTAACTTTATTCAAAATTTTTACAAAAAAACATTTTGTTTTTAATTTTACCAAAATTTTTTTTTAACTTTTTTCAAAATTTTACCAAAACACATTTTTTGTTTTAATTTTTCCAAAGTTTTTTTTTTAACTTTTTTCAAAATTTTAACAAAAAAACAAATTTATTTAATTTTTTCCAAATTGTATTATAACAATAATGTTTTTTTTTAATGTTTTTAAATTTTTGTGTTAAATTTATTTATTAATAATTTAAAAAAAATCTTTGTTTTTAGTTTTAAATTTTTTTTTTTTAATTTTTTTATTAAAAATTCCTAGTTGTTAATTTTTTGTTTTTAATTTATTTTTGAAAATTTTTGGGGACTACATATTTTTTGTCATCGTGAAAAGCACTTAGAAATGCTCTTCAGATTTTTATCTTATTTGTGTCACTAATAGCTGAGAATATCCTCAGTAATCCCACTAATATAATAGTAAATCCCTGATTTTCTGATCTATTGAAAAATTCCAATCATTTTATCCCTCCACGGGATAATTTTGAACTCTCTACTGTTTAAGATATATCGCTCTCAATACACGCTCTCAACCACTGTGGTGTACTCCTCTGTACCTACTCCGTGGTGTACTCAGTGAGCTCCGCTGGTTTTGCTGCTGCATAAAGTACCAATTCACTCGCTTATATTATATAACTAACGAGCTCGGCTATAATTGGCATGGCAAACACACCAAATGCATCAACAACAATCAAGTGCATACATACAAATGTGTGTGTGTGTGTGTGTACATACTTTGAATTATGAATTAGCAAACCGCCCGCCGCATTATTTTGCCGCAGCTTTGGCGGCACGTACGGCTCAATGTAATGCTTACTGCGGTCAATCGAATGTAAGCTGCTACTAATCACCATCAGGCACTAAGACGATTAATTGTTAACATGCACTTACTCGGCTGTACTCATGTATGTATGTATGTGTGTATGTATATATGCGTGTATGTGCATGCATATGAACTTATGCATTTAAGCAAACACAATACGATTAGTTATGATTAGAGTGGCGGTCTTTGGGCGCACGACGTCCGCAAACCGGAATTGATTAATGCGCAACATAAATCATAAATGGGGCAACTAACAAATTGGAAACATATTTGCAGTCCGCAATTTTTATAAAACTCAACGCATTTATGCATTCGACTAATTCTTTGTGCATTCGCAGATTTCTGAGCTCTTCGGCGGCATGGAGGTATGCGGCATTTCCGTGGTGGTCGGCAAAGATGGACGCGAACATATAATCAGCGCCTGCGATTGTACATTCGCTTTAATTGGCGATAGCCAGGAAGAGGATCGCCGGCAGATCGCCGATTTGGTTTCGGCAAGAATGCAAGTGAGTACTTAAAGTTACTATGTAAAATTACAGGGTAGAGGAATAGAAGCGCAAATCAGATGAACGAAAAGTCATAGCTAAAATATAAATCTACTGGTAAGTATGAAGGCATAAATTGCTGACCTGGAGCCACAAGGTCTGAAGCCAGCAACCGGCCATAGATTGGTGTAAAGTGGGGAGAGCATAGAATTGTTGGCATGGCTCCGATCAGCTGAATCGAGCTTCGCTAGAGAGTCAACCCAGACTGTTATGCAATTTGATTTGGGCTTATATCAATATAAAACTCTGTAGCTGCAAGAATTGAAACCGGCGAACCATACACAACACTGTGAGTTCTCTAATTGGGAGCTCTCTAGTCTCTGTCGATCCGCAAAGCCAGCATCAATTTTATATTTCACATAATTTATTTTTCTTTCCTTCTTATTTGGTGACTACATCGAGAACCCTGTGAAACTCAACGCCACAACTCAAAATTTCTACTTTATTTGCCTATTCGATTTACAGATCCATAAATAGTATTATGCAAATACATAACTATTAATTTACTTTCATTTCATTTCTCTCTCAGAACGTTTGCCGGCCCAGCATGGCTCAGACTGGCATGCCACCGCATGGCATCCGACAGCCATCACGTTCATCCATCTCCTCACGCGGTGAGAGCCCCACAGAGGATATGGCACCAACACCACCGGCTCCAGCCGGTCCACGCCCCGCTCCAATGGGCGGCCCACCACCAATACCCGAACGCACTTCTCCAGCAGTCGGCTCGATTGGACGCCTCAGCAGTCGCAGCAGCATTTCCGAGGTACCTGAGGAGCCATCAGCACCGGCACCAACCAGCGTGCCCAGCAGCGTTGGTGGTGCTGTTCGGCGCGATTCACAAACTTCGCAGGCATCGAGCGTGTCATCGGCCTCCAGAGTCTCGACACGGCCACCACAAACTCAAAGTTCGGTGGTCGAAGATGCCGAGGATACAATGAAAAATTTGCGTAAGACCTTTGCGGGGATATTTGGTGATATGTAGGAATTAGCCAATAAGAAGCGCGGAAGAACAGCAAGCGAGACAAGCAGTGGCGGTGGTGGCAGTGCTGGCGGCAGTGGAATAAGCGGCATAAGTACCGGCTCGTTCCTCGGCAAGCAATTCTCGTTTGCTAGTGGTGGTGGCGGCAAATCGGTCAGTGGCAGCACTTCGAGTGTTGCATCAGATGTTATATCCGCACAGCCATCACCCAAACCGGCTGCGGAGAAGCCATACGATGCGCGCTCTGACACTTCAACGAATTCCACGTTGACAGCAGGCAGTATGAGCGTCAGTGCTAGCTCGGCCGCAAGCTATAGCAGCAAGCCATCTTCCAGCGTTTTGGATACATTTGCAGAGGAGAACACATACAAGCCAGTCACCAATTTTGAGCCACAAGAGCGTGTCAATCCCTTCGACAAGGGTGCAATAAAAAGTTCCGCCACCAATCAAACCATCGGCAGTGCCACTTCGACCACTTCATCGTCATCGGTCTCCTCATCGTCGATTTCATCGCGTATCAATCGCAACGGCAATGCCGGCATTAAATCGCCACCACCACCCACTGGACCACCACCACCACCACCAACAGCCGGTGGCATCAACTATCGCAACTCAACTTCAACCACACCACCGAGCATCGGCAAAGACAAACGCACCTTCAATTACGGCAGCTCCACTTCCATCGAGACTATAACACGCATGGATACCAACACCACCACCACCACCACAGTTGAACCGAGCAGTGATGCCTCTGCTGCTACTGGCGGTCTAGCGGGTGCAAATATAACTAATAACGCCATTGGCGGTGCAACAGGTGGCGGTGACGCAGCCTCAGCGAGCGGCGGCACAGATTGGAAATCGAAAATGGGCATACGTTCGGCGAGCGTCTACAGCGCACCAGCAGCGGTGAGCTCCACTGTGCCCGCCGCTGGCGACACCTCCGGCTATGTATCGAACTCGAGCCCCGCCTCGAACGCTTACAATGCGACAGCCGATTTGCCATCGTACACGCGACCATCGTATTCGCGCTCCGAAAGCAATGGTAATTATCTGGCCGTGGGCGTATTACTCGTTAGTTTAACGCTGCGAAAAAATTAAGTGAAAAAATGAAAATATCTAATGGCAATTTGGAAAAGTCGTTGCAGTGCCAATAACTTTCATAGCTGCGCACTCATAACACATCACCCATACTAACCTAAAAAGCCTGTATGTCATATTGAAAAAAAAAAAAAAAATAACTACGACATATAAATTTTTTTTCCACTCATAAAGCATCACCGCAGGCATTCTCACTCATACTTCATTATAACTACATATCACTTACTATATACCTACTCATACTTGTTTAGAAAAGAGAATATTTTTTCACGCGCAAAAAAAAAACGATGTACTGACCAACAGGAATTGAAAAGACCGGATGCTAACAATAATATTTTAATAAGCGAACAAAGCGGAATAGATTAGGGAAAGTGCTTGAAGACCAACCCAAAACTATTGACTATAATTGACTGAGGTCACCACAAACCGAGGTTATGACTTATGCGCCTAAAACTAGCCTACATTTACTGGTATTTTTAACAAGTGCGAAGCGCAAGAAGCAGCCAAAAGTATCGTATATATACATTTTCTATGCCCAAATAACGTATTTTCATATCCGTATTAACAGAATAGCAAATAACCTTAACAGTAATTTCTGACACACACACACACACACATACATATGAAATTAAATAAGCGTAGCCAAAACATAGCTATAAACTTTTCTACCCGCAAACTAGCAAAAACAAAAATAAATATTAAATACAAAATACCGAAAATGCTCATTAATATCCATATATCTCATAATCCCACGCTCTCCTCATGATAAGTCAGCATCCAAGAAAACAAAAAAAAATTCTAAAACTTTGTACCATCCACTCACTCCTCTCTCAACTTACTCGTCCATACATCCCGACACGTAGAAAAACATTATCCCTTTAGCCGTCATAGCTTACAAAAGTTACAATGCAAACAAAAACAAAAAAAAAAACAAAAAAAAAAATATTTCTACTCTACTCTACTCTATTCTAATCAACGTAAAACGCCTACGCCACCACGCCCAATAATGCTTTTCCGTCCTACTCTAACGTTTAAACGCTTCATACTGCAACTTTGTGTGCGTGTGTTTGTTGTACTCGATCGTCATGCCGCACTGAAGCATGCCGCCGCAAACCAACAAAGCCAATGTTTCGTAAGTTTTGTTTTTTTTGTGTTGACTGTATAAATGCAACCCTGCAACCGAGCAATCACAAAAATGCAAAATGCAATGTAATAAATGTAATATTTTCTTTGTTTTTTTTTGGTAAAAGTATGAAAGTAAACGAAATTATTGCATCCACTCTAATCGATTAATGTCTAATTAAATATACCACAAATAGAAAATACGCAAATATTTTTATGCTAAGCAAACTAAATAGAAACCTAAATTCTGCCAAGCAACTCGAAATTTGCAAATGCGCATCACTACTCGTAATATTCCACAGCATAACAACTATTCGCAGTATAGCAACAACAATATTTCTTAGTGCATAAACACCGCAATTACTGTTTCTGTTTTCTTTGGCTTTGGGCACCCTACACGCGGCACCAACACACTCTCAACCACTACATACTCTACATATAAGTTTGCAAGTACTTTAACAGCAAGGCGCTCTTCTATCTTCTGTTGCTTTATGAAACAAACGTAAAGGCTTCGTACTCGTTTTATGCAATTCAATCGCAACAATTCTTGGCTTATTTGTCTTTTTGTCTATTTTTAATAACTCAACAATATTAATTTTCAATTATTGTGATTGGCAGATTGTGCAATTCAAATATTTTATGCAATCGATAATCTGGATTAAGTGTATGAAGACTTTTTTTCGCAAGGATGGCGATGTGTTATCAAAAAGTTGGTAAAAAAAAATCAAATGTTGCCAAAAAAGGGCAACTAAACTGAAACGAAAGTGTAGCACTTTTTTCACAGTTGTGAAATTTCGCTGGCAACATAACTTTTACGTGAACATTTGACAGCAGCTTTGGTTCAACACAAACGAATCAAACTTTGAAGAATCAAAACAGCAAGATTTAAAATTTAAAAAAATTGTATTTAATTATTTTCCTCGTTCACTCCACTCGAAAGACTCGGCCTCAACAAAATTCTTCCATCGTACACGGTTCATGACTGTTGTTTTATTGCCGTTCCATGTGATGTCGGCATCTGCTAGCGCGCGCAACATCGACCTTCTCCAAGTAATCTTTGGCCGACTCCAACCTCTGGTCCCTTGCGCGTTCCAGTCCAATGCCTTTCTCGTGATGCTATCTGGTGGTTTTCTAAACATATGACCTATCCATTGCCACTTTCTGCGTTAGATTTCTCATAGGCTCCCATGGTAGATTTCTCATAAGCTTCTCATAGGCTTCGTTGATCTCCACAGCTTGTCGTTGCTGATGGTGTTCGGCCAGAATATTCTACAGATGATACGGAGGCATTTGTTGACGAAATACTGTAGCCTCTGTGTGATGGTGTTGGAGGCTAGCCATGTTTCACTTCCGTACAATAATACTGACTTCGCACATGAGCTGAATATTCGCAGTTTAGTATGCCTCAAGATTTGCGAAGTCGCGCATACAGCATGCGTTCGCCCGGAACCGCGCTTGTTTCGTTTAAGGGGGAAGTCTACTGTGACAAGGGAAAAAACAGGCTTATTTTCCGGATTTTATTTCTAACAAAATATTGCTCGTACATAAAATCTATTTAAACTCTTATCTTTATTATATATTTAAGTTTTTGAAACAAAAATTTTAAGTCAAAATATTCAAAATGGCCGCTGTGGCACTTCTGCAAGCGCAGGTCCGCTTTTCTTAGGTGCCTAAACGGTGTACATGAAATCTTACGTTTCGGTGATCTAAAACAAAAAAACAAAATATTGTTATCATATACATAGTATTGACTCTCGTCTGACGTAGGATTATGTCGATAAAAAATTTTGGCGTTGAAAAAAAAATTCTTGAAATTTTTTTCTTTTTTTTTGCCTAAAATTGATGTTACTATTGTTTATAACAATTTAACAAATAACGATATCAAAAAAATCCTATGTCAGACGAGAGACACTATTACAGAGAATATATAATTAAATTTTTAAGCTGATTCATTTATCAGAACTCGAGATATCGTGTACACCGTATACAAAAAATTAGTTTCGAGAAAAATGCGTTTAAAGTTTCAGTATTAGCAGGTACGCGCTTTGGAGCGCTTCGGGAAAAGGTCGAAATTTCAACGAAGAAAAATTTAGCCAGCTGTAACACATATTGTACCTTATTTAAGAGGGTTCAAAGTATTTTTTAAGCTAATAAAAAAAAATCGATTTTTTGAAAAATTCACAGTAGACTTCCCCTTAACCTGCAGTTGATTGCTTCATCTGCTCCGCCGTCTGCCGAGATAGTGCAGCCGAGTTAGCAGAAGTTTTCGACAAATTGCACCGGGTAACCGCCAACCATTAAATGTCTTTGCTTTATTGTTGCTTGTCTCTCGCAGCCTTGGTCTTGGCGATGTTGAGCTCCAGTCCGACAGTGCATGCCATCGTGACTAGTCTGTCTGGAAGCAGATGGCATCGACGAAGTCCATATCCAGGGTGAAAATTAGACAATTTAGATCATCTTTAATTATTGCTTCATGAATAGTGAATGCAGAAATGATGGCATTGTTGATTGAGATGATGAAAACCGTATTTTGTTGGGTAATTCCATTATTTACGTATTTCTCTACTAAGGCAAATAATCGGGGAAAAAAATAACAAAGTTTATCATATTTTAAGCAAACTTATTTTTTAAGTAGTTTTTCACAATTTTTGCTGAATTTCAATTTGAATACAATTTTTAAGCTGTCACTTTTAACAAAATTTTAAATATCGAACGCAATTAAAGCAGCGAAGAAAAAATGTTGCTAGCATCATCTCTTTCTGGCAACATGTTGCGAGATTTTTCACAGCGTCAACAGAATAGAACTCTTTGTTGTGAATTTATTGTGAAGCACTTTATAGGGATTTTGGCAGCTATTTCACGTGAAATGGAACAGAGTAATATGGTTGCGTGCAAATGAAGGAAAAACACTTGGAAACGTAATGAAAGCCATGCTTTTATTTATAATTTTGACTAAAACGAGAAAACCATTTTTGTGGCACAGAATGAACAGACAAAAGCTTTCGTATAAATCTACTGAAATGAGAGTGCAACTTAATACTTGCAGCTTAAAATATTTCAACTTTTTACAAAAAACTATATGAATAACCTGCAGATTAGCAGATTTCAAGGGATCCATGGACTTCCTTGCAAGTTTATAATTTTTATTAATCAAAATTCAGCTGCATTCGGCTATTTTGGGCAATGAGAATGCATTGCAAATACCTATCAAGTTTGAGTCTGCAAATATTTTATAGAAATATATTTACAGGTAGCGATATCGGGGATCTAAAGGGGATCACTTGCAGAAATAATGTTAACCTCCCTCGAATTCCTTCTGGTTTATGCAGCTGCAACAAAAATCGTTGCTTTGAGGAGCTCAACTTACCTTCCGTATTTATGTTATGGTCGGAGGTACACACAAGATAATTGGGCAACTTAGACTTTTCTTCATTTATTCACAGATTTATTTGACTATCTAACTAGTGGTTCCACGGCCCATCTCTCCTTTATGCTCACATTGAAAACTGGGCTAAGCCAGAACTTACAAAGCAATTATACAAAGCATGGTTTGCGCGCAACCAATATTCGGTGGGGCCGAGTTCGAAACCCACTGTGGGGCTGAAACACCAAATGATAAACGAGGTTTTCTCTAATAGCAATTGTCCCTCGACACACAATGGCAAACTTCCTAGCTGTAAAACCAAACAAATAATCCGTATCAAATAATTTTACGTGGCGAGTCCCAAACCCCAGCACACAACCAGATATCCTTCTCACATTTGGTCACTATCGAACGGATGCTCGGAAGCTACGCAGAGGATACCTGGGCTAATCCCGGAAGTTGTGAGCCATATCCAGAATGTATTTGTGTTTGGCCGAGCACCTCCTCATATTTGTGGTGGGCGTCTTGATGTTGTTCCACAAATGGAGGGACCTACAGTTTCAAGCCGACTCCGAACGGCAGATATTTTTATGAGGAGCTTTTTCATGGCAGAAATACACTCGGAGGTTTGCCATTGCCTGCCTAGGGGCGACCGCTATTAAGAAAATGTTTTTCTTAATTTAGGTGTTTCACCGAGACTCTCTCTGTGAATTCCGAATGGTAATCACGCACCAACCCATTCGGCTTTGGCGACCGCCAACATAGACATAGCGCAGCGAATAAAGATCCAGCGGCTTCATTGGCCAGATCGTCCGAATGGATACAAACGCTACGGCTTTGAAAGTATTCGATGCGGTACCAGCTGGTGGTAGCAGAGGAAGAGGAAGGCCTCCTCTGCGTTGAAAAGATCAGGTGGAGAAGGACTTGGCTTCACTTGATGTGTCCAACTGGCGCCGGTTAGCACGAGAAAGAAGCAACTGGCATGCTTTGTTAAACTCGGTGAAAATCGCATTAGCGGTTATCGCGCCAATCAAAAAGAAGAAGACCAAACTCTCCGAACTTAAGATTTGTTATGCTCTTTTCAAGGATTTAATGAATAAACAAAGCATTTTATGCGAAGTTTTCCAAAAGACACCAAATATTTATTATCAGAAATATTAGCTACAGATAAGTAGGACCTAAATCAGGTAATCACTTTAAGATTTAGCATGGAATATTTTGTTAAAGACCAAAGATATAGGCGAGAGCAGAAAGCAGCGGCTATAGATACGTAAGAATAAAGCTTGGAAAATCATGAAATTTTAATATGCATCTGGAATTTTTAAAGGCTTGACGATACTCACGATTCTCTACTTACCTTAACACTGAGTCAAATGGCTCTAATGAATTGAATTACGCACTTCTTGGTAAACTTTAACAGATCATACGGAGTTCAATCGTGCTTCTATTTACACGCTTACTAATTTTCGGTTCGTTTCTATGCTCCCTGATGTACGAGTATACCTTTCGTGACGAATGGCTAACGAAGAAGGCAGCGACCTTTGAAACATTTCTATAGAAATCACTACCGCACCACTTATCTTTCGAGGTCATCATTGATCGATCTTCAAAGCCATTTACAGTCATCAACTGACATTACAAATTCACAAAATACTTTAACATTCGTTTAGCTGAAATATTTAATACGGGGTACCGGTGGTCTAGAGCGCTCGGAAATTTAGGGTATTTTGAGGAATTTTTTTTACAATAAAAAAATGAAAAACGATCTTTATTTTATTTTTAATGAAAATGCAAAAATGAAAAAAAAAATGTTTTTAATTTTAATAATTTTAAAAATGGCGCTGAAGTTTACCCTCCCGAAAAATTGGGCCTGGAAGGTGTAGACAACACCTTTTTGCTCTTTTTTTATCTGAAACATAAAACCAAAAAAATTATTAATCAGTATGACTATAGCTATGTCTCGCACTAGAATAAAAAAATAAAAAAAAAAAAACAAAAAATATTTTTTTTTTGAAATCACGCGGTTTTGAATTTTACACTTTAAAAATCGGGGTTTTTTCAGTTTTTTAATCTTCAGTTAATTAATTTTGACAAGACCAGGCCGCAGAAAGTCGCTTCGAGATAAATGAGTTTAAAGTTTGAGGTACAGGAACGCGAATTATATATTTAAAACAGTGAAAACATGACTTTATTCCTCAACGTTAACTTAAGAATAATATGTACATTCTGAATAAATTACTTAGTACCTTAAACAAAGCTGTATTTTATGAACAGTTATACAAAAAGCATCATGCCACCTAAAAGCTCAGTTGCAATGGTATTTTTCCATCCAACAGTCCTTTTTACTATTTGCTTATTTGCTGTTACTAGAACTGTTTCATTTAGGTTCCCCAACATTGTTTTTCCAGTAATGGTTCTTAACATTTAACTTCTTAACATGGAACATCGTTTATACTGTTTATCATTTGTTTAACATCTGTATTGTGTTATTGTCATGTAAATAACATTAGCTCTGTTATTAACAGAGGCTTATATGTACATAACTCGCGCGGGCTGCTCTCTACCTAGTTAATAGACTGTAGAAGCTATAGTATTGGGAATTTCCGCATGAAAATTTCACAGTATACTCTGTGATACTGAACTCAGATACTGAACTTTCGAAATATCCAAAAACCAAAAAATCGATTTTCTGAAATTTCTAGACCACCGGCTTCCCTTAAGATTAGTGTACTAATTATGAAAATACCCAACATAGTTTTTGTCATTGCATCAAATCATTTAACATTTTCATTCCTAACATTGATCGCATTATTCAACTACATTGGAATAATCAAAAATTCGTAATCATTCATAAAATCACAACATTTTGATAACTCATCCTCATCACAAGCATTACTCAGTGTCTATGCATTGAATTTCGAACTGGCGCCATAGCATTGCTAATATGGAGTTTTCGAAAAACTATGCAAAATATGGTTTTTTTTTTATACGCACCGCATACGCAAATTATTTGTGAACATAAATAAATATTTTAAATATAACACCAATTATTGATTTGAAATTAACAATTTTTTTAATGCTTACAGCTTCCAACAAACAATCCGATTTAGACATAATTTTCGGCGAGACTAATAAGCCCAGCTACGGCAATGGCAAGTACACGCGCTCCGGTTCCGATGCCGAACTAATCTTTGGCGGACCACCGACCAACTATAAGGCCGATCGCTTTGGCGCCTCGAAGAGCATGAGCGTTGCCTCCGAGCGCAGCAACGATGGCAATGGCAGCAACAATTCATATCGCGCCTATGAAGGCATACAAAATGCCGCATTCAGCGACTTTAGTGACTCACCGAAAACAGGCAGCATCAGCAGTATCAGCTCGTATGGGAATACGAATCGTTGGAGTAAGCCAACTGCCGAAGAGGATGATGAATTGGATTTGAAGTAGGAAAGAATGTTGAAAGCTTACAAAATTAAAGTTAGCTAAATTGATGTGTGTTTGCGTGCAAGCTCAATGTGTGCAGGTGAGGCAGTTGCAAGTGCACTAGGACACACAAGCTTAGGTAAAGGGAATTATGCAAAAACTGGAAAACGAAGGAAGAATAATATTAAAAGTAAACTAATACATACACACGCGCATCTTTCGCCTCTGAAGTTTCCTGGTTTCATAGTGGAAAATAATTAAAAATAGAAGCGAATCTTCACATAAATGGGAGTTTCAATATATTTTTTTAATTTATTACGCTTTTGCTATTTAATGAATTAATTTTGTTGTACATTTGAAATTATTTAATTATAGTGTGTTGAATTTTTCGTTTAATATTTTTTTTTTGTTTTTTTTTATTCAAATTTAATTTCATACTATTTGGTTTTACTTTATTTTATTTTTTTTACCTTTCCTGGTTTCAGAATGGAAAATAATTATAAACAGATGCGATTCTTCACGTAATGGGAGATTCAGCATTTTTTTTAATTATTACTCTTTTGCCATTTAATTAATATTGTACTTTTGTAAGTTTTGAATTTTGTAAATTTGTATTTTGTAAATTTGTAATTTTGTAAACTCGTAATTTTGTTGTAAATTTTTTTTTCTTGATTGAATTTTTTTATTGAAATTTTATTATATTTTTATTGGAGATTATTTAATTTAATTTTTAATTGATTTTCTATCATAAAATTTTTTTATTAAAACCGTTTTTGAATTTCATTTTTTTTAGCTTTTTTTTATTTGAATTTAAATTTTTATTTAAAGTTTTTAAAACTCAAAATAAAAATTTTTAATTTTGTAAATTTTTACTTTTGTTGTAAATTTGTTTTTCAAATTATTGAATCTTTTTATTGAAATTTTATTTTTATTGCAGATTATTCAATTTAATTTTTATTTGATTTTCCGTCATAAAATTTTTTTTATTTAAATTTTATTTTTTATTTAAAAATTTTTAAAACTCAAAATTAGAATCTTTTAATTTTGTAAATTTTTAATTTTGTAAATCCATAATTTTGTTGTACATTTTCTTTTTTAGTTTATTGATTTCTTCTATTGAAATTTTTTTATGAAATCAATTTTATTTTTTTTAATTTTATTTAAAATTTCTTAAAATTTCTTAAAATTCGACATTAAAATTTTTATCAAGTCCTATTTGCTTTAATTTTTAACTTTTAATTTAATTTATTTCAATTAATTAAATTTTTTTAATATTATTTATGTAGTTCCTGATTTTATTTTTTATTTTTTTTAAACTATTAATTTTTTTTTTAATTTTATATTTTTTTAAATTTTTTTTAAATTCAAAATTAAAATTTTGTAATTTTGTAAATTTTATATTTTGTAAATTTTTAATTTATTTTTAGTCTATTGAAATTAGTAGCAATTCCTCATGTGAATGGGAGGTTCAGAAATTTGTTTTAAATGTCACATGTTTGCTATTTAATTAATTTTGTAAATTTGTTTTTTTTTGTAATTTTTTTTAGTTTATTAAATTTTTTTATTGAAATTTCATTTTTATTCAATTTTATTTCATTTAATTGGTACTTGATTTTATATTATGAAATTTTTTTATTAAAATTGTTTTCAATCTTATTTATTTCTTTTAGTTTTTTATTTCATTGAATTTTATTTCTTTTTATCAATTTTTTAAACTTCAAATTTAAGTTTTTTATCAAATTCTATTTGCTTTAATTGTTTACTTTTAATTTAATTTATTAAATTTGTGTAGTTTTTTTGCAACATTAATTGCAGTAATATTAATTTATTTTTTTTTTTAATTTTTTAAAATGAAAAATTTAATCTTTTTTATCAAGTTCTTCTGCTTTAATTGTTTATTTTTATTTTACTTAATTAGATATTTTTTTAATTTTAGATTTTTATTTTTTTTTTACAATATTAATATAATTGTATTTTTTATTTTATTTTATTTCATTTTAGTTTTTTTTTTTTTTATTCTATGTTATTATATAATAACATTTCGAAATTTTTTTTAATTAATTTAGTCTAACTTAAATGGATTCTATTTTATAAAGCATAATAATAATGAAGTATTAAATAAGCTAAAGTAAGCTTATAAATGGAGCGCCAGCAGCAGAGGCTTTTTGCTGGGAGTTAATTTTATTTTTTTTTATAATTCCTTCTGAATTTAATTCTAAGTTTAAAACAAACTTTTTTTTTATTTTTTTTATTTAATGTTGAATTTTACTATATTTATTTATTTTTTATTGTTGTTTATTTAATTTGATTTTCAAAGTGCTAAAATTCCACTTTTTTGATACCTTACTATAATTTTTCAAAACTTACTTCCACACTTAATATTTTTTCAAATGTACCGAGTATTCAAAGTGCAAAGTTATAATAAATAGAACATTTACTTTTCAATATTTTCAATATTTAATATTCTCTAACAAAACAACACACACATAAAAAATATTCTCGCATTATTGATACCTTAATTCCATACTGATACAGTGGCGGCCATACATCTCAGGGCACTCGCACAAATACAGCTTTCGGGATTATTGAATACCCGTTCCCAGGCGTTGGTTATTAGAATTAGCTGACTATAAAGGGTGAAAAGTCATCATGTAAATTGGCTCTTTGTCCCATTTCCTCATGTGAGCACCAGGTGTCTTAACATTTAATTTTCAAAATGGCATCAAGCAAATCGGATGACGCATGCAAATGGCGCAGTAAAATGAAAATTGAGCTGCCAGACTACGAAATAATAGCTGATGTTTAGGCAGTGATGGCAGGCAATTCGGTAAGACAAATATCAAAGATGATAGATTTCAAGATTCGCTTGATAGCTATGGTGAATAAACATATGTTGAGAAGAGTTTTGGCTGACACGCCACTTGGGATATGGTTAACAAAATTTAGCTCGTGTTAGTGATATGCAAAAGTCTCTCGATGGCACACTCCGCGGCATCCAAAGGACTTTCTGGGAGTATCTCGAAGGTCTCAACTGTGCTGATGACATACATATGTTTACGCTCAACGAAACACACTGTAAGATTACGATGGATGGTAATGCAAAGAAAGACATAGAATCCAGATTAGCAAAAAGCGCTGGAGCTTTCGCCAGCTTACGAAAAATCTGGAACTCGGCCAGTTTATCTGTGAAGACAAAATTGAACTTATACACAAAATCCAATGTTCTCACAGTTCTTTTATACGGTTGTGAGACCTGACTAGTTCCCGACAGCCTTACAAACAAGCGACTAGCTTGTATATATAGGGGACTACGTCGCATTCCCAAAATTTGGTGGCCTAACACTATAAGCAACTCGTCATTATACCAACACTGTAACATCGAACCAGTCGCTACAATAATAAAAAGGCGTAAATGGGGTTGGATCGGGCACACTTTACGGAAACCTCCTGTGGAAAATCTGTCGCTAGACACTTGACTGGAATGCCCAGAGTAGCAGGAAAAGGGGAAGGCCTAAAACGTCATAGCGTAGCAATGTTTAAATCATGGCTAGATATAAAGGAGTTAGCAAAAAATCGAACTCGGTTCAGTTGCTTCACTTCGGCCCTATGCTCTCCCAGGGAGTTGGAGGAAAAATGATAGGGATATACGAAAACAATCAACACAACCAATGCTGTTGCCATGGCATTCGTATATGACTAACACAAGCTAATTTTAGTTAAAGACATCCCAAGTGACGTCAGCCTAACAGCCGATTCTATCAAATTCGCGCAGGGCCGATCTGCTACGTGGACCACCTCTAAACATCTTTTCACCATGAGGAGATATTCATATTTTAACACTGGAGTATACAGTCTCCAACTGGCATCTCTGTTGTAACAGAGCTCTTTTAACATAATCTGTGTAAGGTGTATGAGTAGATTTGGGATTAGAAACTCTGCAATCCACAAGTAGGATATGCCACAGCCGAATATTAGGTCTAGAAGCCTTAATTTCAGGTATTCTTACAACTAAGATAAAAAAAATGAAAAACATTTTTATTGTCCATTTTTTAGGGTTTTTAATAATATTGGAAAAGTATAAAAAAAATTAATAAACAATAAAACAATCGTGGTTTTACAGGCCGGCGGAGTGCGGGTTACATAAAAAACGGTGTTCCATGGTTGTCATGATTCCAATCTTTGTAGTAATCTAAAACAAAAAAATAAAAAAAATTCTTCATTATTTAGAATGTCGCTATCAGATTACGCCAAATCAAAGAAAAAAAAATTCACAAAATGGTGTCAATTTGAAAGACATACAATTTTTTTAATCTCTTTTTTACCTTTTCAAAATTTTTAAAAATATTGCAAACTTAAATTTTTCAAAATCCGAGGCAGGCGCGATAGACAGCTGTATAATAAAAAATTCTTATCAAACTTTAAAGCGATCGGTCAGGTAGAACTTAAGATATCATGACGGCCATCTCTAAAAAAGTAGTTTTGAGAAAATCGCGTTTGAAGCTTGAGCAACAATTCCAAGAATAACTTAGATCATAATATTTACTACTCACTCTGGATTAATCGGCGATATATTTCCAGGTATATATTATAGAAGTATAAAGTATATATATACATGTATAGAATAAATAAAAATTGTGTGGGATACAAAAGACTTTCTGGAAAGAACGCGATTCGCTCCACTCGGCCGGCTTAGACGCCACGTCACAAAATCCGCTGTATCTCCGAAAAAAATTCGAATTTTGAAAAACTCGTTGAAGGACATATTTTCGAAGGTCTAAACTTTGGGAATATGCAAAAAAAAATAGATTTTTTCAAATTTCTAGACCAGAATACCCCCTTAATTCACCTACACAAATTTGACCAACATTTGCGCTGCACTGCCGGAAGATATTGCGCGTTAAATGCAAGTTTACTTCAAGCTGTCCCGCTACTTATGGCCGTCACTGTTTGTAATGAGTTTTTTATTTTTTTTATTTAAATTTTAATTTAAGAATATAATATTTAATTTTAATTTTTCCAATCAATCGCATGCGAAAGCTGCACTCATTAAAATATCATTACTCATCTAAACATTACAAATAAGTAAGAAATCTGAACTAGATATTTAAAAGTAGTTACTCTAATTACACATACAACTACCACCTATCTACTCAACATACATATATGTATTTATAAACAAAAAACAAACATACAAATAAACAAACACAATACAATAATATTGACACTAGGGATGAGTGAAGAATAAGAATAAGCGCAAAGAACTGCAAGAAAAGTAAGCGAATATAGAAATATATGAAAGAAATCACATACAAATAAAGCTACAGCATAGTTTTTGAAAAGAATTCATGATGAACAATTTATAAAAAATATGTGCGTATGCGTTACTATTGAAATTTTTGGAAAAATATTGTATTATTATATACCTATGAAGTCTAATACGAATACTATTGAAAAGGGAAGAAATTATTATATGGGAGAAATGTTAAGCAAATGTTTACTAAAATCATTGAGATGGACTTAAAACTAAAAACATATATATTATGCATAATTAAAAAATAACAATTTAATATACAAACTAAATAAGTAGTTAACCTTAAAAACAAAAAAACTAAGTAAAAAAAATAAAAAACCCATATGAAAAAATAACAAAATTGAAACTTGTTATTCCAACATGAGACACTGAACAAGAACACAAATGACGCTATACCAAAATTGCTGATTATTTGTATAAGTACACAAGACAATATATGCAAAAACCACAAAAACAAAACAACTACAGAGACGTATGTATGTATGAAAGGGGTAGTAAAGGCGATAATACAAAACAAATTTAATAATAAAAATAAAACAATTTAATGTAAACGCTAATGAAATAAGGCAAAAAACAACTACTTGATGTGAAGAATAGGAAAAGAGAAACAGAATATTTAAAATAATAACATAAAAAATTAAATAAAAATTTAAATTTTAATAAAAATTTAACTAAATTAAAACAAAATTTATTAAAAAAATTAAAATAAAAAATAACCAAAAAAGTTATTGTAAGAAAAGAAAAAATATAAAAAAAAATTAAAATTGAAATAAAAATTAAAATTAAAATATATGAAAAATTAAAAAAATATAATAAAAAATAAAATTAAAATTAAATTAAATTAAATAATTAAAATAAAATGAAAATAACCAAAAAGTTATTGTAAGAAAAGGAAAAAAACAAAAAGAAATTAAAATTCAAATAAAAATTGAAATAAAAATATATGAAAAAATTAAAAAATTAAATAAAAATTAAAATTAAAAAAAAATTATATAAAAAACTAAACAAATTTAATAAAAATTAAAATTAAAATAATACAATAATATATAAAAAATTTTAAAATTAAAATAAAAATGAAAAATAACCAAAAAAGTTATTGTAAGAAAAGGAAAAATAACAAAAATTAAAATAAAAATATATGAAAAATTAAAAAAGTATAATAAAAAATAAAATTAAAATAAAAACAAAAAAAAAAAAAACAACCGAAACAGTTATTGTTAAAAAAGGAAAAACAAAAAAAATTAGAATATAAATAAAAGTATATGAAAAAATTAAATAAAAATAAAATTATATAAAAGAATTAAAAAATTAAAAAATTAAAATAAATAATAACCAAAAAAGTTATTGTAAGAAAATAAAAAAATTCAAACTCAGTTAAATTCAGTCAAAAAACAAAAAAAAAATGCAGTTGAACAAAAACCCAAAATTGTTTCTGCAATTTGACTCAAAACTTAAATATTCATAAAATAAATCATTATTCACACTCATAAATAAAGCAAACTCCAAAAATATAATTTTTTTTTTTAATATTTATTATTGAAATATTTACGCCACTAAACACCCTTTTTCCATTTCTCAATTGCAGTATTAGCTTTCATAGTACGCGTGCCAACCAAGGCATGTTGCACAGGTAGTAAGCAAGCAAACATAAAAATCATGTATACGTTGTTGTTGCTTTGACCACTAGAACAACAAATAATGCCTATTGTTGAAAATTAAATAAACAACACAAGCGAATCAATTTGTAATTCTATTCGAATCACACATAAAATCCATCAATAAAACCTCAAACAAAGCCACAACGAATAAAAAACAAATAAAACATGAAAAGTTAAAAGATAAAAGATAAAGAATTTATGTGACATTACAGCAAATTCGTTGAATTAGTATAAGAATATTTCACAGTATTAAAACCAGTTATGTTCTATGGAAAGTGAAAGCGCAGAAACCCAAAAGCTTTCATACAAAGGGGTGCTTTCGAATATGATTTAAACGTACGCATGTGAATGCATACCTATAATAGGATATCTTGAGCTAACTCAGAAAGCGACTCTAAGCTTTGAATTATAAATTTTGCGCTTAGAAATGTACCAGAAATCGCAACTTTCGGTTATAAAAAATATGTTATATTAGTTTGGGAAAAAATAAACCATTATTTTTGCGCATAATTTTTGTGCAAATGATTTAAAACTGTTTCACGGTCGCTCTTAAACTCCTGGGCGATGTGACGACTACTAAAATGCCGTTCAACTTCGATTCTTTCTATGATTTTATCGACATTTTCTTTAACATCAAAAATGCCTGAACCGAATCGACGAAACTAAAAAACTTGAAATTGTTTGATCGATACTTTACGAGATATCTACAACCATCTATCGAGAAATGAGCGATTTCTTTATCCCCAAATTTGTATTTTGGCAAGTTTGCACCCAATGCTAAAAAACTTCTTTTCTGCAGAAATAAGAAATTTGACTAGCAACAGTTCGTTTAAATTCTGAATTTCGGTTTCGACTGTATCCACAATGTAATATAGTTTGAGACAGAGGCTTTTAAATGTTCGTCAAATAGTTCCGGCATAGTCTGTCATCATCATTCCTAGCGTTAGAACGCGGCATGCGTTAAAGCTTCCTTCACAACGCTCCTCCAAATACTAACGCCGTCAATGTTGAACTTTTGCTTCGTTGTTACTTCTATCCATCGATTCTTCGATCTGCCTTTGGCATTCACCCTCATTTCCCTGCCTTTCCAGCCCTGTCATGGCTTTCTTCACGGTACAGCCAGCGAGCATATGGGTAACGTGATCTAGCCAACTTATGCGCTGTGCTTTAAAAAAATCGCACAGCTGTCTTGTTCTGAGTAAGATCGTTTAGTTCCGAGTTCTACTGGATTCTATAGGTACCGTTATCGATTCTTATTGGCCCAAAAATATTTCTCAAAATTTTTTTCTCCATGTTAGTAATCTTTACGCAGTGAAAACCCTTAAGAGTTCACACCTCAAATGGATGTGTTAAAACTTATCTGACAAGGGTTTTGTACATAGTTAACTTTGTACTTTTAGTCAAAAGCCGAGACTTGGACAAACTAAGGGTGCGTGCATGTCAGAGATGCGATAAGCGATAAGAGCGTCGATAAGAGCAGCGACAAAAGCATAGCGTCGAGCTTTAGTTTTGTGTGGTGTATAAAACAGAGCTGCGATAAGAGCGTTAGTTGCATTTGCATTTTAAGTTTTGAAAAGTGAAGAGCTATAATATTTATAATAATGAGTGATTCAGAGGAAGAAAATATGTTGTTGTTGACGCCTACTGCTGCATATTATCATCTACATAATACTGTAAGGGAAAAACGTCAGTTTTCGGCGCATCCTATAAACCAAGCAAGACTAGAACTCGGAGAATTTCACCATCTCTATAATAGTTTGAGACAGGATCCAAAAAAGTTTTTCGAATATATGAGAATGACAAGCGATACATTCGATTATATTCTGTCTCAAATTTCGGATCGACTGCAGCATAATTGGCAAAACTGCCACAACAGACCAATCTTGCAAGAGGAGCGATTGATGCTTACAATAAGGTACATACGTACGAATAATTTTATTGGAGAAAAATTAACATATTCATTGGTAAATAACAAAAGAAATGAAATATTTTAACCATTTAGAATATTGTGAATCTCAATCGGATATTCATTGTTTTGTGCATTGTCATCACATCTAGCCGTGGTGTTTTCAGTGTTACATTCAATATAAATAGGTATTGATTTATTAACGAGTTCATGTGTCAGCTGCAATACTTTGCCACAATTTATCCAAAATGAGCCTGTTGTGGTGATTTGGATCTTTTGATCCCTAATTGCAGGTTTTAAAAATACTGCACTTATAAAATCTTCTGTGTCCATCATCGATAATAGCGAAGAAATTACTAGACTACAATTTCTACGCTCTTATCGATGATAGCGAGCGAAGAGTGAGTTAGCGCGCTGCTCCGACATGCACACTTCTATTAAAATACATGCATTAGTTTTCTACGCTTCGCTCTTATCGACGCTCTTATCGCTTATCGCATCTCTGACATGCACGCACCCTAAGGGTGCGTGCATGTCAGAGCTGTGATAAGCGATAAGAGCGTCGATAAGAGCAGCGACAAAAGCATAGCGTCGAGCTTTAGTTTTGTGTGGTGTATACAACAGAGCTGCGATAAGAGCGTTAGTTGCATTTGCAATTTAAGTTTTGAAAAGTGAAGAGCTATAATATTTATAATAATGAGTGCTTCAGAGGAAGAAAATATGTTGTTGTTGACGCCTACTGCTGCATATTATCATCTACATAATACTGTAAGGGTAAAACGTCAGTTTTCGGCGCATCCTATAAACCAAGCAAGACTAGAACTCGGAGAATTTCACCATCTCTATAATAGTTTAGAATTTAGAATTTTAGCTACAGCCATTCAAACCAACCCAACCTTAGCTGACGTTATAATTAAGTGCATTTGCTTACTGCATAATATAATTATTGATAGAGAAGGAATTGAGCACCATTTGACTCAAAACTGGACTTCAGTACCTAGAAATATTGCATTAAACCAAACTGTTGTAGGGCGACAGAATCACAATGCAGAAAATATTCGCGATATATTCAAACTGTACTTTTGTCATAATCCAATTTAATAAATATGAAATAATGACACAATAACAAAAAAATAACCGTTTTAATGCGACAAACAAAAAGAAATATGTACTTGTACATGCTCAAACGAAAGTAAACGGTAAATTTTTGTTGTTACTATTAGTATTAATTACTATGTATTATTGATATTTGAGCAACAATTTTTCAATAAAAAACATGAAAACATATTATTGCACTTACTTGTTGTATTGAATTGTTTGGATATCTCTTGCCACAATTTATCCAAAATAAACCTGTTGTGGTGATTTGGATCTTTTTGATCCCAAATTGCAGGTTTTAAAAATACTGCACTTATAAAATCTTCTGTGTCCATCATCGATAATAGCGAAGAAATTACTAACCTACAATTTCTACGCTCTTATCGATGATAGCGAGCGAAGAGTGAGTTAGCGCGCTGCTCCGACATGCACACTTCTATTAAAATGCATGCATTAATTTTCTACGCTTCGCTCTTATCGACGCTCTTATCGCTTATCACAGCTCTGACATGCACGCACCCTAAGGTGGACATAATACGCTTTGTTGTCGATGTTGAGTAAGGGATCGTACTGTAGGAGTTGAATCACAGCTACATGTGAACATTGCTCGCAGATATTTAAAATATTGCACTGCTCCAAAGGAAAGGCTCCTACATGAAGATATTGTTCCCATGGAAGCTGGCTTGATTTCAACAAATATTTGATTATATTTTGATATTTGATTATAATATAATCTCGTTTGCCAAAAGGGCAATATCGTTCGCAGTTTTGTCAGTTTTTAATAATCCATCTGCGTGGAACACAGGGTCTCAGCAAACAGATTATAATTTTATTTATTTGAAGCGAGGAAATTTATTTGTCTCCACAGATAACCTGCTTATTACGCTACTACACCCACCTGTCGCCTCCAGGTGTTGGCTGATCTCCCACGTCTGCGATTCCAGCAGTGTAGTACGCAGTGTATGGTCGATCCACTTCCATTTGGCACATCGTACTTCGAGGAGGATAGGTATTTGTTTGGTAAAAGCCCAAAGGTCAGTGTAACTTATGGTTTTAGATCAAAATATCCATATTATTTTGCGTAGACAGTGATTAAAAAAGGCCTGCAAGTCGCACGTGTTCAGGTTCTGCATCTCACAACCACGTCTCGCTACCAACTTGTTAAATGGTTATTGACAGCATAAATATGTATATCCAGTCTGTCCGGTTTCAAAACCTTTTTAGGTTGTTGACGTCTAAGCCAAACAATTGTTCGGGACTCTCGAACAGCGGTTTTCCCCAGAGTTAACATTCTCTCCTTCCATAGGGCAGAGCATTCACAGAGGAAATGGAAAATCGTTTCCTTTTTCTCTGGTTCCTTGCAACTGTAATAGTGTATGTTGTGAGGGATGTCCATTTTGGCTGCCGGTTATCATCGCCGTGGGTCTGCAAGCATCCCTTCGTTTCATGTTTGTCAGTATTGACGTTTGTTTGTAGTTGTAAGTAGGTCAGGCAAAGTTACTCTCACAAATTTGCTTTGGGTGACCGAACCTTGTAATCTATCAACCGTGGGTGTAACTCCATTCGAACTCGAAGGTTTTAAAAAAATTAATGTTGACAGCCTCTTCCACTTTACCCTACCTGATGGCGGTTTTATCGTCTGTATCGTCTATGGCGAAAAAGTTTTTATAGCTAATACGACGTTCTAGAAGTGGAAGAGTGGATACCTCTTCGATTAATAATTTGGGTGAGCTTTCAACTTGCTTTTGGCAGGTATATTCCCAAACTCTGGTTGGAACTTCAAGTGATGAAAACTTATGGCATTTTTTTATTGTGAATATGAAAGCTCTGAAGAAACACTTTCACTTTTTGTATCGTAAGTCTGGTTGCATTTGTGTTTGCGCTTTCATAAGTTCTTTTACACCATTATTTAGCTTAAATTGAGCAACCTATGAATATTTTAATTTTTTTTATTATTTATTATATTTAAAAATACATAATTTTTTTTTCTTTCAGTATTTAACGTATGTGCGTTAAAAAAATCAAAAAAAATATTTTTATTTTTATTACAAATAATTTTCTTTTTACGCACATACGAAACTTAGCTGCAAAGAGAAAAGTAAACAAATTAAACACACAAATAATTGCAAATTAGAAAAATATAAATTTATGCATTTACGCATAGGAGGAATAAGCAAGAATTAACAAATATTTGTATTTAATGTTATGCAATGAGCGAAACCTCTTTGTTATACACGCACTCATACACATTCACACACACACACACATATATACATATTTTAGGTTGTGTTTAAAGTTAATAGCAGAAATTTTATTAATAAAATATTTATATGTAACTAAAAACCCAAAATATGATACACTTAGGATGAAAATTTTATGTATTTATGTACGTATAAGTAAAAATACAAAATGAGAATCATACAAAAAGTGAATTGTGTTGTTGCAAGTTAAACCATTAACTTAAATTTCCAAAAACAAAAAAACCAAAAAAAAAAAAACATAACAAAGCGAAAATATAAAAATTAAATTAAGCCACTTTACACTAATTAAATGTTTTATTCCTTCCTAAAGCCTCACTTTTTCCCCTAAATGTGTCATGTTTTCAATGGTAAAATTTATGCAAAAATTATTAATATTTAAATTTAAATAATCAATCATAATACAAAAAAACAGCAAAAGCTTGCAATTTTCAAATATGTTTGCACGCTATTCAGTCGCTGAAAAATTCCAGAAAAAAAAGAAAAAATATTATTCGTATACATATATGTATGTAGTACACACTAGCATACCAACAACAAATATATAGTGCATATATGTATATACATATACATATACATATATATTTACATATGTATGTACTCACCCATAATACTCATGTACTCGTATACCTTCTCAGTATCTTAGGAAACGAAGCATTATCATGCAACACATCATTATCACAAACATATACATACATACCTACATACCTACATATGCATAAAAATATTGAAGAAGCATTGCAAGCAAAGTTATTAGCACAATTAAACTTATTTACAAAGCAAACAAAAACAACATTAACAATAAATAAGTAATGTAGTTAAAATATAAAAAATTAATAGGCAAATGTGGCAAAAACGCACTAAACAAATACAACAATAAATGTACGCACGCATAACGTAAAAATATTACAAAAACAAAAAAACAAGTAATTGTGAAAGAGAATTAAAAACAAGTTACTCTCGTATGAGCTGCATTTATCAACAAATAATCACTCACAGAAGGATACAAACATACATACAAGCATAGACACACATATAAACGCGCATTTGTATATCACAAGAATCCTAATACACCGACGCATACATACATATATCACAAAGCATCACACATAATCGTACATGCATACACACACACATGCATATATACATTGGATGTGTATTGTAGGTTTTACATCACGAGAGCCAAATTGAACGGTGAAAAATGTAGCCGAGTATCGATCGCATCACCTGGCCACTCTCACACTCACACTCCTCATCTCACGCGATATTTCGAAATGCCCAAGCAGTTGGTCTTATAGCAAATATTGAAAACAAAAACAAACAAACACAAAATCAAATAAAAAAAGTATTTATAAAAATATTATTATATACTATTATGTACTATTAAATATGTATGTGTTGTATGTGATTTCATAAATAAATATTATACAATTACATGTAAACTTAACACATATTAAAAATACAAATACAAATGACAAAAAATATAGAAAACACAAAAAAACAAAAAACAAAAACAATATACAACTATGAATATGATTATTGCAATTATTAAATATGATGATTGATTATGAGCATATGAGATATAATGGATACAATAATGAGTTGATAAATAAAAATATTACATTTTTAAAATGAAAAAAAAAAATTAAATGCTGTTTTCTTTGGTTGACGGGAAGTAAGTACTGCTTGAAGAAAATAATGATTGATGGCTGCAGCGCGCGCAACGTCAATTTATAAGCAACCGCATTACTCTAAAGACACACCGCACGATTTATGGTATCGTCCACTAACTTAATTAAAAAAACAACGAACTTTCTTCTTCAACAGCAATACAATGAGTGTTTATTATTTTGTTATTCACTACTATTTATACATTTCATGCTTATTATTAAGTATTCAAATAATAAATTTGCTTAATACGTCGTTTATTTCATATAACTTAAGTTCTATAGAAATATTATTACAATAAATGATTAATAAGCTATATTATTACAAGCTATATTATTACAAATTTCATTTAGACAAGCATTCACCTCGCATAATCTTAATTTTAACCAATTATTGCTACTTCCGCATTTCCGGTGTTGATAACCGGCTAGCTTCTTGCTCTTGGTGGCTTTTCTGGTGGTTGTCGAGTTGGTGCCGTTGCAGTCGCTGAGGTTGCGGTAGCGGCCGTAACTCACGCCACTAAGAATGCACCAAAGGTAGCTCGTGCCCAAAAGGTAGCTGAAAGCATAAGAATGCGACCTTCGCTTCATGGCGACAGCAAAACACAACAGGACTAAAAAAGGCAGACGTCGCTCTGAAGTCGTAAATAATCAAGACTAGCGTCATAAAAATGTTTTTGATGGCGCCATATTTTTAATGAGTTTGGAAGTTACATGCCTAGCTGACTTCCGGTAAATGCTTGTTGACATTCGGTTCTGTGGAAACCAATTTATTGCGTCTAAAGTCTCAGTAAGTTTGCGTCATCGATACAAAAATGAGTTTCGAACAAAGAACTAATATCAAATTTTTTTTTTTAAATCGGCAAATCTTTTACCAAAAACTTTGAATTGATGAAAAAAGTTTGTGCGATGATTGTCTACCTCGTGCCAGAGCTCATGAGTGGTTTACATGTTTCAAGACATTCAAATGTAAATGACAATGAACATACGGGCCGCCCAAAATCAGTAATCACCGAAAACTCCATCGAAATTTTTCGTAGATTTATCAAAAATTAACAAAAATCATCGTTGAAATTCATGAAATCAGAGTTGAATATCTCCAAAACTTCGGTTTATCGCGTTTTAACTGATCATTTGGGTTTACGAAAGGTATGTGCACGTTTCGTTCCGTACAAGGTAACTGAAGCCCAAAAATTGCTCAGAATTCAACATTCGAAAGACCTCATTAAAGAGGCGAGAAAAGACGAGAACTTCTTCTACAATATTGTAACAGGTCATGAAGCGTGGTGTTTCCACCATAAACCTAAAACTAAGCATCCAAATGCCGAATAGAAGGCCCCAGACGAGCCACCACCCAGAAAATCGCATTCGGAGAAATCAAAAATCAAGTCGATGCTCATTTGTTTTTACGATTCCAAGGGAATTGTCCACAAGAAGTTCGTGCCAACGGGACAAACCGTCAATGCAAGTCTCTATCTTGGCGTTTTGAAGCGTTTGTTGCATCGCGCTCGTTGAATTCGCTCTGAATAGCGCGAAGGAGAAAGCTGGCGGTTATTGCATGATAATGCACCATCTCATCGATCCATTCTTGTGACTGATTTTTTGACTAGAAATCGCATTTTAACCATCAATCACTTACCGTTTTTACCTGATATGGCTCCCTGTGACTTCCATCTATTCCGAAAATTGCATTTGGCCATGGAAAGGAAACGTTGTGCGTCCGTAGAGACCATCCAAAAGGCTTGTCCGACGTCTTGAAGAACATTCCGGATTCCGGTCAATGGCCTGAAACACTCTTTCGAAAAGTTTTTAGATCGCGTAAAACAATGCATTGATGCTAGAGAAGACTATTTTGAATAAATAAACTCGAAGTTATAAGAACAAAGCGCCTTTCGTTTATGTTTTAGCTCAGTCTTGTTTATTTTGGACTTCAACTTGTATATGTAAGAAATACCATCATTTCAATGCCGACCATGAGCATGTCTCAGGATGAGTTGGATGAATTACGGACGCCTAATTATTGAGAACGTGGAGATATCGATGCCGATGCTCTCAACAGAACGTCCAGTTTTTGGTCTGCCAGTCCTTTTTCTATCCTCGACAGACTCAGAGCATCAGAGCACAGAATTCTTGAACATTTTTCACCAACCTTTGCGTTATCAACCTGTTCGGACGATAATTTCCACCAAAAATATTACGAATTTCACTATGCGTTGTTCTTAAAGATTGGCCATTTTAATAAAATGCAGAGACCTACAGTTTTATTCCGATTCCAAAAGCAGATGGTTTTTGTATGTAGAGCTTTTTCATGGCAGAAATACATCTGGATAGTTGCCTTTGTCTCTCAAGGGCGGAGCGATATTAGAAAATAAATTTATGTTGCATTTCGTTTTTCAAATCGAATCGATGTTTTTTTATCGTTTTTTATACAAACTTTTTGTTCAACCTCTACCATCATGGCAGCGAAATCTGAAATGTAGTTTTTTATTAAGGCTCAAAATATTTGATATTTTATTTGAAAATATTTTTTAATAAAAGTGTTCGATTGCTGTATAAAATTGAATTCACTCGATTATCTACACTCTCGAAAACTACCCACAATTCATCAATCAATTTTTGACGACTATCGTTAACTCTCTATCATCACATTTCAACAATTAATTTTCGCCTCCTCGTCAGCGAAAATATCCTCCTTCCCACCAGCCAAACAGGAGATAATCGCTGCAATGAAAGCCCTCAAAAACAATAAAGCTGCTGGCTGTTACCGTCTACCAGCTAAGATGTTTAAGAACAGTCTGCAAATCTTCTTCAGCCTACTTCATCATCTGCAATCTGGGAGGAAGAAGAGCTCCCCGATGACGGGTTACAAGGTATATTAGTCGTCCTGCCGAAGAAAGGTGGCCTATCGCTCTGCAAAAACTACAGAGAAATTATGCTGTTGTCAGTAGCGTCTAAAATCCTGCTCAGCGTGCTGTTAAATCGCATTAAAACCATTATAGACATCTCCCTGAGAAAACAGCAAGCAGGTTTCAGAAACAAGCGTTCCTGTGTAGATCAAATTAACTCCATACATCTCATTATGGAGCGAGTACAATAGTAGCAGACAACCCTCCAAGTAACCTTTGTAGATTACAGTACAGCTTTTGATAGTGCTGGCGTACGGCAAGGCTGCCTGCTGTCTCTTTTTTTATTTTTAATTGGTTATTGATGATATACTAAAAAGATGTATTGAGGAGAAAAGAAGAGGTATTTATTGGAACTTCTATGAACATCTCGAAGGCCTTGCCTACACTGATGATATATGCCTTCTCTCCGTCAAACACACCGATATGTAGAACAAAATTGACCATCTGTCCTCAACCACATTGAACGCGGGGCTAAAAATTAATCTCGAGAAAACGAAAGCCATGAAAATTCGATCTGTAAGCAACCGCCCGTTCCTCTTAAATGGTGATCACATTGACACCTCCAGAATACTTTCTTGATAATATTTCGCATTTACCTTGACGACAGGCCCAATGAAAACGATTGGAGAGCGCCCATCTGCGCTTACAGTGGCCCAAACCATTACCTGTGGCGGGTGCTGTCTCCTGGTGGCCAATCGATGACTCAAATTCTCGTATGAACGATCGGTCAAAGAAACCCTATCGTTTTGGGAGTTTACGAATTGCTCAATTTGAAAAATTTTCTCGTCAGAAAACACAATGTTTGGAAATCGACCGTTTTCGGCCAAGCGAAGCAACTTCTTCGCTCTCTCAAGTCTGACTTGTTGCTGCTTTTGTGTGAGGTAATGCGCCTTTTGTATCTCGTAAGACTTGACTTGGAGATCATTTTTCAGTATGCGGCAGATGCTACGATCAGATATTTTCAGTCCTTTCGCCATTTGAGTGGCACTTCGTCGGGAATTTCGCTCAAGTCGCTTCTTCACTTTTTGAAACATTTCACGTGACGTTGCAGTCTTTTGATGACCACTTCCATGACGTTTCGCGAGAGTTCCAGTATCATTGTAACGAGTAATGGTGCGATGAAGAAAAACTTTATTTACTTTAAGGCGCTCGAGCTCACGAACAATCGCTGGTTGTGATTTTCCAGCCTAATATAATGCCATTACACTATTACGTTTGAAATCCATTACCGGTTTTCTTTTTTTGCGTTTACTCTGGCAAAATGCTTCCGCGCGCTTGTAAACTATACTCTGGACTGTCATTTAGCTAAAACTAAGTTGGCACACTTCGAGTGCCAGACCCTGTATTATATTATATACAACTTTACTCCATTAAGGTACCTGTAAAATTTCGAAAAAAAAAACTTTTTTTCATAAAATGTTAATATAATTCTTTAAAAATATGCCAAACAATTTCTAGAACGTAAATTTAAGAATTTCCTATATTATAGATGGTCAACCGTGACGACTCTATTCTTTGCGTTCGAGCACTGGGAGAGGTATAAGTACGTTGCCGACTTTAGACGCGTTTTTCTCAAAACTATATTTTTCGAATTGGCATACAGGATAACTCGAAAAGTTATTGACCGATCTCCCTGAAATTTTGCACACATCTTTTTTATGATATTACTTTCTATGTGAATTTATAAGTTTTCGAAATTTTTTCGAAGCAAAAATAGTAGGAAAATTCGCCCCAAAATTAATTTTTTTTTTTTTTTAGCATTTTATTCAGCAAACCTTTTTTCCATTTGTTTTCAATTCATATAGAAATTATGACATTAAAAACAAAAACATTTTTATTTTTTTGTATTCAGGTTACTGACGCCGATGCTACAATGCCCACCGATTGAGAAGTCCCGCTGCGACCTTGCTGGAAGAATGGAGTGTATATCGCCATTTTAAATGATTAAAACAAAAAAAATTTCTTATACAATATTATTTTAATGTATAAATAAACTGTATGTCAATTTTGAAAAAAATATATTGACTTCTTCATTTTAAATAATTTTCATGAAAATCAGGGGAAATATGGCCGTTTACAGGTACCTGTCCCCTTAAAAATGCAAAGTTGCCGGTGACAGTCAGAGGGTGCAAGATCAAATTTTCCATTATTGAACTATATATGCATTCAAAAATACGAACTGCATTGCTCAAACATTAATGTGGAATGCTTATGCTGTTACAAAAATAATAACATCAACAACAACTTAATCGCAGAATTAAATGCATCGCAATTTCCATTTTTCCAGTTCTTTTTATATATCATAAAAGTAAATTATTTGTATTAAAACGAATTAAATTTCAATTTGAAATAATGAAAATTACCGTAAGCAAATTTATTTATGCTATATTCGTATATGAAAAACAAGAAAAGTATATTACAGATTATTGACATCAAATGAAATTGCCCGATAATACATAATTTTGCCAATTTCAGTATTTTCAAAAATGATTGCTATAATTCGTTAAGTGATGTCATGAACTCTTCTTTAGCAATCACTTAAAATTTGCAATTTGGTTTTTCAAGCAAAAATGTTCCTTTTTTTTAACTATACAACATAACCTATACTAATAGTGTCTAAAATCATAAATCTGCACATGTACATATGTAAGCATCTATGTTACATTGCATTGATAGGCATAATTTTTCACACGCGTATTTACCTGTTGCATTTCACACTGCGCTGACGCTTGGCAAACAAATCAAAGTACCCGTAAACAAATGTCGCCGACTGGGCTGATAACATTTACAAATACAATTTTTGGCATTTATGTATTTACACTGCCACACCATAACTACCCGACGCATTCAAGCATTTGGTCTCCAATGTATGCGCTGTCCTAGCATAAACATTCACTCATTCCTTCATGCAGTCATTTGCCTCACTGCATATTTTCGCTCTCATTTCAATTGCTTTCCTTTGCCTTTAATGTTTTCTTATGGATTTTTATTTTTGTTTTTTTTGCTAGAAAATTCACTTTCGTGCGCAACGATGCCTGAAAAATCAGCACAAATTATCGGTGCGCATACGCAGGTACTCCAAGCCACGCGTTTGGCACCTGCGCAAATATTTCAATGCATTTAACGCTGCATTTGCGCTGCGACGCCATGCCGCCAAATGCGGAAACTTCAACTGCACTTCGCGCTTCTTTGATTCTGCTCTTGAAAATACATAAAACCAAGCGTGCGATGTCGTCTAAATTTAGTCACGTTTCACTACTGTGCGGCACATACGTGAGCCGGATTTTAGTTATTTTTTGATTTGAAATTGCGAACTCCTTTGCTGCGATGTTGTTGCAAAATTGGCGTTTCCTTGTGTTGTCCGCGTTTGTTGCGCTACCGCAGATTCGTTGTGCAGTTTTCGCTTACGAAGTGGATCGGAATAATAGTTTGAGTGAAGTGATCGAACGGCCCTCAGGTTGGCTGCAAGCGGCTCAGGATATGATCGCTAGTCCGGCGGGACATGTGGTGACGCAAGTTGCCAAGGAGCTGATCAATCGATCGACAGGCAATAGTCAAGTATGTGCGGATATTTAATGAAGTGGAAAATTTCCAAGTGAAAACGATCGCTGAGTTAAACTTACTTTGATGCACTCGTACATACATGCATCTATATACGAGGGTTGCTATTTATATTTCTGGCTTAAAAGGGGAAAAATGTGTCATTGGTGGCTCAAACTGGTTTTATTGTTTTCCATATTATTATCCACACAATTTTACATTCCTTTGAGACCACCTGCCCAGTCGCGTTTTTTAAATTGTGTGGGATCCAGGAAGAACAGAACTTTTTTACCAGAAGATAAATTTTATTGATGCTCGTCATTATAATTGTAACCCAAGGATTCCTCAATCTCACGGCACATGTCACATGACGACCTTCCTTAATCATTTCGTGCACAGCAGCGGTATTTCCTGGCACAAAAACTGATTTTGGACAATCTTCCAGGAATCTGTTGGCGAGCGATCAGCGACCACGAGAAAATTCAATATATGAGTACCAGGTTTTTACAATGCTAAAGGATGGTGCTTGCACACCGTATAATGGTCTTAGTTCGTCGATTCATTTTTGTCTTGTCTTATTTTGTTAATCCCTGTCGAAAATTGCTACTAATGAAATTCACAGATGATTCCATCTCATCCAGCAGACAGCTGCTGCAGAAATGACTCCAGGCACTACCAAGTTTCACCGCGTGGATACCTAACGGACAATGTCCGGCACATACCCACAAAATTTAGGGCTTTCAGGCTTTGTTAGGCTTAGAAGCGCCTTATTGTAATAAAAGATAAATATATTTTAAGGTATTGGAACTATGTTTATCGATTAATAATCGATAATAAAAAATTAGTCGTCAATATAAACTATAAAGCGATAGAATAGGAATCAATAACTGATAAAAACCGATCATAAAACAGTATAGATAATAATAGAAAACAATCAATAATAACAACAATAATCGATCATAATAAAAAATATCGATAATAATTAAAAAAGAATCGAAAATAATAAAAAATAATCGATAATAATTAAAAAAGAATTGATAATAATTAAAAGTTAGTCGATAACAATAAAAAAATCGATAATAATACAAAATAATCAATAATTACGAAGAAAAAGTTTTTCTTAATAGCGATCGCCCCTCGGCAGGCAATGGCAAACCTCCGAATGTATTTCTGCCTTCTCGTAAAAAATATCGCCCGTTCGGAGTCGGCTTAAAACTATAGGTTCTTCCATTTTTTGAAAAACATCAAGACGCACGGCACAAATGGGAGCAGGAGCTCAGCCAAACACCCAAAAAGAGTGTCAACGCCAATTATACAATCGATAATAATAAAAAATAATCCATAATAAAAAAATAAATAAAAAGATGTCGCTTGTGATACCACCAAAACTATCCCATCCTAACTCCAAATTATCGAGAAAATGATGATAGACGAAGAAAAATGGAATGCCGTCGCAAATTTCGTGGGGATATTATCCGAAAAATGAAGCATGGAACGGAAAATTATGCTGAAAAGCACTGAGCATAGGTTTCTCACAACAGGCGACCCTGGACGCAGGGTGTTCATCTTAGGACGCCGTCTTGGCTCTCCACCTCGAAGCATTGCGGAAGTAGTCCCGGGGGGGAGGGAAAAATCCACGAGAAGAGGAGGAATATTTTTAGTGGAATCACCACACACGTAGTGGCGGCGGTTACTACATGGTGCGAAGGCATTTTTAACCCAACCTCACCACCAACAAAAAAGAAAACAAAAATCCTTACTCCACTTGGTCCGCTTTAAACCATTCTGTGGCCTTTATAAATCTAGTAAGCCTACCTGATTTTATATATGCAGCATCCACGATGCTGTCTAGAAAAGCGAAACCGAATAAATTGAAACTTCTTCTACACTGAGTCATATACCCGCTATAAGGCAATGCCTAGATAGGACTCCTACTAATATTCTTAAGTCTTTCCTATTAAATTTAAGTAGACTCTTACAGGATCCGACACTCGAAGTGTAACCAACTTCAGCCCCTCTCGCGCAGCTGATGCACGGGATGATACTGGTAGCATCGCGGAACGTAATGGAGGTGGTCATTAAAAGACTGCAACGTTACGTGAAATGGTTCAAAAAGTGAAGAAGCGACTTAAGCGAAATCCCGACGAAGTGGCACTCAGATGGCGAAAGGACTGAAAATATCTGACCGTAGCATCTGCCGCATACTGAAAAATTATCTCAACGTTAAGCCTTACAAAGCCGAAAGCAGTCAATTTCCGAACATTGTATTTTCTGACGAGAAAATTTTTCAAATTGAGCAATTCGTAAACTCCCAAAACGATAGGGTTTATTTGACCGACCATTCGTACGAAAATTTGAGTCATCGATTGGCCACCAGGAGGCAGTACCCGAAACAGGTCCGCTGTAGCCGCGGATGGGCGCGCTCCAATCATTTTCATCGAGCCTGACGTCAAGATAAATGCGAAATATTATCGGGAAAGTATTCTGGAAGTTTCTTTGAAGCCGTCGGCAGAAAAATGGACGTTTGAACAGGTCTCGACACCGTCTCACAAAGCTCAAGTGAACCAAAAATGGCTAAAAAACAACATTTCGAACTTCATAACGTCCACACAATGGCTCTCAAATTCACCAGATACGAATCCGATGGATTATTCTCTTTGAGTCATTTTGGAGAGGGAGGTCCGAACTAAAAGATTCATCAGTCTCGAGGCGCTGAAAAAAGCCTTTGTCCACGAGTGGACCAAAATACCTGCAAGTTACATTCGGGCAGCTTGCGATTCGTTTTTGGGCCGTCTCAAGGCCATAGTCAAGGCAAACGGTGGTCATATCGAGCACAAGTAATTTGATTCTTAGTTTTGTATTATTTTCACACCTTTTTTACTTTGAATTGAGTAAAAGTTGTTTTCCAATTTAAATGTAAGATCTTTTTAATTGGTTACACTTCGAGTGCCGGACCCTGTATAAAACTCCCAACAGATTGGTATTACTCTTAACACGCGAGGCTGCTGGACGGAAAAATATTTTCTTCGCCTTCTACTTGTGATTTTTTAAGCACGTTTTTTGCTACATATAAACACTTCGCCAAGAAAAGTATCAGAATTGATAATTTAAAGAAGACGTAAAAAAGATTATAAAAATTAAAAAAAAATAATTGTCGAATGGTAAATAAAAAATATTACCTGAACGTTATCTGGCGCTTAAGAGCAAATTCTCCGAAAATAGTCACTTTTGTGACATTAATTTATGCAATTTGCACTACGACAGCGCATAATTTCACAATACTTTCTGTGTGAACGAATTTATAACCAACAACTCAGCGAATATCATCGAAAAGCCACCAAAGTCGCGTCATATAGCTCGGACGGATTTGAATGCAAAAAACGAATATGTTAATTAGTTTTATTCTTCACGTCCCACTACTTTTTTGACAGAATGTATATCACATTAGTTCCAAAGGTCACATCTGATTCAAACTTTAATTTTATTTCTTGCAGGTACTCAGTCTGAATCTTACGAATCTGCTGATAATCATTTTGTTAAAAATATTAATATTTGCTGCCGGCATGTTGGGCGCTGGACATTGGAATGGCTATGGATATGGTTATGGACATGCGCGGAGTGCAGAAGGTGAAAAAAAATATTATTTTAATTGAAATTCAGTATTTTTAAAGTTTTGAAAATTTGAAGTAAAATTTTTCAAAAATTTGCTTATATTATTTGAGATGCAATTCATTAGTAAAGTAATAGGAAAAATAATGCAAAACAAATAAAAATTATATAAACCCTATGAGCAGAAAGTACCGGGAATGTTTAAATAAAGCAAAACAGAATTAAATTCCAGGCACATTTATTACTTGTTTTATTATTATTTATTACTTTGTTTATATTTTTTATTATTATTTATTACTTTGAACTTTTTACTTTGTTTTATTTTAGAGGATATCAACTTCGGCCTGAGTGACGGCGAAGATTACCTCATCACTGGTTTCTTAGCTGCGCAAGGCATAGGATTGGACGATTGCCTGTATGCGGCGGCTTGTGCCAGCCCTAATGTGGCCTACGAATATGCTAAGGCAGCAAAAGCACTAATTGAGGGCATCGAAAAGTACGAGGGGTAAGTTAGAGAGAACTTTATAACTTTTGTTTTAATTAATAGCTCAGTATACAACAAAAACGAAATTAATGCAACTTTCATGTTTTATACAAATCTTCCATAACAATTCCACGATTTTTAATTAGAATTTTTGAAGAAATTATGGTATGCAATTTTTTAGAGCTGAATTGAATTTTGGTATAAAAAAGTACAAGTTTTAGGTTTCTGAAAATCTCATTAAATTTAAATTTTTTTTTTCTTTGGCGATGTTTCTCCATGCAATAAATGCCCTACATTTATTTTTTCCAATTTTTATATTGTAATTTTTTAGTTCGTTGAAATTTTTAAATTGCATTAATATAGATTTTGTTAGAAAATGAACCATAGCTTCACACAACAATAATGAAGTTTCAAAAAACAAACGGAAAATAGTCATCACCGGTGAAAATGTTCATGTGCCATTATTTTGTGGCGGGTCGTATATACAATTTGGCGGAAAATTAATCATCAATTTCGTTTTTAAATATTATATATTTTATACTAAATGAAAAAAAAAAAAACATTTTGAGAAATTACAATATTTTAGCCATCATTTTTAATTTTTAAAAAGCAAGTTTGCGGTTGCTGAAACAATCGCTTTATTTTTTCTAAAAATTTTTCCTTGGCGATCTTGCGTATTTTCTCCGTGTAATAGATATTTTTTTTTTATAAAATTTTATTCATATTCGTTTTGTGAAATAATAATACTTTCATGTAAAGGAAAAAATAAGGAACATTCAGAAAGCAAAAGGAAAATATTCAACCGTAATGAAAAAATTCATGTGCTATCAATGTGACGGGGGTGGATATACAAGGTGGTGCAAAATTTATTATCAATTTTGTTGTTAAATATTTTTTTTACTAAATAACAAAATATGATTTTGAGTGATGGAAATCTTTATTTTGACGTTTGCGTTCTCCATTGCTTGTCTGTTTGGTGATTTGCACTTAACTTACCTTAAAAAACCTATTTAACTTAGCTTTATCTTAAATAAATTATTAATTTAAAAAAATACGAAACTAAAAATTATTTTGCTTAACTTTAAGTTACAAAAACTATAATTAAAAAACAAAAATGATAGAATTTAGCTTAATTTTAACTTTAAAAAAATAAATTAATAAAAAAGTAAAAAATAATAATAGCTTCACTTCAACTTAAAAAACTTATAAGTGAAAAATATTAAAGAGTTTATAATTATTTAACTTATCTTCGAGTTTAAAACAATTATTAAAAAAAAAGTTATAAAAAATGTTCACCTAAAAATTAAAAATTATTCAACAACTTCAAAATTATTCAACATATCTTAAACTTAAAAACATTATAAAGTGAAAAAATTTAAAAATTTAAAATTACTTAACTTAAATTTAACTTGAAAAAGTGCAAATCAAATTTAAAACAATTAATTTTATTGAACTTAACCTGAACTTAAAAAAATTATAAATTAAAGAAAATGAAGAAAATTAAAATTACCTAACTTACCTTATATTATAAATTAAATAACAAAAAAAAAACTAAGTATTACTTAACTTACCCTTCAACTGAAAAAAAAATAAAAACAAAAACAAAAAATTAAAATTATTTAACTTAACTTTAAATTATAAGAAAATATAATATCTCTAACTCAAAAATTTATAAATTAAAAAAGTTTTAAATTTTTAATTATTTACTTACCTTCAAAAAATTATAATTTAAACAAAAAATTAATATCAAAAATTGCTAACTTCCCTTTAACTTAAACAAAAATAGATCAAAAGAAAATAAAAAAATATTCAACTCACTTTTAACTTAGAAAAATTAAGAATAAAAAAAATGTTGATAAAAAAAATTGAACAAATTCAAATTAAAAATAAAATTAAGTTATAAATAAAAAAATAAATAAAAAATTATTTAACTTAACTTTAATTTATATTTTGTTAAAAAAGTATAACTTAAGGGATATACAAAATTAAAAATTATTAAACTTATCTTTAACTTAAAAAAATTATGAATAGAAAAAAATTTTAATTTATTTAAATAACTTACCTTTAAAGTATAAATAAAGAATACTATAAAAAAATATTAAAAAAAATAAAAAGTTATTTAACTTAACTCTAAACTATGAATTTGAAAATTATAGATCAAAAGAAATAAAAATTATTTAACTTAACTTTAACTTAAAAAAAATTTTAAATTAAAAGAAAATAAAAATTTATTCAACTTACCTTTAACTTAGAAAAGTTATGAATAAAAACAAAAATTAAAATTAAATTAAAAATTAAATTATACATACAAAAATAAAGACTTATTTAACTTAACTCTAAATTATATTTGTTTTTAAATTATAATGTAAAAGATTTAAAAAAATATATAAAAAATTAAAACTATAAACTAAAAATTTTAAAAACTTACAAACTAAAAAAAAACATTTACTTCACCTCAACTTAAAAAAATTATAAATTAAAAGGAAATACAAAATTAAAAATTATTCAACTCATCTTTAACTTAAAAAACTTATAAATTCAAAAACAAAAACTTAAAAATTATTTAGGTTAATTTTAACTTGAAAACAATTTATAGTTTAAAAGGAAATAAAAAATTTTAAATTGTATGCCTTACCTTCAAATTATAAACACAAAAAAAATTAACTTTAAAACATAAATTAAAAAAATTATAAATTAAAAAAAATAAAAAAATTTTTAACTCAACTTTAAATTATAAATGAAAAAAAGTATTTAACTGAACTCCAAATTATAAATTAAAAAAATAAAAAAATATTTAAATTAACTTTTACTTATAAATTTAAAAATATTGTATATAAAAAAAAATAAAAATTATTTAACTGAACTTTAACTTTGAAAAATTATTAATTAAAAATTATTTTGCTTAACTTTACTTAAAACAGTTAAAATATATTAAAAAAATAAAAAAAATTATTTACTCAAAAACATCATAAATCTTCCTTTATGGTGTTTAATTTCCATTTATTTTAATTTTGCACTTATGCTCACGCCCGGTTATTTGCACTTAACTGTGAACTGCCCTAATATTGTTTTTAAATATTTGTTTTAATGTGTTCCCATTTTCCAAAAAAATTCAAAAAAATTTGCCAAATCGAAGTATTATGAACCTAATTTATAAATGTAATTCAATTTCCAGCAACGCCTTCAACAACCCCCGCTACAATGATCTAATAGGTCTGCTGGAGAAGGCCGCTTACGATGGTTATCGCGGTTTGCCCTGCAACAGATCATCGAAGTGCGATATTCTGCTATGAGAAAACTTCAACAGCAATGACGCGAAATTGCACAACAATCACAACAACATAAAATCCGCACACAATTTAATTTAAAAATTATTTTATTATTGTATTGTAGTTCGATAGTTAATTAGTAAAAGAGCAATTATTTGTATTTATCAATCTCACTATTTGTATTAATTATGCTAGCGTTTAAAAAAAAATGTATCGCTTGGTAGTTATGTATTTACAGTCTTAATAAGTTGCTTTGCGTCGTCATTACAATAAAAGTAATCAAATTCACACACACATCTGCATATGCACCTAAAAAACGCCTCGGTGATACATACATACATACATACATACCATAATTTATGCAAAAGGTGTTCGAAAAAAGTTATGTATAATTTAATTTACTCATACATGCTTATTAGCGTGCACGTATGTATGTATGCATGCATGTATTTGTTGTTTATTGCGATTTTTTTGTTTGTTCTTTCCTTTGGCAAAACACTTGAGGGTTACTTTTTCTTTAAATGTTGAGCTAATTTTCCTAACTTTAATCTATATTTATCTGCCACGACTATCTAATACTCCTATTTTGCTATTCACCCCTTCTTCTCGCGTCTCCTCCTCTTGTGTGCGCTTAGCTCTATTGTCCCTCTGGTGCCCCTGTGACCGCCTTCACGTACTCCGCATAGTGCAGAAAGCCATCCTTATTAGCATCCGCAATTTGCAGGAACTCATCAATAACCTCTGGAATATGTAAAACCTGCTCGAATGTTAAAATTTTAAAATTTATTTTCTACACTTTATTTACCAATGATATGATTTAGTTCTTCACTGGCGTTGTGTAGAAAATTGTCGCGATCGACCTTTTTGAAATGCTCGTCCTGATGTATGGCCGCTTGCAGCATCTCGAGCCCATCAAGTGCATTGTTATTGTCGCTGTCATGGATCTAAAAGTAGAATAAAAATAGTGTAGGTAGTTAATATAGTATATATTTTTTTAATGGACTCGAACAGCGAACTAAAAAGCGAGTTAACTGGAATGACCAAAAAGGATTTAGATAAGACTTGCCATCCTGAAACTGTTCGAAAACTACTGAGGGAAACCAATTCATATGACAGAATAGCCCGTAATAAACCTTTGGTAAGTGCAAGGAATGGAAGTAGAAGTAAGAGATTGCAGTTTGCGCGTAACCATTTAAATACAGCCCCATGATTTCGGAGGACCGTACTTTTTGGAGATGAGGTACAAATAAAATACTCGGACCAGATGGCAGCCCTTTTATACGGTGCTCAAACCACAAAATTTGCGAGGTTTTATAAAACATAGCGAAGGCAATGTCATGATTTGTCCACGCATGTCATCAAATGGAATTGAAAATTGGGCCGTTATCGAAAAAAATTAACAAATATTTTTCTTTTAAACCTCTGCAAGAAAATTTGAAGATGACTTTCATCGGGATAACGGCCCTAAGCACAAGTTATCAATAAAACAAAAATGGTTAATATATAAATGTATCCACGTTGTTTAAACTCATTCATCCAATTTGAAGATCATCGAGGACAAATATAAGAAAGTATGATATTCGTAACAAACCTGATCTGAACAATGCGATACTTGAAGAGTAGAACCAAATTAGTCCAGAATACACAAAAAATTCAAAAAAAAAAAAATTGCTAGCGCTCCGCTAAAATAGTATTTTGCACTTATTCTTAACTTTTTTTTTCAAAAATATTTAAAAAAAAGTTTTTCCAGGTATTTTTAATACGAAAAAAAAATCTGCGAATGTGTTTTTTTGGTTTTGATGACATAAAATGTATTCCAAAATTTTGTAACCAAAAAAAATTTTCCCCAAACGAATTATGCCAAACTTTTTTTAGGAAGTATATTTTAGCCTAAAAGAATTAAAAACAAAGTTCTCAATTTTTTCAAAAAATTTTAACAAAAAAAAATGAGGAGGGATGCTTTTTTTAAATGACAAAAACCTGGTTATTCAAACATTTCTAACAAAAAAAACGAAAAAAATTTGAGAACGTTTTTTTTTTTAATTAACTAATTTTATTTTTTCAATCAAATTTTCCAAAAATTTTTAACAAAAAACAATAAGAAAAAATCGGAGGAGGGGTGTTTTTTTTAATGACAAAAACGAGTTTTCCAAAATTGCTAACGAAAAAAAATTCCCCCCAAACGAATTGTGCCAAAGTTTTTTGAAGTGAAACTTCTTAGGCGTCGATGGACAAGCGAGAATGGAGAGTAAAGGCCATGCAACGTTTTGGGCATTTTCGTTCCGCGAGAGAGAAAAAAGATATAACATACAGCACTAACGCCGTATTACTATAGTATCGAATTGATGCTGTTGTACGCGAATCCAATATAGTAATGCTATCAGAAACGTGGCTGCGTGATGACGAAGATGTCAGCATACCCAACTTCAACTGCGTTATCAAATTTAAACGGCCGAACGCTCGAGCGGGAGGAGTGGCAATATACCATAATCAATATGATACTGTAGACATAGAAATGACTGCCATGCAATCTGAATTAAATTCATCAACAGTTGGCGATATTTGTATTGCAGAGTGACAAACACCAAATGGACAAGTCATTATTCTAGCGGCTATTTACATATCACCGAACCAAAAAATAGACCACACATTTGGTCTACATATATGTAATTAATAATATAAATGAACCCACTACTAAATCCGGAACTAAAATAGATGCAATTTTTTCTCGTAATATCGATAATGTAAAATCAAAGACATATGTATGAAAAGTGATTTTTTAAGAGCTATAGGAAAATTTTTTAAAAAACACATGTAAAATTCAGAAAAATTCATGAAATGTTTATTTAAATCGATAGTACAGTCCATATAATTCAATGTTTGAAGATTATTTCATGCAAATGTTGACCGCGACTGCGTTTCAAATGGTCCATCCGCTTAGTCCAATTTTGGCATACTCTTTCCAATGTTTCGGCCGGTATCTCACATATAAATGCTTTAATGTTGTCTTCCAATGCGTTAATTAAAGCAGGCTTGTCTGAGTAGACATGAGCTTTAACATAGCCCCACAAAAAATAATCTAAAGGCGTTATATCGCACGATCTGGGTGGTCAATTGACAGGTCCCGAACGTGAAATAAAATGTTCACCGAACTCGCCTCTCAACAAGTCCATTGTTCCGCGTGCTGTGTGGTATGTGGCACCGTCTTGCTGAACACACACACGCCACATGTCATGCAAGTCAAGCTCTTGCATTTTGGGCAAAAAAAAGTTGGATATCATTTCACGGTAGCGCTCACCATTCACAGTTACGTTACGATTCGCAGCATCTTTGAAGAAGTACGGTCCAATGATACCTCCAGCCCATAAAAGGCACCAAACTGTGACCTTTTCTGGATACATTGGTAGATCTTGCAATTCTTCTGACTGAACTTCACTCCAAAATCGACAATTCTGCTTATTTACGTACCCATTGATCCAAAAATGAGCTTCGTCGCTGAACACAATTTTTCGATAAAAAAGTGGATCTTAAACTTTCTTAACAGAACACGCATTTTTATAATAAAATTCAATGATTTGCAAGCGTTGTTCGTTTGTAAGACGATTCATGATTAAATTATAGACCAAACTGAAGATGTTTGGCAGTGAAACAAAACACGAAACGTGCGTCAGCTGTTTAAACCAACTGTTTAAAAAGATAATAGCTAAAAAATCACATTTTATATCATATTTTAGTTAACAATGTTAATAGTAATTAAATAGAATATTTCATATATTAAATAAGTACTATTATATTTTCTAAAAATGTTGTAAAATTTTGTGAATGACGACGTAAATATAAAATAAACAGATTTTTTTTTTGTAAATTTTGTATATTTGTATTCTCTGCAAATGTTGTGAATTAATTTAGATATATATTCTTTCTCTCTCTCTCTCTCTCTCTCTCTCTCTCTCTCTCTCTCTCTCTCTCTCTCTCTCTCTCTCTCTCTCTCTCTCTCTCTCTCTCTCACGGGTCTCTCACGGGTCTCTCCCTCTTTCTTTGTCTGCCTTGAAAGTTTCACTTCTGTTATGTGTACTAAACTACACGCTCTTTTTTAATTTAGGAAGTATATTTTAGCCTAAAAACCTTTAGAAAAAATCGCTCAATTTTTCCAAAAAATAATTTTAGAAGCAGTTAAGTTACAAAAAGGGCTTTCCAAAAATGTTTCCTACAAAAAATGTGCCAGAAAGTTTGTTAATTTTTTAAGAAGTATATTTTACCCTAAAAAAGTTAAGCAAAAAAGTACTAAATTCTTCCAAAAAGACTTTTATGAAGTACCCTAAAAAAATTAAACTTTAGACAAAAATAAGAAACTAACCGAGAAGGGATATTTGTTTTTAAATGGCAAAAAAATAAGAAAAAATCCTGAGAAGTTGTGTGTTTTTTAAATGGCAAGAAGTGTTCTCCAAAAATTTTTATCACAAAAAAAATTGCGCTAAAAAATTTTTTAAGAGGTATATTTTGCTCTAAAAAAATTTCAAAAAAAATTCAATTTTAAAAAACATTTTTATTCACATTTCCCGACAGAAAAAGAGTTTGTTTTCCCCAACGAAAATTAAAGTAAAAACACTCAATTTTTCCAAATAAATGTTACAACAAATTTTTAAGGAAGTACGGATATTTACTCTAAAAAATAAAAAATAAACAGCTTCGAACCAAAGATTCGCATTACAACACTTCTTAGCAAAATGTTCCACGTTGTAAAACTCAAAAAAGTATTCAGTTTTTGTATAAATCATTTCAGTTAAATTCCTATTGTAGTCAAGCCAACAAATGAACAAATTTTGCAAAAAATTCACTACAATTTCCAAAATCCTTGGATCGCTCGACATGGCATCGGTCCTATGTTATTTACTAAAATAAGGGCGAGGTACAATTGCCATTTTGTAAGTCAATTTTCGACTTAGACGATTATTAATATTGAAACATTCTATCACCTGCTCCAAATACCCACCTTAAAATAGTAAAAATTCTTTTCCTCATCGGACATGTCCTCCAAATTCACATTTATGCCCATATCCTTGAGATCGTCATCAATGCGACTGCAAGTAAAGTAGGTGGCTTGTAGAATAATGGAATGCGTATTTTATTTAGCTAACAACTCACTGCTCCTCGTGCGTCAAATGCTGGTCCACTTTACGTGTTTTCGATTGTTCACTGCGTGGATGATGGGGACCACGTTTTATAGCCAAACAAGGCTCCATCGTCTGACTAAATGTGGCGATGCATATTATAAAATTTACAAAATTCAACATTTTACACATTTTTAAACAAACTACGAGCGCTTCTGTTAACTTTCGTTGAAAATATGTTTCACTCTTTCAAAAGCAAAATTAACTACCGATAAGAGTTAGTGCTTATACTTTTATTTTCACTGCGGTTTGATATCAAAGTGAAAATCTGCAGGTGTGTTTTTCGCTGTCGCTAAAATCAATAAAACATTCACAGCGCAAAGGAAGGTAGTGCGCATGTCACGCAAACGCTTTTGACAGTTCATAAGCAGTAGTAACACACACACACACACACACACACTCAATGAGGTGGGTGTTGGCAGCCACAGACGACAGCTGTTGCACCGTTATAAAGGTGACAGCTGTGCTAACGCGCAGCAGGCCGGTTGCTTTTCACCCTTTTTAATGCGCTAAAATCGCCTAAGTGCGTGTTTGCCTCTAAGCTTTTCGCACTTATCGAACTTTTAACTTTTGATTATTTTGTTGCTGCAAAAGCAATTTTTGGAAAACCCTTTTTTTACTGTTTTTTTTTTTTTTGGAAAAAAGTTTTGGAGAAATTTCGAAGTTTTTTTTTAATTTTTTTTATAGTAAAATATACTTCCTTAAAATTTTTGGAAAACACATTTTATGTAATTTAAAAAAAACACATAAGTTTTTCTTATTTTTTTCTTAACAATTTTTGGAAAACGCTTTTTTGTCATTAAAAAACAAACCCCTCAGTTTTTCTTGTTTTTTTTTATTTTTGGAAAAGATCAGATGTTTTTTTTTTTTTTTAAATTTTTGGCACAATTTCTTTGGAAAACATGTTTTCTGTGTTAAAAATTTTTGGAAAACCTATTTTTGGATTTATTCTTTGTTTTCGTAAGCATTTTTGGAAAAATTTAGAAAATTTTTTGCCGCAACTTTTTTTCGCGTTAAGAGTTTTTGGAAAACACTTTTTATATTATTTAGAAAACAACACCCCTCCTCAGTTTTTTAAATTTTTTTTTTTTTTTTGTTGTTACAGGTTAGGTTAGGTTATGGTGGTAGTCGGTCCGTATGACCAACTGACTTAGACCTCACAGGTCCGTTGTGCGACACGGGAACCTTGTTTATTTACTTTCATGAAACCATTTTGAGGCTCTTATGAAGTGCAGGATTGGTCCAATCCCCGCGCCAGATAGTTCTGTAAGAGAATTGAAAAAGTGTTTACCTAGACAACCTGCTCTGATTTTAGCTAAGGCTGGACAATTGCAAGTGGAAGTGCTCTACTGTTTCTTCCTCCTTCTCATCTCTACAGCTTCTACAATATTCATGGGAGAATACTCCTAGTCTCAAGAAATGCCTTCCAAATAGCCAGTGGCCGGTGACACAAGCCACGACCTTCAAGATATCTTCTCTTGAGAGGCTAAGCAATTCCTTTGTCCTTTTCTTGTTTATTTGCGGCCATAGTAGCCTGGCTGTTACGCATGTATCTTCTTCTTTCCATGACCTATTGGCCTCTTGGGTAATGTTGTTTTTTATTATTAATTTACTCGTGGTCAAAGGTATTCCAATGGTACTTTTATCACCTTTTCTGGCTTGCTCATCAGTTCTACAGTTTCCCTCAATATCTCTGTGTCCCGGAACCCAAATAAGGCTGACCTTGAATACGACGCTAATATCATTTAGAGCTGCTCAGCATTCCTGTGCAACCTTTGATCTTAGTATAGCCGCATTCATTAATTTAATGGCCGCCTGGCTATCCGAGAATATATTTATACTATTTTTTGTTACGGCATGCATATTTAGGTATGTAGCCACTTCTTTTATGGCTAGAACCTCTGCCTGATAGACGCTGCAGTAGTCTGGTAGTCGAACGGATAGTTCCAGTCCTAATTCTTTCGAAAATACTCCATAGCCAACTTTATCGTCAAGCTCGGAACCATCTGTATAAAAATTTAATTCCCCCCTTCTCCATGGCCTTGGTGTCTGCCACTCCCTTCTTGACGGTATACTTGTCTTGAAGAGCTTGTCGATGGTAAGTCTAGGGGTAGAACAGTCTATTTCTTGCTTGGGACTGTTCAGAGTATGCAAAATACAGGCGTGGCCAAACCGGTGTTCTTGCCATAAAGCCATACTTTTGAGTCTAAGCGCCGAGACGGCGGCCACGTTTTTCCCTACGAGATTTAGTGCAGGCAAACTGATTAGCAGTTCGAGCGCTTTGTTTTGGAAAACCCTTTTTTCTTATTTTTTTGAAAGCCAATTTTTATATAATTTAAAAAACACATACCTCCTCAGGTTTCTTTCTAATTTTTTTGGTAACAATTTTTGGAAAACCCTTTTTTTGTCATTTAAGGGGTTACACAAGTTTCATGGCTTATTCATTTCTACAACATCTCAAGAATAATATCTTATATTTTCAAGTCGATCCGAATAATAGTTTCGGAGATACAGCTTTTGGAAAGTGTGCGCTCCAAGCCACTTTTATTGTTACTCAAAACTTTAAACGCGTTTTTCTCGGAACAGTGTTTTCAAAGTCGGTTGTCAAATGTTCTCGAAAACCAGTCAAGCGATATTGGTGATATTTTACATAGGTATTTGAGATACAATTTACTCGTGTTTGGACGAAGGATTTTTTTTTTCAATTACAACTATTTAAAAAAAAAAAGTGTCAAGCAAATTTGACCCAAATTTTCATTTTTTTGGAAAAATGTCTGCCAAAATTCCAATTTTTATTTTATTTTTCTTTCCTTCTTTCAAGCACGAGTTTATGGTCTTAACTAAAACACTTATTTTTGTTTTTTCGTTTTCGATTGTGCTGTTAGGAGTTATACTGACAACGCGGACGCACCTTTTTTTCGAGGGGTCACCGGAAATGACGTCACAATGGAGAAGTTTTCATTTTTTGTGTTTGAAAATTTCAGAAATTATTCTTTACATATGTATCTATAAGACAGAAACAAGTTTTAATTAAATAAATAATTTTTTACATAGAAAAAAAAATTGAAAATAGGCCTTTCTTTACCCGACGAAACCCATGTAACCCCTTAAGAAAAACCACTTCTCAGTTTTTTTCTTTTTCTGTTTCTGATAAAATTGTTTTGGAAAAATTTAGAAGTTTTTTATTTAATTTTTTAGTGTAAAATATACTTCTTAGAAACATTTTTGGCACAATTTTTTTGGAAAAAATTTTTTTGTGTTAAAAATTTTTGAACAACACTGTTTCGTGTTTTTCTTATTTTTTTGTTTTTTGTAAAAAATGTTTCCTAGCCCGCAACAGGGTGGCTGCTTTCTACCTTCTCAGTTTTTTTTCTTATTTTTGTTTTTGATAAAAATTTTTGGGAAAAATTGATACTTTTTAAAAACATTTTTGGCACAATTTTTTTTGGGAAAAATTTTTTGTATTAAAAATTTTTGGAAAACCTTTTTTTTTTGAAATTTTATTTTGGAAATTTGGGCAGTTTTTTAGATTTTTTAGGGTGAAAAAGAGATTTCTTAAAAAAATTTAAGACACAATTTCTTTGGAAAGTATTTTTTGTGTTTAAAATTTTTGGAAAACACTTTTATGTTTTTGTTTTTTGTTTTGTTTTGTAAAAAATGTTTGCTAGCGCGCAGCAGGGCGGCTGCTTTTTACCTTTCTTATTGCGCTCAAATCGCTTAAGTGCGCATTTGCCAAGCTTTTCGCACTTTTCGAACTTTTCAAGCTTTAACTATTTTGTTGCTGCAGCAACAGATGCCTGTTTTGTCAATCATTTTTATTTCGAAAGTTCTCAATAGACGCGCAAGAAGACACAAATTCCGAATTTCAACAAATATTTTTTATATATTTTTTTTAAACGCGAAAATAAATCGCTCTTGCTAATAAATAATTTTGCATTTAATTTTTCCTGAATCATAATTTTTTGCATCACATCCAAAGTAATCCAAGATAACAGCAAAAATGTGTGAGCATTATTGCGACGATTTGGAAACATTCAATCCCGAAATCGAGTACCAGAAGTTTCTGAAACGCAAGCCCATCGTACAAACGGCCAAACTGTATGAGCAGCTACACACGCGCGAGAAGATCAAATGCCCTTGTAAGCGACACTTAGCGTGAATGAAGCGGAGCCCAAAAGGTGTAATCACTTGGTTTTTCTTTTTCTCTTAGACAACTTCAAGGGCTACGGCGTGGAGACAGATCAAAATACGATGTACCGCACTTGCAATTCCGAGTATGGCTACTACGCACCCAATGCCTATACAATACCCGTGCGCTACTTTCCGCTGTCCCAGAAATTCTCCAATGAACTTCATCGGTGCGGCATGTACCGCAACTTCTCACTCAACACTCTAATGGATCGCGCCTATTTCTGAGCACCTATGCTGTTGGTGTCTTCCAGGGTATATACCTACATAAATTTCAAAAGTTATCCGTATTTGGCTTGCCAATTCGTTGTACTGTGGGTAGATCCCTGGCTCGAGACATGTCCAAAAGCTTAGTAAAACCAAATTAAATTAAATTTACTTAATAAATGGAAGCGCTAAGAGTAACATAGATTTGTTGTTTTAAAAAAAAATAAGAAGATGCGGATGGCTGTATATTCGTATTGAAGCGATGCTTCAGAATGGCTGAACAAAAGCAGAAGAAAACTCGAATTGGTTAACTTTGAGAGCTCAGCACTCTTGTGCTTATGCAGAGTCGTCCATATACAATTTTTTTATATTTTTTACTATACCACAAATGATCAAAAAGTTCTCGAAAAATTCAAAATTCAAATTTATTCCTCAAAAGTGATATTATCACCTCAAAGTGCACCCCATCAACTACCCCGCCAGCGTTTGATGCGGGTTAGTTTAGGTATATCTGGCTGATCTGAATAGATCTCACATAAACCACAAGGCTCCGTAGTGGAGTCGTGTTAACTTTTTTTTTTGTAGGGAAAACTAGCAAACACAGCACTCAGACAACATTAAGTCCATTGTACTGCTCTTGAATTTCCTTTTTAATTTTTTTAATTTCTTTAAATCTACCCGATATCCGAAGAAATCTAAGTAGATCTTATGATACCAAGGTGGCAAGGCGGACATGCCAAAGACTCCAACCCTGATTCCAGCGAAGGCCGAGCAGACGCATAGAAAGTGGTCCGCCGTCTCATCCTCCCCTCCACATACTGAGCAGAGTGCACTGTCTGAGATCCTCCGACCTTTCTACCTCGTTTGTGGGTTGAAGCAACTCGTTTGCTAACCCTGACTTTGATGACTATAGAAGGGAATAGCAGAATGAACTCCAGGCCAAAGAAGTTCGCCCTCAGAGCCCATCCAAGCTAAAGAGTCAGAGGTCTCGTTACATGCGATCCCCACGAGTCCCGGGACCAAGGTTAGCATCAGGATACTGTGTCTACCGACATAGTTCGGCCTGAATTTACAGAACACAACTGTTCTTGAAGTGGTTGGAGAGCTGTGTAAAGCTATGAGCGCGGCTTTGCTGTCGCTGCAGACACATACAGATCTGCCTCTCCACCTGTTTTCCACAACAAAATTGACTGCTTCTTCAACAGCATACACCTCCGCTTGAAACGCAAATGCATACATTCCGAGGGCAAGGAGTAGTTTTGTCCCGCTGTATTCCACGTAGACACCAGAGCTGGAACCGTGCTCGATCCCCGAAACATTCGTGAAAATGTGAAAACAGTGTTTGCCGCGCTTATTTTCAAAGACACTGTATCCCTTTTTAAGTGCAACTCTTGATGAAATGGAGCCAAAGACAGCAAGCGAATCGTTGGAATGAAGTCCATGGCTTCTTTGTTGTCCAATGCCGGACAGGGGCCGTACCAATTCTCATTGTGCTTCAGCAAGCAGATGGCCTTGAAGGCCTCCAAGCTTCCTCCTTCTGATAAAGGGGGATTGCCGATAGCCCATTAGCACAGCACCAAATTATCATATCCAGAGATTTCTGTAATTTTCTAGAGACAGGCAGATGACGGTCCGCATATACTTATGCGTAGACTCCAGCATCATTTAAGGTGGTGAGTAGAGGATATAAGATCGTGTAAGCATAGTTTGTGATACATGGCTTGGTGAGCTGTAATAAACCGTTTTTGTCAGCTATATCCGTCAGAGAGGAAATGTACACCAATCCCAGGCAGTTGCAAGGAATTCTCCTTAGAGTAGGACAGTGCCAAAGTGAGTGCTAATGTACCTCTTTCTTCTTCGCATAAGTCAGACGCGTCCATTCTGGATTATTCCCATTTTAGCTGTGTGCTATGGAGTGAGATAATGTGCCGTCAATACTCCACACATTCCTTACTTAGTTTAGGTTAGGTTAGGTTAAATGGCTGGCAGTAAGCAGACCACAGATTCTTAAGGGAACTCCAATCCTCTCATATTACGATGAAGCCGTCTCAAGAGTTCCTTGTCTGGCCAGGTCATCAGCCCAGCAGTTTCCCTTTATGCCGCTGTGACCGGGAACCCAAATAACCCTAATATCGGGGAAGACAGACATTCCCCGACTAATTTCGAACGCACAAACAGCGACCCATATTCCATACTTAGAAGTGATAGAATAAAGTTGATTGTTTTCGTGTTGCAAGTTCGTAGAATTATTTTGGCGATCCTGTGGGAGATGGAGGGTCCCATATAGAATGTGCTTCCAGCGTTAGTTCCTTTTCTTCTTTAAATTGTTCAATCCTGGGTGAGTAATTACAAATCTGAGCGTTCATATACATATGTCACAATACAACTTTTTAAAGGTTGCCTGCCTGTAAAATATCCTTGAAAGAACCTACCTAAAGGTGTCAGGGTATATACATATATGTTCCTAGATGAAACATAAGGCCTCAGTAAACAAGTTATAATTTAGTTTGTTTAGAGCTAGATTTTTAATTTGACTCCAGGAACGGCCTGCTCTCTCCGCCTCTGCTGCTACTTGTCGCCTCCATGTGTTGGCTGGTCCGCCGCACCTACGGCCTCTTTGGGGATTCCAGTCTAGCGCTGTGCTTGCGATGTCATCCCCTGGTTTGCGCAATGTGTATCCGATCTATTTCCACTTGCGACGCATAATTTCTATGTGAACTGGTGTTTGCCCGGAAGCCGCCCAAAGATCATCGTTGCTTATAATAACAGGCCAGAATATTCGCTTTATCTTTCATAGGCAACGGTTTAGGAAGGATTGCATTGATTGTGATATGCTTGTTGCTAAATTCCATGTTTCACAGCCATACAGAACTATTTCATGTTGGCAGCAAATATTTTCAGTTTTGGGTGCCTGGAGATGTGGGTTGATCTCCATCCCTTGTCGATCATGCCAAATGCAACGCGTCCCTCAGATATTCGGTTTTTTATCCGCCGTTTTTTTGAAATTATACTACCACGTTAGCAAAATTCATTTACATCTTCAAGCGGCGTGTCAGCAATTTGAAGGGCTTGCGTTTCGGTGGTCTTAATCCGCATTACTTTGGTCTTTGCTATGTTAATAGACCTATTTGTGCTCCTACATGGCATACCGTTTGTAGTTTAGCTGATACATCTTAGTATTTGTGCGATAGTAAAAAAATGTCGTTCGCATAGTCTAGGTCTCCAAGCCGGCCGCATAATCCCCTGTCAATGCCCCTACTGACGGCACACGCTTGTCGCATTGCTAGGTCCAGCATTAGGTTAAACAAGAGTGGAGATAATACACATCCTTGCCTAACACCGGCTTGAACTTCGATACTACCACTTGGAGCATTTTCGTATTTCACGCGGCATGAAGCACCCGAGTAAAACACTTTTATGACGGTGACAATTTTTTCAGACACTCCTTTGCATTCAAGAGCTTTCGATGCTTTCCATTTCAATTCAACCGGGCTATTCGGGTCATGTTCTTCGATTTCGATGTAACTCAAATATGTTGCTCTCTGGTCAAAATAATGAGACACATATTTTTTTGTTCGCCCGAAAATTTTTTTTCAAGATTTATCAGCAATTTTGTTTTTCGGCTCAAAATCGATTTTTTTAATTATATAGGAATTTTTTTTTTTAAATGCTCATAACTTAGTCAAAAATTAACCGATTTTAATGATTATGGGTTAAAAATGATCGTCATTACTTGCACAAGCAACTTCATGTACAAAGAACAGCAAAAAAGTAGCTGAAAATTTTTTATTTTGCAAAACAAAAAAAATTCGAAATTTTTTCGAAATTCAATATTTCAAAAAGTGTATTTTTTTTAACTTTTTCCAAATCAAGAGGACACCTCAAACTTCAATTGAGCTGAATGCCCAGTAGCTAAAATGAGTTGTTTTTGAATAATGAATTTTTGAGTAAAAAACCTGTATCGCACTTTTTGTTTTTGCAAAATGAAAAAATTTTAACTACTTTTTTGCTGTTATTTGTACATGAAGTTGCTCGTGCAAGTAGTGGCAATCATTTTGAACCCAGAATTATTAAAATGGGTTCATTTTTGACTAAGTTATGAGCATTTCAAAAAAATATTCTTAAAGAATTAAAAAAATCGATTTTGAGCCGAAAAACAAAATTGCTGATAAACCTGGAAAAAAATTTTTTTCGGGCGAACAAAAAAATACGTGTCCCATTATTTTAACCAGAGAGCAACATATTTGAGTTACATCGAAATCGAAGAACATATCCCGAAATGCCCGGTTGAATTCAAGTGGAAAGCTTCTTTCCAGATTGCTTCATGATTAAGAGTATCGAATGCTTTCTCGAAGTCAATGAAGCAGAGGTAAAGAGGCGAACGCCACTCAACCGACTGTTCCTCGATCACTCTGAAGGAGTTTACATTATCGACGCGAAAGTAGTGGAGACGAAAGCCTGCTTGTTTTTTTGGTAGTCCGTGATTCAAAAAGTTGGACAGCCTTTTGTGAATTACGTGTGATATTACTTTGTTCAACATGCTTAGCAACGTGATTCCTCAGATAGGTTGCCCTTCTTCGGGAGAAGGGTAATAACCCCCTCTCAGGTGGTATAGCCTCAGGGTTATAAGCTCTCGCTAATATGTGTATATTGAAATGAAAATTCAAAGCACATTTCATTTTCCTTCCCCTTTTTTCTTCTAACAATTTGAGCAGTTCGAAGTGAATACCTCTATTCAGGGCACCTCAAACTTGGCTCGAAGTGCTGTTGGCTTTTTGTTCGATATTTTATTTTTCAAGCAATATTTCAAAGTCACTACACAAAACGAAAACTTCAAACGTAGGTTCAAAAAAAACTATCTTTAAAAAGCAGCAACAAAAAGACACGCTGTTTGATAAAAATTCAAATTTCTTAGAAATTCCGCTACTTAATCAAGAAACAACTAAAGTAGCAACCGAACTACCACGCCTGCACAAAGTCTAACACAAAAGCCCTCGAAAAGTGCAAAAAAAACATGAGGTACGGTTTACTGCAATGGCTAAAACTTTGATAAGCCACAATCAAGGCAAATTTTTTCCCACCACTTACCCACGCTTTTCTATTTCAATTCTACTTACTTACATTTTGTCATGCGCAGCGAGGTAAAGCAACTGCTAAGCTCCCTTTTGTGGGACATTTACGGCAAACAACAGCGGGAAGAGCGTTCGCTGCGTTTTAGCAAGTATAGCGACAAATTTAGCAAAGACGATCCAGATATGGCAGATTTAAGTTCGTTAAAATTTGCTAGCAGCGCTAAAGACTTGGAACATTTGGGCATCTGCAAGCTAACCGATATTTCTGCGATTCTAAAGATGGAAATTAGTTTGATGGGTTACTTCTTGGAACGGGTGCTGATATCGCGCGAACGCAATCGAAGGCATCAAGAAGCTTTGTGTGCGTTTGTGGACGCGCTGCTGTTTGTGAAATTTCGTAAGTTTGAATAAGTTTTTAATTAATGGGACTTAATACGAATTTTAAATATTTAAGATAAGTGTGGGTATGCGCTCTAAAAAACTTACCATTTAAATGTTATTTATCTTGACTATTCTTATTAGTTATTTCGCGTAAAGTAAAATCTATTTGTTCGTTGTTTAAATAATATTTTTTGTTCGGTAATTCGGTGTAAAAAACTAAGTCAACGAGAGTCAACAACACTAGCACTAAACACCAAGTAATGATCGGCGGAATAGTTTTCGTCGATAGCTTTTGTTACCTCAGCTTCACTATAACAGCTGGCGGTGGTGCTGAAAAGAATGTCAGCAACAGACTGGGTAAAGCAAGAGCAACGTTGGAGTGGCTTTGGAAAATTTGAGAAGGCTTGCAAATCTCAAAAAAAAATCAAACTCAGGATCAAGTCAACGCGAACCATGACTCCGTTGCGAAGCCATAATACAAAAGCTATAGTCAGTCCTTCATCAACAAATATCTAAAGATAATTAGCAGAGTACTCTACCCGAATGCAATAAGAAATGAAGAACTTTGAAGGCAAAACAACGAGGAGGCAATTTTACGACAACTCTAACTCAGGAAATGTAGTTGGGCGGGCCCCGCTCTGAGAAAACCACCTCACAGTATTACGAGAATAGGCTAGGAGTGGAATCCGCAAGGGAACAGAGGCTGCGCTCGGCTGAAAAACACCTGTCGAACATCCACCGCGGACGACCTAAATTCAATCACCACCAACTGAGATGCTGCTAAAGCAACCAAGCAAAATCGCGTGCGCTGGAAAGTATTTGAAGAGGCTTTTTCAAGGAGTGTCGGTTAAGTTAGGTGGAAGCGCACGTTTGTGCATTTGCCCAGCGCTCGCTGAGTTTGCGCGATGTCCATCTTTCCAGGAGCAGACCACAGGTAGTCAGGGGGATTCCAATTTTCTCCCTCCGCGGGGAAATCACCTCACATGTCCCTTGTCTGGCCAGCTCATCCGCCTCACAGTTTCCCGCAATGTCGCTGTGACCGGGAACCCAGATGAGGCTGATGTCAAAGAATTCGGACGAAGTCGAAAGTGAGGTCAAGCATTCCTTGACCAATTCCGAATGCACCGTCATACACCCGAGGGCCCTTATTGCCGCTTGGCTATCGGAGTAAATATTTACCTTCTTGACTGTTAGTACACATTTGAGCAGCCAATCAGCTGCCTCCTTGATTGCGGCTACCTCTGCCTGAAACACACTGCAGTGGTCCGGTAACCTGAATTTTAGTCTGATGGGGAGCCCTTCGCAAAAGACTCCTCCGCCAACCTTTCCTTCCAACTTCGATCCATCCGTGAACAAGTTCACCAGGCCCTGCCCCCAAGTGTAGCCCCCCGTCCACTCTTCCCTTGACGGGATGTGAGTGGAGAATGTTCCGGTTGGACTAAATGAGGGTATACACTGGTCTGTTGACAGAGGGATGAACTCAAAGTTTCTAAGGATGCTTGAGTTCCCATAAGGGAGATTAAGCTTATAGCTCCAGCCCCTCAGTCTGATTGCGGTACGTGTAGCGGCACGGGTACCACATTTAACATTGCGTTGAGCGCCAGAGTAGGAGTCGTTCGAAGCGCCCCACTGATTCCAATGAGTGCCGACCTCTGAACTCTTTCCAGCTTCTTCACCAATGTCGTCTTCTCTAGTGAGTTCCACCAGAATATGACTCCATATAACAAGATAGGCTTTACAATAGTATTATACAGCCAGAAAACAACTCGAGGCGAGAGGCCCCATCTTTTGCCAATTGCGCCCTTGAAAGAGTGTGTACTTTTCAAAAATTTTGTAAGGTTCTTAATTCCGACTGAGCCGAGATCTTCCAATTCATTAAAGGATTGTCTGCTCAAAATGGCGAGTCTACGTCTGGATGGAGCAGGACAGTGACACAAAAGGTGCGGGATCGTCTCTTCCGTCTTCTGTGTAGACACCTTTTGCAGAAGTCATGTGTTTGCACACCCATCCGATCCCATCCCATCCCCGATTCCATCCCCTACCGATTAGGCAATGCCCCATTATAACTCAGTGTGTTAAGACTGTGCTTATCTCTTCTCGTCGGTCACAGCTGTTGGGCGATTTTGCAAGTGGCTTCCTTACGCCATCCTTCATTCGCTGCTCTTACAATTTTTTCAAAGATAAGTAACTTACATGTTTGCAAGGGTGTACCTTTATCATTGTTTATGTATTCATCAGGCAATTTGGTGCCGGTTTTCGCTAGTTCGTCAGCTCTATAGTTCCCCTAAATGTCACAATGGCCAGGAACCCATGTGGTTCACCTTTAGGTGAAATGACTCAGCCATCTCGTTAAGAAATGCGCGGCATTTCATGCCTACCTTGGAGGTTATAGACCGCTTTGTGAGGGATTTTATCGCCGCCTGGCTATCAGTGAAAATGTAGATATCATCTCCAGGTATCGCACCACACTTTACCAGTGTCACGGCTTTCATTCTTGTCATCAATTCAACCTGAAAGACGCTGCAGAAGTCGGGAAGCCGAAAACTGAAGGAGGTCCCCAGATACTCGGAATATATACCTTCGCCCACCCTGCCCTCGAGCTATCTGTGTGTACATGGATGGACTCGCTCTGTCTTACCTCGTTCCGTTCCCACGCTTCCTTCGAACGTGCCATCCAGGATTTTAACGTAGCTATAGTATGTCTTTGACTATTTACGTAAAATGAACAGTCTTATTGCCGCACCGCGCGCAATGTATCTTGCCTGCAAGTCTACCGGAAGGAAGTTTAATATCACATGCACGATGGTGTGGTTGACATTGCAGCGGTTATAAGAACAGAACAAGTCTTTAGACCTTGTCAACTATTTTAATCTTCACGCCCTTCTTAATGGCATTACAATACAGTAGTGTATCATTCTGGGTTTCAAACCACATTTTCCCCCAATGAACCGTCCGCAGGAGTATAGCGCCGTCGTAGCTTTACGTACTCGATCTGCGACTGTACGTCCCGAATTAAGCTTTCTATCCAGTACGAGTCCTAGATATTTAGCGCTTTCTGTTACTCTAAGGGTTTTCCCCCTTAAAAATATTCCGTTTTTTGCTGGATTTACTTCTAGACCTCGACTTTTGCACCAAAGTGACAGTCTGTTGAGAGTTCTTTGTTCAATATCACACAGTGTTGAATGGTGTTTGCCCGAGATTGCTATTACAATATCATCGACACATGGAATTTTCCTACCTCCCATTTTTTCAAGTTCCTAAAGAAGATTATTGACGGTCAGGTCCCACAGAAGTGGAGAGATACCCCTCCCTGTGGTTTACCTCTGATCGAAAATTTCTTAATGGATGTTTCACCCAAATCTGCGCGTATCATCCGCCCGATTAGTATTCGTTCTATGAACGAAACAAGCGCTATGTTTCAAGGAGTGAAAGGAATAACAAAAACAAAAACTATGAGTATATATTAAAATTTAATAATTTTTTGTTTGTTTATTGTTTAAAAATATCTTAACATTTTCTCTAAAAAAATCATATTTTCTCGCATTTGACCACTGTTCCAACTGTCAGTGTCAAATTTCGTGCAAGCTCTGCGCAAACTCTACAATTGCCTGCTGGTGGTGTCAATGTCAAAATATTCACTAATGGAATTTATATTTCACACAAAACTATTCAGTTGCTTTGAACGCCTTCTACTATCAACTTGTCTAAAATCCGGAAAGAAACAGTGAATACTTTTAGTGCACGGGGAGAAAAAAGACAGGAGAAGCATTGACCGCAAATGCACCACTCCATCAACACCACCCGAGAGCGAACAAAGCAAGCAAACACAGCAGCGAATAGTGAAGGGTAACAAAGATAATAGAAGAGGAAATAAAGAAAATGTGGAATTGAGAAAGTTAACAAAACAAAAGGGTGCTTGATGAAACCGTGAAAAGAAACAATAATAAACGCATGGGAAAAAAGGGAATTCGCTGCGAGAAAATTGCAAAGTCTACCACCCACCCAACTGAGGCAGAATAAACCACGAGACAAAGCGGCTGGCACGACATAACGGAATTCCAACACATAATCAGACAACAAGTACACCAATACACCTACCTATGCACACACACATACACACACACAGATGCCAGGAAACTAGCAAGCAACCCACGTTCCACACCCGCCACCCAGTTGCATTGCACTAGTGGAACTCGTTGAGTGGGTAGAAGTCAAAGCGAGAGAGTATGCTAAGTGAGCGCAGTTAGAAGACATGTGTGTGTGTGTGTGTATGCATGGAAAACGATAAACTACGTACACACACACACACATCCATGTGTAATATATACCACACCGTTAGCCTTGATATTCTTGATGGATGTTTCGTTACTTGCTTCATTTGCGGCGAGGGACGGACGCTCCGTTAATAAACGCGTTTGTTTGTCCGTTCTCGATTGTGTGTGCGTTTGTGTGTACATGTTTGCTTGTGTGCTAAAAACGTGTTGTCAGTTGAGGTCATAACAGTGCAACGATTAGTATCTGCTGCACTGATAGGCTACTTTTGTGCGACTATTTTTTTTGTGCTGAATTATTTTTCTCAAAATAATTTTGGTTGTGTTTGTGAAAAGCTGCGCTGAAATGTGAAAATATCTAAAAAACAGTAAGGTAAAGTAATTGAAAACTGTGCCACTGTGTGTTAAATAACCATAAATCGATTGAGGTGCTTGCACAGAAACGAAAACTAAGAAAAGAAAATCATTTTTTTTTTTTTTCTTTTTCATTTGTGCAGATTTGTGTTACCCATCCGCCGTGGCGTACAAGAAAGCGCAACTCACCTCTTTACTGTGCTCGGTGTTTACTTATCTCCTTAAGCAGCACAATTTGTTTTTATTGCAATTTTGGGAATTGGTTACGTGGCAACTTTTTCGTTAACTCTGTGCTCTTGTGGGTTTTGTAGCATTTGTGTGTATGTGTGTATGTGTGAGAGTATTTTGCCGCTTTTGTTTTACTTCATTGTTTTCGGATGTAAAAAAAACAACAAGAACATATCTCTTGATTGCGAAGCATTATGAAAACGTGTTTTGTTTTTAAAGTGATTCCCAAGTGAGCATAAAACGGCGTGTTTGTTGAAATTTTCCCAAAATGGTTGCAATAAAAAAAAAAATTATGAGTGACTTGTGCGTTTAAAAATCATTAACATCGTACTTATACCCATAAATCTACCTGGCAAATCGCTGTATATATATTTATGATGAAATTAAATATTCTGCAGAGCTTGAGGTTTCGTGACACAAGGGATTTTATTTCAATATTTAAATGAGTTTTTTTCTCGTTTTTTTTTTATACGAAATATCAATTATTATGCATGCATACAAAACTCTTTATCCTATGTGCATATCTATTACAAGTATACCCCCTTTGATCAAAACGTTCCCGAAATATACGCAGAAAATTCCAAATACAAATTTATTCCTCAAAAGCGATATTGTCGCCTTCAAAATAGTCCCCATCCACAGCCAAGCACTTACGCCAGCGTTTGACCCAGCTCCCGAAACATTTCTGAAACTCTGTTTTCGCTGTAGCCATTACAGTCGTCTTCCATTTTTCCATTACTTTACTTCGCCTCTTAAAAAGCATTCCCCATGAGGTTTTTTGACTCGGTCAAACAGAAAAAATCGCAGGGAGCCATATCAGGTGAATTCGATGGCTGCTGTAAGGCACTCATGCCGTTCTTGGCTAATGGTGGCACTGTGCGACGGTGCGTTATCATGGTGCAAAATTCATGAGTTATTTTTGCACAAATCTTTTCTTTTTTGGCGAATTGCTTCACGTGAACGTCTCATAACGCTCAATTGCTAGTCCTTATTAACAGTCTCACCTTCTGCCAAAAATTCGTGGTGTACAATTACGTTGTAATCCATAAAAAACGTGAGCATCGGTTTCTTTTTGACTGACTTTTTGACATGGTTTTTTTGGTCTTGGTTCATTCGAAGCTCTCCACTCACTCGCCCGATGTCTGGATTGCATTTCGTCCTCATAAACCCATCCTCTCGTTTCCAGTAATGATGCGTTTGAAGAATGTTGGTTCGGATTCAGCATTGGAAATCATGTCTTTAGCGATACTAACGCGACCCTTTCAGCATGAAATCCAGGTTTTTGGGTCAAACGCAAATCTTTCAATACAATGACCTAACACATCCATACGAAATTTTCAAGTCCTCTGCCTCTTTTCAAGCTTTCTGATGCCTAATTTGCGTTTATTGATCAACTTTTCTTTCACTTTAGTGATGTTTTCATCAGTTTTCGATGCCGACGGCCTACCACTACATTCGTCATATTCGATGGACTCTCTTTTGAAGCATTTATTATAGTTATTGTTATTATTATTATTTGTTTAAGCGCCGATTATGTGGCGCATAGTGCCGAAGATAATGATTTCTACATATTTCTATCGCTTGCATTTTGCCTCAATTGGGTCCAAGTGAGATCGCTGCGAGTTATTTCGTCATGCAGGCAGCTTCGCCAGGATGCTCTTGGCTTCCCCTGCGTTTATACCCTTGTAGATGTCATTCCCATATTTCTACGATTTTCGCACCATTAAATCCATTTTTAAGACAAAATTCAATTCAAACTCTTTGCAGCAAATTCAAATCCATTTTAAAACTGTAAAATATCGAAAACACAGACAGAGTAAGATTTACCCAAGAAGGGCGTAACTTTTACAAATGTCTAGCAATAGCGATAAAATTTTGGTAAGAATGTTAATCACAGACCTCACAAAAACAAAAAAACAAAGCGAACTCAAATTGGTTCATTTAAAGTGTCATTTGACTGTTTTTTCGTGAACTTTTCGATAAAGATGGTATATTTCTGATTCAATAAAAAGGTTTCCTAGTCCTAGATTTAGTAGCATTCACTAAACACTTATGGGATATATTTTTGCATTTACAACAACAATAACCCATAGTTTTTGTTAATATAAAATACTAAAAAGGAATGAACGACGTAAATAACTGTTATGGGCATCAATTATTTTTACATAAAATTTTAATCACATTCGTATGTCTTGCCCGTCATCTAGCGCTACGATTCCTTATTAAAAAACCTCATTCAGATCATCCGGATCTCTTTTAGGGATCCACTGTCGTTGATTTCATGTGAAAATATTTTCTACTAAGCAATGGCTTTAAATTGCCTGGTGTAACTTTACTTTGCATATCAAGCTTGATGTTATCCACGTCGCTGCCCACAAGTGTTTTGCATTTAGAATATCACAGTCTAGCCAATAAAATTTTGGTGGAACAAAAATGTTTCTTATATACCAAAGCAACATCAATTCGAATATATATATATATATACATATATATTTTCTCGTAGTTCCTGGATGAGCATTATTATAATTTGCTTATTATTATTATTATTATTATAATTGACTGCCTTGAGGGTTTCAATCTAGCGCTCTTGTAATGTAATCTTGTTCCGCAACATATAGTATGTCCGATACAATTCCACCTAGAACGCTGGATTTGTATGTGGATAGATGCTTGCTGGCTCGCATCCCAAAGGTCAACATTGCTTTAAAGTCTTACCAGAACATTCGCATAATCTTACGAAGACAACAGTTAAGGAAAGACTGGAAGGTTTGTAGGGCGCACGCTGTTGTATTCTATGTTCCGCACCCATATAAGACGACTGACTTCACGTTACCGTCGACTATCCTTAGCTTCGTACGTCTGCAAATGTGAGTCACTCTCCATATCTTGCCCTAGATATTTGGGTGCATATGTCCGCTGCTGCATATGTCCGCTAAAATGCATCCACTTCTTTTAACTGAGTCCCAGCCATATGGCGAGTTTGGGTTTCGGAGGTATTGATGTCCATTGCCTTTGCTTTTGCGATTTTGATTTTAAGTCGTCTTCGTGCTACATCCGTCGCTTACCGCATGTAGTTTTTTGTATATATGCAAGTGACACCTCCGTAATTAATTAAGTATTTGGATTTCTCTTTCTTAGGAGGAATAAACTTCCATACGTTCTATAAAACAGTTCGGACTACACCTTTGTGTAATAGATTCCATTTAGTAAGACTTGCAAAATTAAGAAAAAAAAAACATTTTTTATCAGCATTGGCACATTGCTTCGTTATGATTCCTTTAAGCATCTTTCCGGCAGATTTCTTGAGCTTTAACTGTGCTTTTTTCGCTTTCTCTTGTAAACGTTATAATGGGGATTTAGAGACAATGCCATTTTTTCAAGTGCTGTTGTTATTATACAAAAATGCAGACCAGCACATATTCTTTTAAATGTATAACTGTTTTTAAGCAATTTATAATGTGATAAATAAAATTTGAAAATTGAAATTTAAATTAATAATATTTATGTTTTATGGTCGATCTATAGATCCTGCTACGACTACCAACCGGTAAGAAGGTCAACTTCGATTATTTCTGTGACTTAATCGACATTTTCGCCATTTCTGTAATTCACAATTCAGCCATTCACCGGCTTGGCTTGCATTTTCACCTTTATCAAAGAAAAACTGTGATATGTACCGAAATTTCTCTTTGCTGACTTCCATTGTTAACACCCTGTAACTCACAACTAAATGGAGCTCGGAAAAGTCATCAACATTTTTGTACTCCTTTTACCGCTGATTCCATATTACAACAAACTTTTTTAATTTTTTAATCACTTTTGCAGCCGCGGCGGAAGACAATTTCAGCCCTTTTGAATGCGTGCATAAAAATACCACCTGAAAACGCGTCGCGTACTTCTCACTCATTTTTGTTTGGTTGCTTTTACGGAAAAGTTTCGCACGACACTAACCTGAGTTAGCACTGGCGTCGTAGTCCTTGAGTGGGAGTATTGCGCAGCAAAAAGCAGAACGAAATATATCTGGGAATTACAAGAAAAAACCGGTTCTTTTCTTCTGACACAAACTGTATTAATCGGGTCCACTTGAAATTTTCACACAATATTTTTAAGAAGTTATACTTTAAGAAAATGCAAAAAAAAATTCAATTTTTTTTTTTAATTCTGACTACCCCTAACCCCATAAGACTACGCTTCACTAACCGAGACATTAAATTGTTCCTCACTTTAGAGTGCCCTTTGACTATTTTCTGTCGTCATGATAAGGTGGCCTATAAAATCAAAGGTTAGTTGAAAACGCAGTCCTTAATAGTTTATTGATTATCCATTTTTTCGAATCAGTTCCAATATTCTTTTTGGTATCGAATTTACTTAATTTTGAAAAAGGTGAGACATTTTGCACTACCACTAATTTTTTAGTGGTAGATGAAATAAGGGTTTCACCCAGTTTTTCAGTGTTTAACTATCCGCTTATTGCACTTATTATTAAGTGGCAACATTGGGCACAACCCTGTTTGTAAAGTATTTTCTGACCAATTTTAGCCCAAATCTCATTTACTTTGCATTTGAGCTCCTTAACCGTACGAAAAGTGTGATTTCGGGGTCCTACGAAGTCCTACGAAAAATTGTGTTCCACAAATTTTCCATGCTATTCAAATCCTGAGTGGATGCTGGCCAATAAAGAAAAAAATCGGGTGTTCCCCCAACTACCCCAACGATGTTCTTGAGACACGAATTGTTGCGCTGTTCTGCTGGGAGACGCAGTCAGCGTCTATTTTTTCTGCCGATAAAAGTGCATTTTAGCATTTCGTTGTAAATGTTTGAGTTCATTTGTGAAGCAACAAAGTTAATTTGAGACTTTCCAATTAAAGAGTACGCCGCTTTCACCATAACGATCCCACCTCTCTAAAGTTTATTTTCGTCAAACGAACATTAATACTCTCAATGTCAATTGAAACATTACACTCACACCAATAACAACTCATGCAGTCACATCCGAGAAACCAGCTTTGTTCCAGTTGTCCATTGTATGTGTCTGCGAACAAATTCTAGCTGTGCCGTTATTTGTTGTAGTTTAAGCGAGAGTTTGCAGAGAAGTTTCTCACATTTAATGTAAGCTGTCGATCATAAAATAAAGGGCACATAATTTTTGAACACTGGCAGGTTGTGTTATCTTTATATCTTTTGACGATTTTTCGGTGTCATATCTGAATTTTTTTTGTTTAGTTTATTCGATATTAGATGATTCATTTTGCGCCAATTTGTGCAAGACTCTACCATGACTTGAATCCTTTTGCAAAAGAGACAACAGACAAGCAATGAAGTGCATGAAGGTAAAAAAAAAGGTTTCAATCACGCAAAGTTTCTTTTTTTGTAATAAAGAAAATTTCCCAAAAAGTGTAAAAGTTATTCAAAACCAAATTTAGATGATTAATTTTGCGCCACTGTATACATGACCCTACTACGACTTAAATCCTTTTGCAGTTCTTGTAAGAGACTCTACTATGCAGTCCATTAGATACCAAGTCCTCTTCGTATTTGCATAGAAACTTAAACAGAGAACTTCAAATGTCCTTCAAAATGTTACCTGACGCTTTTAAGCATTTCACTTGTATTTGTTTTCTAACAGACACAGTTAGCTGGCATTAAGCGTAGAAACTGCATTTAACTGCTGGGAAATTAAGTTTGTGTGTCACGAACAAACTGCCAAGCGCTTAATCTGGCTTTGCAAACACTTATCTTGCCTTTCTAGCAACATGTAAAGTGCAAGTAAGCAGAGTCCCACATACCCTGCTGAATGCACAAATACATATGTGAATGAATATGTGAATGTATGTGCGAGTATGTGGGCATGAATGTGTGTGCATTTTTGCTTGGTAAGATAATACTTGAATTACTACACTAGCAAAAAATGTAAGCGAATTTGAGTGAAATATTTCTTGGAAACTGAAATGAAGTCAATTGAACTATATAGATGGCTAGTTTTGACTACTTTTCTATCCTTTTTCTTTTTTGAAAGTTGATTATTTTTATAAAAGTGAGCTATACTGTGTTTTACAAAAAATATGTAATCTAAATTTCAAATTTTATAAAAAAAAATTAGAAAAAATTCCATGAGCTTTAAGTAAATCCCAATTTTACGGTTTTTAATTAGATTTTCAGCAGATTAAATTTTAGTATAATAAAGTACAGGTTGGAAATTGCTAGAAAGCCTCGTTGATTTTTTTATATTTCAAACAGTTTTAGGCTATTAATAAATCTTAAAACTTCTGTAGGCTTAATTTCTACCAGGAGCTTTGAATCTATAGCCCCATTTCCCAGGTGATTTTGTTTGCGTCGTGCCACTGCTGGGCAGTCGCATATAACATGTTCTGCTGTTTCTTGAGCCTCTTTGTAGAATCCACAAGAATCATTTTCTATCGCACCTATCTTTTTCATGTGATAATTAAGTTTACAGTGTCTGTTAATAATTCAATGTAAAGTTCTATGTCGTTTCTGCTTAGGTTAAGGATTGCTTCTGTCTTTATCCGTTCTGGATCTATGCGTCTTTTCGACTGCCGCATGCCCGATTGGGCTCTCCAGTAGTCGATTAGGCCTCGTTGGTCCTGCTCACGCAGAAAGGTCCTTTTGAAGCTGTTATTTACCCCGCAGAAAGGTTCACGACCTATGAAGGGAGTGTTTGCGCCCTTTTTCGCTAAAGTGTCCGCAATTTCATTCGCTTCGTGCCCCTCATGTCCCGGAACCCACATCAAGTTAACAAAGTTTATTGATGCTAGAGTGTTGAGGATTTTAAAGCATTCCCAGACCAGCCTTGATTGGAATGAGAAGCTATCCAGCGATTTTAGAGCTGTTTGACTGTCAGAGAGAATGTTAATATTGACACCGCGCCTACCTCTCCGTGGACATTCTCTGGCACAAAGCTCTATGGCGTGGACCTCCGTCTGGAAAATGGAATTGGTTGTTCCCATTGCAATTGCTTTTTTGAAATGTGGTCCGCAAATTTCAGTCCCGACACTACGGTCTTCCATTTTTGAGCCATCAGTAAATCACACCTGTGCGCTCATTATTTCTCCACGCTGAGCGGTCACTAAAGACCATTTTCAATTTCTTGGAGAATTCTAGTTTCCTTCCCATCTTGTCGTGGACTGTCAGGCACGGAGAGTTCAGGATTAAACCCAGAATTCTTACATATCCTCTAAGATTGCCTTCTTTGAGATGGAATAGATTTGGCTACAAAGTAGAATGGAATGAGCCCAGTAATCATTTACTTCTTATTTTTCACATATTTTACAAATACTTAAACTTTTTCGACAAGAGTCCGTAGAAACGCGATAAAACTGGCTGTGTGTTAGGTATTAGCGAAATCATTTTTTTCCTTGGAGCGCTCAGTATGCCTTTAATATAAAGTATAGCGTATTTTAAATGTCCACTGCGGCTTTGGGTAGTGGAAACTATTCTGGAATTCCAATTTGTATCGATTCCGCTGCACCTATCCGACTAAACTAAAGTAACGGCCTGCATTTTTTTGACTTTGAGGCAAACATTGTTCGCAAAGATATATGACTTCAGAAGGCCCTAAAAGGAGCTATCTGAGGTTGAGCGCACTAGACAAGCCTAGTTTACTGGGTCGCCCACCTTTGGTCGTGACAAACTCGAGCAATTTCGATACGTAGAACCGGCTGCCATGAAAATGTGACCAGTCTGACATTGATGACTTGTGTTCCAAGGTGAACGTTTATCTCGCCAGCTCTTTTCACTTTTTTACTACGAGGAATCTCCAGCTTGCCTCCACTAAATCCACTAAATTAGTTAAAAGTGAAATTCGATGGCACACCAATACCGGCCATTAACAACTCCAAAATTGTCAACATGTCACCTTTGACAGTTTCCTCTCCTTCTCAGCACATAAAATTAAAATTTCCACTAAGGTCCAAAGCCGCAACAAGGTCCACAAAACGCAGCCGGCAGTATTTGGGGTAAAGACAAAGATATTTATTGGCTGCATTGGACAGTGAACAAAGCTCCAGGCCTGCAAAAAACAGGAGACCCAAGGAATGCCTTCTGATGTCTCCATTGCAACACAATGGGAGTTCCCCAGCTGAGAAGCACAGTAAAATGCTTAGGTGTTACTAGTAATCACCTCTGTAGACATTTGATAGTGCCTGAGTAACCTCCCAGGCTGGGAAGGAAGATGTCTCCTTCGACTGCACTGAAGAGATTCAGGACCACACACGACACTGAATCAGACAGAGTGCAGACAGACACAACACGAAATTTATTGGGAGTCTTTACCCCCTTTCTAAACTTCCGACTCCCGAATGCCGTTATCGGAGTTCAACCGCCACACATTGCAGACAAAGAGCTTAAACTGTCTCATGAGACCAACGTAACTTCGGCTCAATTACGGTCTGGATATTGTAGCAAGTTAACCTCCTACTTATCTAGAATCGACTCCGACCTCTCCAATATATATTCGGCATTTAGAAGGGAGAAAAGTCAGACATTTTCTCTATTGCTGTCCCGCGCGGCATACGGATACTTTGGCTCATCGCTCTTGAGTGATGCTGATGACCTTAGGGATATAAGTGTTGGTCAGCTGAATGGGTTTTCACTTAAAAAAATGGTTTAACGAGGAGTAGTAGATAATGCTGTAGCATCACAATTGATCGACAACGGTCTATGTGAGTTGGTTTAGAGACGTACTGCTACTTTTACATACCTACCTGCCTACTTCTTCTTCTTCTTAATTGGCGCGATAACCGCTTACGCTATTTTGGCCAAGTTCAACAAAGCGCGCCAGACGTTTTTTTCTCGTGCTAACCGGCGCCATGGCCCAACCAATTTAGCCGCTGTTTTTAGCCGACTATTTTTAGATAATTAAAGAGGTCTTGTCTCAAAAATACTTTTTGATTTAGTTATTCCTGTTAATCCTGTTTACGAAGGTCATTTGAAACGTCCGTGCAAAGTAATTAAGAGAGCTGACATTCCTACGACGCATCGAGGTTATGTTTAATTAATAGTATCTCTTTAAAGAACACACACCTAGTTTTAGCCAGAGCGGTATATTTCTTTTTGTTTGGCTTTCGTTTGAATTAGTTTCTTTTTCATCACGACAACGCACCTCAGCAGTTGGAAATAGGGTTCCAACTCGTTTCACCTCCCCCCTATTCGGCAGACTTGTCTCTCTCGGATCTCGCGGACTGAAATTAAAATGAAATTTGAAAAGGTCGAGCCAAGGAGCACCAGGAGACTTCGTAGCTCCTAAAACACCCAGACTAAAAAGCCCATTATATTTAAAGCTCTGGAAAGGCGGTAGATAGTCAAGGAGGGAAGGGGAAAAGTATCAGAGAAAGAGATGGGAAAGATTAGAGACAGATATAGTTAGTGAGAATTATCCAGATTCTTTGGCAAATCTGTAGATATTCTCCAGTTTTAGAGAACGAATATTACTTATTCTTACGACATCGGAACCCGAAACTCGTAGCCGTGCTCTAGCAAAGGCAGGGTACTTACAGAGAAAGTGCTCAGTGCTATCCGCCCCCTTCAAGCACGACAGGCATATTGGGTCCTCAATAATTCCAATGGTAGTCATATGCTGACCCCATAGGTTGTATCCTGTAATAATACCGACCATCAACCGAACGTCTTTCCTTCTAAGTTTTAGTAGAAAGTTTCACAGTTTTCTGTTCGAACTTGTCACAAACCACTTTGCAGTTCTGCAGTGCTCTAGAGCGGACCATCGCTCTTTATGTAGATTGCCTAAATAATAGCTGATCCAATGCATGATTCCTGCGAAACTTATTCCGATTATTGGCTCTGGCCCTTGTGGGGGAGCCGCTGATTCACGGTTGGCCAATTCATCGGCAATTTCGTTTCCTTGAAAACCGGAGTATCCTGGAACCAATATAAGTACAAGCCTGTTTTGTCTTGAGGTTTGCTTCGCGTTCTCCAGGGCCTTCAGTGCAGCCTGACTGTCACTGAAAACTCCAATCTGTTTCCCGCTCTATCTCCTCCCGTGGACTACTAAAGGGTTTTCCAATAAGAGGTGTTATTTTGATATTCAAAGAAAACTGCTATTTTTTAATATAAATGATCGGATGTTTATGTTCATTATAAAGAGGAAGGTATGCCGTTATAAGTGAAAAATATATTATCAGGCAAATGACCACTACAACTACGCTTACTGGACAATATCCTTTTCATGAAATTTTCCATAACCGAATTGCAAAGTGGCTGCCCTATGGCCTCGATAGCCTCACGAATTCCATCATTGAGGTCTTGAATCGACCCTGGGCTGTTGGCGTAGACTTTCTCTTTCACGTGGCCCCAAAGAAAATAGTCATAAGATGTTAAATTACAAGATCTCGGGGGCCAATTGTGATCACCTCTTGGAGAGATAAGACGGCCCGGAAACTTTTCCCGTAAAAGATCAATGGTTTCGTTGCTTGTGTGGCATATAGCGCCGTCTTATTGAAAATAAACCTTGTCCAGATCAATACTATCCGATTCCGGCCATAAAAAATCGTTAATCATCTGTCGATAGCGTAATCCTACTCAAAATAACACCTGTTATTGGAAAACCTTTTTTTCCATAATTTGCAAATTTGAAGAAATGGCTGATGGGAAAAAGATTATAATCAAATTCTTCGGTGATTGCAAAAACGAATGGCTATTTTTCAGACTTGGCCGAATTCTATTATTCGGACAGGCACAACAAACTAGAACAGCGTTGCACGAAGTGTATACGCCTAAAAGGAGGCTATGATGAAACATTAAAAAAAAAAGGTTTACGCCGAACAAAGTAGATTTAATTCTTGCACGTAATTTTCAGGATTTTGAACTGGGCTTTCATGCAGTTCAGCTCCACCCGAATTTTAAACTCTTCTTAGGCACTTCTATGCATGCCTATATTTATAAAAAATGTAATTTATCGACCACAAAAATACTTTTCATTATCCAAATCACGCTTTCCATTTTAATCTCTGAAAATATTTTCTCTGAGATTGCTAACAATTACGTCGCAGTTGCTTGAACTGGGTCAAGATAAAAAAATAAAATCGACAAACAAACAAAAAAAAATAAAAAATTAAGAAAATAAATGAATAAGTGGTGAGAAAGAGCGGAAAACCTAGATAGCTGAAAGATAATCGTGGCAAATGCTTAGACACGCACACACACACACACTCACACACACAAAAAGGAGCAAATAAAAGTAGCAGCACAAACGCATAAAAGGAAAATTCAACGTAAGACAACTCAAAGCAAGAAAAAAATACTAAAAAAAAGATGTTGCAAAAAAAAAAAATATCAGCCAAAGTAAAAGTGCTTGCCTACGTAAAAAGTGTAGAAATATGACAGAGCACAGAGCATTTATCATGCATAGATACGTATTAGCTTACATAAAATATGCACACTTACAAATGTATTTGTGTGTGTGTGTGTGTGTTATGCGTAACTGCGTGGCACAAATGCATTCCAATTTGATTTCCATGCTTTCTTTCCCACTTTTGTGTGTGCGGAGCGAGTGAGAATGGCAGTTGAATTCTAAAAAAAAATATATTTGTTGAATCTCGAAGGCAAACAATGGTGCATGGTTGATATGCTAATGCCTGAAAATATGCAACGGATTTATATAATACGCATACATTTAAGTTATATAAATAGAAATCATTCTTCTGAACTCAATTGCAAACTTTCCTACTCGTGTTGTGAAATCAGTTTTCTCGGCTTCTTTTCCTTCCATTCCTTCATGGGGTTTTCGTTTTCTTTTGGGGGCAGCTTTTCAAGGCCCGCCGTTGCACTGCAATTGGAAACTATCTTTCTGCTTGCCAATAAATGGCTCTTTTGCGTGTGTATGTGTTCCTGTGCTTGGATGTCTACTTAAGCATTTCTGCTTGCCATCTTTGTTTTTTAAGTTTCTGCAGTTTTTGTGCCAGCAGCCGAAAATAATTTTCAATGCCACAGTTTTTTGCTTTGAACTGTAGGCAAATGGGCGGCGTATTGCTGCGGCCTTTGATTGCGATTGTATAATACACGGGCAAATATGTACATTTATGTGAAGTAGGTGAACTGTGTACATAAGTAAATACCCAGTAGGAAATCGAGCTATAGCCAGACTAGTACAGGGTAAATACGCTTTTGTGGTGGTATAAGACTAATGCAGCTGTATACTAGGCGCCTTCGATTCGCTACTTCTCTGTTCGCTATGTTTGGGCTCTCTAAAAAAATTAAAATATAAAATGAAAATATATTCTGAAGAAAAATGAGAATTAGCTTAACGAGTGTTGGTGCACATTTTGGCAGCCTTCGAGTCTAAGAATAATATTGTAGAATGATTACGCAAATGAATGTGGGATTTCACGAGTAATTTTACTGTAGGTTAGCTTTAAATTAGTTGTGAAAGAGAACTACCTGGAAGATGTCAAAATAAGCGAACTTTTGGAGCGAAAATTAAAATTTAGAATAGATTAATGTAAACATTGGAAGTGATGGAAATATTAAAGATATAAGAAAGGAAAATATGTAGTTGGTTATATGAAATTCGCATTTTTTTATTTTTATTTTGTAATTTAATATTTTTTATTTTCTAATTTTTATAATTTTTTTTTCTTTGTTTCAAATAAGCCTTTATTCTAGATTTTTAAAATAACAACATTTTTTTTTGTCTCGGTCTTGTGCGTTTTCTTCCTTTAAGGGGTCCCGATGTCTAGAGCTCGAAAACTTAGGATATTATCAGGAATTTTTTTTACAATAAAAAAAAGAAAAAACGATATTAAAATTTTTTAGACTTTTTATTTAAAAAAAAATTGTTTTTAATTTTAATAATTTTATATATGGCGCTGAAATTGACCCTCCCGAAAAATTGGACCCAGACGTTGTTAACCATTTTGGCTCTTCTATTTATCTAAAATCCAAAGAAATTATTATTCTGTATGACTGTAGCGCGGTTTTGAATTTTACACTCTAAAAACCGTGGTTTTTTCCGCAGGTTTTTAATTAAAAAAATACGAAATAGTTGAAATAATTTTATGACTTAGTAGGGCGATAGCCATTGGCTGTGAACAACATAGTAAAATTTCAGACGATTCGGCTAAATAGTTTTTTTTTTTTTGACAACACCTGGCCTAAAAAGTCATTTCGAGATAAATGAGGGCGCGGACTGCTCTCTATCTAGTTAATAGGCTGTAGTAGCTACAACATTGCGAATTTCCGCAAGAAAACTTCACAGTATATTCTTATGTTACTATACTTTCAAATTATCAAAAAACAAAAAACTCGATTTTTTGAAATTTCTAGACCACCGCCTACTCGACATTTTTTTATGTAAGAAAATACTCAATGCAGCAATGGGCAGAAAAAATTATCAAAAATCAACGCAATTTTTTAACCTTTTGAAACTTGCACTTTATTATACCGAAATTCAAAACTCTATGAAACTGCATACCCGAAATTTTTCTAAAAATTCGAAGTAAAAAGTTTGAAATTTAGATGAACATTTTTTTGAATTGTTAAAAATTTTATACAAAGTTCGAAACTTGGCTTTATATGGTTTTTGTTGTAGGGTTAACTGTGTTTTTATAAAAGAATAATTTAAATTAAAAAATAAGTAAATAAATAGTCTAAACTGTATTTATGTTTATTAAGTACAAAATAAAATCAATTCGAATTTCGACCCAAGTTCTCTTAAAACTGAATAATAATTGGCGCGTACGCTTCTGTTAGGTCTTTGGCCGACCTCCTCCTCTTATTTGTAGTGTGCATTTTGATGTTGTTCCGCATATGAAGGGTAGCCTACTCCGAAGGGCAACTAGTTTTTGATGAGTAGCTTTTTCATGGCAGAAATGCACTCGGAGGTTTGCCATTGCCTGCCGAGGGTCGATGCCTATTAGACAAAAATTCTCTTGAATTAATAAAATATACTAAATATTTGCAAGCAAACACCGGAAGCACTTAACTGAGTATTTTTTCACATATTTATCAGCTCATGCGAATTATGAACAAAGCTTTTCTGAGTCATTTAGCTAACTTCAAATAAAGGGTGGCTAAATTTCAAGGGCCAATGTTGAATGTGAACCACACCTAAACGTCAACGACACCGTTGGACTTCTTTCTTTGGGGTTATTTGAAAGAAAAGGTGTACGTTGATAAGCCGGCAACAATTCAAAAGCTAAAAGATGAGATAATTCGGCACATTAACGGCATGGAACCTCAATTATGCCTCAGCGTCATCGAAAATTTGGACCATCGGATGGAGGTGTGCCGCCGATATATGTAATACATAATTGAGCCATGCCAATATTATCATAATAAAGAGAAATGACAATAATTTCCTAAGAAAATTGTATTTTATTCAAAATCAACACCGGCCCTTCAAACTTAACCACCCTTTATAATACAAATGCCACCCACTTTGCATTGTCCCTGAATCATTGACGTCTATTATCGACAGCAGGCGTATTTATTTGGTTATTCATTCACTAATTTTAATTATTCATTAATTAATCAATTAATAAAATAAAAAATAAAATGGAAGGTAAATTCGAAATATAAAAAAAAATTGCAAATAAAAAAAATCAAACCAAAGCAGTTAAGCGAAATATTTTTATTAGCTGCTAATGCGCACTATTTATTTTTTAAATCAAACAATAAATGTTATTTAGCGACACTCTAATAAATGGTGTGATTATTTTCGGTATCTGCCTTCTGCATGCTCTCAACCCAATCGCACAAGCTTAGATGCGATTAAAGCTGCAGTCGCTGAAGCCAACGGCACACTTAGGCCAAAGGTGAAGGCGCCTTCTTATTTTCACCAGTTCAGTAACTAGTGAGTAGTGTGTGAAGCTGTTGAAATCTTTCCTGCGTGGCGCATTAAGTGAATACTCATATAAGCATACAATCTGCATATACGTATGTATGCATGTCTGCGCTTGTGTATATATGAATTCTTCACTAGTTTGTTTTTGCGTAAAAACACACCATTGCATAATTTTAGGTGCTGCGACTGTGAACGCAATAAAGCGGCAATGCTAGCAAATGAGTGAAGTAAATAAAATAAATTCGTGTGTGAACATTAATCAGAAATAAAGCAGTGTTTAAAGCAAAATATAAAAATGTTGAAATACAGAATTTTGCGAGAAAAAGTCAACAAAATGTAAAGCAGCAAAAGGAGCGGATTTCGCAACACCAGCAAGCTTGGTAGGCTTGTCAACACTCTCGAGCTTCAGCGAGAAACGGACGTTTCAACGTTATTGGATGGATCATGGGTAAATATAAAAGTTTCAATTAACTCAATTCAACTTTGAATTAAAGGAAGTAAGAAAATATTTGTACATACATAAAATTTTTCATAAAAAAAAAAAAATTTGTGTACTAGTGGAAATCAAATAACTAGAAAATGCTGTGTTTCGTAGCATTTCGTACTCAACTAATGTTTCTCTCTTTTACTCATACATAAATACATACATACATAGCTAGATATGATATATGATGTAAAATTTTTGTAAAACTAATTTCTTGTAACAGTAACTATTCTATGTCTTTCTCTTTTCTTAATAATATTCACATATATACAATACTTATATACATATAAAATACATTAAAAAAATTAAATAATATAACATTTCACTAATTTTCTATACGACGCAAAAACACTTGAACAAAAACAATTCAAATATGAAATGTCCAAAATCAACACGCAAAATGTAAAATACAAATCGAAAACATAAACGTCTGAGGCAGGTAAATTAACATCATTATTTTGAAAAAAATTATTTCTAAGTACTTCAATCTAAATGCTAATTGACTTTTTTGACATTTCATAACATTTAACGGCGCTCATTTGACGCGTCATTTCATGCGCGTTGCACTGCCATTTAAAATCATAATTGAAATTTGTTGCATTCTCATTGTCCCATACTGCCAGAGTCAATGCCAAAAATCGTACAAGTGAAAACCAATTACCATCTTTTTCTTCATTCTTATATCCAAGTACTCTTTACAATCAAATTTCTGCGCATTACAACCCCATTGACTTTTATTTAAATTTTATTATTATATTTTTTAAATTAACTAAATTTTTATTTCAAATAAATTTCTCTATTTTATGATTTGATTCTTGAAAAGCTCCCACAAAAAAGATGTTATGTACTTCACCACAGTGTGGTGAAAATTTCTTTAGTTTCAAAATAGCGCCCTTTGCTTCTTCTTCTTCTTCCACTTGTATAAATCTTCTTCTTCTTAATTGGCGCGATAACCGCTTAAGCGATTTTGGTCGAGTTCAACAAAGCGCGCCAGTCGTTTCTTTCTCGTGTTAACCGGCGCCAATTGGACACACAAAGTGAAGCCAAGTACTTCTCCACCTGATCTTTCCAACGCAGAGGAGGCCTTCCTCTTCCTCTGGTACCACCAGCTGGTACCGCATCGAATGCTTTCAGAGCCGGGGCGTTTGTATCCATTCGGACGACATGCCCCAACCAACGAAGCCGCTGGATCTTTATACGCTGCGCTATGTCTATGTCGTCGTAAAGCTTATACAGCTCATTGTTTCAAGGCCTACGATACTCACCGTCGCCAACGTGCAAAGGTCCAAAAATCTTTTTCTCTCAAACACTCCAAGCGTCACTTCATCGGATGTTGCCATCGTCTAAGCTTCTGCGCCATACGTTAGGACGGGCATGATGAGAGCCTTGTAGAGTGTTAGTTTTGTTCGTCGAGAGAGGACTGTACTACTCAGTGGACTACTTAGTCCTTGTATAAATGAACAGACAAAAAACAAGGATGATAGTTTACCAGTTTTGCTGAAGGATGATAGATACCAGGTTTGCTCGTTAGCTATGGTGAAAAAAAATTTTTGTTGAGGGAAACTTTGGATTCTGTTTGGATTTGTGTTTCATCTACACAAAATGAATGACTTCGGCATATCTGTCAAATTCGCTCAGAGCCGAATAACGCTCTGCTAGGTAGTACATCTCTAAAAATCTTTCCTCCATGAGTTTTACTATTTAGCTATAGTAAAAAAGAAAATTGTGAGGAGAACTTTTGCAGCCACTTCACTTGGGTATTCGGCAGCTGAATCAACCCTTGCTTAGACAGCGATGTTGAGTGTCATTGGTTGAGTTTTTTCGTATATCACAACACAATCTCAGTATTTTTGCAAAAACTCCTGAAGTGACGCCAGACCATCAGCTGATTCTGTCAAATTCACTCAGAGCCGAAAAACGGTATGTTAAAGAGCTGACCATTGAGCTTTTTCGGCATGAAAAGAAAGAAAAAAGCTCGTTACAAGGTCTGATTTGAAATGCGAAATTATGAATTAAAAAAGCCGCAAGCATTTCGTCCTTAGCATCAATTACGGCCTCTAATCCTCACAATACGACATCCAGACCCAGATCCAGTACTTCTTCCAAATAAACCCGGCATGGTACTGAGCTGTGCTGTGCGCAAGGGCTGTTAAACTCAGAGATTTTTATGGGGTTTCAAGTACTAACACATGAGCTGAGAAGTACCGGGCCTAATAAAGAAAATACTTTTTTTAGCTTTTTTGATTAACGTAATTTCCATCAAGAACAAAAGCACTCATTCCAGCGCCGCTATAACATTTCAATACCACCTTTAAAGAACGATTTTCAGTCTGTGTCAGAAGAAAAGAACCGGTTTTTTTCTTATAACTCCCAGATATATTTCGTTTTGCTTTTTGCTGCGTAATAGTCCCACTCAAGGGCTACGACGCCAGTGCTAATTCAGGTTAGTGTCGTGCGAAGCTTTCCCGTAAACGCAACCAAGCAAAAATGAGTGAGAAGTACGCGACGCGTTCTGAGGTGGTGTTTTTATGCACGCATTCGGAAGGGCCGAAATTATCTTACGCCACGACTGCAAAAGTGATTAAAAAGGGTATAAGGTGTACAAAAATGTTGATGACTTTTTCGAGCGCGGCTTAAAGCGAGTGACTACAAAAAAGCAGGATAAAGTGTTCGTCCAATTTTTTAAGCGGGACCCTTCTTTGTGACTACGCCAAGCACGATGAGTTCTTGCTAAAAAGGGAATAGATATGAGTATCACCGCCATCGAACGACGATTGAAGGAGGCGAACATTTCCACCTTCCCACATCATCAAAACCACGCTCAGAAAAACACATTGAGAAACAACAAAACAAGAAAATGGCGTCAGTGTATTGTACTGGCCTTCCTAGTCCCCAGACGCCAACCCCATTGAAAATGTGTGGGGAACTATGTAAACACATCTCGCCGGGAGGCCAGTCCATTATTTAAAACAACTCGTGAGTCAAGTTCGCCAAATGTGGTCCTCTTTTCGCGAGGTGAAAAGCTAGTTCAAAGCACGAAGAAGATGACAGGCTATACTCGACAATGATGAAAACTAGACGGTTTATTGAGTAATTGCGACTCGTAGTTTTGTACCTTTATAAAGGGTGGTTAAGTTTCAAAGGCCGGTCTTGATTTTTATTATTATTATTATTTCTCTTTATTATGATAATACTCGTACTGGTATGGCTCAATTACGTATGGAACAAAATATCGGCCAAATGGCCACCGCAACCTCGGCGGCACACCTCCATCCGATGGTCCACATTTTCGATGACGCTGAGGCATAATTGAGGATCTATGCCGTTAATGTGCCGAATTATCTCATCCTTTAGCTCTTGAATTGTTGCTGGCTTATCTACGTACACCTTTTCTTTCAAATTACTCCAAAGAAAGAAGTCCAACGGTGTCGTTTACGTTTCGGTGTGGTTCACATTCAACATCGGCCCTTGAAATTTAACCACCCTTACTTCATGAATAATCACGGTTCCTTTTTTCTGACATAGACTGTAAATTTGCCTTAAAACAGCTCTCAGTTTCAGCGATAACCTTCATATTTCTTACCAGCGAGCATTTTTCTTGTTAGGTCTGCGAACAGCCAGTAGTCGCTGGAAGCCAAATCGGGCGAATCGGTAGATGTGGGAGCAATTTGAAGTTCGATTTATGTAGTTTTGCTATAGTTTTAATTGATTTGTGACTTCTTGTTTTTGGTCAACAGTAAGCAAACGCAACGCCCACTCTGAACTTTCTCATAGTCAAATGCTCAAGCAATACAAAGGCCAAAACTCTCTCTTGATGTCTTTACGATGTCAACTAACTCACACAACTTCACCTTTCGATCATTCAAAACGATTTGGTGGATTTGTTTGATGTTTTCTGGTGTTGCCGCCTCATTTGGACGTCCACTTTTAAAGTTAGCAAACCTCCGTTTTATTGTTATTTCTGATTACTTATTTCCTGGTTACTTTTCAATCTTTGCTTCGCTAGAGCAGGTTTTCTCCCATCAAAAAGCGGTGTAAAATTAAAACACGAAATTCTTTGTGATCAATTGTTTAAAAAAAAAAAAAAAACACAAGCCGCGTTACTTTCAGCCCAATAGCTCACAAACTAATAAATATCATGAAATTTTAGCAGGTGTCCCTTTAAGGTTAATACTAACTGAAGAAGAGGTGAATGCAATAAAAATAGTGCAAACGATGTATTGGGCCCAGGACTTTTCAGCTCATGTGTTAGTTAGCTTGATTTTCGGTGCATTAAAGGAATTCAATGACTTCTTTAACTCTGTTTTTTAATTTATTTAAATTCCTTTTTATCACTTAGCTCTAAGAGGCATATAAAAATTACTCTTATGCCTTGAACTTGAAAATGAAACGAAAGCTGTGACCGCACCACAGGTGGAAAAAAGTTATGACAACTTGGAATTATCATTCACACGCAATCTACTCCTAAGATTTGTTATTTAGTTTTTACGGTTTTTTGTTTGGGTATTTATTCTGCGTATTACTAAATAATTGCAATTTTTACACTGATCGCCTTCATTCAATTCTAATTTCTAGGCGGTCTCACTCTTTCCGTTTTCATTCTCATGACCGCGTGTGTACCTATGGAACTGGAATTTTGTAAAAAAAAAACAATTTTTTTTTAATATAATTTCGCAAATTTTTTGCTGTTCCACAAATGGAGGGACCTGCAGTTGCAAGCCGACTTAGAATGGCAGCTATTTTTATGAGGAGCTTTTTTATAGAAGAAATACACTCGGAGGTTTTGCCTTTGTCGGCCGAAGAACGACCGCTATTAGAAAAATGTTTTTTTAATAAGGTGTTTCACCGAGATTTGAACATAAATTCTCTCTGTGAATTCCGAATGGTAGTCACGCACCAACCCATTCGGCTACGGTGGCCGCCGTTTAATTATATTAATCAAAATCGAGCCAAGGGCAGTCCCCGGAAGGCTGTGTTTCGACTACAGCCTTCGACTTTTCGACTGTTCCAGCTTTTACAAGGGCGATTCAGTTTCGTTCGTCCTTTTCTTGCTGGCTTGCTTGGTATTCTGCTTCTTTTCCATCGTATTCTGCTTCTCATACTTCCGGTCGTTGTATGCATGCTTCTTCACCAGCACCTTATCTCGTGTAGAGCGAGAATTTGGGTTACGTTTGCTCAGCTTGTCAAGAAACTTAACTGAGCTTTTGTAGCCTGATTTTATCTTCCACTCCGGGTTTTTTCCAACACAGGCTTTTTTGGGACGCCATCCGATTTCGTTTTCGGATAAGGAAACTTCGAATCACTTGTGGGGTTCACAGTTTGGTGGTAGGAAACTGCGTATATCCAAGAGATATCTGCTTCGTCCGTGGTGTAGACCGCGTTTCCGATTACTGCTCGATCCGACAGATCACTTTTGAAATCCCTTCTTATTTCAGCCTGCCTTAGGACAGATTCTTTTGCACCAGTAGCTTGCCGATTGCGCAGACCTGAGGTAGCCATCTGAACAACAGGGGCTTCAGTAGCATGACCACGGGTCATGCCTGAGTTCTGCACACGAGCTATAGGATCTCCGGAAGTTTTAGAACTCTCTTTAGCCGGATACTGAGGACCGGGCTGATTCGACATTACGAAGAAGGGAGGAAAAGAAAAGTTGCATTGCATGTCTATTGCCAAGTTTGAACACTGCCGACCCTCTGGGAACAGGCGCAGACCAGAGAGCCGCACTCTGTGAGACATACACTTCTGGATTTTTCGGACCTTCCGGTGTCAGAAAACGGATGGACTTGTTTTTATCTTTGTCTGGCATCTCCATGCTCGTCTCTCCAACATGGTTGAGGTACTTCTGGAGTACCTAAGTATTCCGTTGGCACAGCCCAGCCTTTCGCAGATGCGCACAATGTCAAAGTTCAGTCACGAAAAAGGGTGACAAATGCAAGATACACTTTTCTTCATCTCTTATGCAGTTAGCTAATGGCTCTCAGAAAACTTGCTCGCCTATTGAGCCAACTCAAGCAACAAGCAATTTTTCATATTTTCCCAGAAGCAAAGTGCAGCGCTGCAAATGCGTTTCCCATTGTTAAACAGATGGAGTTTAGTTTGATGAATAAGGCGCATGAGGCGGTGCCTCCCAGTTAATCGCCGTTGCCATTTTCTTGGCACGGATGTAATGGCGCATTGTCATCAATCAAAGTTGACTCTTTGAGTTGACTCTTTGGAGGTTCGGAGTGTATTTGCAGCACTTGAATTTAATTGGCCTATGGTCAATAGCCTTGACTCATAAACGTTTCACTTGGTTTTATAAACTGATGTCATAAATATTATAAAATTTAAAAAACTAGTTGCAGTGCGTCGTAAATATTTTGTAGACACAAATCGGGATATAAATATTGGGTATGGGAATAAGTTTCCGTCCTTTCTTATTTAAACATTTAAACAATAGATAGGATTATGTGAAATAAGTGCCATTGGAAGCTACAACTCTACTTCATCTTTCAGGCAGCATACAGATTCCTCTGATGAAAAATTCGAGTTCTTTCGACTTGATCCATTCATTGAGCCAGTTTGCGATGCTCTCGTAAGAAGTGAACCGCTTTCCACTAAGGGTTGACTGCATTGATCGCAACAGATGGTAATCGGAGGGTGCAATGTCTGGGGAATACGACGAGTGGGGTCAGATTTCCCAATTCAGTCCCTCTAAATATTTCTAAACCGATTTAGCAACGTGTGGCCTTGCGTTGTCATGTTGGTCATGGCTACCGCCCCATTCCGACGGCTTTTCTATGAGAGCTCGATTCAAGCTGCAATAAAGATCGCCGATGATGGTTTCAGATGGTTGAAGGAGTTCATAAGAGATAACAGCCTTCTGATCCCACCAGATGCACACATAACATTTTTTTCGCTGTTGATGGACCTGGTTCACCTGGCAGGCTCTAACATTTTCAACGCTTAGGGTTATCATAATAGATCTGTCGGGTGGGCCATATAACGTTTGCTTTTTGAACCACTTATTTTTTTGAGAACGGTAACACAAATGAGATGTCAAATGTGTTCATAATTTACTTAAAGGTTTGACATTTACGAAATGGGACGCTATACGCTTGAACAAAATTGGGAAATATTGAAAACCTATTTCCAAAGTGGTGAGTCTTCTTCTTCTTCCGCGGTTACAGTAAATGGCGAGCGTTACCCTGACATGCACAACGAGTTTTTGTTTCCAAAAATTGAAGAGGATGACATGGACGACATTTGGTTTCAACAGGACGGTGCAACTTGTCACACTGCCAAAGTTACACTCGAACTTTTGGCTGCCGTTTTTGAATTCCGATATCAATTGGCCGCCTCGGAGTCGTCATTTAAGCCCGTTGGACTATTTTCTGTGGGGAGTCGTTAAGGACAAATGCTATGCGAACCATCCAGAGACGATTGGTGCTTTACAACACGAAATCGAAGTTGCCATTCATGAAACTGGAGCCCAAACAATCGAAAATGTGCTTAAAAATTGGGTTAATCGAATGACCTACTGTAAAGCCAGTCGTGGCAGTCATTTGAACGATATTATTTTTCATTCATAAATGACAATATTCAATCTTCAGAATAAAAAATAAGTTTGAAAAAATATTGATTAGTTTTTTTTATAGCAGATTCCAAAAGCAAATTTTACATGGCCCACCCTATATTTTTCATAGCCCATGACGATGTGATGCAGAAATGCTTTTCTTTTCTGCCGTACAAGAAGCATCTCACGCGTCACCAAACGTCTCTCGATATCCTTCTCCTTCAATTGAGGTGGCATCCAGTTACCTACTTTCTGGTTTCTGGACCATTCCCATCGCGTGCAAACGTTTACCGACGGTTCATCTGTCAACATCCAACTCTTTAGACATATCATCAAGGGTTCGACATGCGTATTCATCCAATAATGTTGTAGTTTGAGTATCTTCGAAGTTTTGATGCCCCTTCGCGATCTTTATCACTAACGTCGGAATTGCCACTTTGGAAGCGTCGAAACTACTCTGTAAAAGTTGTATTTGATGGCGCGTGACTACCGTAAATACTGATCAATATACGACACATTTCAGCTGCACTTTTCTTTAAAAGGTAACCACTTCCCGCAAATGCTGTTCTTTCGGGACGAACGTAGATATTTGTGACGTCAGATAAAAAATGATCTTTACGCTTCAAACGAATGTCAACTACCACAATTGAAACCTCACATAATCACCTTCGAATCACCAGTATATTACTAGAACGAACACAAAAATAGTATCAGCAGCGACACCTCTTTTACGAGAGCGGAAACTTAATCCCATACCCAATATAAAAAATAGACAAAATTGCGTTGTTGTGAGAAACTTGTCGATTCCTGAAGTATTTGTTATTAATGGAGGTCAGAATCATAAAACCACGTGATCTAAAAGTAAATTCCGGTTTCATAGGTATACACCTGGTGCTTCATGCACTTCACTAAATCGTATGTGGTTTATATGTAATTCAATTTTTCTATTTTTTTCATCTAAATAATTCCACAAAATCAATTTTTCTTTGACACAAACCTCCCACTCATTCACGTATCAGCCAGAACTTTGTGCCCTCATCGCAAACCCATGTCACATTAATAAGTAATTGCCCGCCTTTATGCTGCCGTTAGCGTATTTCATTATTCTACTTATTTTACATTGGTTTCACTTGTATTGTAAATTCATCACTTCCATAAAAATAACCAAAAGCGGAAACGAAATAACAGTCAGGCAAAATCATTGCCAACCCACGCACACCAACTTTATGGGGCGATCCCAATTTCTCCTCTTTACATGCGTGATTTCCACATTTTTTTTCTACTTAATATCTATTTTTATGTTTGACGTTCGATTTTTTGCGCATTGCTACATTGTTTGGATGCCGGCAAGGTTGCCATTACACAAGGAATAGAGCGGCGATAAACCAGCAAGCAGCCACACAAATCCACAAACACTCACACTTGCACACATACACATTTTTCTGCATACATACATAAGTATTTATAAATCAACTTCTTTTGAACTAAAATTTCATTAAATATTTCGCTTTTGGCAAAGAAATTTTCGCTCACCCACTAAATTATATCACTTACACATACCTATACATACATACTTACAACGGCTCTTGCATGTGCTTACAGTTGCGTGTGGCTGCTGCAAACATACTTATCTACATCCTCTTACACATACATCAATGCTTACTTTCATTTCGCTGGGTTGCCTCTCATATAAATATCCCACATTTTCTTATAATTTTGCTGGTTCCTAACAACTGTTGCATGTTTGCTTGCCACGCGCGCTATTTTCCCATGCATATGTATGAGGCTGTACATCGATACAAAAATGTGTACGTCTGTTGTTAGTCGATGTGCACTAATTATTCATGTTGTCGCTTGTTTGTGTATGCATGTGTGTATGTGTAAATATTGTTTGTATTTGGTGCGACACCTCGTGGCGTCAATAGTTTTTTGCCCGTATTAAATTGCCATTTTTTTCGATGAGTATTTATTTGTTTAGTTATTCTGAAATCAATAAACAATTTTTCTTACTGGCTACTTATTACAAAAGTATATTATATTTCAGAAAAGAGAAAAAATAAGTTAAATTACAATTATCATTACTCACTACATTTTACAAAAATATCGTTATCGAAAACGGTAAATTACAATAAGCGGTTTAACTCAGCAAAAAAGCATAGCTTAGATAAAGTAAAATGAAATTCAATAGTATTTGAAAACTCAAAAGGAGCATTAGAAGCATAATTTGTTCTGCACCTTTTCAAATGGAATGGATATTTAATTCGTAAAGGCCTGGTAGGGACCGAAAAATTAATAATTTCGAGATGAGAGGAACAGTCAATTTCCTCTCTGACAACGTTAAATAGAAACGACAGCGACAAAATCGATGTTCTGCTTTCTAGCTGTTTCAACAAACTTAAGAAAAACTTTTTGAACTCGTGCAATGCTGTCGATAGAGAATTGGTGGTAAGGCCTCCAAATGAACACGGCATATTCTAATGTACCTGTATTGTAAGGTGGTTAAATTTTAAGGGCCGGTACTGATTTAAAATAAAATACAATTTTTTTAGGAAATTACAGGGTGAACGATATGAAGTGTTACCAACTTCACACTGCTTGTATCTGTAAAACAGCTCATGACATCAACGTCAAAATTGTTCTAATGACAGTTCAATATATTGTTTAAAAGCCATCAAAAGGATTTGCGTCTCAGTTTTGTTGAATTTTTTTTTCTGTGATGGAATTCAAACGTAATAGTGTGATTGCGTTATATTTGGCTGGAAATCACAACCAGCCATTGTTCGTGAGCTCAGTCACCTCAAAGTGAATAAAATCTTTGTGTATCGCACTATAAACCGTTACAATGATACTAGTAGCATGGCAAAACGCTATGGAGGTGGACCAAAAAAAACCGCAACAACGCCAGAAATTGTTCGGAAAGTGAAAGCTCGACTTGAACGAAATCCACGTCGAAGTGGAAGAAAACTGGCCAAAGAACTGAAAATATCGCAAGACAGCATTCGACGCATATTGAAAAATGAGCTCAAGGTCAAGGCTTACAAGTTCCAAAAAGCACACGTTCTTTCACCCCAGCCAAAAAAGTTCGGTGCGAAAGAGCAAAGGAATTGTATATCAATAAACGGTCCGCGGATGACATATGGCAAAAATAATTTTTTTATTTTTTGGTAGGACTGTTATAAGCTTACATGGCAAATTTCAGCGTGATATGTCACATAGTTTGTTTTCTGTGCTACTGTAAACAAGTCAAGCTCGAGTGTGTTCTTCGAACTCTCTTTTATGACTTCAATTGTCTCAAAATGTTTTCCACGGAGCGGCAACTTGAGCTTGGAAAACAGGAAAAAGTCACATGGAGCCATATCAGGCGAATACGGTGCTTGCGGAACGATATTAACATTATTTTTGTTCAAATAATCGCGAACAAGACGTGATGTATGAGCTGGTGTATTATCGTGATGCAAGAACCATGACTTGTTGTCCCACAATTCCTTCCTTTTAAGACGAATTTTATCGCGCAAACGCCTTAAAACGTCTAAATAATATTTAGCGTTAACCGATTTTGCGATTTGTGCGATTTTCAAGCACAATTTCCTTTACTTTTCCGATGTTTTCGTCGTTTACTGATGTTGCTGTACGACGTTCATGAGGCAAGTTTTCAACCGATGTACGGCCCTCTTTGAACGATTTGTACCACTGGAAAACACGTGCAGGCGATAGAGCAGAGTCCCCATAGGTTGTCTGCAACATTTTTAAGGCGTCTGAAGCCGAAATTTTGTTGGAATAACAAAATTTCAAACAAATTCTTTGTTCAACTTGAATTTCCATCGTTAAATTCGAAGAACACACTCGAGCTTGACTTGTTTACAATAGCACAGAAAACAAACTATGTGACATATCACGCTGAAATTTGCCATGTAAGCTTATAACAGTTCTACCAAAAAACAAAAAATTTATTTTTGCCATATATCATCCGCGGACCGTTTTATTGATACCGTCTCGTTCATATTTGAGCAGAAGTTAATATGATGAAAACTAATTTCACACAAAAAAGTTATGGTGTTTTGAATAGGTAACACTTCATATCGTTCACCCTGTATTATCGTTTCTCTTTACTATGATAATATTGGTATGGCTCAATTACGTAGGAAATAAAATATTGGCCCAATGGCTGCCGCGGCCTCGGCGGCACACCTCCATCCGATGGTCCAATTTTTTGATGACGCTGAGGCATATTTGAGGTTCTATGCCGTGAATGTGCCGAATTATCTCATTCTTTAGCTCTTGAATTGTTGTTGGCTTATCGACGTACACCTTTTTTTTCAAATAACCCCAAAGAAAGAAGTCCAACGGTGTCAAATCACATGAACTTGGCGGCCACTTAACATCACCGCTACGTGAGATTATTCGGCCATCAAATTTATCGCGCCAAAGAGCCATTGTTTCGTTTGCCATGTGACAAGTGGCACCGTTCTGTTGAAACCTCATATCGACCACATCCATATCTTCCAATTCGGGCCATAAAAAGTTCATTATCATCTCACGGTAGCGAACACTATTCACAGTAACCGCCTGACCGGCCTCATTTTGGAAAAAATACGGTCCAATGATGCCGCCGACCCATAAACCGCACCAAAGAGTCACTCTTTGTGAGTGCATTGGTTTTTCGGCAGATGTAATATTATATCCAAAGCCATGGATGGCGTAGTTTTCATGACACCACATACATTTTTTACTAAAAATACATTTTTCTCCTAAAAACTTTTTTTTTTAATTTTTGTCCAAAAACTTTTTTTAATTATATTGTTTCAAAAAAGTTCCAATCAGTCTTTCGTCTTTCCTGTTAAAAACCTTTGAAAGACTTTTTGATATATATCTCAGAAGCTCTTTGGCCTAGTATATCAACTGCACAACACGCGTACCTTAAAGGCAAATCGACGGATACAGCGCTTCACGAGGTAATCCGAACAATAGAGGGCTCTTTAGAGAAGAAACATTATACCATGGCGGCATTCTTGGATATAGAAGACGCCTTTAACAATGTTAGTACAGATGCCATCCAACGGGCGTTGACAGACTTAGGGGTGGACAATTGCATCAGTAATTGGGTAATTTCTATGCTAGAAAAGAGGATCACCAAAGCTAATATGCGTAATATCAGCATAACCAAGAGGGTCCACAGGGGGGAGTATTGTCTCCACTTCTCTGGTTGTGCGTGCAAAGTCTTAACAAAACTTAATAGAGGTGGGTTAAAAGCAGTGGTGTACGCCGATGATGTGGTGCTAATGGCATCAGGGCTGTGTCCTAATACGATCAGTGGGATCATCCAAAAAGGGCGTTAGGTGAGCTTAACACTTGGGCCACAGGCTCTGGCCTAGGTTTAAACCCGCGTAAAACAGAACTTATGCTTTTCACCACCAGATATAAGGAACCAACTTTTAACTTACCAAATACATATTAACGGACAAAATCTCTCACTATCACCCAGCGCAAAGTACTTAGGGGTAATTCTGGACTCCAAACTAAGCTGCAAATTAAATGTTGAAGAACGGGTAAGGAAGGCAGAAATTGCTTTATATGCCTGTAAACGTATACTTGGAAGAAGATGGGGTATTCAACCCAAGCATACATTATGATTGTACGAGGGGTGCCTTGTATATGTCGAGATTTGGCAACCCTGGTGTTGCAATCTGGCAACTGACAGCTGACATTTTTTGGCTTTTACGTACTCAGAACGTTTTGAAATACCAGCGCTATTTGTGTTGTTTACAGTAACTTAAAAGATTCATCTCGGTCCAAAAATAGAATTAAATCGTGAACGTTTTCGTGCAATTATTTTTTACAACTTTCGACGTGGATTAACTCAGCAACATTGCATGGATGAACTTAATTCATTTTTTGGCGATGAAGCTCCATCAAGGACCAGTGTTTATCGATGGTATGGTGATTTCAATCGTGGTCGTAGTTCACTCCAAGACGATTTCGTGAAGGTCGTCCAAAATCAGTTGTTGTTCCGAAAACCATTGATGCTGTGCGCGAACTGAGATTGCAAGATCGTCATGTGACCTATCGTGAGATTGAGACAATCTTAGGCATTAGTGGGACCAGCATACATTCAATATTGCATAAACATTTGACTGTCAAAAAAATTTGTTCGCGTTGGATCCCACACAATTTGTCAATCGCTCAAAAAAAGGCTCGTGTCGATTGGTCGAAGGAAATGCTCAAAAAATACGATCGCGGGGCTTCGAAACACGTCTATGACATCGTGACAGGTGAAGAATCATGGATGTATGCGTATGAGCCCGAAAGTAAACAGCAGTCGACTGTATGGGTGTTTCAAGATGAGCCAAATTCAACAAAAGTTGTTCGCGCACGAAGCACTTCCAAGCAAATGGTCGCCTGTTTTTTCGAAAAAACTGGACATGTCACAACCGTACCACTGGAACAACGCATAACAGTAAATTCTGAGTGGTACACAACCTTTTGTTTGCCAGTTGTCTCCCAAGAAATTAGGAAAACCAATCGCCAAAGACGGATCCCTCTTCACCAGGACAATGCGAGTTCTCACATATCGGCTCAAACAACTGCATTTTTGAGCACCCAAAACATCGAATTAATGGGTCCGCCGTATAGTCCTGACTTGGCACCGAATTTTTTTTTTTTTGTGTAAATATTTTATTTGCAATCTATCTTAATATAATGATATTCAGCAAATTAGGTCTTATAATCTAATAGCAGCGGTAGTATTTGCACAAATGCAAAACTACATATACAATTACGATATTTGTTCTAAGATTTGATCTTAAATGTATTAAATTTCATTTGTACTAATGAGTTGCTTATCTTCATATAGGAACTTATGTATTTTGTTTTTTATTTAGTGTTGAATAAATAATTTAATTCAGCAAAATTAGAGAAATGGCAAGTCTAAGATATGATTACGCTTCAGTCGTATTGTTTCATTACTTGAGTCTAATAAGCATATAGCATTCGTACTTACATGGTTTGACAGCCGTGTAAGATATCTGTTAGAAAAGTTTGGAATTTCACTCTTTACAAATGGGATATCTAAGTCCTTGTGTATTGCTTCATTTGTGACAAACCAAGGGGCGTTAACAAGGGCACGCAAAGTTTTTGATTGGTAGCGTTGCAGGATTTCTATATTCGATTTGCTAGCAGTTCCCCAAAGCTGTATACCGTAGGTCCATATAGGCTTCAAAATAGCTTTATATAGTCTTATTTTGTTTTCAAAACTAAGCTGAGATTTGCGACCAAGCAGCCAGTGTATTCGCTTGGTTTCATTTTTAAGCTGCTCTTGTTTGGCCTTAATATGGGATAAAAGGCACCCCTCGTATAAGACGGTTATTCGACCTATTTTATCGTATGGGTCGGTAGTTTGGTGGGAAGCTCTAGGGAGAGAGTACAATACCAAATTACTCGGCAGAATACAAAGATCAGCCTGTGCAATAAGGGTCGGTGCAATCAATTGTTTTTTTTGTTAAAAAACGTAATTTTTTTATTAAAAATTTTGAAAAATAACGAAAAATCATGTTACCAAGAATTTTTGCCGAGAAATATATTATATTTTCTTCCAAAAACAATTTTTTTTAAATTTTTTTTTCAAAAGCATTTTTTTTTTTTAATTTTTTCCCAAAAACATTTTTTTTCGTATTTGATTTGAAAACCTAAAAACAAAATTTGAAAAGTGCGGATGATATTTCACTTTAAAATATCTCTAACAGAATTTTCAAAAGAAATCTTGAAAGTATCAAACTTATTTTCAAAATTTTTCAGTTTATTTTCGAATATTTTTTTATTTTTTCATATTTTATGATTTTAGCATAAAATATACTTAAAATAAATGTTTTTGGAAGAAAAGGTTAAAATGAAATGTTTTTGGAAAAAAATGTATTTTTTATTAAAAATTCTTGGTAAAATGTTGTTTTATTATTTGTGGAAATAGATAGAATATAATAGATTCTTAAATATAATATTATTAGCTTTCATAAGCAGTAAGATTCTACAAGAAATATACTCTTTATAAACTTTCTTTCATAGTGCGGCAATATGAGAATGGCTGCCATTCCAAGGTCGTTCAAGTTGGACCCCAACTTTAAGGTCTCTTTCGTCATGAAAGTAACCACAGAATGTAACGGCGATCTGCTTGGAATCCGATGACGGGATTGGAATGATTTTTACCCTGTGAATATTTTATAACCAACTTTTGCTGATATTCGCCTACTCTAAAAACATAAAAAATTGCAAGCAGTTTTGCATGAAATCTAAAGATAAGATTGAGATTGAGGCGTGGTATCCCAGAAAGTATTTGGTGTCGTTCCAAAAAAACGTGCGACATGGCACTCAATGTGTTAAAGAGTGCTGCTTGAAATCTTCGAAAGTTGATGGAGCACAAAAATAAATTTAAATTCTGCCCGTCCCGAGTAATATTTATTCAACATTTTTTCTGACTACATTAAACAAAAAGTAAAATTAGATGTGTGCACTTGAATATCACATCCAGTGTTATCCTTTTTTATCTTTTCTTATCCTTCACTGAGTGCTACAGATATCATCCTAAGCTACGCATTACCCATTGTCGACGCTATTTTCCTTTTAACATTTTCCTACCATTTGCGTCAAAATATTTTCGTTGTACAAAAGGTCATACAACAATAAAAACAAGCACATAAAAATATACAGCAAATGGCAATGACAGCTAGTCGGAAAACGACAGCAACAAAACTGACGTCAAGAAAAAACATTTATTTGCATTTTTATGACGATTGGACTGAAATTGAGATTTTCTCGTTCAAAAATGCAGCTGTCCACCACATACACACACACTCACACTTGCATACAATTTTTGTAGTATTAAACCAAACTTATGTTTTCCTTTTGTCTTACAGCAACAGCTCAAAATGCGTGTTGAACTCCTTCAAGGAATAATGAAGCAACAATTTTTCCTTAATTTGTCTGCGCTGCGGTTACTAAGCCATCTAAATTGCAAATTATGCCTCACAAGAAGTTAAATCTTTCTTATGAAGTTTGCTTTAGTCTACCGGAGTTTTGACACAATTTTGTTATTATTACAGTTTTTACGTAATTTGTTGAACCGTGAGATTAATTCCGATATCAAACTGCTACTAGGCGCGTTTTCCCCTAAACAGTATTTTGTATTAACTAAAAGCAGAAAATACGAGTATGCGTAGACCTGGCGCAAATGCCTACGGCAGCGATGGAAAATTTGCGCTTCTTTCCCTGGGCTTGTGGGCGGCGTTGTTCGTGATTCGCCTTTGATGTTTGCTAGCGTCATTTTTTAGATGTTCAGGTTTCATCCATTAATTAAAGGACCTTCTAAGAAGTACCTTTTCACATAATTAAATAAATTTTTAATGAGTATTTAAATTCACAGGGAGGGCGGCTTTATTTGAGAATTTTTGCATACAATTTTTTACTTACGAACTTTAGGCTTGAATTCAGTTGTTTTCCCTTTCATGCAAATTAGTACAGAAATATTTCTTACTCCAGTATATTTATGTAAATAAGAACTGTAGTTTGTACTGCTCGTTGTTAGCGAATATTCAGATGGGCCATTGAGGTTATTGCATCAACGACATATCACTTATCACTTTTTTCGAAGAGTAAAATTTATAAGCGTTGTACTATATTGCAAATTATCAAAAATAATTACAAACTTATTGAAAAAAAAATGCTTAGCAAGCATTTTGGATAAGTTAATTTAATAAGTATTGTGCCGGCAATTTATTTGGCTTTGCAAATAGAGACATTTTGCAGTGCGTAACTAAAATGGTTAGCATTTTTCAATGGTAAGCCAAGGCCAATGCATTTCATTTTTTGCTCTTTTGTTATCATATTGTGCAAGAAGAGCAAAAAAATTAGTTGCGCTAAAAATTGTTAAAGAAAAAAAGTAAGCCAATCTTCACGACTGAATCGGAAGCGCTCGGGGGGGTCTCCTGCAGCAAAAAAATCTCAGCTCTCGAATTTCGTGGGTGCCCTTACAAGCGTGGTATACATGCTGTGGGACTCGGCATTACTTCGATTACTTTTTGGGTCAGTTACATGGATGACGTGGAATCATCTCAGCACTTTCTTCTTAACTGACCTGCTTTCGCTGGGCTAAGATTTAAGCATCTTGGCTCTCATCTCTTTGCCACGCCTGCTGATATAACAGGTATTGAAATTAAAAACCCGATGAGTCTCTTTAGTAGTAGGAGGCGGCTAACACCACCGTAAATCAGTCATCGTTCGGTTGTCTTCAACAAATACAAATCCCCTCCTTCTCCTCCGTCCTTACTTCACAGCCTTCTTATCTCCTTTACAATTGTATCAGAAAGAACGAATTTTTGATTATCGTCGAATGAGCCCTCTCTATGGGCAACCATTTCAACATAACCTAACCTATGCTATTCTTCATTATCATAAGCATTAATACACAGTGGCGAGCAGAGCAGAGCAGAGTAAATGATGATATTTTTTTAAAGTTAACGATGTTTTTCGATTTACAAATTTAATGTTAGTCATCCTTCAATTATAATCATATGAAACAAACTTTAAAATCTTATTCAAAATTTAGAAGAACTCAGCAAATTTGTATCTAAATTATAAATTTTAATCTGAATTCTTAAAAAAATTGCGGGTACGCAGTGAAATGTCTCATGCCATGCCGCTCGAATTTGTACTACTTTTTTTATGATGGCTTCTTTCACTTCATTCCATTTAAAAATTTGCATACAAAATCGGAGAGACCTTAATCAAAGCTTGTTTTCGTGATATTGATTTTTTTATACAATTTTCTTTTTTCTGTTTGTTTTTAATAAAAACATACCGAAAATTAAAAATTTTCCAACTTCAAATAGTGAATTTACAGTGAAGGCATGAAAGTTATCAGCAAAAAACATGTTTGAAATTAGCGTCCTGAAATTCACTGAAGACGAGTTTTCATTGAAGGCCGCCTCTAGTTACAGCGTCCGGCACTCAAAGTGTAACCGATAAAAAAAGCCACCAATTTAGTTTGGAAAATTACTTTTGCTCGATATGACAACCTTTGCCTTGACTATGGCTTTGAGACGGTTCTGACACGAATCGCAAGCTGTCCGAATGTGACTTGCTGGTATGTTGGCCCACTCGCTGACAATGGCTCTTTTCAACGCCTCGAGACTACTGAATCTTTTGTTTCGGATGTTGCTCTCGAAAATGGCCCAAAGAGAAAAATCAATCGTGTTCGCGTCTGGTGAATTTGGGAGCCGAGTCCTGTTGAAACGTCCATGGTCTGCCACCGAAATGTTTGCCCACCCACGGCTTCAAAGCAACCTCCAGAAAACTTTCTTGATAATATTTCGCATTTACTTTGACGCCAGGCTCGATGAAAACGATTGGAGAGCGCCCATCTGCGGTTACAGGGGCCCAAATCATTACGTGTGGCGCGTGCTGCCTCCTGGTGGCCAATCGATGGCTCAAATTCTCGTATGAACGGTCGATCAAATAAATCCTATCCTTTTTGAGAGCTTACGAAATGCTCAATTTGAAAAATTTTGAAAACAAATATTTCCGAACAGGAAATTGACCCCTTTTGGGCAAGCGAAGCAACTCCTTCGCTCTGTCAAGTCTGACTGTTGCTGCTTTGGTGTGAGATTATGCGCCTTTTCGATCTGAGATCACTTTTCAGTATACGGCGGATGCTACGGTGAGATATTTTCAGTTCTTTCGATGCCCAATCAAATGACATTCGGGCATCGGGGAATTCGCTCAAGTCGCTTCTTCACTTTTTAAATCATTTCACGGAACGTTGCAGTCTTTTGATGCCCGTGCATCAAGTGCGCGGACGGTCTGAAGTTGGTTACACTTCAAGTGCTGGATCCTGTATATTTTTGCCCATATTTTATATGGAAATGAAGCATTGAGCATCGGCAGAGCTCAGTTATTTTGAAAATAGTTAAATTTTGTTACATAGTGTAAAACTTAGAAGTTGAAATTGGCAGGCTTAAATCAATAGAATAGTATTTATCATGAATGTTTTTAGCAGTAGTCCAATGAAAATCTTCAAGAAAATCCCTAGGGATGGCTAATGTTTCTGAAGTACCCATTTCACATGTTCCAGAGAAAGATAAATTTCCTTCATCCTGTAGTCAACATTTTTCCAAATGTACCAATCTAAATATTCTAATCACCCCAAAACTTACAAAAACACAGACAACCTCAAGAATCTACATAAGATTCACTGCTTAACTCTCAGGAAGGATCAACACCAATTGAACGATATTTATTATATTGTACAAATAAATTAAAAATTAATAAAATAAAAATTTCCTTCATATTATTTTTACAATTGATGCCTAAATATACATTTCATATACCCGTAAAGATTTATGATAGTTTTTCGAATTCCGCATCAGAACAGAAACGTTTGAGTCCTTTCAAAAAAAAGTTCCCCTGGTTCAATATAAAACTGCAAATAAAAGAAAGACGGATTTTTCTAGTAGCGCTCGCCTCTCGACATGTGATGGCAAATGCATTTCTGCGATGAAAAAGCTTCTCACAAAAACAACAAAACACTGCCTCTCAATAGCATAAATGTAAACGACTATATATCGTTTCAATTTAACTATCTGAAAAATATCAAAGAAATATTGAATTCGAATGAACTTGATGTATGTAAAATAAATGTGAAATATATTCAGAGAAATGCATTTAAGCAAACATTGCGCATGAACTTCTATACACAGAAATGCACTCGATTGAGTGAAAGAGTTCTGAATAAACATATTTTTAGGTGCATAAATACTATGCACTTGGCTTTCTGTTTCAATGTAATGCAAAATTTCGTATAGCGGGTGTATTTTTAGCTACATGTGAACTATCGACATGGATTGCTATGGTTTGACTGCTGAGAGTGGCAAACTGTGTTGATATTTTTGTTCAGTAAGGTTTCGCAAGTCATCATGAAGCGCTTAATGCCAGAAGAACGCTTTCGAATTGTGAAAGTTTGCTTTGAAATAGTAAAATAAACCTATTCGCGAAGTTCATTCGAGTTTGCAGTTTGGGCAGCATAATCGGTGCTTATTTCTTTCGAAACGAGGAAGGAGCTGCCGCTTAGGTAAATGGCGAGCGCTCTCGAGCTATGCTGACTGAAATTTTGTTTCCAAAAGAAGCCCCGATCGCATCATACAGCGCGCTTAGCAATTGATTTATTGCCAGTATTCAAGCCAGTATTGACGCTAAACGGCCAGGTTTGCTGAAAAAAGTAGTCAAAAATTGACCTGACCGAATGGACCACGTAACTTGTAGCTGCGGCGGGCATATGCCAAATATTTTATTAAAACATATGCCGGATTTCATATTCAAAAACGAAATGCTATGAAATTGTCTACCAGTTGAAATGAAAAAATTTAAAAAAAAGTGCATGTAGCGTAGTACACATAACAGAAGTGAAACTTTCAAGGCAGACAAAGAAGGAGGGAGAGACCCGAGAGAAAATGAGAAAGAAAGAGAGTGAGAGAGAGAAAGAATATATTTCTAAATAAATTTACAACATTTGCAGAGAATACAAAGAGACAAAATTTACAAAAAATGGGGAAGGGTCGACCGGTGTAGGTAAACGCCAGACACAAACCGTGGCAACAACGCGCACTACTCCGAGCGTTTATCACCCGCACAAGCGCAGCGATGCCAGGACCGCAGCAATGGCACAAATTACCGCAAGGCAAAACCAATAAATCTGACGGCGGAATGGATAGCACTTTATAGTACGCACAAGCACTAGCCAGGAAACGGAGATAGCGCCAAAAAGTAGGCACCAAAAAAAACGCCAAAAAATTGGGACCAAAAAACGCCCCTAGCAGTAGACACCTAGGAAATATAACGCCAAAAAGTTGACACCAAAAATATATTTCCTACCAGTTTACACCAACAAACAAACGCCAAAAAGTAGGCAGTGTTATTTCTCACTAGAAATTAGCAACAACAAGGAAAAACTCAGAAAAAATAGTCTAAAGTGTATCTGAGATATATATAAGGTATAGCTCTATCTCTCCTTTTCCTCTACGTTATATCTTTTTTCTCTCTCGCGGAACGAAAATACCCAAAACGTTGCGTAGCCTTGAAATTTTACCCTCCATTCTCGCTCGTCCATCGACGCCTAAGAAGTTTCACTTCAAAAATACATTCCAACAATTTTTTTTGTTTTTATTATCATTTTACGTTTTTCAGCCTTTAAAAAAAACACCCGTTATATGTTAACAAAAACTATTTGGTGGATTACTATTCAGTGTAAAAATTTGAGTGCACTCAATTGCCAACATAGTTTGTAGGTACATTGTAGGTACATTAGGGTGGCTCACCAAAAAAAATTGCGGGTTTTCACCGAAATTACAAAACTCATAAACTAATTTAAGTGTAAAATCTCTCAGAAAAATATAATAATCGAGTTTTTTATGAATAAAATTAATTTTCAAAAATATTTTTCCCAGAACAACAAGGCAGATGATAGAATAGTTTCGTTGCCCCGACAGTCTCTTCTCCGTTGCCGGAACGATCCTGATTTAAATATGATATAAATATGATATATCCGGCCAAGAGCTGTCACTCCAGCAGCACCCCCCGTACATGTATGGGAAATTTTCTGCTACTACAGCCACAACAACATAGAAGAGTTTAAGTTTATAAGGACTGCTTAAAAATCTCGAATGATGAGTTGAAAAAAAGCAAGGTTGAGAAAATACCTTGGAAGGCTACCCTGGAAGTCTAAATCTGTCAAGATTTGGCTGAGTTATTCAAATTTTCCTTAAACCTGTCTTTCAAAAACAAGCCACAAATGCCACCAAAATTTTCATTATTTCGATTCCGTTGATAAAAAAGTTCAAGATTTTTATGCAGTGCCTTTTTTTGGAAAAAAATATATTTATGAAATATTTATTTATACACAAAAATTCGATTTCTTTAAGTGCGCTCAAATTAGTCCAACTCACGGAAATCTGTCTTTGCTTCTTTTTGATTGGCGCGTTAATAAATCTTAGCCCTTTCCCAAAATATTTGTCTTAAAAAATAATAAAAGTAATTATTGCGATGGAATAAATGTAAAGTTTAAATGTAAAGTAAAGTATTGCATATCGCAATGCTCTCAGATCCGATCCGAATACAGTTGCGGGTGTCAGGCAATGATGCATCCTTTCCCTTACACAACGAAATTTACAAAAATCCCAGAAAATGGGATCATCCTTACCGTAGAGTATTTAAAATATACGGAATAGGCTGACGAGTGCGTACTTTTCTTAAGTCATCATCATCATTTGGCCCTACAGCTCTGTATGCGCTTTGGCCTGCTGCACAAAATATCTTTATTTGCCCCGATCTTTGGTTGATTCCTTCCAGTTGTTGACCTTGAATTTCCCCATCTCGTCTTCCAGTTCGTCAATCCATCTTGATTTTGGTCTGCCACTTGCTCTCGTTGCAAATTATTTTTCATTAAGCTATCGTGGGGTCCATTCTCATGGTATGGCCTAGCCAACTTAGTCTTTGACCTTTGATGAACCGCACAACAATTTCCACTTTTATAAGTTGGTCCAGTTCATGGCTCCATCTTATGCGCCACTCGCCGTAGTCTTTGACTGCATCGAACATAAGCCTAAAAATTTTTCTGTTTTTGTCCTTTTGACTTATAGTCCAAGACTCTTATTGTTCAATTTTCTCATGTAAACAATCCCAACTTCGTCCCCATATGATTGTGCATAGACTTCAGCATCATTTAAGGTGGTAAGTAGAGGATCGACCACCATGCACCAGAGCAATGGAGACAGCACAGCTCTTTGGGGGCAAACCCTATTAACCCCGGATGATACCAACAGATCTTCCTCTACTCACACCATGACGATCATTCGGCCTAGCAGCAAACGAATCCAATTCACTATCACCCGGTCTACGCCATGCCTAGTAGCAGAGCTTCACATACTGTCAGAAGTAGCATCATCAAAGGTCCTCTCTGTATCCAAAAAATGCCCACAGCGTAGTCTCTCCTGTCGACGACTAGCTCTACCTTAGCAACAAGGTTTCGTAATGCCGACTCGCAGGATTTTCCACTTTGATAGACATGCTGAAATTAATAAAGGGGGTGAACTTTCAACGAATTCTGACGTAAAAGCAATTCCACCAGTTGTTCGAGACCTTTCATCATAGATGAAGTCATACTGATGGGTCTAAAGCTTTTAGGGCTGGTGTGACTACTAACCTTAGGGATAAGGACGACCTTCACCATCCTCCAAGAGCGTGGTATGAATATAGGCCAGTGCCAGGCATGTAGTGAAAATTGCCTTCAAGGCTGCAGGCATAGAATCCAGCCTTCCTTCAGCATGACAGCATATATGTCATCTGGTTCGAGCGACTTGTAACCGCCAAAAGATTGGATAGCAAATAGAATGACGGCCTCATTCACCAGAGATCTCGGAACGTACCAGTCATGCCGAGAATGTGTAGCAGCTCTGACAGCAGCCACTTTCAATAAGGGTTGTTGCCGGCCAACGTTTATGTGATTAACTGGAAAGTTAGCAAGCTGAGTGTCTCACTTTGCCTCTCCGTGAAGGAGTCATCAGGTTTCCTAAGTGACCCCAGCTTTCCCGTTGGGTCCCTTTTCAGGATCCTGACAAATTTCGCCTTGTCCCTCAATGATTCAATACCGCTTCAGAATTCCTTATAAGAAGCTCTTTTCGAGTCCCAAATACGCTTCTTGTAGTTCTTCTGAACATGACGGTATAGCTCCCAGTCCTCAGCAAGATTAGTCTCGAGAGACAAGTCTAGAAGTTTCCTCGACATCTGGAGCTCTCCGGCCAAAGAGAGGTCGAATTGGACAGGTTGACTCAAAACATTCAGTTGAGATTTCATTTCAGAAATTTGGCACATTTTATGACACCCCGAAAATATTTTATCTCATGTCAGAGTTAAGAGCCATGCATCAAAGTATTTAAAAGCTATGCCGATATACATATATTTGCTCAAATTATTCATAGTTTTTTAAGCAGGCTTCCATAAAATTTGAACAACTCAGCCATACCTACAACTGTTTTCTTTCACCTTTTACTTTTTCTAACTTTGATGTAGATCTCACGAGTTCACCATTTTCTATCACTTACACATCAAATTGGAAAAAAAGTTTCTTCAATATACCCCATTTCTTAATAAGAAACTAAGCTCTAGAGATATTTCATATACACTCTTGTTCAAAAATAAATCATTTTTTATAATTTTATAATAAAAATAGTAGAATTTTTTTAGTGACGCGCCCTAATGTGCCTTTATGCGGTTCTGTAAACATATATATACACACATAGATGTGTGTGTATGTGTGTGCAATACGTGTTGCTCTACTTTTTCGCGCGAATTTGAACTTTTCATCAGCATTTCCAATAAAATTGTTCTACAGCTGACGAAAAGTTTCCAAGGACAAATTTTGGATTAAAGTGTTAAACGGCACGATTGTGCATTACATACCCACGTTCTTCCCTTCCTTTTCTTTGATATTTTGTGACAAAGGTTTTATGCACAATAGAAAATGAAGCATACGTTTTTTTTTTCAACTGTATCACGTTGCCAAAGTGAACTTTGCGAGAGAAATGCGAAGACAAATGTGCGCTGTAGCCAAGTGGTGAATTGCGCGGCTATCACTCGATTGACCCTAACCTCGGTAGAAAAAAAATATAGAAAAATACGTTTTCAAACTTTACGCAATGACCAACTTTATGAAGGATTTCCATGGAAACCCTTTGCAGACAGGGTCATGCACCAGGATGCACACCACAAATTGGTGGCGAAGCGCTACCAATCACCTAACAAAGCGTGTATGGAGTATGCTGACGGAACCTTTTGAAAAGTGATAACTTGTAAGCTAACAAATTTTAAAAATTATGCGATTCAGTCGATATTATACTAATAAAAGGTTCATTATGAGTTAGACGATCCGTACCCTCACTTCCTTCTCTACTTACAAGGCTTTAAAAAAACTATCATAGCTATCTGCTTTCTTCAGTATACATGCCTTGACCAAATTTTATCGTAATATCGTGTGTATACATACGTATTCATATACAAAATTCAAAACCATGTCGGAACATCTATAGAGCATTTACATACTGCTTTTCATTTTTTAATATGGCTTCTTTTCAAATATATGAATTTTAAAACTTCTCGGCCTAATGATTTCCCATTGCCAGTTTTGTTTGTGAACAATGACTTGAACGTGCCTTCAGATTACGTAAAGCACACATGAAATAAAATTATGTTTGGCAATTTTATTATGGTTTCCTTTGAATATGTTTGAAAGATATAGGTACAACTCACGAAAATGAAAAAAAAATTTAAATAAAAAAAAAAATACAAATGTAAAAGTAATAGTATGTAATTGACGGAAAATTATAAAAGCAGCAACTCCGCAACATTCCTGGTATGATAAATTATTGAATCGACAGTGCATGTCACTAAAATGTTAATTCATTTTTCTTGTTGGTACTCGTATTTTTAGTTCGAATTTTCTTTATAAATTCAAATTAAGCACAGATTTTTAATGGAAATTCCTTACCTGTTTATTTCCATACATAAAAATGTAGAAGGCACACAATTTATGAAAAATAGTTTTTTTCCAAATGCCTCTTCGTGTAGACTTCTCCTTCTTCTTGATTCGCGCGATAACCGCTTAAGTGATTCTGATCGAGTTTAACAAAAACACCAAGTGAAGTCAAGTCCTTCTACACCTGATCTTTCCAACGCAGAGGAGGCCTTCCTCTTCCTCTACAACCACCAGCTGGTACCGCATCGAATACTTTCAGAGCCGGAACGTTTGTATCCATTCGGACGACATGACCCAGCCACCAAAGCCGCTGGATCTTTACTCGCTACGCTATGTTTATGTCGTCGTAAAACCCATACAGCTCATCGTTTCTCGCCGTGCTACGTGTAAAAGTCCAAAAATCTTCCACATAATCTTCCTCTCAAACTTTTTAAAGGGCGCCTCATCGGATGTTGTCATCGTCCATATAATAAGACAGACATGGTGAGCGCCTTATAGAGTGTTAGTTCTGTTCGTCCAGAAAGAACTTTACTACTAAATTACGTTCTTAGACCAAAGTAGCACTTCTTCAAAACAGATTCTCCGTTGGATCCCAAAGCTGACATTATTATCGGTTCCTAAATAAACGAGGTATCTTACTTACTTACTTATCTGGCAACTACAACCGCTAGTCGGTTCAAATACCAAAATGTTGCGCCAATCGCCTCTGCATTGCGCGCGTTGACACCAGTTAGAAAAACCAAGGGCGGTCAGGTCATCGTGGACTTGGTCTTCCCACTGCATTTCGAAAAGAGTACCTTCTTTGCTGGAGCGTTTTTGTCCATTCGCTCAACGTGATCTAGCCAGCGGAGCCGCTGAATTTTAATGCGTTTCACTATGTTGATATTGGCGTACAGCTCGTGGTTCCATCTTATTCGATATGCATCATTTACACAAATCAGACCATAGAGCTTGCGAAGAATTTTTCTCTTGAAAGCTCTTAGTAACCGCCCATCGATGTTCGTTAATATCCAGGATTCAGCGCCATACAGTAAGACCGAGAGGATGAGTGATTGATAGAGCTTTTTTGTCGTGCATCGAGAGAGGGTTCTGTTATTAAATTACCTACCCAGCCCAAAGTACCACCTGTTGGCAAAAGATATTCTTCGCTGGATCGCTTGGCTGACGTTGTTGTTGATGTTAATGCTGAATCCTAAGTAGACAAAGTCCTTGACTATGCCGAACTCGTAATTGTCAATCGCAACCTGCTGTTCAATACGCGTTAACTTTTTGATTACACAGGTCAACAACGTTTTGTTCTAGGAAAGTGTAGGGTCATTTTCGAAGTAATTTTTCGATATTCCATTTTTTTCACCTCAGATTCGGATTCATCGACCAAAAATACCTATGGATATATGGGTCTAGTTGGCTATTTTTTTTGTGCGACGATATAATCGACCGTATCACGTCTCATGTTATCTCAATGGATTTTCGTTATCGGAAAATTTCGATAACGAACAATTCACAAACATGGAGACTTCAAAATGCGATATCTCAGTGAAAAATTAAGATACAGGGTGGCTGATGAATTTTGCTACATTAAGAATCTCAAATAACTTTTTTTTTAGTGTGTGGAATTCATTTATTTTTTTTTTCAAGTTGAAGGTCATTAAATTTTATTAAATGTAGCTTAACTAGTTTTAAAAATAATTGAATTTAAATGCCCCCCATGCTCGTTGACACAAGTGCGGCATCTTAGTAAAAAGTTGTTCATTGCTGCTTTGAGAGTTACGACAGGAATAGCCGCAATTGTTGCCCGAATGGATTGTTTTAGTTCATCCAAATTTGTTGGCTTTGTTTTATAAACTTCTTGTTTACATAAACCCCACAAGAAAAAGTCAGGTGCAGTAAGGTCAGGCGACCTGAGGGGCCAACGAAATTCGAAGTTTCTTGAAATCAGTTTATTGGGAAATTTTCGTCGCAACTCTGTCATAACAGTCTGGGCTATGTGAGACGTTGCCCCATCTTGTTGAAACCACACAGAGTTGAAAGGAATTCTCTTTCGGCGTAGTTCTGGATAGAAAAATTCTTTCAGCATTTTCAAATAACGGTCTCCAGTAACCGTAACGGTGTGACCATTTTCTTCAAAAAAATAAGGCCCGACAATACAGCGTGAAGAAACCGCACACCACACTGTCACGCGAAGAGGATGCAATTCCGTCTCGTGGAGTATCTGTGGGTTAAAGTACTCCATATTCGACAATTTTGTTTGTTCACATTGCCGTTTAAATCGAAATGGGCCTCATCAGACATGAAAAGGCAGTTTAACATGTTTTGGTCTTCTTCCACCATTTGCAGGATCTTCTGGCAAAATTCCAAGCGAATCGGCAAGTCTGCTGCATTCAGTTTGTTAACCATTTGAATTTTGTAGGGAAATAAGTCTAAATCTTTGTGCATTATTGTTTGCAAAGACTGTCGGCTGACACCAAGTTGAGCAGATAAGCTTCTTGTTGAAACCCTTGGATTGCTTTGTATAGCTGCAGCGAACTGGTGGGTTTCGATGATAAGGCCTTCTTGCGACTGTTCCTTGCTCAGCAAAATTATTCACCAGTCTCATTATGGTCCATCTGCTTGGGAGATCGCCGCCAAACATCCGCCTGTACTCTCTCTGTACCAAAACTACGGACTCCAATGCGTGATAGCGGCGGACTATCCAAATTCTTGTTTGCGTGTCCCAGTTATCCATTTTAATAAATTCTAAAGATCAATCTGCAAATTAAAACAAAAATGGAACAGATAACTTAAAAAGAAAAAAAGTTATTCAATTTTTTTTTGGTAGCGGCTTTCATCAGCCACCCTGTATTTAAGGGGTTATATACCTTGTGGTCCGGTGAAATTAGCGAAAGTTGGGTTTTTTTTAAAGATATGTAGCAATAATTTTATTGTATAAAAGTTTTTATTATTGGATATTACAATGTTTAAAGAAAAAAAAGGCTTTGTTTGTGTAAAAATATTTAAAAATGGCGGAGTTATGGCGTTTTCCCCCAAGACCCTTTTTTTGGAAGAGGCTTGCGGTGGACGCGATTCAAGTCCACCAAGTCAACTGAAATCAAAAAATCGAAAAGATTTCATTAGTATAGGGTTATATCTTCTTAGTGAACGATCAATATATTAAATATTTTGATTTTTGTGAAAATAGGAACATGTTTTTAAAAAACTCCACTTCTACAGTCTTAAAATTGGCATTAAAAAATTCATATCTGCAAAATAAAAATTTATACATAAAAAGTTGATCGTTCACTAAGAGGCGACATCAATTACGAACAATTTAAAAAAAAATTATAAAAATCGGTTGAATACTTTTTTGCAATCGCGTCCACCGCAAAAGCATTTTTGGAAAAACACGTTTTTGAGATAATCGCGTTTAAAGTTTCAAGCGCCGCATGAGGCCGTACGCTCAGGACGTGACGACGCACAATTTAAAACGCTGTAACTTTCGATCTATTGCTCAGATCTCTATGAAATTTTTGGAAAATGTTCTCAAGGGATTGTACTTTACGATAAAGAAATAAAATTTATTTTGATTTTTTTGAAAAACACAAGGTATATAACCCCTTAAGCAAACTCAACGGCATTTAAAAGAAGAAGACCTATACTTTAAAAAAATATGTTTACTTTTTTATGAGGAGCAAAATCTGCGTAGCTACATAACCTCAAAAATGGGCAAAAACGGCGTTTTTTGCACTTTCAGGTTAGGATATCTCAAAATCCAAACGTGATAGAGCAATTTAAACCCCGGATTCGGATTCTACGCAAAAAATTACTTCGAAAATGACCCTACACTTTTATAAAATATTCCGAACCCATTTTTTTACAGACCTGTGTTATTGACACAAGGAACTTTGTCTTGAACACATTTACAGCAAGACCCACTTGACGGAATTCTTCTTCAAGAATGGAGAAAGTTGCACTGACTGACCGCTGACTAATGCCAACAATGTTGATATCATCAGTGTAAGCGAGCAGCAATACATTACGCCGTCGATGTAGGCGGCGCGAATAAATTTTTCCATCATCAAATTGAAACAGTCGCATGATAAGGATGAAAACCTTGACTGAAGTCCCGCTTCGTTTCGAATGGCTCAAAAAGATCTTGCTACGAGGTATCTTACTACTTCAAAATCATGGATGTGAACAGTGACTTGGGTGCCGATACGAGAATGTTCCGACTGTTTGTTTGATGGCAGGAGGTTCTTCGTCTTATCCTTTGAATTATTGCCATTCTTGTCAGTACCAAAAATAAGGCTGCTTTCCAATATTTGTTCGAGGAGCTTAGAATGCATATGCAGGCAAATAAATAACAATCGAAAATTTTGGTTATTGTAAACTTTATTGAATATTGGGATTTTTTTGCTTAAGGTGGATGCAAATCAGAGGAAAACTGACGGAGTTGTAGAACTACGACTGATAGAATTTAGCTAGGACAGCTTGGTACTAGTGAGGTTTATTGAAGCTTTGGACTTTTTTGCTTAAGGGGTAACACCACTGTACACGCGTAAAATAAACACGATTTTTAAAGAATTTTTTTGTATAGAAGGAAAGGGAAAACAATCACTCTGATTTGGGAAGTTATTACTTATATACTAAAATACAAAACTACAAAATTTGATCGAAAAATTTTACAAAATGGCGGCATTGGAGACATTTTTGTAATGTGGTTTCTCTTGAAGGAGCTCCGCGGCACGCAGCACAGAGGGTGCAAATTTTAATCTGGAACAAAGAAACATTTTTTTTCTTAATCTAGATAAGAATAGCTAGAGAAACACGTAGGGAATTTAAAAAATATTTATTTTTGTGGAATTAGCAAGCATTTGAAGGAAAAAACTCTATTTTGGACTAAAAAAACGGCACTTAAATAATTATAACAATCGTTTAAATTAATCTATCGAAAATCCCCTACGCTCTTCTCTTAAGAAGGTTATTATACAGACGTAGTGAAAAACCTGATTAAAAATATTTAAAATTGTTTGAGTTATGCTGCGTGCCAATTTCAGAAAACGTGTTTTGAGAAAAACGCGTTTAAAGTTTGAAAATTTGGAGAAGTCGTTAGGTAGCAGTCACTAACGCTTGGTTAAAAGCTTAAAATATTTATGAAATAAACTTCGGTAACGTATAAAACTTTTTGTTCTGTATTTTAAAAGGTTCAAAGAATTTTTTAAGCTTATAAAAAAAAATCATTTTTTTGAAATTTCTACAGTGGTGTTACCCCTTAAGATGGAAAGCACACTGGGATCGGAAAAAATGGGGACGTTTCTTTGGCTCAATCCGCTCTCAATGCAGATCAGATGGTTGAGATTTTCCAACCACTTTTTTGTCCAAAGTGCATAAAGGTATGTGAAGCAGAAGAAAATAGGAATTTGTGCTTTGTGTTATGCTTTCATTTTAAAGCATTTCCAACCCTAAGCGAAAAAGTAGTAGTAGGGTTTGTCACCCCTTTTAGCCATAGCGCAAAAGTAATTACTTTGGCCTTATCCCACAACTTAGCAGTGACTCAAAATTTAGAAAGTATCCTATTTAATCAGCTGCAAAGTGGTAATCCAATTTTCTAGAATTTCTACTAATTTAAACAAAAAAATAAAAGAAAAATTATTGAACTATTATAAAATTATTCCTTTTTATTTTTATTTAATACTAAATAATGAAATAAATAAAACCTGATTACTAAATATTATAAAATTCATATTCTTATTAATAATACAGGGTGTTTTTTTAGCTGCATGTGAACTATCGATATCGACAACTATGGTTTGATAGCTGAGAATGGCAAACTGTGTTGAGATGTCCGTTCAATAAGGCTTGACAAGCCTTCATGAAGCGCTTAAATGGTGGAAATTTACTTTACAAAAAAAATCAATTCGCAAAGTACATAGAGCGAAGTGTAAAAGAAGACGCCGTAATGTCTCAACTTATTGGCTTTTGTCCTTCGACTACGTAGAACATTTTTTGTAACCATCTTTGCTTACATGCAAGAATTGAAGCCAAATGACTAACTTTTGCTGATTAGGCTCATTTAGATTTTTTACTCAGATTTACTGGAAAAAGTAGTCAAAAAGTTGGACTGATCGATTGGTCTATGTAACTCGTAGCCGCCGGTTATCATAAAAACAAAAAATGCCATGAAATATTAAAAAAAATTCACGCCATTTAATAAAAAAATTCATTCCAACAACATTTCTGCTGTATTATCGTTTTAAGCTTTCAAGCTCTCAAAAAACCCCCCATTACTATATACAGAGATTAAGCACATTTTTGACTGCATAGTCTGCTGCTAAACTCCTCATTGCTGGCTTTATAAAATCCTCTCGGAATTCCAGGATTCCCCTGGATTATTTTTACAAATAACTCGAGTTGGCTGCTGTTGGTAGTTTTTGGCCTAAAAACAACAAATGTTCAGCATTTTATTCCATTGAAAAGTAAAATTCTTACATTTTTGTGTGCTGCTCCCCCACACTTTGCTGGCGGAAAATTCGTATGAAAATGCAATCACATTCTCCCTCCTTTTGCATTTGTGATGCTTAATATTTTCTTGTTTTTTTAAAGCTTTATTTATTTTTTACGAAATTAATTTTTGTAAGAGGAAAGGAAAAATGGAAAAAGTTTCCTAGAAATTTTTATCCATGATGGGAGGAAAGGGAATAGGGAAAAATCTCCCGGCGAGCTTTTATTCAGAATCAGGCTGGTCATAATTTTATACGCTTCGCTGAGGAATATTGAAATAAATTCTCTCGATTAACGATCTAATATTCGAAGAAGAATAGTCAAATAGTTTCATATTTGTGAGGCTCCCTATTGTTTCCCAGTACCTACAAGCAGTGATATGAATAAAGCAACTCAGCAGAGTAAAAGTTTTATTTCAGGTTCGTCACTAAAAATGTCATGCCGCGTGGGACAGAGCAGGCAATATTTTCATAACTTTTAGCAAATATCTTTGAAATCAGATTGAAGATTTTTAGAGGCAATTTTGCTCCGAGTATATCTTTAAATCATCAGCATCTTCTTACAAAAGAAGATTTGCGTTATTCAAATAACTGGAAATGTCATTAACAAAAATTATAAAAAGCAGGGGGCCCAGTATACTTCTCTGGGGGACACAAGTGGTCTCAAAGAAAGAAATGGCATAACCATTAGCAACACATTTCCGAAATAGGTAGATAGGATTTAACCTGTTTAAAGCAGTGGAGTGAACTCTTAAAGCCGTCAATTTGACAAATGTTTTTGAGAAATCTGTGCCAACTTTAACTCGATTATGAAAAGCAGATATAAAATATTCAGAAAGCACTGCGAGATTTTAAACAGTTGATCTGTGGGCGGGTTATAAAAAAATATAATAATAATAATTGCGAGTTTCCATATCAGCGAAATTTAAACATTTAACTTGGAAAATCGGCCTTCAATTTTACCAAACACACAGTGGCATGTTTTTCATATGAATTTTGCAGAAGTAATTAAATTTCTCTTAAAATCAGTTGCACTGATTTGTGTTTACTCACAACTGCCAACAGTGATTTTAGTAATTGACATGCAATACATTACGTAATTATCGTGCAATTTAATTTGATATTCGCAGAAAGCGCAAACGTTAATGCTAATAGGTCGACTTACAAGCGCATTGACCTGCAGGGAAAAATAGAAGTACGTAAAACCTTTAATCATAGCACAGCATTATTACATACATTATGTTTCGACTTGACTTAAGCAAAATTTCAAAAAAAAAAATTAATAATTGTAAAAGTTATCGCTGTTTGTGTGGAGCCCGTTTCTTCAGAAGTCCTTTGCGGTGATCATTACAGGTCCTTAAGATTCCTTTAAAATCAATCGGACAAGAGAAATTAGTTTTATTAATAAATAATCTTGTGCCTTTTCCAGATTTTCGAGAAAAAAGCCGACAATTAATTGTTAAAAAAAATCAAAATTTTTGAAAAAAAAATCCTTCGATCACGCTCGAGTGTTTTAAATTTTCCAAAAGCAGTATAAATTTTATTGCAATCTACTAAGCGGTTTTTAAATTGCAGTGATCACCAGTTCAAAAAACATAGTTTTAAGAAAAACGCATTTAAAGTTTTGCTATCTGCTCCGGAGGGCCCGAGCCCCCTTTATTAATGGTTAATAACTCGAAAAGTATTTAATGGATTCACTTCAAATTTTCAGACAAGAAGAAAATGCAGAAACAACAATCAAATTTTTTGAAAATTCTGATTACCCCTAACCCCATAAAACTGTTTTATGCTCGATCTTTAGCTCCTGGGCGAGGCTATATATACAGGGTTGTCCATATTCGACGGACCCATCTGGCAACCCTGTATCTTTTAATAAAGACGTCAGATCACTTAATGACATACCGCGTTGGAAGCGTCAGTCGAAGCAGATTTTTACCATGGAACAGTACACGCCACGCGAGCGCTCTCAAATTGTTGAAATTTACATTCAACAAAAGAAGTCAAAATAAGAAGAAGAAGAACAAAATTATCATATACGATTAGGCTAATTTCTTATTGAATGGGACGGTAAACAAGCAAAATTGCCATATACATATATGCCACTGAAAATCCTCACGAAATTCAAGAGGTACCTCTTTACGACGAAAAAGTCACTGTTTGGTGCGGCGTTAGAGCGAAAACGATTATTGGGCCGTTTTTCTTCGAAAATGAAGATGGTCAAGCTGTTACCGTCAATCAGGAGCGTTATCGCGATATGATAACCACTTTTGTGATGCCAATTATTCGTCGAAAGCGTATGAGGCAGTTCTGGTTTCAGCAAGACGGCGCCCCATCACACACAGCTGGCCCTACAACCGATTTTTTGAATAAATTGTTTCCTCGTCGTTTGAGGCGATTTTGACTACAGGCTCAAGGGGCCATTTGAGAGATTTCATATTCAAAAAGCGATGTCAACAAATCTACTTGAACCAAATAAAATGATTATTATCGTCAACATCAAAAAATTGTGTTTTTCTTTGATTTAAAAAAAAACACATGGGTCCGTCGAATATGGGCAACCCTGTATATATTTGGCGCGTACACCCTTTTTCGGTGTTTGGCCGAACTCCTCCTCCTATTTGAGGTGTACGTCTTTATGTTGTTCCACAAATGGAGGGATCTGCAGTTTGAAGCCGACTCCGAACGGCAGATATTTTTTTTTTATGAGGAGCTTTTTCATGGCAGAAATACAATCGAAGGTTTGGCATTCCTGCCGAAGGACGACCGCTATTAGAAAACACTTTTTCTTCTTTTTGGTGTTTCACCGAGATTTGAAGCTACAAATGGTAGTCACACACCAGATGAGAATGAGTGCAGGAAGCAAGAGGAAAATGTAATACGAGGGGTGCCTTTTATATGTCGGGATTAGAGAACAAACACAAATTTTAATCATCGAAAATCACTTTATTGATTTTCAAAATATTCTCCATGAAGGTCTATACACTTTTGCATGCGTTTGAATCAATTGTCGAAGCACTTTTCCCACTCTGAATGAGGTACCTCCAAAACATGCATTCTGAATGCCGCAACCGCTTCTTCAGGTGTCGAGAAACGTTGACCTCTCAGTTTGTTTTTTACGTACGGGAATAAAAAGAAGTCATTCGGTGCCAAGTCAGGACTATACGGCGGACGACCCATTAATTCGATGTTTTAGGTGCTCAAAAATGCAGTTGTTTGAGCCGATGTGTGAGAGCTCGCATTGTCCTGGTGAAGAGTGATCCGTCTTTGGCGATTGGTTTTTCGAATTTCTTAGAAGACAACTGGCAAACAAATGGTTGTGTACCACTCAGAATTTACTGTTCTGCGTTGTTCTAGTGGTACGGTTGCGACATGTCCAGTTTTTCCGAAAAAACAGGCGACCATTTGCTTGGAAGTGCTTCGTGCGCGAACCACTTTTGTTGGATTTGGCTCATCTTAAAACACCCATACAGTGGACTGCTGTTTACTTTCGGGCTCATACGCGTAAATCCATGATTCATCACCTGTCACGATGCCACAGACATGTTTCGAAGCCCCGCGATCGTATTTTTTGAGCATTTCCTTCGACCAATCGACACGAGCCTTTTTTTGAGCGATTGACAAATTGTGTGGGATCCAACGCGAACAAATTTTTTTGACAGTCAAATGTTTATGCAATATTGAATGTATGCTGGTCCCACTAATGCCTAAGATTGTCTCAATCTCACGATAGGTCACATGACGATCTTGCAATCTCAGTTCGCGCACAGCATCAATGGTTTTCGGAACAACAACTGATTTTGGACGACCTTCACGAAATCGTCTTGGAGTGAACTACGACCACGATAGAATTCACCATACCATCGATAAACACTGGTCCTTGATGGAGCTTCATCGCCAAAAAATGAATTAAGTTCATCCATGCAATGTTGCTGAGTTAATCCACATCGAAAGGTGTAAAAAATAATCGCACGAAAATGTTCACGATTTAATTCCATTTTTGGATCGAGATGAATCTTTTAAGTTACTGTAAACAACACAAAAATGGCGCTGGTATTTCAAAACGTTCTGAGTACGTAAAAGCTAAAAAATATCAAACTTTGCGATACAGCTGTCAGTTGCCAGATTGCAACACCAGGGTTTCCACATCCCGAAATATAAAAGGCACCCCTCGTAATACAGTTTTTTTTAACTTCAAATTTCGGTAGCTTTAAATTAAAAAAAGAAACAAACACGAAACTTCAAAATTTCGGTATAAAAAAGCACTACTATAATTATTTAAATATGCTTCGCATGAACAGTTTGATACTCAGTTTATGAAGGCCAGTTGAAAGTTTCTTATTACTAAGACGCTTAACATACTTTTTGCTTAGTTTGTTTTTGAGTTTTATTTTCTTCGAAAAAATTTTGAGATATCCACAACTATCGAAAATGGTATTTAGAGCAAGTGTTGCTCTTGCATTTATAAAAATATGGTTGAAATAATTCAATGATCTATATGCTACTAAAGCCCTTTTTACAACTTTAATAACACCGATACTATTTAGAATATATTCTAGCACATATGGATACTAGAAATATGGAGGTTGTTGTTGTTGTTTTCACAGTAATAGAAGCGCCGTCAGTGTAGGGTATATCACCGAACGTCTTCGTCTGACTCATCTAAAGGTAGGCCCAGGAAACATGCTGTTTCGACGGGTTGGGTCCAGAGGGAGAGTGGTGTTAGATGAGTAGGTTTTAGAGGGCATGTGAAGAGGTGGTTAGTGTCGTGCGGGGTATCTTCACATACCGGACATATGTTTGGTATGTTGGGGTCAATTCTGGATAACTAGGAGTTTAACCTGCTACAGTATCCAGAACGTAGTTGTGCCAGTGTTACGCGTGTCTCACGGGGAAGCTGGAGCTCTTCATCTGTTATAGGTGGTGGTTGCACTCCGATTACGGCATTCACAGGACGGGAGCTTAAGAAGGTGGTGACGATCTCCCGGTGAATGTCGTTTATTGACTGTCTAAACACTGTCTGGTCCAGTAGACTTCTGTCAGTTTTGTCCTAGATCTCGTCGGCATAGTTTAAAAAGTGTCTCCTGACGTGCTTAGGAGGCAGCTTTGGCTCAAGCAGGTGTCTGCAAGGGTGAAACCTACGGTAGCAACCTAGCAGGAACTGTTTGCTGAGCAGTTTATTGTGCCGCATTACAGGGCGCATTTGTGCCTCATTGTGAAGGTGTTGAATAGGGGACATCAGGAGGCAACCGGTCGCTGTCCGACTATTTGGCAGTGTTTTGGCATGTCTGTAGCTTTATCCACTGCGTGTCACTAGTTCCAGGCGACCAGACAAGCGCAGCATAGTTTAGAACCGGCCGACCAATTGCCTAAAATGTCGATAGCAACAGTTTTTTGTCTTTGGTCCAAGTGCTGCCGGCAAGCGACTTGAGGACCTTATTGCGGTTTTGGACCTTAGATGCAATTGTGATTATGTGCGCTGAAAAGGAGAGCAAATTGTCGAAGGTTACACCCAAAATTTTGGGATTGTTTACCGTCGGAATTGGTGTGTCATCGACTTTTACCCTGACGGACAGATTGACCTCCTTTGTCCAGATGGTAAAGAGCGTCGCCCTGGATTTAGCGGGGGAAAGTTGGAGATTCCTCACAGTGAAAAAGCGAGAAAGGTCGGTGAGATAGCTGTTGACTTTGGAGCACAAGTCATCGAGACCAGGGAGACTCCCTCTGGTGGTTGGGGGAGCTTCGAGATGTAGAAGTTGAACAGCAAGGGTGAAAGGACACCACGTTGCGGAACACCTTGCTTGATCTTCCTCTACCTTGATATTTAGTCTCGAAAAATCACTTACGAGTGACGACCGCTCTGGTAGTTTGCGGACTACCTCTTTAGCCCTGGCGAGAGTGTTGACTGATGAATATCATCTAGTAGCGTGGAATGGCTGACTGTATCGAAAGCCTTCTTGAGGTCCAACGCTACTAGGAAAGTCCTCTCGCAGAGGCGATTTTGGTTAAGCCCGCGGTTTATCTGGGCGTTTAAGGAGGTGAATGCAATGGTGGTGCTATGCACTCTATGCACTAGAAATATGGTCGATGGTTTGGATAGCGCATCACCAAATTTATATATATATTTCGGCTATAACCATTCAAAAACAGTTTTTACTTTTTGTCTAAGAGATGTTCTAACTATATGATAGTCTAACTTACAATAGTCCTCTAACTTTCGTCAGTATTTCCACTCTTGCTAATCTTAGAAAAATGCTAGAAATATTTATTGCTATGTAAACTACGAGCAAACTCAATTTCAAACCAAGTTTTTGCTGACAAAAATTATCCTTAATGTTGCCTCTCGTGCAACAAGGCACTGCAGGCCCCGTTTTTTGAAACCTTAATGAATCATCTCGACATTTATGCCATAATTTTAATTCTCATTCTAGCTCTTTCGATATATCGGACTCGCTTCTCACAATTAAAAAAACAATGCCATCCTCTCTCAGCCAATGATTGGCAATAAAATACCTCTCAATTTTTATTCAGCAAATAAAATTTTTATGTAATATAGCTGAATAGTTTTAGATATCAATGATTAATAAACTTCGCTCTTTTTTGGGGCAACGCCAAAACAAAAATTAGCAGTACGTCATGTAGAATGTGCCCCCCCGTGTCGGTTGAGGGGGAGGAGGTTTATTAATAAAGTAAAAAACCAATTACAAAATATATATGAATGGATGTAAATGTCTATTTGGAGATATTAACTGCGTGGATATATCACTCGCCCACAGTGCGAGTATGCATTCAAGCGCAAGTTACACATTTTATACGCCTACGATATTTAGTTAAGCTTCAGTGCTCGTATTAACCCACCGGGGCACTTTAGAGTACCATAAATGAGCATCATTGTAATCCTCCTGTGATATTTTATGATCTGTTAAGCCAAGAGAGCTCGCAGTAAAAATAAGTAATAAGTGAAACAACGCCCGCATAAGTTGTTCATTAAAGCGGTATTGTTGCGCTAAGATGCAACTCAAATAGTCTCCTTTTATGGTCAATTACATTTTTATGAAGTTAATTCAACACAACTCATTTGCTGGTATATGAAAAGTAACATACAATGAAGCCATGGGAAAATACTTAATGCACGCACACGCACTTGTATGTATTTTTATGTGTGTGTGTGTGTGTGTATGTTTAAAAACATGTATCTAAAAATACGCAGAATTTAATACAAAGCGTACTTGATTGGTAAATTTTCAAGCATTGGATTGCTCCGAGCTAAGAGTTCGATTAATAAGTGCAATCGATTTTAGTTTTAATTTTTTTATGAAATAAATTTAAATGTTAAGCTTTCAGAATGCAGCCGATTCTTCGCCTTGTAATCACCAGGTTCACATAATTTAGACATAGAGTCCAAAAATTTTTTATATACCGCTCCAGTTACTGAAATCGTAAAATTTAATTTTAGTCGTGTAGACGTCTTTTTAATGGAGTCAGAAGAACTAAGTGTCCCTCGGAATGGGAGCTGCACAGAGTAGGATTAAGAATCTACAAGTGCGAAATTAGGAAAGCGAAGCGAGGCTCATGGATTGGATCCTGCGAAAGCGTGGAAAGCTGTCATGAGTCCGCGAGAATCAGACGTATTCTCTAGAAGCATGCCGCACCCATGAGGTATCTGAGGGAGCAGCGAGGAGTCACTCTAGTTGCTTCTCGACGCCCATTTGCCGACAAATTCCGAACTCGTACAGCACCAGCTGGTATAGCATGCAAAACATTCCCCACACTGCTTGCTGAAGAAGCGCCGTCTCGCTTGGTGATTGACTCTTGCAAGCCCTTCAACTCACCTAGTCCAATGGCATCATACTTCCTCAACTGCTGAAATCTGCGGAGGTATCTTGCCGTTGGCTACTCCCTATCTACACAAGATGCAGAGATAAGAGCTACGTACCCAGATCTTGAAGAGGTGTAAGAGTTACTTTCACATGCCCAAGGCAGGTAAAATGTCACATGTATGCCCTAAGGATTTCAGGCCAATCAGTCTCTAATAGTTCTTGCTGTCAGCCGCAGCTCTCGAATTTGGTAGGTATCCTCACCGAACGCTGTCCATTAGGTGACCATGCGGTGTGACTTGGTATTGCTTAAAGTCCTTGCTGCAGAACCTGTCAGGAGAATGAGGTGGAATCCTTTCAGCTGCCCTGCTATCGTCGATTTAGACATCTGGACTCTCACTTTTTTGCTAAACCATTTGTGTAACAACATCAAGGCGCACACAACAAATAGGAGGAGGAGCTCGGCCAAACACCCAAAAAGGGTGTACGCGCCAATTATATATATATGTAATGGGTTTATATATCGCACAACTGGTGAAATTCATTAGTAGCTTAAAGCGGTTATACCAAAGCCACTTCTTCCTTTTTCTACCTGTTTGGTTCTTTGCCCGCTGTTAACCTCCTCCTTCCACTATATGTTTAAGGAGTTGAGCAATAAAAGAAATTCAAGAAAGAGTAAAGCTACCAGATCTCTAATTTACGCAGACTTTTCGAAGGATTAGGTTGTATTTTAGAGTGCCAATTTGCTGAGTAATTTGTCTTATTCAAATTTTTACTCTAACTTGCTAAGTTCGATAGAGGCGCATTTATTGGATAGAAGTTGTAGACTGGTACTCGGCAGTATGAATTCGCGCACTTTCGGTGCCACATCAGGAGTTTCTTGGGGCAGTATTCTTGTCCGCTTCTTTTGATGATTAATGATTTACGCTACTAATTTTTGCCTTCAAAATTATTTCTCAATGCCGGCCCACGGCTGTGCGTTCCACCGTATTATATGGAGCTGAGTGCTGCGCTTAAAAAGACCCACGAAAGAAAACTTCAAACAGCGGAAATTAAAATGCTGAGATGATCAACATGGGTCACAATATTGGATAAAGTACCGAACCGGCCCTACTTTGGCTAGTTGCTATTGACGAAGTTCTGGTAATGCTCAATAAGGATGGGGTTAAGGTAATAACATACGCCGATGACTTGGTCCTGATGGTATCGGGACCGTTTCCCTCAGTCATGGCTGAGATTTTGGAAAGGTGACTGGCTGTACTCAGTCGCTGGACTGCCACTTGCGGCCTCCGAGTAAACTCTGCCAAAACGGAGCTAGTGCTGTTTATCAGAAAATATAAACCTCTACCCTTTCGACTTCCCACATTAAACAACCACGTTCACCCGCGCTCATTGGAAGTTAGGTATCTTGGAGTGATACTTGACTCCAAACTCCATTGGAAACTACACATTGAAAATCGGGTAAAGGAAGCCAGTATAGCCTTCTACTCCTGCAAATCTATGTTCGGTAAAAAAATTGGGACTCAAGCCACTGCTCGTGCTGTGAATGTACAACGTAGAGGATTTGCCAATTTTAACATATGGATGCCTAGTTTGGTGGGAAGCTCTTCGGAAGAGCTATAATAACACTAAACTGGCGAGGGTACAAAGGACTGCATGCATTAGCATCACCAGAGCTGCCCTGAATGTCTTTTTGCACTTAATTCTCATCGACTTTTCCGTCATTTCCATTGCAGCTCAAAGTGCAATCGGGTTAAAGGAGATTGGCCTCTGAAGGCAATATCTCAAGGGACATGGTAGTATTTTCGGGCAGTTAACATCGTACATATTTCTCCAAACTTCGAAGAGATCTTTCCATTTGCAAACTAGATTTTGAGGGTCGTGCTAAGGCAATCTTTCCAAATTGGCAGGATTGGAACGAGGGGAAAATCAGCACCGAAGCTTGCACCTCCGTCTTCTCTGACGGTTCCAAGATGGAATCGGGAGTCAGAGCAGGGGTTTTCTCTAAATCAGCAAATTTATCTATCTCCTTTAAACTACCGAACACTGCTAGTGTTTTTCAAGCAGAACTCTTTGTGATCCTGTAGGCATTCAAAATGCTTAGGGAACGCGGGAGCAAGGGAGATATTAACATTTTCTCCGATAGTCAAGCCGCGATTAAGACTCTGACGACGCCATGCTGCAGAACGAAATAAGTAAACTCCTGTAAGGAGGAGATCAAATCTCTTGGGTGTGCAGGTAGTACTTCTCTGATCTGGGTTCCAGGACATATGAACATAGAGGGAAATGAAATTGCTGATGAGCATGCCAGAAAGGGGGCTAAATCGGCCTCAGAGACCTCCTATCCGGTCATCGACATCCCCCTGATAGTTTAACAACTGCACAAATTATTTCTCAGGAAAGCTCAGAAAAGATGGAGTTCCATTTCTGCATGTGCTACTTGAAAACCCTTTGACTCCAATACGATATACGAAGGACTCAGAAGGTCTTTTGGACTTTTCGCCATTCAATTTCCAAACTCGTGGAAAAGCTAGGGTTACCATTTAACCGCCATTGCAGAAGCTGTGGGAACCTTTCAGAGAAGGAGACTGTTGAGCATTTTCTCTGTAAATGTCCGGGCTTGGCAGCTAGACGACTAAGGTCACTGGGCGCTCCGTTCTTCGACAGTCTGGGGCAATGCGCCAACCTATGTATATCCAATCAGTCTCCTCCATTATATCAACAGCTCTTGTTGGATGTAGTTATCTGCCTGTTGCAGGTCACTACTTGAGAAGTGCCAGACCGGCACTTCAACCATTTCACCTACCTACCTACCAAACCGATACATTCGTGGAAGCCTTAAAATCACGCCGATTGAGCAAAAAATACAAGCCGTCTCCGCTGCCATGGCCATATCCAAAAGAAGCCTGAATCTGGTATAGCAAAAAAAAGTTGTAAACATCGTTATGGCGCGGAGGAAGCTAGGGTGACCCCAAAATACTTGGACGAAGCACGCGCTCAAAGAGAACTCAATGAGATCTCGAATTCTATTCCACTTGACCTTTAGGTGCCAAAGAATGAATTTTACAAATTTCTCAATTATTTTTCTTATTTATTTATTTAACTATCTGTAGTGTTTTAAGCTGGTATTAGCTCTAAGTGATCTGTAAAAACTATAATTATGGTTTAGACTTGAAATAGGCGAAAGAAGGAAAGAAAGAAGCAGATCGAAAGCGACGTGAAACGTGCGAATTAACAAAGTAGGAGAGCTGACCCCGAGCAAAATGGGACAAAAGCAGCAATGAAATAAAGAATGCAAAGGCTTTAAAATTTACACAGCTATCTCGAATGCTGAAGACTTAGTGCTACTGCAAGCCACTGCAAGACTTTATCTTAATATTAACCAATGTTTTCAAGGATTCTTTTCTAAAAAGTCAGCATATCATATTTCCATACCTTAACAGAAGTCTATAGGCCACGTCGTAGATGTTGGTGTATTTTTTTAAACTCATAAGACTCAATAAATTTGAAAAACGTTGTTAACTGCATTAGATTGGTGAGCAAACAGTAATACTCGCAAAGCTGGAATAAATTAAAAAAAATACCGCCGCATTTCTCTCCATCCTCGATACATCAGTATCCCAACTACTGAGACTCAAAATTTCCCCAAATATCTTCATTGCACAGGGCACATTTTAATGTTAATGTTCTCTGTAGTAGCTTCCAACATTTTTTAGACATTCTACCTTTTTTCACACTAAAACCATTTCTCTATAGCTAAACGTACTTGGATATATGAAAAAATGCGTCTAAACGCATTCAGGCGCTTCGGTTGTGGCTGCCAGCAAAATTTTCAGTTTCCGCAATTAAAATGCAAAGTTATTACGCAAGTGATGAAGCCAGTAATAGCAAGACAAAAACAGCAGCCAACCGAACACATAGACACACACACACATACATGTTTAAATAGGAACACACAAGTATATCTATGTGCCAGCACAGCAGCGTGAGAGTCGGCGCCAGCGTGTTATTGCAGAGAAATGTTGTATGTGGAAGAATATGTAGAACCATTTTCCAACTGGCATGGCGTCGTTAAACGTGTCAAGGATGTCACAAACGGCCTGCCATGGCAAACAGTGACGATTGCCGACTGCAAAGCGGACGCTTTCATAAATTAATTTTTTTTTTTGCTTTTATGTTTTCTTGTTAGCGAATGTTTGCCATGTGCCATGGCCAACGAAAGCCGCAACGCCTGTACATAGACAAATTTTATACCAGCTACTCCACATATTTAGATATAACTGCCGAGTGGCTTTGGGCGACACGTGAGACCGCAGCGCCTGGAAAATTGTGGAGAAAAAGTCACGTTTCATCCACATCGGTGAAGTGTACATTTAGTTGAGGGGCCAACACCGCAACTGTTAAAACAAAAAACTACTGAATACACACAAACACATTTGCATATTTTTATGTACCGTATATTTGTAAGAATGTTCATTTATGTGTAGAAAACTAAAATGAAAACAAAGCAAAGAAATATTTTCAGAGCTGACAACGATTACGTCGATATAAGCCCACAAAAAATTTGCCCCTTCAGTGGTATTTTCTCGGTAGATGGCTGTAGTGATCAATATCTAGTAAAGCATCGATCAAACAACTTAATGTTTATGCTCGTTGTCAAGGTCACAATTCACACTAAAAAATTATTCTGCCGCTTTTTGTTTGCTCTATTCAGTTGTGAGTTAGAGGGTATTAACAATGGAAGTCAACAAAGAGAAAATTTGGTACAGTTTACAGTTCAGCCAGATCGCAGAAATTGTGATTGGTGTTTATGGTGCCGATACTACAACAACAATTACGTGCAATTTTGGTTTCCTCGATTACATTCAGGCATTTTTGGTGATCAAAAAAATGTCACTAATGTCGAAAATCTCGATAAAATCATAGAAATAACGAAAGTTGAACTGCATTTTAGTAATCTTAGCATCGCTTAAGAGCTAAAGATTAACCACAAAACAATTTTAAGCAATTTGCGCAAAAATTTACGCAAAAACAATGGATTTCTTTTTCCCCAACTAATATGCCTGTATAAGACACGAAAGAAAATCCGCTTACACTACACTGATACCCGAAGCGAAAATTCACCTGTTTCATACTAATGTTTCTCTAATTATTTTGGAGTTTTATTCTTTCATATAAAGAAGATGGCAAATTCATATAGAAAGGTATTCTAGATATGCAATTGTGGCTACCTTCAGCCTTGTTCAAAAAAAAGTCTCACTTAGGTCCTTAAAAATGCATGCAGGTGCGCTGAGTTCAGGTTCGCTAGCTAAACAAAGATGCTATGGGGAAAGGAGACACTTCTTCTCCTGGCCAAAGTATGAAAGTATCAAAGTTAGTGTTTAACTCTTTCATTTCTTCGTCACCCCTGCAATCCCATTCTACTGGTATGCCCATAGTATCACCATTAGAAACACATGATTCTGAAGATAGCTTTCCCAGTGATTGAGAGGACTATAAAGGTATTCTGCTTAAGAAATGTGAAACATCCCTGCTGCATATATTTTTGTATAGCCCTTACTTTTAAAGAAAAAATTTTGAGTTATTTGAAAAATCCGAAAAAATGTTGAGGATTATTTTTATAATTTATATTAAAACAGCTCTGGTGAAATTTACATTCTTTTACTTATCATGTTTACGCTTGAAACAACAGATAAATTCCGAATCGAAACGTATAATATATGAGTATATATATAATCGGCTCTTACATCCCATTTGGGTGTTTGGCCGAGCTGCTCCTCATATTTGTGGCATGAGTCTTGATGTTGTTCCACAAATGGAGGGACCTACAGCTTTCAGCCGACTCCGAATGGCAGATGATTTTTGTGCAAAGATTTTTCATAGCATAAATACACTCAGAGGTCTGTCATTGCCTGCCTAGGGGCAACCGCTTTAAAAACAAAAATTGTTTCTATCATTTAGTTTTTCGTACACGGAGATTCGAACCTGGGCACTTCTAAATGGTAGTCTTGCACCAAGCTTTCGGCTACGACGGCCGCGAAATGCATACAAAATAGAATTTTTTGGAAAATCTCGATTTCAGCGGCATCTTATATATCCAAAAAACCTACTGCCTTTAAGCTGTTTAATAGATCAAAAATTATGAAACCGGTATTTTGTATAAAAGCATGGAAGAGTTACTTCGATCTAAACGATTTTTTGTATCACGAATGTATACACGTTTAAACCTGGTAGGTCAGAAACCCTTCAGTCTTACTTCTTCTTCTCCTATTGAATAATAAAAGGTCTGCATTTCGGAGGAGTTCAATCCAATATACTTGCACTATTAGTTCCTTCCTCTACGATTTCTTCTCATATTCATATTTCAAATTCATTGTACACCTCTTCTTTATAAATATACCAAATTTTTTAATAAGTTTCTGTTTCGATAAGAAAAATACAATTTTAAGGTTCGAAATACACTTTATTATTCAGTATAGTCTCCCTGACCATAAATACAGTTGTTCCAATGCATTTTTTTAGCTCTGGAAACAGATGGAAGTCGCTGAGATCCAAATCTGGTGGTTCTTCCAACAGTTTGAACTTTACTAATATATAATTCATGGATTTTAGTCATTGCCAAGATGCTCTTGTGACACGGTGCATTGTCCTGATAATTTTTTTTCTGGTGCAAACTGGGTCTTTTTTAATGAATTCAGCTTCCTTCAATTGATCTAAAAAGTTGCAATAATGTTCAGAATTTATTGTTTCATCAGTTTGCAAGTAATCCACAAACAAAATTTCTTTCGCATCCCAAAAAAACTGATGTCAACACCTTCTTGACCGATTTCTAGGCACGAACTTGTTTCTGAGACGAAGAACCAGCTTCACATCAATCTTTAGTCTCTTGTTGATAGACCCAAGTCTTATCCATAGTAATGCATCGATGCCCAAAATCCACTTCCCCCTTTCGAAAACGCTTTAAATGTTGCTGAGAGAGTCGCATTCGAACGTGTTTTTGTCCCATTGTTAGCGAAGGCAGCACTCGGCACCCATAGCGTACACCGGTTACTGAAATCCAAAGCTTCAATCCAAATATTGCTTATACTGCCCAGTGAGCTGCTTAGGTCTTCTACTAAATGGCTTTCAGTCACTCGACGATTTTCCAATACGATATCCTGTGTTTTTTCTACGATATATGATGTTGTAGCTATTTTTGGACGTTCTGGACGTGGCTCGTCTTCAAGACTTGTACGACTACATTTAAATTCAGCAGCCCATCTTTCTACTGTACTCATTGATGAAAGAGGCATGAAAATTCCTTATACACTTTCAACATTCGTTCATAAATTCCTTTGCTTTTAAGCTTTCGAAAAATAAAAATTCAATAACTGTGCGATACTTGATTTTTTCCATTGCAGAAAATTCTGTGACACGTCGATACTAAATGGCTTATAAACAAAGCATGAATTGATAGATTCGAAATGAAGAGTATACCAACACAATAAAAAATAGGCTAGTCGCAACGCCTTCCCTTATCGAAACCGAAACTTATTGAACAAACTAGAATTTCCTGGAAAAGAAAGATGATGCAATTTGCATTAAGAAAAAAATGCATTCAAACTTTATACAACTTACGGTTTTCTTATTATTAATTTTTATGTGTCACTACTTAAAAAACAAACACAGAAATCTGGCAACATTAATTCGTCGGGCTGGTGTAAACTTAAATTAATGACGCCACCCCTTGTAACGATTACTGCTTTGCATCGGCTGCTCATAGAAGATACCAGCTTCCCGCACTGACCTGGTTTAATTAGTTTAATTACTTCATTATTGCTCTTAATTACAAAAGAGTTCTCGAGGCCTGATTTTTAGTGGTCTTCAATATTATTTGTCCAAAACCATTTTTCTGTAATTTAGCTATAGAAAAGAGATTTTGGCTTGCTGGAAGATAAATTTATTCCTATGAAGCATTTGGATAAATGTTAGGTTCATTCCTAACAAAAGTATGTAGTCCAATACACCTCTTGCCGGCATGCAGCCCCATTCTATGACGCTAGCTGGAAGCTTTACCATCCGCTGCAGGCAATCTCTACGGTAGGATTCGTTTTTCCTGCCTATGACTTTTGATCTAATATTACATTGCTGTGCAAACATCAAATTTTGATTATTCGCTAAATGGATTTGAATCCCACTACCTCTGGGCCCAGTTTTAACTAAAGGGTCCGCCATATAACTTTACGGAATTAAAAATCCTATAAAAAAGAAACTACTCAATATTTTTCCAAACTGTTTTTTTTTTACTTTGAAGTACAATCCTTCCGGTTAATGATGGAACACAACTTCATTCATATGGCTGCCTCGGCTAGCCATGCACCATCCCATACGATCTGTCAAATTTTTCAACACATTTTCGATTGTATGCGGCTGTATTTCAGCTATGATATCGCGTATGTCGGTCTTCAGGGCATCAATTGTTGCTGGTTTGTTGGCATAACACTGGTCTTTGACGGCACCCCAAAGAAAATAATCCAACGGCGACAAATCGCAGCTCCGAGGCGGCCAAACGATATCAGAATTTCGGCTGATAATGCGATCTTCGATGACAGTGTGCAAAAGATTGATCATAGCATTCGCTGTGTGGCAAGTAGTGCCATCTTGTTGGAACCAAATGCCACCAATATCCTCCCCTACAATTTCTCGGAAGAAAAATTCGTTCAACATGGCCCGGTAACGCTCTCCATTGACGGTTACGGCCACTCCTCGCTCATTTTCGAAGAAAAATGGACCAATGATGCCTCTCGACCAAAATCCGCACCAAACAGTGACTCGTTGTGAATGCATCGGCTTTTCTTCGAGTGCGTACGGGTTTTCTGAGCCCCAAATGCGGCAATTTTGCTTGTTAACATACCCGCCGAGATGGAAATGAGCTTCATCCGAAAAGATAATCTTTCGGTAAAAGTCTTCATCTTCTTCAAGTACACATTCGTACACATTCTGCAACATTACCATGATTTTCAAAGTAATGTTGCAATATTTCCCAGCGTTCTTTGAGCGTATACACAACCATTTTCGTTCAGCGGAAGAATAAAACTTTTTTTTCTGTCAAATCAGATGACAGCTAAGTGTTACCATTCTTCAAATAATACCTAGTTCAAATCCGTAACGATAGATGGCGGGCCCTTTATTTTCACATTAATCCCTCTTCCTTTTGTGAAACTTACACCGACAGTACGTAATCATGCATTCACAACCATCACCCCTTATAAAAATTATTATATAACCCTGTTTTAGTAGGTTTTGCCTGATCCAGTTGCGGCCCACTTGATTTCCGATCCTTTTGACACACATTAATGCTTAGATATGATTGGCGCTTACACCTTTCATTGGGTGTTTCGTCGACCTCATCCTCATATTTGTTGTGTGTGTCTTGATATTGTTCCACAAATGAAGGAATCTCCAGTTTTATGGCAACTGCGATTGATAGATGTTCTTTTATATGGAACGCCAGTTATTAGGCTAAACTTTTTCTACCATTTGGTGTTTCATGCTTGGGCTTAAAAATCTCTGCACTGCCAATGGTGCAATGATAGTCACTCTTCAACCCATTCAGCTACGGCGGCTGCCGGACTGTGGTGCTGATTGATTTCGGAACGAACTTCTTTGACCCCTTAATGGGGAAAGACAAAATGCGCAAAACGCGTGGTATAACTTTTGATGTGAGATCGCGACTACGCGCTTTTTTCTCAGTAGAACCATATACTATAAGTGGGAGCTTAAAATTTCAATTTCGATCGGTTGGATAGCCAGTGATCAACCTAATGTTAGGTTAGGTTATGTTAGGTTAGGTTAGGTAGTGATGGTTGCCCAGTGAGTAGGGCCCACTTGGACGAAAAAGTTTGGTTCATCCTTTGTGATACTATTGCAAGAGGGTGATGGAAAAAAGGGGAGAAAGGGAAGGGAAGGGGAGTGGTGAGTGTTTGTGGACTATGAACGGTGACTAGTCTGCGGTTGTGTTAACCTCTTTATGCTGCTGATGAAGTTCATCAGATTTTTTTTATCAACACCTGCTATATCAGCAGGCGCAGAAAAGAAGTGAGAACAAAGATGCTTGAATCTTAGTCCCGCGAAGGCTGGGCAGCTAAGGAGCAGGTGCTGAGATGATTCCACCTCATCCTCCATGCAGCTGACGCAAAAAGGACTCGAAGTAATTCCGAGTCTCACGGCATGTATACCTCGCGGACAGTGCCCCGTGAGGATGCCCACGAAATTTGAGAGATGACATTTTGTCTTCCCCAGGATATCCCTCGAACGCCTCCTATCCAAACGTGGCCAGAAGGACTTCGCGACCCTACACGTTCGTGTACTTGCCCAGCGCTCGCTGAGGTGGTGCAGAGCCCATCCTTCTAGGAGTAGGGCGCAGGTTGTCAAGGGGATCCCGATCCTCTCCTTTCGCGGACGCACTACCTCACAGGTCCCTTGTCTGGCCAGCTCGTCGACTTCGCAGTTTTCTGCAATGTCACTGTGACCAGGTACCCAAATTATCCTTATGTCGAAGAATTCTGGTGCAATCGAGAGTGAGACCAGGCATTCCCTGACCAGCTTCGAATGCACCATAATAAAGCCTAGGACCCTAATAGCCGCTTGGCTATCGGAGTAAATATTTACCTTAGCAATTATTACGCAAGTAAGTAGCCAACTAGCTGGTTCTTTGATTGCAGCCACCTCTGCTTGGAACACAGTGCAGTGATCCGGTAGCCTGAATTTGAGTTTGATGGGGATCTCTTTGCAGAATACTCCTCCTCCAACCCTACCGTCCAGCTTCGAGCCATCCGTGAACAGGTTAACGAGGCCCTGTCCCCAAGTGTTGCCCCCGGTCCACTCCTCCCTTGGTGGAATATGGGTGGAGAAAGTTCCACTTGGACTTAGTGAAGGCACACACTGGTCTGTGGACGAGTTCCACCAGACAATGGCTCCATATAACAAGATTGGCTTTATTATGGTATTATAGAGCCAGAATACAACTTTAGGCGAGAACCCCATCTTTTGCCAATTGTGCCCTTGCACCCATACAAGGCGATTGTTGCCTTCCTTACTCTCTCCTCAATGTTGGGCTTCCACGTTAGCTTACTGTCAAGGATTAGACCTAGGTACTTCACCTTGTCAGAAAGCACCAACGGAGCGCCCCCCATCGAGGGAGTTGTTAGAATTCAGAGATTTAGCCTTGATCAGATCGTTAACCGGCTCTCAACGAATTTGAAATAATTAGCTGATTTGCTGATGCAACCGGGGTCACGACAGCGGTTTGCTTATGAAAAAACTGAGGTTGTGTTGGGGATATTAAAATTAATAAATAATTGGCGCGTACACTTCTGTTAGGTGTTTGGCCGAGCTCCTCCTCCTATTTGTGGTGTGCGTCTTGATGTTGTTCCACAAAATGGAGGGACCTACAGGGGGATATACGAAACAAAAAATACCCTCCGCTTATGTTACTAATAACGACTACTTAGCCGAGTGCGTGAATAGGTGTAAAATGGGCTGGTGACTTGGCAGCCGAAGTTACTTTCACAATTTTTTTTTCCACCATAGCGAATGGCCAAACCTGCTAATCTATCACCCTTGGCTCTACCTAACTCCCTAACTAAGCAACTTTGCAAAGTAAAAGTTCTACTTGAGCCTTATCACTAAAAGTTGCATACCACGTGGAACGGAGCAGAGAATATTTTGATATTTTTTAGCTAATATCGATGAAAATTTGGTCAGAATTAATTACAAAAACTTTTAAGGCTATAGTATCATATTTCCAACAAAATCGCAATACATCTGTCAGCAACTCCTTCAAACTTATCCAACTTTTGTCAGTTCATAGACTTGTTCTTTAATTTTCGGTATGGGCTCATCGCTTGAATAACGAATATGCCAAAGTCGACGATGTATTAAATTGGCCTGAGGCTCTTAAATAGGTCAAGTGCCAGGAAAATTGGTGAATCGCTGAGAAAAGTAGAATATTTCGGCAATACATGCACCTTAGAAGACTTTTCAACAGTTTTGCAAACAACAGACTTGTCAAGTACGCATTAGAGAATTTTTCAGACCAAAATTCTTGGTAATTAAAGAAAATCTTATTGTAATTCCCAAGCCTTATACCAATTCGTCCTTTGGGTCACCCTACGTGGCACCGAAGTGCACACCGTGAGGCGCTAACGACAGTTGGACAATTGGATTATTGAAAACGCAATTAAAGCGGGTGGCGTTGCCTAGCGTATTTGTGCGTGACATGTCGATGGCGAATCCTAAGTTAAATTCCCACTACCGACAATAAAAACCACAGGCAGTTTCAATTGTTACAGTTTTTGCCTTATTGGAAGCAATGTGAAGCCTTCGCGTGTATTTTTGATGTGAAGAAACTTTCCGGAGGTAACTTAAAAGCTGTAACATTCACACTTCAAATTGGAGCAGAAGCGCGGCCTTTCTGCTTTTCAAGTTCGTATGCCGCTGTTTTTTATTACACATTACAACAAATACTTATACATTGGAGCTTAAGCATATGAACATTAATGCGTATAAGTTTGCGTGGCGTAAGTAAAAGTGTGTGCATACTCGTAAGCTTAAATACGTAGGGATATAATTTTAATGCTTTCTACCTTCATTGCGGTACATATTTCTGTGTTCTCGGAAATTTATAAACAAAACAAAAGAATAAATATTAATTAAGGCTTATAATGCGTCAATTACGTGTTGCGTTTGTGGCTACTAATTATATACAGGGCTGAACATTTAAAATGTTTCTGAGAAAACTAAAAAAAAATGTATATGGATACTAATTTATTTACGTTCAGGAAAATTTTCTAAACCATTTGATCTGGGTGCCGTTAGGGATGTCAATTCCGTGATTCAGGTATTTTTTAAGTCCCGCCATTTTCGGGATTGTTTGCCGACAATTCCGGAATTTTCGGGATTACACATTTTTTACGCAGTTTCTGAAATGGAGACAAAAAAAGCCCCTTTTATAGGAAAAAAGGGATTGAAAAGCACTTTGCGTTTTTAACATTTTTGCGGCAGAAATCAGCTGAATGTTTTGAGTTCGACCTCATTTCATCTGAAAACGCCTGAGAAAATCCTTGGCGCACACATCAGAGAAAATGGAATGTCAGACTTTATGTCTAAAGCGCAACACGCATATACTAAAGGCAGATCCACAGAGACTACGTTACACTCACTAGTGTTAGTTATAAAAAAAGCTCTAAAGTACAACTAATATGCTTTAGGAGTATTTCTAGACATTAGTGAAGCATTCAACAATGTGTCGAGAGAAGCCATATTAAGGGGCTTAAATATTTACAACAAATACAAAACCCGCTGTTGATTCATAGATGAAGAACCTACTAGGTTGTAGAATAATAAGGGCGGAATGAAACGAAGCTAAACTCACTAAAGTAGCATGCGAGGGTACGCCACAGGGCGGTGTTCTATCGCCACTTCTCTGGCTACTCGCTGTTAATGAGTTACTAAATAAATTTGAAGGTACGGCATCGAAACTAGTAGCATATGCTGATGGTATAGCTATAGCAGTGGCAGGCAAATAAAGGGTGGGCCATGTAAAATTTGCTTTTTGAATCGGCTATAAAAAAAAACGAATCAATATTTTTTCAAACTTTTTTTTTATTTTGAAGATTGAACATTGTCATTTATGAATGAAAAATAATATCGTTGAAATGACAGCCACGACTGGCTTTACAGTAGGCCATTCGATCAACCCAATTTTTAAGCATTTTCGATTGTTTGGGCTCCAATTTCGTGAATGGCAACTTCGATTTCGTGTTTTAAAGCATCAATCGTCTCTGGATGGTTCGCATAGCATTTGTCCTTAACGGCTCCCCACAAAAAATAGTCCAACGGGCTTAAATCACAGCTGCAAGGCGGCCAATTGATATCGGAGCTCAAAAACGGTAGCCAAAAGTTCGAGTGTAACTTTGGCAGTGTGACAAGTTGCACAATTCTGTTGAAACCAAATGTCGTCCATGTCATCCTCTTCAATTTTTGGAAACAAAAACTCGTTGAGCATGTCATGGCCGCCGTAGCCGAATGGGTTGGTGCGTGATTACCATTCGGAATTCACAGAGAGAACGTAGGTTCGAATCTCGGTGAAACCAAAATTAATAAAAAAACAAAAACATTTTTCTAATAGCGGTCACCTCTCGGCAGGCAATGGCAAATCTCCGAGTCTATTTCTGCCATGAAAAAGCTCCTCATAAAAATATCTGCCATTCGGGGTCGGCTTGAAACTGTAGGTCCCTCCATTTGTGGAACAACATCAAGACGCACGCCACAAATAGGAGGAGGAGCTCGGCCAAACACCCAAAAAGGGTGTATGCGCCAATTATATATATATATATATATATATATGTCACGGTAACGCTGACCATTTACTGTAACCGCGGCTTCTCGCTCATTTTCGAAAAAAAATGGCCCGATGATGCCGCCAGACCAAAAACCGCACCAAACAGTGACTCGTTGTGGATGCATTTGCTTCTCTACAGTAACGTGTGGATTTTCTGAGCCCCAAATCCGACAATTTTGCTTATTGACGTAGCCACCGATGTGAAAATGAGCTTCATCAGAAAAGATGATTTTTTCGTAAAAATGCTCATCTTCGGTCAAACGATTTTCTGCCCATTGAGCGAACCGAGAACGCATTGGATGGTGCATTAGGCTTCAGTTCTTGCACCAATTGAACTTTGTAAGCCTTTATACCGAGGTCTTTATGCAAAATTCTCCTCAAAGAAGTGCGTGAAATGTTCAATTCTTCAGAACGATGCCGAGTTGAGGTTGTTGGATGTTCACGCACATTTTCGGCTACAGCAGCAATGTTTTCGGGTGTACGCACTGTAGGAGCACGTTCACGTGTTGTTTTATCCATTAACGATCCACTTTTATGAACACGATTAACAAATTGATCCACAAACTGTCTTGTTGGCAAATCTTTTATTTGGAATTTTTTTTCAAATTTCTCAGAGTTTGAGTAGAAGACTCACCACTTTGGAAATGGGTTTTCAATATTGCCCAATTTTGTTCAAGCGTATAGCGTCCCATTTCGTAAATTTCAAACCTTTAAGTAAATTATGAACACATTTCCCATGTCATTGGTGTTACCATTCTCAAAAAATAGGTGGTTCAAAAAGCAAACGGTATATGGCCCCCCCTGTACCTAAATACCGTGAGTGACATAATGAATAATAGAGTCGAAGCAGGGCACGGAGTAAAAAAAACGGAATAAACTATCATGGAAGTACAATATTTTAGAGAGGAAGAAAAAGGCCAGCAACGCATACGCATGTAAAAAGATACTGGGAGTTACAAGGGGTCTATCTCCTCCTATAATGTATTGCTACTCAGCTATAGTAAAGCCAATATAACTATACGGCGCTCTGGTGTGGTGGACTGCACTAAGAAAACCGACATATAAAAAACCTATGGAAAGTATTCAACGTCTTGGTGCACTCTGCACCACAGGTGCATTGAGAACAACACCAATGGCAGCGATTGAAAGAAGACTCAACTTGTCACTGATTGATATTGCGGTGGAATGTCCAGCATCTAAATCTGCCGTAATACTCCGTGCGACAGGCGAATTTATCTGTAAAACATTCGGACGTAGCTCAATAAACATGAGTTACAGGGTCCAGATGAACTATGAATAATGAATATGACTCCGAAATGCAACAATGGAAGAAGAGACATGGAAAAAAGGAATGAAACCTAACCCAAATACTTTTAATATATTTACCGATGGCTCGAAAATGTTAGACGGAGTAGGAGCAGGGATCTGTTGCGCAGAGCTAGGCATCAGGCAGCCATTTAAGCTCCCCGACCCCTTCAGTATCTTTCAAGCAGAAGTCTTTGCTGTAGGTAAGGCTGCGGAAATAGCATTCGCAAAGACATCTAGCAACGACAAAATAAATATATACGTTGGCAGCCAAGTGGCGATAAAAGCAATAAACTCATATGAAATTTCATCTAAAAATGTTCTAAAAAGCAGGGAAGCCATAGAGAGACTAGCCGCAGACAGAGGGTTGCATATCTATTGGGTACCCGGTAAAAGGGCTTTGCAGGAAACGAAATTGTAGATGAGATTGCCAAAAGCGCTGTTCACAGACAATTCGAACAAGAGAACGACAAACTGAAACCTTTAAATACGGTATACAATGACATCGCTGCGGACATGAAAATACGAATAAACAACAGGTAGAATAATCTAGCCACTTGTAAAATCGCGAACATTGTGTATATACACAGAATGCAAACAAATACGCCAGATTCGCACAAGCGCTGTCTAGAAAGGAAAGCAGAACTATCGTAGGTATGCTGAAAGCCCACAATTTGCTATCGGCGCACGCATACAAGATACGAATTACAAACAGTGATAGCTGCAGATTTTGCAATGAACTAAACGAGAGGGAAACGCTAGAACACCTTCTATGCTCTTGCTTTCCGTTACCGAGAACCAGATTAAAATGCTTAGGAGCTTTACAATATGCGGAGTTAAAATGCCTCTAGGGGTTAGAGCTTCAGAGTTTACTTAGATTTGCAAAAGACGCAGACGTGTTACAATATGTCTACTACAAAGAAACGTAAGGGTCTAGCGCCATCTGGTAACACTAAGAATCAATAGGTATATTTGATGGATTTCAGTCAGTCAGGTCAACCCAACCTAACCTTTGAGTTCGATATTCAACTGACTGAAATATTATATTAATATTCTTTTTGTATTATACTTTATTATTTTAAGGGGTTTCTGTTTTATTTTCACCTTACTTACCGGCCATACAACAAATACATGCTTCCCTATTCATATGAACTTTTGCCCATATATGTGGATGTTAAGCTACGGTAGTAGAGTTTTCGCGTTTATTACCACTTAAGGGAATTCGAAACTCACACAGACGATTCCATTTATAAATCAATACATAAATTTGAAAAATGAGTGCAAATACTGTAACGAAAGAACCAAAGCGGCGACAAGCATTCAGGTTAGGTGAGGAATCACAGCAAAATACAGATATGTAACTAACAGCTTGCTTTGTTTTACCATGCATAGCCACGATTATTCAAATATATGATGTGTATGAATGGCTAAATATACTCTCTACACATTCGAGTAATCTATGAATAAATTCATAAGAACATATACAATACATATCTGTACTGTACTACCTCAGTTCATAAATCCATAAGTCGTGTCACAGATCCATAAGTAAGTAGGTATGTGCATGGATATTATTCGTATAAACCGAAAGAGTCAGTGCACACATTTTTACAAGCAAACAGACAATTGTGTCGCAAAATACCATAAATAATGCTGAATCTTGCGCTGCTGATTTGTACTTTTATTTCTTATTTTCCACTCATACTTTTGATGCGCTTCGAATTCGCGTTACTTATACGCCGCGTAGCACCGCACTCAAATAACTTATTACGTATGTATATGTGCATATATAAGAGAGGGCTCACACGAATATGGAAATGAAATGTGTGTATATGACAGCTGGAGTCTATTTTTAGATGTGCGCTTGCATGTAAAGCTCTCGTATTGCTATCTCCATTATTTCCACCAATCAACTCTCATTACGATAATATCAATTTTACGCGCGCTTAAATTCTCTTCTCTGATTTAAATCAAGTGCATATAAAGGGGAATTCAAGTTTGAGTTTACTTTATGAATACAAATTAAATACATATTTAGAATGAGAAGTTAATTCTATATTAGAGGGTAAAAGTATTATGTGGTAGGGCGAATTATTTGTTGATTTATTTCTTGAAATGCCGGCTCTTTTGATGAAAATTTTCGGTAACATTTTTGCATAATTGGGCACTTATCGCGGTAATTTCGCGTCGAATGGTATCTTTTAAAGCTTCAGTGGTTTCTAATCTAAATATAGAAAATCTATATTTGTGATAGAAACACAGAAGGCAGCTCATAGCTACTCGGCAGAAGGCAGCTACTACTAAGGTCCAACTTACGCAAAATTATTGTTTCTGGGTATTTTTTTTTGCAATAAATTCATTTTTTCGAGACCTGTGTTGCATGTTGTATAAACGAGTGTTGAAGCTATATATCACTTAAATACCATTAACAATATGCAAAAACAAAATTTGCACCATCAGCTGCATTTTTTTAAGAAAAATGGCCCCATAACACCAAGAGACCCTAACCTACGCAACCTAGCAGTAGATTGAGCGGAATTTGAAGGCTTCCCAACATATTGCGATGAGTTGCAATGGTCTTTTCTATTGGTTCTTCAGCCTAAAAAACTCTAAAATATTTAGTGTTATAAAATATGTCGGCTATTTTAGCCATAATTATCCGATCGGACTTGAATTTCTGACCTCTCGGTTTTACACTTTCGGGGAAATTAAAGTTTTGCGTAGGGACGTTTTACCAATTCCTTTTGTATTTGTTAATCTGGACAGTTTGGACAATTTTAATGCATTTCACTCATTCGTCAATGATGTGTGAGGCGAGATTTTTTTACATATATTTTTAAAGACAATTCTTATACAGTGGCGGCCAAACTAATAGCAGAGCGACATATTGCAAAGTTTTGGTTATTTATTTATTTTTATTGTATAGTTTTGTTTTTTTTCATAAGATCGTAATTCATACTTCAACAAAAATCATATAATGCTTTAGAAGGCAAATTTGCTTTACGTAGCTTTTAAAATGCAAATGAGCTACGTCTGAGAAGACAAGTTTTTCAGCAAAACTATTAGATTTTTCTCCCAGTGTATTTTAATTACTTTTTACTGTGCTCACGCGAAATGGAACTCGAAACTAGAAACGCCATTGAACTGTGATCACCCTAAAGCACTGCTATAGAAAGAAGCACGAACTTGAAAGACCCTGTACATAAAAATGGAGCAGGAGAACAAATTTTTCGTTCTATCACCAAAAACACTGCCATAGAAAAAAACATGATCTTGACGGACCCTGTACATACATAAGCATGGAGCAAGAACATTTTTGTTCTATGAAACGTGATTTTGAAAGACCCTGTACATAAGGATGGAGCAAGAAAAAATTATTTTGTTCTATGAAATGTGATTTTGAAAGACCCTGTACATGAGGATGGAGTAAGAAAAAATTATTTTGTTCTATGAAACATGGTTTTGAAAGACCCTGTACATAAGCACGGAGCAAGAAACAATTTTTTTTGTTCTATGAAACGTGATTTTGAAAGACCCTGTACATAAGCATGGAGCAAGAAAAAAAATTTTTTGTTCTATGAAACGTGATTTTGAAGGAAGGGAAATACTTTGCTCTATAAAACATGATTTTGAAAGACCCTGTACAAGAGGATGGAGCAAGAAAAAAATTATTATTTTGTATCGCCAAAAACACTGCTAAAGAAAAAAGCACGAACTTGACAGACCCTTTACATCAGGATGGAGTAAAAAAAAATGATTTAATTTTTGGCCAAAAAATGACACCTCAACTTTTTTATTTTTATTTTATTTTTTAATATTTACCCGTGCTGCCGACGTTTTGAATCTTAGCATTGAATTCAATTGGGAAAAACGCACATTTTCCTAAATTTGGTACGTACAAAATATTTATAGAGCGACATCAGTCAATCTTCTCTTTTAATTTCGCTCCACAAATGTCTACAAAATGAAAGCCTCTGCTTTATTTAAAAAAAACCATCATCATCATCTTTTGGCACTACAGCTCTTCGTGAGCTTTGGCCACAGGAGGTTAAAATCGAAAGTGTCGAAAAGATCATCAAAGATGCCGTCACACCAGTGGTATATGGGGCATGCTCCCACTAACCCTATAACATTTCTCCCCTCTCGGCTGATTCCCCCTTGGGACTGGTAAAAGCATTTCATCAAAGCGGAGCCGTATTTATGCCTTTAAGATACAGCACCTGAGTCCAAGTTCCTCTTCCAATTGCGTACTGGGTTTATACGTTATCGATAGTCGCCATTACTTTGTGACCAATGGGGCATGGGAAAGTTGCAATATCGTTACTCGATATCGATTTCTCGTCTGTTTGGACTCGTCTGGAGGTCTCACGCGTTCGAGCTTGTCGTCTGGTCGTGATTACAGTCCCTCCACAAGGTGTCTGTTTCAAAATGGCTTCTTTGGATGACGTATCTGTTGGGTGTTCTAGATTGGTCGCATTCGCTTTATTTCAGAGTTTTATTACTATCCTTGATGCAAACTTTTTTACTGCTTCCCATTTCTCTTTCGAGTTCAACTTTTGCATTACAAGATTATCTGATGTTGGAACGATACCAACGAGCTCGAAGCGCTCTTCATAAAATTTGGCGCAGTGAAAAGTCGCATGTTCTGCATTCTCATCTTAGCTGTGGCACTCAGGGCAGGTCGAATTATCTGCTAGATTAAAACTGTGGAGATACGCAAGAAAGCCACCATATCCGCTGAGTATCTGTATTAGATAGTAATCTGTTTCGCCGTGCTTTCTGCTTATTCCATTCATCTAATTTGGGAATCAATTTATATGCATGTCCATCGGCCATTTGAGGGGTGATCCCATCCATTTTGTCACTTTGGTATCGTACGTTCGCGCTCGGTTTTCTTGTCTTCAGTTGTTAGTTTATGCCCACGTGAGGGATACAGTCGCTTAGAGGAACTTAAGGAACTCGTATATCAAAGAGAACTTTACTCGTTATAACGCAGATGATGCCATCAGATACTCTTCAGTACGCACATGATACTCTGAGCGCGTCAAGTCTGTTAGATTGCACTACCTTTTTTGAACGTCTCGTTCATCCTCCTTATCATACTAGGGCGGCGTAATAGGAAGCAGTAACAGTTAAAATCATCTTTCTTCTACCTTCTTGAAGTTATCCAACGTTTGGTAGCATACGCATTAGTGCGTTATTCACTCTCATTGCCTTATAACTGGTTATTTTTGACACTCCTTGAAAGTTGTCTTCTCATCAATGTGGACTCCTGTTCTTGTTCCCGGTCTTCCTGTTACTATAGTGTGGAACGCTCTGGCTGCTACATTTTTCTTTTCCGCCTTCGTACCGTCCATTCTTGTTAGATGAGTCAGCCATCTTCACCGGTGCGCTTTGATGAAACGTATAATAAATTAAAAAATATATATTTGAAACTATTTTTATAGGAACTCTGGAAAGCACACAACTTTTATAAAAATTTTAAAAATTAAAAAATAAAAATGTTAAATGATAAAAAAATTATAAATTAATGAATAAAATTGGGGCGTAGCATTAAGAAAAAATACATTTTTTTGTTTGTTTTTGTTTAGGTCATCTTCCTTTACATACAGTGGGGAGCAAAACTGCGTGCATGATGATATTTTTTTCAAATTATTGCAATGTTTTCTTGGTTAATTTTTAAATTTATATTTATTTATACTTTTTGTATTCTTATTTTTTATTTCAATTTAAAACATTTTTTTTTTTGTAATATCTGTTATTACCTTTTATTTATAATATATATTTTTTTTTTGTTGTAATGTTATTTATTTTTTAACCAAACCGATATAAACCAAACTTCTAAATTTTAAACAAAGTTTAAAAAAATAAAAAAAAAATTTATATCAATTTTGAACTCTTTAAATTGAATTTTCAAAAAATTTTCTTGTTGAAATTTTGGTAAAAAAAGCAAGTTGCTCGAATTTGCATTATTTTTTTCTTCTAAGCTCTTTCTCACTTTATTGCACTTAAATCCATATAAAAATGAATTTCCTGTCACCGAAAATCTGCAAGACCTGGGCAAAAAAGAAAAAAAAAATCAACAGCTCTGAGTTTTTATAAATTATAAATGGTGGTTAAGTTTCAAGGGCCGGTGTTGATTTTGAATTAAATACAATTTTTTTATGAAATTATTATCATTTCTGTTTATTATGGTATAGCTCAATTACGTATGGAACAATATATCGGCCTCGGCGGCACACCTCCATCCGATGGTCCAAATTTTCGATGACGCTGAGGCATAATTGAGGTTTTATGCCGTTAATGTGCCGAATTATCTCATCCTTTAGCTCTTGAATTGTTGCTGGCTTATCCACATACACCTTTTCTTTCAAATAACCCTAAAGAAAGAAGTCCAACGATGTCGTTGACGTTTAGGTGTGGTTCACATTCAAAATCGGCCCTTGAAATTTAACCACCCTTTATAAATTACATGAAAGAACCGCAAGAGATGTCCTAAATTTGTTTTTTAATCAACGCAATTCTTCGGTCACTTAAATATTTTACTTTATTATACTAAAATTCTATGGGTAATAAGACTGAATACTCGAAATTCGAAATTTTTCTTCAAATTCAAATTAGAAAGTTCGGAATTTAGATGAAAATTTGTTGAATTTTTTGAGAAATTTAGATAAAAAAGTTCACAAATTTAGATGAAAATTTGTTGATTTTTTGTAAATTTTCTATAGAGTTTAAACATTTGATGGATAGAGTTTTGATAAATAAATGAATAGTATTAAAAAAATAACAAAAAAATTAACTCGAAAAACATTGTGTATATTAAAAATATTTTTTTTTTGTTTTTGTTTTGGATCATCTTTCTTACCTAAAGCTGAGTGCATGCTGACATTTTTTTTTTCAATTTTTACAATGTTTTTTCGGTAATTTTTTTTTCATTTTTTAATTTTTTTTTATGCTTTTTATAAATTTTGAACTTCTTAATCTGAATTTTCAGAAAATTTTTATGTACGCAGCTCTTTACTGCTCTTGAAATTTTTGTAAAACAAGAGCAAGTTTTAAGCAGCCGAAAAATCGTTCGGACTTGCACTAATTTTGTTTTAACCCTTTTTGAATTTTATTACATACAAAAACGAGTTTCTTGGCCATGAAAATGCGCCAGTCCGATGACAAAAAAAAATATTAAAAGAAAAGCTCCAGTTTTTATAAATCCCACTTCTTATATAAAAGAAGCGCAAGAGCCGTCACTGAAAGATTTTTTAATCAACATTGATTCTCTAGCGACTTTTACTTTACGAACTTTTACTTTACTATACCCAAATTCTATGGGTGATAAAATTGCATACTCGAAACTAGAAATTTTTCTTGAAATTCAGAATAAAAATTTCAAACTTTAGGCGAAAATTTGTTAAATTTTTTTAGAAATTCAGATTAAAAAGTTCAGAATTGAAATGAAAATTTGTTGGATGTTTCCAAATTTTCTATAAAGTTTGAACATTTGATTCATAGGGTTTTAATTAATCAATGAATAATATTAAAAAAAATAACAAAAAAAACTAACTCGTAAAACATTTTATATATTAAAAATAAAATCGTCATTCACTCAGTTATGCTCGCCACTGTATGTATTTATGTACTCCTACTTCCTTATGCCGAATCAGGCGCTCATGAGATGTGTGTGACAGCAATGCCTGCTTGTGTATTTATGTAACAATACTGGCACTAATGGCGTCTATTCGTTGCATATTGCATAAGGATTTCCGTGATTTTTTGCATTTTTGATCTCTTCCTCTTTCATTCGACACTTTGTCTTCGACTTAGCTGCATTGCCGTGGTGTGTGAGTGTGGCGTTCTTTGGGCCTACGCTTTATACTCATTTTACTTCCTTCGATCCCTCAGGTGCACTTTTAGCTCACAGTTTTATATTATTTTCATTTTTTTTGTGTTGTATGACCTCTTGGCAGCCTGCAAGTCGGTCGATGCACTGCCTCAACTTCCGGGAGCGCACTAATTTCATTTATTCGTCTACTTATCCTGCTATTAGTAACGGGGCATTAAAACGAACGAGCTGTGTGGGAAAATATGCTGAGTACGTAATAAAATGTTTGTATGTATTATGGATATGTATGTGTATGTATGTGTAATGTATATGTAAATATACTGATAAAAAACTCTTTACCAGTTCACAAGTATAATTTTTATCTCATTAGTTAACCCCTTGTGTATATTTAAAAAGCATTAAACTCCCACGCCGCAATACTCAAATGGCTTTTTTATAGCTTAATTATGCAAAAAGGTGGACGTGGTTATGATACTTATTGAAGAATGGTATTAAATATAATGGCGAATTGAGTTTTTGTGTTAATCACAGATTAAATAATTATCATATTGAAGTGAGCTATTTGCGCCATTTAAATATGGCGATATTGGTAGATGTCATAGGGTGTATGTATGTATTGGGTTGGAATAAGTTCGTAGCGTTTTTACCGAAGACTTTTACTTAAACAAAAAACAATAGTTATATCAATAAGTTAATGAATTATACATGCAAAAGAATTGTGGGAGCAAAATGGGGCCTAAACCCAAAAATAGTACACTGGCTATATATAGCAGTGGTAAGGCCTATCAAGACATACGGTGTCTTAGTATGGTCCCAACACTCGAGAAAAGAACAACAGTAAAACGCTTAGAAAGTATTCAAAGGGGTGCTAGTCTCTGCATAAGCGGGGCACTAAAGACTACGCCCACGGCAGCGATGAATGTCATGTTGCACCAGGCCCGTGCGCAGAAAATTTCCGAGGGGGGGTTTTAACTCAAGTTACGTAATCAATGAAAAAAGAAAAAAAAAAATTTTAGAGTACAGAAATTTTATTGTCAAAAGTAATAATTAGCTACATTTAGGTATGTAATAAATCAACTCTTCGAGGTACTGAAAAAAACTCTTTCAAAATTACTTGCGGATCGATTTTGACATGGCGATGTACATTGAGTGAGGCTAAGCCGTTCAGGCGATCTTCAGACATTGTTGATCTCAAATACGTTTTCAGTCGTCGCAAAGTTGAGAAGGATCGTTCATTCGTCGCTGTTGTCACAGGCAAAACTGCCATCACGCGAAGCATCTGGTTAACATTTGGAAACGCATCTTCATTACAAATATCGAGTGCTTCAAGTGAGTTTTTTATTTCCTTTCCGGCAATGAGCTTCCGCCAAAGTTGTACTTCGTTCACCCAGATTTCACGGGAATCGTCGCGCAAAATTGAACAGTATGGTTGGAATAGTTGAGCGCAGGACTCTTCCTCGAAAATTTGCATTTTGTTGGGAAAAAGGCAAGCGAAATTTGATAAAATATTGCGGTGATTTAAGAATCGAGATTGCAATTGTACCAGTAACGAATCAATATACGGTATGTAGATTGTTATGCGGAAATAATCTTCAGCTGAATCAGTTTGTACGTTGGAACGTTGGGTCTGTTTCGACGCAATCCTTGGCTTTCACAATTCAATTTCATATTGTTCGCTAATTTCGCTTCACTTGCTTTGTGAGTTGTCGTCGACAAAATTAGAAATAGATTTAATTCGGCGACAACGTCAATTTGCAGTTTTGCCGCTTGAAGTTGTGCTGTCGTCAAAAAAATCGGTTCCATAAGAACGCGTGTAAATAAAATTTGACAGATGCTGACTGCCACTCGCTGTCGTCTATGTAGACACAGTATCACGACGAATCGGTTAAATACGCATTGCGGGAACAACAACAAACAGAAAGGAGTATTTACATATGTATTAAATAAGTATATCTACTATGTAGTCATTACAAGCTTTCAACGGGCCTGTGTTGCACTTATTACCGACTGATGCCTACAGCAAAAAGCTGGCGGCGAAATCGGCACTTAGGTTAAGATAATCTTCTAACTTAGCCACTAACAGAAGGGGTCACGCAAGAATACTAGACGAATATCCTTTCTTATATCACACGACAAACTTTTATAACTCAGTAGAGCTGCATATAAACACATCCTTTACCACAACTTTCCCAACGAGAGAAGATTGGGGCAATGGGGCAATGGGGTAATGGACAATAGACGCGGAATCAGTATCTATACTGATGGTTCCAAGCTAAATGAACAAGAAGGCGGAGGCCATCATACTGAAGGAGTGAATGCCAACATCTCATTCCGGTTACCGGATCACTGTAGTGTATTTCAAGCTGAAATTCTGGCTATCAGGGAAGGCCTGCTAGCCCTAAATAAAAGTGTCGTCACCGCAAGAGATAAAAACATATATTTAGAAAGCCAATCGGCCCTGAAAGCTTTGAAACCGCCTAATATTAACTCGAAGACAGTAAAAGAATATATCGAAGTTTTGTCCGAACTATCACAGTACTTTGTAATTAGCCTGCTCTGGGTGCCGGGTCATAGAGCTGCAAAGCAGATGAACCAGCGAGGTTGGGTACCACATTACCGATCCATCCAGACAAAGCGAACACACCTAAACCTTTAGCATCTTGTAAGATGCTTATAGACAAACATACTATCAGAGCTGACAAGAGGCTATGGACTCAGTCCCTGACCTGTGGGCCACACAAACCGACTGTTGAAACTGAACAGGAAGAACATGAGAAATCTTCTCGGGATCCTAATAGGGCATTGTCTGATTGGCAGGCATGCCAGTTGACTGGGAGCACCCTATAACGACTATTGCAGAAACTGTAACGCCATTGAAGAAGAAGAGACTATAGAACATTTGCTATGCGGGGGCATGGCTCTGAAGAAGAAGGTTCAATATTTTAGGAAAAAATGCCCTGATTAACTTGGCAAAAGTAGCCAATATAGAAATAACAAGCCTTGTTAGATATATTAAAGTCCCAGGTTGGTTCAATGAAGACAATGTAGAGAGAGAAGAGAGGACAGCGCTGGTGGTATCACAATGGGTATACCTACAGCAGGCCTAGGGGCGTCAACCGACAACCACTATACCTACGTACCTAATCAATTATATATTCGTCGTTGTTGTTTACAACCTGTTCGCACCTCTCGACCAATTTGTTGAAGACGTTCTGCCAAAAATTGCCTGGTCTGGTGTCAAAGAAGTTGTTGAGCCAGTTTTGAAGGATCTCTTTGTTATCGAAGGTAACGCCTTTCATATGGTTGGACCGACAACGGGTAAGATGGTAATCGGTCGATGCAAGGCCCGGAGAATACGGAGATTCCGAAGGATTTCCCATTCGAACGGGCGGCTTTGACAACTTGTGCAGCATGAGGTTTGGCGTTGTGTTGAAGCGGTAAGGTTTGACCATGTTGATGACGTCTTTTAAATCGAATAGCCTCATTCTCCCACAAGAACCCTAAAAGAATCGACTGGTCTCTGTTCAATAATAAATTGAATAGGCGAACTTTTTCCTACTCATCCACTGATCAACTGGACAAGGAGGCTTGTCCAGTATCTTTTAGCAAGAATGACTTTCCTCCCTGGTGGAGCAAGACGCTGGCCGTCTTGAAAAAGAAAGTTGGGAAGGTTTTTAACGAATGCTACCAAACTAAAAACTATAAAAATTACCGTGTAATTTTGAAATAATACAAAAAAGCCATTGAATATGCGAAACGCAACTCCTGGAAGGAGTACTGCGAGTCCACCCGGTCATCGGTATCCCCCTGACAGTTGTTAAATGGGAACTGCACAAATTATTTCTCAGAAATCAAAAAAAATACTTTGTGTGATAGAGATCTATTTTCCAAAAGGATTCAATTCATGGTGGAATCTTGCACAAAGTGGCGCAAAATTTTTCTTTTTTCCTTTTTTGGAACATTATTTAATATACAAAAAACAAAAAAAATATTTCGATTGATGAAAATCTTTATTTTGACCTTTACGCCTTCCATTGCTTTTCTGTTTTGTATACTGCAGCTATCTAGTGGACAAGAGTGTCAAATATTGACGTACGACGCCATTTGCAAAAATTATTAAATTTCCGGTGGGATTTATTTTGCGCTACATTGCAATATCAAGGGCTCCCTCATTACACCCATTCACTACTGCAGTCTCCATACTCGTTTTCATTATTAATAAAACATTTTCTTCTTTGCCTGCTATTACCTAAGTATTTAAATTAATTTGCACAATCAAATGAAGTTAATTGCATTATATGATATTTACCTTGAACCAGAGCTCTCATCCATACATCTGGTTGGAGCGCATTTCAAGAGCAAATTCCCATTCGCTGCGACCGCCGTCGTCCTTCAAGCAAATGTAAAGCGACGTTTCCCATTACGCAGCATGAATGGTTTATTACCACAACCGATAATGTCATTTCCATACACACTTGGGCACATGCACACATATGTATATACACACATACATATATACACATAAAAAGTATGTATATGTAGACTACACTTTTTATATTTAGGGAGAACGCAGAAACGAGTATACGAGTCAATTCTGTATGTACGGGCAAATGAAGTAAAATTTGCATAAATATGTATACGCATGTGGTTGTATGTAGGTGAGTGCGCCTAAATGTCATGGTCAACTTCACGTCACCAAGTTTAGTGCGGCAAACGCTAGTCGAAACCACATATCGAAACTTATGTGTGAAATTGTGGGTGAAGGCAAAAAAGTTCTTTCATGTGTACGTCATGAAGGACAACTAACAGATTTCAAACATACATGTGTGCATACATATATACCTACATCCATACTTGCGTTTAAACCTCGTCAACATCAATGTGGATAAATAAAATATCCAAAAACTGTCAACAATACTGTTTTATGGGTAATAGTGCACGTTTCGTAGTGGCTGGGCACTGGACTGAAAATAAAATCATACTTGTGAACAAGCATTCCCTCTTCCCACCCCATTCATTGGACAAGATAAAGGCTCATACACTTCTGCATACTAAATGCAATTTTCTGCTTATTATTTTAAAGTGCAAGCACTGACTGCTGATTTGTATGCATGTGGGCGTGTGTGTGTGTGTGTTAATCGCTAGCCTGTTTATGTTCCTTCTTTGTTTTCCTAAGCTGCATTCTTCTTCTTAATTGGCGCTATAACCGCTTACGCGATTTTGGCCGAGTTTAACAAAGCGCGCCAGTCGTTTCTTTCTCGTGCTAACCGGCGCCAGTTGAACACACCAAGTGAAGCCAAGTCCTTCTCCACCTGATCTTTCCAACGCAGTGGAGGCCGCCCTCTTCCTCTGCTACCACCAGCTGGTACCGCATCGAATACTTTCAAAGCCGGAGCGTTTGTATCCATTCGGACGACATGACCCAGCCAACGTAGCCGCTGGATCTTTATTCGCTGCGCTATGTCTATGTCGTCGTAAAGCTCATACAGCTCATCGTTCCATCGTCTGCGATATTCGCCGTTGCCAACGTGCAAAGGTCCAAAAATCTTACGCAGAATCTTTCTCTCGAACACTCCAAGCGTCGCTTCATCGGATGTTGTCATCGTCCAAGCTTCTGCGCCATACGTTAGGACGGGCATGATGAGAGTCTTGTAGAGCGTTAGTTTTGTTCGTCGAGAGAGGACTTTACTACTTAATTGCCTACTTAGTCCAAAGTAGCACTTGTTGGCAAGAGAGATTCTACGTTGGATTTCAAGGCTGACATTGTTATCGGTGTTAATGCTGGTTCCTAAATAGACGAAGTCTTTTACAACCTCGAAATTATAACTGTCTACAGTGACGTGGGTGCCGATACGCGAGTGCGCCGACTGTTTGTTTGAAGACAGGAGGTACTTCGTTTTGTCCTCGTTCACCACCAAACCCATTCGCTTTGCCTCTTTATCCAGTTTGGAGAAGGCAGAACTAACAGCGCGGTTGTTAAGGCCGATGATGTCAATATCATCGGCATACGCCAACAATTGTACGCTCTTATAAAAAAATTGTGCCTGAGCGATTAAGTTCTGCGGCTCGTACGATGCTCTCCAACATCAGGTTAAAGAAGTCACACGACAGCGAGTCACCCTGTCTGAAACCTCGTTTGGTATCAAACGGCTCGGAGAGGTCCTTCCCAATTCTGACGGCGCTACTGGTGTTGAGCAACGTCATCTTACATAGCCGTATTAGTTTTGCGGGGATACCAAATTCAGACATCGCGGCATACAGGTAACTCCTTTCCGTACTGTCGAATGCAGCTTTGAAATCGACGAAAAGGTGGTGTGTGTCGATTCTCCTTTCATGGGTCTTTTCCAAGATTTGGCGTATTGAGAATATTTGGTCGATGGTAGACTTTCCAGGTCTGAAGCCACCCTGATAAGGTCCAATCAGTTGGTTGACGGTGGGCTTCAGCCTTTCACACAATACGCTCGCTAGAACCTTATAGGCGATATTTAGAAGACTAATCCCGCGGTAATTGGCACAAATTGCAGGATCGCCCTTCTTATGGATTGGGCAGAGCACACTTAAATTCCAATCGGCAGGCATGCTTTCATCCGACCATATTTTGCATAGAAGCTGATGCATGCACCTTACCAGCTCCTCGCCGCCATGTTTGAATAGCTCACCCGGTAGTCCGTCGGCGCCCGCGGCTTTGTTGTTCTTTAGCCGCATTATCGCTATTCTCACCTCGTCATGATCGGGTAGCGGAACGACAATTCCGTCGTCAACGATTGGGGTATCGGGATCTTCACTTTCTCGGTGACATGCGCAGCTGTCACTGTTCAATAGGTTCGAGAAGGGTTCCCTCCATAATTTAAGATTGCTCTCTACGTCAGTCACCAGTTCGCCGTCTTTGTTCTTACAGGAAAACGCCCCGGTCTTGAAACCTTCTGTAAGTCGCCGAACTTTCTGGTAGAATTTTCGGGCGTTGTTCCTGTTGGCCAGCATCTCAAGCTCTTCGCACTCACGTATTTCGGCCTCTCGTTTCTTCTTTCGGATAATACGTCTCTCTTCCTTTCTCAGCTCTCTGTAGCGATCCCAGATGGCTCGCGTTGCGCCCGATCGCAGCGTGGCTCTATAGGCGGCATCCTTTCTTTCTGCGGCAGCATGACATTCCTCGTCGTACCAATTGTTTTTTCGGGCTCGCCGGAATCCGATTTCTTCTTCGGCGGCGGTACGTAGGGAACGAGAAATGTTGCTCCATTGCTCGCGCATGCCGGGTTGTTGGGCAGTGCTCTCCGAGAGCAGGAGTGAGAGTCGAGTGGCGAATCTTCTGGCTGTCTGTTGTGATTGCAGCTTTTCGATGTCGAACATTCTTTGCGTAGGTAGATGCACGTTTTTTGCTGCACAGAGGCGGGTGCGCAGTTTGGCTGCAACAAGGTAGTGATCCGAGTCAATGTTGGGTCCTCGGATCGTACGTACATCTAATACACTAGAAGCGTGTCTTCCATCTATCACAACATGATCGATCTGGTTTCGTGTTTTTCGATCAGGAGACAGCCAGGTGGCTTGGTGAATCTTCTTATGCTGGAATCTGGTGCTACAGACTACCATGTTTCGGGCCCCGGCGAAGTCGATCAGCCTCTGTCCGTTACCGGATGTTTCGTTGTGCAGGCTGAATTTTCCGACTGTGGGACCAAAAATTCCCTCCTTGCCCACCCTGGCGTTGAAGTCGCCAAGCAGGATTTTTATGTCGTGACGGGGGCAGCGCTCATAGGAACGTTCCAGGCGCTCATAGAAAGAATCTTTGGTCGCATCGTCCTTCTCTTCCGTCGGGGCGTGGGCGCAAATTAGCGAGATGTTAAAAAAACGTGCTTTGATGCGGATTGTTGCGAGACGCTCGTCCACCGGAGTGAACGACAGTACTTGGCGACGAAGTCTCTCTCCCACAACAAATCCGACACCGAATTTGCGCTCCTTTACATGGCAGCTGTAGTAGACGTCGCAAGGTCCTATGGTTTTCTTTCCTTGCCCCGTCCATCGCATCTCTTGGATGGCAGTGATGTCAGCCTTTACTCTCACGAGGACATCAACCAGCCGGGCAGAGGCACCTTCCCCATTAAGGGACCGGACATTCCAGGTGCATGCCCTCAAATCATAGTCCTTAGTTCGTTTGCAGGGGTCGTCATCAGTATAGGGAGGTCTCATCCGAGGCTTTTTTAAGGTTTTCATTGGGGGGGATTTTTAAGTGGCGGGTCCCAAACCCAACGCACAACCAGATATCCAGGAATGTTTCGCCTTCTCACTTTAGCTCACTCCCGAACGGGTGTTTGGAAGCTACCCAGAGGATACGTGGGCTAATCCCGGCCGTTGTGAGCTGCTTGAACCATATGCAGAAGAATCGTCCTGGCCATTCCCAAGTGAATGGCGATCAGTAACTTTCCCCACTTGCGTGGACTTCTACACATGGAACCATCCTCCAAGCTGCATAGGACATGAAAATTGCATAATTTGCATAAATTTACAGCTGCTGCTAATCATATTTTTCTTACCAGATTCAAAGCAGTATTTTGTCTTCAAGGTGAGCCTTGATTTTTGATTTTTGCAAACGGCCGAAGGTGGAATTGAGATGGCAATGGAAAAACTCCAAAGCAAATCCTTTGCAACATTTTATGTTGAAGGTTGCGTGAGATTTTTGGTTAAGAAGGGATTGCAATGCATAGATTGATTTGACGATGCAAATATCATATACAATACAATTTAAAATAAAATTATTAGCCATTTCGAAATCTATTTAACTGAAGGGTTTTCCAATAAGAGGTGTTATTTTGATATTCAAAGAAAAATTACATTTTTTTTAATAAAAATGATCGGATGTTTATTTCATTATAAAGGGGAAGATATGCCGTTAATAGTGCAAATTTCAAAATTTCAGTTTAAAAAGTTCAGTACTTGGGCTAACCACTATTAAATCGTGAAACTACGATTTCTTCTCATCTGCACCCCATTGCAAAATAATAAACGCGCCATTATTTTCTGTTTTTTTAAATATAGTTTATACTGCAGCAAAATGAATATAACGCAAAATTTCAAACTTTGTGAAAATTTTTTAAAAAATTCCCTCACACCTTTTTAAATAGAATTTCTAGAAATTTTCTGAGTATGCAGTTTTATAGCTCATTCAATTTTGACATAGTAAATTGGAAGTTTCAAGTGACAACAAAAAACCATTGATTTTTGGTAATTTTTTTTTTTTTGTTCATTCAATTTTGTTTCTGAATATCTTTTTTACTAAAATCTATCTTTTTACTAAAAAAAAATATTTTGAATGATGGAAATCTTTATTTTGACCTTTATCAGCTTCATGGCTTGTCTTTTTATATACTACAGCAGCTGTCTTTTCAAGTGTCAAAAATTATAAATTTTCCGATAGGGTGAAAAAATCCTTGTGTACGAGGTGTGTTCAAAAAGTATTATTTATTTATTCATTAATATCTAATTTGTCCCCTTCAAAGCAATCCCCACGAGATATTATGTACTTGTGCCACGTTTTTTCCAAAGTCAAAGGACTTCAAAAATCATTTTTTTTATCTTCTTCAGCTCCTCCTTCGGTGGCGTCTTTATCTCGTCAATCATAGCGTAGCGTCGTCCTTTCATGGGCCTCTTCAGTTTCGGGAACAAGAAAAAGTCACAGGGGGCCAGATCTGGGGAATACGGTGGCTTTGGCATCATAAGTGAGTTGTTTTTGGCCAAAAAGTCGCGCACAAGCAACGATGTGTGAGCAGGGGCGTTATCGTGATGCAAGAGCCAATTTTTGTTCTTCCACAAATCCGCGCGCTTCTGGCGGATTGCTTCTTGCAAATTGCACATAACTTACAGGTAATATTTTATTGACCGTTTTACCCTGGGGCAAGAACTCATGATGCACAACGCCCCTGCAATGGAAGAAAACGGTAAACAAAACTTTTCAATTACATTCGACCGAACTTGGCGCACTTTTTTCGGTCTTAGTTCGTGCGGCAGCTTCCATTAAGGTGATTGAGCTTTGGATTCCACGTCATAACCATAAACCCACGATTCGTCACCAGTTATGGCCCTCTGAAGCGAATTTGAGTCGTCGCGGACCGAGTTCAGATACCAACATCTCATTAGCAATGTTCATGCGATGCTGCTTTTGGTCGAAATTGAGCAGTTTTGGTACGAATTTTGCGGCGACCCGTCTCATACCCAAATCATTGAAAAAAATCGAATGACACGAGCCAATCGATATGTCTAGGTCCTCAGCAACTTCTCTAACGGTGATTCGACGATTGGCCAATACCAATCTTCATCAATTTTTTCGTCTGTTGTTTAAGTGCTCGGGCGTCCGGCACGCTTTTCGTCGTTCACTTCTTCTCGGCCTTCTGAGAACATTTTGTACCGATAAACGTTACTTTGATCCAAAGTAGCTTCTCCGTATGACCACAGTCAACATTCGGAATGCATCCGCGCACTTAATTTCGTGTTTCATAAAAAAATTGATACAGGTTCTTTGATCCATCTTTTTGAATAGGTAAAAATCGAAGACGAGCCGAAACACTTACAAGCAAAGCAGCTGTCAACAATTAACTGAACATTCAAAATGGCCGAACTCGTCGGCATGAGGGAGAGACATGAGTACCAACACATCGCCACAAAGAATCGAATTTCGAATACAGTAGATTCTGTTTTTATGCGATTTTTTTATGCAGTTTTGAAATAGTGCGGTTTTTAAAAAAATTAAAAAATGCATGTCGACCTATCGGGAATTGTACATATAAACAAGATTCTAAACCAGCTAAGCAAAAACTCATCACAGATTACATCAATATGCTAACCCTACAAGTATGGAACCGCTTGCATCACCATCCTGATCAGACGTGTACATTTCCTCAAGTGACGGAAATGATTTTACGCCAAATCCTAAACGAATGCGCAACATGCGGGTATTGTCTGATTCTATTTCTGACGATGTAAATTTATTTTTCGATTCTGACGTTTCTTAAAAAAAGATATAATTTTCAAAAAAACAATTTTTTGTTTATGCTATTTTATTTAATTATTTCAGATTCATGCGGTCTATGGAACGTATCAATAGTTATAATATGGGACTAGTGCCCTTTTTTATGCGATTTTGCCCTTTTTTATTTATTTCAGATTTATGCGGTTCTTAGCACTTTTGAAACAAATCTATAGTTTTACTATAGAACTAGTAGCTTTTTTTATGCTGTTTTTTTATGCTGTTTCTTGCGGAACGTATATACCGCATAAAAACAGAATCTACTGTGTACGTAACCTGCGAAATTTCAAAATTCGCTATACTTTTTGAATACACCTCGTATATCTGAAGAAATTGTAGGGGTACGAATTAATTAACAGTGCTTAGGCCAAGTAGATGTTGATATTAGGCATCATTTTGCACGGAGAAACCACCTCAAGAGTGCCCTGCTTAGGCAGCTCAGCAGCCAAGACGTTTCCAGCAATGCCACTGTATCCTGGTATTCTTATACTTATGTACATATATACCACCATGTATGACCTAACATGGTATCAATGATTAGCCGACCAATTTCGAGCGCGCTTGCATTGAGTAAGAAGAAATATTTTCATTCCTAAAGGGTATTACGCTAGTAAACAAGCAGCCCTAACTACTTGAAAAATGCTACTGTGAATCGGTAGCTTAAATTGGCGAGTTCTCCGTAGTAGTTCTCCACCAACCTTGGCATCCAATCGCTGGGTCTTGTTTCTCGATATTACACCTCGTTTACATCTCCAGTAAATAGATAACTAAATGATAGACGACCAAGCAATGATACTTACGACCAACTTTCGATGAATAGAATTGAGGGCGTTCCAAAAAATATTTCTTAAGCAGGCATTACGTCCCCTCTAATTGAGGCCCCTATTTCATCCGACAATTCTCGGTTAAAGCTAATTAATCTAGAATCTTTAGAAAAGAGAAGGGCAGTCCTTTTCCTTTCGTTCACTTTGAATGTTGTTAATTAATGGCATCATCGATTGCCCAGATCTACTTAAGCGGAGAAGCTTCCTCAAAGAAGTCTGCGCAATTTTTACCCTTTTAATGGGGAAAACTTTAAGACTAAATTTGAGAGCAATCCACCTATTGCTGACACACTTAGAGACTTTAATTCATTATCCAATTCCAGCCTGCTTGATTTCGCTTTATTTATGAAAATCCACTTTGTAAAAATTTTTGATTGAATTTGTATTGATTGCTAATATTTTAGTTACCAAATTTGGCTTGTTTTTCTTTACATTTTTGTCTAGTCTGTAAGATAATTTATACTGTAGATTATTAAAATAACATAAAACAAAATGAAAACCAAACCATATTAAAATGTTGGTATCTAGACAAATATTTGAATAGGGTTTTATATAATTTAAATCTAATTTTTTATATGACAGAAACTAATTGGCACCGTCATCACTAAAATTGTATTGGCTATACCTACAACTGAAGTGTCCTAAAAATTCTGATTAGAAAGTTGCACATTTCGGTGAGCCTTTTTTTCAATTTTTGCGAATTTTGTACAAAGTTTGGAGCTTTGATTGGCAGTTATTATGCAATTAAGTACATTTTTATTTACAAAAAAAAACTATTATAGCTATTACCAGGCGCATCGCTGCCGCAAAAAAATTAATGATGAGCTGGAGACGTTTGAAATCAAACGGCATATCTGTGGGAGTGATAGAAATGTGTGGAAGGAGCACATTTTCTCCTCCATATTTGCTATTAAGAATAGTTGACTCGATGGCATTCAATCTCAGTTTCTTCACAGCGAGTCTTTTCCCATTACATAATTGCGATGGTCTAATGATATATATGTATGTATGTATATATAATTGGCGCCCTTTTTGGGTGTTTGGCCGAGCTCCTCCTCCTATTTGTGGCGTGCGTCTTGATCTGGTTCCAAAAATGGAGGGACCTACAGTTTTAAGCCGGATCCGAATAGCAGATTTTTTCTATGAGGAGCTTTTTCATGGCAGAAATACACTCGGAGGCTTACCATTGCCTGCCGAGGGGCAGCCGCTATTAGAAAACGCGTTTTCTTAATTTTGGTCTTTCACCGAGATTCGAACCTACGTTCTCTCTGTGAATTCGGAATGGTATCACACACCAACCCATTCGGCTATGACGGCTAATGTTACGCAATCAAATAATTAGTACGCCGACTTTGAGTGACAGTTTGTGCGGCGGTACACCAGGAAGATCCAAGAAATTTAAGAACTCTATTGTCATGAAATTTGGAAAACGCGTGATATTAGTATACAGGTCAAAACTAAATATTGTTTGATTATATTTTTCCAGTACTTACTTCTTGTTCTTTTTGGCGTGTATGTCGTTAAACCACGTTCCTGCTAGCTAGAATAAAACCAAGGTGGTTTTCATTCCTAAGGCAGGAAGGACGGGCCACGTCTTGGCCAAGGACTTCAGACCCATAAGTCTTACCTCATTTATTCTGAAGGCGTTCGAGACAGTGATCGACTATCACATTCGAGAGCACTTTAGAACCAGATTATCTCGAGCTCAACACGATTGCCTGAACGGGAAGTCTACAGAAACAAGCTTACATGAGGTAATTAGTAGGGACTCTAGAGAAATCTCTGAAGGGAAAACAATTCACTTTGGTGGCCTTTATAGACATAGAGGGCGCCTTTAATAATGTTACGGCTGAGTCAATTGTCATTCCACTAAATAGGCTAGGGGTAGAAAGACCTATCTACCTCTGGATCTCGTCCTTGCTTGATTATAGGGAAATCAATGCTGTGACAGGAGGTGCTAGAATCACTAAGTTCGTACACCGTAGGGGTACACCGCAGGGCGACGTCCTCTCGCCTCTCCTTTTGCCTAGTAGCTATTGAAGAAGCTTTAATTCGTTTAAACAAGGGTGCTGCGTCAACGTCTTTCTGCACTTACTTCCCGTGGATCTTCAAGTTAAATTCATTGCTGCTCAGAGCGCTATTACGTTGAAGAAGATGGCCTCTGGAGGCAACTTCCTGTATAACATAGTGTCATCTTGAATCAGATCTCCCGTTCCTACTCTCTGTGCTTCATACAGATCTCTACATCCGCAAACTGGGTTTTGAGGGTTGTGCTAGGGCTATCTTTCCTAGCAGGCAAGACTGGAAAGAGGGGTGAGTCGACACGGATACAGGTACCTCTGTTTTCACTGACGTATCCAAGATGGAATCTGGAGTGGCAGCGGGAGTTTTCTCTAAATCAGCCAATATTTCAGTCTCCTTTAAACTGCTGGAAACGAGCAGCGTTTTTCAAGCAGAGGTCTTCGCGATCCTGTAAGGAGGAACTCAAACGTTTTGAACATGCAGGAAACATTTCCTTATCTAGGTTCCTGGGTACAGGAAAATAGAAGGAAATGAAATTTACGATGGTCTTGCCAGGAAGGGGTCGACAGAACCGGTTTCAGTTGTCCCCTTCTCAGACATCGGTGTCCCCTTGACCGTTGTTAAAGAGAAACTACACAATTTCTTTCTCAAACAAGCGCAAGATATATGGAGGTCTGTCTGTGTGCTATTTCGAAAACGATATGGCTCAATACGATAGAAACAGGACGCTTAAGGTGATGGGATCTCCCCGCCATTCAATTTCCAACACACATTGCGGTGTTCACTCGGAACTCATGCGGAGAAGCTTGTACTTCCCTGCAACCCCTTTTGCAGAAGCTAGGGGGACTCTGCAGAGAAAGAGACTGTTGAGCACTTTCTCTGCAAATGTGCAAATATTCTTTCTAATATATAAAATTAACGGAAAAAATTTAAAAAAATATTCGAAGTATTTTAAAAAAATAAATTTCTTCAATTAGTTTGCAATCCTCAGTTCAGGGTATTTCTACACCTGTATTTTATTTTAAGAACTTTGATGTAATTACAAGGGGGCGCAAAATTAATCAACAATTTTGATTTGAATAACTTTTTTACTTAACAAAAAAACTCAATACAAAATAAGAAAATGAAAAACAAAATATTTTCAAGTGATGGATGCCTTTATTTTGAGCTTTACGCGCTCCATTGCTTGCCTGTTTGTATACTGCAGCTGTCTCGCTCATAAATGTTCAAAATTAAAAATCTTCCGATTAATTTTGCGCCACCTTGTATAATAGTGTTTAAGTATTTCATGTATGTAAGTACCCTACAAGACAGTGCTGAGTACTTTTGACAAAAATTCGAACACATTTACAATTATTTTATTAGTCTCTAATACAAGCGCATTATCACAATAGCATATACAAAATTTTTTAATGGGGAAATCAAATATTTCATTTAATATTTCTTTCCCTTTTTGTCGGGGTGAATTCTATCTCTCTTTTACCAAAAGTAATAAGTAAAAAATATATCCACTGTACTTTAAATGGTAAGGCAACCCATTTGTATGCTTATAATGTGGCTGCTCTGAAAAAAATACTAGTGTGAAATTTTGTTGTGTTTGTTGTACCTATGGTCGCCAGAGCCGAATGAGTAGATGTTTGGCTGCCATTTGAAAATGCGTGAGTTCGGATCTCCGTGGATGAAACACTGAATTGATATGTAAGAGTTTTCCAATGAATACAAAACAATATTAATTTTATATATTTCTAAATAAAGAGTTTCATGATAACGAAAATGAGGAGTTTTTGTCACCAGTACTGATTACTTTTTAACGAAAATGATGAGTTTTTATCACCAGTGCTTATTACTTTTTGATAACGAATATGAGGAGTTTTTGCCACCAGTATTGATTACTTTTTAACGAAAATGAGGAGTTTTTATCACCAATGCTGATTACTTTTTGATAACGGAAATGAGTAGTTTGGCTCAGCAATGCTGTTTACTTTTTAACGAAAATGAGGAGTTTTCATCACCAGTGCTGATTACTTTTGGATAACGAAAATAAGCAGTTTGGTGCATCAGTGCTGATTACTTTTTGATAACAAAAATGAGAAGCATGATTATTAGTGCTGAGAAGCTTGTGATGACCACAATAAGGAGTTTAGTTGTCAGCAGTTACACTGTAAGAATAAAAATTATTAGTTGCCTTGCCTTTAGAGCATAATAGATATATTTCTCAGGAGAAATTGCTATTGGTAAAAGCGAGGTAGAATATCACACCGACAAAGGGATACTATCAGAACTTTCGCACGGCTAGAAGGAAAATGTGTAGTGTAATGAGGATAGTTATGATGATAATATGATTGCTTATACAGGGTGGGCCAAATTAGACCTACTAAGGTATGCCAAATAAAACCCAGCAGTATGCGCAGTTGCTCTATCTTGTTGAAACCACAAATTAGGATACTACTCCGCCATTGGCCGCAAAAAGTTTTCAATCAATGCTCTGTAAGAAGCTCTTGAAATCGATTCCGGCGTTTCATCCTCATTTTCGAAGAAATATGGACCGATAACTCTAGTGTCCATAACACCGCACCAAACAGTGCATTTAGTTGGGTGCAACTGATGTTGCTGTGTTGCCCTTGGATTTTCAGAGCCTCACAATCTACAGTTTTGTTTGTTGACATAACCGTTTAAATGGAAATGCGCTTCATCCGACATCAAAACATTATTTAAAAAATCAATTTGTGTGGCTAATTGTGTAATAATAGAAAAACTCGATCATTTCAACAATTCAATTGTAACCTACAAAAAGAGAAAAATAAATATGTCAAAAAATAAAAAAGTTATTTGTGCTTAACATTAGTAGGTCTTATTTGGTCCACCCTGTATAGTAGTCAGCTGTCTTGCAGGGTACTTGCTTATGTATATAAATATATTTTTTATGACTTTTCAGCACACTTAACCCTTAACCGCACTGTGACACGCACTTTTTAAATGTACTGTATGGACTTGAATCTCATTAAATTCTTTTTTTCTTTAACTTTTAATTACACAATTACCGAATTCCAGCTTTTTGTATCAGCATTTAACTTTTTCACAATCAAGTTTCTTTTTATATGTAATGCCACATATACATTTTCTATTGAAATCGTTTTCTCTCAAATACCTGAGTGCATACATTTCGCATACGATTCGATTCCGATACGTTTACATGTCGTTTTCATTCGTTCGTTCGCCATAACGCTTCCGCTTGCATATTTATAAAATATTTATATCGCATTTCGCATAAAGCAACTTTCATTGTTAAATTGAAAAATAAAAAAACATCAAAGATTTTATTAGCAATACGAGACAATATTTGAAATTTAAATATAATATCGTAAATTATGCTGAAATTGTGTGTAAATTTTTCTATGTGGTAATTGTGTTATATTTTGGTTCTAAAATAAATATTTGTGTTTTTGTTTCGTTTTTTCTTGTTTTTTTCGAAAACAAAAAACGTGTCTTTTTCCTGTAAAATGCTAAATGCCAAAACTACTACTACTACTACTACTACTACTCTCTATTTACCAAAAAAATTAAAAAGTTTGCATACTGCACGGATATTGTAAGTCTCACTCAAACTAACATAATATAATAATTTCCTTATATATATTTATATATACAAATACATACATATATGAATATGAAATATATTTATTATTCCTATCTACATCTTTACATGTATAGATCTCTCTTTCTCTCTCTCTCTCTCGTATCTTATGCGCCTTAGTTTATGCTACAATATCATTTGCCCCAGTTACATTTAATTTCGTAATCTGTTTTGCACTAAAATTGAATTCTATTCGAATTTGCAGACAATGTTCATCCAAAAATGCGATTCAGCCTCTCACCACCACCATCCAAGTCCACTTCCGTCATAACATCGCCCACCAACATGCAAGCCAATTACGCACAAAGCAATAACAATGATCCACGTGCTTCCGGCGTTGGCGCCCGAAGCGACGACGATATTTCGCCCAGCACAGCTGCCCTAACCTTGTCTGCGGACGATGAGGATGCAGCATCCGACTACATTCAATGGTTGCATGCAATGAAGCTGGTGGCGCGCTTGCCTGGCGGCATGCCACCGGAATTTAGACGTAAGGTAAGCTACCATCTGTTGCAGGTTAACAACACCAGTGCCCGGAAATTCGTGTAATTGTTTTTTAATTGGAAAATTTTTCTTTCTTACACACGCACACACACACACCCGCACGCATTGCCTGCGTAGTTGTGGCTGTCACTGGCAGATAAATATTTGAAATCGAAAAATGTAGACTGGTCAAAGGAGGAGGAAAAATGCTTCTGCGAGAAGTGGCGCGAAGATGACGAAGAATTGGGCATACAAATTGTTAAGGTAGGTGGTGACGAAAAATTTTAAATTTTCTTTCATGCCTAGCGCTTAAGGGGACAGTAAACGGCCATATTTTCCCTGATTTTCATTAAAATTATTTAAAATGAAGAAGTCAATATATTTTTTTCATAATTGGCATACAATTTATTTATACATTAAAATAATACAAGAGTTTTTTTTTATTTAAATCATTTAAAATGGCGGATGTACACTGAATTCTTCTAGGAAGGTCGCTGCGGGGCTTCTCAATCGGCGGGCATTGTAGCATCGGCGTCAGTGACTTGAATACAAAAAACCAAAAATTTTTTGTTTATTAATATCTTAATTTCTGTATGAATTTTGGGGCGAATTTTCCTACTATTTTTGCTTCGAAAAAATTAGTTTTTCGAAAAGTTTTTGAATTGTAAATTCACATAGAAAGTAATCTCATAAAAAAGATGTGTGCAAAATTTCAGGGAGATCGGTTATCGTGTACGCCAATTCGAAAAATATAGTTTTGAGAAAAACGCGTCTAAAGTTTGAGTACAACGTAACTATACCTCTCCCAGCGCTCGAACGCAAAGAATACAGTCGGCACAGTTGACGATCTTTAATATATTCTTAAAGGATTACATTAACATTTTATGATTTTTTTTTTTCGAAATTTTACAGGTATCTGTCCCCTTAAGGGAGTTATGTTTTGTGAGAGTATTTTTTTTTTTAATTTTTCAACTACTTTTTGTAAAAGCGTAATATTTTATTGTTCTTTTAAAACACCCGCCAAATAATTGTAAAAGCAGTAAATCAATTTTACGGTTTCGAGAGTATTAGAGAGTATTTCGGGTTGTGAAACAGCGATATGAAAATTTCTTAAAATAAATTATTATTTCTTTGTATCAGGACAGCTAATACCCGTCTTTGTTGTGGTCCATCTTTTACTTTAAATCAGCTGTTCACTAATCCGCGTAACAACCGTCTGTCACAACAATTTCTATCAGATTAACTGTCCGAGTAATCCGGACTGACGCCGCCGTTTGTCAATGCTATAACATCGATTCTATTTGAAACACAAAATGCAGTACAAAGTTTTTTTTCTAATAGAGGTCGCCTCGGCAGTCAATTGCAAATCTTTTGCTTGTATTTCCGCCTAAAAAAGCTCCTCATAAAAACCATTTGCCGGTTCGGCGTAGGCCTAGAACTATTGGTCGTCTACATATGCGGTACCACATCAAAACGCACGCCACAAATAAGGGGAGAAGCTCGGTCGAACACCTGGCAGAAGTGTACGCGCCCATTATTTATTTTATTTTGAATTTAAATTTTTATTACAATTAACTTGTAGATAGGAAGGTGCAACTTGCACTTCTCAATCCCGAACATTTGCAGAGAAAGCTCACAATAGTATCCTTCTCTGAAGAGCCCCCACAGCTTCTCCAATGGGGGTTAAATGACAAACCTAGCTTGTGATATGTGTCGATCGTCCAAAGGTCGGTAAGCACAGCTACGAGTTTGTAAATGGAATGGCGTGGAGTCCCAGGATTATCTACGTCCGACGTCTATTGTACTGGGGCCAAAGGATTTTCGAAGTAGCACACGAAGAAATGGAGCTCCATCTTTTTTAAGCTTTCCTGAGAAATAAGTTGTGCAATTGCCCTTTAACAACAGTCAGAGAGATTTCGATAGCCGGGTGGGAGACCTCTGAGACCAATTGAGTCGACTCTTTCCTGGCAAGCTCATCAACATTTTCATTTCCCTCTATGTTCCTATGTTCTGGAATCTAGATCAAGGAAATGTTACCTGCACGCCCAAGAGATTTGATCTCCTCCTTGCAGGAGTACACTAGTTTGGATCTGCACCATGGCATCGTCAGTGTGTTAATCGTGGCTTGACTATCGGAAAAAATGTTAATCTCTCCATCGCTCCCACGTTCCCCAGGCATTTTCCGTGCCTGCAGGATCGCACAGACATCTGTCTGAAAAACACTAGCAGTACTCGGCAGTTTTTAAAATATAGATAAATTGACTGATTTAAAGATTCGAATCCTGATTCCATCTTGGAGCCGTCAATGAAGACAGAGGTAACAGCTTCGGTACAGATTTGTCTCTCTTCCGATCCCAACCACTTGGAAAGATTGCCCAGGCACAACCCTTAAACCCCAGTTTGCAGATAGAGAGATCTGTACGAAGTTCAGGAAAATACGGTGTTAACTACCCAAAAATTATACCATGTCCCTGGAAAAATTGCCTCCAGAGGCCAACCTCCTTTAATCTGATTGCACTTTGAGCAGCAATGGAAATAACGTGAAAGTCGATGGGAAGTAAGTGCAAAACGGCATTAAGGGCAGCACCGGGACAAGTTGTACAAGCTACGGTGATGCCAATACAAGCAGTCATTTGCACCCGGTTAGCACTCATTTGAAAACGCGGTTAGTGTCGTGCGGGGTGCCTTCACATGCAGGACATATGTTTGGTATGTCGGGGTCAATTCTGGACAAGTAGGAGTTTAACCTGCTACAATATTCAGAACGTAATTGTGCCAGTGTTACGCGAGTCTCACGGGCAGGCTGGAGCACGGACAAGCTCTGTTGTAAATGGTGGTTGGACTCCAATTACGGCATTCGGTGGTCGGGAGCTTAGGCAGGTGGTGGCGGTCTCCCGATGAATGACATTTATTGCCTGTCTAAACACTGTCTGGTAAAGTAAATGTCCGTTCGTTTTATTCCGTTCGTTCGAGATGGTGCCTCTTGACGTGCCTGGGAGGCGGACGATGCCTTCGTCTATCAGACAATACTGCACTGTGTGGTGGACTATGAACGCTAGGCCACCACCGTTGTCTCGCTTGCGATCGTGTCTGTATACGTTATAGCCATCCCTGGTTATGAGAGAAGAGCTAGAGTGCAGCTTCGTTTCTTGGGCCGCATCTTTTGAAACTCCGTGTCGGCTCGTAAAGTCGACTATTTCATCTACCTTGCTCGTTACTCCGTTACAGTTAAATTGTAGAAGCTTGAAGCTTCTCGGCAAGGCTGTTGTAAATCGGGGTGAGAGGGACGCATGTGGTTGCCTACGTTGGGCCTGCTGTGCGTTCTGCTGTTGTTGTTGCGGCCTGATGGTGGTGGGCGGCCGCGCCACGGAGGGCTTTTGCGGGTGCAGAGCTCTACAGCAGGGGGCAACATAGTCAGTTATCCACTCATGGGTGGTGCGCAGACAGAGCATCTCCGAAAATGGCTCTAGCCATTGCAAAAATTGCATATGACTGATGCTAAGTTCCGAGGTATTCCGATCTGACACAGACTCTGCGCGGGACCAAAAGCTACCGGTTTGTCCCCGCATTGGGTTTGGAGCAGCAGGGAATGGAATGGGCTATGTTGGGGGGGTTGTGTTGCTCGTTACCGTGGGAATATGGGTTGTGGTGGCAGTTGGTAGTGCCGGCTTGATTGGCATCCATTGAGGCATCGGACGCCTGGTGGCGGAAACAACACGTGGCCACATACCGTGTGGACCACTCCCTATGTGACTTAAGGCCTGAACAGGCCAAACCGAAATGGAGTTCGGGTGGATTCGTTTATGACAAACGCAGTTGGATTCAATACCAGCCCTGAGCAGAAGTATTTGGAGCAAGATTGCTGCAAGGAATTGCTCCTGTGACGTAAAAAACGAGTGATAGACGATTCACTAGAAGAGGCTAGTTTACTGCGGCGGCAGCCCTTGGTCGGGGAAAACCCGAGTCATACCGATAACATGGAACCGGCTGCCATGAGAAAGATAACAATTTAAGTAATGATGGCCGGTAATTGACTAATGTGCATCCATTAGTTAACCGATAGTTAGAAACAACTGAATTATATTTTTGAATTCTCTTGACATTCTTTTTTGAAATAATAAAGTCATTTATAAAATTAACTGTGATAGCTGGTACCCGTTGGTAGCAAAAGCTCATAATTTACAGTATTTAACTTAAATTTTCTGTAATGGAAACCCTTGCAATTTCTCAAACTTAACAGAGAGCCCTTAACTGCAGTTAGGTCTTGAAATCGGTGGAATCATATCATAAGAAACGATTTACGCAGAAAAAATTATATTTTATGCCCTTTATATCAACTTTACCCATCTTTCCCTCCTCTAAAATTCTCTTAATGCCTTTGTTCCGCAGGACTTGCATCGCACCGGCTCGAATTTATGCACCGGTCCGGCAGGTTCAATCAATCAGGCCAAACTGAAGCGTATACTTTTGGGCTATGCGCGTTATAATCCAGAAGTTGGTTACTGTCAGGTAACTCCACCCCTAACCTATCCACCATTATTCATGTAAAATATTACTTTTTACACACAGGGTTTCAATATGCTTGGCGCGCTAATTTTGCAAGTTATGGAGAAGGAGGAAGCCGAGTCGATGAAGGTAATGATCTACTTGGTTGAGGGTGTGCTGCCACCAGGTTATTTCCACGGTTCCATGGGCGGCTTACAGGCCGATATGGCAGTGTTTCGCGAACTGATGCAAACCAAGCTGCCCCGGTTGGCGAAGCATTTGCAAAAGCTCCAAGGCCCCATTGAAAACGCCTATGAGCCGCCGCTGACGAATGTCTTCACCATGCAATGGTTTCTTACGATGTTCTGCACCTGCCTGCCTATGACTTGTGTGTTGCGTGTCTGGGATCTCGTACTCATCGAGGGTAGTGATGTATTGTTGCGCACAGCACTGGTGCTATGGAGCTTATTGGAAGAGTAAGTATGCCTCATTGCCCTCAGTCATCGAAAGTATGTATGGTAGATATGAGAGATAATTATTTTGCTTTCGCACAGTCGCGTGCTGAGCACTCGAACAGCAGACGATTTTTACGGGAAAATGGGCTCGTTCTCGAGCGAACTCCTCAATGGCCATCTTATCGATTCGAATGGCTTGATTGAAAAAGTTGTGCAACTTGGCCCGATACCCGACATACAGCGGCTGCGTGACAAGCACCTATACAACATCACACCACTGCGTCACAAACAAGGACTACAGTAATTTGATTATTTCTTCAGCATTTTTACACAAAATCTTAAAGCAAACTAATTCGCTTTGCATTTCAGATTCTACTATGACGACGAAGAGCCCGGCTCGGATGAAGAATCACGCCTTGCTGTCGCCACTGTCTGGGGTATGCCTTGGGGTCGCCGGGGTTCACATGGCAGCAGCAGCAACGCCAACAAGCAAGTGTCCGAAAATAAAGAGCGACTTGCATTGGACATTTCGTTGCTGAAGAAGCAATACGATCGTCTGCGCGAACGTCAGCGTCAAGCGCATATTATTCTAACCACTGCATGCTCCACGGCGCGTCAAAGCACCGTCACTACTTCTTCCACGCAACCCAATACAGCTGTGACTGTCAATCAATTACTCTTGGGTCGTCCCGCAATAGTGACGAACAATGGCAGGCGAGTCGGTCCACCAGCAGGCGCAATACCACCTGCCCGTAAACCTTCTTTACCCACTGTACTACATTCCAGACCACCAGAACGTCAATTGCGCCGAGGTGAGACTTTGCATTGGCGCGATGCGGATATAAGTAAGCGCCGCAGAGACAGCCTCACATGGAAGGAGATTAAGGCGGATCGAGCCACTTTATTGCGTGATGGTGCGGAGCCTGTGCCGAAGTCACAGAAAATTCGCTCACGCGTCGGCAAAAGCGATTCCTCATCATACAGTGAAGAAAGTGAAGACGACGCCAATGAAGGCTCGAGTACTGATACCAGTCTCTGCGATGACGATGATCCAAATTCCGGAGCTGATAAAACACATTCCTCTTCGATTGAGAATAGTCCCAAGCGTAGATCTAAATCAGCGCGCAAGGCCAAAGAGTACGCTTCGAAGTTGGAGACCCTAAATGAGCCTAGTGATAGTGAAAAGGAACGTAGACGACCCAAATCATGGGCACCTTCCTCAACTGAAATTCCATTTATGCTTATGACGTCCGATTCGCCAACACACAGCGCCGACGATGAAAAGTCTGCACGTTCGCACCACTTGGAGGAATTGATAAAGGAGGAGGAGGACAGCACAACCGAATGTGATCGCCTCGGCTACAAAGGCGCAGCTGCATTTGATTGGACCGACACCAAGTACTCCTCTATTGCAGGAGATCTGGCTACCACGAAGCTAAGTGCATTGCACATTCAAACGGACGTCTTAGAGTTACCTGTGATAACAAGCACAAGTCAACTTTCTCCTATGCCCGACATAGCTGCCTATCTCAATAGTTCCAATATTAGTCCATTGCCTACACCGAAACCGCTTTTCCTCGACTCAACTAATTCGCTGGGTAGTGGAGACGATGGAGAGGAAGGTAGAAAGTTTGCTGTCAGCGATGATGGCGTAACAAATCAGTACTTCGAAAGGGTCAATAGCGTAGAGAGGCCAACAAAATTAGAGTTGTTCTATTCGCTCAACGAAGAAGATGGCATACGTAGAGATGAGAAAGAAGTTGCTAACCTTGAGAACGCTGAGGAAAGTTATAGTGCTGATATTAAACCGACTGAAAACTGTGAAAAATTGTGCAAAGAAAAGGATGATGAGGATAAAACTAATAAAGTGGAAGTAACGGACAAAGGTTCTGACAGACGCATGGAATTGCTAATGGACTACTCTGAAAAGTCATCAGCGGCCTTCATTGCAGAGGCAACCAGTGAAGTTTCCACAAATCTAAGGCATGACAAAACGAAAGAGCCAGTCGAAGCTGAAGATCTTTCATATGCAGTGCCAGCTGAGAGAAAGGATGCCAAGAATACGATCTCTATACTCCCAATCAGAGATAGCAACATTCCTGGTGAAGCAGTTGAAACATTCGAGGAAAATTGTCCGCAATCAGAGAAGTCAAAACCGCATGCAAATAATGTTAAAGCGGCTGCAACAAAAAAATCGGCGGCTTTGAGTAGCGCCTGCCGAAAGCGCCGAGATCCCAGGCGATTGACTCTTACGCGGTCTTCAACTATAGAAATTGAAGAACGCTTTCAGGCATTGGAACGTAGAATGAGTGAAGAAAAATTTATCATCGACAAAGAGAAGATGGGTGATGATAAGTCATATGATGAAATGTCTAATAAAAAGATACCATCAACAGCCGATCTGCAGAAGAGATTAAGTACACTTGAAAAGCAAATTAGTAAAGAGGCGGATGAGAAGAAAAGGTTTGCTGAAAGTAGCGAGTATAGAGATTTGTCTAATCATGAAACCACATTACTAACGAACAGATCATTTACAGAATCAAGACACGCAAGAGAATTAAACAGAAACTCCTATGATGATTCTGCAACAGAAGAAGTTCCAATTATACCCTACCCGTCAGAAATGAGAGATAATATACCAGACGTAGTACCCTCCGAAGAAAAATATGAGCTTTCCATATCAAAACGAGCACGCAATCATATTCCTTCAACAGTAGAATTAGAAGATCGCTTCAGTGCTTTGGAGAGACAACTAAGCTCGAACGGTTTGCCAAGTAAAAGCTCAATGGACTTGCGGCGCAACGAAAATCAGACTCGCGAAAAAGATGCACAGACGCCTCCTAATACGCCTAACGAAAGCAATAAACAAAATTTGGAAAGAGGTGAGAGCAAAACTCAGCTAAGAAATGAAATTGAAGGAGAGGCAGCATCCGAGGTAGATGCCAGAAACGCAGAAAAGCCACGCCTAAAGAAGTTGCCATCTACTGCCGAATTAGAAGATCGCTTTAATGCGCTAGAAAGAAGAATGAGCACGCAAAAATCAAGTCCCATCAAAACAAAGAAGGAACCACCCGACGAAGCAGAGACGAAAGAACCGAATAAAAAAAAGGATGCACCAGCTGAAGAGAAGAGTAAAAAGGATTGTGATATTAAAGGTAAGCCAGAAAGGCACAGTAAAGAAGATGATAAAGCAAACAAAGGTAAATCGGTTGCCAAAGAGAAGATTTCACCTGATCAGAAAAAAGGTGGTGAAAAAGTTAATAAAGCAAAAGTGGAAGAAGCTAAAGCTAGCAACACGAAGCAAGAAGTGGAAATGGAAGATAGCGCAAAACGGGTCTCAAAAACTACGGAACGCACGGCAGGTGAAAAGACAAACAAGCAAGACGGGTATGAAGACAAACTAGAAAAAGATGTTGGAAAGCAAACTGCGAAGGCAACGACTAATAATGAAAAAGAACTTAAGAAAATTAATCACTCAAGCGATAGCCTAGAAAGTGAAAGCAAACAAGAAGTTGATGTAGAACGCTCCAAGCTGCCACAGAAAAATAACAAGGCTGATGACTTGAAAAAATCAGAAAAGAAGTCGCCACCAAGTACCGAAGAACTTGAAAAACGCTTTCAGGCGTTGGAACGACAAATGAGTAGCGCTAGCCTAGAGGGCAACAAAGAAACGAGAAGCTCCTCAGAATCCGAAAAGACGAATCAGACAAGGTCAAGTAAAGGAAAACAAAATTCATCACAATCAGTAAACGCTCAGGTAGAAACTGCATCCAATAAAAACAAACAAACCACACCGCTTGAGCCGGCAACAAATACTAAAGCCATAAAAAGCTTCGAGGAAAAGTGCAAACAAGTTAACAAAGAACTTTCTAAACAAACAAAGCCAGAACTTGAGCAATCGGAGCAAACTGTAGCAATCACCACACCAGAACCCAAACTGGTTGAAGCCTTCAATGAAAAATGTAAGGAGATTAATAAGGAACTGTCAAAACCCACAGAAGCGATGGATGTGGAGCAGAGAGAAGCAGAAAATGAGGGCACTTCCAACGTGGCCAGCAAAAGACGTGCTTCCGAACCACCAACTACAGAAGATTTAGAGAAACGTTTTGAGTCGCTCAAGCGACGAATGAGCACCAAAGCTATAATCGAAAAAGGGTTCGAAGTAAAAGATAAATCAGCGACAGTTCTTGAAGAGGGGCCACACGAGATATTAGATGTAGAGGAAACTAAAAGTCAAGCTACAATAAAATCTGCGGAGCCTCCAAGCACTGAGGACTTAGAAAGTCGATATGAAGCATTACAGAGACGTGCAAGCGAACAAAAGACAGAAAATCTCGAGAAGCGGCATGAAAACCAGCAAAGAGCGCAAAAGGAAGAAATCGTAGATACAAAAACGTCAAAGCGAACTAACAAAACAGAACTGAAAGAATCAGCTGAAGAAAAGAAATTAAATGAAAACACTGCATGCATCCCCGTAGCGCCGCCAATGCCGTTGAATGACACAGCAGAACTTTTAGTTAACGATGAACAGCATCGTGCACTTATTGAAGAATTTCAGAGTAAAATTAAAGTGCAACCCAATGGTGAAAACCTCAAACCAAGCGACATTAATCCAAATCGACGTACAACAACTGAACGACAACGAACATCACCATTCGATGGAACCTCGGAAACACATGCAAACACCGCTTACTTTAGATCGGAAAATTACGAACCCTGGTACAGTCAACCACAGAAAATGGTTCGTCGTTTCTCCGATTTACCATCAAGAGCTGATCTTGAGAATCGCTTACATTTTTTGGAAAGACAATTGATAATCAAATTCTACAAGCAGCGCTGTGCAAGTGATTCCGAAGTGGCATCGAGAAAATATTTCATGGATTTGAAGAGTCGGTCCGCAGACGGCGAAACACCAAGTACATCAGCGCGCGCGCAACAGCAAGCGGCAGACGATCTAGAAAAACGCGTACTTGCATTGGAGAAGCAACTTAGCGAAAATAGTCTAAAGTTACTTGAGGCTGTGCGTGTGAAAGAACAGGAAGCAGCCGCCGAGTCGGACTCCCCGCGACGCCTTAGTTCGGAGACTGTCGATGCGACAGGCAAGGAGCTTGTGCGCTACGTTGGCGAACTTGAAGAAACGGGCTCTCTCAAACCGATCAACATAAGTATTAATATAAAAATGCTGCTTAAAAAAAACGAGGATGAAGAGAGCAAGCCCAAAGAGAAGCTGCCGACTGCTGCGGAGTTGGAAAAACGACTCGAGGTGCTGGAACAGCAACTGAAAATGTCCAGATCACGCCGCGAGGGAAGCATTGACCAATATAATGTCAATGATGTGCAGGAGCTGAAGAAGAGTGAGGAAAAATCAGACGAGTACATGGCCGAGGAAATTGAAAGTAAAGAAGTGATAAAAGAACCGCCAGAAATGGAGAAAAGAGAAACCAAGGAAGCATTGAAAGAAACGCTAGAAATTGAAAAGAATGTGAAGGAAGCATTCAACGAAGAATGTAAAAGTGACAAGAAGATTACAGAAAATGTGAATACCAAAAACGGAGAAAACGAAAAAAGTGATATTAGAATTGAGGTCTTAAAGGCTGAAAAAACGCTCGAGAACCAGCAAATTGCGCGCTCGAAAAAAGAAATTGTTGAAGATAAGCGAGAGTGTAAAGCTGAAGAGAAAAGCGATACACCGCAGAATATTAACGCAGACGTTCACGAGAAGAACGAAAACAAATCAAAGCAGGAGGTAGCGGTTGAAAAGCGAGCCAATGAAGAAGATATTCCCACAGAAGAAACATTGCCAACGCAACCGGAGCAATTAACAGATACAACTGCAGAGGTAGAACCGAAAGAAACTTTGGTGGTGAAGGATGAACCTAAACAAGAAAAACATGATGATAGTAAAGAATCAACCAAAACACCTGGAGATCAAACCTTGGTAGTGAAGGATGAACCTAAACAGGAGAAACACGATAATAGTAAGGAATCAACCAAAACACCTGGAGATCAGACATCAGCCGAGCCATCGGTTGCCCCCATGCAAACTGCCATTCAAGTTGGATCGTCGGATCCTAACAACAAAACGCTCGTATTGCTGCTTGACAATGAACCGAAAGCCGTTAAGGTGCGACGATTGACGCGCGCGAACACCGAAGAGTTGGAGAACTTATTCCAAGCGCTCGAAAAACAGTTAAGTGATCGCAATCTCATTAAATCTGAAGATGGTAAACTAATGCGTGCTGCCGAAAAATCCGATGTGCCACCATCAGAAGAGTCGAAAGCTTTAACACAACTCTCGAAGGAGATTGAAGACTATACTAAAGCAAATCCAAACGAGAAAGAGAAAGAAACCAAAAAGGAAAAGCAAAAGGATGCTGACAAATCCAAATCTCCAGCGGAAGACTACGACTGGGGGCCGGATCCCGTGAAGCGGCATTTAAAACGCAAAACTGTGCATCTGCCATCGACTAAAGAGCTGGAAGCGCGCTTCCGATCACTCGAACGTCAAATAAAACTGCTCGAAGATGTGGAGAAGATCGACGTCGAACAGCGGTTAAATGAAATTGAGCGCAAAATCAAAATGCAGTATTCACTATCGCACGAGAAGGATCTCACCAAATTTTTGGAACTCTGTGAAGGCAAGAATTTAGATGAACTGCCCGAAGCTATAACGGCTGCGCGTGATAGATATCAAATAGAGGATGGACGCGCGTCAAGAACACCTACACCGAAACAAGGTAGATCACCTTATACCTCACCGTCGCGTGCGAAAGAGAAAACGCCCTATACATCACCGACACACCCACCACGTGAATCCCGTAGTCCGAAAAGACACACCTCGCCTGGGCGTATTCGTTATGATGGTGCAAATGGAGCATCGAAAAGCCCCAAAAGACATGTTTCGCCTGGCTATGCTAGATATGAGGATCCCGATATACCATCAACTGAAAATCTGGAGTATCGTTTTCGTGCTTTGGAACTGCCAAAATCTAAATCGAAAGAATCGTTGAACGAAAAGTCTAAACGAAATATCGCCGATGCGAAAAAATCACTAATACATCCACTGGAAATGCTGCTCGATCCCAGCCCAGACGTGGACGTTATACCCACAACCGGTGAACTGGAACACAGAATTCGTGTGTTGGACGATAAGAGAAGAACACCTTCACCAGCTCGACAATTACGCTCACGTTCGCCAACCATAGAAGATATAAAAAATAGGAAATTAGCAGAAGAAAAGCATTCAAGAACAACACCCATACACAACTTGGAAACGCTTGTCGCTTCGCCAACCAAAAGGGAGTTACCCACAGCTGACGAACTGGAGGCACGCATGCGCGCTTTAGAAGAGGAACACTGTTTCGACTTTAAAATGCAAAAGACTTATCAGGAATTCAATCAAAAACTGAAGGATGCTGTGTCCCCATCACTTTCCTTCGAAGAATTCAAAACATCAAAATCACGCGAGGAAAGCCCTAGACGCAGCGAGACAACCCGTTCCACAACACCGAAATCTGCGCTACGCGACTCCGCCAGCAACTATGAGGATGGACAGTACAGATCAATTAGTCCTAAGGCTATACGCTTTCGCGATGAAGAAGACGACTATGTGACAAGTTTGCCGCACAGGCCGAAATCGCACACGGATACACGAGACAACATTGGAAGAATGGTGGGCAAAATTAATTATGGCGCTTTAGGAACAATTGAAGAAAATTCTAAATTCCTCCAACGTATTCTTAAGAAGACTCTTGCAGATTCATGTGGCAGTATAAGTGCTAGCGGCGCTACTCAAGCTCATACATCCGAAGGACTTGACGAGTTTGGCAGTCGTCTGATGAGGGTGAGTTAGATTTAAGGACGATTGTATTCGGCTACATTACACAAAATTCATGTTGATCATGTTTTTCCACTTTTAGGAGACTTCACCACTACAACGTACCGGAAGTCACACCGGTGTACCATTACGCACCAATGACAATATCAACGAACGTTTGGACTCCATTAAGAACACGATCAAGTCCATCGATACACTGTGCGAAGAGAAACCATATCGTAAAGAGCGTTGCCAACGCTACATCGATTCACTATTCTCCGATTCTATACATTTCGGCAGCAAGAAAGCTTCACTGGAGGATCTCTCGCGTGCGGAAAGTCGTGTACATCGCGAATATGCGCCCTCCATACGTGTCTCGGATCATAGCCAAAGGCACTCGGACTATTTATACGGCCGTTCTCTGGGTTCGGCGGATTCCATACGTTCGACAAGTCCATTGCGCGCTGCCAGTCCACTACATCATCGTTCGAATCGGGATTTGCGACGCGAGATCTCGCCGCGCCGGCGACGCGAAGAAGAGCGTGAAGAATACCAGAGTAGGGTAAGACGTGAAAATATGTTGCCAAATTATTATTTATTAGATAATCTTAGAAATGTAAGTAGTAGTAGTTTAATTAAGTTTCATAAAGTAGATAGACAACTAGACACATACAAATGTGATGAAAGAGACAGATCAAGTTCACGATCGGCATCCAGATCGCCGTTGAGATCGCCGTATGGATCGAGGGAGATGATGATGACAGAAAGCATGTTGCACGACAACATCAATTCAAGCACACGACACAACAACACCAACACCCACACCAACACCAACAGCAACAGCAACTGCGACGACAACAACGACCGGTACAACACAAAAAAAGTGAAAAATAAAAAGTATCAATTGGAATTGGACAGACCGTACGCGCACGCCTACCGTCACACCACAGACACTCTACTCGGCTACGATCCACTCAAACGCTCCAATACACCCGTCTATGTGCCCGGTCAGCTTGATATACGTCACACAACAGTTACGTCAACATTCTATGACCGCTTATTGGCAGAAAAGGAAATTGAGCGAAAATTCTCACGACCACCGAGCCGTTCCCCTATCGTATCGCCATCGATTACATCGAAGAGTTATGTAGATTTGGCAAGTGCAAGCGCTAAGTCTTACTACATTGACAAATCCCCAACAACGGCTTTGGCAGCGTTGCGAGTGGACAACGCCGCTGACATCTCAAGCTTCACCAACATTGAAAGCCCACAACAATATCGCAGTTCAATGACGCGTAGCTATGAGGGTAGCGTTTATAATGTTGTCAGCTCGACGTACCCACTGAATAACACCACCACGACCACAACCAAAGCTATCACCAACACCAATCAATCCTTGAATCCCTTAAAATTCAATACCAACACCGACATTATCACCACCACAACTACCGCTACACTAAATTCGGCCACAACACCCACAGGTAATTCAAGCACATATTCGTATCAAACATATATGCGCACACGGTTTCCATTGGCAACCGAAGCTTCTAATATGGACTTACGCATACGCAGTTGTGATAATATACTCATGCAATTCAAATCTACTTCTATAACTACAGCTGGGTTAGGGCACACGGCCAACAATACTACAACAACAGCAATAGCAATAGCCACAATAACTGCAACTACGACCGGGACATCGACGACGACGCCGACGTCGACAGAGACGCTAAGAAGCAATCGTCCAATCGATAACAATCGTTTTTCGCTTCCGATCACAACTAACTATCGAATTGGCTTGAGTGATATAACCAACAACACAACAAACATCACCTCTACAATAACTACAACCAATAAATCCTTCTCCACTACCAACATCACCAATACTGCTACAACAAAAATGACAACAAACTTGAACATCAACAACAGTTTCACAGGTTTAGACAGATTCGCAACAGCTCTATCAGTACCACCAACAACGACCACAACAACAACAACAGTAATTAGTACTTTTAGTACCAACACCACGACAATGACAACAACTAGTACTTACAATTTTAATAATTTGTTAACAACTACAAAAACAACAATGGTTGGTAGTGAAAATACCAACAAGTACATCACAAATAATTCATCTTCATCACTTCTGTCCTACAATACGACGAGTGGTGGCGGCAGCGTCGTCGGCGGCGGCGGCGGCGGCAGCCTCTATAACACGAGTGCGCCCCTGAGTATGGCTCTCACAATGCGACAACCTTCCGACACGATGTCATTCTCCTCACTGGGTCTTTACACTAGTAATTTAAATAGTTACAACAATAATAACAACAACAACAACGTTTGTAGCAACAACAGCCATTTGAGTTACAACAACAGCAACACGACGGGACATGAATTAGCGCAAAATGTGAAAAAGTGAAAACCTTAGTAGTAAATTATGCAACCGAGCTGCCTAAATGCAAAACAAAGAGTGAGTGTAGTGATGGAAATGTATAAGAGAGTATATTACTCTCAAGTAGTGTGTCTGAAGTTGAGTTGAGAACTGTTAGTTACATATTTATGTATGTATTTTTAGCAACAGAGCAAAAAAATAGTACTATATTTACACAAAAGTAGTTATACATACATACATACACACTTATACTGTAGTATGAAAGAAAGAAAATGTAATCGAACCTAATTCGTAACTCATGTGGTGTGAAGTGGATGTACTATATAGTCGAACCTGGATAACTCAAACTGTTACTCATTGGAATATATGTTCAAATATATGCAGATGCAAGTAATGGGAAATAGTTATGACATACGAAAACTCACTTAAGCTGCGATTAGTGGTGCCCTAGCGCAACCGTAACCATAGCAGTCAGCTGTTCGTATCAAACATACTGTAAACGATTATAGGTGCCTCACCATAATGCCGTAACCATAACCGTAGCCATATGTACCTTTTGAATTTTGGTTTTTCTCCGTAATTGTAAGCAGCTGTGAAATACTTTATATTTGTTTTAATATTTGCGTTAAAAATTTGAATATTAGAAATGAACGACATAAAATTAATTGATTTAGTGGAAAATTATGGGTGTTTTTATGACAAAATGCAAATTTTGGCATTAATTTTACTTGCATATCAGCTGTAATGTTGCGGCTATGGTTATAATTACGACTATGACAGTATGACTACGGCACCACTAATTACGGCTTTAAGTAAACAATCAACCTACAATAAGCGAGGGAGCAATGCAACCCTACCACACATCTCACCTTCCATCAATGTCGCTTCTTTTGGAACAGCATTGAAACGGAGCAGCGAATAAAGGGTTGACGGGTGATAATCAACTGATCCACTTTCATCGTAAAATTTGGTCGATTAAACACAATTGCGACGGGGATGGAAAATACTATTGCGACGGGTCGGTTTTCAACTTTCTAAATTATTTATAATTTGCAGAGTTTCTTGTGAATATGGAATATTATTTGCCTGCTGTTACTTCTAAACAAATAAATTGTCATCAAGTAATCAGATAAGCAACCCTGAGTCGTGAACCTGTCGCCGTAAAAATAACCGACGGCAAGAAATCGGTCCTTGCCGCGACTCTGTACAATTTCATGCTGTTAAATATGTTCTAATTTTCAACCGTCAACTCATTACCTACTGTCCAGTGCAATTCTTTTGAAGGAGTCACTCCGTTCCATATTCTTATCCCAACAACTGTTGTTTTAGTATTTTGTTTTCAAAATGTGCTCTACTCAAATGCGGTCGTTGAGTTCGCACACTAAAACACGCCAGTGCAAGTTAACAGTTCATGTTAAGGATGCTATGTTAAGATTTCTAGTAAGACAGAGATGGTACCATTTTTGTTTTTTTTTTTTTTGGACCGTGACGTTGGGTTAAAAATGCCTTCGCACCATATAGTCGATACTACGTGTGTAGCGATTCCACTAAAAATATCCCTCCTCTTCTCTTGCATTTTTCCCTCTACCCCAGGACTGCTTCCGCATTACTTCGAGGTAGAGGGCCAAGAAGGACACTTACTTACTCACCCTACGTCCAGGGTTGCCTGTTTTGAGAAACCTATGCTCAATGCTCTTCAGCATGGGCCCTAGTGAAGGTAAGCGGTCTCCACCTGACCTTTCTGTCTTAACACAACTTTTTTAACCCTTTAATGACTCTGGACTATATATGTCCCCACAGCAAAACTAGTAATAACTTTCTAAAATTAGGATTTTTTTACTTACTACCTTCGTTTGTAAAAATCATATAAATGTACACAGTTTATTTCTTATATTTTAAAAAAATAAAGCGTGATCAATTTAGAGGCATCGGATTTCAAATTAAAATAAAACAATGAAAATTTGCATTGCTTGGGCAATCTTTATTATTTTTGTGTAGAACCATTCATGAAATCTATTTTTTAAAGATAATCCCTTTCAAATGTTGACGGCAGACATCAATTTTGAATGACTCGCTAGAGGACTTCGGTCGGCATCTCGTGAATAACTTTAGTAATATTGGCTTTCAATGCCTCAATCGAAGCTAGTTCACCCACAAGGCCTTTAAACTTTATATTATTCCATAAGTATAGGTCCAAAGGTATGATATCATTTGGTGGCCAATCCACAGGTCCGGGACGAGAGATAAATGGTTATCGAAATGACGACGCATTAAATCCATTGTGTCGCGGGTTGTATGCAAGTAGTAGCAATGGTCGTCTTGTTGGAACCAAATGCTGAAGAGATAACGGGCTTCAATTTCCAGCATCAAAAGGTCGTTTATCTTAGCGCTATAGCGTTCGCCATTCACTGTTGCATTAGCGCCAGCTTGGTCTTTGCAGAAATATGTCGGCCTCGGTAATCTAGCGTAAGTGCACTCTACCATACCAGAGATTTTGGATTCGAATCCCACCGAAGCACGGTCCAGGCGCTGTTCCTACTTTCCCTGTAAAAAAAAATCTCACTCTTCAAATACAAAAACTTATCCTTTCCATACTTACTCCCGCACAATAGTCTGCGCAAATACAAACTTAATTTGACATCGGTAATGATCTTTCCTTAAGAGCCACTTAAAGACCTAGGAGTTATTTTAAGTTTCCAATAAGGCTTTATGTTCGTGAACAGTGACTCCGAAACCTCGGAGCAAGTCCAAGTTAATTTGCAAATTTTGCCTGTATATATTTGGTGAACCTTTCTACAATTTTAAAAACTGAAATTAGATTCGTAATGAGGAATCTTGCAAATCACAAAATGTAAATTTTCGAAAAGTATTAACGAATTTAAAAAAATTTCATTATTTCGTTTCGCCATTTTGAATGTATAAACTTTGTATTCAGCACAGCAACACGTTTTAGTAAATATTTTTCAATTTGTGTAATATTAAAGCCATTAAAGGGTCAAAATAATGTATGGAAGGCATAGATAGAGGTTAAGTAATGTTGAATATCAGCAGAGAGAGATCATTTACTCACTTGTATACGTACAATAAACATAGAAACTAAATTGCACTGCTTGGTTTGGTGGGAAGCTCTTCGGAAGGGGAACTACGCAAATTATTTTTCAGTAAAGCGCAGAAAAGATGGGGCTCCATTTCTTCGTGTGCTATTTCGAAAATCCTTTGGCCCTAGTACAATAGACGTCGGACACAGATAATCCCGGGGACCCCACGCCAGTCAATTTCCAAACTCGTAGCTATGTTTACCGGTCATTAAACGATTGCCAGATACGCAGAAAAGCTGGGTTTACCATTTAATCCCCATTGCAGAGGTTGTGGGGACTTTTCTGAGAAGAAGACTATTGTGCACTGTCTCTGTTAATGTCTAGGATTGGCAGCTAGACGACTAAGGTCACTGAGCGCTCCGTTCTTCGACAGTCTGGGGCAGTGCGGCAACCTAGATTCCATCAATCTTCTCCATTACATCAACAGCTCTGGGTGGCTGTAAATATCTGCCTGTTGAAGACAGAAACGGCGCTTTATTGCTACTTGAGGAGTGCCAGACCGGCACTTCAACCATTTCACCTACCTACCTACCTAGACTGCGCCCATTAGAAAGTGCGTGACGTCACTCTAGCCTAGTTGCGCAGTGTTGCCAACTCTTTGCTCTTGGCAATAATTTTAGTGTTTTTTTTATAATCAAAATACGAAAATTTTTGAGTCTGATGTTTGCTTCTTTTTGTTTAGTTTGAAGCTACCAGAATTCTTAGTTAAAAGAATGTTTATAATTCACAAAAAGATTAAAAAAAAACCACGGTGAAAAGATTTTAGTGCTATTGAGAATTTGTTGATTCCTATAAAATTTGATGTCTTAAAAACGCAAATCTAATTTTTTATCCTTTTGAGGTTGCTCAAGAATGTTAAATCTTCTTCTAAAAGCCTTTAAATTCTCTCTTAAAAAGCCTTTAAATTTAATATACTGAATACGAATCAAAGCTATGGAAGTGTATTCATAGTAAAAATAAACAGAAAAATATCAGATAATACTAAAGAAATTATGACGACCTTTTTGAAAAAGGAGAACCTTATCTTGTTACAAATAAAGCAGGCCACAGACGGCATAAAAATCGAAACAATCGGTTGAAACTCATTTCGTCACACACGTGTGGATTTGTTGACGATTTGATTTTAGTTTCATGGCGGAAAAAAGTTGTTAATTTTGGGTACAGGACTAGTTTAAAAGGCAAGATGAGTTCTCGCATTTCAATTTATTTGTTTTTCACATCGATTAATTGGAAAATATTACATAATTTATGTGGCTGGCTCAGCTGGCCTTACAATATCCCATTCTGGCGAAGCAATTTCGTAACTCATTTCCAATGACTTCGGCGCCTATTGCAGGCCTTTCTGGATTGTCGATCTTCAGACTGAAAATCTTATCTTTATCGGCACACATCAAAGCTGGTTACACATTTCGCATACTGGTTACATTTTTTATTGAGCACTGTAAGTTAGCTTCCATTTTCGAACCATAGAAGTTCGTTAATAATGGCACTGTGACTGGAATAGCGTTTTCTGCATTTTTTCAAAGAACTAATTACATTTTCAAAAAGTTGTTTCAAATTATTCAAAATATTAATATAAATATCAATATAGATATCAAGAGGAAGTATAAAGCTATTAAAATTTTCTTTGCTTTTACTTTTCGCCAGAACAAATACGATTTGTTATGGTCACCACTGCGTATACTTAACTTAATAGAAGGAGAGTTCAACTATTTTTTTTTTTGACGTTCGAGGTTCTATTAATCGCAAGAACGAAAACTAAGCAAATTTACTAGCTGCATATATCCTCTTTTCTTTTGCTGGATATCAATATTAACCCTTTGAGGACGCGCGTCGGCATATAACCCCCCGAATTAGTTCGTAGCTGCGAGACTCGCGACGTCTGTCATTCTGAGAGATAAGATACGCATAGGTATAGTAAAAGAGTCACGTTTTCATTCAAAGACATTAGGGGCCATTAGCGTTGAAGTCTTATCTTACTTATAACGCAAATTTACAATGTGAATCGACGGTAGAGTCTGAACGAATTTCAGTTCTTCGATTCCGTCTCTCAGTGTCACTGCGAGAAGAACCAGCAAACTTTTTATATAAATATTTTATATTTTATCCTACGCACGATGACTAAGCGATCTAGAGATGATAAGTTACATAGTGACAGTTCTCACGAATATTACTTTGAGTCTGATAAGACGGAAGATGACGGCATTACTTCGTCAAGTGGAAGTGAAATCCGTGCAAGAAGGAATCCACTCAGGCATTTCTGCATTAGAAGTGATAGCAATTTGTTTGTAATTATTTTTCGATTTTATGAAAAATTTTTCTTGTGTTAAATAAAGCCTTAGTTTTTATACACCAAAACCTCTCGTAGCGACGATCGCCCGTCGACCGCGCCGTCCCCAAATGGGTTAATATTACTATTTTTTCGTCTTTTTTATAATGTAGTTCTTTGATACTCTAAAGTTTGTAAAAAACAAATAATGTGTTGAAAAAAGTATGCAGTTTGTAGTTTTATATAACAATTTGTATTAAGTATTGTAGCTGATCGTCTAGCTATCGGTACTGCTGTTTTACTAGCGACTACGAAGCCCCGCACAAAGCGGAGAAAGAAAATAGCTTGTATAAGCCTACGGCATACATTTCGTGACGGTTTTTCGTAACGCTAGTTCGTGTGTCGCGGCCTTGAAATTATACTCTGACGCGCGTAAAGAAGTTTCCCTTCAAAAATAATGTATTGAAAAAAGTATGCAGTTTGAAATTTATATAAAAATTTGTAGTTTCACTTGCATGAAAAAAAGTTGATTTTTGTTGCACGGCCAATAAAGAATAGCAAAATTGGTGCAATGTTTGAGTTATCCAGCTTCGTAGGTATGTATACATCTGCACATATACATATTTTTTATATGTATTCCTCAAACTTAAAATGAATTTTGAATAATAATTCCTTCACATGAGTTTCATAAAGGTGTTCATTTATTGAAAATATTATATGAATGAAGCAAACGGCAATTGTAGGTACGCTTGGTGGTAAAAAGTCTAGTGAAAGCATGTGCGAAAAAGTCCAAGCAAAAATTATAAAAGGTTTTAAATGCCACGAAAACAATAATTTTATTATTAGTATGCAGTAAATTAGCCTCTTAAAGCCAGTTATTGGTGAAGCTGACATGGAAATTCATCTAATGATTTTTACAAATTTTAGCGGCTTTGCCTTTGTTGTCCAACTTGCCTAGCTTTCCAAACCTTTATTAAAACATGACATTTGCTTGCTTTAGTTTCTTCTTGTAGAAGCATTACTTAAAAAGTCAAACTCTAGATTTTTTTAATAAGTTTTTGGTAAGTAAGAATGTGGAATAGCTTCCAAGGCACATCACAAAGTTAGTAGCAGTACAAAGTGCATGAAAAAAATTGTGTTAAGGGGGCAGATACCTGTAAACGACCATATTTTCCCAGATATTCATTAAAATTATTTTAAATGAAGGAGATAATATATTTTTTTCAAAATTGACATACAGTTTATTTATACATTAAAATAATATAGCAATTTTTTTTTTTATTTTAATCATTTAAAATGGCGGATGTACACTTAATTCTTCCAGAAAGGTCGCAGTGGGGCTTCTCAATCGGCGGGCATTGTAGCATCGGTGTCAATGACTTGAATACAAAAAACCAAAAATGTTGTTTGTTTATTAATGTCATAATTTCTACATGAATTAAAAAAAAATGGAAAAAAAACCAAAATTCGCGGAATAAAATGCTTAAAAAATGAAAATTTACAAATTTTCCTACTATTTTTGCTTTGAAAAAATTATTTTTTCGAAAATTTTTCGAAACCTTATAAATTCACATAGAAAGTAAACTCATAAAAAAGATGTGTGCAACATTTCAGGGAGATCGAAAAAATTTTTTTTCGAAATTTTACAGGTATCTGTCCCCTTAAATATATAAATATTTTCAAACTTGTAACGTATATTTTTTTTCAAATTCGTTAATCCTTACATATACATGTATTTATTAAAAATTATAATATTATATTACAATATTATTTAATTTTAATTTTCAAATTTGAAATTCACTTTTTTTTTAAGAAAACGCAACCGATTTCAGTGTCAAAAATTAAAAAAAAAAATTTTCGAAAATAAAAGCACAAGAAGTATAACAAAAATGCTAAGCAATTCGTGTAGCCCCTTGACCAAACAGTTTCCGGGAAATATTCAGAAAACTCAAAATTCAAATTTATTCCTCAAAAGTGATATTATCGCCTTCAAAGTACTCCCCATCAACGGCCAAGCACTCACGCCAGCGTTTGATCCATCTCTCGAAACATTTCTGGAACTCTACTTTCAGCATAGCCATCAGAGCCGTTTTGAATTTTTCCATTACAATACATTTCGGTTGTTAAAACACGTTCTCCTTAGTGGTTTTTTTTAACTTAGCAATGCCACTTAGACCACGAAATGGGTCCGTTGTGAGCCGCAGGGGCTGGGCTACATTTCCCTTTCCAGATTGAAACATACTGAGCTTTTGACAAAGCGTAAAAGGTTGTTGATACCTAAAGTGTGTAGATTGGCAATGTTCATTAAGGAGTAGGATCTTAAATATCGGTTCCTGCTTCTGGCTAGAGTCGGGTGGGTGGAAAAAAAAGTGCGTATAGCGTCGTACACATAACAGAAGTGAAACTTTCAAGGCAGACAAAGAAAGAGGGAGAAACCCGAGAGAGAATGAGAGAGACAGAGAGAGAGAAAGAATATATATCTAAATAAATTCACAGCATTTGCAAAGAATACAAATAGACAAAATTTACAAAGAACGGAGAAGGGTCGACCGGTGTAGGTAAACGCCGAATACGAACCGTGGCAACAACGCGCACTACTCCGAATGTTTATCACCCGTACCCAGGACCGCAGCAACGGCACAAATTACCGCAAGGCAATACTAATAAATCCGACGCCGGAATGGATAGCACTTTATAGTACGCACAAGTCGTAGCCAGGAAACGGAAATAAGCGCCAAAAAGTAGGCACCAAAAAAAAACCCCAAAAAAATTGGGACCCAAAACCGCCCCAAACAGTAGGCACCAAGGAAATATAACGCCAAAAAGTAGGCACCGAAAAAATATTTAATACAAGTTTGCACCAACAAACAAGCGCCAAAAAGTAGGCAGTGTTATTTCTCACTAGAAAATAGCAATCACAAGGAAAAATAGTCTAAAGTGTATCTAAGATATCTTTAAGGTATAGCTCTCTCTCTGCTTTTCTTCTACGTTACATCTTTTTTCGCTCTCGCGGAACGAAAATGCCCAAAACGTTGCATGGCCTTGAAATTTTACTCTCCAATTTTACTCTTTGCTTCCAACTCCTCCTCATTCCCACAGCTACGACTGAAATCATGCATGTAAACGCCTAATCTCCTTGCATGATTTCCTATGAGGCAATGTCCTGGGAGGGCCGCTACTAAGGGCCTAATTTGAAGTATACTCAATTTTATAATATTCTTGGACAGACGTAGATTTAGCCTTGGCCATGTTTGTCTCGCGATTTCACAGCTATTGACACTTATCCATCTTTGATTTACCGAACTGATTAGTTCGTCCATAACAAGAAGCTTACAAGTTGCGAGAGGTACCCCCCTAAATTTATTTATGTGTGGCTTACAGGTACCTTATCTTGCTAGTTGGTCAGCCCTACAGTTCCCTGGTATATATCTGTGGCCTGGAACCCAGCATAAGATGATATGATATTGTTTGGCTATCTCATTAAGATTGGCGACAATGTAAGGCACTTCTTGATGTCATTGGGAATGCATCTAGGGCACATAGGGCAGCTTGGTTGTCTGATAGAATGCAGATATCTGTTGATGATATTCTGTTTATCTCTAACCACTTTAAGGCTTCATGAACACTACAGTGAGCCGGTAGTTTAAAGGATTCAGTGATAGAGAGGTCTTCGCAATATAACCCTGATGCGTCCATTTTAGATCCGTCCGTGTAGATCTTAACGGGTGTGTGGGGTGATGGATCTTCTTCAAGCCATTCCAGTCTAGAAGGGATTTTCATTAAGAAATTCCTTTCGAAGCAGAGAATGGGAGGGAGATTATCACAATCACTGGGTATATCCGTGTAGGAATCTAAGATGGTTGAATGTCCATATGTGACAGTCTTCCATTGTGAGCTCGCTCTGAGCTTGGAAGGAAGCCATATCATATGAATGATTAAGAAACGCCGTGGAAACGCGATTGGACAAAGTGCTCCGAAAATTGACTCAAACAAATACAAAATTGTTTGATCAACGTGAAGGATAGGTATATTAAAAAGCAATAAAACCGTTTTCAAACCACCAATTTTTTTTTCATTTCTGCGCCTGCAATATAAATAGCAACCCTCGTATGTATAACTTTTCACACTCGACTATAACAGGCGTAAAAAGAGAGTTTGAAGAGAGGCACATTTTTAACTAATCTTGATGAAATTTGTAAACTTCGAATTAAAAATTTCTTTTTCGCGCGCAAAGTTTAACGCACTTTTGATATGACACGCCGAAATAGCAGGTCGGGTATTAGATACATAGTCTGTAAAAAAGATTGATTCAGGCAATGCCTCATTTAAAAATTATCGAAGTAGAAAAGGTGGTTTATGTAGTTCATGTAGATCTTGTTAACCTCGATGTTTATCTTCCATTTTAATACTGAATTTTGTATTTATATGTAATAAATTTTTCTTTAAATTTTTTGTTTTTTTGTTTTTTTTTTATTTTTTTTTTTTCTTTTTCTTTTTTTTATAATTTTTTTTATTTTTTTTTATTTTTTTTTTTAATTTTTTTTATTTTATTATTTTTATTTTATTATTATTTTTTTATTTTTATTTTTTTTTTTATTTTTATATCGCACTTGTTACGTTAAAGCGTAACAACTCAAAATCTGAACATTTTCAGTAGAGACGAAAAACTGTTTCCGTAAATATTAATAATATAGGTATTACAAGGGAAAAAATATGTAATTGCACGAAAATATCATTAAAAACAATATAACGGTTGTTTCATTCTTATTTGTTTATTAGTTGCGCTAAAATAACAAATTTTTGAGTGGTTACTCTTTTCCTTTTCTTTTTGAGTTGTTACGCTTTAACGTAACAAGTGCGATATATTTATATCATTATATGAATTTCGTGATCGATATTTCTATTATCAAATCTACTTAATTTGAATTAAGAAAAATACTCGCCAAACACAACCACCTATAGCTCCCAGTATATGCATGCACTTAGCTTTGCATATTATATTAACAACATGCCCACATTTGTTTTATTTACAATTATATAATATTAAAGAGGTCAAAAGTCGCATCAAGCATAACCGCGCATACAAATCAATTAATGAAAAAAAAGGTTGTCGAAGATTGTTAGATCCCGTCTGCAGCCTAAAATTTACAATGCAAACCTAAAAAATATAAGAAGTGAGCAAAAAAGCCCCTTAAACTATGCTAAACATTTACCCTTTACCCCTATATACCATATATCTACTACTTACCCACGTAACCTTACTCAAAAAACACAATTACAAAGATGTAAAGCTATATTAACAAATAAAAAGCAATAATACACACATTCACACATACACACATGCTATAATGAATACAACTATATATATAAGTTGAAACTAAATAAAAGAGAGCAACAGTTAAATTTACTTTCAAAATTTGAATATGAAATATTTAATCGAAGCACCACCCTTTCTCACCTACATGCATACTCGTATATCCATACGTACCAGCACGCACTTTTGCACCCACACAGCTTACTACTACATACCTAAGTGCATATGTATGTGCATACAAAAATTTTACCTTATCTATTTGACTTGAAAACAATTCTCCATTTCTCCCTTCTCATTTGAGAAGAACTCGCACTAGAACACTTGTTAGGCTTAACGGAGAGTAGCACCACTCGCAACATACCTCATACATATACATAATGATATACTAATATTTACAAATATGCATATGTGTATGCATAAATATTTAATTAGAGAGCAACTTGAATACTATAAACTGTACTTTAGAACTAGCATCAAAATTAAGCAAATAAAAATGGCATTGAAAAAATTATAATAATAACTAACTATACTTAAAAAAAAAGCATTCAAACTAAATTTCTTTGACCTTTACTTATACTTGTACTCTCTTGTTACTCATACTGATTTCCCCTCTATGCTCAATATAACGGGGGTGTAAACTTTTTAAACAACTTGTAAAGCATTTTTTATTCTCTATTGGTCAGCATTTCATTTTTCAAGAGCGGCTTTATCAGACCCTTTTGCAAATGTCAATAAAAACAAAATATATATCCAACTCAGCAAAATACCAACACAGATTTCAATTTTAGCCTATTGCTATAAAACCAAATTAAATGTTATTGACTGAATTCCGATATAGTTATGTATGTAAAAAAAAAAACAATAAAAATGCAAGCGATAAACTTTACAGTAACACACAAAAAAATGTATTGTATGAAAATTATAATTATAATTAGTTAAATTTTTGGAACCAAATGTAAAATTTACAAATTAGTCTCAAATTTATAATTACAGTTGTTAAAGAAGAATATTTAATGAAGAGTTCAAAAGTATTGCAATGGCAAAAAAAAAAAACAATTAATGAAAGGAAACCCCAAAAAACACAATGAACTCCAAACCATACCTTTCACAAATTGTATTATATACGTTAATATGTAAGTACTATTTTGTGAGCGTACGAGTATTAGAGCAATGCAGTTAGGTATATTAAATATACAAGAGCCAACTTTTAGTTCAATTCAAAACGGCAATGGTTGCAAAAAATATATTTAGAGAAAAAATATGCATAAATATGTAATAATGACAATTTTTTTAAGTTGATTCGAATTTTTTAAAGCGACAGCAACAAAGCACGGCTTAATGATGTCAAAGCTATTGGAAGCGAGATGAAAAAATATCATAAATATTAAATTTTAATTTACTTTATAATAATTTTTATATTTTAAATAGTCATAAAATCGTTAACTTTTATTTATGAAAAAAAAAATTATATATATATACACAAATTATTGCAACAATTAAAGTAAAATGCGTGCAATTTTCGATATATTTAATAAATCTTTTATGTATGTATTGTCTCTGTATGGATATTTAATAACTATATTTACGGTATTATAGTTTATGAATATTGTTTATGGGTTCATCAGCAAAAAACAAAATATTGATAATAATAAACAAAGCCAATAAAAGCGCATTAAAATGAAATCTATTAAAAGAAAAATACGACTTTTATTTCAACTCAGTGGTGAATAGCTCACTCAACTCACCTTTTACAATATAGCTCAGCAGAGAGAAAAGGATGCAGAGAGGTTCCCAAATCAAACCCATGGTGAAAAGAGTTCAGAGGGGTGGGCATCACCAGACCGTTAACCGGCTCTCAGCGATTTTGTGGAAATCAACTGATTGGCTGAGGTAACCAACGTCATGACAGCGGTTTATTTACAAGAAAAACTAAGATTGTGTTGGTGGTGTGTACGAAAAAAAATCTACTCAAGCCTTACTCATTTTGCTTCATTGCCTTCTGAACAACGACTAATTGGACGAGTGTGTGATAGAAGTACTATTGGAATACCAGTTGCTACGAGTAAATTAATATTTAAGATAAAATCATCCAAGAGTGCAAAAGAACATAGAGAGATGAAGACACTTGCGTTACAACTAGGCTGTGGCCGCAAATAAATAAGAAAAATACGGAGGAACTGCTTAGCTTTCCAAGCCGGTCATTAACTATGTGGCAGGCATTCCTTGAGACGAGGAGTTTTCTCCCATGAATATTGTAGAAGTTATAGAGATGAGGTTGAGGAAGAAACAGTTGAGCACTTCCCTTGCAATTGTCCAGCCTTAGCTAAAATCAGAGCAAATTTTCTGGGCAGACACTTTTTGAACTCTCTTACGGAACTGTCTGGTGTGAGGATGGGACCAATCCTGCGCTTCATAGGTTAGGTTAGGTTGTAATGGTTGCCCAGAGAGTGGACCCACTTGGCCAAAAGAAGAAGGGTTCATCCTTAGTGAAATCATTGCAAAGGGAAAAAAGAGGTGAAGGAAAAACGAGACGACGAAAAGGATAGTCCTGGGGTGGTTTGAGTATTTGTGGACTATGAACGATGACTAATTTGCGGTTGCCTTTTTATGCTGCTGATGAAGTTCAACAGATTTTTGATATCAAAGCCTGCTAAGTCAGCAGGCGCAGAAAAGAAGTGAGAGCCACGATGCTTAAGTCTTAGTCCCGCGAGACTAATTGTCGCTTTGTGAAGCTGAAAAACCAATAATACCTCTTCAACATCAATGTGTCCACCGCAAACCACTGTTTGTGCTTCATTTCGGGCTGGAGTAGTGAATGGACCGTTCTTGATCGATAAAGTCAATATAACTCGCGCCGAGTGAAGTCATGTTTTCGCACAGCTTATTGTCTCATTTTTGATTTATTTTGTTGTGCACGATGATCTTATGGGTTAATTGTGCCTCGCAGTGCGCCGCAAGTGACTTGGTGTCTTGTGGACTTTGCTCGCTTAGATTTCTTCTATAGTCTCTATCAATTCATATAAGAATGTGATATAAACACTCAAACTAATCTCGGAAATATACGACGTTTACCTATTAAGTGACGAAGCTTATTGTCGTCTTCAAGATACATCTCTTCTCTGTCCTAACAATGATCCATGTGAATCTGCCATTTTTCGAAATAATACTGGCAGTCTGCTTCTATGAGCTTCTTTGTAGAGCTTTCCTTTTTTGTAAATTAGATTTCAGGTTAGAGAAGGGTCGAAGGCGCTCAGCAATCGTCAATATCTGGAGAATATGGCAGATACGAGAGATTCTGCATTCGAAAGAGGAGTCAGTAGATCTGGCGGCATTTGTGGGAACGGTTACATGCCTCGCTACTGTAGCTCTAATTTCATGCAAAAAGGCCATAGGACGCAAGAGGGATCTTTCTCCGAAGAACACTCCCTGGCTGTATAAGACCGTTATCAGACCTAACCTCTTTTACGGGATTATAGTCTGGTGAACGGCTCTCGACGAGACTACGATTAGAAATAGGCTTTAGAAGGTTCAACGCATGACGGTTATATGTATCAGCAGAACTCCTAGAACCAATCCCTCTGATGCTCTGATGCTCTTTTCTTCTTACCTCCCATAGATATGTCAATGGCGCGATTTAGGTGTTGGACAGTCGTCTGGGTCCAATCAATTCTGTTGACTATTTTTCTGATTAACGATATTTCATAAGGTTATTTAGTACTAGAACTCCAGTGGATGGATTGACAATATACCTAGTCAGAAAAACTGCTTACGGCTTGACGAAAAATTTGGCTTTGGTGTCTACTGTAAGAAGACAAAAATAATCGTTTCGGCTTGTCCTCCTAATCTGATAACCAAGTGGCGATTAAATCTCTTGATGGGGTTGTCACTAACTCCATCATTGTTCGCAAATGCCGGACATCTCTTAACAAGGGGGCCAGAGCGTAGTGGCATACCAGTGAAATGTAAGGGGGACAAATCAGCGAGAGAGGTATGGAAATTGTAGATATACCCCGCTCAACCTACAAACCGCGTGGTACAAGTAGCATTGCCACTTCATGTCGACATGCTCAAACATTGAACGTACCTCATTTCGACTATTGCAGAAGCTGCATTAATGAGGAGGAGGGAGAGTCTGTCAGACATCTGCTCGATTACTATCCCGCGTGGCACGCCACTAGGTTTAGACCCTTTGGCTCATCGTTCTTGAATGATACTGATGACCTTAAGGATAAGAGTGTCAACCAGGTGAATGGGTTTGCTGTTAAAACAAAATGGCTTAAAAAGGAGTAGCAGATATTTGCTACCGCGTTATACCAATTGATCGGCAACGGTCTAAGTGAGTTGGTTTTGAGACTGACTACCACTTCTATTTACCTAACTACCTACATAACTCTGGAGCCTTTAGTGACAGTCAGGCTCTGGAGAACGCAAGGCAAACCTCAAAGATTGTTCAAGAATCTAAGAAGAAGCTTAATTCAGTTGCAAGACAGAATAAGCTTGTACTTATATGGGTTCAAGAGAATGAAATTGCCGATAAATTGACCAACTGTGGATCAGAGTCAATAATCGGAATTAGTTCTGTAGAGAGCATGAAATGGATCAGCGATTATGTAAGGAATTTACATAACGAGCGATGGTCCGGTCTAGAACGCTGCAGAACTGCAAAGAGTTTTGTGACAAGTCCGAACAGAAAAGTGTCAAACTCTCTTCTAAAACTTGGAAGTAACGACGTTCGGTTGATGGTCGGTATTATTTCAGGACACAATCCAAGGAGTCAGCATATGACCACCATTAGAAATAGAGCACGTTATTTGCCTGTCTTGCTTAGAGAAGGCGGAGAGCACTGAGCGTTTCCTCTGTGAGGATCCCAATGCGGCCTCACACCGGTCAGCCTCTCAGAATCGGTTGAGCTTTGGCTGCAGACCAACCCTTCTTCAGTATCGCTACGCAAACCGATTTTGTCACTCTCTTCATCTGAATCCAAAGCTAACTCATCGCTGCGATAGATCCAAATGGTTGCGTCAACAAACTTGAACCTTACAACATTATTCTTCTGCGCTAGTGGGGCAAGCGATTCTCCATGGAGGATGAGCATCACCTGTCTTCTTCCCCCTACTGGCTATTCTACTCTTCCTACCTTTCAATTGTGAGTTGGCAGGTCGCTATTGTAGGACTTAAAAATTTGCTCAATTTTGTGCAGCTCTGCCGGCTTGGCCGGAATCCAAACTCGAGCTCGAGGTCTACTTGGAATTTCTTACTTACTAAACGCTTCGAGTTTGGCTCCCGGCCAAACTTCTCCTAGCTTGGCTACGACCAACCAGTAGAGTGTGGCTGACCTCTGACCTGTCAGAATCGGTTGGGCTTTGGCTGCAGACCAACCCTTCTTCAGTATCGCTACGCAAGCCGATTTTGTCACTCTCTTCATCTGAAATAAAAGCTGACTCGTCACTGCGATAGATCCGAGTGGTTGCGTCAACAAACCCGAAGCTTATAACATTATTCTTCTGCGCCAGTGAGGCAAGCGATTCTCCATTGAGGATGAGCATCACCTGTCTTCTTCCCCCCACTGGCTCTTCTACTCTTCCTACCTTCCAGTTGTGAGTTGGCAGGTCGCTATTGTAGGACTTAAAAATTTGTTAAATTTTGTTCGGCGATTGCCTCCTCAATCCACGTGCATTTTTCCTTAGGAATGGTCTCTTCCATTCTCCCTTATCAATGACGGCCAATATCTCACCGCCACCTTTGACGAGCTAACTGAAAGTTGGGTAGTTATGGCCACCTACTATTTATTTTTTTGGCGACCTTTTCTTTCGCTTTATCTGCGGATCGTTGCCTTTTAGGAGGAGCACCCGCCGGTTTTCCCAAGTTGGTTATTACTGCCTTTGCCCATTCCAGCGTTTTAGCCTGTTCTTCTGTTAGCTGCTCTGCTACTACCTTTCTTAGTCTAAAAAAGACCCTATTGGCAGCCTTTATTTCGTAGTACTTTCGCTAGAGGGACGGACATGTTTAGCCAATACCGCCTTCTCTACAACTGTACTCCGGCTAGAGGTACTAAGCCCATCTAAGGCAACCTGTCGGTTAAACCTGGAAGCAGGTCGGCACCCCCATCCCCTAAAAGGGGAATTTTTAGCCTGAATGTATTAGGAGTTACCATTTTCTCGGTGCTTCTTGGCTCGACTTTTCACAAAAATAAAAAAAAAACCACATACCTCGCGACTGCCTCTGACGAGGATTGGCTTTGTTTTATTTGATGTCGTTCGCTGTAATTCTTTCTTCATGTATTGCAAAATTCTATAGACTTGTGGGATAATGTTTTTCATACCTATGTCCCTTTAATCTAATAAATACGCAGAATTTTATCCTGTTTTTTTTCAAAATTATAAATAGGCAGTCCTCATGGAACACCCTTCAATTTTACGTTTTAGTTTTTTTGTTCATTCACAACAAATATTATGTATTTAAAATAATAATCACTTATTAATTCGTGATTGTGAAAATAAACAGACTATCGCTTAACAGCCTATCAAGCACCCGATACGACCCACAAGCACACACACGCAGCGCATTGTGAGGCTAGACTCCTAATGGAAATTTCAGATTACCTTATCAGTGCTGACGATGAGCACCAAAGCCAGACTTAGCCCACTGCCCAACTTATCTGTTGGTTGCTCATCTCAATCAGTCGGTGGTCAGCAGTTGGCGGAAGTAGCAGCATTTGTCACTCGAAAAGTGTCTCGAAATTTAAATTGTAACAAAGTTAAAAATAAAAGTGCAGTTAAAGTTACAAAGTGTTTACCTGCTAACAAGTCTCAATTCATGTTTGTAGTTTCACTTTCATTACAACAATAAAAATGCAACATTTAAGCCGCGCACAGATGCATCAACTCGTCACGCTCACACACACAGCCACTAAGTGCTGGCAAGCGCCACGTGTACTCATACAAACACGTTGCCTAGCCACAGTGCCAGTGGGTGAAGTGCTCTTTCCCACCAAATCCGACTTTCCCAGTCGTCACATAGGGCCGCGTAAAACGGATGTAGTCGCCATGTTGGATACACTGGGCTTTAAGGTATGCACTTTGCATAAAAACAAAAAAAAAAAATAACAAAAATAGCAAAAGAAAGAATAAATCAAGCATGGCGTGAATTTCAAATATTTTCTCTTCACAACTAGTCCTTAGAAGAGCTAACGGAGAAGGCCGTGCCTCGGCGTATACAACTGAAGCGTGATTTAAACTTGGACAAGCCCTTGAGTGAGTATTTGCCGGCATGTGCTGCCAAATCGATTGGAGTGTGCGAAAATGCTTTTGATTTCATATAATTTAGTTACGAGTATTTCGCTGAAAAATTTGCTTGCTATTAATTTTTCGCACATGAATTACCCCATATATTCATTGGACCCCCTGCTGTGTATCAGTCGTATACAATAGAGAGCATACTGATAAGAGAGCAAAGTGCAGTCGTACTACTACAAGCACAGGTCAAAAGATCAACGGCGCTTATCACTTATTGTTTTGTTCTTAGGTGATGCGAAAGCCGCGTTTTTGTGTTTTGCGAATTATGGTGATTATTTATTTCTTATTTCGGGCTTAGGTTAATATTTCCTATATGAACACATACGAGGGGTGACTATTAAATAAGGAGACTGACGCTGCTATAGAAGAAGTGCGCATGCGACAAACGCCAGCGGCCGCTAGTTGTTTAGCGGGAAGTCTTCTCTTTCGAATGCAGTGCCTCTCGCTTCTACATATTATATATAAGAAGTCAGTATAGAGATGTGCGTAAATCAGTTAACGGTGCTGGGCTTTTTCTTCCATATAAAAACATTCTAGTTTGTACTTTATGTGGAAGAATAACTCAGCGAAAAAAATGTCAAAAATCACGGAATTTTGTTGTCACTTGAAACTTGGAAATGTTTGGACTATAAAACTGCATACCCAGAAGAATTGTAAAAATTCTGGTTAAAAAAATTAACAATTTAATGCAATTTTTAAGACAAATTTAAAATTCAAAAATTAAATTTTTTTTATTCAAAAAATTTTAAAATTTAAATTTTTGTTTTTATTTAAAAATTTTCAATTTTAAATTAAAAGGCAGACAAAGAAAGAGGGAGAGACCCGAGAGAGAATGAGAGAGAGGGAGAGAAAGAATATATATCTAAATAAATTCACAACATTTGCAGAGAATACAAATAGACAAAATTTACAAAACACGGAGAAGGGTCGACCGGTGTAGGTAAACGCCAGACACAAACCGTGGCAACAACGCGCACTACTCCGAGCGTGTATCACCCGCACAAACACAGCGATTCCAGGACCGCAGCAACGGCACAAATTACCGCAAGGCAATACTAATAAATCCGACGCCGGAATGGATAGCACTTTATAGTACGCACAAGCACTAGCCAGGAAACGCAAATAAGCGCCAAAAAGTAGGCACCAAAAAAAACGGCAAAAAATTGGGACCAAAAAACGCCCCAAACAGTAGGCACCAAGGAAATATAACGCCAAAAAGTAGGTGCCAAAAAGTTTTCACCAACAAACAAGCGCCAAAAAGTAGGCAGTGTTATTTCTCACTCAGCAATCACAAGGAAAAACTCAGGAAAAACAGCCTTAAGTGTATCTAATATTCATAAAAGGTATTGCTCTCTCTCTCTCTCTCTCTCTCATATTCCTCTACGTTATATCTTTTTTCTCTTTCGCGGAACGAAAATTCCCAAAACGTTGCATGGCCTCGAAATTTTACTCTCCATTCTCGCTCGTCCATCGATGCCTAAGAAGCTTCACTGCAAAAAAAAATTTTAAATTGTGTAGAAGTGTAAAAGTTTAAAACTTTGCATTATATGGTTGTTGTTGGAGCATGAACTGTATAATAATAACTCCGTTCTTTTCAAAGTTAGTATTTTCCAAGGTTACACAATTCTTACAACTAAGTAAACAAATATGAGCTTAAAAGATAATAGTAAGAGTCAAAATGTGAATTGTGGTTGTTGTTGTTATGTAACAAAAAGAAAGAGATTGGTTTAGATGTCATTAAACAAAAGCTCAGTGAGTAAGGGAAACGTGAAGAAGATATGTGAGAACATAAGTAGGAGGGGTAAAGAGAATATGGGTGAGGAAGTGTGTATTGTTGATGGTGGGAGCTTGGGTAGGTGGCAATATACTAAATTTTTTAAAGGGATACAAGGTTATCTTCCCGTCTAGGGAAGAGTGGAACACTAACCCAACATGGCTAAGTGATGACCCACAGATGGTTCCAAAACGCTCCAAGGGCCTAGAGCAGGGCCTAGGGCACACAAAACCCTAACACTAAGCACAGATACCACAATTTTCCATGCGGAGCTCTTCGCCATAATGAAAACAGTGGAAATCAAATCCAAAAAAGGGTTCGAGAAAATAAAAATTAAATTCCTTTCGGACAGCCAATCGGTTATCAAAGCCTTAAATTGTTTCACATTAAAGTCAAAAGTCCTAATAGAGTGAAATGGAAGGAAACGAGAAGGCAGACTTCTATGCCAAAAAAGTGGAGAAGGGCTTTTTATTGGACCAACCCCGTTTTTCGGGTTCAACAAAAATAATATAAAACAGGAAATCAAAAATGGATCCAAGCTAAAGTCAGGAAACACTGGAACGGCACAAGCGGCCTTAAGGGGGAACGCCACTGTGGAGGGTAAAAAAATAGTCGATTTTTAGGAATTTTTTTTTGTAAGGTGGAATGATTATTCGAAGATCGGACAAAAGGCAATTTATTATATATGTATTAAACTATGTTGAAGTAAATTTTTATTAAAAAATATTGAAAATTGACAAATTTATGTAAATAAACGTAACGAGTCAAAAAAAAAATGACGTCATCTGGTGGCAGCGATACAGCAATGAATAATCATCTGAAATCAAAAAACCAAAAATTTTATTAATCTACGCAATAGTGGCTATCGTTGTTCGTAGCCGTTATTTTATTTTATTTTTTTTTTTTTTTTTGACAAAATGGTGGTGATTTGAACAATAGTTATTTTCAAATTTTCAAATTCGGCTACGTACAACGATAGCAAATGCGATAGCAAAAATTTTGAAAAAAAGAAAATTAAAATCGGTTCATTAGTCTTCGAGAAATCGTTGCCACCGTATTAAAAAAAGTCGTTTCGAGAAAAACGCGTTTGAAATGAAGCATCGTATCGTAAGCGCTACGGGACCGAACCGACGGGCGCTCACTTAAGTGCACATAGAATCGGAAATAAAGCGAATTTCGCTTTAAAATTTTTACCACATTTTCTTGAGTAGTTATAGTAACAATTTATGAAAAACAAAAAATCATTTTTTTTGAATTTTCACAGTGGCGTTCCCCCTTAATCACTCCAAAAAGTTTGTAAACTTCAATGCCAACGGAGCGAAATCAGCAAAAACACTTCAACACAAAATATCTAGTACAAGATTATGGAGGTTCTGCTGTGATGAAGAGGAGTTCATGAAACACTTAATCACCAACGGTGAGGCATTAGGCCACAGGAGACACAGAATCCTACTAGAGGAAGACCTACAATTGCTCCCTTGGTACGATTCCTCGATATACTAAATAATTATAATTAAGTAATTAGGGGCTCACAATAGATAGGTTTGGTCGTAGTGCATAAAGGCCTTAGCCTAATCCGTACAACCATTACCATTACCATTTGACAATATTTAGAATAAAATGGTGGTATGTTTATAATTTTGTAACGGGGTGTAAGGAAAAGAAATCGTAGAGGTACGAATTTATGGTAATTAAGGCAAGTATTTGTAATCCTCTCTGCGCGAATTACTTGTGAAGCTCATACTATTAGCCGTGGGCAGCAAAACAATGAACCAGCTGTTTTTGTTAAAGGGTTAGGGGTAGTCAGAGGACCAAAAAAAAGGATGACTTTGATTTTGCATTAAATTTTTTTTTGTCAGTTACTTTATTTTACAAAAATAAAAACATAGTATTAATACATCATGTTTTGACTTGACTTTAGCAAAATTAAAGAAAAAAATAATAATAATTGTAAAAGTTATCGCTGTTTGTGTGGAGCGCGTTTCTCCAGAAGTCACTTGCGTGATCATCGCTTATCCTTGGACATTTATCGATAATCAATCGGACAAGAGAAATTAGTTTCATTAAAAGATAATCTTCTGCCTGATCCAAACTTTTTTTTCGAAATTGACAACATGGCGGCCTCAGGAAATATTTTTCAGATTTTCAAGGGAAAAAAACCGACAATTACAATAATTCTTTATTTATTTATATGTAAGAGTAATAGTTATAAATAACCAATACACTAAAATTTAACAAGAACTCTGGCTACTAAGGCCTTCGGCTCATTAATTGTTTAAAAAAAAATAAAAAATAAAAAAAAAAATAAAAAAAAAATGTATGCTGCTTTTGCTTGTCTGATCGGAGGCTGAGAAGAAGAAGTAGAAGAAAAAGAAGAAGAAGAAAAAGAAGGAGAAGAGTAAAAATAAGAAGAATAAGAACGTTTGCTAATTTAGCGATTTTCCTCAAAAATTTATGGGGAATATTTTAGGCTATTTTAAGGGGTTGGCCAGGGGTTAGCCAGAATTTTCAAAAAATTGGATTTTTTTGCATTTGATGATTTGTATGATATCTTTAAAATATTCTGTCAAAATTTGAAGTGAATCCGACAAATACTTTTCGAGTTATTCAACAATTAACAAAGGGCGCTCCGGAGCATTCGCATAGCTTTAAATGCATTTTTCTCAATGCTTTTTGAACTGGTGATCACTGCAACTTAAAAACCGGTAGATTTCAATAAAATTTATGCTGCTTTTGCTTGTCTGATCGGAGGATTTTCAAAATTTCAATTTTTTTTTTATTAATTGTTTAAAAAAATTGAAATTTAAAAAAAAAAATCCTCCGATCAGACAAGCAAAAGCAGCATAAATTTTATTGAAATCTACCGGTTTTTAAGTTGCAGTGATCACCAGTTCAAAAAGCATTGAGAAAAATGCATTTAAAGCTATGCGAATGCTCCGGAGCGCCCTTTGTTAATTGTTGAATAACTCGAAAAGTATTTGTCGGATTCACTTCAAATTTTGACAGAATATTTTAAACATATAATACAAATCATCAAATGCAAAAAAATCCAATTTTTTGAAAATTCTGGCTAACCCCTGGCCAACCCCTTAAAATAGCCTAAAATATTCCCCATAAATTTTTGAGGAAAATCGCTAAATTAGCAAACGTTCTTATTCTTCTTATTTTTACTCTTCTCCTTCTTTTTCTTCTTCTTCTTTTTCTTCTACTTCTTCTTCTCGATTGGCGCGTTAACTGCTTAAACAATTTTTACCTAGTCTATCAAAGCGCGCCAGTCGTTTCTTTCTCGTGCTAATCGACGCCAGTTGGACACACCAAGTGAAGTCAAGTTCTTCTCCACCGTATCCTTTCAAGGCATAGCAGGCCTTCTTTTTCCTCTGCTATCACCAGCTGGTACCGAATCGAATACTTTCAGAGCCATGACCCAGCCAACGTAGCCGCTGGATCTTTATACGCTGCGCTATGTCTATGTCGTCGTAAAGCTCATACAGCTCATCGTTCCATCGCCTGCGATATTCGTCGTTACCAACGTGCAAAGGTCCAAAAATCTTTAGCAGAATCTTGCTCTCAAACACTCCAAGCAACGCTTCATTAGATATCGCCATCGTCCACGCTTCTGCGCCCTACAATGAGACGGGCATGATGAGAGCCTTGTAGAGTGTTAGTTTTGTTCGTCGAGAGAGGACTTTACTGCTCAATTGCCTACTTAGTCCAAAGTAGCACTTGTGGGCAAGAGAGATTCTACGTTGGATTTCTAGAATGACATTGTTATCGGTGTTAATGCTGGTTCCTAGATAAACGAAGTCTCCTACAACCTTGAAATCATAACTGTTATCAGTGACGTAGGTGCCGATACGCAAGTGCGCCGACCATTTGTTTGATGACAGGAGGTACTTCGATTTGTCCTCGCACCAATTATGGAAAAATTTTACGCTTTTACATAAAAATATCAAATCTAAAATGCGACCAAGTTTGTTGGGGACACAGTTAACTTGTATGATTCCCGCTTACGTCACAAGTCAGCTGATTTCTTCAAAATCGCAAAAATCCGGCTAACGGTCTGATGTTGGTCACACCTTCCACATGTGTAATCTAGCTTCCATATTATCTCAAGCTTACATCAGATCCCCGCGTTCTCTCAGGATTCCTAATGGTAGTCTCGCACGAAGCCATTCGGCTATGGCGACCGCATTATTTGATTACTTACAATAGATTAAAAAAAATCCAAAATTTTACATTAATTTTGCCCTCGTAGTAATCAAATCCATTCCATTTCAGATGAGCATGAACTCGTACGCCATATACGGGGCATCGCTATGCGCAATGAAATCTGGCGCTCATACATCGGCATGGGATATCACAATTGTCATGTGCCGCATACGATTGTGCGCAACGTCTTTGAAAATCCCGGTTGGTTTACCCAGTACACACCGTACCAACCGGAAATCGCCCAAGGCCGTCTGGAATCGTTATTGAATTATCAAACTCTGGTTGCTGAACTGACAGGGCTGGATGTGGCGAATGCATCGCTATTGGATGAAGGCACGGCCGCCGCTGAGGCTATGAGCTTGTGCACGAGGTAAGATGAATCCAGTCACTACATCTACAATGTGTATGTCGCATACTAATCGAATCTACCGACTTTCATGCAATGCAGGCAAAACAAGCGCAAGAAGATTTACCTCTCCAATAGATTGCATCCACAAACCTTGTCTGTGGTGCAGACACGTGCTGAAGCATTGGAATTTGTGACGGAAATCGGTCCGATCGCGAGTGCGGATTTGGAGGGTCGTGAAATATCCGGCATCTTGTTGCAATATCCCGACACTTTTGGTGACGTTAAGGACTTTGAGGATGTCGCTGAGAAGGCGCGCAAAAATGGCGTAAGTTACGCTGAAATAAAATATTTTAAATTCTTTCTAAACCATTCGCTTTGCCCATTGGGTTTATCTCCCAACAGACACTCGTTGTGGTCGCCACGGATCTGCTTGCACTAACTCTGCTCCGACCGCCAGCTGAATTCGGCGCCGATATAGCAATTGGTACCTCGCAGCGTTTGGGTGTTCCACTCGGTTATGGCGGTCCGCATGCCGGCTTTTTTGCCTGCCGACAGAATTTGGTGCGTCTGATGCCGGGTCGTATGATCGGTGTTACGCGTGACAGAGACGGCAACGATGCTTACCGTTTGGCGTTGCAGACGCGCGAGCAACATATACGGCGTGACAAGGCAACTAGCAATATTTGCACAGCGCAGGCACTGCTCGCCAACATGTCTGCCATGTATGCCATCTATCATGGCCCAGAAGGCCTCAAGGAGATCGCAAATCGTATACACCACTTCACACTTGCACTGCAAACTGGACTGCACGATGCCGGACATCAGGTGAACAACAAACACTTTTTCGACACTTTGAATGTCACACCGTCGGAAAGTTTGTCGATTGATGAAATTAAAGCGCGTGCGGCGGAAAAGCGCATTAACTTCCGCTACTTTACGGATGGTAGCGTGGGCATAGCTCTGGACGAAACAGTTGGGGCGCAGGACGTCAATGATCTGTTGTGGGTATTCAAGTGTAAGTCGCTAGATGAGACACTAGCCGAGCGCGATATACTGAAAAACTCCATCGAGCGCTCGAAATTCTTACGTACCTCCCCATTCCTACAACATCCTGTATTCAGCTCACACCACAGCGAATCTCGCATGGTGCGCTATATGAAGCGTTTGGAAAATAAGGACATTTCACTCGTCCACTCTATGATACCGCTTGGCTCTTGCACCATGAAGCTTAATTCCACCACAGAAATGATACCATGCTCCTTCCGGCACTTCACCGACATACATCCGTTCGCGCCTGTCGAACAAGCCAAGGGTTATCATCAAATGTTTAGCGAACTCGAAAAAGATCTCTGCGAGATTACCGGCTACGATAGAATCTCTTTCCAACCCAATTCTGGCGCACAAGGTGAGTACGCCGGTCTGCGCACTATTCGCAGTTATCATGAGCACCGTAACGAAGGTCATCGCAATGTCTGTTTGATACCCATCTCGGCGCACGGTACCAATCCGGCATCGGCACAAATGGCTGGTATGAAAGTCGAGCCCATACGTATTCTCACCGACGGCAGCATAGACATGGCACATTTGCGCGACAAGGCTGCGGAACATACTAGCGATTTGTCTTGCCTTATGATCACATACCCCTCCACAATGGGTGTGTTTGAGGAAACTGTTGCTGACATATGTGAACTCATACACAAACATGGCGGACAAGTGTACTTGGACGGCGCTAACATGAACGCACAAGTCGGTCTGTGTCGTCCCGGTGATTATGGCAGTGATGTATCCCATTTGAATCTACACAAGACTTTCTGCATACCACATGGCGGTGGTGGTCCTGGCATGGGTCCTATTGGTGTAAAAGAGCACTTGGCGCCCTATTTACCAGGACATCCAGTGATCAGTCCAGTAGAAAGTGAACACGACAGCTTTGGTGTAGTTTCGGCAGCACCTTTCGGTTCCTCAGCCATTCTACCGATTTCTTGGTCCTACATTAAGCTTATGGGTAGTCGCGGACTTAAGCGCGCCACTCAAGTGGCCATTCTCAATGCGAACTACATGTCCAAACGGCTCGATAACCACTACAAAACCCTATATAAGTCATCGAAGAGTGGACTTGTGGCGCACGAATTCATTCTTGATTTGCGCGATCTGAAGAAGACGGCCAATATTGAGGCAGTGGACATTGCTAAACGTTTAATGGACTATGGTTTCCATGCACCCACTATGTCTTGGCCTGTGGCGGGCACTTTAATGATTGAACCGACTGAGTCCGAGGATAAGGAAGAGTTGGATCGGTTTTGCGACGCGATGATTTCAATACGTGAAGAGATTACCGAAATTGAAGAGGGACGCATGGATAAAACGGTGAATCCACTGAAGATGGCACCGCATACACAAGCGCAGGTCATCTCAGACAAATGGGATAGGCCATATACCCGCGAGGTGGCTGCTTTCCCAGCGGTAAGTAAAAAGAAAGAACTAGCATTTGCATGTTTACTAAACTCTTTTTTTCCATACAGTTGTTTGTTAAGCCAGATTCAAAGATTTGGCCTACCGTTGGACGAATCGACGATGCCTACGGTGATAAGCATTTGGTCTGCACTTGTCCGCCTATTCTACCCGACCTTTAGTTGCAATATTTCGAGTCTTCTTTAAGCATAATTTTTTAGATTTCTTATGTAAATAAATTATGGAAGAAATATTTGTACATAATTAAAAATGTTTTACCTTTTAAGTTCATACAAATAAAAAGTGATCAATTTAGAGGTATCGGATTTTAAATTGAAATAAAACAACGAAAATTCAAATTGATTGGGCAGCCTTTATTATTTTTGTGTGAAACCACTCATAAATTTTTGAAGTCAAACTTCTTAGGCGTCGATGGCCGAGCGAGAATGGAGAGTAAAATTTCAAGGCCATGCAACGTTTCGGGCATTTTCGTTCCACGAGAGCGAAAAAAGATATAACGTAAAGGAAAAGGAGAGAGAGAGAGCGATATACCTTATACAAGGTTGCCCATATTCGACGGGCCCATGTGTTTTTTTTAATCAAAGAAAAACACAATTTTTTTGATGTTGCCGATAATAATCATTTTATTTGGTTCAAGTAGATTTGTTGACATCACTTTTTGAATATGATATCTCTCAAATGGCAGCCTTGAGCCTGTACGGCGTATTGTGCCCGTGGCCAATCAAAATCGCCATTTTTCGACATCAAACGACGAGGAAACAATGTCTTCAATAAATCGATTGTGGTGCGAGCTGTGTGTGGTGGAGCGCCGTCTTGTTGAAACCAGAACTGCCTCATACGCTCTCGACGAATAATTGGCATCACAATTTTCTTCTTTTCTTCTTCTTTTCACAATTGACTTCTTTTGTTGAATGTAAATTTCAACAATTTGGAACACGTGAGTCGATTTTAAAAATCTGCTTGGACTGATGCCTCCAACGCGGTATGTCATTAAGCGATCTGACGTCTCTGTCAAAAGATACAGGGTTGCCAGATGGGTCCGACGAATATGGGCAACCCTGTATGTATCTTAGATACACTTTAGGCTATTTTTCCTAAGTTTTTCCTTGTGGTTGCTAAATTCTAGTGAGAAATAACACTGCCTACTTTTTGGCGCTTGTAGAAAATATAGTTTTGGTGGCTACTTTTTGGCGTTATATTTCCTTGGTGCCTACTGTTTCTGGCGTTGGATTTATTGGTATTGCCTTGCGGTAAATTGTGCCGTTGCTGCGGTCCTGGAATCGCTGCGTTTGTGCGGGTGATAAACGCTCGGAGTGGTGCGCGTTGTTGCCACGGTTTTTGTCCAGCATTTACCTACACCAGTCTTTTGTAAATTTTGTATATTTGTATTCTCAACAAATGTTGTGAATTTATTTAGGTATATATTCTTTTATCTCCCTCTCTCTCTCTTTCTCTCTCTCTCTCTCCCATTCTCTCTCGGGTCTCTCCCTCTCTCTCTCTCTCTCTCTTTCTCTCTCTCTCTCTCTCCCATTCTCTCTCGGGTCTCTCCCTCTTTCTTTGTCTGCCTTGAAAGCTTCACCTCTGTTATGTGTACTACCCCAAATGCACTTTTCAAATGTTGGCGGCAACTGCGTTGTAATTCGGCCATCCGTAAACACCAATTCTGAACACTCGCTGGAGGACTTCGGTCGGTATCTCGTGAATAAGTTAAGTAATGTTAGCTTCCAATGCCTCAATCGAACAATCGAAGCTCTTTTATCCACAAAGCATTTTGACTTTACATACCCCCACAAATAAGAGCCCAAAGGTGCGATATCACACGATCTTGGTGGCCAATCCACTCATCCGAGACGAGAGATAAATTATTCACCGAAACGCCGACGTAGTAAGTCCCTTGTTTCACGGGCTGTATATCTAGTAGCGTCATCTTGTTGGAACCAAATGATTGGGAGATCACGGGCTGCAATTTCCAACATCAAAAGGTCATTTATCATGGCGCGATAGCGCTCGCTATTCACTGTTAGTTGACATGATGAACCTCCAGCCCATGCGCCACATCAAACGGTCGTTTTCAGTGGACGTAATGGCTATTCTTCAATGGCTTTGGGTTGCTCTTCAACCCAAATATTACTATTTGCTTATTCACGTAGCCATTAAGCCAAAAATGGGCCTCGTCGCCAAACAAAATTCGGGTTCTAAAATGCGGATCTTCGGCGAGTTTTTCAAGAACCCAACGACTGAAATCATGACGCTTTGGAAGATCGGCCAGCTTCAAATCTTGGACTAGTTGTATTTTATGCGCTTTCAAATCAAGATCTCTGCGTAAAATCGCCCAAGAAGTGCCACAAGACATCCCGAATAGATTCTTCTGGATCTTCGGCAAAAACTCTCATTTACAGGCGCAATATTCTCATCACTTCGGGCTGTACGTGGTCTAATCGGTCGAGTATCATCCAATAATGTAAAATTATTCGCAATTTTGCCGTTGATTTGACGAATAGTGCGTTCGGTAGGATGATTATCTATGAGGCTGTTAGCTTGTGCTCCAAATTGAACGTTTATCTCGCCAGCCTTTCTCGCTTTTTCACTACGAGGAATGACCAGCTTTCCCCTACTAAATGCATGACGACCCTCTTTACCATCTGGACGAAGAAGGTCAAACTGCAGTTAAAGGTGAAAGTCGATGACACACAAATACCGACCATTAACAACCACAAAATGTTGGTTGGTTGTTGTTGTAGCAGCATAAACATTCCCCATACGTATACGGAGAATGCTGCTGAAGTGACAGTCCTTGACCGGTTATAAATCCGGGTCGTTCCGGTTACATAGAACCGACTGTCATGGGAACGGTTGTTGTTGTAGCAGCATGTTGCTTGTCTCCTTCGACAGTTTGCTCTCCTTGGCGGTGCATACAATCGCAATTACCGCTTAAATGCAAAACCACAAAAAAGTCTTCAAATCGCTAGTCGGTAGCACTTGGCGCAAATACAAAGAAATACAAGCAATATTTAAAGCAATCGGCCGGTCGATTCTAAATTACACTGCGCCGGTCTGGTCGTCTGACACAACTAATTCGCAGTATATAAAGCTACAGACTTGTCAGAATACTGCTAACAGGGCAGCCACGAGATGCCTCCTTATGTCTCCTCTTCATCACCTTCGTCACGAAGACTCCATGCTTCCAGTTAAGGAACACAGTAAGGCGCTCAGCAAGCAATTCCTGCTGGGGTGGTACCGTAGGAACCACTCCTGAGGCATATGCTAGAGCAAGACCCACCTTTCAGGCAAGTCAGGAGACAACTCTTCGACTGCACTGACGAGATCCAGAACTAAACACGACTACAACTTCTGGATCAGACAGTGCACAGGCAGACATAAAGAGACATTCATCGTAAGTCTCTTAACACTTTTCTAAACTCTCGACCCTCGAATGCCATCATCGGAGTCCAACTACCTTCCATCGCAGTCGAAGAATCTCAGCTGCCTCGGGAGACTCACGAAATCTTGGCTCAATTACATTCTGGATAGCAGGTGGAACTCCAACTTATCTAGAATCGACCCCGACAAACTCAATGTATGTATGTCCGGCATGTGAAGGTACCGCGCACAATACTAACCACATATTTACATACTACCCTCTTAAACCCACTCACCTAACACCCCATCCCCTTTGGGCGCAGGCCACCGAAACAGCATTTTTCCTGGGCCTACCGTTAGATGAGTTTGACAATGACAATCGGTGCATAAACACCGCATTGGCAGGTCTTAAGGATCTGCTACAACAATAAAAATCTATCGTGCACACAGACATACGAACAGACACCCCCAAATAGACTCCTCTCATCATTCTAAGCATTTTGGTCTATTAATCTCCATTCCTTTATGCTTTTACATACAACCGTTATGTGAAGAAACAAGTGCGCGCGTGTATAAAAACAAAAAAATTGAACGCGCGAAGAAACACCAGGATTCTAAGCTAAGATTCCATGGATATTGTCGTCGCCGCTCGAAACAAAGATTGTTTGAGACTCTCCACATTTCTGTGAGACCTTCGACAGTCCATATTCTCCAATTCTGACCACAAACTGTAGTCCAATGGACATTCAGACGGCCAATCTTCTGCGGTTTGAACTCAGGTATATTTTTTTTAGCCACCGCTGGATAGTTTTTACCTTATGAGCTGAAGCGGAAGCTTGCTGGCTCCATTGAAGAGAGTACTGCTCAACTGCTCCACCACGCCTTCTAAGACATCCTCCTGGTACACTTTTGCCTCAGTTTTAACATTTTGGAGACTGTACGCTGGCCACACTAAACCCTTGGAACAACATTTTTTGCGTCTTTAGAAGCCTTAGCATAGATTTTGCCGTTTTGCTTATTAAAAAAAATTTCTTCAGCAGTGAACATTTTCTCATCTGTGAATATAATATTTTCATGGCCGTTGACCGCGCGCCACCGAAGAAGTTGTTTGCATCTATATATATAGTATACATATGTATATATATACAGGGTCCGCCATCTATCGTTACATATTTGAACTAGGTATTATTTGAAGAATGGTAAAACTTAGCTGTCATCTGATTTGACAGAAAATTAATTTTATTCTTCCGCTAAACGTAAATGGTTGTGTATACGCTCAAAGGACCGACCACCCAATGCGTTTTCGCTTCGCTTCATGGGCTTGGGATCGACTTGAAGAAGATGAAGACTTTTACCGAAAAATCATCTTTTCCGATGAAGCTCGTTTCCATCTCGGCGGGTATGTTAACAAGCAAAATTGCCGCATTTGGGTCTCAGAAAACCCGCACGCACTCGAAGAAAAGCCGATGCATTCACAACGAGTCACTGTTTGGTGCGGATTTTGGTCGAGAGGCATCATTGGTCCATTTTTCTTCGAAAATGAGCGAGGAGTGGCCGTAACCGCCAATGGAGAGCGTTACCGAGCCATGTTGAACGAATTTTTGTTCCGAGAAATTGAAGAGGAGGATATTGGTGGCATTTGGTTCCAACAAGATGGCACTACTTGCCACACAGCGAATGCTACGCACTGTCATCGAAGATCGCATTATCAGCCGAAATTCTGATATCGTTTGGCCGCCTCGAAGCTGCGATTTGACGCCGTTGGATTATTATCTTTGGGGTGCCGTCAAAGACCAGTGTTATGCCAACAAACCAGCAACAATTGATGCACTGAAGGCCAACATACGCGATCTCATAGCTGAAATACAGCCGCATACAATCGAATATGTTTTGAAAAATTGGACCGATCGTATGGGATGGTGCATGGCTAGCCGAAGCAGCCATATGAATGAAGTTGTGTTCCATCATTAACCAGAAGGATTGTACTTCAAAATAAAATAAACAGTTTGGAAAAATATTGAGTAGTTTCTTTTTTATAGCATTTTTAATTCCGTAAAGTTATATGGCGTACCCTTTAATTGGTGCATACATGCTTTTGGGTATTTGGCCGAACTCCTCCTCATATTTGTGGCGTGCGTCTTGATGTTGTTCCACAAATGGAGGGACCTACAGTTTCAAGCCGACTCCGAACGGCAGATTTTTTTTTATGAGGAGCTTTTTCATGACCGAAATACAATCGGAGGTTTACCATTGCTTGCCGAGGGGCGACCGCTATTAGAAAAAACGAGTATAATTTTGTTCAAGCGGGTTGTCAAAAGATGACCAGTTGAGCGACGAAAGGCTTTCTTGTGGAGATCATCTCTAATTAGTCTCGACATGGACCTGGTCGATAAACTCATTTCGCTGGACATGATTTTCTGCTTTCTGAGGGGGTTTATTTCTGCGATTTCTCTCTCGAACGATTCTTATGGCTTCAAACCACGCGAACAAGTACGGGCCATGTTGTTGGAGTGACATGCCTTGGCCGGATATAAATCAAGGGCGTTCCGGTACAACTGACTGCCGTGGGTTTGATATGGAAGACACGCTTGAGCTTGGAGTCCTCAAGGTGCACACTTTTCTCCAGGCGTACAAAATGTTGCTCCAAGCGAACAAACGCAATTTTGGTGACATTTCGTCCTTTGAGCCCAATAATATCAAACAAAATCACGTAGAGTATTTGGAAAAACTGGCAAATAAATAAAAAAAAATTTGTTTTTGTATTACAACTACTTTTTGTGTTTGCGATTTCTAGTTATATTTTTTGTGACTTTTTTTAAATTTAAAATACATCATTTTTACGAGGCAAAAAGTTATTCAATAATATAATATAAAACTAGTTCCCAGCAGGACTTACAAATACATAATACACTTATTTTAAATAATATTTTGTTGTCTTAAATAATTGAAAAGGGTTTGTCTTCTATCAAGAGCTACATCCAGATTTGCATCCTCAATTTCATCGTCATCAAGTACAAAGGGGTCCACTTCGTTCGCTTCATTTTCTACCTTTACGTCGCACGAATCGCCAAAGTTAATGCAAATATTATGTAAAATACATGCACTGACCACGATATTAGTAATCATCATCAAATCCTTGGCTTCTGTAAAGTTCGCCAGCCTTGGGAAACGTATTTTCAAGAGGCCAAACGCATCTTCCACCACCATTCGTGTCGAATTATGTATTTCGTTGAATTTCCGTTGACTTTCAGTTAAATTTTCCGACTCTTTAAATGGTGGCACCAACCATTGCGTCGACGGATATGCCGCGTCTCCGATAAGAAAGTAGTTATTTAAGAACATTTCTTCATAATATCTTTCGGCATCATGATAGAGTTTCGATCTTTTCAAAACTGTGTAATCATCAAGTGACCCAGGCTCACCACAAGTTATATCAACGAACTTTTTATCAGCATCAACTACAGCTTGCAGCACTATGCTGTACGCTTTTTCCCGATTAATGTACATTTCCTTTTGGTTTTTCGGGCATTTAATAACGATGTGCATACAATCTACAGCTCCAATCACGTCAGGAATGCGTTTTTTCAGACGAAACTTCTCAGTATTACTGTGCAAGTAAGCGCCTTCTGGCCACCTAATATATTCATTGCTAATCGATAGCACGAAGTCAGTAACTCGTTTCACTGTTGTCCACACAGACGATGTGGATATCACAAACATCTCCGCCAGCTGCCAAAATGTCACGCTGTCATCTCGTATGAACCAAATATACATGTAAACTGCTTTCTTGGGTGCCACCCGTGATCTTCCGCCGCCAAACGCATCAGGCACAAATTTTGATAACGAGTACTGTGCTGAAAGCAGCAAAAGTTTTTATTCATTTTCTGATAGTTGCACTTTCTTTATATAGTTTTAAGTTTTTACTTATAAGATATTCCACTGTTTCACGTTTCAGCCCCATTTTCAATTTGAAGTCCATGTCGCTCAATGCATCGAGAGTAGCTTCAAAGTTAGGCGATGAGGTACGTTTTTGATTTTCGGCATTTTCGGCGTCAGAGTCTTCAGAGGAAGAGCTCGAACTTGCAAATATGGCATCATATATTTTTTGAACAGTTCCCGATTTTTTAGGCCGATCCAATTTGCACTGCTCCATCATTGGTATTGCCGCAATCTAGACAATAAATATACACAATCACATTTTATTTATTATTATTTATAGTTAAAAAAATTCACCTACAAAGTATTCTTTGCGATTACTCATTTTGTTTTGATTTTCGTTCACAAATTTCAAAAAATATACATATTTTCACTGAAGACACTAGTGTTGTAAAGTAAACATTAATTATAACAGATTTCGTACGTTCTTTAGCATGTTCGCTGATGGCTGTTTCGAAATAATGATGGTCACACTCACCAATGTAAACGTACGCCCGTACACCCATATCGTCTGACACGATGAAACAACGATCTACGATATTACGGAACGGAACAGTGGTGAGAATTCATTTACATGAAGCTCTCATTAGTTTCATCGTGTCAGGTGATATGCTGAAAACAGTGAACAACGTACGCAGTCCTTACCGCAGCCCCTAACGAGCACAAAAACTCATCCCTTGAGAACAATTGCGTTCTTTTAATTCCATATTTACACAATACATCGGTTTGTGTGTGTATGTGTTGGGTTGTATCTACACAATGTTGCCATTGATATTATTGCTTACACACTTTTTCACATATCCGCGTTATCAGTTACAATTTTTCATTGTTTAAAAACCTGATGCGGGGAGAAACAAAAAATGTTGCGATAGGACCAAGTTGATTGAAGCGATGAAAAGGTCCGGCTCGACGGACCAAAATGTTGCGGGAATGTTGCGTGGAGAATCCTTAATATATTGCGGGAATGTTGCGGCAAAAGTCTTATGACAAAAATGATGCGGGAATGTTGCGTGGAGAATCCTTAATGATATTGCGGAAATGCGGCCAAAAGTCCTATTTTCCAGAGCAAAACAAAATTCTGCTGATTCAGCTTTGAAATTACAATTTTTTCTCACACAATTTTATTACAAACTATTCCCTATATATACACAATTATTTCAAACAAAACCTACTTATGTTCACAGAAAATTATATCGAATAACATCAGTTGAAAAACATTAAAGTATTTTGAACTAATACTAAACTGGACTCAACAAAAGCAAAGCCAAAAACCAACAAATGCAAATAGTTCATTTATCTATAATTAAAATTATTCAACAGTGTTTTTAAGTTATTTTAATAAAAATCATAATTTTTCTAGGTTTATTTTGTAAATGGTTTCGAAATGTACTGCTTGGCAACACTGTGTGGTGAGAGAGCAATCAGCCGACAGGGTTCTACGGGATTTTTCAAAAATCGTGAAATAAAATCTACGATACGGAAGGAAGGAATTTTTCATTTACATGGGGTTCTCATTAGTTTGATCGAAGCAGCCGACAGGGGATTGCGTTTACGTCGTTCACGGTGTCCAGCAATACGGGCGTACGTTTACGTTGGTAAGTGTGAGCAGCCTAATGCAGAAGAAGCTATACTTCTTGGTTTATTTCTCAAGTCACTAAATGGTTGGCGAATAGAAACGGGATTTAGCTCCTAAGAATGCTAAAAGTACGTTCCCCAAAAATATGCTGTGTTGTCAAGCGTAACGGACGTGTTTTGGACCGCTCTGCCAAAATTTTTTTTTTTAATTCAAATCTGGACACAATTGATGTTCGTATTGAGACAGTGACTCTATATCAGTGGTGAAGTGGATCTTTGAAGTTTTCTGTCTTTTTCTCTCCCCCGTAAAACACATTTTCCATAAGAAAGAGTTAAAATAAAAAGTTTTAAATATTAACTGTATCACAACAATATACGCAATCCATGGATTGCAAAAGGTGCAAACTGCAAATCCATGGAGAGACGGGAATAAGGTGTGCGGGTGTATGTGGCAAAACGTATCAACGAAATGCTCGGGAATAGACCAATATACATTAGGAAAATTAGATGAATTTGCCAAACTTCGCTACATGTGTGATGAATGTGTGGTTTATATTAGCAACGTTGACCTTGCAATTAAGGTTGATTACAAGTTTGAATTCGAAAGTGCACTTAAAACTCATGAAAAAGAAATCAAAAGCTTACTGGAGGTTATCGAGAAAAAGTTCAGTGAAAGAATAAGTGGAATGCAAAAAGCGCAAGAAGTGTGCGAGCGATGTGTGCGTGAAATGCATAAAATTCGCGAAATAACTGCAAGCTTCAATGAACAAAGTGGCAAAATATGCAAGGAACTGCAGAAAACCAGAGAGGAAAATTCGAAGATATACAACGAAATCAAAGAATCGAAAAAGGCAAACATAGCAAATGATAACGGCCAAGTACCGTATGCAGCAGTGTTAAAAAACAACATTGCTCTCAAAACAGTGATGACAGACTTAAAGAAAGATGCACCATTAGTGATTAAATCGAAATCGAAGCAAAAAAGTAAAAAAAAAGAGGTTGTCTGTAAAGTCGGTTTACTGACGATAGTTTAACGTGATAACGTCATAAGAAAATACTGATTGAATGGTTGCATTTTTCAAAAGAAAATTTTAATTTTATTTGTTTGATAGATATTTTGTATGGATATAGAGAATGAGTTAACATTAACATAATATATTACATAATATACTTTAACATAACATAACATAACATAACATAACATAACATAACATAACATAACATAACATAACATAACATAACATAACATAACATAACATAACATAACATAACATAACATAACATAACATAACATAACATAACATAACATAACATAACATAACATAACATAACATAACATAACATGCTGTTCAAGCAAGGTAACGACGCATGAGCAAGATAACGACGCATTTTTTGGTGCGTGCAGCCGGCTACATAGAATTATAAGACGTTATCACGTCAAAAAATAATAATAACATTAAAACAACAGGTATTATTAACAAACTTGGTTTTATTTTAAATTCTTCAAGTAAATCAAATTAATAATAATCAATAAGAAGGCATATGCAAATACAAATACGTGAATTTATATATGTACATATGTGCATATAAATACACATATACGCTCACTTAAGTAGGAGAGAGCAAGATGTCGAACGTTGCCGTTTGTTTGCTTTGTCGTTTGCTCGGCGCTTTCGCTTGCAGTTCATTCAAGGTAACGGCAATGAGCAAGGTAACGGTAATGAGCAAGGTAACGGCAATGAGCAAGGTAACTACATATGAGCAAGGTAACACTAATGAGCAAGGTAACACTAATGAGCAAGGTAACGACACATTTTTTCGTGCGTGCAGCCTGTTAAATCGAAATATAAGACGTTATCACGTCAAAAAACAAAATTAGACTTGACTGCAAAAGTTGATCCAGGAAACTTAAAAATCTCAAATATTGAATCCAGAAGAAACGGAGTTATAGTGATTGGAGCTGAAAATTCAAACGAAAGGGAAAAAGTTAAAAAAACGATTGAAGAAAACATTGGTGAAAGCTACGATATTCAAATACCGAAGTCAATAAGACCAAGATTTATGGTATCACTAATGGGGTATAAGCATGATGAAAAGTCATTAGTAGAGAATCTAAAAAAGCAAAACAAAGTTCTAGAAAATAGTGGAATCAAATTAGTAAAAATATATGAAGTTAGAAAGGAGAGTAGACTTCTTTACAACGCTATTTTGGAAATTGATCCCGTATGTTTTAAACTGCGAAAAAGTTAATATTGGATGGTAGCGCTGTAAGGTATTTGATGGCGTAGAAATCTTGAGATGCTTTAAATGTCAGCGGTATAACCATAGAGCTGTCGATTGCAAAAATAAAGAAGTATGTTATAAGTGCCTCGAACAACATAGATCATAGGATTGTAATAAAGCTAGTATTCAGAAATGTATAAACTGCATACGAGCTAATGAGAAGTTACATCTTGGCGTAGACGTAAATCATCCAACTCAGAGCAAGAGAAAATTGTCGTTCCCACGAAAGTTGGTTCTACTTTACCGGAACGACCCGGATTTATATTCGGCCAAGGACTGTCACTTCAGCACCGTATATGTATGGGGAATGTTTATGCTGCTACAACAACAACAACCTCCAAAATTGACAATTACCTGTCAATACTGCTTTGAAAGGTTTTTCTTCATAGAAATTGGTTTGGTGGAATATTTTGGAGTTTTGATTTGTTTAATTATTTTTAAGAATATGAAGAAAAGCTAAATTAATTGCGCAATAGTTAAGTTAAATATATTGGATTGATTTGTAAATGAACTAGTGTAAAATTTAGATTAAGAAACTTTTATGTTAAAAACATTCCAGTTTTTTATAATATTGTTGAAGTACTATTAAAAGACCTTAGTCTTACTGTGTACTATTTATATAAACAAATAAATAAAATAAAATAAACATGAAAAAAATTGGCTACTAGTAATAAAGAGTTGTAACAATTATTATAAATTATGAAATTTGGATGTTCGTGTGTCCAAAAAACTTGCAGAGTAGGGGAAAGTGAGAGAGCAATACGATACTACATTTTGAGGGGAAGTTGCAAGTTTTTACTTGTAAGAATATGCAAATGAGAAAAATAGTTGATCGCAAAGTAAAAATAAACACGAATTAAAATGTGCGAATTGAGGCAAAGTACTCAATTAAAAAAAATGCTGATTAAAATGGAGACTGCAAGTAAAAATATTTTAGATTGAATTTATAAAGTTTATTTGAAGTCACATATTGAATAGGAATCGGCCAATGATATAGAGGTATGTGTTGAAATATGATACTTTGAATATCAACCCTACAAATGTAACAATGCGTATGTCAGTTAATGACATCTCTGGTAAATATGTAATCACTATTTTTATTATTCGAAATTAAACGTTTGAGTATCACACATCGTGTTTTTTATTCGTCTGCGGAAAACTCAATTTAATTTATCAGGTTATGGGCCCAGATTACGCGTGTTCAATTTAAAGTGAAGTTGAAGATTTATTTCGGCATGAGTTCCATGTACCAAATCGAGAAGCTGGACGAAAAGAATTATGATTCTTGGAGCGTTCAGATGCGTAGCGTGTTGGTGCATTCGGAATTATGGAAATATACGTCTGGGGAATGCAAGAGAGAGGATATAGCAGATGAAGGCGAAGTGGCGCAGTGGATTGCTCGCGATGAGAAGGCTTTGGCCGTGATTAACTTAAGTGTAAGGCCAACGCAACTGAATTACTTGCGGCATTGCAAAACATCGACGGAAGCGTGGAAAAAACTGAAGGAAGTTTATCAACCAAGTGGTCCGGTAAGAAAAGTTTCGCTTTACAAAAAGTTGTTGAGCCTAAGAATGACAGAGGGCGAAAACGTTGCGACGTACTTAAATGTGTTTACGACAATAATGGACAAATTAGCTGAGGTGGGCTTAGAGCTAAATCAAGAGTTAGTTGCCATTATATTATTGTCTAGTCTTCCAAAAGAATACGAGAATTTCGTGATAGCGATGGAGACTAGGGACAATCTTCCAGCGGTTGACGTGTTAAAATTGAAAGTTCTAGAAGAAGGCGAGCGTCGTGGTAACGTGAATGAGCATGCATCAAACGAAATTAACATACAGCAAGCGTTTGCAGCGAAGGCGACGCAGGGTAGCGACAGAGAAAAGAAAAACGGTAATTTCAAAAATGTTACATGCTATCGCTGTGGGCAGAAGGGTCACATAAAAAGCAATTGTCCGAAAACAAACAAGTTCGTGAATTCAACGAAAGAAGATTCAGCGAAGAAGCGTCAACAACAATGTTCGTTCACTGCTTTAGGTGCAACAGACTTCGACACGTTCGGCAGAGGAAAATGGTGCTTAGACAGTGGTGCGACTGCGCATATGTGTTGTGACCGTACGTTGTTTTCGAACTTCGTGCATCATACAGAATCGATCGCATTAGCAGGGGACAACAGTATTCGTGCCGAGGGTAAAGGCGATGTTAAAATACAAACTGGCATGTGTGATTTGACATTGAAAGATGTTTTATACGTACCGGGTATGAGAGGCAATTTTATATCAGTTGGCCGTGCCGTCGAAATGGGTTGCGCAGTAAGCTTCAACAAAAAATATGCAACGGTGAAAAAGAACGGTGATGATATCTTACGACTCAAACAAAGCAACAACTTGTTCATGTTTGAAGATAAGCGTAGCAGTTGTTTTGGTGCCATGCAAAAGCAAGCAATCATATGGCATAATAGGTATGGGCACTTAAATTATACCAGCTTGAACGAACTGGCACACAAATCTTTAGTTCATGGGATGGAAAAAATAAGTTTCTCGGAAAAGCCAGTATGTAGGACATGTATGTTATGCAAAATTCATACACAACCGTTTCCAAATACAAATGAGCATAGATCAAAGAATTTGCTAGATTTGGTGCATACGGATGTATGTGGGCCTTTTGATACACCGTCGCTAGGTGGATCAAAATATTTTCTGACATTCATAGACGATATGTCAAGAAGGATATTTGTCTATTTCATAAAATCAAAAGCTGAGGTGTTCAACAAATTTGTCGCATTTTGTACTATGGTTGAGCGACAAACAGGAAATCGTATTAAAGCGGTAAGAAGCGACAACGGCGGTGAATATATAAATAAACAGTTGAATGATTTTTTCGAGAGTCGAGGCATTATACGTCAGTTGTCAGTTCCCTACACTCCGCAGCAAAACGGGGTAGCGGAAAGGGCCAACCGCACGTTGGTTGAAATGTCCAGAAGTTTGCTGGTGCATTCGGGTATGCCCGATTCGTTGTGGGCAGAAGCGGTAGCGACGGCAGCGTATTTGCGCAATCGTGCGCCAACCAGAGCGCTCAGCAATGAAACGCCTTATGAGGCGTGGTATGGCAAGAAACCATCAGTGCAGCATTTAAAAGTATTTGGTTCTGTGGCAGTGGCATTGGACAAAACGCATCATAAGAAATTCCAACAAAAAGGTAAGCAGTATGTAATGGTTGGATATTCTCTGGTGTCAAAAGCATATAGGCTATATGATGCAGAAATGCGGCAGGTAGTCGAAAAGCGAGATGTGTTATTTGATGAATCCAATAGCGTTGGAATGTGTAATGATGAACAAATTACATTTGATCTGGTAGATACGAATTCAATCCAAGTTAGCACTGATACAGCTGGCCGTGTAGATGACGATATCAGTAATTGCGATGGCGATGGTAATGTAAGCGATGAGTATGTAAGTGCTGAAGAAGATGTTGATCGCATTGGACGTGGTAGGCCTAAGCTTTTGCGAAATGGCCAAAGAGGGCGGCCACGAAAAATATTTAATGTTTTAAGTGCTATGAGTACAAAAGATGTGTATGTGCCTCAAACATACGCAGACGCAATTGATAGCAATGAAGCAGATTTATGGAAAGCAGCTATGAAACACGAGTTTGACTCTTTAGTCACAAACAATACGTGGTCTGTGGTCGATTTACCGAAAGGTCAATCGGTAATTGGCTGCAAGTGGGTATATACGTTGAAGCGCAATGAACGCGGCGAAATAGAGCGGTACAAGGCACGTTTGGTGGCCAAGGGTTGTTCACAGAAATATGGCGTTAACTATTTAGACACTTTTTCGCCAGTGTGTCGATTCGAAACTATACGGCTGATACTGGCATTAGCAGCAGAATTAAAATTACATTTACATCAAATGGATGTATGCACAGCATATTTAAACAGCGAACTTAAAGAAGTAGTGTACATGAAACAGCCACAAGGTTTCACTGAAAATGATAAACCCACAAAAGTTTTAAGGTTGAACAAGGCCATATACGGATTGAAGCAGTCTGGAAGAGCTTGGAATTTTAAGCTAGACGAAGCGCTAAAAGGTCTAGGTTTTACTCAGTGTGAGAGTGAACCTTGTTTGTATAAACAGGATGTAGAAGGTAACCTATTTTTAATCCTTGTTTATGTTGATGATCTACTTTTAGCATGCCAGTCAAAGAGCGTCATGACTAAGGTTAAAGAACAAATATGTAAGACATTTGAGTGTATTGACAAGGGTCCTCTGCGTTTATTTCTGGGCATGCAAATCGATCGCGAAGGTGAACTAGGCGATATTACCCTTGGGCAATCACAATATATTAAAGAATTGTTGACACAACATGGTATTGAGGCATGTAGACCAGCATCAACACCATTGGATGCAGGTTTTCAGGTGGCATGCAATAACGAACAATGCGAGAAAGTTGATCAGATCTCTTATCAATCTACGATTGGTGCCTTGATGTGGTTAGCGATATCAACAAGACCTGACATATTTCATTCGGTAGCAAAGCTAGCACAACGAAACAAGGACCCACACCACGAACATTCGGCAGGAATTAAGCATATATTAAGGTACCTCGCATCGACCATAAACACAAAGCTTCGATATAAGGCAAGTGGTCAAGCATTAATAGGTTACGCCGATGCAGATTGGGGCGGTAACAGAATTGACAGACGTTCATACACGGGCTATGTATTCTTCTTGGCAGGAGGGGCAATTTCGTGGAAGTCAGAAAAACAAAATTGTGTAGCGTTAAGCAGCACAGAGGCTGAATACATGGCAATGTCATCGGCAACAAAAGAAGCATTACATCTAAGGCGAGTTATAATTGAAATTGGGTGTGGTGATGGCCGAACTCCAACGATATTGTACGGAGACAATATAAGTGCACAAAATTTGGCAAAGAACCCTGTGCATCATGCAAGGACGAAGCACATAGATATAAGATATCATTTTGTCAGAGAGATTGTTCAAAAGGGTGACATAAAGTTAGAGTATGTATCAACAGATAGTATGATAGCCGATATTTTAACAAAAAATTTGTCAAAAAAGAAGCATACAGATTTAATGAAATTGTTAAGTTTAGAATAATGACATTCGCATTGAGAAGGGCTGTTGAAATATGATACTTTGAATATCAACCCTACAAATGTAACAATGCGTATGTCAGTTAATGACATCTCTGGTAAATATGTAATCACTATTTTTATTATTCGAAATTAAACGTTTGAGTATCACACATCGTGTTTTTTATTCGTCTGCGGAAAACTCAATTTAATTTATCAGTATGAATGTACTTCTGTGCCCAGCCTCCAGGCTCCGTTGCTGCAGTTTCGAAAATACAAATCGAAAGCATTGAAGATATCTTTTGTGTTTTATGCTTGTATTTATTGGTTATGAACTAATTTGGTAAGGAAAATATGAAGAAAACCAGAACAATACAATTGCTAATGGAATGTTCTTCATCAGTCAGCGATGATGAAATGGAACAAATTATTAGGAACAAAATAAAATCATGTGGTGCTAAGTGCATATTTTGCATTTTACTTGTATTATTATTATTATTTTTTTTAATTTAATACGAGGTAGCTCAACTGAAAATAAATTAATTTTTTTTTTTTTTTTCCGCCAACAATTTAATCAGCTGTTTATTAAACTTACAAATTATTACTAGTTCTTGAACTTGTTTTGATATTTTTCTCTTCAAGAGCGAATTCTCGGTAATTAAGTTACTTGATAATTTTTACACGAACGATCTAATATAAAAATTACAATTTGTTATATTAATAATAAATTTTGTTTGCGGCCACCGTAGCCAAATGGTTGGGTAATTATTACCAGTCGCTAGTGCACAGGTTCGAAACGGCGAGCATAAAAACTCAAATGATAAAAATATATTTTTTTCTAATTAGTGTTCGGCAGGCAATGGCAAACCTCCGAACTTATTTCTGCATAAAAACAATCTGCCGTTAGGAGGCGGCATAAAACTGGTGGTCCCTACATTTGAGGAACGACGCACAACTCAAATAGGAAGAGGAGCTCAGCCAAATACTCATCAAAGGGTGTGAGAGCCAATTATTATCATTTATGTTATTTTGTTGTACGTAAGAAGGATCGCACAGATGGTTGAGGACTTCGCTAAATTTGTAGTGTCGGTGTCGTGACAGAACCGTGCACGATGGAAGAGGCTTGTCGAGGCCCTATGCTTCCGAGAGGATTGAACAAGGAAAGAAAGTGCGTGTAGCGAGTACACATAACAGAAGTAAAACTTTCAAGGCAGACAAAGACAGAGGGAGAAACCCGAGAGAAAATGACAGAAAGAGAGAGAGAAAGAATGAGAGCGAGAGAGAGATGGAGAGAGAGAAAGAATATATATCTAAATAAATTCACACTGTTTGCAGAGAATACAAATAGACAAAATTTACAACGCGCACTATTCCGAGCGTTTATCACCCGCACGAACGCAGCGATTCCAGGACCGCAGTAACGGCACAAATTACCGCCAGGCAATACCAATAAATCCGACGCCGGAATGGATAGTACGCACAAGCACTAGCCGGAAATAAGCGCCAAAAATAGGCACCAAAAAACAAACGCCAAAAATATTGGAACCAAAAAACGCCCCAAACAGTAGGCACCAAGGAAATATAACGCCAAAAAGTAGGTACGAAAAATATATTTCCTACAAGTTTGCACCAACAAATAAACACCAAAAAGTAGGCAGTGTTATTTCTCACTGGAAATTAGCAACCACAGTGAAAACTTCAAGAAAAATAGCCTAAAGTGTATCTAAGATATATATGAGGTATAGCTCTCTCTCTCTCCTTTTCCTCTACGTTATATCTTTTTTCTCTCACGCGGAACGAAAATGCCCAAAACGTTGCATGGCCTTGAAATTTTGCTCTCCACTCTCGCTCATCCATCAACGCCTAAAAAGTTTCACTTTAAAAATTTTATTTCTGTTTTATTCTTTTTTATTAATTTTTAAAGAAACCCATCTATATGGATTCCCCTTCATATAAAACATTAATATTATTATTTATTGGGAATATATACAATATAACCCTAACTGAATTAGCAGTAGCCATGGGCCTTCAGTGATATAAAATAACTATCATCGATTATGCAAATTCTTTTCAAAACACGTAAAACTTTGAGTGAAAAAAGTCGATTCGCAATATGTCGACATTCCGAATATATTGCGATACGCCCTGTGAAAGTATTTTTTCCATAGGAGAATAGAACAAGAAAAATTGAACACTTCCTCAAATTATATAATCATTATCACAAAATCATATAAATAATACAATATAATATAAACAAACTTCCATATTTTGAAACTATTAAAGTTTTCAACCAACTGTTTTGACGAATTGTAAACATTAAAAAAAAATCAGTTAAACCGTTCACCCTTATATATTTGTTAACGGTATAAAATGCCAAACATTCGCGTGGCCAGAGTATAAAAGTTTGAGAAAAGAAAACGAAAACTGTATGATATTATTCCAGTTGGGAACTACAGTTTCACTTAAACTGTGCAACCTTACGCACTGTATAGAAAGCTTATTGCTATGAAACGTATATTGCTAAGCAACTCTCAACACTTTGACAGCTGTACGTGCACTAACAACAATAGTAACAAAATAGCGTGCACTGCTCTAATTGTCACAGTCAAACATTTAAAATTTTCCAGAAAAAGCGATAAGTTTGATCAATAAAGTCAGAAATCGAGATAATCTATAAGTTTCCGTCTATATGAAGATCGAGGAAGTAAAAAGTACTGTGCGCACGCAGCGTATTGCCGCACATAGTCATGTGAAAGGCTTGGGCCTCGACGAGAATGGTGTACCGTTGCCAATAGCGGCCGGCTTGGTTGGGCAAAAGGGTGCACGTGAGGCTGCCGGTATTGCTTTGGATCTTATAAAATCAAAGAAAATGGCTGGACGTGCATTGCTGCTAGCCGGTCCACCGGGCACAGGCAAGACGGCAATAGCGCTTGCCATAGCACAAGAGCTGGGTAATAAAGTGCCCTTCTGTCCAATGGTGGGATCTGAGGTTTTCAGCAGCGAAATCAAAAAAACCGAAGTGTTAATGGAGAATTTCCGACGTTCAATAGGTTTGCGTATACGTGAAACAAAGGAGGTGTATGAGGGTGAAGTTACGGAATTGACACCGGTCGAAACCGAGAATCCCATGGGCGGTTATGGCAAAACTATTAGCAATGTGGTTATTGGTTTGAAAACAGCCAAAGGTACAAAGCAATTGAAACTCGACCCAAGCATTTTTGAGTCGCTACAGAAGGAAAAAGTCGAGGTCGGCGATGTGATTTATATTGAAGCGAACAGCGGTGCAGTGAAGCGGCAGGGACGCAGCGACACTTTTGCCACAGAATTCGATTTGGAAACTGAAGAATATGTACCTTTACCAAAGGGCGATGTACATAAAAAGAAGGAAGTTATACAGGATGTCACATTACACGACTTGGATGTGGCAAACGCGCGACCACAAGGCGGACAAGATGTGCTCTCAATGATGGGACAATTGATGAAGCCAAAGAAGACAGAAATCACAGGTAGGTGCCCAGTAAAAAAGGATGCAAAAGTATTCTATTGTTGATGGTACTAATTTAAATACTTGCAGACAAATTGCGTATGGAGATTAACAAAGTCGTTAACAAGTATATCGATCAGGGCATTGCCGAACTTGTACCGGGCGTGCTCTTTATTGACGAAATACATATGCTTGACTTGGAAACATTCACATACTTGCATAAATCACTCGAATCGCCGATTGCGCCAATCGTCATATTTGCTACGAATCGCGGACGTTGCGTAATACGGTAGGTGTTCCATAAATATGTAAATCAATGTTGTAATTTTAAACTAACAATGGTGGCATTGCAGTGGCACAACTGATATCGTATCGCCACATGGCATACCATTGGATTTGCTGGACCGTTTGCTGATCATACGCACTTTGCCATACTCCTCCACGGAAATGGAGCAAATTATCAAACTACGCGCACAAACTGAAGGCCTCCAGTTGGAGGAGACGGCATTTAGCCGTCTCAGCGAAATCGGCAGCACATCGACGTTGCGCTATGCAGTGCAACTGCTGACGCCGGCACATCAAATGACCAAGGTGAACGGAAGGACACAAATTACAAAGGAGGACATTGACGATGTCCACTCGCTGTTTCTTGATGCAAAACGTTCTTCAAAACATTTATCGGAGAAAAACAACAAGTTCATGTTGTAAGCCGAAATGATAATTAAACAACTTATTAATTCTGCTTATTTTCTACAAATAATTTCATTAAAATTAAAACTGTCACCAATACATGATTTATGACTTTTACGTAATAATATAATATAATTTGAATTATTTTGAAATTTGTTTGTCATATCTCATTTAAGTAGGAAAATACTTTTTTGCTACCATTTTTACCAAAAAGGATTTAATTTGTTCCACTTTATTCACCTTCTTAAATACAACCTTTTGTAAGGGAGTGTCAAAAATCGAATGCCACTAGTGAGCAAACCTTTAATAATTGAATCATGGTCATATCTGACATTTTAATAGGCGCATTTACTCGCAATTCTAAAAAAACAAAATCGTACATTAAATAAATTCAAGGGCTTGCTAGCCTTGTTTCCGCCATTCACTCGTTACATAAAATTAGTAAAGGTTCAACAACTTTCTGCTCCTTCAGCCGCCCCATAAAGTTTAGAATGCATACTTTTCGATGCCTGGCAAACTTCGAAGCATTCTGGCAACGTTGCAGACATATATTGCAACGAAGTAAAGAATTTGTTTTCACCACGGAAGGCCTTTTCAGTACCATCGTACGATCAAGAGCAAAAGTTACACAGGCACGTCTATATTTTGTACTTAAATGTTTGCGTATGTGCACATTTAGCGCGGGCAAGGAGTTCTTTACAGAGCCGCACCAGAATATGGGGCACTGTTGGTACACTTTTCGGCGTTTTTTACTTCGCTGCTTTTTCATTTCGCAATCATGGGTTGCCATTAGCATTTGATGTTCAAACTGCAAACCACACAAGTGACAAAGAGCTGGCGGTCCCCAATGAAGCGCCAAATGGGAAAGCATTCGTTTCGTACTAATTTCCACTTCGCCACACAACGTACACTCAGTTCTACCATTTAAGTAAAATATAGACTTCTCTTCGGTAAACTTTAAAAACTCATGCTTATCATCCGTCTCCGCGGTGGTATCAATATTCGAGTACATATCAGGAAACGCCATGTCGTCCTCTAAATTGCATTGGATGCCTATCGTTGTTGTTTGATTGGCAGATTTCGATGTTTGTTGTGCGCGATTTCGGCAGGGATTAGGACTATCGGTGGATACGGCAACATCAGCAACGTCTGGCTTCACCAAGGAACCTACGTCTACTAGTTGCGGTGGTGGTGTCGTTTGCGTAGATGCAGCAAAACATGGCTTTCGAATATCTATACTATTGTGTTGATCAGTTATCTGCAGCAGTGTTTGCGCTGAGTAAATTTTATTCTGTGTTGCTATCTGCTGAGTAATAAAACGGGTCTCCACAACTATCATTTGGGGCATCTCCACCCAGAAATTCTGTAATTATAATAGGATACACCTTAAAATTAGCATACAATTTGTACAAGTTTCGAAGTAAATGCAAACGTCTTAGAATTTTCACCCGTAAATGTCATATTGAGATATTTCGTACCTGTACCTTTGGGGGGCTCAAAGACTTTGGAACGCGCACCACAGAACCACTACTTTTAGGTGCATTTCTAGGGGTGATGTCAAGATTTTCCACTGGCATTTCCATATCTGCAATTGAGTTAAATGTAGTAGTAGTCAAATAAGTTATACACCTTCGTCTACTCACCTGCAGATTCCAATGTTACTGTAATGATTGGATCAGAAGGTTCACTTTTCATCATGACGCTAACCTATTCGGCGGATTGTAACAGACACCAAAAATACATAGTGCACCAGATGGGCTGGTATTTAGGCAAAATCTTTTTTACACAGGCGTTTCACAAACTAAATAACTTCTTGCGGATTCACGCACAAGTATGGATAATTTACAGGCGCGAATATTCGAAACTTGCAATAAACAATTCGCAAAAGGATGATGGCTGAATCGCTGTAGTTAGCAGGGTTGCATGTGCATTTCAAATGCTTATCGATCATCAGAAAATGTGCTGGGTTTTGTTGCAATGAGTACTCGGTTACACGATTACTGTATTGCAAAATTGCTTCAAAAATTTCACGAATCATATGAAATCAAGGTACGTATGTATATATATATATATATATATATGCAGCTGTCATATTTATTTAGGTATGAAACGCGTTGCCACTTGCCAGCAATAGAAAATGCAAGGAATCAAGACAAGCAATTGGCAGTGTCCATAAAAATAATGGACAATAAGCAAGGCGCATCTATTCATGGCGGTAGCCTTCGAGCAACAACAACATTTCTTGAATTAGAGCTGTCAAGGGAAAGAGAATAGAAAAGTGGCATTATTGACAAATTACTAAATTTGTCGCACGTTCATAAAAAAACAACAACTTTTCGTCATTACGCTTTACTGACATTTCAAAATTAAGGCGAGTTGAAGAATAAACAATCAACTTCTCTAATCACATCACCTTCTATACGCCTTGACAATAAATTTGTAATAAAATTGCATTTGCATGAGGCGACCGCCATAGCCGAAGGGCTTGGTGCGTGACTACTATTCGGAATTCAGAGAGAACGTAGGTTCGAATCTCGGTGAAACACCAAAATGAAGAAAAAGTTTTTTGTAATAGCGGTCGGCAATGCCAAACCTCCGAGTATATTTCTGCCATGAAGAAGTTCCTCATAGAAAAAATCTGCTATTCGGATCCGGCTTAAAACTGTAGGTCCCTCCATTTTTGGAACAACATCTATATATATATATATATATAGGTGAATTTTTGACAGGCGATAAACGCTTGGAAAATCGCCTAGCAAAAATTGATCTGCTGTCTTCCTTGAGGTAATCGATTTTTTCGGCAGATAATTTGTTGAATCATCATTTACACGAGTGTTGTTGAATGCTGTAATTCTTTGAATTATATTCGAAATGTTTTGTTTGCATTACTTTTAATTATAATCGAAATGCTTTGTTGTTTAAGTTGAAATAACTGTTTTTCATAATTGTTATCGAAAAGTTATCCGTATCAGCAGTTAGCGGATAGGAACGCCCTTAGCTGTCTAAAGATGGGTGAGTACTTTTGCACTGAATAGAATAAAGGAATACATGTCGCTATTTGCTGGAAGAGTGTTATAATATCTACATTTTTTTTTTTTTTTTTTTTTTTTTTTTTGAAGAAATTGAACCCAGCATTTGTGATGCCAAGTAAATAATCAGTCACACAAATTCCTGTCGAAGAAAATGTGTATGCATGTTTACAGAGTTTTTCGTAAGAAAAAATTGTTGTCGTTAGTCATTGAGAAACTCATATTAAGAACATTCTGTATATCTAATCTGTGAGATTTTATACTCATAGACTTAATAAAAAAATTAAATTAAATTAAAATAAACTCATAATTTTAGAGACAGTTTTTGATTTGTTGTAGTAAATTAGTTTGGGAAAAATAAATTGTTTTTGCGCAAATGGCTTAAAACTGTTCTATGGTCAAGCTGTAGCGCCTGGGCGATGCTATAACTACTTACAAGACGGTCAACCTCGATTATTTTGGCATTTTCCATATTTTCTTTAATGTCAAAAATGTCTGAATCGAATTACCGAAACTGAAATTGCACGTAGTTAGCTGCTACAGCATCGACAGCAGAAACAACATTCACAATTTCAACGGCCTGGCTTGCATTTTCGCCTTCATCGAAGAAAAACTGTAAAATGTACCGAATTCGCTCTTTATTGACTTCCATTGTTAACACCTTGTACCATACAACTGAATGGAGAAACAAAAAAAAGCAAAATAATTTTTTATTGTGAGATTTTAACTGACAACGAGCACAAACTTTAAATTGTTTAATCGATACCTTACGAGATATCGACTACTGCAGCCCTATATCGAGAAAGTTATGGATTTCTTTTTTTCCAAAATAATATATTATATATGTATTATAATACATGATCTATACTAATATTATAAAGAGGAAAACTTTGTTTGTTTGTTTGGTTGTAATTAATAGGCTCAAAAACTACGGAACCGATTTTAAAAATTCTTTCACCATTCGAAAGCTACATCATCCACGAGTAACATGGATTATATTTTATTTTGGAAATAGGGCTCGAGATATAGGTCAAAACGTGGACCCGGGTAACCTTCGGATGTGTATGTACAATATGGGTATCAAATGAAAGCTGTTGGTGAATGCTTTAGTCCAGAGTATTTTTCATGCCGCTCCGTGACTAGGGTCTCGAGATAGAGACCAAAACGTGGACCCTAGAATGTGTTTGTACAATATGGATATCAAATGAAAGCTGTTGGTGAATGCTTTAGTCCAGAGTATTTTTCATGCCGCTCCGTGACTAGGGTCTCGAGATAGAGACCAAAACGTGGACCCTAGAATGTGTTTGTACAATATGGATATCAAATGAAAGCTGTTGATAAATGCTTTAATACAGGGTAATTTTCATACCTATTGATGACTAGGGTCTGGAAATATATGCCAAAACGTGGACCCGCCGTGTCTTTGCACCGAATTAAACCAAACTTACACACATTGTTAAGGAGGTATTGAAAATGGGTTTCGTAAAGTTTGGTTGTAATTCGGAGCAGTGGCAACGGGTACAGCGTTCTTTTGAGCCAGCCATAATGTCGCTTACTTTTTTAACGCTTGAGGCGGAACTGAACTGTCAAATTGACAGTGTTAGTTACAATGTGTCAATATTTCTTTCTGATTTGGATGCCATAAGGAAAAAACGTAAGTGCAACATGTAAAAATTGTTTGTGAATTTTTTTGGAGTGGATTTTGGAACAGTGAATAATTTCTTACGAAATTTGAGAATTTAATGTGAAATCCGAATGAAATTATGTGTTCGTGGAAAAAACAATTTTTTTCGTTTTTTTTTTTTTTGAAAAATATAAATGGATAATGGTTAAAAAAGCTCCAATGCTTAATAAAACATATAAATTGAAACGAAAAATTCATGGATGATCAGGAAAAAAGACGATTGTTTATTCATATGCGTTGATTTGAAATTTAAAAACAATCTTCTTTTTTCCTGATTTTCAATTTATATTTTATATTTATTCAAAAACAAATAGAAAAACAAAAAATATTGTTTATGCCAAAGCGCTTGAATAAAGAATAAAGAAATAAATAATATGAAATTCACATATTTTCTGTTCTAAACCATATCTATTCTATTTTAGTGTGTCCACCGAAGGGGGCCGGGTTTGCTAGTATATGTATATACATTAAAATAATTAAAAAAAAATAAATAATTGGCGCGTACACTTCTGTTAGGTGTTTGGCCGAGCTCCTCCTCCTATTTGTGGTGTGCGTCTTGGTGTTGTTCCACAAATGGAGGGACCTACAGTTTTAAGCCGACTCCGAACGGCAGATATTTTTATGAGGAGCTTTTTTTTTATTAAAATAATTAGTCACTTTAAATTTGACTACTTTAGTCGGGTAAATACAACAAAATAAGATGCCTTTGTTCCCAACACAGTCGCGTCCTTATTATTAGGACAAGCCAGACTAGTAGAAGAAAAGTTTTTAGAATTGCGCTTGACGTTTATTTCACAGCTAACACATTTTCTCTTTTTTGAAAGCTAATACATGTTTTCAATTCGTTTCAGTGCATTATCTTGCGTCCAAAGTTAAAAAAGTTAAACGTGACGAAATTGAAATGCAATGGCTTTTTTATTTTGCCTTCAATTTAGTTGAACACATCCTTCAGAGTTGCAAAAAGCTCTTTCGAAATAATTAATTACATGGCACACAGTTTTTATATTTAATGGTACAGCTAAAAAGTACAGGATACGTAAACATGATTTCATAAAGGAAAGTTTTAAACTTCTCGTTTTCTTCTAAAAGTTTTAGTCATCTTTATTTGTTATTTTATTTATCTGAGCATTTGAACCAACGGCAACACTGTCAGTTATTATGAACGACGACGCAATGTTCATAGCGCTGCGTCTACGCTTCAGTCGGCTTCGTTCACCGTCTCGATGCGGTTTGTTTTGTCTGATTGGATTAATCGGTGCAACGGTATCTCATTAAAGTGGATAATATACATATATAGAAAACAAAAACAAATGCCAATTAGATTTTGACCAAGTTTTACCAATACCGAAGACAGTTGCCACGAAATATCAAATATTTTAACGTAGTGCGTGTGGTAAGATGGAATATTGTAGTGAAAAAGTTGGGCAATAAGTAGAATTGTGTAATTTTGGAAACGTCTGGCGGCAGATTGCAATTCATAACGCAGAAGTGTGAGAGTAAGCGCGGACGACGAGTGGGGTAACATTGCCCAACACAAGATCCATTTTCAAATATAGCAACTATACCACAAGCTGCACGCAGCTTCCAGGCGTGCAAACCGAAACTAAAGTGTGACCGAAAAGTGCTCCAAGCAACAAAATCCATAACGACATACACAATTACTGCGTGATTGCGTTCTTGGTCAATGCTGTGACCGTTGTTCCTATTGTGCACGATCCCCACTTCCCGTGCTGTGTGCATTGTAATCGCTCTGCAAACATACCATCCCACCAAGAGCGCAACTACCGCTGCCTTCACCTAACACCAATAACAAAAACAATACCTACCATACACTCAATCGCCACCCACACACATTAACGCCCAGATCAGATATTCGTTGAATTTGTTGTTGTGGTATCGTAAAATTAGTCGTTATTCCGCCTTTGTCATCGTATTCGTTGTTGTCTTTTTAGCGCCGTCACTATCGCTGTCGTTTCCGAACTTGACTAAGTTGTTGTTAGTATTCGATTAATTTTCGGCAGTTTTTTATGCCAGCTTTCGCAGCTACTGCCGGCGTTGACAGAGGCAGAGTTTATTGTTTTTTTTTTGCCTTATTTGACACTACGGCCAGCTACGGCGTTAAAACCAAAAATAAAACAAATGAATTGAAGCAAAGCAATAAAAGTCAGTCAGTGAAAAAAGTGATTACGCATATGTATGTATAGAGTCCGTGCATGATAAAAGAAGTCGAAAATAAATATTACCGATAAATCCGTGATAAATGGCAAAACCATGAGTTAAATATCCATTGTATATTTAGTGAATAATGGAAAAAAGCAACTCGGCTGCACTTTGAGTCACTTGTGTCTTTTATAGCCTCGCCTCCCGCGTACACTTCTATGATTGCTCACCTTAACAGCTGCACAATCGACGAACAAAAAAAAAACAAAAACAATATCACCTCCAGCAGACACAACACGGCAAGCTGTCGTACACCAGCGATAACAATTAATTGATTAAAAATATAGTGTTTGTACTTTGTAGCGTGGGCATAGGAAGGCACGTTCACAACAATTATACATGCCAGGTACATATGCAATGGTTAAAGCCGCCACACCGTCGCCATATTCCCCAAATATGGAGCACAATGCGTGGATCCTCAATTACTAAAGACTGCTAAAGTAACCGGCATAGAAACGACGTTTTGCCAGCGAAACAGTAAACTTGTGAAGTGTAAAAAGTGAAGCTAAAATCTGTAAAAAAAATTTAAAATTTAGTGTTTAGCTGCTGTGCAAAGCGTCTGCCGTAGTGAACGCTAACGCCATCTTTCAACTCTGCACATGCAATAAGCTCCTACGATTGAAAGTGAAAAATTCTTAATTTTAATGCTACATGAAAAGCGGGTATGTAAGATTTAATATTGTTCACAAATAGTTTCATAAAAGCGATTCATTTTTATGCAATTACGTAATTGTCTGATTCCCTCGTGGGGATGCTGTGTGTGTGAAAAGAAGTTTATTTCGTAGATTCATTAATTTTATTGGCATATGCATGCAAATGCTAATGTTTAACTGATTTTGAATAATTTGTAAAACAATACTTTGCAGTTCATTCCTCATCTGTTTTGCTTTGTTTTTTGTCTTGCATTTTGAAAAATTTATGAAAGGGCCAAATAACCAAAGCTAATGAAGCCGTTAACTCCTACCTAAATGAATTAAATACATACTTTCACAAATGGAAGCTAAAACTAAACTTCAATAAAAGCGAAAGAACTATTGTTAAGGGGGGACCCTCATTTAGACGGTCGAAAAATGCATCATTTTTGGGAATTTTTTTCTCAGGTAAAATAACTTCAAACGTTTTGTAATTCATAAAGTACTTTAATAAATGTCTTGACTGTCTACAAAAATTTTCGGAGAAGAAAAAAAACATTTTAAATATGGAAATATACACCTCGTCCATGGCACCTCATTCTATCTGTGTACATTCTAGCGCTCTGAATTTTTTTCTGAAATAAAAAAACCAAATTTTTTTTAAAACTTTAGGATAATACCTTCGATGTGACATTTTGATTTAAAAAAAAAATGTCGAAATTGATATTTTTTACCCAGTTTTATGTTAAAAGTGATTTTTCATGCATAAAAATTGACTTTAAAATTACAAAAAAATATGGAAATCTTTTTTTTAAAAAAAAACACTTAATGTCACATTGAAAACAATTTAATTATCTTTAAAATGAGCTATTGTAAAGCCTGATTGGTTCAATACAGCGTTCTTAATTGTGTACACAAAATCGAAAAATGATGTTTCGAGAAAAACGCGTTTAAAGTTTTGGATACAGGCGATCAGGCCACCCGTCGCGTCCTGTTAAAAATTTTGTCACTCCTTCAAAAATACAGATATCGACTTGAAATTTTGAAAGTATATTCTTAAATAGTTGTAGAATAGATTAAAATTATTTCCAAAAAATCGATTTTTTTGACCCGATAAATGAGGGTCCCCCCTTAATGTTATTATTATTTTTTGACGTGATTATGTTATGTTATGTTATGTTATGTTATGTTATGTTATGTTATGCTATGTTATGTTATGTTATGTTATGTTATGTTATGTTATGTTATGTTATGTTATGTTATGTTATGTTATGTTATGTTATGTTATGTTATGTTATGTTATGTTATGTTATGTTATGTTATGTTATGTTATGTTATGTTATGTTATGTTATGTTATGCTATGTTATGTTATGTTATGTTATGTTATGCTATGTTATGTTATGTTAAAGTATATTATGTTATGTTAATGTTAACTCATTCTCTATATCCATACAAAATATCCATCAAACAAATAAAATTAACATTTTCTTTTGTAAAATGCAACCATTCAATTAGTATTTTCTTATGACGTTATCACGTTAAACTATCGTCAGTAAACCGACTTTACAGATAACCTCTTTTTTTTGTTTTATTATCAGGTTCAAGAACAAGCAACGGAGATGGTTTTCCGACCTGTGAACATGTCACATACTATATAATTGACCATGTGAGAAACATTGATTTTCTAGATTCAGACCACAAACTTTCAAGGATTGGCCTTGTGATTTGTTAATGGTCATGGCGATTGCAAGACGCATCGGACATTGAAGTCTCTTAAGGGGGGAAGCTGGTCTAGAATTTTGAAAAAATCGAAAAATTTTTTTTTGTCTTAAAAGGTGCTTTAGGGTCTTAGAAATAATATACCAAATGAGGGATGCCAGCAAAAATGTCTAAATGCCCAAATTTTTCATTCGACGGCAGTGCCTCGCAGGTATGCCCCGAACGCTACTTTCAACTTTAAACGCGTTTTTCTCGAAATCACTTTTTTTAAACTGGCCGAAGACATAACTCGAACAAATCTTTACCGATTCTTACGAAATTTTGACAATACATTCGAAATACCTTTCTCCGGAGACGTACGTAGGATTTTTTATTTATATTACATAGTTTTTTTTTTAATCAACAATTTTATGTCGTTCTTTATAGTGAAAATTGTAACTTTTTGTTCAAACGTGCATCATTTCGCGAAAAAACAAAATATCGAAAAAATCCTACGTACGTCTCTTTCTGTTGTTATATAGAAACTAAAAAAATTTTATTTTTTGATCCAGGACAAAAATTAAGGAGTTTACGTCTTCGGCAATGGACCCACTAGAAAAAAAGGCGCGTTAGGAGAACTGCTGGACAGCGGCCATTTTGAAATTAATTCAGACGAAAAATTTTGTATTTGTACCATGAAAGCTATATTATTAAACCTATTTCACAGATTTTCGATTGATTCCTTTGTTGAGTCAAAATAAATTCATAAAATATGCCCATTTTTTGCGCTCTAGACCAGCTTCCCCCCTTAAACTCAAACGGAAGATTGGTTGGGATCATCGGGATCCTCGGAATGAGAACTTCTTCACCTTCGAATTTTCCTTTGAGTATCGTCGCGTAAATCACATTGTTCATCAATTTATTTACCACCAAACGCGTGCCATTGCAAAGTTTTGGTGGGCTTATGTTTCGAAGCATGATTACTACGGAGCAAACAACGTTCATTGGCCCAATGCAAACGCTAGGATGCAAGCAGTAATGAGAGTTGCAATCATATCGAAACGCTGCTCGATTCAAATCAGCACTTGATAATTCTCTTCTTGTGTGTCGAAAATGATCTACTTGTTGATCTCTGTTATTCACTCGACGATTTCGCATTGCCAACCGAGCCGCAGCACGGGCTGCCTCGCTTTGCTCTTGTGATTGAGAAGCACTAAGTCGAGCCATACTAACGCGGCGCTCTTCACGGGCAATTCCTTGTGCTTCTTCAGTCGTTTCATTCATTCGCCATGTTTCGTATCCTTCTTGCATTACGGCTTTGTCGGGAAAGACTCGATCGTCTTGGTCGCTTCATTGATAATGATGATTCAAAGAGAATACAAATTCTGTGATTATATATTTCTGACAAAATTTATATTATCAAATTTTCTACTTAACCATAGACAAAACTACGTTTAGCTGTCATTTGCGTTTTGTTATTTCATATCAGATGCGTTTTTGTTATATGTACCACATTTTATAGTGACTTCATGGAAACGCGTTCGAATGGGATAAAAAGTATCCTATGTCCGTCTCCTGGTTCTAAGCTACCTCTCCACCAATTTTCAGCTAAATCGGTTCAGCCGTTCTCGAGTTATAAAAAGATTTGCCAGAAGTCACATTGAAAAAATATTTTGTAGCGAATGTTTTTTTCTGAATTAGGTAACTTCATTGCAATCTCGCTTTTTATTGCAATAGCGAAGATTTTTTTTCTTTGTTCACTCTTCTCGGAGCCTCCTCCACTTAGAGCCTTGACAAGACTCTTCCATCGTACACGGTTCTGTACTGTTGTTCTTGCACCGCCCCATGAGATGTCGGCATCTGCTAGTTCGCGCAGCATCGACCTTCTCCAAGTGTTCGATCTCTGCTCCCTTGCGGGTTCCAATCCAGTGCCATTCTCGTGATCCTATCTGGTGGTTTTCTCAATATGTGACCTATCCATCGCCACTTTCTACGTTTGATTTGCCTAAAGATGGGTTTCCTATTCGTTAATCTCCACAGTGCTTCGTTACTGATGGTGTTTGGTCAGAATATTCTGGAGATGATGTGGAGACATTTATTGATGAAAGATTGTAGCCTCTGTGTGATGGTGTTAGAGACCAGCTATATCTCACTTCCGTACAACAATAATTGCATGCCAGAGAGTTTGTGAGATAGGAGGCAGATGTCATTGACGAAGTCCAGGTCCTCAAGATGTGTGCTGAAACTCCATACGTTGCCTTTTCTTGCAGGGTCAGTTTGAGCATGACGTCATCAAGGTCGATGGCGAAAAGAAGGGCCGAGAGGGGAGACAACCTTGCCTTACGCCTGCGTTAGTAGTGAATGGATCGCTGATATCGTCTTTGTGAAGCACTGCCAGTTCGGAGTTCTCGTAGAGGGCTTTGATGAGGCGGATTATCTTGGCAGGAATTCCTTTTCTACTCAGTGCCAGCCATATTGTGACTCGTTTGATAGTGCCGAACGCCTTCTTAAAGGCTACGAACAGCATGTAGAGCGAAGAGCGCCACTCAACTGATTGTTCCACTATAATCCGAAGAGTGTTGGCTTGGTCAACACAGCTTCGGGGAGAGCGAAAACCAGCTTGTTCGTCTCGTAAGGCGCGTTCGATAATAAGTATTATTTCTTTATGTTTTTTTTGTTTTTGTTTTTGAATTATATATACATATATACACGCGTACACCCTTTTTGGGTGTTTGGCCGAGCTTCTCCTCCTATTTGTGGCGTGCGTCTTGATGTTGTTCCACAAATGGAAAGACCTACAGTTTCAAGCCGACTTTGAACGACAGATATTTTTTATGAGGAGCCTTTTCATGGCAGAAATACACTCGGAGGCGCGACCGCTATTAGAAAAAACTTTTTTCTTCATTTTGGTCTTTCACCGAGATTCGAACCTACGTTCTCTCTGAACTCCGAATGGTGGTCTCGCACCAACCCATTTTTGTAATACAGGGTGGCTGATGAATTTTGCTACATTAAGAAACTCAAATAACTTTTTTTTAGTGTATGGAATTCATTTATTTTTTTTTCAAGTTGAAGGTCATTAAATTTTATTAAATGTAGCTTAACTATTGTAGTTTTAAAAATAATTGAATTTAAATGCCTCCCATGCTCGTTGACACAAGTGCGGCATCTTAGTAAAAAGTTGTTCGTTGCTGCTTTGAGAGTTGCGACAGGAATAGCCACAATTGTTGCCCGAATGGATTGTTTTAGTTCATCCAAATTTGTTGGCTTTGTTTTATAAACTTCTTGTTTACATAAACCCCACAAGAAAAAGTCAGGTGCAGTAAGGTCAGGCGACCTGGGGGGCCAACGAAATTCGGAGTTTCTTGAAATCAGTTTATTGGGAAATTTTCGTCGCAACTCTGTCATAACAGTCTGGGCTATGTGAGACGTTGCCCCATCTTGTTGAAACCACACAGAGTTGAAGGGAAAAATTCTTTCAGCATTTTCAAATAACGGTCTCCAGTAACCGTAACGGTGTGACCATTTTCTTCAAAAAAATAAGGCCCGACAATACAGCGTGAAGAAACCGCACACCACACTGTCACGCGAAGAGGATGCAATTCCGTCTCGTGGAGTATCTGTGGGTTAGAAGTACTCCATATTCGACAATTTTGTTTGTTCACATTGCCGTTTAAATCGAAATGGGCCTCATCAGACATGAAAAGGCAGTTTAACATGTTTTGGTGTTCTTCCACCATTTGCAGGATCTTCTAGCAAAATTCCAAGCGAATCGGCAAGTCTGCTGCATTCAGTTTCTTAACCATTTGAATTTTGTAGGGAAATAAGTCTAAATCTTTGTGCATTATTGTTTGCAAAGACTGTCGGCTGACACCAAGTTGAGCAGATAAGCTTCTTGTTGAAACCCTTGGATTGCTTTGTATAGCTGCAGCTACAGCAGCGATCGTTTCCTCCGTCCGAAGTGGTGGGTTTCGATGATAAGGCCTTCTTGCGACTGTTCCTTGCTCAGCAAAATTATTCACCCGTCTCATTATGGTCCATCTGCTCGGGGGATCGCCGCCAAACATCCGCCTGTACTCTCTCTGTACCAAAACTACGGACTCCAGTGCGTGATAGCGGCGGACTATCCAAATTCTTGTTTACGTGTCCCAGTTATCCATTTTAATAAATTTTAAAGATCAATCTGCAAACTAAAACAAAAATGGAACAGATAACTTAAAAAGAAAAAAGTTATTTCATCAGCCACCCTTTATTATGATTATTTTTTGTTTTATTTTTTGGTACAATAACTCACTGTAGTATTGTCCTGTGATCGATCTTCGTTTTTCTAAAAAATGACGTCCTTCGCATCCCAAAAAATCGTCGCCATGACCTTTCCGGCAGCTGGGATTGTCTTCGCCTTCTTTGTAACAGATTCACCGTGAGAAATCCATTGTTTTGATTGTTGCTTAGTTTCTGGTGTGTAATGATGAATCCAGGTTTCATCACCGGTGACTACTCGATGCAAAAATTACTTCGAAGTTAACAGCCGCATCCGCTTGTTATCCACCGTGAGCAAACGCGACACCCATCGGGTCGACAATTTTTCCATCTTCAACTTATCATATAAAATATTAATTGCCGTTCCGGTCGACATACCTATGACCTCTGTTACTTCGCGCACTTTCGTTCGTCGCTCAGCGAGACGCATGTCGTGTACTTTTTGAATGATTTCCTCGGTAACCATGTCTGTCAGGCGTCCTGGTCACCGCTAATCAAAAACGGTTGTTCGCCCACTTTTAAATTCGTTGTACCAATATCTAACTGGTAGTCTCGTAGGTGGCTAAGCGACCCCATATACAGCATCCAGCTTTGCTTTTATCTACTCGCATTTTTCCCATCCAAAAACAAAAAGCCAATTACTGAACGATGCTGCTCTTTTTCCATCTTGGCGAAAATCACGAAACACGTCTTACTCGAATATCTGCGAAATCCAAACTAAACCATCAATCAGTCTGAAATTTGTTTTACCGTAGTTTGATAAATAGCAGCACACGATGCTAACACCAACTTCCTTCAGGAACGCCCGCTGTCATCAAACACGGGTACTTATTGAACCGCCCTCGTTCATTGCACCTTACAGCCAAAAGAACTTCTTTCGGCAATCTAATTTTGTCAATACTTCCGTCTTTCTCACTCAACCGCTATATATTCCAGGAAATAACAAATTGAGTAGTCCGTCTTTGCATAATAAATGAAAACCAATGGCTCGATCAAAATTTCAGCGATATTTGCACCGGAATGAAAAGGGGTTTTATTTTTAGCTACGGTGGGTTGATGTAAAAGTGCTCTAATTTTGTTTAGGTAGATAAACTCTGTTGCAGTAAATGGTTTCATCCTCCTTGACTACCATTCGAAAGGGCCGAGGCTTGAATTCCCGGGCATGAAACAGCAAATTATAGAAACAGTTTTTTCTAACAGCTGCCGCCTCTCGGCAGGAAATGGCAATCCCTTGAGTGCATTTCTGGCATGCAAAAAGCTCCTCATAAACCCCATCTGTCGTTCAGAGTCGGCATAAAACTTAAGGTACCTTTACTTCTGGCTCAACATCAAGACACACGCCAAAAATAGGAGGAGGAGTTATTTTAATTTTTAGTTGCACGTTTTCTTCTCGTGAAAAACTACTTTAAAATAGATTTCAGCACTCATGGAAAACTTGCAGATTTAGAAACATTTAATATTGTACTTTGCATCCCCAATCGAACTCCCTTCACAGCCAGTTTCTTAGCCGTACAAATTTTCTATACTTCTAAACTTAGCACTAATGACGTCAAAGCACTGATTGGGCCGTCGGCCTTAGTCTTAAAATGTTGCTCCCCACAAACCGGCCTTGCTAATCTGTCAGCCCCAATGCCTAGCGGCATTTTTCCCGTCTGTGTGTATGTTGCTTACACTATTTGTCTTACAGTTTTGCAGCTTTTGCCTTCATTTTGCAATGTTTTTTTAAATTTTATTTAGTTATTTAGTTGTATTTTCTTCGAAGTATTTTCAACACATTTCGCAGAAGCGCGGTATGATAAATTGCCGCTTTTGTTCTTTGTATTCTATATTTTACTTTTATATTGGTTTTTGTTTCTGCACATCCACATACAAATCTGTGTGTGTATGTGTAAAAGTTAATGTTCAACGCCCACTGTTGAGCAGCAGCTAAGACGCGGCGGCAGAGCTGTCGCCGTTCTAGGTATGTCTGCTTTAGTCGCTCGCGCTGCCGCATTTCATTTGGCTCTCATTACTCGCTGATCGTGTCAGAATACAATAAAATATAAAAAAGTTTTGCAAATCTTAAAAATTGGAGAATTAATGTTTGGAACATTGCAAAGAATTCGTTGTAAGTAGTGGGCAGAATTTCGCGATAATGCAATTGAGTAGTGGGCAAATTTGTAAATGTTTTCTCAAGTCGTATGAAGCATTTAATAATGTTTAACAAGTTGAATGCAGAGTCTTGGTTCGCGCGGCACCAAAGTTTATATACCCGGCGCATGTTTTTTTGAAAATGTTTTTCAGCAGTTTTTGCTTTTCTGCTGCTGATAATAGAGTGAGTGTCTCTAGAAATCGTTAAGTTAATTGCTTGCAAAGTTTTTAAGGGGACAGATACGAAGAAGTCAATATATTTTTTTCAAAATTGGCATACAGTTTATTTATACATTAAAATAATATACATTTTTTTCATCATTTAAAATGGCGGATGTACACTCAATTCTTCCAGGAAGCTCGCAGCGGGGCTTCTCAATCGGCGGGAATTGTAGCATCGCCGTCAGTAACCTGAATACAAAAAACCTAAAAGTTCTTGTTTATTAATGTCATAATTTCTATATAAATTAAAAAAAATGGGGGGGAAAAAATTCGCGGAATAAAATGCTTAAAAAAAAAGAATTTTGGGGCGAATTTTCCTACTATTTTTGCTTCGAAAAATTTTTTTTTTCGAAACTAGTAAATTCACATAGAAAGAAATATCGTAAAAAGGATGTGTGCAAAATTTCAGGGAGATCGGTCAATAACTTTTCGAGTTATCGTGTACGCGAATTCGAAAAATATAGTTTTGAGAAAAACACGTCTAAAGTTTGAATACATGAGAATTCAATGATTTTTGTCACTTACCGATTAATCAGCAATTCCAGCGCCATATAACTATTTGTCCTTCTGAAGCCTCGTAGAACTCATTCTGTTCAATTAGTTGCTGTTGACGTGCTTTACGAGCTTCTTTAGTGGCCAATGAGCTGAGCCGATTACCTTGAATCACTCTCTTTTCATCCAGTTTTTCGGCGTAAGATTTACATTGTCGACCAATTATAATATTTGAGGAGTTCATTGTTTCTAAAATCGATGTATATCCTTCATTGAATAATCCAGCAGCAATGTAAATATTAGACCATTTCATTTATTTTTTGACCCCGAATGTAGGTGTTTTGGAGCGAGACGCCAAACGGTAGAGTTGAAACTCTCATTTGCGTTTTGCGTGTGACCACCCAAACATCTTTCGAGCAATTCATCTCGTGATAAATCTAAAAATATTGGCTCTACGTGCTGCTGAATCTTTGGATGTAGTGATTAAAATTTTCTCCAGAGGCTTTAGCTTTTTGTCATTCGCACTTTTTTGTGTTAATTTGTGCGCTCATATAATTTATGGGAAAAATGGATGCCCACATGTTGTTTATATTCTAACAGAAACAAACTGTATAAATCAGTGAAAGAATTTTAAAAAATCGTACAAAAAATTAGCAAAAATTTTTAAATCATTTCTCCTAAGTTTCTTCAAAAATGTCAATTACTGTCCAAGTTAGCGCTTATGGTATATGGAAGAGTGGACTGCGGAAAGCCAATCTTTTTTGTTTTCTAATTCCATTAATATTCAGTCATGCCCATGTACAAAGTGCAATTTGTGTGTTTGAGTTTGGTAGAGTTCGATAAAGTGGCTTTATAGGCACAGTGCGTTCGCATGAACTCGAATACCTGCAAAGTCAGGCAACACTTTTTTCCCTCCATTGATTAGTTGGTTGGTTGGTAGAGGTGCTGTCTGAGTGACACACCCCAGAGTCAATTAGCACAAAAGGTGCCATTTTGGTACACCACTACATTCACTACTTAGATCTCGAACAAAAGTAAAAAGCGTCATAACTCGAACAGAATTTTGGTAGAATACAACGCTTGATTTGACAAAATTTTTATTTTACACGTCTGTAAGTGCAAAAACAGAAGTTAGTTATTTCAAATTGGTTAAATTTGTTTATAAATTACTTACCTATTTAGCATTTTGATGAGTATCCATTATTTTTCAAAACTGATTTACATCAACCTTAAGGGGTTACATACGTCCAGCAGCGCCAAAAATGCGCTAAAATAAAAACTGTTTTCAGAAGGAATAAAAGTAGAATTAAATATAAAAAATTCTATACATTGTTTATTAGTACTTAAACTTTATAAAAAAATTTATTTTAATTTTTCTTTACAAAAATTAGTATATAAAAAATCATGTGACCCAAAGTACAATGAGAAAAAGTTGCTCCACGGTCTGCATTATTTCTCCTTGAAATGTTGATGGATTTGTAAAAAATAAAAAAATTCTTGTAAAATAAAGTTGTAGTTATAGTCTGTCGAGCCGGATTTTTGAATTTCGAAAAATTTTGCAATTTACGGCATTTAAAAAAATGCGTTTTATGTCATAAATGTCACACTTTAATTATGCTTGTAAAATTTTTTAATAAAAATATCAAAAATCAAATCTATAGCGAAAACACTTTCGAATATTTAAAAAAAACCGCCTAAAAAAATATTAAAACCTGTATGAGTTATCATGCAGACCGTGCCAGAAAAAGTAAAGGGTGGTTAAGTTTCAAGGGCCGGTGTTGATTTTGAATAAAATACAATCTTTTAGGAAATTATTGTTATTTCTCTTTATTATGATAATATTGGTACAGCTCAATTACGTACGAAACAAAATATCGCCCAAATGGCCGTCGCGGCCTCGGCGGCAACCTCCATCCGATGGTCCAAATTTTCGATGACGCTGAGGCATAATTTAGGTTCTATGCCGTTGATGTGCCGAATTATCTCATCCCTTAGCTCTTGAATTGTTGCTGGCTTATCGACGTACACCCTTTCTTTCAAATAACCCCAAAGAAAGAAGTTCAACGGTGTCGTTGACGTTTAGGTGTGGTTCATATTCAACATCGGCCCTTGGCATTTACCACTCTTCAGTTTCGAGAAAAAACGAGTTTAAAGTCTGAGGTACAGGAGCGTGCGGACCGCTAGTTAATGGGCTGTAGAAACTATAATATTTGGAATTTCCGCATGAACATTTCACAGCATATTCTTAAAATACCATACTTTCGAAATATCAAAAAAAAAAATTATTTCTGGACGTATGAAACCCCTTAACCTTAGTATCGTTTCACAGATTTCAGATGGGCTTAAGTTCGGGGCTTTGTATTGACTAATCAAGAACTGAAATTTTTTTGGAAAGCCACTTTTTCACCACTTTGTATGCTTGGAGGGCCGCCGTAGCCGAATGGGTTGGTGCGTGACTACCATCCGGAATTTAGAGAGAGAACGTAGGTTCGAATCTCGGTGAGAGACCAAAATGAAGAAAAAGGTTTTTTCTAATAGCGGTCGCCCCTCGGCAGGTAATGGCAAACTTCCGCAAGGAAAGCTCCTCATAACAAATATCTGCCATTCGAAGTCGGCTTGAAACTGTAGGTCTCTCCATTTGTGGAACAACATCAAGACGCACGCCGCAAATAAGAGGAGGAGCTCAGCCAAATACCCAAAACGGGTCTACGCACCAATATATAAGTATGATTGGGATCGTTAACATGCATGAATAATCAGATTAGTGGCATGGACTCGAAAGAATATGGCTCCGTGGCATTTTTACTGTCTTTGTTGCGTACCGGGGACTAAGCTCTTAGCTTTTTTCGCGATGAACAAAAGTCCTTTACATCAGCGTCAATCATGTTAATTTCAGTTTGCTTATATGGGCATTTGTGAAAGATAAACGTGCGTTGATATTTATTTTCGCCAGCAGCGGTTTTTTCTGCTAACACGCCCATACAATTTATTTTCATGAAGGCGACTTCGCCCAAGTCTGCTTGATACATTCAGGCTATATTCCTTATTTATTTCCAACGTTATCGCTCCAGAGGATTTAAAAGGGTCACGCTTAATTCTCTTATCCTCGCTTCCCGTCCTGTCCTGGAATTTGGAGGCACAAAGATTTTTGAGGTAATACCTCATTGTACTACATACAAACATAATAAATAAATAAAAAAATAATTGTCGCCAACTGTAAAGATGTCACAGAAAATCCGCTAGTCGGGGGTAGTATGAAAAATGTATTCGAAAAAATTTCTTCAACCTATAGTGACGAACTATGGATATCCAGGACCAGACACATTTACTTGACCAGACAGTATATGGACAGGTTTTAAATGGCATTCTTAACACCTTCTTAAGCTCCCGCCCCCAACTACCGTCATGGGAGTCCAACCACCATCCATCGCAGACCAATAACTTCAGTTTAGTGCGTCTCAATTCTTTCTATGTATTAATACAGAAGTTGAGCTATAAAGTGATCACTGCAATCTATGTACATAGATAACTCTTTTATAAAAACGATGCTAGTTGCAAGATACAAAATTTGAGGAGAGATATAAAATATGATTGTGAAGCTCATTCGATACTTTCTGAAATACATTTGACACTTTTTTAAGTACATTTGGCACTTTCTGAAATACATTTGACACTTTCTTAAGTACATTTGACACTTTCTGTAGTATCTTTTACGCCTTCTAAAGAGTATTTGATAATTCTAAAGCTCATATGATACTTTCTAAGATAGAATTGAAGCTTTCTAAAATCAAATTATTATTTTTGAAAGTACTTTTGGAAAAGATCTTGGCTATGGAAGTATGTACTCGTATATAATTTTTTAAATATTTTTTGATAACACAATATGTATATTTATCAGTGAAACCAATCCTGGTATTTTTTGAGAAATTAAAAAATTTGATTCTGTCTTAATGGGAGTTGATCCGAAACAAAATAGGTTAAAAAAGAAAATTTCATCCCAATATAATTCAATGAGTTTATATAATTCCAAAAGTCCAGTTTTCAAATCTAAAACACTCGAACTAAAGCTTCTTTGGTTGTTTTGCTGTCTTATTAAGGTTTATTGACCCGATCGCTTGTGATAAAAATACGTATGTATAAGTATATATGTATATACGAGTATAACTAAATATATGTGAATGTGTATGTATGTGTATTGTATGTACCCACGAACATCGTACGGCGATTTTAATCCGCGGTGATCGCAGCTATATTTATTTTCGTTGCAACCAAAAACCAAACTGGGTCCAGAAAAAATCTTTCGCCAACTGAAATTGCCCAGCATTAAATTCCCCAGCAGCTTCTGAATTTGCATTACGTTACTGCATACGTAAATCTGTACGTACAGTGACTGCAAGACAAAAACGGACAACATACGTGAAGTGTAAAATGAACGCTGTTAAGCTCTATCTTGAAACTCTTCACGAAGTTGCTTGCTTCCTGCCACCTGAATGAGTGAAGAACAACAAGGCTTCAGACAGAATAGATCGACAACAGATGCCTTAGGCAATTTGTAGGAATTTCGCGATGGCAAACTCCGCGGCATCCAATGGACTTTCTCGGAGCATCTCGAAGATCTCGATTATGACATATGACATATGTTTACTCTCAACGAAACACACTGATATGGAAGGGAAACTTAGTGACCTAGCAAGGGAAGCCGCATTATATGGGTTGAAAATAAGCATTTAAAAGACAAAGGCAATGAAAATAAATGTCAATATATCCTCAAATTTTGTTATTCAAGGAGAGAAAATTGAATTTGTCGACTCCTTTCAATACCTTGGAAAAGAGATTACGGTGGATGGTGGTGCAAAAAAAAAAGAATCCAGATTAGCAAAAAGCGCTGGAGCTTTCGCCAGCTTACGAAAACTCTGGAAATCAACTTTAACTCTCTGAAGACAAAATTTAACTGGTACAAATCCAATGTCCTTACAGTTCTTTTATATGGTTGTGAGACATGGCTAGTTAGCGACAGCCTTACAAACAAGTTACAAGCCTTTATAAACGGAGGACTGTGTCGCATTCTCAAAATTTGGTGGCCCAACAGTATAAGTAACTCGTCATTATACCAATGCTGTAACATCGAGCCAGTCGCTACAATTATAAAAAGGCGTAATTGGGGCGGCCGCCGTAGCCGAATGGGTTGGTGCGTGTCTATCATTCACAGAGAGAACGTAGATTCGAATGTCGAATCTGAAACACCAAAATTAAGAAAACATTTTTTCTAATAGCGGTCACCCCTCGGCAGGCAATGGCAAACCTCCGTGTGTATTTCTGTCATGAAAAAGCTCCTCATAAAAATATCTGCCGTTCGGAGCCGGCTTGAAACTGTAGCTCCCTCGATTTGTGGAACAACATCAAGACGCACACGACTGGAATCTCGAGGGCAGCCGGAAAAGGGAAAGGCCTAAAACGTTATGGCATCATACTATTCTGAAGGAGGCAGAGAATGCTGGAAAATCATGGCTGGAGATAAAGGAGTTAGTAAAAAATCGAACTCGGTTCAGATGTTTCACCTCGGCCCTATGCTCTCCCATGAATTAGAGGACAAATTATGATGATACACTTGTAGAAAAGGCAACAGAATATAATAAGCCAGAATTTTATGTTTTGCCAGCCTAACACAAACATTTGATGTTCATAATTAACTGCCAAATAGAAATTTGGTAGTGGCAGAGGTAGAAGATATATAGTAAACACAGACAACTCAACTTTTATAAGAGAAAAAAAGTCTGTCAATCAAAATAGCGTCAGGTGTAAGGCAAGGGCATAGCTGGCTACTCGAGGCTTGACCACCAGAGGAACGACGATGTAAGACGTACATATATGTGAAATTGAGCTGGAGAGGGTCCAAAGGTCTCCCTCATTGGAGTCAGTGAGGCGCTTCATACCACTCCTACTCTAGCGCTCAACGCTATGCTGAATGTGGCACCCGTCGACATTGCATTAACAACTACCGCTGCACGCAATCAGATTGAGGTGTACGGGCCATAAGCTAGACTTAAGCGTTCCTAAAAGTTTTGAGTTCATCCCCATGGTCCTTGATGAATGTACATCCACGCTAGGCCCGAACGGAACTTTTTCCACTCACATTCCCTCAAGGGAGGAGGGGGCGGGTTTGTAACACTTGGAGGCAGTGCATGGCAAACATTTTTACGGATCGCTCGAAGTTGGATGGAAGAGTTGGTGGGCGAGTATTTTGCGAGGAGTTGCCCCTCAAGCTCAAACTTAGGCTTCCGGAGCACTGCAGTGTTTTCCAAGCGGGGGTAGCCGCAATTAAGGATGCAGTGGATTGGTTGTTTACTTCTTTAATTACTGAAAAGGACATAAATATCTACTCCGATAGGCAAGCGGCAATTAGGGTCTTGGGATCGTTGTTTGAGCGTTCGAAATTAGTCGGGGGAATGCCTGACTTCCCTCTCGATGGCATCGGAATACTTCGATATTAGGCTAATTTAGGGTCCCTGTCATAGCGGCGTAGACGGAAACTGCTGGGCCGATGAGCTGGCTAGATAAGGTACCTTGGAGACGGTTTCCTCGTAAAAAGAGAGGATTGGCGTTCCCTTGAGAACCTGTGCTCTAGTTCTGAAACAATGGTTCTCGCATTAACTCAGCGAGCACTGGGCTATTGCGGAAATGTGCAAAGTCGCGAGTGCCTTCTGGACACGGAACTTGTAAGGCTAACAAAGCTGCTGCTTCGGGATTACTGGGTATCCTTACCGGTCAATGTGCGTTAGATGTCCATGCGGTGAGACTTGGGATTGTTTCAAGTCCGTTCTTCAGAAGCTGTCTGGTTGACGCGGTGGAATCATCTCAGTACCTTTTCTCAGCTGTGCTGCTCTCGTCGAGTAAAGATTTACTCAGCTGGGTTCTCACTCCTTCGCTACACCTGTGGATATTGCTGGTTTAAATATCACACATGTGGTGAAGTTCATCAGTAGCTTGAGGCGGTTAATTACGAATGTAAATTAACCCCCCGGTGGTCGTCGTCGTAAGTGCATGGTCGTCACCCTTTAATCGCATGGGCTTTTCTTGCCTTGCTTCTCCGTCCTCCTGTGTGGTGTCACAACAGACGAATATTTGTCCAAGTAGGCCCTTCGCAAGCGCAACCTAACCTACAATTTTTTTTATAGTTAATGGTTAATTGTCAAATGATGTTTTTAAACGGGACTAAGTCCTAAATAAAAGATGAACACGGGAAGAATAAGAATGGTATATATCTTAATATGATGTTCGACTTTGTTATGGATCCACTGTATGTAGATATGTACGTGCATATGTATATATGTATGTGGTTAATAGAAACGCGAGCACAAAAATACTTGCACGGTTTTTTTGGCCGTATTGCGTAGACGCTATTTATCTTGTTAGCCTGTTGTGTACGCATTGTTGGTGTTTTTGCAATTGGCTTAGCTTACTTGCGCCACAATTTGCAAAATTATTTCGACACGGGTTTTAAAATCTATAGCAGAAAAGTCGAACGGCCAACATGTATTGTTTTTTTTTTATTATTTTTTTTTTCTATTTTGTTTTTGGGCAAAATAAACAAAGAGCTCATGCCAGTGTACACACAAACCTACAAACAAACATTTGAACAGGCTAAGCATAGAAACGTACACACAAAGCTCGCTGCATAAATTCGTATTTCAGAAATACCAACAAAAAAAGAATATTTACATACATACATGCATATTAAATTAAGCTAAAATATGCACGCACACTTTCACACTTGCACACACATACATATGCATGTAAATGGGCTCGTGTGTAGGCTACTTAAATAGTTGTACATTCGTGCACACTGTGGCGCAATTTCCTTTCTACCAATTTTATTGAAGACGACAGTGACCATCCCCCCGCACCCAGCCTTATCCCTCACTGAGGAGCAGGACAGGAGGCTTTGGTTTTGGGTTTGCTTTTAGTATCATTGTGGCTAAATGACGTAAATAATTTAATTTTTTTTTTTTTTCCACTGTACTTGACTGTCTGTATTTAGTGTATTTAGTATTTACACGCTGGCGGCGACAAGCGCCAAAGATCAGCGGATCAACGAATTGGGTTGATCGCCGGCATTTGCGTCTACAGCATAAATCTCATTTCTCGTGTATGAATGAGTATACAGCCACTCGTATGTATGTGCATATGCACGTAAGCGCAGGGTGGCCCAAAGTTATTGGTTAAATGGTTAATAATTTAATTTCTCATTGCAACCTAATAAAATAACAAAAACCTATGTGTAATTAATTCTATTTAAAAAAAATTTGCTTATACAAGGTGAAATCCAAAATAAACAAGATTGGCGTCAAAAAAATTTTGTTTGATGTGTTAGTGCGTTGGAAGTTACATCCGTAGCTGACTTCCAGTGAAAGGAATCTCACCCGTTCAGTGGAAGCGAAGTTATTGCGTCTAAAGTGTCATTATGTTTGTGTCATCGGTGCAAAAATGAGTTTCGAACAAAGAGCTAAATTTTGTTTTAAAATCGGTAAAACGTTTACCGAAACATTTGAATTGATGAAAGAAGTTTATTGCGATGATTGTCAATCTCGTGCCAGAGTTCATGAGTGGTTTATACGCTTCAGAGATGGGTGTGATGGCATACAAATGTAAATGACAATGAACATAAGGGCCGCCCAAAATCAGTAATCCCCGAAAATTCCGCCAAAATTGTTCGTAAATTTATCAAAAATGAAACGAAATCATCATTGAAATTCATGGAATCGAAGTTGAATATCTCCAAAACATTGATTTATCGCATTCTAACTGATAATTTGGACTTACGAAAGGTCTTTGCACGTTTCATTCTGCACAAGTTAACTGAGGACCAAAAATTGCTCAGAATGCAACATTCGAAAGACCTCATTAAAGAGGTGAGAAAAGACGAGAACTTCCTTTACAACATTAAAACTGGTACTGAACTAAACGTCAAAGTGCCGAATGGAAGGTCCCAAACGAGCCACCACCCAAAAAATCATGTTTGGAGAAGTCGAAAATCCAGTCAATGCCCATTTGTTTTTACGCTTCTAAGGGAATTGTCTGCAAGGAGCTCGTGCGAACGGCCCAAATCGTCAATGCAATTTGATATCTTGGCGTTTTGAAGCGTTTGTTGCATCGCATTCGTCAAATTCGCCCTGAATGCCCCGAAGGAGGAAGCTGGCGCTTATTGCATGATAATGCACCATCTCATCGATCCACTCTTGTGCTTAATTTTTGACTAGAAACCGCATTTCAACCATCAATCACTCCCCGTACTCGCCTGATATGGCTCCCTGTGACTTCTACCTATTCGGAAAATTGCAATTAGCCATGAAAGGAAAACGTAATCGAGGCCAGACTAGGGGACTATTTGGAATAAATAAACTCGAAGTTATCAGAATAAAGCTCCAGTCCTTTCTATTTTAGATCAGTCTTGTTTATTTTGGACTTCGCTTTGTAGGCTTATCTAAGCGCGATGCGAGTGAATTTTCGGATAGCTGTGTTGTTTGTTTATCCGACCTCTTCTCAGCCACCAACCTGCCATATAGGCTCTTCTTTCACAAAAAACCAATGCAATAATCGTTGCAAATTTGAGAAGAGCTGCAGACAGATTATTTGGAAAGCTAAAAGCATACACCTTCACGGGGCTTCAGCACATAATGAGGGCTTTTGTCCAGATGAGGTAGATACTGAATCGGTTGAAGTGAAGATAAATTAAAAAAGGAGATTAAATAATATCAATTTGGCAATATTTTATACCAAAAATACATGAAAAAGTGTATTTTTCCCCGGAGAAAATCAATTGTAATCTTCAAAACATTGGCCGCACGAGTAATTATTGAATAAAATAAAAAAATAAAAATAGGTATCTATTTTGCCCCCATAGAACAATTTAGGAAAAAACAAAAATTAAAAAAAATCTAGAAAAAAAATTTTTTTGGGCCATCTTGATATCCAGGTATATAAATTACAAAGCCTAATTCTCAAAATTTTCGTAGATTCGGGTGTCAGATAGTTACGTTGCTTACCGAAAACATTGAAACTCTGCTTCTCGACTTTTCATTTTGATGATTGCTCTGAGTTTTTTTCCCTTGTTCACTCCTCTCGGTTCTCTGCTATCTGGTGGTTTTCTCAATGTTAGACCTATCCATCGCCTCTTTCTGCGTTTGCGTTGCCTAAGAATGGGTTCCTCATTCGTTAATCTCCACAGTGCTTCGTTACTGATGGTGTTTGGTCAGAATATTTTGCAGATGATGCGGAGGCATTTGTTGACGAAAGATTGTAGCCTCTGTGTGATGGTGTTAGATACCAGCCATGTTTCGCTTCCGTGCAACAATAGGGGCTTCACGCATGAGCCGAATATTCGTATTTTAGTGCGCCTGGAGATTTGCGAACTGTATGCATTCGCCCGAATGCCGCCCTTGCTTTGTTTAGCCTGCAGTTGACATCTTCACTTGCTCCACCATCTGCCGTGATGATGCGGCCGTGGTAGCAGAACCTTTCAAAGAATTCCACTGTGCATCCGTCAACCAATATCTGCCTTGCTCTGAGTAGGCGGTCGTAATTAAAAAAAAGAAACTTATTATTCTTTTGGAGCTCTCTCCAGTATTAAATTCTCTTCTATTTGAAGTTCAAATTTTAAACTGAACAATTTTTTTACTTATAAAAATTTTTTCTGAAAATGCAAATTTTTTTTTTAAACCTTCAAAAATGTTGAAATTTTTGGATTTCTGCCGGAAGAAAAAAATCGAAGCAAACAAAATTCTATTCGATTTTTTGTTTCAGATAAAAATTCCGAGCTGTATTTTTCACATCTTTCACGACATTAGGGAACTGTATTGGCATTTTACAAACCAAACGATGCCAACCAATTGTTAATAAGATATTTTTGCTGGGAAAAAGAATTTATTTTTCCACCTAAAAAAAACGCGAAGCACTTTTTTGAGTTCTCTCTACAGTCGATTCTGTATTACCAGAACGACCGGCTCAAAGACTGTCACTCCAGCAGCATTACCAGTACATACGCAAGGGTGATAAATTACCAGGTTTGCTATTTAGCTATGGTGAAAAACAAAAAATAAGGGGAACTTTGGCTGCAGCCGATCTGCACGATCATTTCTCATGTATTCACACGCTCCTGTAATCAGTCGTTGTTCAGATGGCAATATGTTCTTATTGGTTGATTGTGTCGTATTTCACTAATACAATCTCAGTTTTTTTGTAAACAAACCGCTTCGTGACCCAAGCGACGTAACTGTATACAACAAAGTACACCTCTCAAGATCTTTTCACTATGGTACATACATACGAGAGTTTATGCAGCTACAACAACAACCTTTTTGAGACCTTATAAAGCAGATTTCCCTTTTGAAAGAGAATAATCAAGTTTTCTATTAGTACTCAATTATCTCCAACGTGGGCAAAATATGTGGGAAATGCGAGTTACTGGAGGAGACAGTGAATCACATCTAGGATGATAGATACCAGGCTTGCTTATGGGTATGGTGAAAAAAAATTTGAGGGGAACTTTGAATTCTAAATTCTAAATTCTAAAGCTAAATTTTGTTAGACACAAAGCGAATGGCGTCGGCATATCTGTCAAATTCGCTGAGAACCGAATAATGGTCTGCTAGGTAGTACACTTCAAAAAATCTTTTCATCATGGAATTACATAATCTGACTGTGGCACGCACACGCTGTGAATATATATTAATATTAATTGGGCGGGAGTCCGCTATCGATAAAGGACCAAAAGGGTTACTCGAGTCCGCCAAACGGGCAGCAATGTTCTCTACGGCTGATCCTGGTTTGTGAACTTAAATTGCAAATGATTCTGATAACACTGGACATTAATTAAGTAATGTTTCCTACTTTCTATCTTCCTAGCCATAGAAGATTTAGAAGATGGCCTCTATTTTCTTACTAATTAGAGATAAAGAAAATTTGAGGGGCTCGAAATTGACTTTAGAGCTATGCTTTAATAGACTTACCTTCTCAGAATTTTATACAGAATCCGAATTTGCTAGAAACGATGACGGTAAACTCCGTTCCAAACAAATTGACCGGCCTTAAGGGGTAACACCACTGTAGAAATTTCAAAAAATTGATTTTTTTTTTTATAAGCTTAAAAAATTCTTTGAACCTTTTAAAATACAGAACAAAAAGTTTTATACGTTACCGAAGTTCATTTCATAAATATTTAAAGCTTTTAACCAAGCGTTAGTGACTGCTACCTAACGACTGCTCCAAATTTCCAAACTTTAAACGCGTTTTTCTCAAAACACGTTTTCTGAAATTGGCACGCAGCATAACTCAAACAATTTTAAATATTTTTAATCAGGATTTTCACTACGTCTATATAATAACCTTCTTAAGAGAAAAGCGTAGGGGATTTTCGATAGATTAATTTAAACGATTGTTATAATTATTTAAGTGCCGTTTTTTTAGTCCAAAATAGAGTTTTTTCCTTAAAATGCTTGCTAATTCCACAAAAATAAATATTTTTTAAATCCCCTACGTGTTTCTTTAGCTATTCTTATCTAGATTAAGAAAAAAAAATGTTTCTTTGTTCCAGATTAAAATTTGCACCCTCTGTGCTGCGTGCCGCGGAGCTCCTTCAAGAGAAACCACATTACAAAAATGTCTCCAATGCCGCCATTTTGTAAAATTTCTCGATCAAACTTTGTAGTTTTGTATTTTAGTATATAAGTAATAACTTCCCAAATCAGAATGATTGTTTTCCCTTTCCTTCTATACAAAAAAATTCTTTAAAAATCGTGTTTATTTTACGCGTGTACAGTGGTGTTACCCCTTAATGTACATATTATAAAGGGTTTTCCAATAAGAGATGTTATTTTGATATTCAAAGAAAAATGCTATTTTTTAATATAAATGATCGGATATTTATTTAATTATAAAGGAGAAGGTATGCCCACGACCACGCTTACAGGACAATAACCTTCTCATGAAATTTTCCATAACCGAATTACAAAGTGGCTGTCCTATGCCCTCGATAGCCTCACGAATTCCATCTTTCAGGTTTTGATTCGCCGGCTGTTGGCTTAAACCTTCTCTTTCACGTGGCCCAAAGTCACAAGGTGTGAAATCACAAGATCTCGGTGGCCAATTGTGCTCACCTCTTCGAGAGATAACACGGTTCGGAGTGTTTTCCCGTAAAAGATCAATGGTTTCGTTGCTTGTGTGGCAAGTAGCGCCGTCTTGTTGAAAATAAACGTTGTCCAGATCAATATCATCCAATTCATCTCTAATACATATAATGTAAATAACACTTGTTATTGGAAAACCCTTTATATAAAAGCAGTGAGGGCCATTCGAAATTTTTAATATTTATTTTCCAAATTTTTATTATTGGCCATTTCAAAATTGTGTAATTTGGATAACTGCACACCCGAAAAAAATTGCAAAAATCAGATTAAAATTTTATATGAAATTTTTCGATTTTTCAAATTTATTTATAATTTTTTTTTTTTGCGAAGCGTGATACCAATTATTTATACTGTTTTTGTTTGTACTTAAATTGCGAACTGATATGCCGGTTCTCTTAAATTCATCCCTCATAAGAAATTTATCATTTTTTCTTTGCGAGTTTTTCCTTACGTAATTATTTCTTTGACAATTATTTTCTCACTAAATGCCAGCACGTTCGCATTTTAATATGTTTTGTCTTAGCGCCAAACCGAAATGACGCAAAATGGCGCGTGATTTCACAGCAATGGCACGCGAACACCAAGGATTAGATAAACATTTTTTTTTTGCATTTTGGAAAATTACTTTTACATAAAATAATGGTAATTTTTAATAAAGTGAAAGTGTAAAGTGTCCCAAAAATCGTGTTGGTTTTGGAAAATTTGTTTTTACTTACGGTGTTGAACTTTTCCTGCAAATAAAAATTCTGTTTTCTATAGAAGAAAATACTAAATATCATCAATCATTAAAAGAAAAAACAATTCTAAAAAAAATTGTAAAAAATTAACGCGATTTTCAAAGCATCTCAAACTATAATTGAATGTCCTATAAATCTGCGTTACGCTATGCGAGGAATGGCAACAGTTTTGCAAACGGAAATTTTTGCCAATCTAAAAATAGCAGAATAGATATTTGAGAAGAGATGGAGCGGAAAACAGATTGGTAGGTAGGTAGGTAGGTAAGATGGCAAGAGTACCCCAGGTACGCTACAAGTAGCACTTACGTGCCGTTTTGATACCATAGAGTGGACCACTACCTGTGAAAGGATTAAGGGAGGAGATAAGCCCGTCTACAGCCATCCAGTGCTGTTGATGTAGCGGAGGAGAGAAAAGGGATCTAGGCTGGAGAATTTCGTCAAGTCATCCCCAAAGGGAACGCTGAGGAATCTCAAGCGCCTAGCCGCCAAAGCCGGACATCTGCAGAAAAAGTGTACCACAGTCTCTGTGGGGATCAGCTTCTGCAATGGGGGTTGTACGGAATTCCAAGCTTCTCCGTGTGAGTGCCGATCACCCAGTGGCCAGTGATCACCGCGATGAGTTTGGAAATTGAATGGCGGGGGGTTCCCATCACCTTAAGCGTTCTGTTTATGTCGTATTGGGGCCATAGTGCTTTTGAAATGGCACACGATGAGACAGACTTCCATCTGTCTTGCGCCTTTCTTAGAAAGAAGTTGTGTAGTTTCCCTTTAACGACGGCCAAGGGGATACCGATGTCTGAGAAGAGGGCAGCCGGACTCGGTTCTGCCGCCCCCTTCCTGGCAAGCTCATCGGCAATTTCATTTCCCTCTATATTCCTGTGCCCAGGAACCCAGATGAGGGAGATGTTTCCTGCCCGCTCGAGGCGTTTAAGTTCCTCCTTACAGGAGTTTACGAGAAGAGAGCTGCAATGCGGCGACGACAGTGCCTTGATTGCAGCTTGGCTATCGGAGAAAATTTTTATGTCTCCCTCCCAACAGCGATCCCGAAGCATTTTGCATGCCTGCAGGATCGCGAAGACCTCTGCTTGAAAGACGCTGCTTGTCTCCGGCAGTTTAAAGGAGACCGAGATGTTGGCTGATTTGGAGTAGACCCCCGCTCCCACTCCAGACTCCATTTTGGATCCGTCAGTGAAAACAGAGGCATCTATATCCGCAACAACTCTCCCCTCTTTCCAATCTTGCCTGCTCGGAAAGATAGCCCTAGCACAACCCTCAAAGCACAGTTTGCGGATGGAGAGGTCGGTGCGAATATCAGAGAAGGAAGGGGAGATCTGCTTCAAGATGCTGCTATGCCCAACAGGGAGTTGTCTCCAGAGGCCAAACTCCCTCAGTCTGATAGCACTCTGAGATTGGAGTCTTTAGTGACAGCCTGACTGAAGACTCTGAACAACGCGAAGGAAATCTCAAAGATTGTTCAAGCATGTTGAAGAAGGGATTAAAATTGCCGATGAATTGGCCATCTGCGTAACAGCACAGGAATCCAGCGTCAATAATCAGCATCAGTTCTACACAAATCATGAATTTGATCAGCGATTATGTAAGCAATTACACAAAGAGCGATGGCTCAGTCTAAAACACTGCAGAATTGCAAAATGCTTTGCGACAAGCCTGAAAAGAAAACTATAGAAGTTTCTTCTAAAACTTGGAAGAAAAGACGTTCGGTTGATGGTCGGTATTATTTCAGGACACAATCCAAGGGGTCCGCATGTGACTACCATTAGAATCATAGAGATACAGGACCCGATTTGCCTGTCTTGCTTAGAGAAGGCGGATAGCACTGAGCATTTTCTCACTGAGTATCCTGGCTTTACTAGAGCAAGGCTACGAATTTTGTGTTCCATTGTTATGAGAATGAGTAAAATTCGTTCTCTCAAACTGGAGGATATTTTCAGATTTGCCAAATAATCTGAAAAATTTTCACTTTCAAAATATTCAATCTTTCTCTTTCTCTTTCTCTTTCTCTTTCTCTTTCTCTTTCTCTTTCTCTTTCTCTTTCTCTTTCTCTTTCTCTTTCTCTTTCTCTTTCTCTTTCTCTTTTTCTTTTTCTTTATCTTTTTCTTTCCCTTTCTCTTTCTCTGTCTATTCTATCCTATATCTTTCTCTCTGTCACTTCTCTTCTTTCCCCTTGACTATCTACCCTTTTATATTCCAGAGCTTTGAATACGATGGGCTTTTTAGACTGGGTATTTTACGAGCAACCATTCTCATGGTGCTTCTTGGCTCGCCTTTTTCAAATTTCAATTTCAAAAGCTGCGTACTTAAAAGTTTTATGAAAATACGAATTTGAATTCTGTACAAAGTTAGGAATCTGTTAAAATATCTTGTTAAAATTAAAAAAAAAAAAATAAATAAATAAAAAAAAATTTCAAATTTTATAATCAAAACAGGCGCAAAAATAATAATCCAATTTTGGTATTGAATAACTTTTAATTTTCTTTTTTAATAATCCGATTCGGGTTTGAATAACTCTTTTAATTTTTTTTTGGAATATTTTTTTTTATTTTAAAAATAAATTAAATAAATAATATAAAAAAAATAACATTGAGTCACGAAACCTTTATTTTGACCATTACGCGCTCCATTGCTTATCTGTTCGCGTTCGGCGGCTTTTTAGTTCACAAGTGTCAAATATGATTGACGTACGACGCCATGTGCAAAAAATATAAGTCTTCCTATAGGGTGATTAATTTTGCGCCACCTTGTATACGCTTTTATGTATCGCAATGCTGTTAGGCACTTCCAAGCAACCGTTACATGAAAATAGTTCGACTGTAGTAGGCCAGTGTGCGTGAGATAAAAAATTGGTACCTAAAAGTTGAAAAAAAGCGCATCGCTCTTACAGTCAGACGCTTAAATCCTCAATAAGTTTGTTACGAGAGTGAAGTGTAGCTTATTTCAGACCGAAATTCCCTTGCGTGCCACTGCACTCGGAACCGTAAGTAGGTACCCAGAGGACGGTCTCGGAAAAGCCAAGTGGAGAACCAATCAATAGATTGAGACACGAGTTAAGCGCAAAACATTTATAACAAAAAAAAAAAAACGTATAAAAATTATACAAATTCAAAATATCAATATTTTGAGCTACGAATCCAAAAACATCCCTTTATGCTTTGATCTTATTTTGTAGGCCAAGAAATTAGCCGGGTAAAATTTTATTTTTCATCATCCTGCATCTATGTATTTGAATACGTCAATAACAGGCATAAATATTATATGTTTTGTACCAATACATATGCATACATATATGTGTATTAGTATATGTGTGTGTATATCATAAAGCAAAACATTTATTTCAGCACAATAAAAGCGCAATAATTTCATATTCTGAAATATTTGATGGATAAATTTTGTGCATTTAAATTATGCATTTTCTTGTTTTTTGTTTTTTTTTTTTGCTGTTTTGGTTTCTTTTATGGCACACATTTCCTTGTACAGTTATGTTCTTGATCTCTGCGCTTGTACATATCTGCCCGTAGGTTATCCATCTTTTCCTTTGTATGCACTTGCATCACTGAAAATCCGCAAAATGAAAGCCTAAATAGAATGGAGGAAGTAGATTCCATTTGTTACTGCTTTGCTTTTGAGGAATAGTTTGTACAAACCTACACACATTCATACATATGTACATATATTATTCGCTTGCCACAGCTGCACGCAGAGGACGTACGACGACGACGTACAAAGGTTTTGACGAAAGTGCCCGCAAATAGTAAAATGAATATGTAAAAATGTGATATTTTATTTTTATTTTCACTTAGACAATACAGTGCAACTTATTACAATAAAAGTTGGTGAAAATTTTGTTTTCACTCAAAATATTGTTTTCGCAAAACAAAAGCATAAAAGACGGACTAAAAGGAGCCTATCCTAAAGATTTATTCATTTGGCTCATTTTTGAAAATGTAGAATATACGAGTACTGGACTACTACCAATGTGCTGATGGTTTTAACGATAGTGGGTGCGGATGGTCGATGATGTGTACTAAGAAATTGAAATTTGAATAGGTCGAGCCAAGGAGCACCAGGAGATTTGGTGGCTCAGGCTAAAAAGCCCATTGTATTTAGAAACATTGTATTTGAAAAGAGGGTAGATAGTCAAGGAGAGAAAGAGAAAAGTATCAGAGAAAGAGATAGGAAAGAATAGCGACAGAGACAGAGTCAGAGGTAGTTAGTCCTGTGAGAATTTTGTAGATTTTTTGGCAAATCTGTAGATATTCTCCATTGTTAGAGATCGAATATTACTCATTCTCACGACATCGGCACTCAAAACAAGCAAAGGCAGGACACTCTCAGAAAAAACGCTCAGTGCTATCCGCCTCCTCCAAGCACGACAGGCACATTGGATCCTCAATGATTCCAATGATGGCCATATGTTGACCTCATGGGTTGTGTCCTGTAATAATACCGACCATCAACCGAACGTCTTTCCTTCCAAGTTTTAGTAGAAAGTTTGACAGTTTTCTGTTCGGACTTGTCACAAAAACACTTTGCAGTTCTGCAGCATTCTAGACCGGACCATCGCTCTTTATGCAGATTGTCTACATAATAGCTGATCCAATTCATTATTCCTGCGGAACTGATTCCGATTATTGGCTCTGGCCCTTGTATGGAAACCACTGATTCACGGTTGGGCAATTCATCGGCAATTTCGTTTCCTTGAACACCGGAGTGTCCTGAAACGTACACAGTAAAAAATGATGGTTTATATTTAATACCAGTTGCTATTGAATTTATACAATTTTGGAATTAAATTTGATTTTTAATTCTAAAAAGTTTTATTTTAAGACGATGAAATATTCTTACAATTATTTTAATTCCAAAATGGGTTTAAAACAAAACTTTAATTGGTGCTGAGCGTTGCGTTTTTGAAATTTAATACCTATTAGATTTAAAGTAAGACAAAAAAACATTAAAATGTTTAATGTTTCAAGCTATTTTGGTTTCAGTTTAAGTTTCAATTATATTCAATTTAAAATTTATTGGTTTAAAAGTAAAACCAAAAAAGTATTAAAAAATTTTCTCACTCTCAATTAATTTTAATGTACTCTGAACTTTAGTATTATTTGCTTTAAAGTAAAAGCAAGAAAGTATTAGTATTATTATTATTATTTCACTTATGTATTCGGCCGCCGTAGCCGAATGGGTTGGTGCGTGATTACCATTCGGAATTCACAGAGAGGTCGTTGGTTCGAATCTCGGTGAAAGCAAAATTAATAAAAACATTTTTCTAATAGCGGTCGCCCATCAGCAGACAATGGAAAAACACCGAGTGTATTTCTGCCATGAAAAAAATCTCCTCATAAGCATATCATAAAACAAAATAAAATAAATGCATAAAAAAAATTTTTTTTTTGTGATTCGAACCAAGGATTTTGGATCGGAAGCCCACATTGCTAGCCGCTAGGCTATCGCGCTGTGCTGCCGGCGCTGGCCTAAAAGTTATTTTGTTATTTTTAAACCATTAAGGTATATAATTCAGTCTCATTCTTGGTTTTTTAAATAGAATATTTTAATTAACTTCTCTCTCTTTAATTTTATACTTTCTGGAATTGTTATATATAAACACCAAATTGGTATTAATATTAAACTAAAATTTTTACTGTGTATAAAAGTTCAAGTCTGTTTCGTCTTGCGACAGAATTACATTTTCTTACATTCTTGAACAATCTTTGAGGTTTGCTTCGCGCTCTCCAGGGCCTTTAGTGCAGCCTGACTGTCAATCTGATTCTCGCTGCATCTCCTCTCGATTATCCACTCGGCTACTTTCAGGATACCAAAATATTCCGTTTGGAAAACAGTTGCCATTTCCCCCATAGCATAGTCATACTTATTACTATCGTTTAAGTACCATCCGGCTCCAGATCCTATTTCATTTTTGGACCTTCGGTGAAGAAAATATTCGTCAAACCTCCCTGAATGCATTCTGGATTGCTCCATTGCGTGACATCAAATTTATTTCCAAATGAAACTATGGGTATTAGGTCGTCTTTAGGTGCCAAAAACAGCGGATACTGCGCAGATAGCAACTTTACGATTTCTCTGTGTCCTGAAGTTCCGTCTTCGTGCCAGAAACCATATTTATGAAGTCTACACATTGCTTTTATTGCTTCCTGTTGTATCTTAAGATCCAGGGGGAGCAAATCAAGCATAGCGTTTAGGGCATCACCAGAGGTTGTACTCATGGCACCCGTAATGCATAAACATACACTTCTTTGCAGCCTGTATGGTTCCCGGATTGTGGGCTTAACCATGCTCCGTCGCCACCAGACCACAGAGGCGTAAGTGATAATTGTGTATATCCATAGGACCACAGCAGGTTTCAGATCCCAGGTTTTACCAAAGGCTCTGCGGCATTACTGAAAAAATCCTTAATGGGCGATTCACCTTCAGTAAAACGTGTGTCATCCAAGTCAGCTTCTTATCCAAGATTACTTCTAGATATTTAACTTCATCGGAAAGACCAAGTGTCACACCTTTCAGTGTTGGAAGACTGAGTTCATTAAATTTCCATTTTCTCGTAAACAAGACTATGAGAAAAACGCGTTAAAAGTTTGAAAAGCATGCTGAAACGCCATTCCAAATTTGCGTGCAACTTCGAAAATATTCACCGGAACGAAATTAAGTGTTCTGTGTGTATTCTTAAATATATGTACATTAGGCCGGGTCGATTTGTGGGGAAGCAAAAAAATCGCCCATTGCTCTGTGAAAATCATATTCTAGGGATCAAAATAAGAAACTTTGGAACCATACCTGTAAACCATACCTGGATCGGCCGTCCAAAGTTAGTGGGGGTCGGTGGTACATTTGGACTCGATTGGAGCACTCTAAATGGGTCAAAGTGGGATTTTTCGTTCGACCCAAATTGGGGGACATCAGAATTCGTTTTAGAGGTATGATTCCTTCGGCAAAGTTTCTTATTTTGATCCCTAGAATACGATTTTCACAGAGCAATGAGCGATTTTTAAATCGACCCGCCCATGTACATTGTACATTAAAAAAAAAAAATAAAAATTAAAAAAAAAAATCGAATTGAATTTGAATGAAATGAATTTGAAAATTCTAACTGTATATAACCCCTTAATGTATTTATCGACATTAATTATAAAAAACCCCTTCAGGAGCTTATGGCTAAGCCTGACTGCCTGAAATGTCTGTTACTTAAACTGAGGGCAACGTAAACATCTTCAGAAGATGCAGCAGATTTTAGTACTTCAATGATTAGATTACTATGAAATTTTAATTGGCTTCTTAAATAGAGGAATGCTTACCCTACATCAAGAAGAAGCTCCTTTAAGCCAGATTTAGCGCCGAGTGTATGCCATTTTTTATTACTTAAATTTAATATTAAGACAAGAATTTTTTAGTGCATATAAATAAATAAAAAAAAACCCCCACCATCATATCATGGCATGTTATGGAGGTTTTGTTGTTTTTGTGAAGTGCCGCCATGATGCTTCAACTGTTGTTACTGTTGTACAAGTATGCAAACCATTTTAATGCAGTTGGTGTTGCCGCTACTGTGCGGTATTGTTTTATTTGTGTTACCGCAATTTTCTTCCGTAAAATGTGAAGCTTCGTTTTGTCTACACATTCATCCGGGTCTTGTCTTGTCCTCAGCTTTGTCTTTGCCTACGTACATACAAATGCCAACACACTGGTTGTAGCGGCACTAGCTTTGTTGTGTGGTAGACAGCGTGCTATTCTAATAACTGTATAAGCTTACTGTGGTGCATATAAATGAATGCAAACACTACTGTATGCATGTATGCATGTAAGTGTGTGTGCTCATTCACCCTGCAGAGAGTCTTATAAGGGAACTAGTTTTATGTTACCTACATATGCCAAGAATGTTGCTGTCTATAAATTGGTGGATGCAGGGTGTACAGGTGTGTCGAAGTTGAAAAATAGTGCTACAAAATGGTGTTGCCAAATTGAATGCTTAATCTGTTAAGGCCTACATAGAGTTGGAAAGTTACAGAGAAGTGGCGATACCGTTTTTGTTCCCTGTTTTCCGTACAGTTTCTAGATAAACTACTTCGTTGAAGCTCTGAAGACGGGTGATATGCTTTATCTTTTCTGTGACTTCCTGATCCGTTTCCACTGTATTTTTTCAACTTCGAATCTGGATTGTTTTTTATCCTAAAATGCGAATTCTTCTTTATCTTTATTGTACGACTAGGTCCTGTTTTTTCTCTTTTCACACGAATTTGACTAAACACAAAAAAAATTTTTTGAAGGCGAGAATGGAGAGTAAAATTTCAAGGCCATGCAAAGTTTTGGGCATTTTCGTTCCGCGAGAGAGAAAAAAAGATATAACGTAGAGGAAAAGGAGAGAGAGAGCTATACCTTATATATTTTATAGTAATTTACCATCATAAATCCACCAATTTTTGGTTGATTATTTGCTGCTGACCGTCTGATATTTGACAGTTTATATTTTGTACTATTTTATTACGGGCATCAGTCAAAACGCTCTGTTTAAATATCGGCTTATTTAAGGTTTTCCGCAATGTTAATCCTTTACGTGGGTTTTCCGAATTCTTGCTGCAATGAATGAAAAGCGTTAACCAAAAGATTTCAGATTGCTCAGACTTGAACACAGGGAAATACAATATATTTCGACATACTTACAATTTCTTAACTGCTGATGGCCCAGCAATCATTTTGGTTTTAGTTATTTCGTCCAAGCTCAGATCCATAGTCGTTGCGTACCGTATTTTTTTTTCCTCGATAATTGGTAAATTAAGAACTTTTTAACAAATTTACCTTCAAATATTACGTCTGTAAAAAAACGCCTATTGATGTTTAGTTCAAAGTTGGATGCGCTTGCTCTATTGTGAATAGTATGTAAGCAGTGCTATTAGGTAAAAGCAAGACACTTATGCAGAAGCAAATTTTATTTCAACGTCCCTGCTAGGTATTCACAAGGCTGATTCAATTTGAAGAATGTTTAGGAATTAACGCAGTTAGGGCCTCCGCACACGGGTCGTATCGTCAGTGGCTTGTCCGCACACAATGCAACTATCTATCGTAAAAGTACGAGTTGTCAATATATCGAGCGATGAATGGGAATTTATTTGTAAATTTTGTCTATTTGTATTCTCAATGTTGTGAATTTCTTTAGATATATATTCTTTCTCTCTCTCTCTCTCATTCTCTCTCGGGTCTCTCCCTCTTTCTTTGCCTGCCTTGAAAGTTTGACTTCTGTTATGTGCACCAGGCTACACGCACTTTTTTTACACAAATTGTTTTGTTTTAAAACGATTTTCAATATTTTATGAATTTTTCTTGAATCTCATAGAGCAAATTGAGAGAGATTTTTAGACGCATGTACGAAATGTTTAAATTAGTCTCAGGACAAGTATATGAGACTCGGTAGTTTTGTTCTCGCCGTTTAATAATTTTTTCTTGTAATATATTTAATGAATTAAAATGAAGCAATAAATAAATTCTTAAGTGAACTCTAAAAAGAAATTTTTTTAATTTTAGTTCGCCTAATTCTCTTTTTACACGAATTTTTTTCAACACACATTTTTTGGGAACGCCGGTGACGTCGTCCGGCTCCATTTTACTAAGTCCGTAATTTCGCATATCTCTCGTATCTCCTCGGTTCGTTTAAGATCGCGTCTTTTGAAGTCGGCTATTGCTCGCAGCGTTTGCATTTGAACGGTGGAAATAGACATATTCGCTCTGTTGTAGTTGTATCAGCTCGAGTTTCAATTCCGTATGTCATAGTTGGCCTTACGCATGCCTTGTGCGTGCGAATGCAAATTCATTGGGTCTATTCCATGACACTATGTCACGTTTTGGTCCAACTACAATAAATAATCTTTTAGAAGCAATTTTTCAGTGCTGATTTAAGAGCCGTTTTCTCTTGTAACCTCTCACTTTGCATGCCACTTTATAAAGGGGTAATCGCATTCTCCCTCTCTTAACAGCTTATTAAACTCTCGAGTTCATCTGTTGAAGGCTCAGTTGTTACTCTTTAAAAGTAAAAATTGTAAAAAAAAAACACTTTTTTCATGAATTTATTGTAGCGAAACGGTTCAAGTCAGTTTATTAAAAGTTGTTGCATATTATAAAGTAACATTTCAAGAATATTTGATAAAATTTTCATGTAAAAATATTGCAAAATGAGCGAATGAGAGCACATTTACGTAGACGTCTTTTCAAAAATACATTTTGCAGTATATCTCAGCGTAGAATCATCTGAAATCAAAAAAATCGAATAATTTAGTTAAAGTATGAGTTAAACTTCCCCCCAACGTTTATTTTGACGATTTATTTTCATTTTCAGCCATTTGGTAGTCGTTTGAAGTAAAAAGTGATTTTCGACGAAAAAATGCCGCCATTTTGTAGGTGTAAAACCACCTTAATATAAAAAAAAAATGGTTTTTTATATGTAAAATATGTGTGCAAAATTTCAAAAGGATCGGTTGAGTAGTTTTCAAATGCCAATGACTACGCACTTTAAAAAAAAAGGTTCGAGAAAACCGCGTTTAAAGCTTTAAGTTATGAAAACGCGCAACTGCTGCGTCTCGGCAGATGTTTGAGGCGGCTCGGCTTTATGCTCTATAACTTAAAAAGTTTTGCTCGGATTGACTTAAAATTTTAACACGGTATTTTTGAAATGTTTTACTACAATAACATGCAAAAAAAAAAAAATCGATTTTTATCCCTTACCCCACCCTTAACCGTCTGATATTGGACACACCTTCTGAATTCCCTTCACCGTGGCTTTAAAGTAAAGAACGGTTTATCGTCTCGGTTAGTATTGCGTACTCTATTGGTAAGATCAGAAAACGTCCCCAGGTAGGTAGTTAGGTTAGATGGCAAGAGTACCATGGGTACACTACAAGTAGCTCTAGAGTGACGTTTTGCTACCATAATGTAGACGTCCAAAAATTTCAAAAACTTCAAAATATAAAGGAAGGAAACCATCTAGAGCTGTTTATGTAGTGGAGGAAAAAAACGGGATCTAGGCTTGAGAACTGCCTCAGGCTAATTTCAAGCGCGTAGCCGCAGACTCGGATATTTGTAAAGAAAGTGTTTTCAACAGTCTCCTTCTCCGCCGGTTCCGATCACCCAGTGACCGTTGACCACCGCTAAGTGTTTGGAAATTGAATGGCGGGGGATCCCTAGCATTTTAAGCGTCCTGCTTCTGTCGTTCTAATAGAACTCCATATGTCTTGCGCTTTTTAAGAAAGAAATTGTGCGGTTTCCCTTTAACAGCGGTCAAACCGACACCGATGTTTGAGATAAAGACAACTGAAACCGGCCTCAAGTGGCGTGAATCATTTTTAAACCTTCAAAACTCGGTTAAACTTGAGAGCAGAGGTAAACTAGCACTAGCCTACAGCTGCACAAAAACTGGCTCTTACAGAAATTAGCAATGGGACAGTGCAAATTCAGAGTTGAATGCAAATAAATATAGTCCTCTTATCATATCCGCCTGGTTTGCAAATTGCTTTATTATTTAAGTTTCAGTCTCGATGTGCAATCTGCTTTCGTAGTAGGTACAGGGTGGGCCATATAGCGTTTGCTTTTTGAACCACCTATTTTTTTGAGAATGGTATCACAAATGACATGTCGAATGTGTTCATAATTTACTTAAAGGTTTGACATTTACGAAATGGGACGCTATACGCTTGAACAAAATTGGGAAATATTGAAAACCTATTTCCAAAGTGGTGAGTCTTCTTCTTCCGCGGTTACCAGTAAATGGCGAGCGTTACCCTGACATGCTCAACTAGTTTTTGTTTCCAAAAATTGAAGAGGATGACATGGACGACATTTGGTTTCAACACGACGGTGCAACTTGTCACACTGCCAAAGTTACACTCGAACTTTTGACTACCGTTTTTGAAAACCGAATAATCAGCCGAAATTCCTATATCAATTGGCCGCCTCGGAGCTGTGATTTAAGCTCGTTGGACTATTTTTTGTGGGGAGCCGTTAAGGACAAATGATATGCGAACCATCCAGAGACGATTGATGCTTTAAAACACGAAATCGAAGTTGCCATTCATGAAGTTGGAGCCCAAACAATCGGAAATGTGCTTAAAAATTGGATTGATCGAATGGCCTACTGTAAAGCCAGTCGTGGCAGTCATTTGAACGATATTATTTTTTATTCATAAATGGCAATGTGCAATCTTCAAAATAAAAATAAAGTTTGAAAAAATATTGATTAGTTTTTTTTTTATAGCCGATTCAAAAAGCAAATTTTACATGGCCCACCCTATACTTGTCAAATATCGACAAATGACAGCTTCAAAAGTGACATCTACCGAAATAGCGGGCTATTCAAGTTAACACCTGTTATTGGAAAACCCTTTAGACAGAGGTATTTGGCACAGCCAATCTCAAAAGTAAATGGTAGAGTTAGAAAATACGCTACTCTGGAGATACTTTGATTTACTGCAGGGTAGAACACAGAAGCGCAAACTTGAGAAGTTGCGAACAGAAAATCCTCTGCCACGATATGCAATTGTACCGAGCATATTTGCATACCATCATTTAAATGAATTCATATGAATGTGGATGTGGATGAGTGTGTGCGTGTGCATTTGAGAACAGAAACAAGTTTTCAATGAGATTATAAGCCGCAACCAACAACAAAAACAACAACATCAACAAGAAACATAAAAACTACAACAACATCAGCACCAATTCACTGTTCGCCCATCCACCCACGCGCATTCAACTACTTTTCGCGCTACAAGCGACAGCGAACAAGCAGCAAACCAGTCAATAAAGCCACAATAACAATTGCACAATAATAATAACAACAACATTTAAGAGCTTGCCGCTAGGCAGTCAGTCAGTCACTCACTCACTCACTCACTCACTTAGTCAGTCAGTCAGTCAGTCAGTCAAGAGTCACTCTGATATGATTATGTATGCAATGCGAATGAACGAATGAGCGACCGAAAGTACGCTTATACTTACGCATGACTGCCAAACACCACTAACTGACTGACTGACTGCCTGACAGACAGACTAAGTGCACTCACTGCCTTGTGCCAGTAAGTTTTGACTACAACTCCCCACACTCCCTCCTATTGGACACTACCCACAACTAACTCTCTGCTTCATACCGTTCCTCACTACTTTTGTCACCATTGCGCGTTTATAATCACAGCTTGACTGTAACGAAAATCTGTTCGTTCGTGCTCACGTTTGTTTTACTCCCATGCTATTTGTATGTGTTGTTGTTAGTTTGCATGCAACTGCGGTTTCTACTCGAAAACCAGAAATTCAACTTTGCCAGCAAAGCCAGGCAAAAATTAAATGCACTTACTCCTCTTGCATCTCCAATTACTCCTGTTTGCCCATCCCCTCTCGGTGGCTCTCATAAATGTTGTTTATTTCGTAATTAGAAATGTGCTTCACGTGGCTTCGAGCGCGTGCACTACAGTTCAACGGTGTCAATTTTCCAACTGTATACACTCATACATAGGCACGTTTACATGCATATGTACATAAAAGTAGCTGGGTATATACATATCTACCAGCTGTTGGATAAAGTGTATTGTTTTACTCAGCTGCATTGGCGGCTGGTGGGTTGCATGATTACGAACGAACTCATCTTTGTGGTTTGGTTACGAGATTATCAAATTCTCGATATGACAATAACTCAATATTCAGCGAGGCGGAATCTCACAAACGTTTTGTAAAGTTGAAATGATCATAGTTACGTTATTTTATACAATTGTTTTATAATTAACTCTATTGCGCTGGTTGTGGTATTGACTTCAGACGAAAATGCAAAAAAAAAGTTTGTGTGGAGTATTCACTCGATCGACAAAAGTCTTAAGGGGATAGATACCTGTAAACGGTCATATTTTTCCTGATTTTCATTAAAATTATTTAAAATGAAGAAGTCAATATATTTTTTTTCAAAATTGGCATACAGTTTATTTATACATTAAAATAATATAATATAATAATTTTTTTTTTATTTTAATCATTTAAAATGGCGGATGTACACTCAATTCTTCTAGAAAGGTCGCAGCGGGGCTTTTCAATCGGCGGGCATTGTAGCATCGGCGTTAGTCACTTGAATACAAGAAACCAAAATTTTTTTTGTTTATTAAAGTCATAATTTTTATATGAATTAAACAAAAATGGAAAAAATCGCGGAATAAAATGCTTAAAAAAAAATGAATTTTGGGGCGAATTTTCCTACTATTTTTGCTTCGAAAAAATTATTTTTTCGAAAAATTTTCGAATTTTAAGTTCACATAGAAAGTAATATTATAAAAAAGATGTGTGCAAAGTTTCAGGGAGATCGGTCAATAACTTTTAGAGTTATCGCGTACGCCAATTCGAAAAATAGATCCTAGTTTTGAGAAAAATGCGTCTAAAGTTTGAATACAACGTAACTATACCTCTCCCAGCGCTCGAACGCAAAGAATAGAGTCGCCACGGTTGACGATCTATAATATAAGAAATACTTAAATTTACGTTTTAAATTTTTTTTGACATATTATTAAAGGATTATATTCACATTTTATGAAGAAAAAAAACACTTTTTTTTTTTAGAAATTTTACAGGTATCTGTCCCCTTTAAGCCGAATTGTACAATTCGTAAAAAAAATGTTTCACAATCTGGTGTTTAAAACTTCTAAGGGCTTTTCGTCTTTAGAACAGAACACGTATGGCCGGCTTTAAGTACAAAACATTAAGAGTTATATTCATTGTAAAAATAAACAACAAAATACCAGAAAATACTAAAGAAACCATACTGACATTTTTACAAAAAGAGTACCTTATCTAGTTACATAACTTCAAATATAGCAAAAAAGTCGTTCCCTTAACAAAAGAGTCTCGCTTAAAAAAAAACTCATAAATTAAATTATACATAAGCGTAACACATTTATTTAAGAAAACGCACATTTTAAAGACAATTTGTCACGCATACAAAGTTCTTTAAGTGATTCAATAAAAATTTGTTGGGTTATTTTCTTTGAATGGGAATTTTAGTGCGTTTTTATATCCAAAGCTAGGCAACACTGCAGTAGCGAGAGAGAGATTTGACTGCCGAAAGCAGAAGAACACCAACAACACCTGCAATCGCGGGCAATGCCACCAGATGTTAAAAAAAAGTAAAGCTAAATAAAACTGAGTGAATTATTTAAATAATTATTAAAAAATGTATATTTTACAAAATTATAAACATGACATTTTAATTATATTAGAACAGCTAGAAAAATGTCATGAAGAAAGAACTAAAACTCCGAGACAAAAAATAATAAAAATAACAAAAAAAAAGATAAATCAAGTTACGAAAATGGTAATCTGGCCATACTGGAGCTAAAATCACGTAACTAGTTGTCAAATTCGCTGAGCGCAAAGTAGCGGGACCACGATAGGCGTCACCTCATTATTCTTTCCATCATGGTTCAGATGTACGTGTTTTCGTATATCACCAAATCATGACCACGTCAGCCAATCAGAATATTACTTCAAAATTGCTGAGAGCCGGTTAACTTTCTGATGTTTCCGAATCGAAAGAGAAGACCTCACACTAAACAGCTGGCGTTTGTCGCATGCATACTTATTGTACAGTGGCCTCAGTCTTATTATTAATAGCTATTAAACATACCTCGTATGTGATTTACAGACACAACAAACAAAAAAAAAATAGAAAAAAAGTTAGGTTAGGTTAGGTTGGAATGGTTGGCTAAGGAATAAGCACACTTGGACGAAGACAAACGGATGCGTCCTTTGTGATACCATTATGAAGAAGATGAGGTGAAAGAGAAAAAAAGTAGTAAAAGTAGAAAAAAGTAGTTAAATAAAATTTCATTAAGGCAACATTGAAGTTTGCAAGTGAAAAAACACGATTTAAAAATTGTTTTTCTCTTCGTTGTTTTATATAAATAAGAATATGAATTTATGAATTTTTTATTTTTTTTTTGATAAAAAAAGAAATAGAAAATTTGGTATATCTCCTTTTTAATCAGTTTGGTCGCCAGGAATTTTGCGATATGTTGTTCTTAAAGATCGACTATTCGAAAGTTGTTAGCTATAATAAAAATATGTTAAATTTACGCCCAAACTCGAGAAAGCCAGTCTGGCAGACCCAGGAGTGATCAACGGAGGGTTACAATTCTATACCTGTCTGCTCGACAAAGGTCAAAGATGACATAAAAAAAGGTACCGTCTAAAAATTATTTACTAATGACATCTAGGTGTCACTTTAACGGAAGAATCATCCTAGCCACTCCCAAGTGAATGGCAATCAGGTACTTTCCCCACTTGCGTGGACTTCTACATTTGGAACCATCCTCGCTACCTATGGCACAAAAGTTCTTAGAGTGTTTGAGAGAAAGATTCTGCGGAAGATTCTTGGACCTTTGCATAATGGAGACGGCAAGTATCGTAGGCGATGAAACAATCAGATGGTGGTAGTAGAGGAAGAGACATCCTGGGCGTTGGAAAGATTAGCTGGAGCTTAAAATGTTTATTTTGTACATTTACTATAAGAATATTTCAGGAATACAAAACAATTCTTCTTCCATACCTTACAAAAAAGCTAAATCGATTTTTTGATATCATTTTTTTTATGTTCGATTCTTAGAGTGACATAAAGAGCTGTAAAGGCATTAAAAAGTGCTATCAAATTAAGGAGGAAGTCCATGTAGAAGCCTTAAAATCGGTAATTTTTTAAACATAATTTTAAAGGTTATAAAATAATTATATTATTTCGAAGCTTTAACACAACTTTATTTAACCTTTCGAGAGTACAAAAAAATTTTTTTTTAATATTTTTTTTTTTCAAAATGGCGGCTCAGAATCATTTCTTGTCGGCTGCCTACGGCGCGAGGCCCCAAACTGCTCTATTTATTACTCTTAATCTATCGATCTGAAATAAAAAAATTAAATTGGGTTTATTTTATAACACATTAACGGAAAGGATTAACCTATAAATTAAAAAAAAACAAGTATAAAATTAATTATAAAATAAGCCTTGGAAAAAAAAGTCAGAATTTAGAGCTATTTTATTGACATTTTTAACCCCCAAAAAGTAATTTATCAACGGGAAATATTTGAAATTTTAGGGTTATCCTTCTGATAGGAATGTAAAGAAAGGCCTCACCAAACTTCAAACAAATCGGTCGATAACTTTTTGAGTTACAACACGAGCAGTTTTTAAAAAAGTATTAGTTTCGAGATAATTGAGTTTAAAGTTTGAGGTACAGGAGCGCGCGTTAATGGGCTATAGAACTATAATATTAGAAATTTCCGCATGAAAACTTCACAGAATATTTTTAAGATACTATACTTTCGAATTATCGAAAAAAAAAATCAATTTTTTGAAAATTTTACATGGACTTTCCCCCTTATATCAGAAATTTCATAAAATTCAAATTGTATGTAAGTTTTTCTGAAAACGGTGCCCCATAGGTAGGTAGGCAGGCGAAATGGTTCGAAAGGAAAGACTGGCACTTCCCAAGTATCGTTAAAGCACCGATTCGATACTATTATGAGACCCCAACGGGCAGATATCTACAGTCAACCAGAGCTGTTGATGCAACGGGGAAGGTTGATGGGATTAACATATGCAGAGAAAATTTTCAATAGTCTCCTCCTCTGACTAAGCTCTATCATATCGTCTCCCTTATGGTAGAAGCATAAATGTGCAATTTTTCCAAATTTTGAGTAAGTGGGTTGATTGGACTCACCTTTGAATGTTTTATGTTGCCTCAAAACCAAATGCGTACAAGGATATCATAAATAATTTTTCATACCAAAAGCCTAAGCGCCTAATTTTCATTGAACTTTCAAATTTGCTTACCCAAAATCTTCATTTTTACAAATCCATGTCTCTGATATGATAATTATTATCGCCCTCGATATAATATTACCTGAAAGGTAATGGCGACGGAAAACCTATGAATCAAGCAAGTGAAATTCGCACTTAATATTTTCACGCTGAGCTATTTTATATAAAACAAATAATACAAAAAAAATGTATGGCTTCATTTACACACATTTTGCAATTTTACTTTCGCAATTCATATTCGGCAAGTTTAATGTTCATATGCACAGAGTCATCAAACCATTGCGTTGAAGTAAAATCCAAAATACAATACCAATTTGATATCAAATCTGAATCATTTTGTATAACATTCCAAACTCCCCTTTAATTGCTATAGAAACCTCATTAAAAAGCCAATAATTTACATTAATTGCACGGCATCCAACTGCGCTAAAGCACCATATCAATAACACAAATTGCTACTGCACCCACTTGAATACGCCGCCGAATTACCACCAGCGGACTAACTAACCAGCTAACTATGTAACTGACTAACTACTAATGAAAAGTTTTCTCTTCCCAATTACATATTTTAACACAATCGTTCAATTAGTAACACTTACATATTGCCACTGCAAACTGCCAAATACGCGACGAAAGCGCAAATAGAATGACACGAAAATTCAGCAAAATTTGTAGCGAATACTCGCGCACACACTCGAATATGCTTTAGCAAAATGAAATGGAACTTTAAATCGCAACTCACAAACGTGCAACATGCAACACATGCAACAAGGCGGTGCAAACAATTGCTTTCTGTTACTTCTGCTCGTCCCAACTTGCTGGCTCGCAGATCCTAACCTTGCGCCAGTTTAAAATGCAAACGCCACTGTGCGGCGCTCTGCTCTCTCTTTCCCCTAGCGTTGAGTCAGTGGTGAGTGTGCGGGCCACCCACACAGTTTTGCGTTTTTGATTTTTTATTTTTTTTTGTAAGAAAATTGCGAAAACGTGCAATTCTACAATGTTGGAATTCATTGAATCGACTTGTAGAGAAGTCATATAGAAATTCTTTCGATTTCGTGGAAGTTTGAGTATTTACGGTTAGGTTGCAGCAAATTAAATTAAATGAAAAGGTATGAAAGAAAATTAAAACGAAAAAAATATTGAAGTCAAATATGTGTAGGTGTGTGGGTGTGTAGGTGTATAAGATATGTACATAAATAAGTGTTTGTTGATTTTATGCGGAGTGTGAGTGGATGTGCTTGAGTTGAGTAGTTTTAAGTTTGTACTAAAATGCCTTTTTATTCTATACACATTTTTATTTTTTTGTTGTAAATTTTGGCTTGTTGGTTGGGTGCAGTGCTTCTTAAATACTTTCTGAGCAGTCAATTGTGCGAGGAGGTGTATAATTTTGGCAAACAAAATTTCGTGCATTTGTTATAGGGAGAAAATGCGCAACACCGTTAAGGAGAAAAATTGTAAAAAATCAACGGCATTTTTAGTATCTTTAAACTTGAATTATAATGATGATAATTGGCGCTTAAAGGATTATATACAGTTAGAATTTTCAAAAAATTGATTTTCGTTTCTATTTTTTTCTTCGAATGTACCTACATATATTTAAGAATACACACTGCAAATTCAATATCGTTCCGGTGAATATTTTCGAAGTTACACGCAAATTTGAAAAGGCGTTTCAGAGTGCTTAAACTACTTTTCAAACTTTAAACGCGTTTGATTTAATATTACGCGTAGATTTAATATTACTTTAGCGGAATCTGTTTGGTTTTTATTGGGAGGTTGAATTAGTTTTAAAGGTTTGTTTCGAAGATTTGGGGCTTTATTGTGAAAAAACGGTACAAAATATTTTATTCGAAGTATTGGCCATCGCTAGCTACAACTTTCGTCCATCTTTCGGGCAATTTCCGGATGCCGTTTCTCCAAAATTCTGGCCGCTGCTTGGCTATCCATGACTCAACCCATATTTTGGTAGCCTCGTACGAGGAGAACCGCTGGTCCGCCAAATCGAGACTCATATGCCGGAACAAATGATAATCGGAGGGAGCTATGTCTGGACTATACGGCGGGTGGGGTAACACTTCCCAGCCAAGCGTTCCAAGGTATTTTTTGACAGGTTGAGCAACATGCGGCCGAGCGTTGTCATGTTGCAAAATAACTTTGTCATGCCTTTTTACCGTTTCCGGCCGTTTTTCTTTCAATGCCCGGCTTAAACGCATCAATTGCAGTCGGTAACGATCCCCCGTGGTTGTTTCGCCCGGTTGGAGCAGCTCAAAATATACGATGCCGACCTGATCCCACCAAATGCAGAGCATGATTTTCTTGCCGTGAATATTCTGCTTGGCCGTCGACGTTGATGCGTGGCCGGGCAAACCCCATGATTTTTTGCGTTTTGGGTTATCGTAGTGGATCCATTTTTCGTCGCCAGTCACCACCCGATGCAAAAAACACTTCCGATTTTGTCGCTCGATCAGCAATTCGCACGTAAAAAATCGCCGTTCGACGTCGCGCAGCTTCAACTCGTACGGGACCCAATGTCCTTGCTTTTAGATTATTCCCATCGCTGTTAGACGCTTGCAAACGGTTGATTTATCAACGCCCAATGATTCAGCAAGCTCTTCTTGGTTTGGTACGAGTCCTCGTTTACCAATTCCCCCAATTCCGCGTCCTCGAACTTTTTGGGCTGGCCAAGACGCTCCTTGTCTTCGGTGTGAAAATCACCACTTTTGAATCGAGGAAACCAGTACTCACATGTTGAAATCGACGGAGTATGGTCTGGGTAGGCCTCCTGCAGCAATTCACGGGCTTGAGCTGTATTTTTTTTCAAATTGAAGCAGAAAAGCAAAGCTTCCCGCAAATTGCGTTTCGACGGCACGAAAGTTGACATACTCGGAGCACGAAAACACAACGTTGTTTATACTTCAGCGAAATGACAGATACTGATAAACAAAGCCTAGGGATGAGGCTTTGTCATGAATATATATTCAGTATTGCCAACGCGATAAAGTGATAAATAGCGCCATCTGTGTGTCACCTTTAAAACTAATTCAACCTCCTAATAATTTCAGAGGATCCAGTTCAGTTCGGTATATACCTATGAAATGCGACTTTCAGCTATTAGTCCATAGATGTCGCTAGGAGTATTTTTAAACCTTCCCAAATTTGTTGTGTTTTTCGTCTGTCATCTGTCCACAATATTCAGTTCATTGTTTGTTACGTTTCACACAACAATGCATTTTTGACGCTCTTAAAAATGTCGAATTTCGTGCCTTCAAACTACGATTTGCGGACATCCTGAAACCACTTGTGAAATTCTGCTCTCCCGGTTCAAAAGGACGCCTTTTTTGCATCGAATCGTTACGGGTGATGAAAAATGGGTGTATTTCTCCAATCCCAAGCGTAAACGATCGTATGGTTCGCCCGGCCACAAGCCAAAAACAACGGCCAAACCAAATCGCTTCGGCCGCAAGGCAATTCTGTGAGTTTTCTGGGATCAGCGTGGTATGATTTGGTACGAACTATTAAAACCAGGTGAAACAGTTGACGGTGTACGCTACCAACGACAATTGGCCGATTTGAACAGCGCTATACACCGAAAACGCCCAGAATATGCCGATCGGCGGCGTCACAAAGTAATTTTTCTTGATGACAATGCACCGCCACATCGAACAAGAGTGACCCGGGAATTGGTGGAGACGTACGATTGGGAACCGCTGGTACATGCGGCTTACTCACCAGACTTGGCGCCTTCCGCTTATCATTTGTTTGCATCGATGGGCCACGCACTTTCCCAGCAGCGCTTCAATTCTCACGAAGAAGCCAAAAAATGGCTTGATGATTGGTTTGCGGCCAAAGACGGCCAATGTTTTTTGGCGCGGCATCCACAAATTGCCTGAGAGATGGGAAAAATGTGTCGCTAGCGATGTCTATTATTTTGAAGATTAAATTTGTAACCATTTTTTATTAATAAACGTTTGAAATTGAAAACAAAAGTCTCATTTCATAGGTATATACATAGGTAGTGGCCACCGCAAAACATCTTTTTTTGAGAGGAGCTCCCGGAGATCAGCTGTAGCTCCTTTCCAAATAAATATTTTTACTAATACTAAGTCCTAAAATACAGTTAAAAGATAATATAATAAGTGTACACATTTTCAGATCAATAAAGTTAAAAGTTTTCTCACAAAAAATTCTGGAAAATTCGCTTTTTTTTGCCTTCTAACTGTATATAACCCTTAAACGCTTTGTAGGGTAATTAGGCGAGTTCCTCCTCCTATTTGTAGTGTTTGTCCACAAATGAAGGGAGCTACAGTTTTATTCCGCCTCCGTACGGCATGTGGTTTTTTTATCAAGAAGAATTGAATACTGGAGGTGGCGTCTTCCCAAAACAGTTACTTCATTTTGCGCAATTTTGACAGGTCTGACGTCAGTCTTCTTTCCAATGCAAAAAAAAAAACGAAAGGAGGAGAAATTACATGTTTGTGAAAATTCAGTGAATGTCTTGGCAATATTGTGATTTGTGGGACTTAAACTAAATAAACTAATGAAAACGAAGTGCTGCGTGCTAAATTCTGAAACCACAAAGCCTCCGAATACCGCTTTTTTGCGTTTTTATGAGGACGCATCGGCAAGAAATTTGTGTGTGTGTACATAAAATTTCCTGTGTTTAGTAGTTTATATTGCTTTCGCCTACTCTTCCTCTTCAGAAATAGGTACTTCCCCTTTCTGATGTTTGTTTATTCATGGAGCCTGACGACACAGTGAATTCGGAAGGCTCAACCTTGTATTCTATCATTCTTCGTTTTTTATAAGGAAGTTTTTCATGGCAAAAATGCATTCGGAGGTTTGCTATTGGCTTTCGCTATTAGATAATACTTGTATCATTTGGTGCTTCATCCCCAGGTCTTCAAATCTACGCACTGCCGACGCAAAAGTCCATTCCGCAACGGCTTCTTTATTTAACACTTTATTATATTAAAATTTAGTAGGCTATAAAACTGCATACCAAAACTCTTTCTAGAAATTGTAATTAAAAACCGCACAATTGGGGTGGAAAGTTTGTGGTAGTTTTCGAATATTTGCAAACATTTTCAAATTGGATTAATGCGGTTTTTGGTAGACAATGAGCTCTACTTGTATACTGAATTATGCACATTAAAAAAAAAACAAAAAAGAAAACGAAAACAAAAAAAACTTTCAAAACTGGTCCAAATTGTGGTGATGTTGATCGTTTTGTCGGGGGTTGTATGTGTGGGTGTGGATGCATTTGTAGTTAGAAGGATAAATTGATGGATAGGTATTTGTGGATTAGGTGAGTGAAGCGTGATTGTTTTCATATTTGTTGTGGTTTAAGTTTTGATGCTGTTTCTCAAATAGAAAGTCTTACAGTTTTATGTCGCCTCCGAACGGCAGATGATTTTTCTTTCATGAGAAGTTTTTCCAATGCAGAATAATATTCAGAGGCTTGCCAATACTTGTCGAGTGGCGACCGCTTTTAGAAAAAAACCATTTTCCTTTGAATCCGCGACCTACCACAACCCATTCGACCATAGTTACCGCTAAAACCTACATACCAACTTGATCAAAAAGTACCCGGAAGATATTTAGAAAACTCAAAATTCAAGTTTAATCCTCAAAAGTTATATTATCGTCTTCAAAGTACTCCCTATCAACTGCAGCGCAGTTATGCCAGCGTTGGATCCAACTCTCGAAACATTTCTGGAACTCTATTTTCGGTTCGGCCATCAGAGCCGTCTTCGATTTTTCCATTACTTCCTTTCCGCTGTTAAATCGCGTTTCCCGTAGTGATTTTTTGACTCGATCAAACAAAAAAATATCGCACGGAGCCATACCTGGTGAATTCGATGGCTGTTGGATGGTATTAGTTCCGTTCTTAGTCAAAAATGCACGGATAATGATGGCACTGTGCAACGCTTCGTTATCATGATGCAAAATCCAGGAGTTGTTTTCACACAAATCCTTTCGTTTTTGGCGATTTGGTTCACGTAAGCATCTCATAACACCCAAATAATAAAAAAAATAAATAATTGGCGCGTACACTTCTGCTAGGTGTTTGGCCGAGCTTCTCCTCCTATTTGTGGTGTGCGTCTTGATGTTGTTCCACAAATGGAGGGACCTACAGTTTCAAGCCGACTCCGAACGGCAGATATTTTTATGAGGAGCTTTTTCATGGCAGAAATACACTCGGAGGTTTGCCGTTGCCTGCCGAGGGGCGACCGCTATTAGAAAAATGTTTTTATTAATTTTGCTTTCACCGAGATTCGAACCAACGACCTCTCTGTGAATTCCGAATGGTAATCACGCACCAACCCATTCGGCTACGGCGGCCGCCTCACACCCAAATAATAGTCCGGTTTAATTATCTGACCTTCTGGCGATAATTCGTGGTGCACAATACCGCTGTAATCCATAAAAACCGTGAGCAGCGCTTTCTTTTTTGTCTTAAAACGACGTGTTGATTTTGGGCTGGGCTCATTCTGAGCTTTCCAATCACTCGCCTGATATCTGAATTGCGTCTCATACTCATAAACCCACGTCTCGTTTCCAAGAATTATACGTAGCATGAATGTTGGGGCGGATTCAGCCTTGGAAATCATTTCTTTGGCGATATTACCGCGTTCCTTTTTTTTGCAAGAAATTCGGGTTCTTTGGGACTAACTTTGAGCAGTAACACTACGCAAACCCAAATCGGTGCACTGTACGGATCCATAAGCACTATTAAAGTCTTCAATTCCTCTGCCAGCTCTCTGATGGTTAATTTGCAGTTGCTGATCAACTTTTTTTCACTTTATTGAAGTTTTCATCAGTTTTCGATCTCGATTTTTGGTAGAAATTTTAATCACAGATGTGACAATCTAAAATACGAAAAAAAAGAACTCAAATCAGTTGACTTAGAGCGTCACCTGGCGGCTATTCCGAGACATTTTTGAACTGGGTGGTATATTTTCCATTTTACTCCGTATTATTATCGTTACTTTCGGAGAATGTCATAAGTCTTGAGTATTCGTGCGATCCCCAAAATGTGGGTCATGCTGGTCGGCCGTACACTACTGAATTTCCTTGTTCTTAAACGATGCATTCAAACGCTTTACATGGCTAGTACCAATACTGCATTTGCAGTGCTTACCACAGTGGTGCTTTTTGGTGTTTGCGACAAATTTTCAAGTGAAGCTTCCATTTTTCTTATACCACCTTTACCTTTGACGTTGTAATAACCTTTGAAGCGTGGAAATGAATCTCTTTCAATACTTTTGAAATATTTAGTTTTGCTTGAAACGAATATTTCTTTGGAAAAGTTCCCACTTTTTACTTTCCACTTTGAAGTTGAAATGGCCATGTTTTGACCGTCGAAAATAATGCCCGGCTCTCAACGAACTTGAGAGAATAAATTGATGCGCTGACGTAGCAGGGGTAATGAGTCGGTTTTTGTGGCAAAAAAACTAAGAATGTGTTACTGATATAAAATCCACCCAACATCACTTCGTTGCCGTCTGAGCGACGTTTGATTGGACGAGTGTATGAATGCGTGTGAAATGATCGTGCGGAATTCGGCTGGCGAATCACCCCCGAGATGTGGTAGCCGAAGTTCCCCTCACAATTTAGTTTTTTACCATAGTTATTGGCCTAACCTAGTAATCTATCATCCTTGCACGCCACAAATAGGTTATACAGAAATAGATGTGTTCCATTACAAAAAAAAGTAAAACAATGGTTGACAGTTTTCAAAATCAAATTTTAACTTTGATCACAAAAAGCTACACTTTACTCCTGAAATGGTGGAGTAAGGAGTTATGGGGAATGTTTATGCTTGGTGGCGTACAGCGCGCTTCAGATACTTTTGCAAAGTGCAGTCATTCCAGCTGTGAAAAAATGCATAAAAAGATTCCTATGCACGTAAGAAACTCTAAATTAGTGTCATCTCACGCCTGAATAGTTTAGTAAAGTTTCTAGGAATTCGGTAAAGTTTCTCAAAGCTTCTGTTGGCATTCAAAAAACTCGCACGAGTTTACTTGTTTGTTCAGTAGACTTAGTAGCTGCATGAAATGCGTACAGCTACCAACATAGTTGCAGTTTTTAATTTAACCACTTCTGCCATACATCAAGTTTTGTAATATATATAAATATGCGCATATTTGTCATAATTTATGGATGATCAAGAAATTCCAATTTCAATTTACCATTTCGTTATTGACACATTTGTTTGTATTTGTTTTTATTTCCACATTAAGACTTCTATCCGAGTCACCTGCTTCAAGTCTCCAATACCTAAAATAAGAATCAAATATTGCTCGAGTAACTAAATAAGTAGGAGGAGCGAAGAGCAGTGAAGCTTTTTTTTCGTTTGGCGCCTGATTCGATCACTTTTTAACGCTTTAACATTTGCTGCTTATTTGATTTTGGGGAAATACATATCTACGTGCATATCTCTTTGCGGCTTGTAGCTGAGCAAGACTCGCCTCGTCCGTTGCTTTTGTTTTGTTTGTTTGTCACTACATCGCATTGTGAACGTGAACAGTGACTAATAACAGCTTTTTCACACTTTTAAAGTTAATGTATGCTTAGTGACATCTTCATATGTACATAGGTATGTATATATACATAAAGGGTAGTTAAAGTTTAGGTGTCAGTTTAAAAATAAACAAAAGATTTTTTTTATTTCAGTGCATAAAAGGTTTTATTACATTGTTTTTTGCTACATAAAAGCTTTTATTACATTGTTTTTTGGTACATAAAGGCTTTTATTATACATTTTATGGAATACGCTTTCCGTCATGAGGCTGCCTCGGCGGTATTGACAGTAGCGCAGCTTGGCAACTTTGTTTCACAAAACTTGGCTAATGGCTTTTGGCTGTATTTCGCACGCCTTAAAAACCCAAACTGCTTCTGGATTGTCTGAAAAAAATTAATCTTTCGTAGTTTTCCGTAAAAAAGTTTCAAAAGATTCAAATTGCAGCTCCGTGGCAGCCAATTGTCAATGACAAGACAGCAGACGCCACAATTACCGAAATTAGCGCACAAAATATCGATAGTTCGATAGCCTGTTTGATATCCGTTCGGCAGATACAAAATGAATTTATTCCGGGAGTTGGCATTCGCATATAAGTAAAAACATACGGGTACTTTGTTTTTGCCTTTTGAACTCCATCACATCCAAATCAGCATGCTCTTCTCCACACTTACCATTTCGGTTCCTCTCTAGGAACGTCAAAAAGGGTCTTCTACCCCGATTAACTTTTTTCAAGCCCAATACACATTCATGTATTTTTTGTAATATTTCACTTTGGATATTATTTGAAGCATCAACTATACATTCTCAATGCATACAAATGGCAAAGTAAACTTGCAGCTGTAAACAAAATAGATAATTTTGACGTTATTCATATCTACGGCGAAAAAATCAGCTGGGCGAATGCCATCACTTGTTATAAATCCGCCGTGGGCAGATAATTACTCGAACAACTGCAATGCCGCACTAGAGCTGCCCCACCCGTTTACCTCATACCCCTCGAAAAGGAGTGGCACACCCGTTAGCTGAGTTAGACGATGACGACCGGTGACTGCATACCGGTACCGGCATTAGATTAGATTTGTGGGGGGTTGGACAAGTCTAAGCACTCAGTCAGTAGACCATTGTACTACACCTGGATAGATATTTGTAGAAAGAATAGAGATAGGAAAGATAAAAGGCGGATGGTAAAAACGGATAAATTAGTTTGAGGTCACTCTTCCACAAATCTCTTGGATTCATTGATGAATTTTAAGAGATCCGGAAGATTATGAACTTTGTCAATACTTAGTATAATGCAACCCAATATCCTAAGTCTGATTCTGGAAACTGCAGGACAACTACAGAGAAAATGCTCTGCAGTGTCGTCATTCTCAAGACAGGATAGGCATATCGGGCTGTCCACGACCCCCATGGTCGCCATATGCTGACCACAGACGTTGTGGCCTGTGATTACACCCACCAGTACTCTCAGGTTCTTCCTGCTGAGGTCGCTGTTTTCCTGTTTGGTTCTTTCACAAAGCACCCAGCTATTCTGCACGACCAACGATCTCTGTGGGTAGACCTCATAAAGTCCTCAATCCATAGTTAAATCGATGCGGAATTGACACCTAGAAAGGGTTGAGGGCCTAGTGGCATACTTGCAGAGCCTTCATTATCCTGTTTATCAGTCAACTCGTTCCCTGCAATACTACAATGTCCAGGCACCCAAATAAGACTAACTTTGTTGTGTTTTGCAACACTGTTCAGTTTTTTCTTACATTCACCGACTAACTTCGAAGAGCAGCGTGGGTTAGCAAGGGCTTTCAGTGCAGCTTGACTCTCACTACAAATTCCAATACTGCTACCCCGCCACTTTTTCTCAATTAGCCAGTACGCCACATTCAAGATGGCATAGACTTCCGTAAGGAATACCGTGGCCATCTGTCCTGTGGCATAGGAGTACTTAGTGTTTTCGTCTAAGTACCATCCAGATCCGCTTCCATCACTGGTTTTGGATCCGTCGGTGTAGAAAGTGTGCTGATATCCCGTTAATATGTTCTCTGAACTTAACCATTGATCTCTATCTGGGATCACAACGTCATACTTCCTACCGAAGCTAGGCACCCGCTTGTCCACCGGCATCGAGAACAGTATGCACCACTCTGACAACTGGTGGTATATCTGACAGTGGCCAGTGCTTACTTCATTTCCCCAGACTCCGTTTAACTTGAGCCTGGTCGCCGCCTTCATTGCTTCCTTTCGAAGTTGAAGATCTAGAGGTTGCAAGTTCAGAATGGCATCAAGTTCATCACCAGAAGTCGTACTCATGCACACACTTCTCTGTAGCCTGTTTAGGGGTTTTACTCAGGAATTAACCATTGTGGCTTTCCACCATACTACAGAAGTGTATGTAATAATGGGTCTAATCAGGGTGATGTACTATCGCCGGTTTTAGACCCCATGTCTTGCCAGTGGTTCTCTTACACTTTTAATGTTCGAGAGACCTTCTGCTGGACGTTCTTCTTCCAGGTATGCTTACTATCTAGGATTACTTCTAAGTATTTAACCTTAGAAGACAGTTACAGTGTTACCCCTTTCAATGTGGGTAGTAACAGGCCTTCCATATTGCGTTTCCGAGTGAAAAGCACTAAAGTACTTTTTGTAGGATTCACCGAAAGACCATGCAATTCGCACCAATGCTCAATCTTATTTAGAGCTACCTGCATTTTATTGCGTGCGGCATTGTGTGATGAACTGCTACAACAACAATAACACCACCACCACCAATAAAAATACCAACAATAGCAAAAAAAAAAAACAACAATGCCACCAATAACAATATCAGCAATAACAATAACAACAATATCACCAATAACAACAACAATACTAATAATTATAAAAACTACAACAAAAATAATAATAATTACAATATAAAAACAATAACAACAACAATAATTATAAAAATAATAAAAACAACAACAACAACTATAATTATAAAAAGAACAATAACAAAACCAACATCAATAACAACAACAATAATAATAATTCTAAAAACAATAAAAGCAACAACAACATCTATAAATAAAAAAACAACCACAACAAAACCAACATCAATAACAACAACAATAATAATAATTTTAAAAACAACTACAACAATAATTATAAAAACAATAATAACAACAACAATAATTATAAGAACAATAATAACAACAACACCAACTACCTGCTTCAAGGCTTCAATTGCTAAGCGATAAAGAAGCGGAAGGTCAATGGCGACAATGGTTGTACAGAAATCTCGACTGCGATCGTAAGTGTTGTGCTCGAGCGAGTCAGTCTCACGTACTTTTCGCGCAAACTTGTTTAGAATATAATTCCCATAAGTAAATTCCATGCAGTAATTCCCATGCAGCTTAATTTCGGCCAAAGCAGCGTTTCAATAAACCCACCGTATGGATAACAGCATTCCATTTTAAAACAAATTAACAATATTTCCCCGCCCTTCCCACACCACAAGATTTCGCGGTGAAAAGAGTTGCCGGTGTCCAAACACTTATACACATACTTCTGTTGTACTTGAACCACCCTTTACCTATACTTGAACACCACATCCATACGCAAGCGTAAAAGTATTTCGTTTTCTCTGCTTGTGTACGTGTTTGATAAGGTGTAAAAACGCCTTCATTATTGTTTACTTCTTCTTCACCTACACTTCTTCACATTTATGGGCACCAACACACTCATGAATATTCAAGTACTTGCATAGGTATGCATATTAGCGGTATGACTACTCGAGAATCATGTTTATGGGAAATGTTGAAAAAAGGGTGAAAATAAACGCTTTAACTAAATTGCTGACAATAATCGCTGCTACTGAGCAACATTTACTTAAAAAAATTCAAGGAAGGCAGTTATTTCAAATCCGTTACTATTAGAGAAAAAAATGGAGTAGCTATTATTGACACTCATCATCTTTACCTCTATCATTTTGTGTTCTGAAACAAATCATACCCCAATGTACTATACATACAGTGGTGTGCAATACATAAGCAATTCTCTTGCACATATTTCAAATTAATATGTTAATAGTATAATTGAAGAAAGAATGGATTATTAGGATCAAGAATGCCGTTTATACTTTAGAATACATTTAAATTGAAATATTGAACCTGCGCAACATTATTCACCCTTTCGGAAGATCTCTAATTTTTGCAAATGGCAAAACATATTTGACCCTTGTAAACTTAACAGCTGCAGTAAAAAAGGTATTCAGTTTATCAGGCAGGAGTGAGTGCAAATGATTTCGCTATATTCTAAAATTCAAGCCTTGGCCGCCGTATCCGAATAGGCTCGTAGGTTCGTAGGCTCTTAGGTTCGAACCTCGGTGAAAGACCAAAATGAAAAAATAAGTTTTTTCTAATAGTGGTCGCCTCTCGGCAGGCAATGGTGAATTTCCGAGTGTATTTGTTTCATGCAAAAACTTCTACTCATAAAAATATCTGAGTTTACAATTTGAGAGATCGGCTGCAAAAATAATGCAGAAGAGTTCTTCAAAGAAAATTTTAAACTAAAACGTAGCAACTTTAACCTCGGTACTGCCAAGGCTCGAAACTCCGTGCATGAAACAGCAAAATGATAGAAAAAGTTATTTCTAATAGCGGTCGCCCCGCGGTAGGCAATGGCAAACCTTCGATAGTTTTTCTGTCATAAAAAAGCTTCACACAAAAAATCATCTGTCGTTCAGGGGCGGCGTAAAAGTGTAGCTCTTGTAGGGTGTTTTCTTCCATATAAAAACAAAATTTGGAGTAGGCGTCAAATGGAGAAAATGCACAAGAACGCAACCGAAACAAATTCTCAAAAATCAGTGTAATTAGTGATCACACGATCTACGTGAAACTTGCACTTTTTATACCAGAATTCTCTCTCTCTCTTAGCTTCACAGTCTGTGGTGGACCATAGCTTCATCAACAATCCTCCTCCAATTCAGTCTCTCTTTTGCCTCATTTCTCCAATTACGAATGTTTATCGCTTTTAAATCTGCTTCTAAGTCATCAAGCTATCTCTTTCTTCGTCGGTCCCTCTTTCTTTCTGCAATTGGACACAAAGTAAACACCCTGTTTTGGATTCTTTCGTTGGACATTCTTATGATGTGGCCAATCAATCTAATCTGCTGCGCTTTATTAAAACGTATTACATTTGCACCACCAATAAGGTTTCCAATTTCGTTGTTGTAGCAGATGCGATACGTGCCGTTTTCAAGCCGAATGGGACCGTAGATTTTTCTCATTATGGTTCTTTCTAATCGCAATAACTGGTTTGTATCATTAACTTTCAGTGTTATACCAAAACTCAAGGATCTATAAAACTGCATACTCGCAATTTTTCTTAAAATTCTGAGTAAAAAGTTTGAAATGTATACATTTTATTCAAAGTTCAAAACTTCGCTTTATAAGGTTTGTGTTACAGTGTGAACTGTATAAAAGAATAATTGCAATTAAAAAGTAAGTAAATAAATAGTCACAATTTGTTAATATACTGAATACTCAAAATTCTTCAATACTGCGTCCAAATTTAACCATCAAATGAAAGTGGCGTGTAAGGCGTGTTTAAGGGGTTATATACAGTTAGAATTTGTAAAAAATTGATTTTTTCTAATGCACATACATATATTTAAGAATACACACATAAAATTTAAAATCGTTCCGGTGGATATTTTCGAAGTTACACGCAAATTTGAAAAGGCGTTTCAGAGTGCGATGAAAAGTGCTTTTCAGACTTTAAACGCGTTTTTCTCAAAAAGATGTTTTCAAAGTCGGTGACCAACATTACTTGAAAACAGCTATATCGATTAGTCTCGAATTTTAACACGAGCTTCATAACTATTTTTTTAGTAACTAATCGAAGATTTTTTCTCACCGATAAATATTTTTTGTTTTTATAAACAAATAAAGGCCGAAATTTTGGTAAAAAATCGATTTTTTTGTTTGAGAAACCGTTATTTTGTCAAAAAAATGTATTTTGCTTATTACTTCGATTAATTACTAGATTGAACGTTACCTTAACGAAATCTGTTTGGTTTTTTAATTTCAGAGGATCCAGTTTAGAGATTTAGTGGTCACTGCAAAACGTCTTTTTTGAGAGAAGCTCGCGGAGATCAGCCGTAGCTCCTGTCCAAATAAATATTTTTACTTATACTTATACTTATAAGGTAGTAGTCCGGTGTAACGACCAAAATTTCGACGTTTTTTTCATGAATCTTTTTTAAAAAGAAAATAAAATGCGATCGTTTTAAAGTTTTTATATGTTTTTATTGGTGTTTTGAAGTATATAAAAAAATTTTTTTTAAGTTAATTTTATATTAATTTGTTTAAATTTTTTGACGTGAAAGTAGAGTCCTTAAAAAAAAGATGAATTGGTTCGGGGAAACACACAGCCTTCCAAAGTCATCTGAAATAAAAAAATCAAAGAGATTATTATTCTGTAGACTTTATTTTAGGTCCCGAACCTAAAATATACATAAAAATTAAAAGAAAAAAACAAAAACAAAATGGCGGACTTGTGAAAAAGTTCTCAAAATCGAATTTTTTTCTTCATAAATTTTTTTAAATTATTAATTATTATTATTAAATTTATTATTCAAAAATTAAATGTTTTAAAGATTCGACATCTATGTAGATATGTGTGTCTTGAATAACGGGTTAAATTTTTAGCTAAATCGGTTGAATAGTTTTGGGTCAGTGATTCCCCGAAATTTCGAAAACATGGTTTTGAGAAAAACGCGTTTAAAGTTTCGACAACAGCTGCTGCTGGCGTGTCACACGCTTTCATACACACTACGGCGCGCTCTCTTATTTTAGCTATAACTTTAAAAATAATTAAAATTTCTGTCTAAAATTTTTAACGTATATTTTTAAGATGTTTCTCTTCCAAAAAATTAAACCGGGCTACTACCATAAGTCTTAAAATACAGTTAAAAGATAACAAACATTTGTACACATACCTATAATTTTTAGTTCAATAAATTAAAAATAAAATTCTGGAAAATTCGCTTTTTTTTGGCCTTCTAACTGTATATAAAACCCCTTAACAAAAATTTTTTCTATGGTAAACTCCTCGTCCGCGAGTAGTATTTAACGTTAAACTCTGAAATCACCTAAAAACTAAAATATAATAAATATTCGTATCAAAAACCCTGCTTAGCTTTTGCACCTTACTGTGCATGCAAAATATTAGAAGTGTAGGTATGTAATTAAAAACATCTGAGTGTGAAATTCGCGCGGCACACACTTCGCCAAGCATTTGCACGTTTTCGAAAATTAATATCGTTTGTGGTTTGCAAAATGTCCCCACACTTCCACCCGCAAGCCCTTTTAAATAATTACGCTTAATTCGCCAACTAACAAATGTGTACAGAAGTCACACACACACACTCACCCACACTCCACTCACATGCCCATTCACGCTCTGTCCCTCTCGCTCTTCTTCAATCTTATTCACTCTCTCTCTCTTGCTCTCTCAAATTACATGTGCTTGTGCTTTTGCTCAAGTGACTTGGCGCACTCACCTACCGCGCCATATCATATTCCAGCTTTGCTAATGGCTTTGCCTCCCCTTTGTGTTCATATATACATACAAACGCACAAATTTGCTTATACTTACTTTCCGCATTTCGTATTTACTTAGTATTTATGTACTTTAAAAATTTCGCACAATCATCTTCTGGTATGGGACCATACGTACGGCTGTGGGCGCACTATGCGATGCCACACCCTTATCAATACCATTTGTGGATGGATGAATGAGTGAACGCTTTAAAAATGCCGGTATTTTTATTTAGTCACAAAAAAAAACAAATTGGCAAATCAGTTTAGTATGACTCTGTGCTTGTTGTTGACTGGGGCTACCTCCATATAAACGTATTACACAGTGCATGTACAAACATAGGTACGAATGTGAGTACATGCATACGTATGTTTGTGTGTGTGCGCTTCTGAGTCAATTAAATGGAATTTAAGCGCATTCCCACTCAAGCAACTGAAGAGCAATACCCAAAATTGGGGGAATGCCGTGAAAATGTTACTGACTTTTTTCGCACACTTTTGGGCGGCGTTGCTTTTGTTTACAACACTACTAAACTGTCTGAAACTTTCGAAATTCTGCGTGCGTTCCAATCATTCAATTGCCAATCGTTGTCTTTTCAATTTTACTGCTCGTAAATTGGGACAGCAACAACAATATTCTTCGCGGTGCATTTCGTTTTATAGCTGAATCAGTGAATTGATAAAATCAATTTAAAGTAGGAATTCTGTCTTAAAAGTTTATTCAAAATTGCGCTTGATGTAGATTTGATTTTTTTCTTCTTAAAGAATCGTGAGTTTATTGAAATCAGAAATTTATTGTGTGATTTTATGACTACACTAAAACACAAAAAAATAAGAAACATGGTTGGGAAATTTATTAGGATAGGTTTTTTATGGCATTTCCTGTTGTGTGAAATGATAAACGCTTTAGCTAGATAAAAAAATGTGTACCGACTTTACCACATGAGAAGGTGCAAATGGGTGTAGTGTAGGGTGTTTCTTTAAGAGCTTGAGAACTTTAAATGATAATACAAAACAGAAATATTGTTGAAATGTATTTTTTTATTTTAATCTGGTAGATAATTGAAGGGTCTTTCGCTGTCGACATAAAATATTTTCACTTTATTTCAGCTTTATTTGTTCTTTTTTCAGAGAGTTGCAAAGTTCACATCGCCCAAAACATGGAATGAACTCATGAAGATTTTCGTGCGCTGATTTATTACGATTTTCGACGTGGATTAACGAGACAGGAATGCACTGATCAATTTACTTTGACTTTTGGCATTGAAGCACCACACTTAGCCACTGTGAAAAGCTGATAAAACGAGTTGCAACGTGGCCATCGATCGTTGCAGGCTGAATTTCATGAATGCTGTCCGAAAACGTTTGTTGTGCCAGAAGCAATCGATACTGTTCATCAATTGATAACACAACATCCTCATGTGACATATTGCGAGATAGAAGCATCCTTGGACATTAGTAGGGCTGGTATATATTCAATAATGCATGAGCATTTGGTGGTCATGTCGCAACTGCGAAACTAGAAAAACTTAAAACAGTCACTTCTGAGTGGTAAACAACCATCTGTTTGCCTGAAGTTTTTGAAGAATTAGGGAAAACCAACCGTCGAAGACGAATCATCCATCACCAAGTCATTGCGAGGTCTCACGCATCGGTTCACAAAACTGAATTTTTGAGCACTCAAAGCTCGAATTAACAGGTCATCTGCCTTACAGCGCTCAGTTGTCACCAAATAATTTTTTTTGTTTTTTTTTTTTCACGAGCAACAAAAATAAAATGCGAGATCGACAGTTTTCAACGCCTGATGCATGAAACTATTGAAGTTTGAAGTAACTTGTTTTGGAGTTATCCGTTTCTGAGTAGAAAAAATGCTTTGAAAATTGGTTCAAGCGAATGCAGAAGTGTATCGGCTGCCAAGGAGAATATTTTGAAAAACAATCGATTAATTTTTAATATTATTGGGCCCAAATTACACTGTGCGGCAGTAATTTTTGGGCCTAAACCAAAGCAATTGCAAATGAAAGTGCTCATGCAAAACCCCAACTGGGTTTTGGTTTACCGCGACACAATTTTTTTTACGGTGTATTAAGGGGTTATACGCAGTTATGAAGCAAATAAAAGACGGGTTGTTAAGGATTTATCCTGAAGAAACTTCAGAATATTTTAATTTGAAAATTTTTGGCGGTTATAAAAGCATCCTTCAAGAACGTAACAAAATTTTTTATTTATGAAAATGTTGATTATAGAGCGCGCTGCAGGCGATTTCTGGAACCTCCTTTAAAAAAAGACGATTTACGGTGTACATCGTAACTCAGGATTGGATTATCTGAAATCAAAAAACCAAACAAATTTTGTTAATATATTAGATTATCTAGTAATTAATCGTTCGGCTAATCAAAATAGTAAATTTTCACAAAATGGCAGCTTTTAAAAGAAATGATTTCGATTTTTACGTTAAAATTTGGCCGTAAATTGATTATAAAATGGAAAATAAGTATCAGGTTTACAAAAGGAACGATTAATTACTAGAAAATGTATCTTTAAAGATTGAGTTAAAACGGTTGACCGATCAAACAAACCGTTTTCGAGATATCGTGTACACCGACTTGAAAAATGCCGTTTTGAAAAAAACACGTTTAAAGTTTCAATACCTACCTTAAAACGTGCCGAGGCATCTCTACATATTTAGGTATAACTCCGAAAGTATTGCTTAGATCTACTTCAAATTTCGTGCGTATACTTTTGAATATATGTACATTACAAAAATGCAATAATAAAATCGATTTTTTTGAAAGTCATAACTGCGTATAACCCCTTAAAGTTTCGCAATATTGATCAAATGCCATATTAAATAAATCCAGTAAAAATATTGATTTTTCTTAAATTTCGTCTTAGAAGACTTTTAGTAAAATTCAATGCTACATTTTTTTGTAGAACATTTTAACCCGTTGAAACCCACCATTATGTGACTATTTAACCCATTTTTTCAAAAAGTGTTCAAAAGCCCTCTTCAACTGGGTATTAAACGGTTAATATGTTCTACAAAAAGATTTCTTGGAAAATTTCACTAGGAGTTGTCAAAGACATTGACCACCTATGGGTTAAACGTACTTTAAAAAATTTGTTTTAAAAACTCGTATGTCGTTTAGATGGGCGATACAAGGGCATACGTATGGTATGACTTGGCTTATGCAACAAAGGCGTTGATACACCTGTGAAAAATTTTAATTTTTTCAGCACAAATGAGTCGGCCATGAACTCTGGGCCATTGCTCTGTTTGCTATAAAGCTCTACAATTCTCACAGGAGTAAAAATAAATCGCATTATACACTTTTAGATTATTCACAGAAAAAATTTAATAGCTCTTAAATATCCCTACTACTATATCAAACCACAAGCCAGGATATCTCATTCAATTCATTCACAAAATCAATCACCACTAAAATATGCAAAAATGTAAGAAAGTGAAAATGCCATAATTCTTGCAAGGTTCACAGCGTATCGAACTGCATGAATTACTGTCAAATGCACCACGAATGCTCTAACATTTACGGGAAATACTCATTTGAGAATCACTTTCGGTGTCACTCAAATTTCGTTATGCAATACTAAGGATGAACAGAGACGAAGGTTAATATGCCTTATGTAAGTAGCAGCAGCAGCAGCTCCCACTGTAAGGGAACAGAATGAGGGGAGCAGTAAATAAATGGCTAGATAAATAAAACATGAATGATCCGCATCGAAGCAGTGCACTCTTGCCGCCTGCAGGCCTGGGGTAACAAAAAGTGGAGAATGGTGGAAAATACGGTTATGAAAGGTAGGCGGTAGAAGGGAGGAGGAAGGAGGGAGGAGGTGATAGCCTTGAGGAGCGCTGAGCTACCGACTCGACAAGTGACTACGAGTACCTCAAAACTGGTTTAACTAAATGCAATTTACGTTCGAATATTTTAGACACACACACACACATCAACCGTCTGTTTACATATTCGCATGTATGTATGCACGTCAGTTGGCTGCTTGACTAGTCATTTGTCCGAGTAAGTGTTACGTACATAGGTGTGGTTAGTTTAGGCGTTGGATGTTGTTAGATGGAGCTGCTGATAGTGTGTGTGTGTATGTTGGTGGATCAGACCTCCTCCTCCCCTAAAGCGGATTAATATTAGACGAGTTGAAATCAATTTTGAAAGCTACCAATGTTTTTCCCCACCATTTTTGAAAAGTAGTGCATAGCAGATTTTAAACACACAACCGCAAAAATGCTTATGGTTGCGTGCATCCCTGTGTTTATGCATGTGAAAATTTGCAAATAAATGAAAATTTTTAGTTATGCGGTTGGTTGTAAGCAGGGTGTTTGTGTGCAAATATGCAGTTATAGGTGTGTGCGTTGCCTGCCACACCCACTAATCACATTCTCACTAGCTATGCTCTCGTCTATCCAACCATCCTGTCACGTCAGCTGGTGAGCGAATGAGCCAATGTGCCAGCCATTCCGTCAGCCAACCAGTCAACCATACATCCAGCCATCCATCCATCCATCCATCTAACCATCCACCTTAGTGCTACTTTCGAATTTTTCATATTAGTTAGCTTTGTGTACTTACTTATACATACATACATGCATGCGAGTTTTATTTCGTTGTTGGTATAACGCTTTATATGTGTTTGTTGTAGTCAGCCGTGAGGTACCGGCACCAAATATCGGTCAAGGTTTTTTTTGCGATATTCGTAAAAAAAGCTACTAAAACTTTATGCTATACAGAGTTGTTGCTGTTGTTATTGTGGCTGTTGCTCCCTCTTGCCGCTTGCAGATTACTTTTTTATATGTTGTTTTTATTTTTATTTATTTTTATTTTTTTATTTTATTTATTTTTTTTATATATTTTATTTATTTTTTTATGTGTTTTTTTTTTAAATTTATATTTATTGTTGTTGCCATTTGTGTCGGCGTTACGAAATATCCAGTATTTTCCTTTTTCCATATTTTTACGGCTGCCCTGCCGAAATGCAATGCAATGCTCGGTGTGTGCGCTAAGAATCAGTGAAATGCATGCGTCAAGAGAATAAGGCCAAGGATTCGACAGGAATATTATTTGCACGAAACAACGATTGCAAAGACAAGTAAATGGCAACTGCTGCCCTTTGGCATTTTTTGTTATATGCACATTTACATGTATACATTTTTTGTTTTTGTCTTACGTCTTTTGTAATTTTCTGTTGCTAACAAGCAAACAAAAAACAACAAAAAACAAAAACACAAAAAAACTTGCACAGAAATATTGGCCGGAAATGACAGCAGCGAAGAATTTATGTGCTGCGCATTGCAAAACGTAGACAAGCGGCAGCAAGGAAGAAGGCTCGTCCAACGGAAGTATTCGTACAAGCAATCGCACAACCCAGAAGGTGCAAACTCTCCAAAGCACTCGGCGCGGAAGTGCCACAAAAAGCGAAATGTAAAAAGAAAGCTACGAAAAAAAATGTTGTAAAAACCTAACTACCTAAGAAAATTTTGCGAGCTATTGAACTCATGCAAGATTAATTAGTTCAATTCACCAGCTGGCTGCCAAGTCGTCGAGGTCCATTCATGTTTTCGCTTCTCTCTTTTACACTTAAATTTTTCACTTTTTTATTCTCATTGCTTCGCTTAATTGAAGTGCCAACTATCGTTTTGCTACTCAGCTCTTTCTTGTCACCTATTTCCGCTTTTAATTACACATTTTGTCATTGATTAAATTCCTCACCTAATGCTTCCTCTTCTACATCCTGTGTTTTTTTCATTTTGTCTCTCATTTTGTCACTTTTCTTATCATTTAATTTCCAGCAGTCAGTCACTCGGTGTCATTCACTTTACGCCGTTGCAGGTAGCATTTAACTGCGTTTCAACTTGAATGCATTCGCATCATAACTGTGTTTGCGTTCACTGAGTAAAACACTTCAATTCACTTTGTTGTCGTTGTAGAAATGCATTAAAAACTTTATGCAATTTTTTTTTGTTGTTTCGCCATACAGATTTTAACACCTCGTTTGACAAAGTAAATTTTTTCTTTTATAAAAAACGCTTTTATTTCAGAAAGTTTTATTTAAATGGAGTGTCCCCACACTATCAAAAGTCTTCCACCACTACTGGATAACCCAGGGGTGACAGACTTCAAGGTTTGCTATTTAGCTATGGTGAAAAAGAAAATTGTGCGAGGAACTTCGGCTGCCACGTCACTTGGGAGATTCGGCCGCCGAATTCTGCACGATTATTTCACATGCATTCACACACTCGTCCAATCAGTCGTAGTTCGGACGGCAACGCAGTGACATTGTGTTAATTTTTTTCGTATATCTCCAACACATTCTCATTTGTTTTGTAAACACATTCCCTGTTACGTCAGCCCATCAGCTGTTTCTGTCAAATTCGCTGACAGGCGGTTCTTCTTCTTATCTCTGCCAGTTGTTTGTCGCGCCGGTTGGACATACCGAGTGAAGCCAAGTCTTTCTGCACCTGATATTTCCAACACAGAGAAGGCCTTCCTCTTTCTCTGCTACCACCAGCTGGTACCGCATCGAATACTTTCAGAGCCGGAACGTTTGTTTTTATTCGGACGACATGACTCAGCTACCAAAGCCGCTGGATCTTTATGCGCTGCGCGATGTCTATGCCGTCGTAAAGCTCATATAGCTCATTGTTCCATCAAATGGTCCATCCATGTTTCCATCCAACGTGCAAAGCTCCGAAAATCTTGCGTAGGATTTTTTTTCGCCGCATCGAATATGGTCATCGTCCAAGCTTCTGTGCCATACGTTAGGACGGGCATGATGAGAGCCAGTGAACGGTCTGTTATTGAGCACACCTTTTCAATTCTTTCACCATGTGGAGAATTCAATTCTTTTCACCAAGTCGCCAGTCCAACGACAGTCGGTTCTACATTGCTGGAACGAAGCGGTCTTATATCCGGCCTGGGACTGTCACTCCAGCAGCATTTCCCGTACATGTATGTGGAATGTTTATGCTGCTACAACAACAACAACCGACAAGTCACAAATCCTTTTTTGTTTAGTAACGTTTTTTCGTCACCAGCTTAGAAAAGAATATTGACCAATAATTCCTTCGACAGTAATTCACAGTAAACTGTGAGCTTTTCGTTAGGTAACGGAGTTTCGAGAGTCGCGACTGGACTGTTTTTACTCTAAATAGGCCCATTGCCAAAAATTTATTTAAGGGGGGAAGCTGGTCTAGAGCGCAAAAAATGGGCATATTTTATGAATTTATTTTGACTCAACAAAGGAATCAATTGAAAATCTGTGAAATAGGTTTAATAATATAGCTTTCATGGTACAAATACAAAATTTTTCGTCTGAATTAATTTCAAAATGGCCGCTGTCCAGCAGTTCTCCTAAGGCGCCTTTTTTTCTAGTGGGTCCATTGCCGAAGACGTAAACTCCTTAATTTTTGTCCTGGATCAAAAAATAAATTTTTTTTAGTTTCTATATAACAACAGAAAGAGACGTACGTAGGATTTTTTCGATATTTTGTTTTTTCGCGAAATGGTGCACGTTTGAACAAAAAGTTACAATTTTCACTATAAAGAACGACATAAAATTGTTGATTAAAAAAAAAACTATGTAATATAAATAAAAAATCCTACGTACGTCTCCGGAGAAAGGTATTTCGAATGTATTGTCAAAATTTCGTAAGAATCGGTAAAGATTTGTTCGAGTTATGTCTTCGGCCAGTTTAAAAAAAGTGATTTCGAGAAAAACGCGTTTAAAGTTGTAAGTAGCGTTCGGGGCATACCTGCGAGGCACTGCCGTCGAATGAAAAATTTGGGCATTTAGACATTTTTGCTGGCATCCCTCATTTGGTATATTATTTCTAAGACCCTAAAGCACCTTTTAAGACAAAAAAAAATTTTTCGATTTTTTCAAAATTCTAGACCAGCTTCCCCCCTTAACATTAAAACCCCAGTTCCACTTGCAGTTGACTTCCAGTCCATCTACTGTAAGGCGTTACCATTGGCTGGTACCACATCTGCAATTGAGGCACCGGTTCAATCTGTTTTTGTTTTTTTTGTCCTTTTTCACTCCCCTCGGGAGCATAGGGCTCGACATACCTCAGTCTTGCTTTCTGATAGCGTAGATGATTAGCCTGGCACTACCAGTCCTAAATAGTGGGAATGCCCACCTGTCGTTGTTTAGGAACAACGCCTTCTAACTGTTTAGAGCGCCATCTGTGTTTCGCATTTGTCTGCTAAAAGGATCACACACATGGTTGAGGACTTCGCTAAATTTGGTGTGTCTACACTATTACCGCGATTGCCCGCTTCCTCTTGCTGACGCCACTGTTGCAATGTGTAACTGTGTCTTTTTCTTTGTTTTTGCTTCTTTTAGCAGCCACAACGCAATTAATGCGCTGACTTTTTGGGCGGGAGTAAGGATTGGAAGGATAAGGTGTTTGGGGTTGAGCAATGAAATAAATTTTTTTTTAGAAACTAACTAAAAAATAAAAAAAAAAAACAATTCAATCTTAGGCAGAGCTAAACAAAGTTCTTTCCTCTGAACCTTCATGTAGTGAACCGACTGAGACCGAGTTGCTTTGAACACACATGTGGGCCTTTGGTCACACTAATTTCTACAGCGGCGATGGAAGATATGTGCGGCATGAGCTCATCGAGGATGAATTTTATTCAAAGTCGCACCATTGCATTCTGTATAAACTCCTCAGGGGATAGGCGCCTATGCGTATTACAATTCGGATGGACACGATCTCAAATTTTGACACAGAGAACATGGATTTCAGAACTAACTTTGCTCGATTTGTAAACGTTGTTCGAGTGCAAGGTTTTGCATGGAAATTTACCAGAGTGAGCAGATTCCTCCGGAAAGTCCCGGCATAATAGGTTTCCATAATTTTAATGCGTTGTTCTATAGGTTAGGAATTATTCACTATTGACATGAAGACCTGTATAGTTTGCGACTCCTGCAAATCTATGTTCGACCAAAAGTCCCCAACTTCAGTAGTGGAGTAGAGTAGTGGGGGAAAGTAGTGGTTCTGTAAATGTTTACGTATGAATGCCTGGTTTGGTGGAAAGCTTTCCGGAAGGGCTTTACTATCACTAAACTGGGGAGGGTGCAATCAGGTTAAAGGAGGTTAGCCTCCGGAGAAATTCTCTCGAGGGACATTGTAGCATTTCATAACTTCAGACAGGCCTCTCTATCCGCAAACTGGAGTTTGAGGCTCCGTCTTCACTGACGGCTCCAAAATGGAATCGGGAGTCGGAGCAGGGGTTTTCTCTAAATCAGCCAATTTATCTATTTCCTTAAAATTGCCGAACACTGCTGGTGTTTTTCTGGCAGAAGTCTTTGCGATCCTACAGGCATGAAAAATGTTTGGGGACCTGGAAGCGAGGGAGATATTAAAATTTTTTCGATAGTCAAGCCGCGGAGATTGAAACTAGTGAACTCCTGGAAGGAGAAGATCAAATCTCTTGGGTGTGCAGGTAACATTTCTCTGATCTAGATTCCAGGATATAGTAGCATAGACAAGAATGATAGAAACGAGATTGCGCCCATCAGAGAGTGCGTGACGTCACATTAGCTATGTTGTGCAGTGTTGCCAACCATTTGTTCTTCGCAATAAATTTAGTGTTTTTTATACCCAAAATGCAAAATTTTTGGTTTGGTGTTTGTTTCTTTTGAAGCTACCGAAACTGTACGTTAAAACAAAACTGTGGTTTTAAAAAAGGGAGGGTTAAGAAAGGTCACTCTGAGAAGATTTAAGTGTTTAAGAAAATTTGTTGATTCCTATAAAATTTGATATTTTGAAAGTGCAAATTTAATTTTTTGCAAAAAAGTCCTAGGGACTCCACGCCATTCAATTTCCAAAATTTTAGCTGTGTTTACCGGGTTAAGAAAGGTCACTCTGAGAAGAATTAAGTGCTTAAGAAAATTTGTTTATTGCTATAAAATTTGATATTTTGAAAGTGCAAATTTAATTTTTTGCAAAAAAGTCCTAGGGACTCCACGCCATTCAATTTCCAAAATTTTAGCTGTGTTTACCGGTCATTGTACGATCGGCATGTATGCGGAAAAGCTAGGTGTACTTTTTAATTCTCATTGCAGAAGCTGTGGGGACAGAAGGAGAAGGAGACTGTTGTGTACTTTCTTTGGAAGTGTCTGAGCTTAGCAGCTAGACGACTAAAATCACTGGGTCATTCTTTCTTCGAGAGCCTGCGGCAGTGCGCCAATCCAAATCCCATCATTCTTCTTCATTCAGCCATCAGCTCTGGCTGGCTGTAGGTATCTGCCTTTTCGAGGTTTCATAATGGCATCAAAACGGCGCTTTAATGCTACCTGGGAAGTGCCAGTCTGACACCTACTTACCTAAACTTTTGAAATACTCCTTACTTCTCCACTCAAAATTTCAAACCTTAAATTTATGACTTTAAATGATTTCACTGCATCCTGGCTTAAAAGACTCGTAATTAAAAAAATCCTCTTTTTTTCCCAACTTGCTGAGTGCTCTCTAATTCCCTACAGTTAATTGCCATTACTAAGTAATTCCATTTTCTCTGTTTACACATCCAAACATCAATTACAATGAGCTGCAGCATATTTTGTTGTTGCATGCTTTGTCAACATCCTTATGCTGTACGAAAATTTGGGTCGACTCCAATGTTGCATTACACTTCATTACCTAAAAATGGGTGATCCATCATCCTTTCTGTTGCTTATACGCCAAATATATACACAAATACACACACACACGTAGGTACATATGAGCGCATATTGGACGGACTGGTTGGCAAATTCTCAAGTTAGGCACATGCAAAGTCATAAGGCGTTGCTTTGTTGGTATTTGTGACGATTTCCCAGAGAACAACATGGCCGATACAAAAGGCGTTAGTGTGCGTGTAATTGTGTTTGTCAACTAATGTTTGTCATACAGACACTAAAACAAAAAAAAAAACAGAATACTATTTTGTATGTAACTCTTTGCGTACGTGTCGTGCAGCATCCTTGAGCTGGCTGACAGACTTGCCTCTAACACAATGGCGTATTGCACGAGCTGCGGCATCTTCCACGGTGTCTTGATCTTCCATGTCGTCGTCGTCGTCGGCATCATCTTCATGTCGTAAGTATCGCAGTATCTCAGTATCACACTGGGTCTTAATCCATTTTCGTGTTCCTACTCTCAAGCATAAACACAAGCATGCACACATACATACATACACTCATATATATATACATACATATTTAGTATTTTTTAAAGATTTGGTTCCTTTCGCCTTCACTTGCTTTGCTGGCTTAGTCTAGCATGTGCGGATGTGCATGTGTGCGTGTTTCTTTGTATGCGCTTGGCCTGTCGTTTATGCGCTGCAAAAATCAAAGTCCCCGTTGAGGCGTTGAAGAGTAAACTTTTTTCTATACTTTAGCTTTTGCTTTCACTGTTGTTTTTTCTTTTCGAATATTCACCGCTTCTTTAAGGTTTTCTTTAGTGTTTACTTACACAGACATATTTACTTGTAATATATGTATGTATGTGTGTATGTACGCACAAACTTATGCCAGTATTTATTCTGTGCATTTTTTTACGATCCGCCGCGTTCTTGTTTTCTTTGTAGTCGGCTTTTCCTTTTCCCTTTTTTTTCTATATATTTTATTTATTTATTTATTTATTTTTGGTTTGACCCACATATACATGCACTGGTGGTGGTGGTGTGTGTGTGTGTTTGCCATCTGATTGCTGATGGCCACCATTGGTGGGGTATTTCATTTGACGCGTTCACCCAGGCGTTCTTCACAGCACTACGCCCGCTGGCCACTCCTGCGCCCGTTGGGCGATTATAATTCTTAAGCTTTACTGCAACTTGTGATTGTTGTTGTTAATTTTTTTTTTTATTTTTGCTACGGCCTCCACCTTATTTTTTGCCGCTTACCACTTGAGCGTTCTGGTTGTTTTTATAGCATTAGCGCAAAGTATTTTGTCGTCGTCTTCGTGGTTTGAACTTTTTGTTCGAATTTGATTTCTGCTGGTCTTTGACAGATTTTCCCTCCATTTGTTTGCATATTTGACACTCACTGACCATTATTCTACATTTTTTCTTTACTTTGTCTTTGTTTTTACAGTTCAACACATAAGTATGCATATTCTGTTGTAAAAGTAACAGGATTTGAGATCATTCGTAAATCTAAAAAAATTATGTAATTATAATGAAGAATTATTCATAAAAATGTTTTTCTTCTAACGAACAACTTTGGGGACTGGTCGACTATTCACTCCCGCCTATACTTGCCATTACAGCGTTTACGACCCTCCTACCCTTAAGGGAAGAGTGGGAACGGTGGGAACGATGTAAGACAGGGCGAGTCCATCAATGTAAAAAAAGATGGCTCAAAGCTCGAGGGCTTTGGTTAAAAAATTGCACTGATTTTTTGACAACTTTTCTGTTTTCTTCCATATAAAAAAAAGTGCAGTAGACGTTAAATGGAGAAATGCACCACACCGCGACCAAAAAAAAATTCTCAAAAATCATTGTATTTTCAGAATTATAAGGAGACTTTCCTTTTCCCGTCAAATTTCTTATTATACATAATTAAAATTAGCTGAATCGACTCGACTTATCGTGGAAACTTATTTGACAGAATATGCGCCGGTACTGACAAAAAATTTAAATGCTTGACAGCTGGAAAAATGAAAAGCTGTCAACAGGCGCATTCGGCCATGCGACATTTTCTTTTTGTTTTTGAACTACTAGTAAACGGCCAAAGGTGTGGGAGGAGCTGCGACTACAATAGTTGTTGACGGGTTAAGCATCAAGGGGCAAGACAAACTATTGTCGTTTGCCGCTATTTGCCTACTTGGCTCGTTTGCGTATTTGCATAGTTTCGAAAACAAGGCGACCGCTGATTTCTCAACTAACTGACAACTGGCAATTGTCGACGAGGACAACACAAGACAAACCATTGGCGGCAATAATATATCAAAAGTACACTTGTGCTTGCAATAATAGCAGTGCGACATGTTGTAAAGGTTTGATTATTTAATAATTTTTGTTGATTTAAAAAAAAAAATTATTTAAAAAAAATATATATTTAAAAGTTTTTTATATTTGTATATAAAATATAAAATTAAAAAAAAAAAATTTATTTTTATATAAAATATACAAATTATCAAACGTACACTTGTGCTTGCAATAATAGCAGTGCGACATGTTGTAGAGGTTTGATTATTTAATAATTTTTGTTGATTTAAAAAAAAAATTACAATAAAAAAAATATATATAATTATTTTTTATATTTCTATATAAAATATAAAATTAAAAAAAAAAAATTTTATATAATAAACTTTTTATATAATAAATTTTTCATATATTTTTTTTTTTCATTTTGTTAATGTTTTTTATAAAAATATAGTTTATAGTACAATAAAACCCTTTTAATTGAAACCTTCGACAAATTTTTATCAAAATTTAAACTTCGATTTTTTTTAATATATATTAAAAAAAAAGAAATTCTGGGTATGCAGTATTGTAGCCCCTTCAGTTTTGGCATGTAATTGTGGGATTTTAAGGTGGCTCAGACTTCGCATTGATTTTTGCTGATTTTTTTTGTTTATGATGTTATGCATTTTCTTCCGTATGCCGGATGCTCAAAAATTTTTATAAGGATAAAATAAAAAAAAACCGGTAGCAAAAAAATATCAAAAAACAACCCGATTTTTGAGGCACTTCAAACTAGTACTTCTAAAAAATTCGGGAAAGAATGGAACTCGGACAAAGCTCTATTAATTGGGGCATCGGCATTTTATAGAGCCTATAGGAAAAAGTTCGAAACGACGAAGGTTTCTACATCGCTCATTAAAATCAATTAACAAAAGGATAGACCAAATCGACTCGACCCTGGTGCAACTATCTTCACAAAGAGCATTCAGATCTGTGGCTATACTGACGATCTTGCTATTGTTGCATTGTTGCCAGAACTTGCCGATTGCGCGTTAAAACTCACTGGCTCACTCCGATCTGCAATTGTCATGGCGATGATGATCCCAAGAAACGACGAGCAGTCGAGTTTAGCCCAAAAGATGTAAAGAAAAAATGACAAAACCAAAGGAGATCGTCTGTTATTTTATGACAATAAGCCAATTAATTGATTTAAATTAATCGAAAATTTCTTTTTTTAATTAATTTTGTTTTTTAATTCAAAAGTTTAGTTTTTTATAATTGATATTTGTTTTCTATTTTATTTTATACTTTTTGTTAATTATTAAAATTTAACCTAATTTATTTAAAATTAAAGTTAATAAGGATAAAAATATTAATAAACAAATTAATCAAAAAATAGTAATTTATTAAAAAAAAAATCATAAAAAAAATTTTATTAAAAAAAGTAATTTATTAAAAAAAAAATAATTACTAAAAAAAAATAGTTTATAATATATATATAAAAAAATAGTTTATATAATAATGAAATTAAAAACTTTGATTATAAAAAAATTTACCAAAAATGTTTTATTAAAAAAAAAAAATTAAATAATTTAAAAATTGGATTAAAAAAAAACATTTGTAATTAAACATTTTTTTTATTAGAATTCTTGTCTTTTTTTAATTACATTAATCAAAACATATTTTTGTATTAAAATTCTTTTCTTTTTTAATAAATTTTTTTTTTTTATTCAAAAGTTTAGTTTTTTATATCTGATATTTGTGTCCTATTTGTTTTATATTTCTTGTAATTTATTAAAATTTAATTTATTTTAAATTAAAGTTAATAAAGACAAGAATATTAATGAAAAAATTAATCATAAAAAATTAAAAAAAATTAAAAAAATAGTAATTTATTACAAAAAAGCAATTTATTAAAAAAAATAATTATTAAAAAAAGTAATTAAATTAAACATTTGCATTATAAAAAAAATTAACGAAACATTTTTTTAATTAAAATTCTCTTCTTTTTTTAAATAACATTAATCAAAACAAATTTTGTTTTGTTAAAATTCGTATCGTTTTTAATTAATTTTTTTTTTTTATTTCAAAAGTTCAGTTTTTTATATTTGATATTTGTTTTCTATTTTTTTATATTTTTTGTTAATTATTAAAATTCAATTTAATTTAATTAAAATTGATAAGAAAATTTTTTTGTTTTAGAATTATGAACAGTTTTTATAACTAAAATTCTTTTTTTGTTTTAAATAAAAAAATTTAATTAAAAGATGTTTTTTTTAATTTAATTGATAAATCGAAAAAAATAATTCTTGAAAATTAAGTTATCAAACGTTCTTTGGGTGAATTGGAACTTTAAGTTTGTGTAGTTGTTATTTTAGTATGCCCTATATTTTTATAAAAAGATTAAAAAATAAATAAATAAAAAAATAAATACACAAAATTTTATAATATGTCGTGCTGCTATTATCATGGACACAGCTGTATGTGGGCAATTCGTGGAACTGTAGGCATAGGTGCAGAGCTAAGTATTCGCTGATATGATAAGTATTTTCTTTGTGACTTCCCCTACTTCACTGACAAAAAGGAAGGCAAGACAAAAGTGAAGTACAATGAAAAAAATGGCATTTAAATAAAGACTTTACATAGCAATGGATTATAAAAAAAAATTAAAGCCATTAAATTTAGTTTTGTCACACTTTTCATTTGCTTGCTCTCGCTGAAAATTGCTCTTAATTACTTTATTTCTTTACTCCTACAACAAAAAAAATTGCTGACTCTTCTGTCGCCTTGTTGCCTGCTCACTCAGTGAGTTACGATATAGGCTACAGGCCATTACGGATAACCGGGGACGAGATGCGGACACTTTTGCTCGTACATTTTAATGCCTTAATGACGTCGTTTTGCTAAGCTCCAAACGCAGAAAATATAATTGTAATTGGGCAGTGAGGGTGTAGTGTGTACTCTTTTTTGTTTTTGTACTCGTACATATTTTGTTGCTGTGTGAGTTCGCTATGTATGCAGTAGGTCGCAGAGCAATTAATACGTTTTCCACTTGACTTGTCTGACCAGTTTTCGTGCTAATTACACTGTACGGTAATAAAAAATAAAAATATTGTGGTGACATTTAGTTTTCTGTGATATTAATAACTGCACATTTAATCTCGTGAATGAGTTGGCTGTACATATTTATTACTGACGCGATGCACGTACGTACATACATACATCCCAATTTGAATTAAATTGATGAAGCAGCAATGAATCAGGCGCTTCATTTAAGTTTTTTGGAGCGTAATTATTAAATTATTATAATTTTTTTATCAAAAAAAAAAATATTTTTTCCCACATTTTTTTGTTACAAAAAAGTTGTGAGTGCAAAGGCGTAGCAAAATATTGCTTGTGAAGTAGGACTTCGTCCGCTGAATAGATTTATTACGGCTGTGTGGTTGAGGTATAAAATACTGATAAAAATAGCTAAGCTTAGAAAGTAGGGAGAATTTTAAAGTGGGCTGCAAGGCAGATGGTTGAAGAGCTTAAACTGGTTTGGAACAAACGTTGGTTTTTCTTCATTACATTCAGATTAAATTTTGCATGTTATTTCCGCTTTGGAGTCGACCTTTTCAGAATTGAATTAATTTTGAATTAAAAAAATTACATTGAACAGGTAGTAGCAGTAGAGCAAAAACAACAAGAGCAGTGTATTTTGTTCTTGCTTTTGGTCCCTAAAAATCGAAAATCTATGCACAAAGATTGACAGTTCAGATTAATGTAAGTAAAATTTCACAATTTTGAGACCGAATGAATAAAATAAAATCGATGTGCCTCGGTTAAAAACGTGACGTATTTTTATATTAAAAAAAAATGGAATCAGAATCGTAAACGAAGAGTTCTAGTGTTCAAAATATCGTGTACACAATTTTTTAACGTGAAGATAGGCGTCGTCAAAATAACAGCCTGAGCAAATGAAAAAAAGAAATCTGAAATATAAAAACACTGGCTTTTAAATTAAAGGAAAGAGTTAAAAAATAAGAGTTTTAATAAACAAAATTAATAAAAAAATTAAAAAAAAACAATTTTCTAAAAAAAATAAGATACACATTTTTTGATAATTTTAAATTCTTATCTTTTTTTAATTAAATTTATCAAACATTTTTTTTTTTTATTAATATTTTATCCTTTTTAAATAATTTTATTATTATTTTTTTTTCAATTTAAAACTTTCGCATTTGTATATTTCATATTTTTTTCTTATTTAAAATATTTTATAATTTTTTTTATTAAAATTCTTATCTTTTTTAATTAAATTTATCAAACATTTTTTTTATTAAAATCTTATCCTTTTTAAATAGTTTTATTATTTTTATTTTTTTTTTTTCAATTCAAAACTTTCGTATTTGTATATTTCATATTTATATCATATTTTTTCTTACTTAAAATATTCTATAATTTTTTTTTTATTAAAGTTCTTATATTTTTTTAATTAAGTTTATCAAACATTTTTTTATTAAAATCTTATCCTTTTTAAATAATTTTATTATTTTTTTTTTCAATTCAAAACTTTCGTATTTGTATTTTCATATTTATTTTTTATTTAAAATTTTGTACAATTTTTTTTTATTAAAATTCTTGTCTGTTTTCAATTAAGTTAATAAAAAATTTGGTTTATTAAAATTCTTATCCTTTTTAAATAATTTTATTATTTTTTCTTCAATTCAAAACTTTCGTATTTGTATATTTCATATTTATTTCTTATTTAAAATTTTATAAAATTTGTTTTTATTAAAATGCGTATCTTCTTTTATCCTAATCAATAAAACAATAATCAATAATCAATAATAAATAAAAATAAATCAGTTAAATAAAACTACTCCAAACATTTTTTTAATAAAATTCTTATCTCTTTTTAATTAAATTAATCAACAAATTTGTTTTATTAAATTATTTAATATTATTTTCTTATCTTTTTTCAACTCGTTTTTTAATTCAAAAGGCTAGTTTTTTTTTGTATTTGATTTTTATTTTATATTTGTTTTATCTTTTCTTTTATATTTTTTTGTTAAATATTAAAATTAAAGATAATTTAATTAAACTTAATTAAAATTGTTTTTTTAATCAAAAAATTTAAATTAAAATTATTTTCTTGCTTTTAATCAGAAAATTTTAATTAAAATATTTTTCTTTTAAGTGATAAATCGAAAAAAATCAATTATTGGTTTTTATATTTCAAAAAAAAAATATTCTGATTCCATATTTTTTATCTTGAATAAAGACAATCTTAAAAAAAAAAAGAATTAATCAAAACAAATTTTAAAAATATTAATTAACAAAAGATAAGAATTTTAATAAGAAAAAATCAAAAAATGTTTATTAAAATTTTTATCTTTCTTCAATTAAATTAATCAAATAATTTTTTTTATTAAAATCCACTTTTTTTTTTAATCAAAAGTTAGTATTTTTGATTTTTACAATATTTCATATTTTTTTTATATTTTTTGTTAATTATTAAAATTTAATTATTATAAAATTAATTTTTTGTGTTAATTAAAATTTTTTTGAAATTTTGTGATAAATCTATAAATTTTTTTAATTAAAATTCTTATCTTTTGTAATAATTTTTTTTTTCCATAAAAGGTTTAGTTTATTTATATTTTATTTTTGTTTTTTACTTATTTTATATATTATTTAATTTATTTTTAAATTATATTATTAAAATTTAGTTAAAATTAAGTAAACATTGCTTTCTTTTCTATTAAATTTTTATTAACAAACTTTGTTTTTTGAATTAAAAATTTTAATTAAAGTTTTTTTGTTTTATATGTAAAAAAAAAACAATTTTTAAAAATTCATTAACATTCTTTCCATTCGATTACACCATTTTAAGTTTAATGTGGGACCATCCTGCCAATCAGCAAATTTAAACATTTTGTATGTCTTAATTTGACCAACCGGAGCTCTTTCTTCACAAAAATCTTGTCTAACATACAAAAAGCATGAGCCTCATTTTATTCTCCTTCTAAGAAGTCACCTTTATCATTTGAAATGCTCCTAAATATTTTCCGCGACGTGTTAACTTTCGTTGTGGGAACAGAAAAAAGTCAATAGGGGCCAGGTTTAATAAATAAGGAGCTTTTGCTGAAACGCGAGAAGAGATGTGTGAATAGGTGCATTGTCGTGGTAAAGTAAGCACCATTTGCCCAAAATTTCTACTTTTTGTGTCACACAGTTTCCTCCAATGACTCAATAGGCGCATACAATACTTCCTATTTATTGTTTAGTCTGGCGGTGGAATTAGGCAATCTAAGGAAATATTTAATAAAACCTTGACTTTATATCGACTTTGCTGCTTGGCTATGCGTTCCATTTCTATGGCTGGTCATCGATAGTGGCGACTTTGATAACAGTTTGGCCCAAAGAAATTATTTCTTCAGACAAAAATAAGCACAAACAGTTGCCTTATAGCTCGCTTCAAATTTCTTTAGGAACATCAAAATAAGACGAGCTAAGGCTGAACATTCAATAAAAGGTTTTACTGGAAATATCTATTCGTTTTCAAGATTTAAATGGTATTCTGCTTTAGTAGTTTAATCCACCCAGTTCAGATGCGGAATTAATCGATTTTTAAAGCCGTGAGCAACTTTAATTCAGCACTACCCAGCCGGGTTTTATTTAATATAAAACCGAAGTACTTTACCTTCCTGAGACGGTCGTCGGTGCCATTACAATTTTCCAGTTTTTTGAATATCGCAATACCATCTTCCTTTTTAAATTTAATGTCTCTATGTTATGGGCCCTTTTTTTAGTGGCTATGGCAATATATTGTCTCTTGCAATTTTAAATATCATTGTTCATTTATTTTAAGTAGAAACCAACCTCCTGCCAGGATTTAAATTTGTTCCCAGTTATGATCAGAATAGGCAATAAAAACTATGGTTTATGGCAATGTGAATGCTTTTGGCACGATTGGCAAAATCATGATTTATAAAAGTAAATTCAATATTAGTATCGATGTTTGCAGAGTTGAATAAGCTGGTTTTAGGGATACATTAATTATTAATTATTTTTTTAAGATTAATTTGTACTTATTTGAGGCTATCGTTTATACTAAATTTTAACGAATTGTATTGCGTTAATTAATGAAATATCGCATTTTTTGACATTTTTCTTATTAAAAAATTACTTAGTCCAATCGATCCCGCAGCAAGAGTTAAAAAAAGTGACTGTTGAGTTCCGTGGAAGTGCCACAATTTTTACTTTATCTATTCAGCTTGAAAAAGCTGAATGTACATGGAAAACTTGAGAATGAGTGTAAAATTTATCCTAATACACTTAATGAATATTTCACTAGTTCCGGTATAAGCATCAATAATCATCCAGCACAGGAATTGTTAGATAATTTTCTTTGTAAAGAAAAATTTCAATTTGATGGAGCTCCTGAGAATGAAGTTTTAAAATCTGTCATGGCGGTTAAGTCTCATGCTATAGGGAAGCTGGGATATTCTTTAGGTTTGTGAAACTTGCCTTGCCGTTTATTCTGGATACTCTAACGCACATAATAAATCACAGCTTCACAATCGCATGTTTTTCAACAGAGTGGAAAAAGACTGTGATTATTCCAGTTGCTAAGAAGAATAATGCCACCCACTAACCCTTGTGAGCCGACAAGCATTCTGCCAGCCTTTTCCAAAGTATGTGAGTGAGTTCCTGATAGCATCACAAATTTCGTCTTATGTTAAACGAACTAACCTGGTATCATCATTGCAATCAGGGTTTCGACCGTAACACAGCCACTCTACAGCGTACAGCCATGTTGAAAATAATTGACGACTTTAGGATACATTTTGATGATGGCAATCTAACACTTCTCTGCCTTCTAGGTTTTTCTAAAGCGTTTGATTTGGTAAATCATGACCTACTTTGCAAAAGGCTTAGATATTTCTTTTTTGTCAAGCTTATGACCTTGCAGGAAGATGTCAAAATGTGTAAGTTTGTAAGTGTTTGTTTTTTTTTGTACAAACCTCTTTTACATGGCGGAAATTCCCAGCTCGCATATAAAGTCCAATACGCGTTATCACTGCCAATTCAAACCTTTTTCACGCAAATGGAAATTTTCAGCTTAGGAAAAAATCATTTCTATGCTCATTCCATTTTTCGTTTTTTCTCAAGAGATCCCGTCATTTTGCCTTCTGTGTGTGAGTTTTGAACAAAACTATCAAAAATTATTTATAGCCGAAATAAATCTCTACAATCAACTTTCCTAAATAACCACTCAGCTGTTTGTCCGTGTATGCATTACCAATGCGGACTCTTTTCATTCTAATTCTATGCCGTTTGCTCTGTCCTTTGCCTGATCATGATTAACGCCGACCTTTGCATTACCTGTGGCCATTTTTCAATGCTAACCTTAACCAAAATAACCCTTTGTTGGCATTAACTAGAACAGTGCTAAGCGAGTGTTTATTTCCTGATGCCAGAGTGGCCTGTAGGAAAAAGGAAACATACTGAAGCAAACACTTTTTTGTAGTAAACAAAAAACAACTTTGTTGCTGAGGGTCCTCGTCTGCTTTACTTAACTCTTTTGGTTTCTAAGTTATTCTCTGTAAAACTTTTATGTTGTTATGAATTAGAATTTTTTAAGAATTCCGATAAGCCAAAATATTTGTGAGCATTAGAATGACTTTTTTTTATAGATAGATTTAGTGGCATTAAAACTATGGAAATTTATTGAAGCGTAGAGCTCTACTTTGTCTAAAATTTACTGGGTGGCCATCGTAGTCGAGTGGCTTTGTGGGATACTACAATGCGGTTGGTTTCGGACCCGATGCCCAGCGTGGACATAAAACTACTATTGGCAGTTGGCTCCTGACAAATAATCGCAAACTTTCGTGAGTATTTCTGCTATAAAGCAGCTTCCTATCAAATCCAACTGCAGCTAGGAAGCGATATGAAAACTGTAGGACTATAATAACTCATAAAATAACTTATTCAACGAAAAAGTGGTCAAACATCTAAGAAAAAGGGGTTTTACTTATCTGAAAGGATGAGCCAGCGCTTGGTTTATTGGCAAATAAATTCTTATTGTGACACTGTTGACTCTTCTTCTTAATTGGCGCGATAACCGCTTACGCGATTTTGGCCGAGATTAACAAAGCGCGCCAGTCGTTTCTTTCTCGTGCTAACCGGCGCCAATTGGACACACCAAGTGAAGCCAAGTCCTTCTCCACCTGATCTTTCCAACGCAGAGGAGGCCTTCCTCTTCCTCTGCTACTACCAGCTGGTACCGCATCGAATACTTTCAAAGCCGGAGCGTTTGTATCCATTCGGACGACATGACCCAGCCAACGAAGCCGCTGGATCTTTATTCGCTGCGCTATGTCTATGTCGTCGTAAAGCTCATACAGCTCATCGTTCCATCGTCTACGATATTCGCCGTTGCCAACGTGCAAAGGTCCAAAAATCTTACGCAGAATCTTTCTCTCGAACACTCCAAGCGTCGCTTCATCGGATGTTGTCATCGTCCAAGCTTCTGCGCCATACGTTAGGACGGGCATGATGAGAGTCTTGTAGAGTGTTAGTTTTGTTCGTCGAGAGAGGACTTTACTGCTCAATTGCCTACTTAGTCCAAAGTAGTACTTGTTGGCAAGAGAGATTCTACGTTGGATTTCAACACTGTTGACTATTTTACGTTTAAAAATGTTAGATATGATATTAAAAATATCAAAGCTGAATGCAGAGCTTTTCGAAATATTGAAATTTATATCCAAAGTAGATGCTGTGTAATGCGAAATATTGAAACTTATATCCAAAATAAATGCGGCGTTGCAAAAACAGGGCGTATTTTAACCCTCTGTTGGGTACTCGGGTCTGGCCAGAAAAAACTTTTTCGACTTTGGACGTGAATTTAACACATTTCTATTATAGTTAACGACTTGAGCTTAGAGGCAGCTTCCTAAAATTTAATTTTCTAGCGATTTATGGATATAACCTTTTGAAAAGGATCCTCGAATGGGACGAAAAAAGCCAGACCACGGTCCAACGGAGGGACCGCGCTTTCTGCATAGAGTAAATTTTGTGAAGAAATTGCGAAAGATCGCTGTGCTTACTAATAAGAGCTTGATCCAATGCAATTGAATAGGAATACTGGTTCTGCTGAGGATGCACATAAACCAGAGAGTGTCTACCCACTGCAGATATAAGGAATTCAACATTAGCTCGCAAATAGTCTGTGGAGTATTCTTTTATAAATATCTCGGCTTATTTGCTTAAAAAGTTTCCTGAATTCTGAAATTACAGTCCATCAGCATATTGCTCATTTTGGTGGTGAAAATCTCTTTAGATGAGTCGTAATTTTTTATTCTTCTTCTTTTTGATTGGCGCGATAACCGCTTTACGACTTTGGTTGACTTTAACCATCGCCTGCGGTACTGGGCGATGCTAACGTGTACTGGTACAAAAATCTTCCGCAGAATCTTTCTCTTAAACACACCAAGTGAAGCCTCATCGGATGTTGTCATCGTCCACGCTTCTGCGCCATACGTTAGGACGGGCATGATGAGAGTCTTGTAGAGTGTTAGTTTTGTTCGTCGAGAGACGGCTTTACCACTCAGTTACCTACTTAGTCCAAATTATTGCTTACCACTTGTTGGCGAAAGAGATGCTCCGTTGGGCTTTAAGGCTGGATTCCCCGTTTTATTTCAAGAAGGATGGTTTCGTGTGTATGGAAGTCCTCGCAAGTGGGAAATTCTGTCATTGCCACTCATTTGGAGTGGTCAAGACGATTCTTCTGCATACGGTTTAAGCAGGACGCAACTTCCGAACTCCTTCCAACTATTTTCTGCTTAGCTTCGGAATATCCGTTTGAGACCAAGCTAATGTGAGAAGGCGAAGCAACCCAGGATATCTGGTTGTGCGCTGGGGTTGGGACCCGCCACCATCGGATTTTTTTATTGCTTTTTTAAAAAAGAAATCAGCCTTTGCTCTACCTTTCATGTGTACTTGTAGTCAGTCGACTTGTTTAGTTTTCATGTCTCAATTGAAGTTGAATTAAATAATTTCGCGTTGGGCGTTTATTAACTCGTCTAGACCGCCGCCGCGCAGTTTAGTTTGCATCGTGTATGTCAAGGTGCTTGGGCGCATTTTCTCTTGCTTGTTTAGCTCAGTCCGCGCTTAATCTGTGTCACCTTAATCGCAGAGTTCATCCACCATCGAAAATACGCTCAATCAAGCGCACGCCTGGTCAAGTAGTTGGAGGCGAGGCGAAGGCTATGAAACTTTGTCAACTCGTCGAGTTATGCTTGCACGTGAAATGCACAAAACGGACCTAATTTGCGCTCAGCTGGGTCAACACAGTTATAGACTTGGACACACTAACACTCACGCACACAAACCCACAACGGCCACACCCCGTGGACAAGAGTTTGCATCATAAAAGGGCATGGAAGGAAAAGGAAATGGCGAGGGCGTGGGGTCTATGCAAATTTGTAACTAACTCACTAAATCGCTAAATGAATGAAAACGCGAGGTAGCGAGCGAACGGCCGTCAACTGTCGTCCACGACCGCTAACCCGCCGAGCGACCGACCAACCAAACAGTCAACCAGTCAGGCAAGTGCACATGCAACACCGGAGCTGAAAACTTTTCCACTTCACGTTGCTTAAGTGAATTCGGTTTGTTGCGCTCATTTTGCATATCCACACATACATAGGCTTTCGAAATGTTTGTATGTATTTATGTACGAGTATATGGTATGCGTGCATGAGTATCTTTGTGGGGGCGTGGGTGGTTCGAGCGCTTGTACAAGTGCAGGTATGTGGGTTTTTATATGAGCGCTGATACTTTTGTGTTTTGGTGGTGCAGCACTTTACAGCCAAATACGCGTATTAGATGGTGGAACGTCGCATTCGACTCAACAACAACACACACCGAAGAATGAAACGAGTAAAAATAATCGAAAAAAGAAATAAATTATTCTGCCAGGTCGCAGGCACCAACTGATATTCCTCGAATCAAGAGGAGGAATCAACATAGATAGTTTAGAAAATAATATGAAATTATTAAATATTACGAATCGCAAATTTCATGCTTAAATCTGTTAATGGTCCATTAGAACCGCCTTAGTTTTTACATTTTCACTTTCCCAGTCCGTTTAAAAATGCAGCTAGCGATTGAATAGTTGATTTAAATGCTCCGCAGAGAAAGAGGAAGACCTCCTCTACGTTGGAAAGATCAGGTGGAGAAGGACTTGGCTTCACTTAGAAACGACTGGCGCGCTTTGTTAACCCCTTAACGTACTTGAACGAGTCTGACTCGTGACGACAATTTTGGCCCAAACATGAATAATACGAGCCAGGCCACGAATAGATCGTCGGGCCAAACGTAAATATCACGAGTCTGGATCGTGATTGAATGCCAGTTTCTCTCTGTTCGCGACCAGAGTTATTCACGAGTCGCATAATAGCTGTTACATCATCTCGCGCATCAGTCTGATCTGTTTACCACGCGTTGACGCGTAACACTTGGGCCCGAGTTTCGTCCAGCTAAATGGCACGGCAAGGGGTTAAACTCGATCAAAATCGCGTAAGGGCTTATCACGTCAATCAAGAAGAAAAAGAAGTTGAATTTGCTGCCGATTTTATTTTATATCCATTAAAATTCTTCTTCCTACACATTCTTGCTTCCATTCTAGAATTATAATAATCTCGATCATATCTTATCTGGATACACCGGTAATGTACGAGACTGGTCCTCCGTGGTCAATTATAAATATCTTCTTAGAGATAAGTAAAATATGTAATAAATTCTTGAAAGATTTGTAGAAAGCTAACTTTTGGATCAATCAAAGTTATCAATCAGATCAATCCGTGTGCGTTTACGTGTACATTCCGCTTGATACTAACGACTTTGGTCTCCCGAACACATATTTGTGCGCTGGGTCTTAGACCCGCCACATAAAAAAACAACCAACCCCGGATGAGAACTCTCTGTTTTGAAGATGACCACGGCAAACGAGTTAAAGACTTTTGTCCGAGCGACTGCCGCGCTTTGTTGAACTCGACAAAAATCACTAGACGGTTACTGTGACAATAAATATATATATAATACATAGTAAGAATTAACGCCTACATTCTTTGTTTGGTCGAGCTCTCCCTTCCACTGGTCGTGTGCGTCTTGATGTTGAATTCCACAAAATGGACTTTACTTTCCATGCTAACTTGGAATCACGACTTAATCCTGCAACATAACCTTTTTATAGGCTGATGTCCTAATCGCTCCTACTGATAGCTGACAACCGCCATAATCTATAAGATTTCGACGCCGAGTTTAACAAAGCGCGCCAGTCATTTCTTTTTCGTGCTAACCGGCGCCAGTTGGACACACGAAATAAAGCCAGGTCCTTCTCCACCTGATCTTTCCTACGCAGAGGAGGCCTTTGCGCGTTCGTATCCATTCGGACGACATGACCCAGCCAGGGTAGCCGCTGGATCTTTATTCGCTGCGCTATGTCTATGTCGTCGTAAAGCTCATACAGCTTATCGTTCCATCGCTTGCGATATTCGTCGTTGCCAATGTGCAAAGGTGTAAAAATCTTACGCAAATCTTTCTCTCGAACACTCCAAGCGTCGCTTCATCGGATGTTGTCATCGTCCAAGCTTCTGCGCCGTGCGTGCAGGCGGGCATGATGTAGAGTGTTAGTTTTGTTCACCATCGCCGTCATCAAAAGTCAACGCTACGACCTTATTTCTGCTCAATATTAGCAGTAATAGTTGCGTCAGCCTGTGGCCACTCGAGGTAAAACTTGCTTTCGAAGTGGCTCTTAAATTCTTGACTAGGCTTTTCTAATTCGTGATGTCTTTGTTGATGTTTTCCCACAAATCCATTGTAATAGTTTTGTACCACCTACGAATGGCAGTTGTTTTGTACGAGAAGATCTTTATGTGTATTCGGAGGTGTCCCATTTGCTGTCGAGATGCGTCTGCGATTAGCAAAAATGCGTCGTTGCTTTAATGCTCGCCGTGGGAGTGGATTCCTCTATAGGTCCATTGAATAATTATTCGGACTCTTTAACGAAAAGTTTTTTTCTCTAAGTAAGAGAAGAACTTCTTTAAGAATTTGTTGATCGCTTCCCACTTCTCCCCTGGGTTCAGGCTACCGCTGGTCATTCCCGGTTTGTCGATATCGGAGTTGTTATTTGTTGTACAGTTAGCTCACGACACTGAGCTGCAGAGGAGATGTCTTCTGACGCGCTTAGGATGTGCGTCGGCTTAGTTGTTCTCTTTTATTATTGCAGCTCCTACTTAACGTGCTCATCCCCCGATCATGCCTACCGAGATCAGCCTTAACAAACCCTAGTGGTGATTGCCGCTTATAAAATGGAGATTTCAACGACATTGTTGTTTTCATACAAGTCTTTGTCCATCGGCAGGTACGTTAGCCTTAAGCAGCCTCATTACGGTCGCTACAGAAGCAAATACGAAAAAACTTGAGAAACTTCTACAGGAGTAATCCCGAATATCGATTAAATTATAGGATGAGACGACCAAACTCACGCCTCAAAAACAAGTGCGAGTGGAGGAGCTCTGTGATAAAAATTGTATTGTTACTGGAGATGAAAACGGTGCTCATCACATGCCTCAAATGCCCTGATAGTAAGAAAGAGGCGCATATTCTCCTAAGAAATTTAAAGTCACTCCATCCCCTGGAAAGAACGTGGTCCAAGTATTTTGGGATTGATGGAGTAAGGAAAATATTACGTAGCGCCCTACGCGACCACTTTCCAAAATCTAAGGCAAGCAATTAAAGGGAAAATACGATGAAAATTGACTGCCGTTACGTTACTACTCTACGGCAATGCTCCTATTCACTCAGCGCGGTCTCCAAAAATCGCTGTACGAGATTGTGGCTTCGAAGAAATCAATCATCCACCATATGTTCAGTCCAGAACTGGCCTCTCTTCAAATTTGAAAACAGATCGTTGTGAAAATAATTATTCTTACGATGAAGAGCTCGAGGCGGTAGTAAACGCACATTTTTCAGACAAGGAGGAAAGATATTTTTTTAGAGAGCATTGAAAAATTTCAATAAATGGGGTGCTTTTTAGTAGCTCCAGAACTTAAATTGATAATAGGACTATGAATAAGTTCGTGCGGGTTTTTTTCGAAATTTGAAACTTTATTGACGTAAAATGGTTACAAATTTAATATTCAAAGTATTGTCCATCGCTTACTACTACTTTTTCCGATCTTTCTGGCAATTCACGGATTCCCTTTGTGAAAAATTCGGTCGGTTTTGCCGCAATCCACGAATCGATCCATTTTTTGACTTCATCGTAATTACGGAAGTGCTGGTCAGCCAGGCCATGTTGCATCGATCGGAAGAGATAGTAATCGGATGGCGCAAGGTCTGGACTATACGGCGGGTGGGGTAGGACATCCCATTTGAGCGTTTCTAAGTATGTTTTGACCACTTGTGCAACATGTGGCCGAGCATTGTCATGTTGCAAAATAACTTTGTCGTGTCTATCGGCGTATTGCGGCCGTTTTTCTCGCAGTGCTCGGCTCAAACGCATCAATTGTCGTCGGTAGACATCCCCCGTAATCGTTTCATTCGGTTTCAGTAGCTCATAATACACAACACCCAGCTGGTCCCACCAGATACACAGCATAACCTTCAGGCCATGAATATTCTGCGCCGACGTCGATGTTGAAGCATGGCCAGGGTATCCATACGTTGCCCGACGTTTTGGATTGTCGTAATGGACCCACTTTTCATCGCCAGTCACAATTCGATGCAAAAAACCCTTTCTTTTGTGCCGTTGAAGCAGTTGTTCGCATGCCATAAAACGGCGTTCAACGTCTCTTGGCTGCAATTCATACGGCACCCAATGGCCTACCTTTCGGATCATTCCCATGGCTTTTAAACGTTTGGAAATGGTTGATTGATCAACTCCCAAAGTTTTTGCAACCTCTTCTTGCGTTTGAGCCGGATCTTGATCGAGCAATTCCTCCAATTCGGTATCCATGAACTTTGGCGGCGCACCCTCGCGTTCTTCGTCTTCCAAGCCAAAATCACCACTTTTAAAGCGTGCAAACCACTTCTGGCACGTTCGCTCAGCTAGAGCATGCTCACCATAAACTTCCACCAAGATACGATGACTTTCGGCTGCTTTTTTCTTCATATTAAAATAATGAAGAAGAATTCCCCGCAAAAACACATTATTTGGCACGAAATTCGACATTTTCAAGTGTGGTAAAAATATTGTTGTTTACGCTTCAAATAAAAAACTTATACTGACGTTTGTGCCTTACGACAGTAGCTCTCCAATGAATGTTTGGAAATGTGGATCGATGGAATAATAATCAAGTTACGCCATCTGTTGTAAAACCGCACGAACTTATTCATAGTCCTATTAATTTTTTTTTTCCTTGTTCACTCTTCTCGGGAGCGTGAGGCATTGACAAGGCTTGTCTTGCGTTTGTTTCGTTAATCTGTTTTGATTTCTGACGGGGTAGGTGATTAGCCTGCCGCTACCAGTTCTAAGGGGTGGAAATGCCCAGTTGTCATTGCTTAGGAACAACGCCTCCTTTACTGCTTGGAGCGCCATCTGTGTTTCACATTTTTCTGCAAAAGGATCGCACAGATGGGTGAGGACTTCGCTAAATTTCGTGTGTCTGCGCTATTACCGCTTTTGCCTGCTTCCTCTTGCTGGCGCCACTGATGCAATGTGTAACTGTGTGTTTTTCCTTGCTTTTTGTTTGCTTGATTTAGCAGCCACAATGCAAATAATGCGCAGACTATTGTGCGGTAGTAAGGATGGAATGGGTAAGGTTTTGTGTTTGAGGAATGAGATTTTTTTTTCAGAAACAGGGAAAGTAGGTAAAATTGGGAAAAGTGCGAGGACCGTGTTTTACGTGGGATTCGAAACCACGACCTCAGGGATGGCAGACTAGTGCACTTACGCTAAATTGATAATACAACACAGAAATATTGTTGGAATGAAATTTTTGCATGCTATTATAATCTGGTAGATCCTTTCATGCCATTCATTTTTTTAATATGAAATCTCGGGTTATGAGTTCATGGTCCATTCGATCAGTCCAATAAATCGATTGTGCTGTATAGCGAGTTTTTGAAAGCAAATATCGTTTGGAAACAAAAATTTTGTCAGAATGGCTCGATAGCGCTCCGTAGCTGTCAATCACTGCAAATAACGGCAAACGGCAGCTCCTTCCTCATTTCGGCCGATGATGCCGGTCTCTATGAACTTCGCGAAAAAAATTTATTTATTTTTGTTTTCAAAGTAAATTTCCACAATTTGGAAGCGTTTTTCTGAAGGTAAACGATTCATTAAGACTTGCGAAACCTTATTGAACAGAAATGTCAACACAGTTTACCATTCTCAGCTGTCAAACCATAGTTATCGGAATGCAGCTTAAAAGCACCTGATGTAACAAGTGAATTGATGAGCGATTATATTGAAGAATAAAAATATCATATTGGGTAGTCGAAGAAGTATTTTCGTGTTTTGTCAATAGATGTAGTTGAAGTCATCTATCACCAGTGCTACCAATCACATTGTGTCATATCATATGGTATTAGAAAGGTGACATTTTAAGCTTCATTTAACAAAAAAAAATTAAATTCGGAAAAATTATAGCTGTTCAAAAATGAGTGACAATAATAAAGAAAATTCGCTATATTTTGAAGTTTTTGTATAAAAAAGGGAAGAATGCTACGCAAGCCACCAATGAAATTTGTGAAGTTTACGGAGACGATGCTGTATCAGGTCGTGTAGCACAACAATGGTGCGCTCGCTTCCGTTCTGGAAATTTCGATGTGAAAGATGCACCTCGCTCCGGTCGACCTATCGTTGAAAAAGTCGATGAAATTATGGAAAAGACTGACCAGGACCATCACATAAGCTGCCATGACATCCCCAAAGCACTAAACATTCATCATCAAACGGTTTTGAACCATTTAAAAAAGGCTGGTTACAAAACGAAGCTCGATGTTTGGGTACCACATGAATTGTCTGTGAAAAATTTAATGGACCGAAATAACATCTGCGATTCTTTGCTGAAACGAAATGAAATCGAACCATTTCTGAAGCGAATGGTAACAGGAAACGAAAAGTGGATCAAATACGACAATAATGTGCGAAAAAATGGTGGCGATCATGGTGCAAGGGTGGTGAAGCTCAACAAATGGTCGCAAAGCCAGGATTGACGCCTCGAAAGGTTATGCTGTGTGTTTGGTGGGATTGGAAAGGAATCATCCACTATGAGCTGCTCCAGCCTGCTCGAACGATTGATTCTACACTTTACTGTCAACAACTGATGAGATTTCAGCAAGCAATCGAAAAAAAACGGCCAGAACTGATCAGCAGAAAGAGCGTCGTCTTACATCAGGACAACGCTAGGCCACACACATCTTTGATGACTCGGCAAAAACTGGGAAAGCTTGGCTGGGAAGTTTTGATTTATCCACTATATAGCCCTGACCTTGCACCATCGGACTACCATTTGTTTCGGTCAATGCAGAACTGCCTTAATGGAGTAAAGTTGGCTTCAAGAGAAGTCTGTGAAAATTACTTGTCGCAGTTTTTCGCCGAGAAACCACAAAAGTTTTACACTGATGGAATAATGTCTCTAGAAGAAAAATGGCAAAAGGTGGTCGACCAAAATGGCACATATTTGGTTTAATAAAGTTCATTATAAATATAAAAAAATGAGTTGAAGTTTGATTAGAAATAAGAAAAGACTTTTTCGACCACCCAATATATTGAATTTAATTCGATTTGTTTTTCATAATAACACCGAGAATACTTTGAACACCCCTCGTATGCATTATGAAGCATTAAAAAGCAATTTAGTTCCAGTTGTTTATTTTTAGTTTTTTAAGTTTTTTTTATCTCGCAAATTCCACAACTTCTCCCTACTGTGCCAACGAACAACGTTGGCGTTTGCTGACGTCGGCAGTGTGCGATTGTAGTTTCCTGTGTTTGTATGTGTGCGAGTATATGAAGGCGCGCGCAAAGCTTCAAGCCAGGTGGTAGCTGGTAACTCGTAGCTCGTAGCTGGTAGCTGATGTTGGTAGGATGTCAACCGGAAATGACTGAAAGAATACACCGCACGCTAGACTACCTTGAACTATAAACGTGCGAGCGAATCTTTCCACGCGGCCGCTTGGCAAAACTTGTACTTAAAATGGCCACTCTTCTGATGCAGTTGCCACTGCTGTGGTGGTTGCGGCAACTATGGTTGCGGTGCTAACGATCACAATGCCTACAACATGGCGTATCATGGGGTCTATATACCTTGTAATGGCGATGATGATGATGACGATGATGATGATGTTTATGGTAATGATAAATTTTGTAAATGCAGTGCAGTATAGCCATGGCGGCGTTACAATAGCTGAGCGTAGCATTTGCTGTGATTGTTTGGCGAGGTGCGAAAAGCGCCATAAATGTTTGGCGCTCCTCCGTCACGTCTCAGCTGACACGAAACGCATTGCTGTGATGCTACAGAAACTGGACTCTATTGTTATTGCCGCTGATTGCTGGCTGCTGGCTGCTTTCAGCTGTTGCAGATTGTGGCAGATTGCTGCTTTCGCGGCATTATTATGATCGCACGTCCAGAATTTAATTTCAATATTTTTCCCCAATTTTTTTTTTGTTTTTGTAATTTTACATTCATATTATTTCATATTAATTTCTGTTTTGAATGGTAAATATTGCAAAAGTTTTGCCGCACGCTTTGCTGTATTGCTACTTTATATGCTCACGTGTATGTGTCTGTGTGTGCGTGCGGCTACGTGCGTGCGTGAATGCGTTCGCACATGAATGGGAAATGTTAATTTGCTCTGCACAATTTTCTATGCATAATTAACTCAGCGATGCGCACTTTGAATATATTCACACGCAAATGTATGCATGTGTGTGCGTGCATGCACGAAGTAGTGATAATTGACTGACTGATTGACTACTGGCTGACTACTAGTATACAGTTACACATACATACATTTAACACATACATACACACATGCACATATTTGCAGTTAGTTGCCCTGTAGCTTGGCAGTTAGTTTAGTTGAATAACTGCATGAATGAATGAGCGCGTCTTGCTTCCAGCAGTCAAACGCACACACACACACACAGGCAAGGCATACATATACGCACACACACAAACACTTGTGCACCTGCCTTTTCAGTCATTTGAATGAATTTTAATTATTCTCATTATAATGTTGCAACAACATTTTGTTGCGTTAACACTTGATGACTTGCAGCAGCAGCAGCAGCAGCAACAGCAACAGCATTTTTTATGAATGACGTGAGCTATTTGCCATTTACAAAGCGCTTGACGCGTTGACGTTGACGCTGATTTTGACGTTTATGATGAGCGTTGAATTTATGGAAACATTTTCCTTCCTAACGAACTTTATTGGTGTCGTCGTCGTCGTCGACGTACTTACATTCCTGTGCTTTGCCGCCCATTCAACTGTTCGGTTTTAATTTTTTTTTGTGCTCGCCTCTGAGTTGCTAAATGATATATGCGACAGACATACATACATACACACATACATACATACATTCACACATACATACATACATATATTTACATGTGCATATGTAAAGTTTACTTACATGCATGCATATGTAAATTAAGTTTGTATGCATTCAAGCGCTTTTGCTTTGCAGCTGCTAAATGCATGAGTCAGCGCTGAATGTACCTACTAATATTTTTTCTCAAATAAAAATTTATCTGTCAGGTAGTGTAAATATTATTCTGTAAACACATTTATGCAGTGCTCGCACTTTTATTTATTTAATCATTATTTACGCAGGTATCAGCAGCTGTACAGGCGTATATGTCAGAGTACCTGAGTAATCCTGATTTGCGGATACATATTTCTTTTTCACAATTTAACTGCTTCATTTCGTTTAAATTATTGCGAAAATATGACTAATAACAACGCAAAGTAAAGAAAGAAAAACAAAAAAAATCAGGAATTTTTTTTTTTTTAAATAATACAATAATAATTTTTAAATAATTTTTTTTTTAATTTAAATTTTTTTTAATTTTTAAAATAAGTAAAAAATTAAATTATTAAATTTGTTTTTAATAACAAAAAGGTTTAATTTCTTTTATTTAAAAAATCATTAATATTTTTTTTTTTAATAATTTTTTTTTTAATTCATTGATTTGCGGATAGATATTTCTTTTTCACAATTTGACTGCTTCATTTCATTTAAATTTTTGCGAAAATACGATTAATAACAACGCAAAGTAAAACAAGAAAAATTAAACAATTCAACAAAAAAATTTTTTTATAATAATTTTTAATTCAATTTTTTTTAATTCAATTTTTTTTAGTTTTTAAAATAAATTATAAAATTTTTTTAAATTAAAAAAAAAGTTAAATTTTATTTATTTCAAAAACTATCGATATATTAAATTTTTTTTAATTAAATTTTTTTTTATAAAAATATTTTTTTTTAATTCATTGATTTCCGGATACATATTTCTTTTTCACAATTAACTGCTTCATTTCGTTTAAATTTTTGCGAAAATACGATTAATAACAACGCGAAGTAAAAAAAGAAAAACAAAAACATTCAACAAATTTTTTTTTTACAATAACACAATGCTCATTTTTGATTAATTTTTTGTTTTAATTAAATTATTTTTAAAATTTTAAATAAAAAAAATATTTAACTATTATAAAATTATTAAATTATTTTTAATATTTTTATTTTAATTACAAAAATATTTAATTTTTTTATTTAAAAAATCAATATTATTTTTAATTTTTTTTTTAATTTAAACATTTTTTTAATATTTTTTTTTTAAATTCATTTCTATTTTTCATTCTATTCTTAACTTGAGTACTTTAAAATTATTAATCGAGCAGTAAATACAGTAATTGTTTTATTTCTGTCTAGTTCTACGAAAATGGTTGCATAAAAAAATTAAAAAAAAAAAAAACTTAAAAAAAAATTAAACTAAAAAAATAAAGCATAAAATAATTTTTTTTTTAATTTTTTTGAATTAATTTGATTTGAAAAAAAAAACAATTAGAATTAAAAAAAATGAAAAAATTTAACATTTAATTGAAAAAAAAAAAACATTAAAAAAAAAGTGTTTACGGTAGATGGAACCACGAACCTATGGGTGCCATAAGTGAATTTTAAAGCTTATCACTCATTTCTTGAAGGCACCATCCAAGAAGTTTACCTCTTCTGAAACGAAGAGCCGTACGAAATCCACTTCTTCTTCATGATTGGCGCGATAACCGTTTACGCAATTTTGGCCGAGATCAGCAAAGCGTTTCAGCAGTTTCTTTCTCGTGCTAAACGGCGCTAGTTAGTCATCCCAAGTGAAGTCAAGTTCTACTACACCTGATATTTCTAACACAAAGGAGGCCTTCCTCTACTTTTACAACCACCAGCTGGTACCGCATCGAATACTTTCAGAGCCGGAGCGTTTGTATCCATTCGGATGATATGATCCAACCAACGTAGCCGCTGGATCTTTTTTCGATGCACTATTTCTATGTGTCGAAATGCTATTCGGTATTCAATATCATCGGCATACGCCAACAATTGTACGCTCTTATAAAAATTGTGCCTGAGTGATTAAGTTCTGCGGCTCGCACGATCTTTTCCAGCATCAGGTTGAAGAAGTCACATGACAGCGAGTCACCCCGTCTGAAACCTTATTTGGTATCAAACGGCTCGGAGATGCCCTTCCCAATTCTGACGGCGCTGTCCTTCTCGTGCTGTCGAATGCAGCTATGAAATCAACAAAAAGATGGTGTGTCTCGACTCTCCTGTCATGGGACTTTTTCAGGACTTGGGGTATTGTGAATATCTGATCGATTGTAGATTTTCCAGGTCTAATAAGATAAGGTCCAATCAGTTGGTTGATGGGAGACTAATCCCGCGGTAGTTGGCACATATTGCAGGATCGCCCTTCTTATGGATTGGGCGGAGCACACTTAAATTCCAATCGGCAGCCATGTTTTCATCCGACCATATTTTGCCTAGAAGCTGATGCATGCTCCTTACCAGCTCCTCGTCGCCACGTTTGAATAGCTCAGACGGCAGTCCGTCGGCTCCCGCGGCTTTGTTGTTTGTTAGCCGCATTATTGCTATTCTCACCTTTTCATGGTCGGGTAGCGGAACGACAGTCCCGTTGTCAACGATTGGGGGATTGGGATCTTAACATTCTCTTTTACAAGATCCATACATTGGAGCTATAAAATAAGCACACAAATTTTACGTGGAATACCGCGAAGATGACTTTTTGGACATTAACATTTTATCTCTTGCGAAGGCCTTCGAACATGTGCTTTATATGGAAGAAAATAGTCAACATCGTAAGCAAAAAGAAAAAAAATTGTCAGAAATCAACGCGATGGTTGAGCGTCCTCACAAATTTACTTTATAATACTAAAATTGAATGGCCTATAAAACTACATACCTAAAAAGCTTTTGAAAAATTTCACCCAAAATTTTCAAGTTTTTATTATTTGTGGATTTTGAATAAATTTTGTAGGTTTGAGTTACTCTGTTTTTGTTTTTTGAGATAAATTAATAAAAATTAAATTTTTTGTAATTCTTGTTGCTGGTTTCTTTTGTGGTTTTAATTAATATTTCTCTGTCTATGCTTTTAAAGTATTTACAAATATTGGAATCCATTGAAAAAGTAATATAATTGACTTAAAGTCATCGATTTAAGTATTAAAGGTATATTTCCTGTAGCCTTTCAAGGTACAAATTTAACATTTTTAGTTAGCTCTTAGATAAACTGGATCGAAGCACTGATCCATTTTTCAACCTTAAGAAGACACGCAATGGCGCCATGAGAGTAGAAGCCAGTTCATTTGGGTGTGTTTGAAGACGATATCGATATTTGCTGGCTAAATTTTTTATTTCTACTTTTATTAAAGAAATTTCTAAATCCCAATGAATTGGGACATTCGTCACGTACCACGGAACGTTTACCTTAAATTCTTGGACTGAAAACGTAGCAGAATTTCCAAATTTTAATTTGATGATGTGCTCCACAGTTTGATTTCATAAGTAAAGACTGGTCTGAGCACAGATTTGCAAAGGATAAGCGTGTTGTCAATTGATAGGGGTGGTTTACGGTTTAGTAGCCAATAAATGTTTCGTAATATTAATCCTAGGATTAATAAAAAAAATTGCGAAAAGGGTTCAGCATAACAAACATTGTGAATTTTATAGAAAGAAAAAACTGAACGTAGACTTTTTTTGTCTAGTGTATGCATTTCTGTACAACTTATATACTATTTAAAGATTTTAATTCATAACTTTTTCTCTTTAATTTCAGAAGCAGTAACTCTTTCTAGAAAAGGTGGTGAGTTCAATGTTTTTAATGTATGATTCAAATAAATTCTATACACAAAAAAAGTTAATTAGTTAATAAAATGATTAATATGTATTGTATATACGCGGGTGCTATTTTGTTTTTGGTTTTTTTTTTTTGGATTGGGTGTTTGTTGTCCGTGATATTGAGGCGTTTTTCAGAATTGGCCACTACAAAGGTCGTAACATGCATCAAGCGCTCCAGCGAGCAGCATGCAGCGATCTGAAATGAAAAAGTAATATTTTTGGCTGCAAGAAAACCCAGATTATGTGGTCGCCGTAGCCACAATCCGTATGCTTTGACGTTGTGTATCAGCCACTACTTTGGAGCTTCAGCACAAAAATATTAAATAAGTACACTTTTTAACCAGCAGCACTCGCTACTAAGTAGGAAATGGCAAATCTCCAAGCTCATGTATGACAAAAATATAAAAAATGATTTACGTTTTTGGGAGCTCCTTTTGTATGGGTGTGCATGCACACATACATATGTATGTGTGAGTGGCGTACTTTGAGTTATGTATCCTCCCATTTCATTTTATTATTGCAGCAAATGAGTGCATGGCAATATGCTGAGACTGCCCCAAATATATTTGACTGTATGCAGTGTATTTAGCATTGGATTTTTGAAATATTTATTTTGCATTTGCTTCCCCGCCTGAAGCCGCCAAGTGACATATTTTGTGAAAAGCAAATGTCAAAATATAAATTTCTCCCATTAATATTTTGCATAATTTTAAAAATTTTGTATATTTTAGTTCTTTTTTTGTGTCATTATAAGAATTTATGTAAAAATTCACATACTTATTATGTATCCGAGTATACTGATATTAGGGCTGTCCTTATTTGAAAATTTGAGGTCTTTGAATTTCGTGTAGTTTGGTAAAATTCTAGCTTTGCATGATAGATTTTCAGAAACCAACACCAAATTATAATAAAGTTTTCACGATTTTTTAAACATATTTTTTAAACAACATTTCAACATTTTTTAATCTATGAGAGTTTGAAGAGTGTTCCTTCGATTTCAAAAAAATATTAATATGTTATAGTGAAAATAAGCTTTTTTCGGATGACTAAAAACTTTTGTGAAAATTTTCAAAATATTCATTTAAAAACATTTTTATAACTTACCACTAAAAAACAGTTTTTACTGTTATTACTTTACAGCTTTTACAGTATTTACTTTACTAACACATTAAAAAAATTAAAAAAATTTTCATTATACAAAAAAGGTAAAATTTTTCATTATAAAAAAAGGAAAATTTTACCTTTATAGAAAATTTGCTTTTTAATTCTTAAATTTTTATTACTAAATACTTTTTAAAAAAATTTCCAAATTTTCATAAAAAAAAAATTCCTAAATTTTCATTAAAAAAAATTCATAAACTTTCATTAAAAATATTGTATAAATTATCATTAAAAAAATCGCTTTAAAAAACTTCATAAATTTGGAAGTGTTCGTCTGATTTCAATAAAATACTATTATGTTATAGTGAAAATAAAGTTTTTTCCGATTCAGAATTTCAAAATTTTCATAATTTTTGTTTTCTTTACAAAAAATTCATAAATTCCTTTAAAAAAATTCGTAAATTTCTATTAATAAATACTTTTATAAAAAGTATCAAAATTTTTAATTATAATATAAAAAAAAAATTTATTAAAAAAAAATTTTATGAGAAAAAAGTTTTATTAAAAAAAAATTTTATTAAAAAAAAATTTAAGTTTAAAAAAAAATTCATCAATATTAAAAAAATATTATATAACTTATCATTAAAAAAATTCTTTAAAAATTCATAAAATTTTAAAGTGTGAGGCCGATTTCAATAAAATATATAATATACTATAATGCTATAGTGAAAATAAAGTTTTACTGTACTAACAGATTACTAATTACTTTTTTAAAAAATTTAAAAATTTTCAATAAGAGATTTTCATTAAAAAATTTAATAAGAGATTTTCATTAAAAAATTTAATAAGAGATTTTCATTAAAAATTTTTTCATTATAAAAAAAAAATGTTTTCCTTTAAAATAATTCGTTAATTTTTATTACTAAATACTTTTTTAAAAAGTATCAACATTTCTATAAAAAAAATTTTTATTAAAACAAAAATTTATTAAAAAAAACTTTTAATAAAAAAAATTATAAAAAAAAAATTTTATTAAAAACATTAAAGTTAAAAAATTTAAAAATTTTCTATAAGAGATTTTCATTGAAAAATTAAAAAATTTCCATTCAACATCTCTTTGAAAAAAAAAAGTCATAGACATAGCGCAGCGATTAAAGACCCAGCGGCTTCGTTGGCTGGGTCATTTCGTCCAAACGGATACAAACATTCGGAATGAAAACATTCGATGCGGTACGAGCTCGTGGTAGCAGAGGAAGAGGAAAGACTCTTCTGTGTTGGAAAGATTAGGTGGAGAAGGCTGGTGCTTCGCTAGAGCGCTAATTTTTTACTGATCTTCGCAAAAAAGCGCTTTTAAAAAGTATAATGTATCCTAAAAATAAGCAAAAGAATTTTTAGTAATGCGTTATAGTTTTTTTATCCAAAATTTTTTCATTTCATTTCCTATTATAGTTAAGCCTTCAAATCTTCGCATAGGAAATTCTAGTTCGAATAGTCCGTTGGTACTATTTAACTCAGTAAGAACCCTCGTAATAGGGGCCTCGATTTGACTATTTCAACGTTAAATGAATAATGAAATCGTAAAGTTTTGTAAGGAACATTGAAGCTAATCTGTTCAAGAACTTCGAGGAAATCAACAGAACGACAAATATCTGTAACATCAAAAACACACATCAAGGACTGATGGGTCCGTCTATTGGCAAGAGATTCCATATTTCTTAGCATGCACCGAGCACTGTGGGATGGTAGTGGATCCGAGAAATTAAGTGGTTACATAGCGAACCGAATAAAATTTTGATGCAACCTTTCAATTATTTTTAAATGAGAGGCATAAATCGGATTCCAAACCAAAGATGCATATTCGAGCTTAGAACGAACCAGGGAGTTACATAAAATTTGTCTAGTATAGAATTTTTTAAAAGCGCTCGAATAGCTCCCTAGAAATGTAATATTAGCATAAGCCTTCGGCATTATCTGATTAATATGATTTACGAATGTAAAACCAGAGCCAGATGGCACGCCTAGATCAGAAAACTCTTTAACTTTGGAAATACCAACATTTGATAAATTATAAGAGGAAGGAACGTTTTGAAAAGCTGACATGAAAAAATTTCTTTATATTAAATGAAAGCTTATTTTGGTCTCTCGAAGCGACAAGGCGGTTTAACATAAATCTTGTTGAACTAAAGAAGCATCCGATTGGCAGGTTACTTTACTAAACAGTTTTAGTTAATCATTAAGTGGAAAGGGAGGGAGGTGAGGTAAAGCAGAAGGAAAGGAACCAAAAAATGTGGAAATAGAAAGAAGCGGTTTTGGATTAGTGGATGACGACAAATAGTGGCTAATTACGTTCGAATTAACCGCTTCCTGCTACCAATGAATTAGGTGTGTGATATTTGAACCCGCCGGTGTAGCAAAAAAGTGAGAGCCCAGATGTCTAAAGCCTTGCCCTACGAGAGGGCAGGGCAGCTGAGAAGAAGGTGCTGAGATGATTCCATCTCATCCTTCAGACAGCGGCAGAGATGACTTAAAGCAATCACAAGTCTCACCGCATGGACACCTAGCGCACAATGTCCGGTAAAGATACCTTTCAAAGCTGTGCGAGAGCTGCGGCTTTTTTAGCCTTAGAAGTTCCTTCGAGCGCCTCCGATCTACGCGTGGTCAGAAGGATCTCGCGATTTTGCACGTTTACGCTCTAGTCCAACCCTTGCTGAGTTGACGCGGGGTCCATCTAGGGCCAGGAGTAGATCACAAGTTCTTAAGGGATCCCTAATCCTCTCGTTTTGCGATGAAACTGTCTCCAGAGTCCCTATCTAGCCAGCTCATCGGCCCGCTATGACCGAGAGCCCAAATGAGCCTAATATCGAAGTATTCTGATACTATTGAGAGAGAAGTCAGGCATTCCACTACTAATTTCGAACGCATAAACAATGAGCCTAAAACTTTAATTTCCGCTTGCCTGTCGGAGACATTGGATATTTACAGTAATTACAAAAGTAAGCAACCAATTTCCGTTTCCTTAATTGCGGCTACCTCCGCTTGGAAAACACTGCAGTGCTCCGGAAGCCTAAATTTGAGCTTGAGGAGGAGCTCCTCGCAAAATACTCGCCCACCAACTCTTCCGTCCAACTTCGAGCCATCCGTAAACATATTTGCCATGCCCTGCCTGCCTCCAAATGTTGTAAACCCGTCCACTCCTCCCTTGAGGACTGTGAGTGGAAAAGGTTCCGCTCGGACCTAGCGTGGATGAAACCGGCTCCGGGGTTCCCTGCGTAGTCAGCTCATCAGGGAGGGGTAATCGTGATGCAAAATTGAAAAAAATGCATATCTCTTTTTGTAAAATAACTGCTGCTTCTTCTGCTGAGACGTTTTCCTGTTGCACACAATTGAGTTTTATGTGTATGCCGACTACTTGTCCGGGTTTTAATGTGGGCAACTGTCAATGTACGTTTGTATGTAAAATTATGCATGCATTCATTAAGCAAACACATTAAGAATACTTTGTGTGGCTGTAAATTTGTGCAAACCTTTTTATAATATATTTTTCAATTTGTCTAATGGCTGCAGAAAACAAGCATAAATTGTTATGAATTCATTTTCCATAAGGACTTATTTATGAAATATCACTCGAATATAAATATAAATTTGTTGATTGCATATTTTTTTTTTGTTTTTACTACCGATTTGCATATTAAGTGCATTTAAATTAAAAAATTCTTTGGCATAAAATCCATTCAAAGGCACTCAATTTCGATTGAAAAATTATGGCAGTAAAATTATAAATTAATTCTTTATTGGCTTTCTTTCTACGAATTGGCGTTATAAATGTTAACGATTTTCTCTACTTGGCGATTGCAGTGTAAAGGGGATGCGTTGCAGCAACGTTTCACAGTGGCTAAGTGTGGTGCTTCAACGCTAAAAGTCGCAGTAAGTTGAGCAATGCACTCCACGTCGAAAATCGTAATATTTAAATCAGCGCACGGAAATCGTCATGAGTTAATTCCATCTTTTGAGCGAGCGATGAATTTTTCAACTCACTGAAAATAGAACAAATAAAGCCCGTAAGTGAAAATGTTGCATGGAAATTTATGCTAAAAAATACCAAACTTTTCGCTAAAAATATCGAATTATAGCTCTTCTAAAGTAGAGTTGCAAAGGCGCAAAATGGGAAAGGCAACCCTTTTATGAGATGCGTTAATAGATCCAAAGTGGCGCTCATTCCGACAATCATAAAAATATTCGTGGGCACCAAATTCTCTTGCCACAAATCAAATTAAAATTTTTCTACCCCCTTCGCCCAAGTATTCTACACCCAAATATATATAAATTAATGCAAATATGTGCTTTAATTAGATTCTGCCCAATATAGTAAATTAATTAATTATGTTTAGCTGTGCTATGCCACATATGTTGTGCAAAATTTCTACAGTTGCCGGAGGCCTCAATCCTTTTCGTGTAGTTTCATTCATTTTTTTTGTGCGACGCGTTCATGCGATTGAAATTTGCTGTAAATTTTTGGTTTATGAAACTATTTTAAATGGCATTAATTAATGTGACGCTGAAGGCAGCTTGCTGATTTCCTTTTGTCAGCTATTTATTTTTTTTTCTTTTTGTATCTGTGTTTTCGGTTGTTTTGCTGCTCTTTCTAGTTGTGTATGCCACTGTGTATGTGTCAGTGTGTGTGTGTGATTTTGTACACTATTTCATTATAACTATAAATTTGTTTTATTTAAAAGGTTTAATTGCTTGCATTGGTGCCAATTTATTTAGCTTTGCATTTCCGCTCTCTGAGGCAGCTGGCACAACACTTGCCATATTCAAATCTGCGCCTACGTACAGACATTTGGAAGTGTTTATAATACATAGAAACATGCAAACGCCTATACATATACACATATTAGAGACATACATACGTAAATATTTGAAAATATGAAACTACAGTATTCGTCCAGCGAATTAGAAATGACCAGAAAATTTTACAAGCTCTAACTTCGAGTAGTATTGGGTATGGGAATAAGTTAGCGTCTTTTCTTAGCCAAAGTTACAAATTATTTAAATAATGAAATAATACCCGATATTATGTGAGATTAAATTATTATACTAGCGGACCCGACAGACTTCGTTCTGTCGAATAGATTTTGAATGTGGCTGTTTATATTTCGGCTTTATGACGTTTTTACTGTGCTGACCCTCACACACCGCCCTATCATCATGGTGACCGTTTTATTCAGGAGAATTAAAGAAAAGGGTCAGCTCGGGTGACCTAAGTGTCTTCGCTTCCACAAACTTTGACCACCCTTTTGGGGCCCACTAAAAACCCCGACTGGGATGTTTGCCAGAGGGCTTCAAACTAAGAGGGGAACTTAAGGTTCAAACTTGATTGAAAAATAATCTAAAGGGATAGTAGGAACCTAAGGGTCACAAATATTTATAAAGTGGGTGCTTCAATGACAAAACATAGAGAAATTTAATATTTATTATTATTATTATTGGCATAGGGTTAATAACCGATATAAATAATAAAGAATAATGAAATAAAACGTATATATGTAAGTATTTTCATCTTTTGGTATTCTTAAAATATGTTTGGATTTGTTCAGCCCTGCATGATTATTCTTAGAGTTGACTTAACTATTTTTATTTATTATTTGTGAATGAAATCAATCCTTAAATCGTTCTGAAACTAAAATAAAAAAATACTATTATCACTTTTGTGTGAACGCATTAGATCCTCCAACGCGAACACGCACACACACATGAATGCGCAATATTTGTATGGGAAAAAGAAAAGCGCTGTTTTAGGGTTTTCCAGGAAATTATTCGAATTTTTCTTGCCGTAAAAACCATCCTTGGACTTAAAGGAGCTTTTTAAAAAAGAATTGTTAAGATTGGTCCATGCGTTGTTGAGTTATGCGCTTACCAACACATTTTGCGATTTATTTTTATATTATAGATCGTGTTGGAAGCTACAACTTTACTCCATCTTTCAGGCAGCTTACGGACCCGTCTGAGGAAAAATTCGACTTCTTTGGAATTCATGGATTCATTGAGTCAGTTTGCTATGCTCGCGTAAGAAGTGAACCGCTCTCCACTAAGGGCTGACTGTATTGATCGGAACAGATAGTAATCCGAAGCTGCAATGTCTTGGGAATACGGTGGATGGGGTAAGATTTCCAAATTCAGTCCCTCTAAATATATCTGGACCGATTTAGCAACGTGTGGCCTGGCGTTGCCATGCAGCAAAATCAGTTTGTCATGCCTACCGTCCCATTCCGGCCACTTTTCTATGAGAGCTCGGATTCAAACGCATTAGCTGCAGTCGGTAATGATCGCTAGTAATGGTTTCAGATGGTTTAAGGAGTTCATAATAGACGACACCCTTCTGATCCAACCAGATACACAGCATAACCTTTGAAGCATGAATATTTTTTTCACTGTCGATGGACCTGGTTCACCTGGCAGGCTCCAACATTTTCGACGCTTAGGGTTATCATAACAGGTCCATCTTCCATCGCCAGTGTCAATGCGTTGCAGAAAACCGTTTCTTTTCTGCCGTTCAAGAAGCATCTCACACGTCACCAAACGTCTCTCGATATTCCTCTCCTTCAATTGAGGTGGCACCCAGTTACCTGCTTTGTGGACTGTTCACTTGGCGTGCAAACGTTTACCAACAGTTGATCTGTCAACATCTCAACATCCAACTCTTTAGACATATCATCAAGGGTTCGACATGCGTTTTCATCCAATAATTGTTGTAGTTGAATATCTTCAAATTTTTTCGATACCTCGTCACGGTCTTTATCACTTTGGAAGTGTCGAAACCACCTTTACAAGTTGTATTTGATGGAGCGTGGCTACCGTAAATACTGATCAATATACGACACGTTTCAGCTGGACTTTTCTTTAAAAGGTAATAATGAGGCATGACCTCCCGCAAATGCTGTTTTCTCGGGACGAACGGGGACATTTTTGACTTCCAATAAAATAAATAGAATCTTTACGCTTCAAACGAATGTCAACTACTGCGATCGATTCCTCACATAGACACCTTCAAATCACCAGTAAATTACCAGAGCGAACACAAAAATAGTATTCAGCAGCAACACCTCTTTTACGAGGGCAAAAACTTATTCGAATATCCAATAATAATGCAGAGTTTGAAAAGTTCAGCACCTGGAAAGTGGAATTAAATGTTTTTTTTTTTTTGATTTCTTAATCATTTTTATTTGTTGGTAGCTGACCACCATCCGGAAGGGCTCATGTTAGAATATCCGGGCATGAATCATCAAATTGTGGAAAAAGTTTTTTTTCAAACAGCGATCGCCTCTCGGCAGACAATGACAAACCTCCGAGTGTATTTCCGTCATGAAGCGTTTTCCTCATAAAAAACTAAGCCGCTCGGAGTCGACTTAAAAATGCAGGTAAACGTCTTATTAACTGCCCGACCCTCTGGCAAAAACTCGTGAATTACAATATCGTTATGTTCCACACAACCATGACCATCGCTTTCTTTTTTGACTGAATTGTTTTGGTCTTGGTTCATTTGGAGCTCTTCACTCACTCACCTAATCTTTGGATTGCGTATCATACTCGTAACCCAGGTCTCGTCTCCAAGAATGATGTGTTTGATGGATGTTGGGTCGGAGTCAGTCTTGGGTCGGATTCATGTCTTTGGTGATATCAACGCGGTCTTTTCTATGCATGAAATTCGGGTCCTTTGAGACTAAATGTTCAAGTCGTCTGCCAGCTCTCTGATGGTTATTGATTGATTTGCGGTTTTGATCAACTTTTCTTTCATTTTGTTGATGTTTTCATCAGTTTTCGATGTCAACGGCCTGCCACTACGTTCCTCATCCTCGATGGATACAAGACCTTTTCTGAATCGTTAGAGATATCCATATTTTCTATAAAATTAAAGACAATCTGCCTTTTGTTTGGTATAAAATAAATATGTTTTGTGCGGAATTACAAATCCTGACATTTCCGGGATTTTCGGGACTTAAAAATAGCGAAATCGCGGGTGTTGGGGTTATATTTATTTATATTTCGGAAAACATTTGCAAGCCAGAAACAATGCAGGCAAGGCAAGCATTAATTACACCTGGAGGGACTTTCGTGCTAAATCGTCAGTATCGCAAAAAAATAAATGGAAACTTTTTCAAGCTGTCTGTAGATCCGCCATGCTGCCCAAGTGTAGCGTTATACATTATCAAACTGCAAAGATACTTCATAAAACCGATGCTGAGGATACCCGACTTCACGCCAAACTATGCAATTTTGCTGGAAACCGCAGCTGAAGAAATCCACTTTAATATAAAGTGAAGTCCAAAATAAACAAGACTGAGCTAAAATAGAAACGACCCAAACTGATTACTTCGAGTTTATTTATTCAAAATAGTCTCCCCTGGCCTCGATACACTGCTTTGCGCGATCTAAAAGCTTTTCGAAAGAGTGTTTCAGGTCATGGACCGGAATCTGGATTGTCCTTCAGGATGCCGGTACAAGCGCTCTATGGACGGAAAACGTTTTCCTTTCATAGCCAAATGCAATTTTCCGAATAGGCAGAAGTCACAGGGAGCCATACTAGGCAAATACGGTGAGTGATTAATGGTTAAAACGCGATTTCTAGTCAAAAAATCAGTCACAAGAGTGGATCGATGAGATGGTGCATGATCATGTAATAAGCGCCGGCTTCCTCTTCGCGGTATTCAGGGCGAATTCGATAAATGTGATGCAACAAACGCTTCAAAAAAAAAAAATTACATTGACTGTTCGACCCGTTGGCTCGAACTCCTTGTGGAAAATTCCCTTGGACTTTTGAGATCTCCTAACGCGATTTTTTGGGTGGTGGCTGGTCTGTGGCCTTCTATTCGGCACCCTGACGCTTAGTTTCAGGTTTGTATTGGAAACACCACGTTTCATCACCAGTTATAATGTTGTAAAGGAAGTTCTTGTATTTTCTTGCCTCTTTAATGAGGTGTTTCGAATGTTGAATTCTGAGGAATATTTGGTCCTCAGTTAACTCGTGCGGAATGAAACGTGCACAGACCTTTCGTGCACAGACATTTGGGCTTAATGATCAGTTAAAATGCGATAAATCGATATTTTGGAGATATTCAACTCCGATTCCATGAATTTCAGAATTTCAACGATGATTTCGGTTCATTTTTGATAAATTTACGAACAATTTAGATGTGATTACTTGATTTTTGTATGTCATCACAACCATCTCTGAAACGTGAAAACCACTCATGAGCTCTTGCAAGAGATAAACAACCATCGCCATAATGTTTTTTCATCAATTCAAATGTTTCGGTAAACGTTTTACCGATTTTAGAACAAAATTTGATATTAGCTCTTTGTTTGAAACTCGTTTTTGTACCGATGACACAAACATACTGACACTTTAGACGCAATAACTTCGCTTCCACTGAACCGAATGTCACCAAGCTTTCACTGGAAGTCAGCTAGGGATGTAACTTCCCACGCACTAACTTATTAAAAAGATGGCGTTATCAAAAACATTTTTATGAGGCCAGTCTTGTTTATTTTGGACTTCACCTTGTTTGTAACCAAATGAAAGCAATTGTTTTCTAAGTTTTGCTCAATTTTGTGTATCCTACGGGCAACGGAAAAGGACTACGATAACGTCGGTGAGTGGCACCATAAAACTAATAGCGTTTTTTATTTGCGTAAAATGTTGCATTTACTCTGTTACGCGCCGGGTTCATAGGATTGCGTGCCATTTGCTCAAAATACTGCACCGTAACTATGAAAACGTGCTAAATTTTCTACCTTAAAAAAATGTGAGAGTTAAGGTCGACTCGCTTATTTTAATTTATCTGTGTGTACTTACTTACTTACTGAGTTACGGCCGATCTCACTAGCTCTCTCCAGGCGCCTCTGCTCCGCGCGCCTTCTCCAATTCTGTACACCAAGCGAGCATAGGGTTTCCTCCACCTGGTCTTTCCACTGGAGCAGTGGTCTTCCTCTGCGTCGGCTCCCTTGGACTTCGCCCTCGAACACCTTCTTTGCTGGAGCTTCTTCATCCATACGCACGACGTGCCCTAGCCAACGCAGGCGTTAGATGGCGATGCTTTGAACTACGTCAATGTCGGCGTAGAGCTCATACAGCTCGTGGTTCATTCTTGAACGGTAGTCTTCGCCAACGCGCACAGGACCGAAGATCTTACGAAGAACTTTTCTCTCGAACACCCCAAGAGCGGCTGCATCGCTTTGTGACACTAGCCATGCCTCTACGCCATAAAGCAACACGGGTATGATGAGCGTCTTGTAAAGTGTCAGTTTGGTCATGCGAGAGAGGAATCGACTACTCAATTGCTTACTTAGTCCATAGTAACACCTATTTGCAAGAGTAATTCTCCGTTTGATCTCCACGCTGATAGCGTTGTTGCTGTTAACGGCGGTGCCAAGGTAAATAAATTCTGGCACAACTTCGAAGGTATAGTTGTCCGCAATGACGTGCGTTCCTACACGCCGTGTGTTCCGTGTTGTAGACAACATATACTTCGTTTTACCCTCGTTCACCGCCAGACCCACTCGTGATTATTCCTTTTCGATAGCAGAAAACGCAGCGGTGACATCTCGCTTATAGCGGCCGATAATGTCAATGTCATCGGCGTACGCAAGGAGCTGGGCACATTTGTAGAAAATAGTGCCATTACGATGAAAACCTGCTTTTCGGAGCACCCCTTCCATCACGAAGTTGAAGAGGTTGCATGAGAGTGGATCGCCTTGTCTGAAACCTCGAACGGTACTGAATGGCGCGGAGAGGTTATTTCCTACCTTGACGGAGCTGGTTGAGTTGCTTAACGTCATTCTGCAAAGCCGTATGAGCTTCGCTGGTATACCGAACTCAGACATGGTGGCGGGCTATCGAACGCAGCTTTATAGTCGACAAAGAGATGATGGGTGTTGGCTTGCTTTTCATGGATCTTTTCCAGGATTTGGCGTAGTGTGAAAATCTGGTCGATGGTGGACTTACCACGTCTGAAGCCACACTGATAAGGCCCGATCAGTGTGTTGGCAAACGGCTTAAGTCTTTCACATATTACGCTAGACAGGACTTTGTAAGCGATGATTAGAAGACTGATGCCCCGGTAGTTAGTGCAGATCGTCGGGTCACCCTTCTTCAGTACAGGACAAAGAACACTGAGATTCCAATCGTCGGGCATGCTTTCTGCTAGCCATATTTTGCAGATGAGCTGATGCATGCTCCGTATCAGCACATCGCCGCCAGTCTTGAACAACTCAGCGGGCAAGCCGTCAGCGAAATCCGCTTTGTTATTCTTGAGCCGCTGTATGCCAACTCTGACTTCGTCATGACTGGGTGGTGGAACGTCCAAATTATTGTCGATTGGCGGTATCGGGTCATCTTCTACTGGGGCGGAATTGTGTGCGTCATCGCCAGCAAGTAAATTGCAGAAGTGTTCCCTCCATATGCCCAGTGTGGACTGTGTACGATGAAACCTCAACATTTGGATCAGTTTTGGCATTTTTTGTTTCTTTTATTTTTGAATATTAATTTTTCTTCTTTATGAAAGTATGACTCATTGTATACCATATAAATCTTCCAAATTTATATAAAAATTAGAAACATTCGAGAAACTTTCCATCACAGTTCAACAATTTAATTAAAATTTCTAGAACAAATTTTTGGTATGCATATAAAGTGCAAACTTGAAGCTGCTAAAACATTTCGTTGATTTAACAATTTTTTATAGCTAACGGTATTATGCACATTTGTCCATATAAAAAAATAATTTATATCTACATGCAATAACGGTAAATATTAAGTGTGCCGAATATAACTTTTTATTTGTATTCCCGCGGACATCAGTCTTTATTACAACACCCAGCTTAACCGAGCTGAAAATATTGCATTTTAAACTTAATAAAATCACAGTTGAAAAACTTACATACCTATGTAGGTATGTATGTATGTACATATATCTGCATATGTATGTGCATAAGTATTTATTCGAAATCGTATTTTGTGTAATTTATATGTCCATTGCTGTATATGCTTTCAAAAAACGAAAAATGTGTGTGGGCTGTGTGTGAGTGGTGGCAGCCGAGGTGCAAACTTATTTTTTTAGGTACACAATTTCCGCCTAGTGGAATTCATTTTATGTTTGAAAAAAAAAAAAAAAAAAAAAATTAAATAAAAAAAAAGTAAAAAATGGGGTTTAAAAAATTTGTTTTTACTGTCGGCATTCACGCATTGTGGCCTTAAATTATTTAATCATATAAAATACGAAATTTAATTATTGATTTCGTTAGTGTCACTGAGATTTTTAAATGAATTTTTTCGAACAATTGTCGCTTTGTTTGCAATGTGCAAAAATCTACATAACTACACACAAATGCGCATACATACATAATTACTAAATTCATATTTAATCAGTTGCTTAGATAAGCAAACATTTTAGCTCGTTTATTCAATGGTTTTTTGGTGTTTTTTTTTTTGTTTGGTGTAACACTATGCGACAAAATCAAGGTTTTTGTTGCATAGCACGGTTTTGGCAATAGGCGCTGGTAGAGGGGGTGAAAAAAAGGTAAAGAGTGTATCGAAAGCGTGAAAATTTGCTTTCGATTTTTTTTTTTGGTTTGTTTTTCTTTTTTGTTTTTTTTCTCTTTTTTGGATTTTTTTTTTTTTTTTTCTAAGTTTTTTTGTTCGGAGGAATCTAAGTTTTCACCCTTTTGCATATTCTTATGGTAAATCGGCATTAGAAACTCTGTGGTCTGAACACTTTTGTTATGCAATGTATTTAGCAGTTCTATGGAAAAAACAGTGGTTAACGTTTTGGTGGAATATTTTAACCCTCTAATTCCAAAATAGATGGCTCTTTTTTATGGGAAAGGGCAAAAATTACTCAAAATTGATAGGTCTAACGGTTAAAAATGCATCAGAAAAATATGTATCTCTTAAAAATAGTTATCCTTAATACACAAAAGCTCACAATTGAATTTACAACACCAGAAATAAGTCACAACAGCAAATGTGTACATATATACAAGGTGGTGCAAAATTAATCACCCTATCGGTGGATTCACCAAAGTTCAAAATTCAACTTACAGCACTAGAAATAAGTAAAAACAGAAAATATGTGCAAATATACAAGGTGGCGCAAAATTAATCACCCTGTCGGAAAATTCACCAAAGTTAGAAATTCAACTTGCAGCACCAAAAACAGAAAATATGTACAAAGATGCAAGGTGGCGCAAAATTAATCACCCTATCGGCAGATTCACCAAAGTTCAAAATTCAACTTACAGCACCAGAAACAAGCAAAAACAGAAAATATGTACAAATATAAAAGGTGGCGCAAAATTAATCACCCTATCGAAAAATTCATCAAAGTTCAGCATTCAACTTATAATACCAGAAATTAGTAAGAACAGAAAATGTGGGCATATAGACAAGGCCAATGGACCTCCTTATAAACCCAACCCTAGCAGCCATAGCTTAGATATTTGTTGTAATTGAGTTTTAACTATAAGTGCAATTTCATAATAAAACAAAAATCATTCAATAGAGTATTTCCCAACTCAGTGGAAAGTTGCTGAAATCATCCTTATACAAAAGCCAGGGAAGACCCCGAGCGCGGTCTCCAATTACAGGCTAATAAGTCTATGGCCTCTAAACTCTTCGAAAAGCTGCTTTTAAAAAGGATAAAATCAATAATTGCGCAAAGGAATCTCATTCCAGCCCACCAATTTGGTTTTCGTAGCAATACTGTACAGCGGTATTTTTAGATAATATATAATATAACGCAAGCCTTCGATAAAGTCTGGCATGAAGGCCTGCTATACAAGCTTAAGCAGGGTTTATCGCACAACTGTTATATGCTCATAAAATCATACTTGCAAAATAGACATTTTCTTGTTAAAGTAAACAACGAAACCACTAACCTTCACGCAATTAGAGCAGATGTACCACAAGGAAGTGTTCTACGCCCCGTCTTGTACACTTTGTTCACGGCAGACCTGCCACTATCAAAGAACGCATATACTGTTACGCATGCAGATTATACTGTCGTCATGGCCAGGAGTACTCTTGCCTCAATTGCTTCTGAGTACCTATAAGAAAACCGACTGGATGAAAAAATGGCCCATAAAAGCTAACGAAGCAAATCGGCGCAGATAAAATCCACACTTCGAAACGACTCATGTCCTTCCGAATCTCTTAACAGCGTTCCAATACCTCAAACAGATAATGCCAAATATTTAGGTATTCTATTAGATTGGCGTCTTACTTGGCGATCGCATATATTTTTAAAGCGAAGGCAACGTGGACTGAAATTGTGAACACTACACTGGTTAATCGGCTACAATTCAGCACTTACACTAGGCAATAAGGTGCTGATGTACAAATCTAATCGGAAACCGATATGGACGTATGGAGTTCAATTATGGGACTCAGCTGCAAAATAAAATCTAGAAATTATGCAAAGATTTCAGTCAACGGTGCTCCGCATGTGTGCCAATGCGCCATGGCTTGTACGCGATATTGTACCGTGACCTAAAAGTTACGACAGTTTTCGAAGAAATAAACAACCTCAGCCAGAAATACAACAACCGACTTGCCACTCATCCAAATAACAGAGCAAATAACCTTTCCAAGATAAACTACTCTTCAAGATTAAAAAAATGTCAATCTAACGATTTAATGCAAATGAATTGCATTTGTAATTTGCCATGATTCTCAAACATACAGTATCCCCTGCATCGCCGCGTTTGGATCGCAACTTTGGACAGCTCTACAGACTGATTGAAATATTTTTCACTCGTTCGTATTGTCATTTTTCTTTTTTTGAAAAGTTTGCTCCCACGACGAAAACCCATTATTGCCGATTTGACTAGCTTAACCTTCATGATGAATTTTTCACAGTAAACCTCTAGATTATTTACTATAATTTTTTGAAGTAGATTTGTTTCATCCGCCAAAATGACTAGATGATCGGCATAGAGAAGCAACCTCATATTCAAATCCTCAACTTTGAAATCATCACCCAAGTCTTCATGCAAGCCATTTAAATATAACGCAAAGAGTAAAGGAGACATCAGACACCCCTGCTTTATCCCGGAGAACGCTTCAAAATCATCTGACTAAACTTCTCCTGTCTATATCTTGTCTCTCGAAATACCTGTCCAATGAAGTTAACAAATTTGGAAGATATCCCCATGAAGTGCTACAACAAATAGCAAATCTCTTCAAACATCAAAGCTCAAGTTTCAATTATAACTACCAGAAATAAGTCAAAACGGAAAATGTGCACTTTAACAAACATACATTGAAACCAACTTTTTCAATACACACTAACGAACTTAACTCTTACACATTTTCCGTTTTGCCCATTTTTGTTTTTTTTTTTTGTTGTGTGTTGTACAGTGTAATTTTCTCTCTTCTAGTGGGTAGTATTCTTTTTAACATTGTTGCTGTGTTTTAGCATTTCTATTTTTGTACATACTATTGCTTTGCAACTTTTTAATGTTGACTGATGTTCTGTCTTTTCCGTTATGCGCTTTGCTTTGTTTATTCTTTGATAGTCACTTTTTTTTAATTTGATATTCTCCCTTGACAATGGAAGCAACAGCGGCGGCGGCGGCAGCGACAGCGTCAGATATTCGTAATAGTTACTTGTGTATGCTAGTGCGGCAACAGTGACGAGGTGGCCGAGAGGTTAAGGCGTTGGACTGCTAATCCAATGTGCTCTGCACGCGTGGGTTCGAATCCCATCCTCGTCGCAAAGAATTTTTTTTCTTCCGTGCATAAGCAGTTCATTATTGGAGTATTTTTATTTCTTCGATTTTATTCAATAAATTATTTAAGTCGAAGGCTAAACTGATTAGCAACTGTTAACTCACACATATTTTAAAGCAGTAAATAAACAATAATGTTTTAAATAAATAATAATTTTTTTTTAATAAATAATAATATAATTTATAAATAATCTTAATAAATAATCCTTTTTTAGTAAATAATCCTTTTTTTTTAATAAATAATACTAATTTTTTTAATAAATTATAATTTTTTTTAATAAATAATTTTTTTTTAATTTTTAAATAAATAATAATTATTTTTTAATAAATAATAATAACTTTTTTATAATATAACTTTTAATAAATACTAATTTTGTTAATAAATAATTTGTTTTAATAAATAACATTTTTTTTTAATAAATACTACTTTTTCTATTTTTTTATAAATAATAATGTTTTTTAATAAATAATAATAATTTTGCTTTAATAAATAATAATGTTTTATTTTAATAAATATTTTTTTCTTTTAATAAATCATTTTTTTAATAAGTACTAATTTTTTTTGATAAATAATATTTTTTTTTAATTTTTAAATAAATAAAATAACTCTTTTTTAATAAATAATAATAGTTTTTTTAATAAACAATACATTTTTTTTATTTATTAATAAATATAATAATCATTTTTTTTAATAAATTATTTTTGTAATAAATAATATTTTTTTTAATAAATAATAATTGTTTTTTTAATATTTTAATAAAAAATAAACACTTTGTTATAAATAATAATCTTTTTTTTAATAAACAATTTTTTTTTATAAGTATTTTTTTTTTAATAAATAATATTTTTTTATTTTAATAAATCATTTTTTTAATAAATACAATAGTACTATTTTTTTAATAAATAATCATTGTTTTTAATAAATACATTTTTTTTAAATAAATAATACTTTTTTTTAATAAATAATAAATTTCCTCTTTTAATAAATAATACTTTTTTTTAATATTTTTACTTATTGGTATACATTTGTATGCAATTTGTGACATGCGTTTTGATATTATCTCACAAATGGAAGGTCTCACAGTTCAAGCCGACTCCCAATTTCAGATATTTTTTATGAGGAACTTTATTACGGCAGAAATACACTGGTGCCAGCTAGAAATCCCGAGCGCTAATAGATCCTGCAGCATTTGGTCCTGCCAACGAAGATGTGGCCTGTCTCGTCTGTCATCAAAAGGGGGAGTGCTTTACCGAGGTTTATTTGGATCTTTCAGTGAGGTGTGTTTTTTTTACATGGTGGATTCCAAACCCGACGCAAATCCCTTAATGCTTAGAGGCTCGCTGCACACATTAATTCACTGCGGACGACTGCCTGTAGCTTATGTACGGAATGCGACGCGGAGGCGGTGTGTGTACGTGAAACGAGAAAGCAACAAAGATCGTTTGTGGTATTTGCCATGTTAAATGTAATCGCGCACTTTGCTTTGTATATTAGTTTCCTGGACCCCAGGGGGTCCAAAAAATTCAAAATTAAAAAAAAAAACTTCCTTTCCCTTTAATGTTTCATGCCTATAGTGGGCTTCGAACACGCATTCTATCGATTGTGAGCTGCGCACAAACCCATTTAGCTGCGGCGACAGAGCTGATAAACATTCAATCGTAGCAATGCAGAATTGAAAATCCACAATGGCGGCTGTACTGAAGCGAGTACGCAAATATGCTTGTTTCTTTCTTTCTAGTAATAGTGAAAATCATTAGGTTAGGAATAATGCATTTATTTTTAGGGCCACTGATTACGAATCTGCAATTCGACTTTTAAATTGAAAATGGCGTATGCAAAACGTCGCACGATTTTGTTATCATTGTTATTTTTTTCCTTTTCTTTATTTTGTGAATTTAATGCATTAGTTTTCGACGCTGGTGACTTTGAATCTGAAGTCTGATTTACCAAATTTAAATTGAAAATGCCCCTTTTAAAAATTCAAATCGGCGGACGATTTTTGTTTTTTTTTAATTCACCGAATTGGTTTAAAACTTGTTGTGTCAAGATTTTCAAGGTCGCTGATTACGAATTTGAAATTAAATTTTCATAATTCTTCAAACTGGCGGATCCAATGGAATATCTGACGAACTTTTTAAAACTAACCTAACATTACAATTTGGTTCACAAAAGTTGCCTAATTAGAGATTTTCCACGCAAAGCTATCGCAGAGATCATCTAAAACTACGTCGAGGGAACATTACTCCTACAATTATTTATTTAAATAAAAAAAAATTAATTAAATTAAAAAAAGTAGAAATAATAAAATTAAATGAGTAATAATAATAAAAAAAAACTTAAAAAATTGTGACTATGAAGTGACATAATATTAGCTGCGCAACTAAGTTCTCGCTGTTTTTTCGATGAAAATACAACTTTGTTCTGAAAAAATGGTTACAAGTGAATCAGTAAAAGTATTGCCCATCGGTAGCTACTTTTTTCCCCATCTTTCTGGTAGATCTCGTATACCGTCGCGGTAAAACTGTGCATCTTTTGAGGCTATCCACGGATAAAGCCATTTTTTGATGTCTTCATATGAATGGAACTGCTGGTCAGCTAGACCATGTGCCATCCATCGGAACAGGTGATAATCGGAAGGCGCAATATCTGGAGAATATGGAGGGTGGGATAGGATTTCCCATTTCAGTGTTTCTAGGTAGGTGTTAACAGGTTTGGCAATGTGAGGCCAAGCGTTGTAACTTTTTCATGTCTCTCCGCGTATTGCGGCCGCTTCTCACGCAGTGCTCGGCTCAATCGCATCATTTGAAGTCGATATTGATCCCCAATGATGGTTTCGCTTGGTTTTAACAGTTCATAATAAATAACCCCAACTTGGTCCCACCAAATACATAGCATAACTTTCGCAGCGTGAATATTCGTTCGAGGTGACGACGTAGAAGCATGACCGGACAGTCCCCATGACTTTCTTTGCTTTGAAATGCTGTAATGAATCCATTTTTCATCACCCGTCACGATGCGATGAAGAAAATCCTTCCTTTTTTGCCGCTGGAGCAGTTATTCACACGCGAAAAAACGACGTTTAACATCCCCTAGTTTTAACTCATAAGGAACCCAAGTCCCCTATTTCTGAATCATTCCCAAAGCATGAAATCGCTTGGAAATGGATTGGCGGGCAACTCCGAATACTGAAGCAAGCTCTTCTTGCGTTTGTCATGGATCCTCATTGAGCAATGCCTCCAATTCAGCGCCTTCGAAGGTTTTTGGCCTTCCTTCACGCGGACGGGCGTCAACATTAAAATCACCGTCTTTGAAGCGACGGAACCAATCTCGGCACGTTGTTTCACTTGAAGTAGCATATCCATACACTTTCTCGATGCGCCAATGAAAGAGGAAAGTCAACACTTCCCGCAAATGACGATTATTCGGAACAAAACCAGACATTTTCACAAAACCAAAAGTATATGATCACTAATGTGTCGCAGAAGTGTGTTTACCATATGTCTAAGCTTGGTTTATGATGTTTAGGTTATGTTAGAATTGAGTAGCACACACTGCTGGCAATGAGAACTTAGTTGCGCACCTTATATAAGAGCAGAAATATTGTTGAAATGAATTTGGTTTTATTAAAATTTGGTAGATAATAATTAATTTCATGGCATTTATTTTCTGAATATGATTTTCGGCATATGTCCGCAGCGACTACGAGTTACAGGCCCCATTCGATCAGTGCAATTTTTTAATACTTTTTCCAATAAATCTGTTTGCAGACTCATAACTAGAATAAATCGTGACTGTTTGACTTAAAACCTTAATTCATTATTCCTAATTGCATTCTGTATGAAAGCTTTGATTTCGTCAGTAGTTTACATACTTTTTTTTTATACAAAATTTTGTACAAGTTTTCAATTAAAACAAAAAAAAGAAACAACTTTTTGTTTTTGTAAAAATTGTCCAACTTCTATAATAAAAAAAAAAAATAAATATTTTTAATTTAAAAATTCTAAATTGCAGATACAGGAAGCATCGTTTCTTTATTTTGAACTATCCGACTATTACAATTTTAATTTACATATATTTCTCTATAAAACTTCATTGTCTTTCATCACTCAAATTCATCACTTAAAATATTAAATCACTTAAATAAATAAAAAAAAAGTTATTCAAAAACCAAAATTGGATGATTAATTTCGTGCCACCTTTTCGCATAACTGTGAGCTTTCTTTTTTCAGATAACCACTGTACCTGTTCAAGTACGTAAATTTTTATATAATTTTTTGTAGTTTTTTATTATTATAAAATGGCCTTTTGTGCACTGCTACCTAAAAAAATAATTATTGTGCAGCCGTGTAGCCTGCTCAAACAGAGCCTACAAGAATCATTTTCTGTCACACCAATTTTTTCATGTGCGAGTTGTATGTCTTTTCTGCTGAGGTTGAGGACTGTCTCTACTTTTATACGTTCTGGATCAGTGAGATGTTACTGTTGTAGCATGTAAAAGGGGTGACAATCCTTGACCGGATATAAATTCGGGTCGTTCCTGTAACGTAGAGTGTTTTTGATTGCTGCATGCCCGTTTGGGTTCTCCAGTACTCGATTAAGCTTCGTTGTTCCCACTCACGCAGAAAGGCAGTTTTGATGCTTTTGTTTATTCCGAAAAAAGGTTCACGACCAATGAAGGGAGTGCTTGCAGCCTTTTTTGCTAAAGTGTCCACAATTTCGTTCCGTTCGCTTCTTTACATCAGAGCGAAAATTTCAAGGCCATGCAACGTTTTGGGCATTTTCGTTCCGCGATGGAGAAAAAAGATATAGCGTAGAGGATAAGGAGAGAGAGAGAGCTATACTTTATATTATTTTAGATTCACTTTTGGCTCCTGAGTTTTTCCTTGTGGTTGCTAATTTCTAGTGAGAAATATCACTGCCTACTTCTTGGCGCTTGTTTGTTGGTGCAAACTTGTAGGAAATATTTTTTTGGTGCCTACTTTTTGGCGTTATATTTCCTTGGTGCCTACTGTTTGGGGCGTTTTTTGGTCCCATTTTTTTGGGCGTTTTTTTTTGAGCTTTTTTGTACTTTTTGGCGTTTATTTCCGTTTCCTGGCTAGTGCTTGTGCGTACTATAAAGTGCTATCCATTTCGGCGTCGGATTTATTGGTATTGCTATGCGATAATTTGTGCCGTTGCTGCGGTCCTGGAATCGCTGCGTTTATGCGTGTGATAAACGCTCGGAGTAGTGCGCGTTACTGCCACGGTCTGTGTCCGGCGCTTACCTACGGTAGATACCTATGCGATGAGACTTTCAGCTATTAGTCCGTAGATGTCGCTACGAGTATTTTTAAACCTTCCGAAATGTCTTGTTTCTTTCGTCTGTCATCTGTCATCTGTCAACAATATTCAGTTCATTGTTTGTTACGTTTCATACAACAATGCATTTTTGTCGCTCTTAAAAATGTCGAATTTCGTGCCTTCAAACTACGATTTGCGGACATCGTTGATTTTCTGTTATCAATTGAAGAAAAACGCTTCTCGAGCTCATCGAATGCTTATGGTGGACATGCTCTAAGTGAAGCACAGTGCTTCAGGTGGTTTGAAAAATTCCGAAGTGGTGATTTTAGCGTGAAGAACGAGGACCATGGCCGGCCACCGAAAAAATTTGAGGACGCCGAATTGCAAGCATTGTTGGATGAAGATGATGGTCAAATGCAAGAACTGATGGGAAATCAGTTGGGAGTGACCCAAAAAACCATTTCCAAACGTTTGAAAGACATGGGCATGATTTTAAAGATCGGAAGATGGGTGCCGCATGAACTGACTGAAAGGCAGCAAGAGAACCGAAAAACCACTTGTGAAATGCTGCTCTCCCGGTTCAAAAGGAAGTCGTCTTTTTTTGCATCGAATCGTTACGGGTGATGAAAAATGGATGTATTTCTCTAATCCCAAGCGTAAACGATCTTATAGTCCGCCCGGCCACAAGCCAAAAACAACGGCCAAACCAAATCGCTTCGGCCGCAAGGCAATGCTGTTTGTTTTCTGGGATCAGCGTGGTATGATTTGGTACGAGTTATTAAAACCAGGTGAAACAGTTGACGGTGCACGCTACCAACGACAATTGGCCGATTTGAACGCGCTATACACCGAAAACGCCCAGAATATGCCGATCGGCGTCACAAAGTAATTTTTCTTGATGACAATGCACCGCCACATCGAAAAGGAGCGACCCGGGAATAGGTGGAGACGTACGATTGGGAGCCGCTGGTGCATGCGGCTTACTCACCAGACTTGGTGCCTTCCGATTATCAGTTGTTTGCATCGATGTGCCACGCACTTTCCGAGCAGCGCTTCAATTCTCACGAAGAAGCCAAAAAATGGCTCGATGATTAGTTTGCGGCCAAAGACGGCCAATTTTTTTGGCGCGGCGTCCACAAATCGCCTGAGAGATGGGAAAAATGTGTCGCTAGCGATGTCTATTATTTTGAAGATTAAATTTGTAACCATTTTTAGTTAATAAACATTTTAAATCGAAAAAAAATTCTCATTTCATGGGTATCTACCTACACCGGTCGGCCCTTCCCCGTTTTTTGTAAATTTTGTCTATTTGTATTCTCTGCAAATGTTGCGAATTTATTTAGATATATATTCTTTCTCTCTCTCTCCCTCTTTCTGTGTCTGTGTTGAAAGTTTCACTTCTGTTATGTGTACTACGCTACACGCACTTTTGTTTTTTCTAATATTTTTTTTGCTTTTTAGCCCATTAAGTTTTTTATTTTACTCAATTTTCCAGAATAAAATTTCACTCTTTACGTTATCTTATTACGCAATGTGCTTCTATGTACTTTTTTACATACCATTTCCTATTTGATACACCGCATTGTTATTCTCACTTGTTTTTATTCCCAATTTTTTTAGAATGCCATTTATGCCATTTGAAAATTTCATTGCCACCACCGGCTATTGTTTGTCTACGCTGGTGACAATATTACATTGGCAATTGTGAATTTTTTTCTGTTTTTGCTATTTTAGCTCAATTTTTATCTTCATTTTTTACGCTATATTTTGCTGTTGCGCAAATTTCAGTCTTCTCATCTATTATTCATTGATGTTTGCTTTTATCCGTTATTCATTGTTACGCAGCTGCATACTCAGCAGTGCAAATAGTGGAACATAAAGGAAAATTGTCTATTTTGTTATTTTGCAATACTTTCTCTTGTTTTTTAGATTTTTTTTTGATTGCATAGCTCATTGTTGTTGTGTTAGTGTTTAGCAGCTGGCTTAATTAACAGAACAACAGAGAATAGCACAGAGAACAGCTGCTCTTAGTGCGACAGCGGAGGATTACAGCACGAAACAATCAAATGTAGCGTTCCGGCTTAAGCTCCTGGGAAAAGCCCGGTAAATGCGTAAATTGATTGGAAAATTTGCAGAGGCACTTGAATTGCACAGCTGAGTGCAATGTGGCGCTTATATTGATTGGTGCTGTAAAAAATATTTTTTATAAAATATTCATAGAATTTTTTATTCAATTCTTTAATTTTCCACCTCTGTGTGCATGAAATGCAGCACATAAATATTTTGTGTACATAAATACATATTTTGCATATTAGCTTTTTGTTTGTGTATTCAATTTTTTTTTGTTGTCTTTTTTTCAATTTCATTCACCTTAGCCTAATTGGCTCAGCAAACAATACTCGTACCGGCAAAGATTGCGCATTCAAGTGCACTCCAGCAGTAAACCTGTTTACATTTTTTATACAAAAATCATTCATTTATGCATTCACCTTCTCATTGAGCCAATCAAATTTGCAAATTGTTGCGAAAAACATTTTGTTACACGCCTGAGTGTTTTCTATAAATATTTTTGCTTTAGAATCGTTTGTTTGCCTTTACAGAAATTTGTTTGTGCGTTCTTTCTTATATGCAAATATCCAAGTGAAAATTGCATGACTTTGAGAAATGCTGGCAAAAGAAATATTCTTATTTATCATAGAAAATTGTTTACTCAAACATTTGCATTTTGTCATAAAAATTTTTACATAATTTTTGAAGCAAATATGTGGCGTGAAAGCTCAATGCGACATATAAAGACTTGATTCGTTCATGGGTGCGAAGGTTCCGCGCAACAAGTTCGATAGCAAAAAGCCCATGGCCGGTGTCCCGCTGGACATTGAAAATATTGAGCTCGTTGCTACAAGTTTGCAGGATAACCGACGCCAGTCCGTGCGCAAGAGAGCGGCTGCTCTGGAATTTTCAAAAACTATTGTGCCTGAATATGGAGGATCTTAGACTTCACCCCTTCAAAACTCAAATCTTGCAGTCACTTAAGCCTAATGCAATTTTGCGTAAAAATTTGTGCGAGACAATTTTAAGACGATTTCGTACGGTAAACTCTTACTTTTATGGTGATGAAGCCCATTTTCATTTAAATGGAAGAAGCTAAGCAAAATTTGCCATTAATGGTGACCTAAGTAGCGAACAAAAATTGCCATTAGTGGTCACCTAAAGGACAGAGGTCACTATTAAAATATTAACAGCCACTTTACAGTCCCAAAGTGACGGTTTGTTGTGCATTGCCACGCAGCGGAATAATTGTACGATATTTTTTAAAAATTGTCAAGTGCAAGCAATTTCTGTGTCTTTTGTCGGCGCTTGCTGAACAGGTATCAGGTCAGTCCATAAGTTCGTGCGTTTTTTGAAGGTGGTCTTAAAATTAATAAAAAATATGTTTAAAGTATTTATTAATCAATAATATATTTTCCTTTATTATTTACAATGACTTCCCAACGTTTGGCAAATTTTTAATTCCCTGCTCAAAAATTTTTTGTCCTTGGAGCCAAAATACGCTTCGAAATCCCTTTTTAAAGCTTCTTTTGAGGAGTAGTTCTTATTACTCATATGGCATTGAAGTCCCCGGAAAAGGTGATAATCACAAGGTGCAATATTCGGAGAGTATGCTGGATGCGGCATTAGCTCCCATCCGAGCTCGTTCAGCTTGCTTAATGTTTGCCTTGCGGTATGAGGTCTTGAGTTGTTATGTTATGAAGGGGACTTTAGAAGGGGTCAATTGGACTTTAAAATAGTCAATTGAATTTACAAAGCGTTAAAAGAGTTTTAAAAGGCTTCAATTGGATTTTATAATAGTCAGTTGAAGTTAAGAAAGCGTAAATTAGATTTTAGAATTGTCTGTTGAATTTTAGAAAGCGTCAAAGGTGTTTTAGAAGGATGCAATTGGGCTTTGGAATAGTCAATTGAATTTCAGAAACCGTTAATTGGATTTTAGAATAGTCAGCTGGAATTTGGAAAGCGTAAATTGGGCTTTAGAATAGTTAATTGAATTTTAGAAAGCGTAAATTGGACTCTAGAATAGTTAGTTGGATCTTGAGAAACGTCAAGGAGATTTTAAAAGGTGTCCATTGGATTTTATAATAGTCAGTTAAAGTTAAGAAAGCGTAAACTGGATTTTAGAAAGCATCAAAGGGATTTTAGATGACTCCAAGTGGGCTTTAGAATAGTCAGTTGAATTTTAGAAAGCGTAATTTGGAGTTAGAATAGTCGGTGGGTTTTATTTGCTTATGTGCTCCATAAGTTTAACAAACTGATCTTTGATTGGCATTATAAATTTCAAAGGTTTATAGGACAATTCTGCTGAAAAATTTACTAATTAGGAGCGAATTTAGTGACTTCTTGAATGCTTCTTTATCGCTTAGTTAGTTGAGCTGCCATATAGACAATTATACAATGCAGCGCAAAATTAATCACCAATTTTTTTTTTTAATAAAAAATTGATTTTGAGTATAGAAATCTTTATTTTGACCTTTAAGCACTCAGCACTCCATTGCTTGTCTGGTTGTGTACCAAGGCTGTCTAGTCCAAAAGTGTAAAAAATGATTATTGTACCACGCCGTTTGTAAAAATTTCAAATAAATCCGATAGAATGACTAATTTTGTGACACTTTGTAGTTGCAGGTTTGAATCGCATCTTTGTAGAAATCTTATAAAATTACCTACTTAATTTTTATTTATCACGTATAGTAGTATTTTCTAGTATCGTTTTAAATTCATAGAATAGAATTAACTTTTTTATATCAAATGATTTAAAAATTATCTTAGCATTTATCCAAACCTAGGCCATTATCACTAATCTTCTGCAAACCATTCTAAATATGGTGAATTTTGTGATTAAGGATGCAATTCTCTGCTGAGAGATTCAAGTTGGATATCGAAGTAATCTTTGAAAAGCATTGAGTGACAAGCAGTTTTACGCATAAAAACCTTCGTAAATGGTTAAGGGCTAGCAAGCTTAAGAGGGTTGAGACTAATTGCATTCACTGGCCACTGTAGATGTGTAAAAAAAAAATTAAATTGGATAAAAACTCGAACTTGAAAGAGCCTTTTTTGTACTTTTTCTTGTATTAAACAAAGGCGTGAATTCCATATGTGCAAACACATTCGCATAAACATTTAAATGTAGGATTTGCTGTAAACACCAAAGCTCTCTGAAATCACTTCCTTCCTCCTTCCTCCAGTTGGCAATTAAATTTCGCTATATTTTGCGCTGAAAATTTCTTATTTCGACATATAATTTTTCTAGTGATCGATGTTGATGGAAAATAAATTTTGCAATATTTATATTATTACACTGCGTTACAAAAACGAACTTTTTTTCTGTCCTATGAACCAAATATACTTTTTCGGAAAGGGGAGAAAAAATAAAAATACACGTGTATCGGCGATTTTCATGTACGCGTCAGAATTTTTTTTTATGTATAAAATATACAGCTCGTAGACGGCCTGTGTAAAAAACTTTGGATCAATTTTTAACCCTTTTTCCGTGATCCAATCGCGCTGAATTTCTGCAGGCAGACTCGTGGAAATGTTTTTATTATGTAAAATTAAAAAAAAAATTTTATCAATTCTCAGATTTTCTTGAATTTTTTTTTTCTAAAAAAATTTTTTTTTCTAAATTTTTGGCATAACTTGAAGGGATTCAAAATTTTTAGACAACTTATTAACCTTTAATTTATTGTTTCATACAACACACTCTGTGCCGTTTGTTCCAGTTCCGGAAGTTCCGATCATCTGACAGTTGCGCTACTAGGAGACGTATACTTTGACAATTGTTTTAAGTTATGTTGCGCGAAAACGTCTTTCTGTATATTTCATCTTACGAAAAATGCAGTGCCCGACTCGAAATAACTTTTGTTACGCTTGTGGCTTATTCGCACCAAGTAAAAATTTTAAAAATAATTAATATATTACGAAAACAGTGGTTAATTCGTTTCAGAAAATATTCAAGGCTGCTTATGTTCCTTACTTGTGGTATACTCCGGAAGTCGTGTGCGACTATTGCTATAGAAATTTATGCAAGTTTACTGATGGAAGGTCAACAATAAAGTACTCTGTACCAACAATTTGGCTACCACGTACGGAGCACTGCAGTGAACTGTGCTACTTTTGCGTAACTTTTACTCAAACTAAAGGGTATCAATACTTTCGCCGCAACAAAATTCGCTACGCTAATGTAGAATCGGTTATTCCAGTGGTTCTGTACTCACCAGAAGAACGTGTAGCGGCTGCACTGGAGATTTTAGATGATGTTCCCGAATTAAGGGATGGAGAACCAACAGTAGCACCAACAATGCTATCAATATTTCTTGCATCGAATGCGAGATGCGGGGAACCACAAGTATCGGAATTTGTACCAACATCCAGTGAACTTGGGACTGCAGTGCCGCATTTAATAACGCAAGCCGACTTCAATGTACGAGAAGGAAATTTGGCAAAGAGAACAGCCGAACTCTTTGCATCACGCTTTAAGCAGTGGAATATAGTGGCGGCTGATTTTAAAATAACAGCCGCTCGTGATCGACGTAGCAGTATTCCATATGACGAATTTTTTAAAAGGCCTAAGTTTCTCTAAAAGCATTAAAATTTTTAATGTAACAATTTTTAATTTTAATATAATAAAATTAATAAAAAAATTCGGGGTTTTATATCTCTATTGTAATGCGGAGTGGAATACCTTTCTTTTGATACCCACATTGGCATATCTCATGAAATTTTTTTTTTAATTTCGAACAGGTGGCAACCCTGTGAAACATTGCCAGTGGCAACACCTAGGTGAAAAGTCTAGAAATGTGATACACTGTCTGTGTGCCCAATTTCATTCAAATCCGTTAAGCTAATCCTGAGATCGTGTGGCTATACAGATATGCATACAAGAATTGCTCGTTAAAAGTTATAAAAAACAAAAAAAAAATTGTGACGTGTATATGAAAATCACCGATACACGTGTATTTTTATTTTTTATCCCCTTTCCGAAAAAGTATTGTATATTTGGTTCATAGGACAGAATGTGTGTAACGCGGTGTTATTATTAGGCTACTGCGCACTGCGGCCCCAAAAGAGATCTGTTGTGAAAAGCTGAGGTAACCTATATTTGAAGGCTTTTTGAAAATTTTAGCATATTCTGGGGTTTATTGTTCCATACTTTATATGGAGGTACAGCAATACCACCAAGAGGCTGTAGCCGTTTTCCACCTAGTGTAGGACATTTACAAAGGGTATGTTCTGAATTTTCGGTGTTCATTTCACAGAATCGACAGATGAAGGTCTCAGAGAGATAAATTTTATTTAAGGGGTATCTTAGGCTACAGTGGCCTGTAAAGTAACCAGTTAGAAGTCTTAACTCTACTCTGCTGAGTGAAAGTAGGTTAGCAGAAATTCCTCTAGAATTTCGTGAGTGTTCAACGAACTTCTTCTCCTCCTACCTTCTGAGAAGTTCGTTGATGTGGACCTTTGTTAGTTCACAGAAAGGTTCAGGACTAATTTTCCAGTAAATCACAGGCATTCTAATGGTTTTGATAATCTTCGAAACACTTTTCATAGGCTGAATCAACAACTAAGGCGAAGAGTTGCCTCAAAATTAATATGTAAAAAACTGACAACAGAAACAAAAAACGAATTATTTTGACAATAGCTGCTCTCGAATTACGAGTAATAAATAAAATAAAAAAATTCTGTTGAATTTATTGTCACTTATAATTTAGCAGCACTGCATTATTTTCGTTTTAACAAACTGCTTTTCAAAGCGCCCCACCTCAAAGTATGCTAACTTATTTGAGTCTGTGACAAACGGTCAAAAGTTAAGTGTCTTGCTCCAACCCTCATATCGCTCAAACTATTATGTAGTTCTATTCCTTTGAAAGTATTGCCCCTGAAAGTATGCAAAATATAATATACAAAAAAGTATCTGTACTTGTGCTTCCCAAGCATATCGCTTGTGAGTTAAGATGGTTCAAAAACCGTCGCCGATTCGCTATTTCTCTGCTCGCTATGTTTGGGCTCTGCTCGCTTGACGGAAAACTTGCATGTGAAAGTTAACGAGCAAGCTACGCCATCAACGAGTAAGGTTATTCTCAAAAAAATGGTATAACTCACAATGTTCAATACTGCTAATTCTATTTTCTGATATTAAGCAAGCTTCATTTCTAGTACTCAATAAGTGCTGCCAAGCTACTTTTCGCGACTCTCTTTCAGTGCTGCCCACTCTCTTTTCTGATATTAGGCATCTTTTATTACTAATCTGAATTAGTACATCCAAGCAAATGATATTTTTTGCAGCTCTCCTCCAGTGCTGCCAACATTTGTTTATTTATCCCACTTGCTTCATCTATTCATTACTCGCTTACGAACGTTTCATCAACGCTAAATTCGTGATATTTTCATATACAAATTCTTCGCTTGGGGAGCAGCGGAATTTTCCAGCGAGCAGAGAAGCGGTGAATCGAAAGCGGCTAATATCTGAAGAATGACAATTGAATGCGACTCGAAGATGGCTAGTGCCGTTTGATCATCACTACATTTTTTCTTGTTTTTTGTTGCTTTCACATACAAATTATTCATTTGCCTAGCAGCGAAGCGGTGAATCGAAAGCGGTGGACATTTCAAGAATGATAGAATACAATAACGCTTAGATTGAAATGAAATTTTGGGAGTAATCTTGCGCGGACATAACTTTGCATGGGCTGTGAGAGAGAACGGGGGTAGAAACAGTCAAATTTTATCTACAAATATTGAAGGTTAGGTTAGGTCAATGCCAACAAAACATAAATGATAGGAAACAGTATAAAAAGGAAATGGTTTGTTAAAAAACAAAATTATAATAATAAGTCAACAAAACTTTACATTTACGTCAGCTAAAGCGCTGATGCTGTCAAATTCACTGAGCGCCGAGCAGCAATAAGCCTACTGCCTTTTGCTCTCATTCTTCCTCGGATACTTTTTGAACAGAGCAAGCACAGTGGAGCATTGTGCTGCCGCTCAACATACTCTGCACTACTTACGAGGCGAGGCCAAGACTCCTTTGTGGCGCGTGCCATTGTGCGCCCAGCCTCGCCGCTACATTACTTTTTCCCACTTACACTCTAAAACGACGAGTACATAACGGAATTGATCGAGCGCTCTCTTCGTTAGCCATTGTGCGCGTATAAACGATGATATTCGTAGCTGAAAATAAAACATTCCCTTACCCGATTTATTTTTAGGATCAAATATTCTTCATAGCAGCCGACGTAGCGACGATGAAAACTTCTGCTCGACCAAATCGAATATGTAAGTGTTTAGACGGCGCGAGCACATCGTGGCTGAAAGATACTCGCGGCAAGTCGGTAAAGCGGAAAATCGGGAAAAATACTAAATGTACAGTATTTTTTTTTGTTAATCATCTTTTAATTTAAGTGTGCTTAATTAACTTGGAGGCAGCTACAAACGAGGAAGATATATAAAGTATTTTTAAAATTTTCGAATTTTCGCAGTACGTGTAACGCCGCCCACTTTGTTGTTGGCGAAAAGTGCAATTACAACTCGCAATTTTAAAAAAGTTGACCATCTCATAGCCATAGCTTGGCAAATAAATGGCAAATAAAAAATAGAAAAACGTGCACGACTTTTACTAGAATATAATTTTCCAATCGACGAAATTTTGGGTACTCCTGGTCATAGGGAAATTATCGAATTATCGGCAAAAAGTGCCTTAGAAGCAAAGTGTGTATCTATAATACCATAAAATTCGTGGCGAACAGTGTGTGGTGCAATATACATACATACATGCATACATACACACATACATATGTATGCATGTACGTGTAGTATAGCTTTTTGTTTCGTGTTGTTGGTTTTGATTATATCTTTTGGATTGAATTTAAATTTGTGATTTCGGCACGAGTCCACCATACGGATCGATTGACTGCCTGCCTGCATGTGGGGATGGCTCAACAGCTTTACGCTTTCCGCTTTACGCTCTCGTTCCTGGTTGCGCTCGCTCGCCTCTTACCGCCTCGCCTCCTCTACTCGTCTATGTGTGAATATCACCAGATCGCTGTACATATACGAGTACATACATAAATGATTTTCAAATGAAAATTCTTCTTGCGTGTTAGCTAAAAGTTATTTTTAAAAAACATAGTACATACGAGTATATATTTTGAAATAATGCGCGACTACCAGCAAATTTGTGACCGCATGTGTGTTATGCACAGAGAGCGCGCGCGTGTGTGTGTGTGAGTGTGTGCGTTTCAGTGGCGTACGAAATTTTCGTAACGTCTTGTTAAATTTTATACTATCTAAAATATAGAGAATATGGCAATTAAAGTGTATTGAAGTAGAAAGTATCGAAAACGAGTCCAACCCAAACCAAACCAAACCAATTCAAATCGATTCGTTGAAAGAAGCTAACAAGCTGAAGAAGAAGAAGCAAGAAAAAGCAAAGGAAAGAAAAAATACGAGTAAAAAGTGCAATACAATTCAAAATCGATTCGTCTTTGTGTAAAGTGCCTGATGAGCAGTTGTTGATTTTTTTCAAGATTAATCGTTTTAAGAATACCTGCAAAACGGAGCAGTATGAAAACTGCTTTCTGCTGTAAACGTCTCGATTCCTGGACAATTTTTTAGTGGAAAACGCGTCGCTGCTATCAAATTGGATTTATTCGTAAAACTCAACGCCTACGAATATCAAACGGTAAATACATTTATGTACGAAATTTCCTATCCATTCTTATGCTATGAATCATTGATTATTATTTTGGCTGCGCTGAATGAATACCGAATCACCTCTATCATCATCGTTACCTGCTGCTGCTGCGCGCACGAGTGCGCCCGTGAGCATTGTGCGCCTTTCGCGTCATCGTGTGTGTGCCGAACACGTCAACTGGCAGCGGTGGTGTTCTGATAACATTTTTGTAACAATTTATTTGGGGTTAGCAAAAATCACTTTCAAAGTCACGATTTCATGCCGTATTTCATTGTATGATGTCATTATTATTATTTTTTTTGTTTGTTTTTCGAGTCATTAAGTGCCACTCGTTGAGTTTAACCGAGAATTTTTGATAAAATTTCAAAGTGTATCAGTTCTTCGGAAAGCTCATCAAATGTTTATATGCGCTCATAAATTGTAGATTATTTTTCACTAACTTGATGGATGACTGGTAGTTGCATTCTGAGGATATTTTATTTTAATAATTCACCTCGAAAGTACTTTGAATGTCAAAAAATACTGCTTTGGCGGCACATTACTCAATGACTGGATGGTTGGCATTCAGCTGGAATAAAATTGTTTAATGTTTAATAAACAAATGTGCAAGTGCAGATGCTTCGCTAACCACAAAGATCTTGAAGCCATGGGATTTTTTTTTTGTGCGGTGAGGTTGGGTTCAAAATGACTTCGCACCATATAGTAACCGTCGTTACTATGTGTGTGATGATTCCACTGAAAATATCCCTCCTCTTCTCTTGGATTTTTCCCTCCACACCGGGACTGCTTCCGCATTGCTTCGAGGTAGAGGGCCAAGACGGCGTCCTAAGAAGGACACTTACTTACTCACCCTGCGTCCAGGGTCGCCTGTTTTGAGAAACCTATGCCCAATGCTCTTCAGCATAACTTTCCATTTCGCGCTTCTTTTTTCGGATAATATCCTCCACAAGATTTGCGACGGCATTCCATTTTTCTTCGTCTATCATCATTTTCTCGATAATTTCTTCAGGTGTAAATACACCAATAGCTCGTTGCAGACCTGTTCTCTCTACGTTCCACCTCTCGCATTTAAAGGAGGTGTGCTCCGCATCATCACACTCAGTATCTCCATATATGCAGTTTGGTTGGTCTCGCTGTCCATCTGATTAGTCTCGCTGTCCATCTACCATACCGTTCAGAGTTCCATCTTGTCTGCCAAAGTATGAGCGTTTGAACTCTAATATCGGAGAAGAGTGGTACTGGGACTCCTGTGTTTTTTGCCTCCCATCTTCGTTTGCGCTCTTGTGCTAGAATATCTATAGGGATGGTTCCGCTGATAACTAACACCGCTGCTTCAGATACTCTTCTGTATGACGAAGCCACTCTGAGAGCGCAAGTGCGTTGCACAGATTGCAGAGTTTTCCGCCGGCATTGCATCCTTAGCGAAGCTGCCCATATTTCGCATCTGTATAAGAGAATCGAGTTCGTCGTGTCCATTAAAAGTGTTCGCTTGTTCTGCGTTGAACTTCCAAGGTTTGCCATGAGCTTACTTAACATGCCTCTTACTTTGGCAGCTCTTGTGGCAGCATGATTTATGTGCGCCCAGTGAGTTAGCCTTGTGTCTAATTGCACTCCTAGGTACTTGACCACTCTTTTTGTCGATAAAGTGTCATCGAGTATTTGCATGTCTACTTCTAATAGAATACGTCTGTTCATTAGAAGGATTAGCTCTGTTTTCTCTGTGGCCAGCTTTAATCCACGGTCTTCTAGCCATGTCTGAACTCGGATCATCACCTGATTTAACTTCCTTTTAGCTTCGTCAGTGTTTCGGGTGCTTATTACAGCTGCAATGTCATCTGCGTATCCCACTAAATTCACATCGTCAGGCATCTCTATTCGAAGGATTTCATCGTAGCTTATATTCCAGAGTTCAGATCCGAGTATTGATTCTTGGGCCGCACCTGCTGTTATTTGTTTAGTCTTACACCCTTCTCGCGTTTCGTATAAGAGCATGCGATTGCTTAGATAGCTACGAATAATCTTCAATAGTTTATTCGGGATCTTGAATTTTATCTTTAAGGCTTCAATTACGTCGTCCCAACTTAAACTGTTGAAAGCATTTCTAATATCCATTGTGGCTATTAATACTAAGCGTTTGGAGAATCGATTACCTGCCTGGGCATGTTCTACACTAGCTATTACATCTTGGATGGCTCCTAAGGTAGATCTGCCACTTCTAAAACCATGCTGCCTGTCAGAGAGGCCGCCACTGTTCTTTACGGCTTCGCTAAGCCTATACATTATCAGTTTCTCAAAGAGTTTTCCTGCGCTATCTAGCATACATAACGGTCTATAAGCGGACGCTAATGTTGGGTCTCCCTTTCCCTTACTGATTAGTACTCAATAGTTTTTGTTTTTTCCATATTTCTGGAAAAATTCCTTCTTTTAGGCATGCGTTGTACATGTTTGGCGGCAGCAAAAGAGCGCGTTCGATTGCCAATAGTTTCAATATTTCTGCAACTATGCCATCGGGTCCTGGCGCTTTATTGCATTTCATTGCTTTTGCAGCATCCACAAGTTCTTCTTCTGTGAATGGGGCTTACCTTTTCGGTTTCCATATCAGCAGCAGGGGATTAGGCTCCTAGCTTTTTCATAACGATTTTGTAGCCCCCAATGGGTTATTGTTAGATCGTTTCGTAGCTTATAGCTTTAGCTTATAGCTTTCCTCAATTCTTTTCTGCTCTTTTTGTATTCTTCGGATTCCGTTATCGCCGGACCCAATCTTTTGGCTCTAGTATACTTTCTACGCTTATGGATGCACATATCTCTAAGTTCTGCGATCTCATGTGTCCACCAGTATACAGCATTTATTTTTTTTTTCTTATCTATTTTAGGCATAGATCCATTGCAGCCTATCGTAATGCATTGCATTGTTGTCTTGACTAGTGTTTTTGCTGTACTATTCGTACAAATCGTCGTTTTATTTTCGTTAATAGTTGCAAGGAGCGTCGCTGGGTTTGGCTTGTTTATGTTCCATTTGCGTGTACTTTTATTTTTATTTTCACGCACTCTTTGGTTTTCCATTTCAATGCAAAGCGTGATGTATTGATGGTCACTCCCATTGTAATCTTCCAGGACTCTCCAGTCTTTAGTAAAGGTGACTATGATTTCCGATGCTAGGGTTATGTCGGGTGTTGTGCCTTCGCAACCTGGCTTTCGGTACGTAGTCGTTCCTGTGTTGAGTACCACTAAACCTAGTCTGGCTGCCATGAACAGCACTCCTCTACCTCTTGAGTTCGTTGTCGCCGAGCCCCATTCGGTTGCTTTTGAGTTGAAGTCTCCCGCTACTATTAATTGCCCCTCTAAACTAAGGGCTTTGTCTTGAATACTTTCCAGTTTTCGGTTGAATTCATCTGTATTGTCGTTCGGTGTAAGATAACAGCTTATCATTGTGTATTGGCTGTTTTGAACGTAGACGAAACCATCGCCTGATCCTTTTGCGGTTATTACCGACTCGTCTTCGATCCAAGCTTTCTCAGATTGAGCGTATTGTTCGCTTATCACGACTGCTTGAACTCCTTTTTCTAAGACCATATGCTCCATTAGCAGGTCTGCATTTTTACTCCTGTGCATACTTGCTTGAAGTATAATCATATCTTATCTTGCCTTGGCATGTTCTTTTGTCATCGGGCATTTGCTCGAGCCTGGCATATGCTTTGTCTTGTCCAGTCCTTATTAGGTTTTTGACATCTAAGCCAGACAGTTTTTCGAGGCTCTCGAACAGTGGTTTGCCCAGGGTTGGCATTCTCTCCTTCCTTAAACCAGGGCATTCACAGAGGAAGTGGAAGATTGTTTCCTTTCTCTACGGTTGTTTACAACTGTGACAGGATGTATTGTGAGGGATGCCCATTTTGGCTGCTTGTTCTCCGATAGACCAAAAGCCAGTTATGACTGCCGATAGTCCCCAGGCGTCCCATCGTTTCATGTTTTAACAATATTGACGATTGTTTGAGGTTGTATGTGCGCCATAACGTTCTGCTAATTTTGCATTTCGTCCGGTCTCTCCATCTACAATCTGCGATTCGGAGGTATTTTAGGGGAATTGCACTCTTGACTGCACCGAATGGTGTGCATACCGATTCTGCAAGAGCGTTATTCATGGCAGATCCCCTTCTTGCCAGTTCGTGCGCTTTTTCATTACCTTCGATGCTCCAATGTCCCGGGACCCAGATTAAGGTAACTTTATGGTTTTCGCTCAAGGTAGTAGGGCTAGTCCTGCTTTGTTCCACTAGTTTAGAGGTTGTTGTAGCTGAATCCAGTGCCTGGATTGCAGCTTGGCTATCCGGAAGAATAGCTATAATGCCCTTAAAAGAGAAATCTGCGATTAGTAACCTACAAGCTTCTCCAATTGCCAATACTGTCGCCTGGAAGACACTGCAGGCATTAGGGAGATGCAAAATTTTTTTAATTTTAAGTCTATGAGAATATATACCAGCTCCAACACCACAATCCATTTTCGTGTCGAAGTTGTTTAGTGAGAATCCCTTATTCCATTTCTCCTTAGATTGAAAGAGAGTCGAAAAATTCCTATTGAATGTTACCGTCGAGGCGATGTAGTCAGTCCTCACCGAGGTTAACTGAGTTTGTCGCAATAATAGACTGGCATTACCATAAGTGTTTTCTTTCCAGCAACCCGCTTCATATAACCTAAATGCACTCAAGGTTGCCGTCTTCTTTATATGTAGGTCTATTGGAATTACGTGTGTCAGTACATTGAGAGTCTCCCTAGGACATGATCTGATTGCACCGTCCATTATTGCACCGGCTGATCTTTGTATTCTGGCGAGTTATTTCGTATTGTACTCTCTCCCTAGAGCTTTCCACCAAACTACCGAGCCATACGATAAAATAGGTCCTATAACCACCTTATACAGCCATAATGTATGCTTAGGTTGAAGACCCCATCTTCTTCCAAGCATACGTTTACAGGCATATAAAGCAATTTCAGCTTTCCTTACCCGTTCTTCGACGTTTAATTTCCAGTTATTCCAAAATTACCCCTAATTCCCATTAATTAATTTCCAAAATTACCCCTAAGTACTTTGCACTGGGTGAAAGTGAGAGGGTTTGCCCGTTAACATTTGGTAGGGTAAAGATTGCATTTTAGTCTGATAAACTTCCCGCAGCGTTTCTGCAATTTTTGTGTTACCCTGAAATATGTTTTCGAAGTTTTCGAAATAGGCTTATACTCCATTCGACTTCAGTATATTACGGTCGTGCCATTTCTTTAGTCAGTAAAGTCAGTAAACCATCGTTTCATTGTTGTTTCTGATAGAGCGGAGTCCCCGTAACACTTTTCAAGTCATTGCTTTGCTTGAGCGGTATTTTTTCCCATCATTATTAAGATTAAGACACGCAATTCTTTTTGATCCATTCTTTTGAAAATACCAAAAGTAGCGTCACTTTTAGCGCAATAACTCACGAACTAATGAACCGAATATCCTGAAATTCTAACAGCTGTATTTTTAAGGTTAGTACTAACTGAAAAAGATGTGAGTGCAATAAAACTGGTGTTACCTTTGTGTTAGGCCAGTGACTTCTCAGCCCATCTGATTTTTGGCCTTAAATGTTTTAAATATTGGAAAGTGACTTTTGTTTTAACATTTTCTTCTCGCCATTATCAAGAATGGCATTGAAAATATCTATTCTGAAATGATCCCAATTCGTCACGCGAACTTCTCAATCTCATGAGTCACCAGCTTGAGAGCTCCAAAGCTTTGCTTTCTTAGATTTTGAATTTTCTTATGTATATGCAAATTTGCTGTTGTTTTGCGTTTGAGGAAAATCACGTGGAAAATAACCTAAAGAGTTTTCGGCAGACAGGCTTCTCTCATAAATGTGCATGATTTTTCGTATTGCGGCAAAAAAACAGAAAACAATAACTTTTAAATTCCGCATTATTGTTTCAAAGTTTTCTGTATTACTTATATAGGTATATGTACATATGTAAGTATGTATATTAAATTTAGTATTTTAAACGTTAAATTACTAGTCGAGCAAATAATTCATAGTCCAATTAGTTGAGTTTGTGCTCCTCTTGTCCTAAAGAATTTCCAAGTACCCGACGTGCTGCTTTGTCATTTTGATTTTTCGTCCAAATATTGTTTATATGCATGCACATATTTATGTCCGTGTATGCATATTTGTTACATTTGTTGTTCAAAAGTATTCTCTCACTTACACATTGCCGCGCGAGATGTGCAACAATCGGTGTAACGACCTCGGTTAGCGCGCCCGTCGCCCATCAACACCTCATCGGGAAAAATAATTTTGATATTTTGAAAAAATATTGGCGGCAGGAAACAATCTTTTGTGTTGTAAGGAATTTATTGTATTCCTACATACGTAAATATGTATGTGCATTAGGGTGACGTTCACATTTCCCTATAATTGGAAATTTTATTGGCTCACCCAAACATGCGATGTTGTTGTGTGGCATGAAAATAAAATTCATGCAGTTTATGTGTTTTAAAATGGTTTTTAGAAGTCTTTGAAAAATTAAAATCGATTTTGGTTATGGTACGTTTCAGTTTCTCATGCATCATTCATCACATAAATATTAGCAAATTTTTGTTTGGAAATAAACACTTCTGCAGGGTGAAGTCGAAAAAAAGTCGGGTTGAAGACGAATCGGTTTGAAATTAAATGTGATCTTCTATTTCTTCTTCTTAATTTCTTCTTCTTAATTTCTTCTTCTTAATTTTTTCTTCCTCCTTATGCCTCGTCTTCGGTTTTCGAAACTCCGAGCATGAAACACCAAATGCTAGAAAAAGTTTTTTCTAATACCGGTCGCTTCCCGGCAGGCAATGGCAAACCTTCGAGCGTATTTCTGTCATGAAAAAGCTTCGAATAGAAAAGGATCTGCCAATCGGAGGTGGTATAAAACTGTAGGCTCCCCAATTTTGGGACAAGATTCTAATTAATTTAATTTATCCTAGTAGGTGGTCCAAAGACCGACACTGCGACCTAAAAGATCTTTTGTGTCATTTGGGACAAGATACATGCCACAAATAGTGTGGGGAGCTCGGTCAACCAAGCAACAAAAGGATGTAAGCGCCAAGTTCATATAAATACAGGGTTGCCAATTATCGACGGACCCATCTTTTGACAGAGACGTCAGATCGCTTAATGACATGCCGCGTTGGAAGCGTCAGTCCAAGCAGATTTTTACCATGGAACAGTACATGCCACACGAGAGCTCCCAAATTGTTGAAATTTACATTCAACAAAAGAAGTCAATTGTGAAAACTCAACGTGCGTATAAAATTTTAGATAATGTGAAAAGTGCGCCTCCTAAGAACACCATTAAACGTTTGTACGAAAGGTTTTCGACTGGTGATGCTCTTTCTAATCCAAAGAGGCCAAATCAAAACCGACCGAGGCGTCGCCAAGGACATCCCAAAATCACCGTTCTCAGCAGTTGAGCATTGCTCGGACCACTTTACAAAGAATTATCCGCATTGATTTGCATTTATTCCCGTACAAGATTCAATTGACGCAAAGATTGTTGCCTGCGGACAAGCCTCGCCGATTGGAATGGGCTCGAAGAGTCATCCAAATCCGTCGGGTCCGTCGAATATGGGCAACCCTGTATACAACATCAGCGAGATATCAACCCTGGAGCTACCAAGGAGGGCGAAAAGCGTTCAGACCCGCGGCTATGCTGACGACCTTCCTATCGTTGCGAGGAAACGAGACGCACTCGATGACTGTATGCTGGAGCTGAAACTAAAACAAAGCTAGTAGGTCTTGAAGTTAATGTCGATAAGATAAAATATCTCGTTAGGCCTTTAAGCGCCACACGCTATGGCAACCTGGAGGTCGGTCTATATATTTTCCACAAAGTGGAGAGTTTTATTTACCTGAGTGTAAACCTTAGCAGAGCTGCAGTCCCCCTAATCGGCATGAATGTTAGACTACAAGGTGCTAAAGGAAATTATTTTGCTCACTTGAAACTTCTCAAAAATAAATTACTTTCGAGGCTACAAATCTATATAGCACGCTAATAAGATCATTAGCAACATATGGCTGCGTAGCGTGGGTACTCTGGCATCTAAGTTAAGCTAGTTCAGCTTCTCCGCTTTGCGCATAAAATCTTAGGAAGGATATTTGTACCAATGTCGGAAGCTGATGGATCTTACAGAATCGGATAAAGTAATGGGATCGAACAGCTGATATCAGGTCACAACAGGGTGCGTTTCGCTAAAATTCAACGGCTGAGATGGTTTAGACAAATACTCCGGATGAACTAGCAGAATTACGAAGAAGGCCTTCAACTCGCTCATTATTGGTGGCAGTAAAAAAGCGTTGAAGACCGCCAAGAAGACGGACAGACGACGTTGAAGCAGATTTACGCCTTATAAATGCTAGGAGAAGGAACGTAATCCAGTCGTTTGGAGCGCGATTGTGAAGGAAACACTGGCTCACCTCGAGCTGGAATTGCTATGATGGTGATGATATATAAATCATCCAACATTAAGCAGCCAACTTTGTTTTTGGATAACCTTTTTACTAAATAGAAAAAATGATTTTGTGTAACGGATATCTTTTCTTAAGCGCTCCATTGCTTGATTGTTGTATTCTGCAGCTGTTTAGTTCTCAAGTATCACTAGGCCCCCTGAACCTTTTCTAGGTGTCAATTCTGCATCGATTCAGCTATGGATTGACGACTTCATGAGGTCTACGCATAGAAATCGTTGGTCTGAGTTGGGTTCCTCAAAAGTAGCCAAGTGCTTTGTGAAAGAACCAAACAGGAAATTAGCGAACTGTCTCCTAAAACTTAGTGGGAAAGACTTGAGAGTACTGGTGGGCGTAATCACAGCGCACAACGCCTATGGTCAGCATTTGGTTTCTATGGGAATCACTGACGACCCAATATGCCTATCCTGCCATCGGAATGAGGACACTGCAGAACATTTCCTCTGTTGCTGTCCGGCGTTTTCTAGAATCAGGCTTAGGCTGTTGGGTTGCAATGTTCTGTGTATGGATAAAGTTCTTCCTCTTCCGGACCTCTAAGATTCATCAATAAATCCAAAAGATTCGCGGAAGAGTGACCTCAAACCAAATTTTCCAGTCTTGCCATGCATATATCTATCCTGTCTTGCTATTCTTTCCACTGTAATCTATTCGGGTGTAGTACAAATCTTATCTGATATAATATAACTATCAAGTGTGATTGGCGTACGACTACATTTGCTAAAATTATAAATCTTCCGATAGGGTGATTAATTTTGCACCACCTTGTACACATTTTCTGTACACATTTCACTGAATTTTGAACTTTGTTGCATGAAGAAACTTTTAGTAGAATTTTAACCGTTATACCTATCAATTTTTTAGTGTTTACCTTTTTCCAGAAAAGAGACAAAAAATACCCATCCATTGAGGAGTAAGAGGGTAAAATGTTCCACAAAAATGATCCCCGTTGTTTTTTACATAGAATTACTGAACAAACCTTATATCTAAACTGTAAGCATCTCACAGTTTCTTAGGCCGATTTACCACAAGAATGTGCAAAACGTGGGAACTGTGATCTCCACTAAAAAACTTCTGATGTAAACTTTTAAATCACCGATATGGGTATATTTTTTATTTTTGCTCCGCTCTACCAGAATCGGACGCCCGATCAAGTGATTTCTTTTAGTACATCGATCAATAAAATGTTTACTGTAAGAAGAAAATGTTTACTCAATCTCAAAACGGAGCATTCTTCTTCTTTTTCAGACGTTTGTTGCACCTTAAATTTCTTTTTACCTTTTTTGCATCTCCACGAAATGTACGCACACTTGCTTCAAATCAGATTCATTTCCCGAATTCACATATAGAAGAACCCAAATTTTTCTTACAGTATCAGTTCGGTTAATGTACTATTTCCAGCTCTCGGTACAAGCGTTGCGAAATTCGCTTAACGCTTTGGGTCTTCTGAAGTGGAACGAGCATTCTCGGCATCCACCTCGCGCTGCCTATAGATATGCCAATTTGATTGTAGAAGATGTTCAGAATGATCGTAAATGTTTGGGGTAACCATTTATTTATTTTTTAGTTATTTTTTTTTTTCGCACTTGCATCCTCCAGAGCAAGTTTTTCGACGTAGCCTCTATCAAACAGCTTAAGCGTTGATTGTTTTCTATAGATTATTTGGTTTGCTTGCACCTGTGAGTTGTTGTTTTGCGTGAATAAGAGTCCTCGTGAATAGTTGACGTGCTCAGTAGGAAACTTGATCTATCTGACTGGTTTCTGTATCCATCGCTATCTTAGAGGGTAATAAAGCTGACTTGACTTAGCAATTATAAGTTTATAAGGACTCCAAGTCATCATAAATTCCTAGAGTTCCAGTGTAGAATATAAGGCCACAACGAATTTCTTCCATTCGGGTCTGTGTGCCAATCTCTTAACTTCACTCCAGCTAAGCTGCATGGCACGGGTTTCTGACTCCAGCAGTCGTCTCCAGGTATTCGCTAGTCTTCCACGTTTGCGGCTTCCTTGGGGGGTTCCAGTCAATGGCGGCTCTTGTTAAGTCACCATTTCCTCTGCGTAGAACATGCTCAATCCAGCCCCATATTCTCTTTAGGATCTCTAATAGTGTTGGCTTCTGCTGGGTTCTGGCCCATAAATCAGCATTCGACATAATATTTGGCCAGAATATTTTGAGAATTTTTCGAAGGCATCTGTTTACAAAAACAAACATATAGTAAAATCGACTTTACGTTGGAGTTAAAAATTCGGAGTTTTGTGAGAAGTGAAATGTGTGATGCGTTTCAAATTGCCAATTGCGAGCCAAATGCCGTCACAGCTTACTTTATTCGGTCTTTGATATCATCGCTCGAACCTCCAGAGACTCCAAATAGTGCTAAGTAAACAAACGTTTTGTCTCTCTGACATTTAGGAGTGGTTTGCGGTCTTTGGAAGTCATTGACAAAAAACAAAAACACATAATTAAAGTAGCTTTAGCAGTAGGAAAACACGTGAGCTACGAAGGTCGATTGAAAAGTCCGTGCAAAGTCAGAGAGATGGCATCATTGGCGCTTATCGAGATTGTGTTTAGTTAGTATGTAGTACCTCTTAGAAGAACACACACCAAGCTTCAGCCAGGTCGGTCCATGGTTTTGTGTTTAGCATTCGTTTGATTCGCGGAAGTCGAGTGATTTTCGTTTTACATCACAACAACGCACCAGCTCATGCCGCAGCAGTTGGTCTGGCTGATCTAAATAGATCTCACATTAACCACAAGGGCCCGTAGTGTTACCGGTGTTGTTTGAGTCGTGTTAAACATAGTTCGTGATTGTGTCTTGGCGAGTTTTAATAAAGAGTTTAAGCTTTTGCCAGTAATATCCTTCAGAGCCGATCCCAAGAAGTTCTTACGAGTTCTGCTAAGAGCAGGGCAGTGGCAAAGGAGGTATTTTAATGTATCTCGTTCTTCTTCGTATAAGTTACACGTGTCGTTCTGGACCAATCCCATTTTAGCTGCGTGATATGTAATGAGACAATATCTCGTCGGTACTCCAACCAATATTTTAAGTTCCTTCCTTGGGAGTGATAAAATAGAAATAAAGTTGGTTGTTTTCATGTTGCAAGTTCGTGGCAATATTTTGGCAATCCTGTGGGAGGTCAAGACTTCCTGTATAGGCTGTACTTCCAAAGTTGGTTTCTCGTCTAGTTTCGTCTTCAAAACTGTGAGTTGTGAGAGTGAGCGATATATGCTCGACGTACTCATCCTAGGCAAGCGAGTGCCTGCCTTAGCAAGCTTGTCAACTCTCTCATATCCCTCTATTCCCTTGTGACCTGTCTATTTTCGCAGAGCTCATCCATTTTGGATCTGCAGTGTTACACGCATTCCGAAAAATTAATGAAAATAGGGTTGCAACTGGTTTGATATCATCCCTATTCTCCAGACTTGGCTGCCTCGGACCACTCGGAATGCTATTTGTTTCCCAACTTGAAGAAACGGCTGGCGGGAAAAAAATTTTAGATTAGTAAAATCTGTGCGGAAGGTTAAAGTAAAGAGTTCCATTGGCGAATTGTGAGAAACTTCTGTGTTTCTTTCCCATTTTTTTAAATAGCCATGAGTTAACACCTAAATATTAAATATTTATATGAAATCAAAATTCTGTAGGTAGGCATGACAGGAGTTGAAAACTAGCAGGGTGCACCAAAATTATGAAATATTAAAATGTGAATATTCCCAGCTTTTGATAGTCTTATTTAAGTTACCACTCAGTTCTGTGTGATTTTCCTTAAAAATATTGCTACAAATTTCGAAAATTTCCACTGAGTCGTTTCCATCTCCAACTCCAAGGAAATGGCAAAGCCCTAATGTACTTACATACATACACATGTTTCTCCTTACGTTTCCACTGTCGAAATGTCAATGCAAATGCATTAAAAAGCATTGAAGAGCGACACTGTGAAGCAGAAGGCAAGCGAAAATTAAACGAAATCGAATTGACAGAAAAAATAAGACAATGAAAAGTTTGGGAAGTGGAAAGAAAATATTTTTTTGTGCGACAAACAACAGCAATAAGAAGAACAACAACAACAATAAGAACAACAACAACAGCAATAAGAAGAAGAAGAACAACAACAAGCAACACCAATAAGGACAACAACAACAATAAGCAGAACAACAACAATAAGAACAACAACAAGAACAATAAGAATAACAACAACAACAACAATAAGAACAACAACAACAATAAGAACAACAACAACAATAATAATAAGAACAACAACAACAATAGGAGCGACAACAACAACAATCAGAACAACAGCAACAATGAGAACAACAACAGCAACGACACCATCAACTACGAAGAATTTTCGCGTTGTTACTCTTCTTGCAAATGATTGACAGACGGGCAGATCAAGAGACAGACATACCAACAAGCGACTGCAATTTGCAAAAGTGCAGCAGCGACGGGAATAAATTGTGTTTTGCCAAAATAATTATTGAAAATGTTGCGCGAGATTAGCGATGGCTGCTGTGCTGATGCACTGCACTGTACTATTTTGCTCGGCTGGCTTGTTGTTGTTGGCGTCAAGCGTAAATGAACTTGACTAAAATACGATAAAAATTAGCAGGAGTAAGCAACTGTGGTAATACATAAATAAATACATACAAACATACGTGCAGACATACATACATACATACATACATACATACATACATACATGCATACATATTAACGTACATTGGGGTTTGACTGAAAGTCGCCTGTGGGTGTTCTTAACAATTTGACAGACAGTTGCAAAAAATAAAATAAATAAATAAAAATAAACTCAAGGGTGAGCCATTTGCGCGTGCAAATTCCTTTTTTGTTATTTTTAACCAAGAAAAAAAGAAAGCATAAATTTCGAAAAAAAATTATATAAAAAATGAAAAAAAATTACAAATAAATGAAATAAGTAAGCCTAAATTCGGTTTGGACAGTTGAAAAAAAAAATAAACAAAAATAAACTCAAGGGTGAGCCATTTTACGCGTGCAAATTCCTTTTTCGTTATTTTTAACTAAGAAAGAAAGAAAGCACAAATTCGGAAAAAAATATATACAAAATTAAAAAAAAAAATATATTATAAATAAAACAAATAAGGAGGCCTAAATTCGGCTCGAACCACGCATTTTGGTAAAATTTCCATTGTACTGGCTGTTAATTTTTGGAATCATACAAATTCATAGACAATGTCGGTTAAGGCTTGTGGCATCAGAGCGATTGAGATAAATTTAATTTCAACTTACATAGAACAAGTGGACGTGGTTTTTATCCGATCTCAATAGGTACATAGGTTGTGTGCTTGTCGTGACGGCATACTTAGACTTTTCGTAGGTCCATTGTGATACCACTGGAGCTTATCCTTACCCTATGGGTTCCTTTTCAAACCAGCCGATAACTTTAATAAACGAGCAAAGCTTCGTTATTTTTTAGATGCGCTAAGTTCGCACCATCAGTTGAAAATGCCGTATCAAGAGTGCGCAGCCTCCTCATAGCTTAGCATCCACACTCACATAAAAGGTGTCTGACTATTTCCTCTTCTTCTGTATTAAGACAGCTTCTACAGAAACGAAGTACGGGAGTCATAACCTTCTAGCGCGGCTGCCTGTTAAACAAGGACCAGTTAATATAATATCCCTATCATTTTTCTTATAGCTTCTCTATTAAATCTTAACAAGATTTTCAATCGACCGCTGTTCCATTTCGGCCATGTCTGCCTGCTTAGTTCGCATGTTGTGGGGTTTTGTCAACTCGTAACCTTGTCGATGGTTTCCCTTTCTATAAGTAATTTACAAGTGGCTATGAGCATAGGTATCAGTGTCTTATCCGGTTGGACGTTGTACCGGTTCGAGCAAGTTCATCTGCCTTGCAGTTCCCTGCTATATTCCTGTAGCCTGGCACCTAAATAAGGTGCACTTTGTAGCACTTAGATACGACATTTAGAAGTTTAAAATATTCTAAGACTGTGTTTGACGAGTGTGTTTTAGATTCTAGTGCTTTTATTGCCGTTTGACTGTCCGAGTATATGAAGACTTCATTTGTGGACAATACTCTCGTTTTTATTACCGTAAGTCCCTCTTTTATAGCAGTGACTTCCGCCTGAAATACACTACAATGATCAGGTAGGCGAAATGATGTGCTTTACTTCCTCTTTGGAAGTAAATACTGTGACGAAGGATTTATCTAAGTTGATATCCTTGGTCTTACAGAAACACGTTGTGCCAGAAATGCAGGGACGTTTTTCTAAATTGAAGAGTATCCTCTCTGGGTCGTTCTGAGTAGGCCGATCTCTCTTAGTCTGAGAGCTGCTTTGGCAGCTGTTTGCTTACCGAATTTCTCTATTGGTAATAGGTTAAACATAATGTTTAGAAGCTCTGTGGGCGTGGTCCTAAGGGCCCCGCAGATGCAAACAGTGGCCATTCTTTGTACATTTACCATGGTGTTTTTGGATATATAACTTATCTAAAGCCGGCCACCAAACTAGTATACCGTATGTTAGGATTGGTCTGACAATTGCTGTGTAAAGCCAGTATACGGTAGATGGGGAATGACCCCAAATTAGTCCTATTACCAGAGGAGAGCGCTATTGTCGCTCTTTTTACTCTATCTTCGACCTTCCAACTTACATAGTTTTCTGTATTAGACCTAAGTAGCGGGCCTCATCACTGAATGACAGTGCCGTTCTCCCTACAGTCGGGGTATATATATTTGGAATTCTATATCTCAATAATATTTATGTCGAATTTAACCGAGTCGCTTACCCGCACTTATGCAAAAGAAGGCGTGGCATCGCCTATTTTTCAAAATTTTATATAATTTCTTGAGTTTATAATTTTTTTTTACAAAATTTGACATTTTTTGTTTGACTTATAGCAGATGACAAGCTTTTATTTTTTTAATTGCCGTTATATGGCTAGTGGGTGTGGTTATTGACCGATTTCTATAAGTTTCAACATCAACTAAATCATAATATGAAATTTCATGGAAATATACGCATTTTGCTTGAGTTATCGTGCGCATGGGTGGATAGGCGGACGGACAGACATGGCTAAATCGATTCCTCTCCACGTTCTGAGCATTATACGTGTTCTGATATATTTACAATGTACAATGCCTCGCAAAAGCGTTCGGAAATCTATTGTAATTTTCTTAGTCAAGAAGTCCAAAAAAAAGATTATTTTATCTCGGGTTCACATTTACAAATTCAGTTTTTAACATAAAAAAACGCTTAGCTTTCTCTTGAAAGAAATAATTGAACATCTCAAAAACAAACAAAGAATTGAGTATAAACCGCATGAACTGACTTGCATTCGTAATAGGCTTTGCAAAGGCATCAAAAGTGCGTCACTGTTGATAGAATTTAACATTGATTCTGTAAGTAAAAATCGATGGTTCCGGTAGTTTTCACTAAATGTTTAATAAAAAACGAGAAGTTGTCTCAAATATGGGTACAAAGTCAAACTGAACTACTTTGCAGTATAGAAAACTAATATTTAATTTACGAAATGAAGGAAAAACATTAAAAGACTTATCAAATTGCACAAAAAGAAACATTTCAATCATCCACAGCATTTTGCAGAGGAATTGATTAAACTTAGGACAGCGATCAGGAAGGCCTGAAAAATTTAAGTCCCACGATAAGGCCATTTTTGTTAGAAAAATCAAGCAAAAGCCACGCCCTTCTGCCCCAGAAACGAACAAGAATTTCGCTGAGATTAGCAGAATAAACGTTAGTGATAAAACTGTGTGAGTAACGCTTAGAGCAGGTGGGTATAATGGGCGAACTTCACGCATTAAGCTGCTTATAAGTGTAAAAAAAAACCGAAAACAGGGTGTAGAATCCGCAAAAAAGTACAACTAGTTTTGGTCAAAAGTAATATTTAGTTTTTTACTAAAACTGGAAAGGAAAGACGTTCGATTGATGGTCGGTATTATTACAGGACAGAACCCATGGGGTCAGCTTATGACCACCATTGGAATCATTGAGGACCCAGTGTGCCTGTTGTGCTTGGAGGAGGCGGATAGCACTGAGAACTTTCTTTGTGAGTGTCCTGCCTTTGCTAGAGCACGGTTGCGAGTTTTGGGTGCCGATGTCATGAGAATGAATAATATTCGTTATCTAAAACTGGGGGATATTCACAGATTTGCCAAATAATCTGGAAAGTTCTCACAGGACTAACTACCTCTGTCTCTGTCTATATTCTTTCCTATCTCTTTCTCTGATACTTTTCTCCTTCCCTCCTTGACTATCTACCCTTTTTCCAGAGCTTTAAAATACAATGGGCTTTTTGGCCTGAGTGTTTTAGGAGCCACCAAATCTCTTGGTGCTCCTTGGCTCGACCTTTTCAAATTTAAATTTGAATATTTAGTGAGGGCGGCCGCCGTAGCCGAAAGGGTTGGTGTGTGTCTACCATTCGGAATTGCGTAGATTGGGATCTCCGCGCCTGAAAGACCAAAATGATGAAACGAGTTTTTTCTAATAGCGATCGCTTCTGGGAAGCAATGGCAAACCTCCGAGCGTATTCCATTTTGTCATCAAAAATCTCCTCATAAAAAATATCTGCAGTCCGGAGTCAGCTTAAAACTGCAGGCTCCTCCATTTGTGCAACAACATCAAGACATACACCGCCGCAAGTATGTTAGGAGGAGGAGCTCGGCTAAACACCCAAAAAGTGTGTAAGCCCCATTTTTTAGTGATAAAATGCAGCTTTACATGCTTTACATTGAAATATTAAGGGAGCAATAAATAACAAGTAAAAGGAGTTTCTGGAGCGAAAAAAATATTTCCGAATACTTTTGTGAGGCATCGTGCATATGTAAATATACAGTCCTGCTGCTTCTGTGCTGTCACATACAACCGTTATGTGAAAAAAATTCTAATACCTTTGCGCCAAAGTGCGCGCGGGTATAAAAATACTTAATGATGTTAAACGCGAGTTGAAGGCGAAACGTTTGACGTGTTGCGTGCTACATATACATACGTATGTGTGTATGCATGGTTGTATGTATGTATTTATGTATGTATGTAGTATATGACTATAATTTCCCGACAAATTCTTAAAATTGTTTTAATTATTTTATCTCCCACTCTCTTTCTTTCATCCTCTCTAAATTTGTACCTGTATACATTTTGCGTTCTCTTTATGCGCTCTCATTCGAAGGCTCTCGTTCACTCAAATTAAAAATTAGTTGTTGAAAAGTAATGCTTTCGCCGTGTTTGTAAAATTTAATATGCATCAGTAGGAGCCAGCTGAAAAGGTGGGAGTCAGTGAAATGTAAAACAAGACAAAAAAAAAAACAAAAAAATCAATCTCACTCTCTCGTATAGAGCAATAAATACATGGCAACGAGAGAGTGAGATTGAGTGATCGACATTTCTTTCTCTGTTCTTCACTAATGTGCATACTCGTACGTACATAAGCACTATCTTAGTCCATTTCTAAAATATGTTTGTATGTGGTTCAATAAACTATTTCTGAAGTATATTGAAGACTCTGAGAAAAGCCGGGTGCCCTTTCTCATCTCGCCTGACTGCAAAGTCAGGACTCTAGGGGAGTGCTTAAGTTCTAGAACTTGAACGGCTTTCTTCAACAGTTTAAAAAAATCAGATGCGGAGTATTGGCTTTTCCGTAACCTCATACGCCAGCAAACGTATCGAAAAGGCACTCCCCGAAAAAAAAGTGTCTCTCTTCTTTCGCTGGCTTTACTCAGTTCACAATAATCAATTTTGCAAAACAAAAAAAAATAAATACTTCATCATAGAAAAGTAGTCTTGAAGTACCGAAATACTTCTTCGTGCGCTTTTTCCTGATTTTTGTTTTTCAATATGATTAATAATGGGTAATTTTCCACAGATATTTGTCGCTTTTTTCTTCATTGAAACTTCTATCGTCTTCTGCTTCTTTCAAAATGCATCAATAAGACTGGTTGGGATCTGTAGAGGACGAAATCTTGTAATTCTACACACTTAAAAGCTTGAGTTTTTTGCACATTTATTTAAACAAATGTCTGTATAATTTAATTTCTTTAAAGGACTTCTCATCCTTTAAAAAAATCCCCAGTTATTCGATTTATTCCGTCGCTAATCACTACTCTCGTTCATCTCTCAGAAAATTTTCGGATTCCTTCTCAAAATATTTAGCTATTTTTTTTTTAAATTTCTGGATGTTTGTAGGAGCAAACCGTAATCGGAAGTCAAATAATGGATTTCTAAGAGAGTTTTTAAGCCTTTGATGTGTCGTAGGAATAGACAAAATTACAGCTGCGGCCAAAATCTTAGTAGTGCACAAACGTAAAATGGAATGGGTTAAAAAATGCATGCAATCGCTTTTAAAAAGAAATTTTATTTTTCCCAACTGTCAAACAAAACAAATCCCAAAAAACATCCAACGTTTATCTTATTTCAGTAACGTAAAATTATATTTAGAAAATCTGCAGCGAATTTCGAGCGGTCAAAACCTTAGTAGTGTAACAAATTGTAAGAAAAATTTTGCCCAAACTTTTATATGATGGTGATTTTATTTTTATTTTTACATGGGGTTTTGTTTAGGATTTAAATTAGTATTTTGTTGCATGATCCTTATTCTTTAGAATTGCAGCACAACGGCGTTGCATTGAGTCAACAAGTTTTTGGCATCTTTCAATCGAAATCGACTCCCATGCGCTCTTCACAGCTTCCCATAGTTGCGTATTAGATGCTGGCTTGCGTTGGGCTACTGCCTCCTTGACATCAACCCGCAAATTTTCAACGTGGTTTATGTCTGGTCACTGTGGCGGCCATTCCATTACGTTGATCTGACTCTTCTCAAACCATCTCTTAGCAACTTTGCACGTGTGTTTGGGGTCGTTGTCTTGCTGGAACGTCCAAACAAGCGGCATATCGTCTTTGGCATATGGCAGCATGATGTCCTTGAGTATATCAACATATGAAGCGCCAGTCATCATTTTCTTAACCCAATGAATGGGGTGTCCCACGCCTAGCCAAGAGAAGCATGCCCAGACCATGCCTTATTGTTTTTGTTGTATACTTTGGCTGGTATTCGGTGTGAGGTGGTCGTCTTACATATTGGCGCGATCCCTTTCCACCATACAAGACAATCTTCGACTCGTCCGACCATAAAATGTTGCGCCATTTGGCCGAAGGCCAATTTATATGTTCTTTGGTGAATCGAAGTCTCTTTTCTACATGGACTGTGGGCACCCAGGTCGTGCTCACGCAAATGCCGACGAACAGTCTCAACGCTCAAAGACACTTTTAAGGCATCTTTTATCTCAGTAGCAGCCGCAAAGGGAAACTGCTTTGAGTATCTGACGATAGACTTAACTTCTCTTGCCGACATTGCTAGCTTTCTTCCACGCTTTTTGTCACTTGGTTTGCACTTGATGGCATTACGTACCATTGTTGGTGAGCAACCAATGATATTTTGCACTTCCACATAAGTTTTTCCATCAGCAATCAATTTTTTTTGTACACACTTTTTCACGCACTACTAAGGTTTTGACTGACAAAAAAGCCGTTGCAAATAAAATTTCATACAAAATTAACGAAGCAAATAGGTTAAGTTTAACAAGTGATTGCATAACATGAAGCCGACCTCTTAATCTAACGGATTTTACAGTGGATGGTGATAAAAAAAACGTAGCCACTTAAAAATAATGAGCCATAAGCCCTACTAAGATTCTGACTGCAACTGTACATATATTAGACCATTGTAAATGTGCGAAATATTATTAAGGATCATCATCGTTCATAGCATCACAGCTCGTTGTGAGCCTTAGCTTCCTCTACAATTCATCTCGGTCCATAGCCAGATTACGATAGTTGATCACTCCTGTGTTCTTGATGTCGTCCTCAGCGTCGTCTAACCACCGTTTTCGCGGCCGTCCTCTAGAACTCTGCGAGGTATTTTTTCATTTCGTATTCTGCAAAACGTGCCCTAGCCGTCGGATGCGCTGCGATTTGCGTTTATTAAGGAGACAAGTTGTCAACCTCGGCTTCTTCGGATGAAAATTATTCCTGAAATGCTTCTGAGTGCTCACAAAATACTCCTTATGCACTTTATGGCATACGCAAAAGACTCAGACGTATTACAAAATGCGTACTACAGAGAAGCGTAAAGGTCTAACTCCATCTGGTACCACTAAGGACCAATAGGTCCATGTGATGTGTGATGGCTTTCAGCCAACCAGGTGAACCTAACCTAACCTAACCTACTGCATGGCCTGACGAAAGAAATACGGAATGGATTACATATGACAAACAGAGGCAATGGCAAAAAAAGGCTTGCTTTTGGAACGATTTTTTCGATTTTTTTTTTGGACTTGTCATGGATGGTCTGTGAAGCATCATTTCATGACTGTTGTATAAAATGTTTGTTATATTCATTGGGCCACATCTCGTTAAAGGTAATTAGGCATAAGCCTTTCATGACATTTTTAGTTCGCTTGGTAGAAGCTGTGTTTACACTCAGCTCATCCCGAAAAAATCGTGCAGAACGCTCCACGAGACACCAACATTCGGATCGTTCCCACGACAGTGGGTTCTACGTTAACGGAGGTATTTAAATCCATCCAAAGACTGCCACTTCAGCAACAATTCCCAGCAAAAATATGGACAATGTTTATGCTGCTATAACAACAACACGCACACACCTATATCGGTCGCTATCTCTTTGCCTTAGCGTTTCCGAAGTTTTCGCCAGTCCCTGCGATGGCTGCGCGACTTCAATTAGACTTGATTTCTAATGAAAATAGTCAGTATGTATTTGTAGTTTTCTCTACCTATGTATCTGTGTTTAATTTACTTATGCGCGCAAAGTTCAAATGTGCTTTTTAATTGATTTTAATAACTTTTTTCTTTGGTTTTTTAAATCACTAATTAATGTACATACAAAATATTTCTCTCCCCATTAACATCATCAATGCCCGTTTAAGTGTATTTGCCAAAGTCTTTAAATTGAGGAATAAAAATTTGGGAGCCAATGTAATGTATTGTGCAAATTTCGCAGAGCAAAGAACGTGAGCGACATCCTTGAATTTATATTCAGGTGACCTACACAGTCGTTATTGGCATCGGCGGCGTCGTGTGTGAGTGGGCTGTTCTGCGGTAAACAAGCACGCATACATATATACTTCAATACAAGCGGACACATGTACTTTCAGCATTTAATGTTAATATAGTATGCACACCTGTGGTCGGAATAATAGCAGTGCAGCATATAGAAAGTTTTGACTGTTTTATTTTTAATTTTTTTAAATATATTTTAAAATTTTGAAATTTTGTAAGATATTTGAAACCTTGAGTTATATGGTTTTGTGTTAGTAGGAGCTATTTAAAAAAAAAAAAACTAAGAAAAAAAAAATTAAATTAAAAAAAAAATTAAATTAAAAAAAAAAATTAAATAAAAAAAAAAAATTAAATTAAAAAAAAAAATTAAATTAAAAAAAAAAAATTAAAATTAAAAAAAAAAAATTAAAATTAAAAAAAATTAAAATTAAAAACAATTAAAATTAAAAAAAAATTAATTAAAATTAAACTTCTTTTTTACTTTTTTTTTAATTTTAAAATGTTTTTTAATTTTAATTAAAAAAAAAAAGTTTTAATTTTTTTTTAATCTTAAAAAGTTTTTTTTAATTTTAAAAAGTTTTTTTTTTTAATTTTAAATTTTTTTAATTTACATTTTTTTTAACTCTCTTCATTTTATTTTTTTCTTAATTTTTTTTTTTTATTTTTTTTTTTTAACTTTTTGTTTTAATAACATTTTTTTTAAATTTTTACTTATTTTAGTTTTTGTTTTTTTCTTTAATTAAAAAATTCTTTTTTTTAATATAGGTAGTTCCTAATAACACAAAAGCATATAACTCAAGGTTTCAAATCTCTTACAAAATTTTAACGTTTTTTTCAAATTTTCATAAAAATTTCAAACTTTTTAGACAGAAATTTTAAAAAAATTCTGGATATGCGGGCTTGTTGTCCAGTCAATTTTGGTATGATATTAGAGTGACCCCAAATTTGTCTTGATTTTTTATGATTTTTTTGTTTAATTTTTTTCATGTAACGAATGCTCGACATCAACATTTTATACTTCATCAAATTTTCAAACTTTTCATTAAGAATCTTCGAATGCTTATATAGTATATGTATGTAGAGTCTTTCTATGTATGTATAGGCCCTGAACCCCTTCTAGGTGTCAATTCTGCATCGATTCAACTATGGATTGACGACTTTATGAGGTCCGCCCATAGAAGGTTGGGCTGCTGCAGAGGAGCCAAGTGCCAAGAACCAAACAGAAAATTAGCGACCTTTCTTCTAAAACTTAGTTGGAGGGAACTGAGAATACTGGTGGGTGTAATCACAATGTCACAACGCTTGCGGTCAGGATATGGCTACCATGGGAATCATTGGCAACCTTCCGTGAGAATGAGGATTGTTTTTTTTTAATATTTTTTAATTTTTTATATTTCCTTTAATTTATTAAATTTTTTTTTATACATTTTTTAAATTTTTTTAAATTTTTATTATTTATTTTTAGTTTTATTAATATTTCTTTTTTTAATATTTTTTTTATCTATTTTTATATATATTTATAATTTTAATAAATTTTTATTTTTGAATAAATTTTTTATTTTTTTTTTTAATTTTTTTTATGGTGTTTTATATTTAACTAACCTTTTTTTTTACTTTTTGTATATTTTTTTAATTGTTTTATTGTTAGGAATTTTTTTATTCTTATGCAGGTTTTATTTTTATATATTGTTTTTTATTTATATTTATGTATGTATATAGATATATATCTTTTTTTTAATACTTTAATTGTTTTTTAATATTTTTTATTTATTTTTATATATTTTTTAAATTATTTTATGTTTTTTTTGTTTTTGTATTTTTGTTATTTTTATTTTAATTTTTGTTATATTTTTTTAATTTTTTCTAAATTTCTTTTATTTGCTTTATTTGTTATTTTTTAATCTATTTTTAATATTTGTTAATTTCTTTTAATTTTTTATAAATTTTTATCTTTTTTTAATATTTTAAAATTTTTTAAATATTTTTTTATTTAGTTTTAGTTTTTTAAATGTTTGTTTTTTTTTAATTTTTTTATTTATTTTTATATATTTTTGAAATTATTTTATAATTTTTTTTTTTTGAATTTTTTTATATTTTTTTATTTTAATATTTGTTAATATTTGTTAATTTCTTTTAATTTTTTATATATTTTTATTTTTTTTTATGTTTTTACATATTTTTTAAATGTTTTCAATATTTTTTTATTTTTATTTTTTTAATATTTGTTTTATATAAAAATATATTTTTTCAATTTTTGTGTTTATTTTTATATATCTTTTTTAATTTTGGTATTTCTTATTATATATTTTTATATATTTTTAAAATTTTAATTGTTATTTTATTTTTGAATAAATGTTGTATTTATTTTTTTAATTTTTTTATAGTTTTTAAGTTTTCTCTAAATTTTGTTATTTTTTATATATTTTTTTTAATGTTCTTATTGTTAGGCATTTTTTATTCTTATGCAGTTTTTGTTTTAATATACTTTGTTTTTTATTTATATATATGCATATATATATCTTTTTTTTAAGATTTAAAATTTTTTTTAATATTTTTATTTTTTATATATTTTTTTATTAAGGGGGGGTAGGGTGACAAAATCGGAATTTTTTTTCTTCACTCATCTTATAGTAAATCATTTCAAGAATGTTGTGTCAAAATTTTAAGTGGATCGGAGCAGAACTCTCAAAGTTATAGCCTTTGTGGCACTCTACCTCGAATGCGGAGCATCGATAATTTCTCAGAGTCATTTTTTCAAACGCGTTTTTCCCGAAACGACTTCTTAAAAGTCGGTGCCAATCACAATTCCGAAACTATTCAACCGATTCTTTTCAAATTTGGCACACGTTTTCTAAATCAAAAATACTCCCGCCCCCCCCCCCCCCCCCACTGTTTTTTTTTTATTTTATTTTTTTTTAAGGTTGTTTTTCACTTACAAATATGGCGAAATTTTTCGCCAAAAATGCTCGTTTTACGTTTTTTTTGCCACCAAAACTACAAAAATGAAAAAATGAAAATGGGCTTATTTGTCAATATTTTATTATTAATATTTTTTAAAAACTTATTGAAAAGATGTACAATAACATGCAACTGATTTTATTAAAGTATATTAAGCCATATATCTGTAAAAAATTCAAAAAAAAGTGTTTTTTTTTAGCGCTAAACCCTACCACCCCCTTAATACCTTAATAAATAATAAAACACAAATAAATAGTAAAAGCTTTACAATATGCCGCACTGCTATTATTATGAGCACAGGTGTACGTAACGTATATTTTATGTATTTTTGTTGTTATGGCCCATTATTGCTGATGTAGTTATCGTTGAATGGTTGCCTGCCTTTGTCTCGCTACGCTTCTAATTTCAATTTATTCTAATTGTTTTTGATAAATTATTATTGTTGGTGTCTTTTGTGGGCGTGCCGCTGCAAAATCAAGCAAACGTATCCACTTACAAGCACCCGAACATACAGACAACTTTTGTGCGAACATTTATTAGCATATTTTATTGGGTGTTTGTTGGTGACTGTCGCGAAAGCAACAAACACACACATATACATATATACACATACAAAATTAGTACATTTTCATGTGTGTATCGTCTTGCAGACTGCTAAATTATGTTTTTCACGGTTTATTGCGCTTGCTTTGCTGTTTGCTTTATGGTAGCCGTCGCAGTCAGACGAGGCACTTACTCACTCCCTCGCCGGCTCACTGCCTCAGTGGCGCACTAACTCACTGTCGAAATGTCTTTTGTAATATGTTTGTTGGCAGTCAGTCGCAAATATTAATACATTTATATGCAAATAATGGGCTGCCGTCTTTGCTGCTCAGGAAGCGAGACTCACACGCACACACCTACGCGCATTCAACTTGTTTATTTGCATTGAAGTCACATAAACAAGCAGTTTTCCCATCAAGACTCACGCGCCCATGCACGAATCGGCGTGTCTCAGCACCCGTACCGCACCCGTACCGCACACTTTTCAACACTCGCAATTCCATAGTTTCACAGTTGGTAGTCGTCATGACCCAGAAAATTTATTTACTTTTCCAAAGCAAGAAAATCAGGAATTTCGCACAGGCTAGAATACGAAAAACAAAAACAAAAATTATAATAATAATAAAACGAATTGTGAGCTCATAATAATCGTGCGTGAACTGTCAGTGAAGCAGAAATTGAGCTGGTTTTATTTGTATTATTGTGCATTGCACGCATGCACGAAGATATACTCGTATTCTTGCAATGAAAAGCACAACTACCCAGCATAAATTCTGGTTCCTTAACTGGTATTTCAGGCAAGAAGTCGTACCAGTTCGAAAGTGACTAGAATTGGTCCAGTTGTGATATCAGCAATTAGGAGAAAATTGTGGGCAAAAAAATTATTATTGTGCAGATGGCGCAAAACTAATCATCCATATGTGTTTTTGAATAGTTTTTTTTTTCTAAATAAAAATCAAAAATTGATTTTGAGTGATAGAAATCTTTATTTTTACCTTTACGCGCTCCATTGCTTGTCTTTTTGTATACTCCAGTTGTCTAGTTCACAAGTGCCAAATATGGTTAACTTATGACGCCATTTGCAACAATTATAAATCGTTGGATAAATATAATTGGCGCTTACACCCTTTATGGTACAGTCAAGCACTCAAGGCTCTATTATCCTATGCGATTAAGTCCTCACTGGCTCTTGTGTGCATCGAGCAATTGAATCTACTGGAAACGCGCAATCGCATTCGTCTAATTTAGGTCTCTGGACAAATGAGTACAACTGGGAACGAAGCAACAGATGTATTAGCAGGAGAGTCTGCAGGTTCGCTATTAATAGGACCTGAGCTCTTCCTTACTAAGGGACAACACGCCATCAAGAACAATCTTAGGAGTGATGCGCTAAGGCTGCGGGAGGTTTGCTGGCACCAATATATGGAGCTACGCCAGGCGAAATGCTTATTGGGAGGGTGCAACCAAAAAAGGTTTCAAATACTTATAACCCTCCCCAAGGATAAACTACGACTCCTCACTGGCATTCTCACAGGCCACTGCAGACATCGGGATATGGTCCACTGATTCTTGTCGTTTGTGCCATCAATTCCAGGACCCTCCAATGCACCTTTTCCTTGTATGTAGCGCTTTTGCGCGGAGAAGGTTGAGACATCTCGTCCAACTGCAGCCAGAAGAAAGGCACAATCCAGCCCCGCTCTATCCTGAAATGGGAGGGATGAGGTACTGGGATAAGCAGAGGACACAAAAGACCTTGAGGTCGAAGTGCAAACCTCGAAGAAGTCTATCTTACACCCCTTATTGGATGTTTGGCCAAGTTCCTCCCCCTGTTTGTGGCGTGCCTTGTGATGTTGTCCCACAAATAAATCTTCCGATAGGGTGATAAATTTTGCGCCACCTTGTATTATAACCTTTATTGCGAATGTTGACTGTTAATTGATGAACTACTCTTATGCAGGTATTCAGTTATTAATACCAGTCCTAAGTTCCAAAATTTGAGATTTTGTGTTAGAGACCATTTCGGGTATCAGTAATCTCAAAAAGTTCATCAAATTTGGTGGTGAAAACTAATAGAGACAGTCAGCTGATATTGTATTTCAGTGATATATGAATAGGTTGAGTAAGATTATACTGGCTGACCGACGGCATGCGGAGACCAGTTTGGTCCATAGCGGTACCAGATCAGAGTCCACTCAAGGTGCGCGTGCTGTTCGCGAATTTTAGGAGTCGCTCAAGTTCCAGTTCAGGGATACATTCTAATCTTTCAAAACTGAGAGCACCCAGGTAGCATAGTCTAGTTTTCGAGAGAGCCGGACAGTAGCATAGAAGATGCTTCAGGGTTTCTTTTGTACTCGGCTCATTACATTTCCTGCAGGTATCGCTAAGAGTAAGATTTTGATTGTAAGCATGCGCTGCAACTAGGCAGTGCCCTGTTAGTATACCAACTAAGGCTTTAAAGTACCTTCTATCGAACGATAGAACCGATTCGGTATACCTGTCATCATATGCGTCTTTACACCTGATCCTGGCAACTTGGCAATTGGTTAAACTAAGTCATGTGCCTTTCGCCTTCCTCAACTAGTGGTTCTCTAATTCTTTTTGAATTGTGCGCAGGGGTTTAAGTACCTAACTTATTCATTACCTGCAAATCTCGAGCCTTCTTTAGCTATTTATTACCATTATCTCATTTCTCTATGTGCCTTTATGCCCAGGAACCCAATATACACAAAGCCTGCGATTAAGAGAGCGCTTGTTAATTTCTTCCTTACATTAATGGATGATAGGCAGTATGATTTCATCGCTTTTATAGCCGCTTGGCGAAGTTGTCTGTGCAGCTAATTGTTGCTTCTTTACATACAAGGCCTGTGGTTTTCTTTACAGCAAATATCTCAACTTGAAACACAATGCTACACTTAGGGAGTTTAAATGACTTCTTGATGCTTAGTTTCCCAAAATACATGCCAGCGCCAACCCCCTCTTCCAGTTTTGATCCAACGGTAAATACATTATTGATGCTACTTCTCAGACCTCAAGCCGGATTCGAGCACAGGCCGGGTAGATGCCCAAAAAGTGGTCCGCCGTCTCATTCTCCTCTCCACATGCTGGGCAGACTGGACTGTCTGAGATGCCTACCATTTCCATGTGCTTCGCCAATATAAAGTGACCCATTATATATCCAACCAGCTGACCACAGTCCCTTCTGCTTAATGATAAGAGAATTTGCGACAGTTGGTCGGACATCACAGATAACATCAGTTCTCTCCATCTGCAAGCTCTCAGCCTGCCGAGCTCGCTTATGGGTTGAAGTAACCCATTTGCTAACCGTGGATTTGATGGCTACAGAAGGGAGTGGCCAAGGAAGTTGGCCTCAGAACCCATCCTAGCTAAAGAGTCAGAGGTCTCGTTACCCGCGATGCCTACGTGTTCCGCGAACTGTGTTAGCATCAGGATATGATGTCTACCGACATAGTTCAACTTGGATTTACCGGACTCAACTATCCTTCAAGTGGTTGGCGGGTTGTCTAAGGCCCTGAGCCCGGCTTTGCTGTCGCTGCAGACACATACAGATCTGGCCCCACCTGTTTTCCACAACAAATTTCATTGCTTCTTGAACAACATACAACTCCGCTTGGAATACAGATGCGTACATGTTGAGAGCAAAGTGTAGTTTGGCCCACTGAATGCCACCTAGACGTAAGAGCCGGACCCGTGCTCGGTCCTAGAGCCAACCGTGAAAATGGGAAAATCATGTGTTTGCCGGGCTCACACCTCTTAGCATAGAACACATTCTAAAGGACTGTCCCATCTCGAGCTACAGCAGCAATCTACCTACAATTCTAGACTGCAGCAAGGAAGATACGATTAAGATACTAAGCGGCGCCTTCAGAAAACATCATTTGCTGCACGAAGTATGAACACGCTTGCGAGGCAGAATGGTCAAGAAATCGAGCCACCAAAATATACTTTATAAATTAATTTGTAAAGTTTAAATTTAATACTACTAATAATAATGATGGTGTTCGTCGATTAGCAATATTGCGTGCCTGTTAGTTTTTTGATGACCTGTAGCTGACAATCAGCTGAATCAGCTGCCGCAGTAGCTATATTTTACTGACAGAACGCGTGACGTGACGTTGGTACTATTGCAGAATTAATGTGACCAGAAATAATGGTACCATCTCATAAAAAGTAACACCACCGCTCGAACACACCCAATGAACCCATCAGTTGCTCAAGACTCTGTGCAGAGCGCAATACGCGTACGCGCATATGGACGTAGCAGTCGCTTCACTAATTTGAAGTGTTGCTGTGTAAATCAACAAGTCCAGCCCATAGCCGTCAGCGCCTTATATTAAGTTTTTAGCTCAAGGCGGCGTCTACCTACCCCAGCACTTTTGACGACGCACACACCCACGGAATTGAAAACTGAAAATAATAAAAAATAAAAAATTTTGCTATACAGAGTAAAAGTGAATATTATCCATATGCCACAACTTATGTATGTATGTATGTATGTATGTATATATGTACGTATGTATGTTCATTTGCATATACTGTACACGCCTTATTAAACGCTTTGCACCCGGCAAAACGACGGCCTGATGGCCCGGCGAGATCATCGACAGATAGCGGTGAGCCAGCCGATCTGTCGTGATCGCCGCATTAAAACAAACAAACAACAAAACAAACAAATATAGGCATGCTAAAGTACATACAAACAATTGAGCGTACATTTGTATGCAACTCGTTCAATAAGACCAGCTACAATATGCCGCCACAGTGGGGTATGGGCGACTGTGGAACGGGTTCAGCGCACTTTAAAATAATTCGTTGAGTTACATTTTTCTGATGGTGTTTGTTTAGTTGTTGTTATTGCCGATGTTATTGTGGTTGCTGCTGTTTGTTTTTGTTAGGTTGCTGTGTGTGTGTGTATGTGCATGTGTGTGAGTGAAAGAAATTTAAACGCAGATCTCAATTCCTTTGGCTGCGTTTTCTTCTTACATTGCCCAAGTGAACAGACTGCCTGCCTGCTTGCGTTTCTGTGGCTGTCTGTGTCTTATTTTTACTTGGGCTCGTCTGCGATACGCCCCAATACCCGCCTCCACCCGTTCATTGTTCCCCTCTCTCTGGAGTGCTAAGAATTTAATTATTTCACTTGATGTGCGTTCCTTAAGTGTCAGACTGACTGACTGCACGCCTGCCTCCTTATCGCAAAGATAGTCGTTTAGTTAACGAGTTGTCTGTTTTGCCTGCTGCTGCATGAAGCGACGCCGCACAGTGGGAAACTGCCGTGCAAATTTTGATCACAAGCCGTGAGGCTGAAATCGGACATACTGCGCGTTTCAACAACGCGTTGGAATTTTTAAAATACATATGTTATATAAGGTGGCGCCAAATCTAATCATTTAATTAATTAATTTTGGTTTTAAATAACTTTTACTAAATAAAAAACGAATTATGTTGAGTTATGAAAATCTTTATTTTGACCTCTAAAACTTTTAGAAATTATGATACAAGGTGGCGCAAATTCAATTATCATAATTTTGGTTTTAAATAACTTTTACTAAATAAAAAAAAATATGTTGAGTGATGGAAATATTTATATTGACCTCTAAAATTTTTAAAATTTATGATACAAGGTGGCGCAAAAGTAATCACCAAAATTTTGTTTTCGAATAATTCTTTTAATGAATAAAGATAAATGAAAAAATGTATGTTGAGTGATGGAAATCTTTATTTTGACCTCTAAAATTTTTAAAATTTATAATACAAGGTGGCGCAAAAGTAGTCACCATAATTTTGTTTTCGAATAATTTTTTTAATAAATAAAAAATAAATGAAAAAAAAATTATGTTAAGTGATGGAAACTCGTATTTTGACTTCTAAAATTTTTAAAATTTATGATATAAGGTGGCGCCAAAATAATCATCATAATTTTGGTTTTAAATAACTTTTACTAAATAAAAAAAAATTGTTGAGTGATGGAAATCTTTATTTAGACCTCTAAAATTTTTTAAATTTATGATACAAGGTGGCTCAAAATTAATCATCCAATTTTGTAGTTGGACACATTTTTTACTAAATAAAAAAATATGATCCAAAGTAGCGCATAAATCATCACCATAATTTTGTTTTCGAATAATTATTTTTATAAATAAAAAAATAAATAAATAAAAAAAATAAATTTTGTTAAGTAATGGAAATCTTTATTTTGACCTTTAAGCGCTGCTTTGCTTGTCTGTTTGTTTACTGCAGCTGTCTGGTTCACAAGTTCACGACGCTATTTGCAAAAATTATAAATCTTCCGATGGGGTGTTTAATTTGAGCCACCTTGTACAAATCAGTGTTCTGTTCGATAAGAAAATCCTCTGCATCGATAAAACTCATTTCCAGTTGAATTTCTGCAGTTAAACACGCAAGATTTCCAAATTTTGAAACACGAAAATCCATGTGCGATTTATCAAGTTCCTCAAGACTCCAAAAGAGTCACTCATTGCTGTGGATTGGGCAAAATACTAAAGGCGGATCTTCGGCGAGTTTTTCAAGGCCCAACGTCCGAAATTATGACGCTTTGAAATATCGGCTGTCTTCAGATCTTGGACTAGCTGTATTTTATGCGCTTGCTAATCATGATCTTTGCGTAAAATTGCCCAAGTAGTGCCATAAGATAGGCCAAGTTGTTGAGATCGGCGCCGAGACGATTCTTTTGGGTCTTCGGCAAAACTCTCATTTTCAGCCGCAATATTCTCTTCACTTCGGGCTGCACTTGATCTAATCGGTCGAGTAGCATCCAATAATGTAAAATTATTCTCAATTTCGCTGATGGTTTGCCGAATAGTGCGTTCGGTAGGACGGTTGTGTACACCATAGGTTGGTCTGAGCGCGCGATGAACACTTTTCACAGAGCGTCGATTTTCATAATACAATTTTACAATTTGTAAACGTTATTGATGCGTAGGTCTTTCCATGATGAAATGTCAATGAATATTGAAAGAAAAAAATGTATTTAGTTTGACAGTAGTAACGCGTGATCTGTCAAAAAGACCCTATTGGAAAGAGTACCTGCAATGTGATCACCCTTTACAAACTTTATAAAACTTCATTTAGTGAGAATGAGGATTTTAAATCACTAATATCACGGGGAAGGCTACAGAACTTGGAACCATAGTAATGGTTTCGTTCCTTGTGTGGCACTTGTTGAAAATAAACGTTGTCCAGATCAATATCATCCAATTCCGGCCATAAAAAATCGTTAATCATCCCTCGATAGCGCAATCCCATTCAAAATAACACCTGTTATTGGAAAACTCTAACTATCACGTTTATATCATTATTCCCATCACATTCGAAAAATTTACAGGTATGATTGATTTATTACCATATATCCCTCCAATATATCATGACTACTTTTAAAAACTGAATCATAATGAAAAAAGTTAAAATATATTAATAGAATAATGTTTAAAAAACCCCTATTTTTATTTTTTATGTTATTATTTAAAAAAAAAAAATATTTTTTATTTGATTTGTTTCCTTTTTATTTTATTTTTTTAATTTTGTTTTTGTTTTTAATTTAAATTTTTTTTTAATTTTTTTTAGTTTTTTAAATTTTTCCATTGAGAAATTTTATAAATGTAAGATTTTTACTTTTTTGGAAAAAGCCCCTATTTTTGTTATTTTATTTTTTATTTCTTTCCTTTTTATTTAATTTTATTTAAAAAAATTTTTTTTTTATATTTTTTTTTATATTCTTTTTTAATTTAATTTTTTTTTAATATATTTTTAAATTTTTTTTTTGAATTTTATTTTTTTTAGTTTTTTTAATTTTTTTTTTAATTTTTTTTAAATTTGTTTTTTAAATTTTTTTTTAATTTTATTTTTTTTTTTAGTTTTTTCTTTCTTTTTAATGTTTTTGTTGATTTTTTTATTTGTATTGTTAAGGTATTTAATACAAATTTCATAAAAAGAATCCTGTTTGCTTAAGGGGTTAGGGGTAGTCAGAGGCCCGAAAAAATGATGATTTTCACGAATTTTTTTTTGCTACTTAATTAATTTATTTAACAAAAATAAAAACATAGCATAAAAACATCATGTTTTAACTTGACTTCACCAAAATTTCAAAAAAAAAAATTAATAATTGCAAAAGTTATCGCTGTTTGTGTGAAGCCCGTTTCTCCAGAAGTCCCTTGCGGTGAACAACACAAGTCCTTGCAGATTCATCTAAAACCAATCGGACAAGAAAAATTAGTTTTATTAATAGATAATCTTGTGCCTGATCGAAGCTTTTTTTTTTTTCAAAATGAACAAAATGGCGGCCTCAGAAAATTTTTTTCAGATTTTAGAGCAAAAAACCAACAGTTAATTCTTAAAACAAAATCGAAATTTTTGAAAAAAAAAAAATCCTTCGATCAGGCACAAGTTTTTTATGTTTTTCAAAAGCTGTATAAATTTTATTGGAATCTACGTAGCGGTTTTTAAGTTACAGTGTTCACCAGTTTGAAAAACATAGTTTTGAGAAAAACGCATTTAAAGTTTTGCTATCGGCTCCGGAGCGGCCGAGCGCCCTTTGTTAATTGTTGAATAACTTGAAAAGTATTTGTCGGATTCACTTCAAATTTTTACACAATATTTTTAAAACATTATACTTTAAGAAAATGCAAAAAAAAAATCAATTTTTTGAAAATTCTGACTACCCCTAACCCCTTAAGGGGTTATATACCTTGTGTTTTTCAAAAAAATCAAAATAAATTTTATTTCTTTACCGTAAAGTACAATCCCTTGAGAACATTTTCCAAAAATTTCATAGAGATCTGAGCAATAGATCGAAAGTTACAGCGTTTTAAATTGTGCGTCGTCACGTCCTGAGCGTACGGCCTCATGCGGCGCTTGAAACTTTAAACGCGATTATCTCAAAAACGTGTTTTTCCAAAAATGCTTTTGCGGTGGACGCGATTGCAAAAAAAGTATTCAACCGATTTTGAATTTTTTTTTTAAATTGTTCGTAATTGATGTCGCCTCTTAGTGAACGATCAACTTTTTATGTATAAATTTTTATTTTGCAGATATGAATTTTTTAATGCCAATTTTAGGACTGTAGAAGTGGAGTTTTTTAAAAACATGTTCCTATTTTCACAAAAATCAAAATATTTAATATATTGATCGTTCACTAAGAAGATATAACCCTATACTAATGAAATCTTTTCGATTTTTTGATTTCAGTTGACTTGGTGGACTTGAATCGCGTCCACCGCAAGCCTCTTCCAAAAAAAGGGTCTTGGGGGAAAACGCCATAACTCCGCCATTTTTAAATATTTTTACACAAACAAAGCCTTTTTTTTTCTTTAAACATTGTAATATCCAATAATAAAAACTTTTATACAATAAAATTATTGCTACATATCTTTAAAAAAAAACCCAACTTTCGCTAATTTCACCGGACCACAAGGTATATAACCAATTAATTTGAGAAATTTTATAAATGTAAGATTTTTAATTTTTTTGATTTATGGTTTGCCCACTGTGACACACACGCCCATGTACAATTGCTTACAAATACTCGCATCTGCACTTCACTTACGATCACGATATGCGCAGCCGTTGCATTAACCACTCAAATGTCGAAATGTGTTTTAGTGCAATCACCCTTTCTCAGTCCACTGCCTATCCCTTTTCACAATTTTCATTTTGTGCTAATTGTACTGAACTTTTATTTGTTGTTTCATGACTTCTATTGACTTGTGCTTTACTTTGTCTCAATTTACTTGACTGTACGTAGAGTTACATACATGCATACATACATGTGTGTGTTGGTGTGTATGTATGTGCACGATGTTTTGCTTTGCTCACCAATCCATCAGCTATTTGTTCATTTGTAACTTTCCATTAGGCCAGCCTTCAGCCTTTCTGCACGTTGATCTTATCTTATCAGCACCCTGTATAATGCGAGTGCATTCAGTTGCTACGCTTTTCACAGTTTGCTGCTTAATGTTGTTATTTAGTTTCTTATTTGTGTCGTAGTTGTTTTTGTGATTTCTTGCTGCATGCTCGGCTCGTGCCATCAGTCTGTGGCAAAGGCGCATTGCTGCTGCTGTGGCTGCCCATTTTTGCTGCATTTTGCTGCTGTCATTTCTGCTTCTTTGACAGTCTGGTATCTTGGGCACTGTTGTTGATGTCGTTGTTTTTGCATTGTTTGCACGCTTGTCTTTGGTGCTGTTCATGCCTCGAATCAGTAGCTGCCACCAACTATTTTCCCATGTATGTACAGTTGTGTGTGTGCACTTTCTTGCCACATCCACATGCATTTACATACCTACATCGTATTCCCCCTTTCGTTGCATACTTGAAAGTCGTGAATCTGGCTCATTTCGGCATTTGTCTGCTGCCACGCCCCTGTCCGCCCACAAGCTACAGACTACTGACGCACACGAAGCGCATCGTTAAGTGTTCACTTAAATTGCTAAGCAGACAAATCTACAGATGCTTGTGGCTTGCCAGGTATTCCTATTGCTGCTTGCGTGATTTTTCGCCACACACATGCCCACATGCACGCATGCACTTATGAATTTACCAGTGCTTTGCACAATATGCTCATCCACTTTCAGCTCTGTTTATTGTTCTGCATTTGTGTCCATCAAGTGCATGTGCAAGCCGTAATTATTACCACGTTATTTTCTATTCGAACACAACACACAATCATAGTATCAAGTCTCTATATTCATGCATGTATGTATGCGAGAGTGGTTCAATAAGTCTATGAAAGCTTAAATAAAGAAACTTTGTATTTTGCAGTGTTGCCTTCTTTTGGATGCACTTCAAATAATGAAACTTCTTGGGACTCTAAAACAGTCGCTTACTGCATCGATTACCTCTTCATGCGACCTACAGCCCGCGACAAGTGATAGGTTGGGCTAAGTTTTTGTGGTAGTCGCTTTAAAATAGCCAACTCACTTCGATTCACTTAATATGTCCATTGTGGTACCACTGTGTAATGCGGGAGTCCCAGTGTTTATTCATCATGGAACCATTTAGACGCTCTTACGAAGCGCAGGGTAGTTTTTATCCCAACACCGGAGAGTTACGTCGGAGAGTCAAAATAGTATTTTCCTAACAACTTTGCTGTACTCCTAGCTAAGGCTGGACAATTACAGGGGAAACGTTCTCGTCTCTTTCTGCAGTAATTATGCGTGAATATTCCTAGCCTAGAAGAGTGCCTACCTAACAGCCAATGCCCAGTGACACAAGCCACGACCTTCGAGCTGTTCTCTTTTGAGAGGTTAAGTAATTCTCCTGATGTGCTCTTATCTATTTGTGGCAAAATAAGTCTGGTTGTAACACACGTATTTTCTTCTCTCCATGACCTATTGGCCTCCTGGAGAATATAAGTTTTTATCCTTAATTTACAAGTCGCCATAGGAATTCCAATATTGCCTCCGTTTTCAGTTCTGTTCCAGAACCCTTATAAGACTGACCTTGAAGACGGTGCTAATATCATTTAGAGCTGCCAGGCATTCCTGAGCAACCTTTAATCTTAGTATAACTGCCTTCATTGATTTGATGGTCGCCTCGCTATCCGAGAAGATATTTTTCGTAATTTTTTCATGGCGTGTGTGGTAAGGTACCTCCTTTCTGGCTAAGATTTCTATCTGCTAGACACTACAGAAGTGCGGAAATCGGGCAGAAAATTCTAGTCGTAATTCTTTTGAAAAAACTCCACTGTCTTTGAGTTTACCATTCTCTTCTTGACGAGATGTTAGTATTGAAGAGCCTGTCGAGGTTGGGTTTAGGGAAAGAGTAATCGATTTCTTGATTATAACTGTTCATAGCTTGTAATATAGAAGCGTGGCCGAGCCGTCGGGTCTTCCATAAAAATAAATAATTGGCGCTTCTGTTTGGTGTTTGACCGAGCTCCGGCTCCTATTGGTGGTGTGCGTCTTGACGTTGTTCCTCTACCTACAGTTTTAAGCCAACTCCGAACGGCAAATGAGTTCTATGAGGAGCTTTTTCATGATAGAAATGCACTCGGAGGTTTGCCCTTGCCTGCCGAGAGGCAACCGGTATTAGAAAATTTTTTCCCATGCACGGTGCTGTTTCTAAGAGTTGGGTCTAAAGGGAGAGAGAGAGGTTAGGTGAGCGGGTTTGGATGGGCATGTGAGTATGTGGATCTCACGAGCCAGCTGAAGCTCTTGGATAAGAAGGAGTTCAACCAGCTGCAATATTCAGACCGTAATTGAGATAAGATCTCACGAGACAACTCTTCATCTGCAATGGGTGGTGGTTGAACTCCGATAACGACATTCGGAGGTCGGGAGTTTAGAAAGGTGGTGTGTGTTCCCGATGCATGTCGTCAAATGTATGTCTATGTACTGTGCGATTCAGTAGTTACAGTCGTGTTCGGTCCTGGATCTCGTCGGTGTACTCAAAGAGATGCCTCTTGGCACGCTTAGCAGGTAAGCTCAGGTGCTAGCAGATGTCTGCAGGGGTAACATCCTGTGGTAACACCAAAGCAAGAACTGCTTGCTGAGCATTTTACTGTACTCCTTGAGCGGGAGCATGCAAGCCTACTTCTGAAGGCGTTGCACGGGTGACGTCAGGAGGCATCTCGAGGCTGTTTTGATAGCTGTATTTTGAATGGAATTTTGTCCACTGCGAATCATTAGCGGCCCGCGAATCGATGGCCGGTCAGCACTCACTTCAAATGTCGCCGGCAACATTTCTTAGTCTTTGCCGTAAATGTTGCCGGCTAGCGATTTGAGGAGCTTGTTGTGGTTTTGGACCTTAGCGCTAATTGCGGTTGTATGCGCTGAGAAGGAGAGCAAACTGTCGAAGGTGACATCTAAAATTTTGGGGCTGTTGACGGTCGTTCTTAGTGTGTCATCGACTTTCACTGTTAACTGGAGTTTGATCTTCTTCGTCCAGGTGGTTAAGAGGGTTGTCGTAGATTTAGCTAAGAAGTTTGCAGTCATTTGTGCTGACAAAGCGCACTGACATGTGAGGACCAACGGCGGATGGCACCAATTGAAACTGAAAAGTTTTTAAACATTTTTAGAATTTTCTAGTAGACTACGATATAGCTTTTTCGCGCAGAAAATAGTATTTCATAGGCACCTGAAATTAATTTTTATTAATTTCTTGCACCAAAGCCACTGAAAAGATCAGTCACAAAATTTGCTTGTGTTCTTCTGAAAGATGTCTCCTGAGAAGTGAAATATTGGATTTGTAATAGTTTATAAGAACTTTTTAAACCACCCTCGTTCATGCATACACACATTCATAAAGATATACTCGTATGTATTTATATATATTTTAGCATTTCTCACTTGTGTTCACTTGCCACACATGTTCACTTTCTTTCATTGCACTTAGCGTTGGCTGCTTCCTCGGTGCAGCAATAATCTCAAGTGCGTGCCGGAGTGTCTTTTAAGTGATTTTCATTTGAATGGTTGCAAAAGTGCAACAGCTCTAGTCGATGCATACGGGACGAATGGAGTGTACAAAAACATGTGTGCTTGTTTATTGCTGCAAATTAGCAAATTGAGAAAACAAAATGCTTTAAATTAATCATGCATTTGCTTTTATCCGCTCTTATGCTCGCACATATGTCTGCACATAGCCACATAAATATTTATGTAAGCTTTTGCTATGTCACATATTAAACGTAGTTCTTATATAGGCACATACAGGGTGGCACCAACTTTTCAAAAGGCTATATTTACTTGATGCTGTTTTGTTTTAAAAGGTTAGGATATGGATGAATAGGGATGTAGAAATTTCAAAAAAAGAAAAGAAAAATATTTAAAAACAGCGAACTTGAACATTGCTTATGGATCCGTTCAGGACTTTGTAGTTTATGATTTGCTGCAAAGTTGGTCCAAAACATGATATCCATAGCTGAATCCGACTGAACATTCAATAAACGTGTGATGTGGGTTTATGAGTACGACACGCAATCCAGAGATCAGGCGAGTGAGTGGAGAGCACCGAATGAACCAAGACAAAAAAAAAACCACGTCGTTTTCAGTCAAAAAGAAAGTGATGCCCACGGTTTTTATGGATTACCGGCAGATACCTATGAAGTGAGACTTTTTTCAATTTCAAACGTTTATTAACAAAAAATGGGTACAAATTTAATCATCAAACCAATAGCCATCGCTAGCAACACATTTTTCCCATCTCTCAGGCAATTTGTGGATGCCGCACACTGGGGATTTTTGTACTGAGATGCGGAAAAAAGTATACATACCAAAAAATATTTACATTTTTACTACTAACGAAGTTGTATATATTTGTGTATGAAAAGAACATGTTTAAAAACATTATTTTTTAAAACTATTTTTTAAAAAAAATTTGTAAAAAAATTTTAAAAAATAATGTTTTTTAAAGTTCATAAATTTTATTTTTAAAAATATATGGAAAGAACATGATTTAAAACAATGTTTAAAAACTGTTTTAAAAAAATGTTGAAAATCAATGTTTTTTCCATATAGAAATATATACTACTGCGTTATTTGTAAAAATATGAAAATTTTTATATGGACTGCCGACAAGTGAATAAATAATGAACAAATATTTATTTTTAATGATATCATACATACACAAATTATACACATTACATATTCATATAAAACATATTTTTTTGCAAATTTTATTCTTGTAAAAGCGCAATTACTTCCTTGCTTAAATCACTGTGCTTTTTCTTATTGAAAGAAGGTGTCAAATGTGATATCAACGGGTCTGATGTCACCATCATTCGGTGCATGGTGTCTTGATTCGTGGCAATTCTGCTGCATTTTCTTTAGTTTCTGGGTCTATACTTTTTGTAGCCTTTTTTTCGACATTCCTGAGCCTCTTCAGACAATATACCCACAGGGAAAATACAATTTTCCATTATATCCTTACCGTGTATGAGAATTTTATGGAGAGTAGTTGGCATATTGTACCATTCATACAAAGTAACAAATCTGCAAATTTTGTTGGGTTCACTGGCTCACGTATGGTTATGGCTTCAAGAATAACAGCAAATCTTTTAATTAAATCTTCGTCCAAACCTGTTATTTCAGAAACTAAGGTTGGATTGGCAAAGAATCTTCGTGACGTGTTTCCGGAATTTGTTGTGCCGGATCCTTGCTTGACAGTATCAACCTGTATCCCAATTTTATCTTTTAGCTCTCGTTTTATCAATTGTTTTCTGGCTTTTTTTATTGGGTGAGTATGTGAGTCGACTCGTCCTCGTTTAAATTCCATATTATAGGCTACATGCAGAAGACACTCCATCAGCTTGATACGAGCATGGAGAGGTGACATGCCGAATTTCAGTGCTTCTTCATTTACGGGCCTGGATTGAACTTCTTCAATTTTATTCATAGTGCTAATGAAAACCATTAACAAAATTATTGCCGCAGATTTTTTTTTTTTTTTGTTGCCCTGTGTTATCATTGCCAAAAAAAGGCAGTGGCGCCTGGTGGCACCTGCAATTGATTAAAACTGAAAGAGACGCTATTAAGGAACACGTTGATACTAGTTTCTGACCGTAGGTAAATGTAGCTCAACTTGCAGATCCAAGAATATGAAGGAATATGATTTTTTTTTTTTGTTTTTGTAAAATTAATTATAAATAGATAATCAAATGCTTCACAGCCTTTGTTCTTCCGGCTAAAATATATAAAAACATCGTACCCTAAATGAAAAATAAAAAATTCGAAGTCGGCTCAAGCAAAAGGAAAAAAAACCACCTTGGGCTTTGGGGTTTTTTCTTAGTCAGTTCAATACTATAAAACAATTATACTTTTCACATATCTATAAAAAAAAAACTGTAACTCGGAATTTAGTAATTCTTTTTGATTTTATTGTTGGTTCTATTCTGGAATTTAGAAATACCATTAAACATTGCGTAGGTGGTATGTTGGAAATTTGACTTTTTTCCGCAAAATCCCCACTGTGTGCCGCGCCAATAAAATTGGTCGTCTTTGGCCGCAAAGCAATCATCGAGCCAATTTTTGACTTCTTCGTGAGAATTGAAGCGCTGCTCGGAAAGTGCGTGGTCCATCGATGCAAACAAATGATAATCGGAAGGCGCCAAGTCTGGGGAGTAAGCCACATGCACCAGCGGTTCCCAATCGTACGTCTCTACCAATTCCCGGGTCGCTCTTGTTCGATGTGGCGGTGCATTGTCATCAAGAAAAAATACTTTGTGACGCCGATCGGCATATTCTGGGCGTTTTCGGTGTATAACGCTGTTCAACTCGGCCAATTGTCGTTGGTAGCGTGCACCGTCAACTGTTTCACCTGGTTTTAATAGCTCGTACCAAATCACACCACGCTGATCCCAGAAAACACACAGCATTGCCTTGCGGCCGAAGCGATTTGGTTTGGCCGTTGTTTTTGGCTTGTGGCCGGGCGGACCATACGCTCGTTTACGCTTGGGATTAGAGAAATACACCCATTTTTCATCACCCGTAACGATTCGATGCGAGAAAAACTTCCTTTTGAACCGGAGAGCAGCATTTCACAAGTGGTTTTTCTGTTCTCTTGCTTCCTTTCAGTCAGTTCATGCGGCACCCATCTTCCGACCTTTAAAATAATGTCCATGTCTTTCAAAGAAATGGTTTTTTGGGTTACTCCTAACTACCCTGCCATCATTTCTTGCGTTTGACCATCATCTTCATCCAACAATGCTTGCAATTCGGCGTCCTCAAACTTTTTCGGTGGCCGGCCACGGTCCTCGTTCTCCACGCTAAAATCACCACTTCGGAACTTTTCCAACCACCTGAAGCACTCTGCTCTACTTAGAGCATTTCCACCATAAGCATTCGATGAGCTTGAGAAGCGTTTTTCTTCAATTGATAACAGAAAATCAATGATGTCTGCAAATCGTAGTTTGAAGGCACGAAATTCGACCTTTTTAGGAGCGACAAAAATGCATTGTTGTATGAAACGTGACAAACAATGAACTGAATATTTTTGACAGATAACAGACGAAAAAACAAGAAATTTGGGAAGGTTTAAAAATACTCCTAGCGACATCTATGAACTAATAGCTGAAAGTCTCATTTCATAGGTAGAAGGGTATTGTGCACCGCGAATTTTTGCCAGTAGGTTAGGCAATTAATGAGGGCTATTATTTGGGCATTATGAGACGTTTACGTGAAGGAATGCGTCAAGAAAGAAAGGGATTTGTGGGAATGCAACTCCTGGATTTTGAACCATGATAACGCACCGTCGCACAGTGTCGTTATTATGCGTGAATTTATGAACAAGAACGAAACGAATACCATCCAACAGCTACCGAATTCACCTCATTTATATGATATGGCTTCCTGCGATTCTGGCATAACTGCAGTGCAGCTGATTGGGAGTACTTTGAAGTCGATAATATCACTTTTGATGATTAAACTTGTATTATGAATTTTTTGAATATATTCCGTGAACCTTTTGATCAAGGTGGTAAATATACAAATGCTTGAAAAACAATTAACTTTTTCGAATTAAACAATTTTTTTTCTAAATGAAGGTCTATACTGCAACTTATGGTTTTGAACTCGTCTACACACGAATTTCTTTCTTGCGTACTTGACACATTTGGTTTTTGTTTAGGGTTAGCCTTGGCCTTTCACCCTCAAAATACGCCATACTGACTATTAGTACTGCTTGGCGTGTGCTGTGTGAATCAGGACCCATACTACACTCTTCCGAAAGTGTTTGAATTACTGAATTCGTACTCAAAACAGCACAGAAAGGCACTAAGTTTTCGCGATATTTCGTACTGAAAGTGCAACAGTATGAGTTATTTTTTTAAATGTCGGTCTTTAAACGAATTCACTTATGACATTGCTGATCCATTGTGATACCACAGTAAAAAAAAAAAAACAAAAAAAAAAGAAAATCTTTAAAATCCAATTATCTCAGTTTCAAACACATATTGATATATAAAAAATTTGTATATTTGGCTCTGAGATATCGTCTGCTTAATTAACAGCATTAGGTTCGTATAAAAAGTGCACCACATAAAAAAGTTGTACTTTCTCAAAGAACTCGTACTCTCAAAAAAAAAAAAAAAAAAAAAAAAAAAAAAAAAAAAAAAAACCACACTATTTTATGACCTCAAATGGAGCCAAGAATTTGGTTTTTTGGATTTTTAAGCTCGAAAACGTGACTTGCAAAGCTCATATTCAGATTCAGGCAAACAAGAACATTCGGCAAGTTATAGTCTGACTCCTGGTTCTGCAATTCAATCAAATTTAGTCAGCCTACTTTATCCATGGATTCAGAGCACTAGCGATGGGTAACTCAGTACTTCCAAATTACTTTAAAGAGTCAACACAGTGAGCTGTCACAAGTTGGCTATCTCAAAATTGGTGTGCATATCGAAATTTATGGAAAATCAAAAGCGGTTTGGAAAATATTATTTTTAGCTTCCCTTTGTAGCTGACTGCCAAAATTTGGAAAACGGATTTTAAATGGTGTCTCAACTTTATTTGAAATAAATCTGATATTATTTTTTTTCAAAAAAATGTGTTTGTATTTTTTTAAGGTTTAATGAATCTATTTTTCAAATAATTTAAAGGCACGTCCGTGCCTGTTGCAGCTCACCGGTTGCTCAGGCCGGTGACAGATTTAATTCTCTTTGGCTCACTGGGTGCTCAGATTGGTGGCAGATTTCTATTGCGGGAGCTCACCGGTTGCCCAGGCCAGTGGTTGTTTTAATTTCTTCGTGCTCCGTTTCTACTTCAGCGTGTGAAAAATATAATATTTCAATGCAAATAATACACAATAAATAGTAATGCAATAATCGCCAAACAACTTGATTTGTTTAGTCACATCAACTTTTGGAAAAAAAAAGTATTGACTTTATTTCTTTCCACTGAGTTAATGAGTTGCAAGTTTTTTCAGAGGTAAGTCAGAGTGAGCGGCACATCTCTAAGAGCCACTCCAGTCGTTCAGCACAGTGTTGAGTTACCCATCTCTACAGACAACCTTCCAGTTTTTTAAATATGCGGAATATACACATCAGAAGAGAGCGATCAACGGCTGCCGCGACCATTCAAAACTTTTCAAATGCTGTTGCTTGACTTCTTGTGGCGGCCATTCGAGTATCCAAATTTCCCTAAGAACTCTATATTAACTAAAGTCGATTAATTTGCTTGTTTACGAATTGTCGAATTCGAAAAATCTTCTAATCAAAGCAAACATTAATCAGACGTTCGTGAAAATGCCACAGCTAAGTCGGACGGATTTCAATCCATTTCAGCCTTAACAGTTTTTCTTTCTTACTTTCAAAGCGTAGGCGTTTACAACATGCTAAGGTGAGTCTGGCATCTCTTTCTCTCTCTCTCGCACACACATAGGTATATGGCTCTCTCATCCGTAAAGGCGTATCGAAGAGGCCTTATATAGCACTGCCAGCAACTCGAAAGTCATACGACATCAATTACTTTTATCTTGGCCGTAGTTCAATTGGGCCACCCTGTGGCTGCGCTAGAAAACATCGATTCAAAATGCAAATATTGCAAATTTATTTACTATTAAAAGCATTTGATTGCTATTTTGCATACTCAGTTTAATTTTAATTGAATATTCGATTCAACTGGTGCCTTAAGGATTTCTACCCATTACATGCAGTTTAAGGTATTTCAATAATCGAATTATTTTTGCAATTTGTAATATTCAAATTGAATTGAAAACAAAACTCAATGAGTTATGGAACGTGCATACGTGCAAACAGACATGTGTATGTGTATGTGTATGTGTTTGCAAATATGGTAAAACACAGAAAATTAGTGTTGGACGTTAACTTCTGTATGCAATAATAAAATCTGCTACGAGGTATTTTTCTACAGCCCTCACTGGGAGTGAGTTTATAAGAGCTGGGATGCTTCTTTCTTTAGTATCTAAAAACCAAAACCTGTTTTTCTTATAGAGTGATTTCACGTCAAGGCTTCCAAGTATTGTAGTAAATTTGTCTGTACATTTGTTGTATTTGTAGTGAACCGAAAAAAAAATTCAAAGTGAAATACTTTCGATTCCTTTTAAGTTTAAATAAAAACCAAAGAATTTTCAATTAATTTAGTAATTTAAAAACATTCCTTTTGGCATAAAATTTGTGCTTTTAATTTTCTTTTTTTGTAAATTTTTTTTTGTCAAATTTTTTATTTCTTAATTTTTTTATAATTTGTTTTTTGTTTTTGCTATTTTTGAAAAACAGTCCCCGTCAGATTGGTTGATTTTTGTTTTAATAGTTCTTAGTTACAAATTAAGTTAAAACAAAATTTGTTTTTGGGACAAAATTTCACTTTTTTCTAAAGAATTTGTTGTAAATTTTGTTTTGTATAATTTTTTTGGTAAAATATTTTTTGTTTGGTTATTTTTGAAAAACAGGCTGCAGTCAAATTGTTGTTTTTTTCTTATTAATTTCTGAGACTACGTCAGTAATCCTTGGAAAGTTTCGTAGAGGAATTCACATAACTTTCCAACTTTTGAAAGGACAAAAACTATTTTAGGTACATTTTATTGAGATACACGCGCTTTTACTTGAATCCTAAATTTTAGCAAGTTTTTGTTTTTCGAAAATTAAGGTTGTAATGGAGGTGCGAACTTTACTTTGGGACCTTGATTCATTGAAATACAGTGTACTCTCTCTTAAGCAGACACCTAAAGGGTCCGATTATGCGAGGTGTGTGCTTACGGGAAAATAATTTTTAAAAATTAAAAATAATTAAAAAAATATTAAAATTCTAATACGATATGCGAGGGTTGGGTGGAAAATGTACCGTAAAATCTTTCTTGAAGTTAAGATTGGGGATCGTGAAGTCTGATTTGTTTTTGAGCAGTGAGTGTCCCTGTAGGAGGATCTCTCAGTGACTGGACGTTCTTTTTGTCGAAGCTTCCTTGTCTCTGAGTCGCACCGCGTTGCATCTAGCGATTGTTTTTATGGTAATTATAATGGCGATAGATGTGTTACAACGTCATTGAAATACCCGCATTTATGCACAAGTGTGCACGACATTTTTTTATATACAGGGTCCAGCACTGGAATGATTGACCAATTAAAAAAGTCATAAATTTAGTTTGGAACATTCCTTTTATTCAATTCAAAATAAAAAATGTGTAAAAATAATACAAAATTAAGAATAAATTTACTTTTGCTCGATATAATCACCTTTTGCCTCGACTATGGCCTTGAGACGGCCTAGAAATGAACCGCAAGCTGCCCGAACGTGACTTGCAAGTATTTTGGCCCACTTGCGGACAATGACTTTTTTCAGCGCCTCGAGACTGGTGAATCTTTTAGATCGGACCTTGCTCTACGAAATGGCCTAAAGGGAATAATCCATCGAAGTCTGGCTTCGATTCGCGTCTGGAGATTTTCAAAGCCATTCTGTGGATGTTATGAAGTTTGAAAGGTTGTTTTTTAGCCATTCTTGGTCCACTCGAGCTTTGTGAGACGGTGCCGAGTCCGGTTGAAACGTCCATGGTCTGCTACCGAAATGTTTGTCTGCCCGCAGCTTCAAAACCACCTCCAGAATACTTTCCCGTAAATATTTCGCATTTACCTTGACGCCAGGATCGATGAAAATGATTGGAGAACGCCCATCTGCGGTTACAGCGGCCCAAACTATAACCTGTTGCGGGTGCTGCCTCCTGGTGGCCAATCGATGACTCAAATTCTCTCTCAATTTGACCAATTTGCCCCGGCAGAAAACACAATGTTCGGCTTTCGGCTTGACGGCTTTCGGCTAAGCAAAGCAACTCCTGCTCTCTCTCAAGTCTGACTTGTTGCTGCTTTGGTGTGAGATCATTCGCCTTTTGGATCTTGTAAGGCTAGACTTTCAGATCATTTTTCAATATGCGGCGGATGCTACAGTCAGATATTTTCAGTTCTTTCGCCATTTGATTGGCACTTCGTCGGGAATTTCGCTTAAGTCGCTTGAAGCATTTTACATGATGGTGCAATGTTTTTATGACTGACCACCTCCATGACGTTTCGACGACTTGCACTTTATGGTGCTAAAATTTAATAAGCTTTAAAACTGCATACCAACATTTTTTCTAGAAATTCTCTAGAATTCCTAAAATCGGTATGAAAAGTTTTGTAGAATTTTTCTAAATTTTTTATTAAGTTTGAAGTTTGGAATTATACGGTTTTCGTTAGACATTAAACTGTAATTGTATACAAAAATAATGAAGTTTCAAAAGAACATAAAAAAATTATCAAAACTGATGTAAAGTTGATATCACATCAGTTGGTGCGGGCTGTAGTGAACAAAATTGATGTTAAATTCATGAAGTTATTGCTACCAGATGTTTGCCATAGCCATACAAACCTAAAGGGCACTTCTACTTATAATACACACAAATACACGCACATACATATATATGTAGTGCACATATTTTTCATAAATACGCTGCACCCTTTTGCTTTCCAATTTAAAACTTGCGCTCTTTGCGCACGAATGCAGTTATGAATTAGACAAAGTGACTTAAGCTTCCTGGCCCACTTGGCAAGCGGTGACAAGCGTTTCGCTCAATGCTTTTCAAAAGCAATACTTTGCTTTGGGGCAATAAAGTTGCCATAATGAGCTCAATAACTCATTGCAAAACGAGCAGCACACATACCATACACACATACATATGTACGTGCGTGAGCCAACAACAGCAAACATATTCGTATTGATAATATCCTCTCGAATGCAGAGCAAATACTTCTCTATCGCTATATTTCATTTTCCCGCTCCTTTCCTGCTTGCTTTCGCTAAATTCCCTTTCATGCACTCACTACACTGCGCTCTAAACCTAGTTTCCTCTCTTTGAATTATTGGATTGCAGTTTTACTATGATTTATATATATACATACACACACACACACATACTTACATACCCGTATAAAACTTCTTGTGTGTGTACCTTTAACATATTTTTATGTAATACTCTTTTTCGCTGTGTTATATTGAATTTTATATTTACTTATATATTTTTATTATTTTCTTCCATTTACAGTGAACTCCACAGATAAAGCTCAAAAATGGTGATAAGCAATCCAGATGCTGTGGCCGCCACCACTAACAATGCTGGTGGCGATGCGGTTAGCATGGCGCATCCATCGGGTATTCCACGGGATAGAATAGATAATATAATGAGCGGGATAGCGAATACGGGTGATGTGAAAATGAATAACCATCGAAAGAAGTTGCGTCAAAGGTGAGTTCGATGGGGGCAAAGCGACTTTACCTTTCGAAGAATATACAGTAGAAACTCGATACTTGGACGTACTCGATACATGCGACACAATTTTTTTCCGTTGCGTACTCAGTATTTGCGACATTAGAAAATTTTCAACTCTAGACTTGCAACATTTCTTGCTTTGTCTTTCTCTTTTCCACTTTTTACGTAGAATTTTTGAGAATAAAGCTCGGGAAAGTAGCGTAGATGTCGTTCTGGTAATGGCACTTTTTGCATTGAATCAGCTGAATGAATTTAGGGAAAGTACCATCGAATTCATTTGGTCACGGAATGACAGTTTTGCGTTAACTTTTACATGGTATCCACTCAGAATGGCAAAAGTTACGCTGCCTACAATAAAAGAAAAAGCTGAAATTCTGAAGAAATTAAATGCGGGAATTTCCATTAAAGCATTAGATAAAAACTTCCATGTGCATAGAGTAACAATAACTCGTATGAACAAAAAAATGAACAATCCATAAAGAAGTTTGGTTCACGATCTGAATCCGATTTTAACATAACCTAAACGTCATAAACCAAGCTTAGACATATGGTAAACAAACTGCTTCGACTCATTAGTGATTTTGTTTTGGTATCATATACTTTTGGTTTTGTGAAAATGTCTGATTTTGTGTCGAATACGAGGGGTGCCTTTTATATTTCGGGATTAGAGAACAAAAACAAATTTTAATCATCGAAAATCACTTTATTGTTTTTCAAAATATTCTCCATGAAGATCTATACACTTTTGTATGCGTTGAACCAATTGTCGAAGCACTTTTGCCACTCTGAATGAGGTACCTCCAAAACATGCATTCGGAATGCCGCAACCGCTTCTTCAGGTGTCGAAAAACGTTGACCTCTCAGTTTGTTTTTTACGTACGGGAATAAAAAGAAGTCATTTGGTGCCAAGTCAGGACTATACGGCGGATGACCCACTAATTCGATGTTTTTGTACTCAAAAATGCAGTTGTTTGAGCCGATGTGTGAGAGCTCGCATTGTCCTGGTGCAGAGTGATCCGTCTTTGGCGATTGGTTTTCCTAATTTCTTGGAAGACAACTGGCAAACAAATGGTTGTGTACCACTCAGAATTTACTGTTCTGCGTTGCTCTAGTGGTACGGTTGCGACATGCCCAGTTTTTCCGAAAAAAAGGCGTCCATTTGCTTGGAAGTGCTTCGAGCGCGAACAACTTTTGTTGGATTTGGCTCATCTTGAAACACCCATACAGTCGACTGCTGTTTACTTCCGGGCTCGTACGCGTAAATCCATGATTCATTACCTGTCACGATGTCATAGACGTGTTTCGAAGCCCCGCGATCGTATTTTTTGAGCATTTCCTTCGACCAATCGACACGAACCTTTTTTTGAGCGATTGACAAATTGTGTGGGATCCAACGCGAACAAATTTTTTTGACAGTCAAATGTTTATGCAATATGGAATGTATGCTGGTCCCACTAATGCCTAAGATTATCTCAATCTCACGATAGGTCACATGACGATCTTGCAATATCAGTTCGCGCACAACATCAATGGTTTTCGGAACAACAACTGATTTTGGGCGACCTTCACGAAATTCGTCTTGGAGTGAACTACGACCACGATTGAATTCACCATACCATTGATAAACACTGGTCCTTGATGGAGCTTCATCGCCAAAAAATGAATTAAGTTCATCCATGCAATGTTGCTGAGTTAATCCCCGTCGAAAGTTGTAAAAAATAATCTCACGAAAATGTTCACGATTTAATTCCATTTTTGGACCGAGTTACTGTAAACAACACAAATAGCGCTGGTATTTCAAAACGTTCTGAGTACGTAAAAGCCAAAAATGTCAAACAACAGGGTTGCCAAATCCCGACATATATAAGGCAACCCTCGTAATCGTCATTTGCGGGAAGTGTTGATTTTCCTCTTTCATTCGAAAAAACGGCGGCTGAAGCGCATCGAGTGCTACAAAGAGTTTATGGAGAAGCTGCTTTAAGTGAAACAGAAACAACGTGTCAAGATTGGTTCCGTCGCTTCAAAGACGGTGATTTTAATGTTGACGACCGTCCGCGTGAAGGAAGGACCAAAACCGAAGACGCTAAATTGGAGGCATTGCTCAACGAGGATCCATGTTAAACGCAAAAGGAGCTTGCTTCAGTATTAGGAGTTACCCGCCAATCCATTTCCAAGTGATTGCATGCTTTGGGAATGATTCAGAAACAGGGGACTTGGGTTCCTTATGAGTTAAAACCAAGGGATGTTGAACGCCGTTTTTTCGCCTGTAAACAACTGCTCCAGCGGCAAAAAAGGGAAAGTAAAGGGTTTTTTTTCATCGCATCGTGACGGGTGAGCGGGGCCGCGGCTTTCCCCACAGCAAAAACTTCCGCTTGGAAAATACTGCTGTGGTCTGGCAGTTTGATAAGCTGCCATATCCCTAGTTTTGAGCAGTAAATGCCCGCTCTCACTCCGTGCAAAGTTTTAGAGCCGTCTGTATAGATGTGAAAAGTCCTATGGGCAGGCTTCATGCCTTTGTGCCATCCCTCCTCTTCAATTTTAGTACGAAGCCTTCTCTCCCAATTAAAGTACGCAGCCAGGTTTTCCGCCATAAGGTCAATAGGTGGCATGCTGAGTATTACTTCCAGCGCCGTCGTTGGAGTGGCTAAATAGGAATAAACATCGGAGGAGCCAATATCAGCTCTCAATATATGCTTGGATTGCGCAGGTCAAAACAATGCTTGCTTAAGTGATCTTATAACGCTGAGAAATAGTGTGGCAACGAACAAGCAAGTGTATACAAACCAAAATCGAAAATTTCTTTAATTTCAAATAAAACTTGGCTTTTTAAAGTGTATTTAAATAATATAATACAAAAATAAACTTGTATTGATCTCAGTTAAAAAAACCATTTTAATTTGTATGGAAACAAACCACAGTACTTGCGACAACCTCGAGTCCGGTTTTCAATAAGTGCAAGTGGGTCACGTGATTTTTTATATACTAATTTTTGAAAAGAAAAATTAAAATAAATGTTTTTATAAAGTTGAAGTAGTAATAAACAATGTATAAAATTTTTTTTATATTTATTTCTATTGTTATCCCTTCTAAAAACAGTTTTTCTTTAGCGCATTTTTGGCGCTGCTGGAGGTATGTAACCCCTTAAGTGCAATAATCGAGTTTCTACTGTACATTTATTTTTCAGCTATTTGTTTTCTAGTGTATTTCTATGCTGAACAAAGAAATGTTTGCTGCTAAAATAGCCACTCATAATTCCATGTATGTTTTTTCTTTCTCCCCAGATTTGATATTATTAAAAAGTTAGGTCAGGGCACATACGGTAAAGTGCAATTAGGTATAAATAAGGAAACCGGCCAGGAGGTGGCTATAAAAACCATAAAAAAGTGCAAAATAGAAGCTGAGGCGGACTTGGTGCGCATACGGCGTGAAGTGCAAATTATGAGCTCGGTGCAGCATCCCAATATTATACACATTTATGAAGGTAAGAAGGAAGAAATTTAACATATTATGCAGTTTTTTTTTACTTTAATAGAGTGTTATAAATTTATTTGAAGCAAAGACTATTTTATATATTTACTATACCCCATATTTGAAACAATGACCTACGCGAAAAGCTATACAAAAATATAAACCTTTAACTCTACTTAAAAATTAAACAATAAAATAGTTTAGTAATAGGAAATTAAAAAAAGTTAGATTTTATTAGCTTGAATATACTACAAGGTGTGTGTGGTAATTAACCCCCGAGAGTTACTCAATAAAACACAAGCAAATTAAGCTACGTACGCCGCCCTGATGAGTTTTCTTCAGACGAGACTTCATCTTGAAGAATGAGAAAGAGTCACAGAGGGTGATATTGGAACTATAGTAAAGAGTACGTGCGGCCAGGCGGGAAGGTTTTTTCTTCTCAAAAAGCGTTTGCTTAATGAATGTGGAATGAGTTGACGATTTCTGGCCACACACGGCAAATCCGTGTCAGCAAACGCTCCAGGATGCCAACATAGAGTTGGCCTGTCAGAAATATTATCACGAGGGCCACGAATATAGAAGAAAGTGATAAACATTGACTCGCTTTTATTGATCGCTGCTCCTCACCCATTCCCATCTACTGATAACTTTGCCAAAGCATTGCTCTCAAGGATTTTCAAGGGACTAGCTGTCTATGTATTACATTGTATATGAGACAGTTCTAGTCTTTCAAATGTGCCAGGCTATTAAAAAATTAGATTAGAAACCGTTATATACTGCATAAAATAAGTGTCGCGGACCAAATTTTTAACTTTCCTCACTGTTGCCCGGCGGCATTCGTTGCTAACCCTGTTACAAGTCTGGTTTTTCTAATTAATTTTCTCTTTCTTATTGCCGGGGCAAGCGTATGAGTGATTTTCACTAAGCTATGCCAATTAGCAGCATCAAGTGAAACCAAATCCTTTTCCACTTGGTCATTCCGAAGCAGAAATTTTTCGTTTTTTCCTTCCTTTTTGAAAAAAGGAAACATTCCACAACAAGAAGTGTTTTCTTGACTAAAATAGGCTGCATCACTTTTGATATATTAAGAGTGAATAAAACCATGGGTAAAACAAATAAGGACACGGCTATTTTAAACTAGTTAAATAATATTTAATATCGAATAAAATTTGTTTCCTATCGAATTTCTTAGAATTCTTATTTCACTTTAATTTAATTTAATTTCATGTTGTTTGATTTTATATTATTTTCTTTTATTAAATTTTGTGTCATTTGATTTGATTTAATTTTTTTTATGTTTTTCTTCATTTCTTTTTATTTTATATTATTTCATTTAATCCCATTTTGTTTCATTAAAATTAATTTATTGGGTTGGGGAAAAAGAAATGTCGTATTTGTGATCGAAATTTGACGCTTTATTTAACGTACTTAGAGTTATCCGATTCAAGTCAAATATGCCCGTTTTGTTCGCAAACTTGTTGCGATTTAGAAGGCAACTTCATTATCCCCCCTTTATAAAACCCCCTCTCCTTATTTGCAAAAAACTCAGACAACCAATTTTCGCAAGCCTCTTTTGAGGCCAACTTGGTAGTTTAACATGGACCGGAAGAGATGATAGTCACTTGGTGCCAGGTCCGGACTATATGGTGGGTGCGATAGGACATCCCATCCGAGCTCACGTAGCTTCTGGCGGGTCATCAAAGATGTGGAACACAACACCATTCCTATTGACCAATTCTGGCCGCTTCTGGTCAATCGCCTGCTTCAAACGGTCAAGTTGCTCACAGTAGAGGACCGAATTAAGGGTCTCGCCATAGTTGAGCAGCTCATAGTGGATAATTCCCTTCCAATCCCACCAAACACACAGCAAAACCTTCCTGGCGGTCAATCCGGGCTTGGCGATGGTTTGGCCCGGCTCGCCGCTTCTCGACCACGATCTTTTTCGCTTGGCGTTGTCGTACGTGATCCACTTTTCATCGCCAGTCAGCATCCGCTTCAAAAATGGGTCAAGTTCGTTCCGCTTAAGCAGAGAATCGCAAGCGTCGATTCAGTCCAAGAGATTTTTTTGCGTCAACACGTGTGGCACCCAAACATCCAGCTTTTTTTGGAATCCAATCTTCTGCAAATGGTTCCAAACGGTTTTGTGGTCTACACCTAGTTCCTGACTAATCGGGCGAATGCTCACATGCCGGTATCTTTGGATAATTTCAACGATTTTATCAGTCTCTACGACGATTGGCCTACCAGTACGGGGTGCATCTTCGACATCTACTACACCAGAACGAAATCCAACGAACCAACACTGTGCTGTGCGAATCGTTACAGTATCAGGCTTATAAATTTCACAAATTTTTGCCGCCGCCTCCGTTGCATTTTTACCTCTAAGGTAGTAAAAACGTAAAATATGATGAATTTCTTACTTGGTGGACTCCATCTTTGACGCGCTATAACTTAAGACTGAAACTTACGATCACAACACTGTCAAAGAGACATTTGTAATACAGATTGTCTTCTTCAAATAGTTTAGCGTGACCCGATGCAATAAGTACAACGACATTACTTTTTCCCCGACCCAATAATTTCATTGTAACTCAATTTTTTTAAATTTAAAATTTTATATTTATACTAGCAAACCCGGCCCCCTTCGCTGGGCACACTTAAATAGAATAGATATGGTTTAGAACAGAAAAGATATGGTTTTCATATTATGTATGTCTTTATTCTCACATTATTTATTTCTTTATTCATACCACGTTTTTGTCTCTATCTCGAGACCCCAGTCACGGAGCGGCACGAAAAATACTCTGAACTAAAGCATTCACTAACAGCTTCCATTTGATACCTATATTGTACATACACATCCGAAGGTTACCCGGGCCCACGTTTTGACCTATATCTCGAGACCCTAGTCACGGGGCGGCATGAAAAATACTCTGTACTAAAGCATTCACCAACAGCTTCAATTTGCTATCCATATTGTACAAACACATTCTGGGGTCCACGTTTTGGTCTCTATCTGGAGACCCTAGTCACGGAGCGGCACGAAAAATACTCTGAACTAAAGCATTCACCAACAGCTTCCATTTGATACCCTATTGTACATACGCATCCGAAGGTTACCCGGGCCCACGTTTTGACCTATATCTCGAGGCCCTAGTCACGGGGCGGCATGAAAAATACTCTGTACTAAAGCATTCACCAACAGCTTCAATTTGATATCCATATTGTACAAACACATTCTGGGGTCCACGTTTTGGTCTCTATCTGGAGACCCTAGTCACGGAGCGGCACGAAAAATACTCTGAACTAAAGCATTCACCAACAGCTTCTATTTGATATCCATATTGTACAAACACATTCTAGGGTCCACGTTTTGGTCTCTATCTGGAGACCCTAGTCACGGAGCTGCACGAAAAATACTCTGAACTAAAGCATTCACCAACAGCTTCCATTTGATATCCATATTGTACAAACACATTCTAGGGTCCACGTGTTGCTTTCTATCTCGAGACCTTAGTCACGGAGCGGCATTGAAAATACTCTGAACTAAAGCATTCACCAACAGCTTCCATTTGATACCCTATTGTACATACGCATCCGAAGGTTACCCGGGCCCACGTTTTGACCTATATCTCGAGGCCCTAGTCACGGGGCGGCATGAAAAATACTCTGTACTAAAGCATTCACCATCAGCTTCAATTTGATATCCATATTGTACAAACACATTCTGGGGTCCACGTTTTGGTCTCTATCTGGAGACCCTAGTTACGGAGCGGCACGAAAAATACTCTGAACTAAAGCATTCACACACAGCTTTCATTTGATACCTATATTGTACATACACATCCGAAGGTTACCCGGGCCCACGTTTTGACCTTTATCCCGAGACCCTAGTCACGGGGCGGCATGAAAAATACTCTGTACTAAAGCATTCACCAACAGCTTTCAATTGATATCCATATTGTACAAACACATTCTAGGGTCCACGTGTTGCTGTCTATCCCGAGACCCTAGTCACGGAGCGGCATGAAAAATACTCTGAACTAAAGCATTCACCAACAGCTTCCATTTGATACCCATATTGTATATACACATCCGAAGGTTACCCGGGCCCACGTTTTGACCTATATCTCGAGACCCCAGTCACGAAGCGGCATGAGAAATACTCTGTACTAAAGCATTCACCAACAGCTTTCAATTGATATCCATATTGTACAAACACATTCTAGGGTCCACGTGTTGGTCTCAATCTCGGGACCCTAGTCACGGAGCGGCATGAAAAATACTCTGAACTAAAGCATTCACCAACAGCTTCAGTTTGATATCCATATTGTACAAACACATTCTAGGCTCCATGTTTTGGTCTCTATCTCGAGACCCTAGTCACGGAGCGGCATGAAAAATACTCTGAACTAAAGCATTCACCAACAGCTTCCATTTGATACCCATATTGTACATACACATCCGAAGGTTACCCGGGCCCACATAGGGGTGGACTACCCTTAACATTTAGGGGGATGAAAAATAGATGTTGGCCGATTCTCCACCCTGGCCGACAATCACGCTAAGGATCACAAAAATCGGTCGAGCCGTTTCGGAGGAGTTCAAGTTCGAACACCGTGACACGAGAATTTTATATATTAGATTTTTTATATTTTTTATATTATTTTATCTCATTTTACTATTTTTATTTCATTTTATTTAATAATTTTTTTATTTATTTTTTATTTTGTTTCACTTCAATTTATTTTATTGTTTCATTTTATAGTTTATTATTTTTTTTTAGTTTTATTTATTTTAATTTAATTTTGTTTATTTTAGTTTACTTTTTAGTTTTATTATTATTTTTTTTATTCTGTATGATTTTCATTATTTCATATTTCCGAAAAAGAAAATTAAGTCTAGGGACCCTTAAACTAGGGGACGCCGACTTAACTCTATGGGGCATGAAATATCTGGGAGTAATCCTTGATAAAACCTTGACATGGAAAAATCACTTATCGTACATCACAAATAAAGCCTTGAGAGCAATATGCGTTTGCCAAAGTCCTTACGGTAAAACATGGGGTCTGCGGCCAAAGACGATGGCATGGCCTTATAAGACAATAATAGGGCCAATTATCACCTATGTCTCTCTGGTATGGTGGCCAAAACTAAGACTCAGATAACACTTAACAAGGTATAGAGAATAGCTTGGCTGTGCGTAACAGGAGCAATGCGAACCTGACCCACGGCGGCTTTAGGAATGATCACTGAACTCATTCCATTCTACCTTGTAACCAAAAAGTCGGCAGTCAGAGCAGCTCTAAGGCTTCCTAATCTATTTTACTGAAAGAAGGCAATCTTACAGGACATGTAAGAATTCTGGGTTCAATCCTGAACTCTTCGTGCCTGACAGGCCACGACAAGATGGCAAGTAAACTAGAATTCTCCAAGAAATTCAAAGTGGTCATTAGTGACCGCTCAGCATGGAGAAACAATGAAATATCCTTAAAACAGTGCGAACAGGTGTGTTTTACTGATGGGTCCAAAATGGAGGACGGTAGTGCCAGGGCTGGAATTGTCGGACCACATTTCAAAAGAGCAATTGCAGTGGGAAAAACCACTTCCATTTTCCAGGCAGAGGTCCACGCCTTAGAGCTGTGTGCCAGTGAATGTCTACGGAGAGGCACGCGCGGTGCCAATATTAAAATTCTCTCTCTGGCAGGCAAGCAACTCTAAAATCGCTGTGTGATTCGGGAATGTTTTAAAATCTTCAACACCCTCGCATCAAGAAACTTTGTTACCTTGATGGGGGTTCCGGGACATGAGGGGCACGAAGGGAATGAAATTACGGACGGATTTAGCGAAAAAGGGGGCAAACACTACCGTTATAGGTCCTGAACCTTTCTGTGGGGTAAATAACAACTTCAAAAGTGCCTGTGCATGCGGCCAATCGAAAAGACTCATAGATCCGGAACGGATAAAGGCAAAGGCAATCCTTAACCTAAGCAGAAACGACATAAAACTTTACACTAAACTACTTTACAATGCACTTTACACTGAGTAGGACACTGTAAACTTAATTATCACATGAAAAAGATAGGTGCGATAGAAAACGATTCCTGCAAACGATTCTATGCAACTGCCCAGCAATGGCACGACACAGACTAGATTACGTTATAGAACTTAAGCCTACAGCAGTTTTAGGATTTATTGTTTGTGCACTGCGACCTGAAGAGATCTATTTTGAGGTCATGTAGCCTACTCGAACAGTTTTAGGCTATCAATAAATCCAAAAACTGTTCGAGTAGGCTACATGACCTCACAATAGATCTCTTCAGGTCGCAGTGCGCAAACAGCCAATCAACAATAATAATAATAATAATATTAATAATAATGTCTCATTTTATTTCATTGAAGTTTTTTTAATTTCATTAACATTTTTTCGCATTTTATTTAATTTTAGTTAATTTAATTTAATTAAATTTTTTTAAATTTATTTTTATTTTATTTTTGAAGTGAAACTTCTTAGGCGTCGATGGACGAGCGAGAATGGAGGGTGCAATTTCAAGGCCATGTAACGTTTTGGTCATTTTCGTTCCGCGAGAGAGAAAAAAGATATAACGTAGAAGGAAAGGAGAGAGAGAGCTATACCTTGTATATATCTTAGATACACTTTAGGCTCTTTTTCCTGAGTTTTTCTTTGTGGTTGTTATTTTCTAGTGAAAAATAACACTGCCTACTTTTTGGCGCTTGTTTGTTGGTGCAAACTTGTAGGACATATATTTTTGGTGCCGACTTTTTGGCGTTATATTTCGTTTGTGCCTACTGTTTGGGGCGTTTTTTTGTCCCAATTTTTTGGCGTTTTTCTTTGGTGCCTACTTTTTGGCGCTTATTTGCGTTTCCTGGCTAGTGCTTGTGCGTACTATAAAGTGCTACCCGTTCCGACGTCGGAATGGATAGTTGGTATTGCCTTGCGGTAATTTGTGCCGTTGCTGCGGTCCTGGAATCGCTGTGTTTGTGCGGGTGATACACGCTCGTAGTAGTGCGCGTTGTTGCCACGGTTTGTGTCCGGCGTTTACCTACACCGGTCGACCCTTCTCCGTTTTTTGTAAATTTTGTCTATTTGTATTCTCTGCAATGTTGTGAATTTATTTAGATATATATTCTTTCTCTCTCTCTCTCTCATTCTCTCTCGGGTCTCTCCCTCTTTCTGCGTCTGCCTTAAAAGTTTCACTTCTACACGCACTTTTTTGTTTAATTTATTATATTTTATATTTTTGTTTTATATTTAATTTTGTTATAGTATTTGTTTTTATTATTTAATTTAATTTAATTATTATTATTTTTTATTTTTTCTATTTATTTATTTTGCTTTTTTTTGTTGTTTTTTTTTTTTTTTCAAACTTCCCATTCTTTGGGAGGCACTTACACAAATGTTTACACAGTTTTAACAAGTTCTTATACTATCGTACTCTAAATATAGAACTAATAGCTACAGGTGTGAATATTGCAACAATAAATATGTATCATTTATTTACTGAAGAAAATTTCTTATGATGTGGCAAGAAATCAGCAGAGCCCCTTTTTGAAGGTCATAGATAAGATACTTCCCCAATTTGAGCTTCTTGAGGCTCTTCGTCAGATTTACGTGAACGAGTCCGTGAGCCGATATGATCAGTGGCAATATAAAGACCTTTCTGAGTTTCCACTGCCGCTTGATGTTAATCCCTAAATCGGGGTATTTGCTGATTTTCTCTGTGTACGTTTTATGAATATTTTTGTTCAATGGGACGCCAACGTCAATGACAAACGCAGTGTTGTCATTTTTATTTACCACAAATATGTATGGCAGATCTATTATTAGTTCTTGTGGTATTCGTAAGGATTATTTTATTTTATTTTATTTTATTTATTTTTATTATTTTTATATTAATTTATCTCATTTTAGATTACCCCCTATGATATAATTCTAAAGAAAAATTTCACTTTCTTTTGCAGTTTTCGAGAATCGTGAAAAGATGGTGCTAGTCATGGAATTTGCCGCAGGCGGTGAACTGTATGATTACCTCTCGGAACGTAAGGTGCTTAGCGAAGAGGAGGCGCGTCGCATATTCCGGCAAGTCGCCACTGCTGTCTACTATTGTCACAAGCACAAAATTTGTCATCGTGATTTGAAATTGGAGAATATACTACTCGATGAGCATGGCAATGCGAAGGTAAGCAACTTTCACTGCATTCACTTGCTAAAAATACATTTTAAATGTTTCAAAAATTTCAAATTTCTGCCATCAATTTCCAGATCGCCGATTTTGGACTGTCGAATGTTTTCGACGAACAAAATCTACTCGCCACATTTTGCGGTTCACCGCTTTACGCTTCCCCCGAAATTGTTGAAGGTACTCCCTACCAAGGCCCAGAAGTCGACTGCTGGTCCCTTGGCGTACTCCTCTACACTCTAGTCTATGGGTCAATGCCATTTGATGGCTCCAATTTTAAAAGACTTGTTAAGCAAATCAGTCAAGGTGACTACTATGAGCCAAAGAAACCATCGCGTGCCTCATCGCTCATACGTGACATGTTGACGGTGAGTCCACGAAAACGTGCCACCATCGAACAGATTTGCGCTCATTGGTGGGTTAATGAAAATGATAATGTCTCATGTTTGGATTTGGCTGAGGAGCTGGCGACACAAACACCAGTACGTTTGGATGTTTTGTTGTCATTAACACCGGCCGCCGTGACGGCCGATCAATTGGTTGTGCCATCCGCCGATGCAGGCAAAGGAGAACGTGTGCCAAGAAGTCATTCGGTGGGATCGATACGTGATATGGGCGGTAATACAGAAGCAGAACGAAGAATATTGGACATGGTTGCTGGTAGGTTGTTGATAGTATTTATTTTTTATTTAAGAGAAAGTTGTGCCTACGCTAAAGATAAACGCAAAGCTTGTGGAAGAGATTTCAAAAATATTTTGTTATACAGCAAAAAAAAAAAAAAAAAAAATTCAATTAAACCGTAATGTTACAATACAAAAAATATAGTTTTGAAAGAGAATTTGTGATTTCTTTCGTAAGCTCCGCGTATTTGTCTTTTTTGCGCATTTGTTTTTCTGTGCCTGAATTTTCGAAAGAGCGACTAGTGTAGTATTTGTATATGTATTTGTGTGTACCTATGTACATATGTAGTAGTTGCAAACTCCCGTTGTCTGTAAATAGCTGATAACTGTATTTCCTATCCCTCATTTGCCTTCTGTTTGTTGATCACAACTATTTCCGACTTCCCCTCAAACAAAACTCTTACAATACTTCTCAATACTTTCTAAATCTATAAAAAAAAAAACGTCTACAAATAACCCTACTCGTACAAACATTCAAGCGTACTAAATTTGTGTTTCCATCATTTAACCCATAATTCATTACACCTCCACTTTTCTCTCTTTTCTCCACATTTTTCCCCCATAAGCTGGCGGTGAAGCAGCGCTCATGCCATCACCTACGCGCACAATCACACCAACACACAGCCCAGTGCAGAGTAAACGTAAGCTCGAAACCACCGTCTCTACGGAGAATGCGCATGGTGCTGCGCTGAAAAAGAAGGATAAACTGGGCAGCAGTTCAATGATACTCGAAGAGACAACAGTGCCATTGACAGAGGAAACACCCATGGAGACGGAGGAGGAAGATGAGGCAGCACAGAACGCATTTGTCGAAGAGCCCATTACCCCAGCATCGCTCAAAACTATGCCATCGGCCAGCTTCTCGCAAAGGGATATGGAAATGGTTGGCGATCTCTGCGAGCAGCTGATCCAAGAGGAATCCACACCCACTACACCTGCAGCAGCACAGTTAAATGAACTCAGCACTCCGGTAACACCGACACAGGTTGGCGTACCGCGTCAAAAGACCATTGGTAAGCTGGAATCACTGGAAGAGACACCAGAAGAAAAAGATGCTACAAAAGTTATTAAGAAATTCGTCAATAAGCACAAAACGGCTGATCTAGTAAATGCCATCGGCCAAATTGCACCCTCAACTGAGAAAGCCGGCGAGCAAGCCGCAGTTGCGCCAACAAAAACCAGTAATGCCAAAACCGCAATCGCCAAACCAACAACTACTACATCGAACAATGCCACGCCCACGCCATTCGTGCGCAAATGCAGTCTTCAGGATGAGGGTTCGTTGAGTAAATTCAATGCTGACCGTCGCAAATCGCGCGTACTCGAAACCACCGAGAAGTTGCAGCAAATGAACACCGGCGGCGGGGGCGGAGAAAAGCCGAAGAAGTTCAGCATACCTGGTGTGAGTGTCGGCAGCTATAAGAAAGAATTCGAGCGCAAAGCCACCAATCCGTCAGCGCCACAAGGCCCCACGCCAGGCGAATTGCGTGCACTGGAGGAAGTTGCCGCCGCAGCGGCTGCAGCGCAAGAATTGGAAACTGACGATCAGACACCACAGACTACGCCCGCCAATGCACCGCCACCGCCATCGGAAACGGCATCAATCGAGGCGAGCGATTCAAAGAATTCTGTCGCTTCGTTGTCGCTTGACGATGCGCGTCGCTCCATGGAGAACTCCATTGCGTTGTTGCGGCAAGCGCAAAGTGAATCATCGAAAGAGGTCGATCAACTATGTGCGCAAACTGAGAATATTGAAGTGAGTGAAACTGGTAATCCAATGGTGGCGGCCGAGCGCGAAAGGAAGCTGAAAAATGCGCGCGCCATAATCGGAAATGCCATACAGCCAGGTAAGTGAGCTTGAATGAAGTATGTAATATAACGCAAGCAATAACAACAATAGTAGAATGCTGGGGAGGGGCGGTTTTTGGAAAAAAAAGTAAACAACCCTTTAAGAGCTTGCCATATTATTGTGCTTTGAATAACTGTATGGGAGTTCTAACATAAATTTGCCCAAAAGTAAATAACAAATTGTCCGAGCTTTTTAACTATTTTATTTGAGGCTGAAGAACGAGCATGCAATGCGTAGGCTAAAAAACCGGCATCGGATGCTGTTGGACCAGGCCGATGTTGTAATACGTTGCCAAAGGTATTTCTTAAGAATGAATTTCAGTGCCCTTCCTCTATTGTGGAAATTTAATAAAATAGCAAATGGTTTGTGTGAGAGTGTTTTTGACTGATTTGGTACTTCTGCTAAAGGTATGCCGAAGGGCGACTGCCAATTGTACATTTTTTTATAAATTACAGTTTAAAGAGAATGCAGAATGATGTTAAAAAAATTGGGTGGGCAAATAGTCCTCTGCAGCTTGTCCCTCTTTCAGAACTTGGGAAGTATTTAACTGTAATTCCAAAAAAAATGTTATGAAGGTGGAAATACGTTGTTTAAGTGCTTAGGTTAAAAAAATTAGCAGAAAAAAAATCCAGAAATTGGAGTTTTTTTTTACTAAAGTTAGGTTAGGTTAGGTTAGGTTATGTTATGTCATGCCATGTTATTTTAAGCTAGGTTAAGTTATGTTAATATATATTATTTACTATAAATTTTATTATTAAGGTTACTCAAGCTATTCAGGTTTTATTAATTATTAATTTTGTGCACATAGTGTCTGCCTGCCACTACAGGTATTGAAATATAATAGAGCCGTGACGCCATAAAAAAATAAGTTTTTAAGCGATTATGTTAATACAACTTAATAGCTTAAATCCATAAATTGGAGTAGTTTTTGAAAAATTAAGTTAGGTTATGTTATGTTATGTTATGTTATGTTATGTTATGTAATGTAATGTTATGTTATGTTATGTTATGTTATGTTATGTTATGTTATGTTATGCTATGTTATGTTATGTCATGTTATGTTATGCTATGTTAAGTTATGTTATGTTATTTTATCTTATGTTATGTTATATTATGTTATGTTATGTTATCTTACGTTATGTTATCTTATGTTATGTTATGTCTTGTTATGTTATGTAATGCTATGTTATGTCAAGTTATGTTATGTAATGCTATGTTAAGTTATGTTATATTATTTATTATTTAGGTTATTCAGGTTATTATTAATTTTGTGCACATAGTGGCTGCCTGTGGTAGCCTATTGGACTTGATACTCAGTCTAATAGAAACGTTGTTTAAGCGATTGTGTTAATGCAATTAGCTTACATCCATATATTGGAGTAGTTTTTGAAAAATTAAGTTATGTTATGTTATGTCATGTTATGTTATGCTATGTTATGTTATGTTGTGCTATGCTATGTTAAGTTATGTTATATTTTTTATTATTAATTTTGTTATTTAGGTTATTCAGGTTATTATTAATTTTGTGCACATAGCAGCTGCTTATAGTAGCCTATTGGAATTGAGATACTATCTGTCTAATAGAAGCGGACCAATTCGCTTCTAATACACTGCATTGTATACGCTTATGATTTTATTCATCATCGTGTATTAGCGTTACATCCCGGGGTGGGCTTTAGCTGCCTCAGCAATCTTCCTACATTCAACACAATCCAGCGCTAGAGATTTCCAGTTTTTGACGCCTAATTTTTTCGGATTCTCGGTGACGCTATGCAGGCAATTTGTTTTTGGTCTGCCACGGGATCCTGAGCAAAAAAGGCTGTAATCCAGCAGATGTTTTTGTGGCCTGCCGTCATTTATGCGGTTGATGGGACCTGCCTATCTGATGCGTTGCGACTTGATAAATCTTAGAATATCTTCGCCATTGCAGAGACTTAGCAGCACCTTATTGCGCCTGATTCTGTATTCGCCAACTTCTTCGCGTTTTGAAGCCAAATACTTTACGCAATATTTAGCGCTTAAATGTATTCGTAGGCGCGTTACTCGTCTGCAAGATTCACGCTACAAATTTCTGCACCGTAGGTCATCAATGATTGAATGAGCGATTTATAAATAGCAAGTTTTCGCCTACGTGAAAGAGATTTTGATTTGAGGAGGTAGATTTTAGCGTAGTATTCACGATTCGCCGCCACTATCCTGTCAGATATACAGTCCTGCATGCTGTTGCCATTTAAGTAATGTAATACGCCGAGATATGTAAATTTGGACACGCTCTAAAAACTTAAGTCCTCGACGTCAATAACGCCAGACGCTTTCCTTTATACTTTTGAGATCCTCATATACTTGGCTTGGTTTATATTTATTGCCAGTCCTACCAATCTTGAATTTTTTTCTACCCATTTTTTTTTATACGCAATATAAAGTTAACATTGAATAAACTCTATAGTCACTAACACCAGATTATGTTAATTCCCGCGCAAGTTGTGGAGGTAAACGGCTCCAAATCAGCCGCATTTGCCCTGATAAGTGTTGGACCCTCCACATTTATTTTCCTTTGAGTTTTTGCTTAACAACTGGCCAAACATTTTCAATAGGATTGACATCAGGTCCACTATTTCAATCCCATTGCGCTCTTTCCCGCTCTTCATACTTTCGGTTTCGATGCTTGGGATCGGTGTCTTATTCTAAAATCCAAGGTTGACTAGTCTTTCCAAACATTTGGTAAATTTCATTGATCAAAACTGCATTCCAATTGGCGGTAAACACAAATGAACGGCCAAATCCTTTTTGGGAGAAGCAGTCCCAAATATGAACCTGGAAGTTTTCGATTATCAGCAGTGCATCAGTGCCGACGTATGCAACTATTCGCCTAAAAGAAAGTTTCATTCGTGAATATTGCGTTTGCCCAATTCCGTTCTGAATTTACCTGAGTCCATGCAAGTCTTTTTTTATTGTTGGACAATGAGAACAGCAGTTTTTTCAATGTGCTCCGGAATTTGAGCCCTCCTGCACGTAAACGTCGAATCGTGTCTTTCGATACATTAACACCATTTTTCCTTAAAGCAGCTTCACGCAACGAAATGTTCGGGTTCGTCACTAGCAAATCAATGATCTTCTGATCTGGCTTTGCAGAGAAAATTTTTTTTTTCTCCATCCGGGCAAGTCACTAACGTTTCTAACTTATTTATGATTTTTTGAAATATTTTCCTGCCGATGCACGGGACATTTTTGTAACTTTGGGTTCTGCACATAGAAACACTTCCTATTCACTTTAAATCGGTTTTCATATGTGAAACTCATTTTGTAAAAACTACGTACGCTTTTTAATTTTCTCATAAAACTAAGAAATTGCACAACGCGTATTGCTAAATAGGCGCTATTTAGCAGCATTTACATTTTTTTCGTAACGGAACTCTAAGTTTGTTTGTCACATTTCTATTAGACAAACTGTAGATAGGGTTGGGCATAGTGCACTAAATATTTAATGCAATAAGCGGATAGTTGAAACACTGAAAAACTATATGATTTAGTGATAATGAAACCCTTAAAAAATTGGCGAGTGATTTTCTCACACGTTTTTTTTTTTGGGAATTGCTTCAGTTACACGCCTCATAATGGTCCTGCCTGACCTTCTGGCAAAAATTCGCGGTACACAATAGCGTTGTAATCCATAAAAACTGCGAGCATTGCTTTCTTTTTTGACGGAAAACGACTTGAATTTTTTTGGTCTTGGTTCATTCGGAGCTTTTCACTCACTCGCCTGATCTCTGGATTGCGTGTCGTATTCTTAAGCCAATGTCTCGTCTACAGTAATGATGCGTTTGATGAATGTTGCGTCGGAGTCAGCCATGGAAATCATTTCTGTGGCAATATTAACGCGCTCCACTTTTGGCATGAAATTCAGATCCTTTGGGGCCAACTTTGCAGCAACGCGGCGCAAACGCAAATCATTAACTAAAAACTGCTGAACGGATCCATAAGCAATATTCAAATCCAATATATAATACAATCTGTGTCAGAAAAAAAGAACCGCGATTATTCATGAAGTATAAAAAATATATATTTAAAATTTTTTTTACATGAAAGTATGTACAAAACTACGAGTGGCAATTACTCAATAAGCCGTGCAGTCTTCATCGTTGTCGAGTATAGCCTGGCATCTTCTGGGCATGCTTTGAACCAGCTTTTCTGCGTAGCTCGTCGACAAACAGGACTAGATTTTGCGAACTTGACGCACGAGTTGCTTTAAATCATGGACTGACCTTCCGGCAAGATGCGTTTTCATAGTTCCCCACACATTTTCAATGCGGTTGGCGTCTGGGGACTGGGAAGGCCAGTCCAATACTGTGACGCCATTTTCTTGTTTTGTTGTTTCTCAATGTATTTTTCTGAGAGCAGTGGTTTTGATGATGTGGGACGGTAGATATGTTCGCCTGCTCCAGTTGACGTTCGATGGTGTTTTTAGCAAGAACTGATCGTGCTTAGTAGTCGCGTAGTCGCAAAGAAGGTTCCCGCTTAAAAAGTTGTACGATCACTTTATCCTGCTTTTTTGTCGTCATTCGCTTCAAGCCGCGCTCGGAAGGTTATCAACATTTTTATACCCCTTATACCGCCGATTCCATTTCACAATAAACTTTTTTGATTTTTTAATTACTTTTGCAGCCGCATTCGGCCCTTTCGAATGCGTGCATAAAAATACCGCCTCAAAACGCTTCACGTACACTCATTTTTGTTTGGTTGCGTTTACGAAAAATTTTCGAACGATATCTCTTTCTCTGATACTTTTCTCCTTCCCTCCTTGAGTATCTACCCCCTTTCCAGAGCTTTAAATACAATGGGCTTTTTAGCCTGAGTGTTTTAGGAGCCACCAAATCTCCTGGTGCTCCTTGGTTCGGCCTTTTCAAATTTCAATTTACAAGAAAAAACCGGTTCTTTTCTTCTGACACAGACTGGATTTCTTAAAAAACACCAGATATACATAATTAGATAACATAATTACAATATCTTTCTGCCACACTCCTGTATGTATTCTAGCAACAGGCACAGGATATGTGTGGATGCAGTTCAGTTAAGGCTGATTAGGATCCTCCTTTATTTTATTTTCTTTTTATTTTTATTTTTTTTCTTATTTTTTTGCAAAGTGCCTATGTCCAGATTTATTAGAAATTATTTCAAAATTATGCTTTTTGGGTAGGGAATTTTTGTTAGAACTCCTATATGTTCCATCTCCGCACAACATTTGAAGCTTACCGAACGCGGATAATTTAGAAAAAAAAACCTTTTAACCAACCCATTGAAAATCTCAAAATTTCCTCAGTTCAAGTTTCGGCCAATCATTTTATCAATCATTCGAAGAACAAAACATTATTTGTTTTTGCATTCAAAATCATTTGTAGTGGTTTCATTTTGCATTCATTCATTAGTTTACACACACACACACACCAATACATACATACATACTTCTACATACATATATAGACACACAAATAAACATCTATGCAATCAGACAGTCTCACCTACATACTGTACCCGAACACACACGCACACGCACCCACACACATCACATCACGTACGTTCGTTCTCATTTGTATCATCTCATCATTGGTTCATCTATTTTAGTTATACGCCGGCCACCATCACAACCATCTTTTGGCATCGGCGGCGGGGGCTACGGTCAAATGCGTGCAGCCAGTGGCGGTTTTATTGGTTTTGGCAGCAGTGGCAGCGGCAGCAGCATGAGCGCCGGCATGGGTGGCGGCGGTGCCGTTGGCGTTGGCGTTGGCGGCGGCGGTGGCATCGGTGGCGGCAACTTTGGCAGCAATGCTCTACCGCCTCAAATGTTGGCCTACAATATGAGCAATTTACCTCAGACACCGCCGCCTCTGTTGACACCAAATGCAATTGCAAAAGCAAAAGCAAAGCCGAATGCGAATGCGAATGGGAATGTGAATGCAAACGCTGCCCTCGCCGCTGCAAGGCAACACATTATGGGACGTTTGGCAGCTAATGCTGGTGATCAACAAAATGAATTCCAATACAAATCTGCGCCAAGTGGCTACTTCATACAGTCACCACCACCCTCCTCCTGCAATTCCTCTCCATTGTATAACCAGTATAATCCAAACAACAGCAACAACAACAACAACAATGCTGTGAGCTTTCAATACCAATACAAACAAAATCCACAACAACCTCAACCTCATCAACAGCAGCAACAGCAACAACAAAAACCACAACCACAACAACAAAAACAACAACCACATCAATACCAACACACTAATTTATCGCCACAAGCAACTCAAAATCAACTTTTGCAATTCCAACAAAGACTACAACAATTACAACAACAAAGACAGAGACATCATCAATCGCTAATAGAGCAGCAAGAAGATATAGAACTAGAACAACAACAATACCAACAACACCAAAAACAAGCACTATCACAACAACCATTGCATCAATACCAATCCAAACCAGCTCACAGCATGTCAATGCCACACACACTTGCCGCATCTGCCACTGCCACTGCTGCCAACGTCAAAAATACCGCCATCTCCTCTACCGCCGCCACCGCGAATAGTGTGCCAAAACCGTTTTATAATGCACCACCTCCTTCGATATTCTACAAATGTAAGTTTAGTTGTCGTTCGTTCACCCGTTCGTTCGTTTGTTCGTTTCTTAGTTCGTTAGCTGGTTCGCTCGTTCTTTCTTAAACTGTTGATTTCTGTTTCTTTTTTTTTTGTTCTGTTTCTACTTTAGTTCCTTTTGTTTCCTTTTCGAAAACTTTGCAATTTATGATTTCCAAAATTGTATAATTATTTACTATTTGTTTTATTTTCTTTGATATTAGTTTGTTGCTTTTATTTGTTCAATTAGTATGTATACATATCTCTGTCATATAGGGGGTTTCAATAGGGGCATAATATATCTTCAACAAAGTCCATTCGGAAAGGTCTTGGCAGCTCAAGTGGGCAAGTAGCTTTACTTGTTGAGTTAATTTGTTCTTGTAGGTTGCAATAGAACAAGAATTTCACGCAAAATTTTTCGCGATTTCCCTTTTCCGTAAGCAGTCGAAAAGGACTTGTTTGGCACATTTTGAACATGAACTGTAATATTTTCAGTACTTCGACAGGTGTTTTGTCTCCTCTGTCTCACTGGCAAAGGAACATTCAGGAGTTTTCCATTCGACTTTAACGACTTAAGGGGTTAGGGGTAATCAGAGGCCCGCAAAAAATTATGATTTTCAATAATTTTTTTTTTTTGCTAGTCAATTGCGTTATTTTACAAAAATAAAAACATATCAATAGGGGTTACATGGGTTTCGTCGTGTAAAAAAAGGCCTATTTTCAATATTTTTTTTTCTATGTAAAAAATTATTTATTTAATTCAAACTTTTTTCTGTCTTATAGATACATATTTAAAGAATAATTTCTGAAATTTTCAAAAAAAAAAAAAAAATTAAAACTCCACGTCACTTCTGGTGACCCCTCGAAAAAAAGGTGCGTCCGCGTTGTCAGCATAACTCCTGACAGGATTATCGAAAATGGAAAAACAAAAATAAGTGTTTTAGTTAAGACCATAAACTCGTGCTTGAATGAAGAAAAGAAAAAAAGTAAAAATTTAAATTTTGGCATACATTTTTCCAAAAAATGAAAATTTCGTTCAAATTTGCTTGACATTGTTTTTTCAAATACGAGGGGTGCCTTTTATATGTCGGGATTTGGCAACCCTGGTATTGCAATCTGGCAAATGACAGCTGTGTCGCAAAGTTTGACATTTTTTGGCTTTTACGTACTCAGAACGCTTTGTAATATCAGCGCTATTTGTGTTGTTTACAGTAACTTAAAAGATTCATCTCGGTCCAAAAATGGAATTAAATCGTGAACATTTTCGTGCGATTATTTTTTACAACTTTCGACGTGGATTAACTCAGCAACATTGCATGGATGAACTTAATTCATTTTTTGACGATGAAGCTCCATCAAGGACCAGTGTTTATCGATGGTATGGTGAATTCAATCGTGGTCGTAGTTCACTCCAAGACGAAGGTCGTCCAAAATCAGTTTTTGTTCCGAAAACCATTGATGCTGTGCGCGATGTGATATTGCAAGATCGTCATGTGACCTATCGTGATATTGAGACAATCTTAGGCATTAGTGGGACCAGCATACATTCAATATTGCATAAACATTTGACTGTAAAAAAAATTTGTTCGCGTTGGATCCCACACAATTTGTCAATCGCTCAAAAAAAGGCTCGTGGCGATTGGTCGAAAGAAATGCTCAAAAAATACGATCGCGGGGTCTCGAAACACGTCTATAACATCGTGACAGGTGATGAATCATGCATTTACGCGTATGAGCCCGAAAGTAAGCAGCAGTCGACTGTATGGGGTTTTCAAGATGAGCCAAATCCAACAAAAGTTGTTCGCGCTCGAAGGACTTCCAAGCAAATGGTCGCCTGTTTTTTCGGAAAAACTGGACATGTCGCAACCGTACCAGTAGAACAACGCAGAACAGTAAATTCTGAGTGGTACACAACCATTTGTTTGCCAGTTGTCTTCCAAGAAATTAAGAAAACCAATCGCCAAAGACAGATCACTCTTCACCAGGACAATGCGAACTCTCACACATCGGCTCAAACAACTACATTTTTGAGCACCCAAAACATCGAATTAATGGGTCATCCGCCGTATAGTCCTGACTTGGCACCGAATGACTTCTTTTTATTCACGTACGTAAAAAACAAACTGAGAGGTCAACGTTTTTCGACACCTGAAGAAGCGGTTGCGGCATTCAGAATGCATGTTTTGGAGGTACCTCATTCAGAGTGGCAAAAGTGCTTCGAAAATTAGTTCAAACGCATGCAAAAGTGTATAGATCTTCATGGAGAATATTTTGAAAAACAATAAAGTGATTTTCGATGATTAAAATTTGTTTTTGTTCTCTAATCCCGACATATAAAAGGCACCCCTCGTAATTGTATTTGAAAAAAAAAAATCCTTCGAGTAAATTGTATCCCGAACACCTGTGTAAAATTTCATCAAGATCGGTTGAGTAGTTTTCGAGAACATTTGACAACCAGCTTTGAAAACACGGTTCCGAGAAAAACGTGTTTAAAGTTTTGAGTAACAATAAAAGTGGCTTGGAGCGCACACCTTCCAAAGGCTGTATCTCGGAAACTATTATTCGGATCGACTTGGAAATTTAGAATAATAATTTCGAGATGTTGTAGAAATTAATAAGCCAAAAAAAATCGGTTTTTTGAACCCACGAAACCCATGTAACCCCTTAATACATCAGGTTTCGACTTGACTTTAGCAAATTTCAAAAAAAAAAAAAATGAATAATTGTGAAAGGTATCGCTGTTTCTGTGGAGCCCATTTCTCCAGAAGTCCCTTGCGGTGATCATCACAAGTCCTTGGAGATGCAACTAAAACCAATCGGACAAGAGAAATTAGTTTTATTAATAGATAACCGTGTGCCTCATCGAAGCTTTTTTTTTGTTCTCAAAATCAACAATATGGCGGCATCAGGAAAAATTTTTCAGGTTTTCGAAAAAAAAAACCGACAATTAATTGTTTAAAAAAATCGAAATTTTTGAAAAAAAAGATCTTCTTCGATCAGGCACGAGTTTTTATGTTTTTCAAAAGCAGTAAAAATTTTATTGAAATCTACCAAGCGGTTTTTAAGTTACAGTCATCACCAGTTCCAAAAACATAGTTTTTAGAAAAATGCATTTAAAGTTTTGCTATCGGCTCCGGAGCGCCCTAACTAACTCGAAAAGTATTTTTCGGATTCACTTCAAGTTTTTAGACAATATTTTTAAGATTTTATACTTTAAGAAAATGCGTCGGAATTTTGGAGGTATGTTAGTTCCTAAAAATTCCCAATGGTTGCCATTCGCACGCTAAAAATATATTCCTTGAATGACTTTTTCACATTGCAGAATTATAAAAAAAAATAAGGGCGCGTTTGTATTTAAATGCAGAATTGCTATGTACCTATTGAAACCCCCGTTAGCGCAAAGCTTTTCAAAACACAAACTGCTATTGTAAACATTAGAAACAAACAAGTTGCCCTTAAGTATGAATTCGCACTTTTCTTTGATCTCACAAGAAAGTTGACATAAGCAAATATTTTCTCTACAATTTTATACTTAAATGGCACCTAAGAAATATTTTTTCTATAATTTTACACTTAAATGGCACCTAAGTGTCGACATACGTATGTACATCTGTGTTCACGGTAATAGAAACGCGTCCTATGGTATTTATTTTTTACATTTTTTTTTTTATTCTTTTATATTTTTTTAAATTCTTTTTTTTTTATAAAAATATAGCTCCAAAAAATTATATAACTTAATTTTTCAAACTTCAAAAAAAAAAAATGTTATTAGAGTTTTTAAAATTTTGACTAAGCAGTTGTATTTTTTCATTAAATTTTGGTATAATAAAGTGCAAGTTTGAAGTAGCTCAAAAATCGCTTTGATTTTTTGCCGGCGCTCTTTTGCTCATTTTCCATATAAAAAAATGCAAGCCTTCGTTATATGGAAGAAAATGCATAACAAAAAAAAAAAAAAAATAAATAATTGGCGCGTACACTTCTAGAAGGTGTTTTTGGCCGAGCTCCTCTTCCTATTTGTGGTGTGCGTCTTGATGTTTTAATACCAATGGAGGGACCTACAGTTTCAAGGCGAACAGATATTTTTTAAGCAGATATTTTGTATGAGGAGCTTTCCCATTGCTTGCCCAGGGCCGGCAGTTAATAGAAAAAACTGTTTCTATCATTTTGCTGTTTCATGAGGGAAATTCGAAAGTACGCATTCCTGAATGGTGGCCACACACCAACCCATTCGGCTACGGCTGGAAAAATCAACACTAATTTTGAGCCACTTCAGACTTGCACTTTATTGTACTAAACTTTAATGAGCTACAAAACTGGATACTCGAAATTTTCCACAAATTTTTATTAAAAAATATTAAAAATTACAATTGTTATTAATATTAATGCAATGGCGTCATAAAAAACTGATGCACCCTGGTGTCCATGATTCAGCGGTGAAAGATCATCTGAAAGCAAAAACCAAAAAAATGCTTAATATATACATCAGTGGCTATCGTCGTCCGTGGCGGTTTTTTGTTTTTTTTTTTTTTTTTGTTGAGAAAATGGTGCAGGTTTGAAAAATGAGTTTGCGTTTTTACCCTTTTTTTCGAAAGGCTTGTATGACTGTAGCCTATACATGTACACAAATTAAAAAAAAGGTTAAAATCGGTTCATAAGTCTTCGAGAAATTGAGGCCACCGTGTTCAGAAAAGTCGTTTTGAGAAAAACTCGTTTAAAGTTTTCATTGGCCGTTGTAACTCACTACCTGCACTTTTGGATTGGGTATATATATATATAATTGGTTTGGGTGTTTGGCCGAGCTCCTCCTCCTATTTGTGGTGTGCGTCTTAGTGTTGTTCCACAAATGGAGGGACCTACAGTTTCAAACCGTCTCCGAACGGCAGATATTTTTATGAGGAGCTTTTTCATGACAAAAATAAAACCGGAGGTTTGCCATTACTTGCCGAGGGGCGACCGCTATTAGAAAAATGTTTTCCTTCATTTTGGTCTTTCATCGAGATTCGAGCCTACGTTCTCTCTTGATTCAGAATGATAGTAACGCACCAACCCATTCGGCTACGGCGGCCGCCGATTGGGTATAACTTCATCAATTTTCAAGATTTTAAGTTATCATATTATTTTTTTGACATATTTTTGAATATATTTACTTTAAGAAAATGCAAAAAAAATCGATTTTTTTGAAAAATCACAGTGGTGTTCCCCCTTAAGTTCTAAATTCAATGGACTATAAAACTGCACGCCCATAATTTTTCCATAAATTCTTACAAAAATATTTGAAATTCGTATAACATTTTTATGAATTTGTTTATTTAATTTGCATAAAGTTTAAAACATGGATTTATATGTTTTTTGTAGGAGAATGAAGAATATTTTCATGTGAGTTCAAAAATGACTAAACCTAAATAAGAATAAAGTAATCAATAAGTAGTAGTATGAGCTATATTCTTATAAAAAAATAAATTGAATTAAATAAAAAATAAATAAATTGTCAAAATGTTAATGTGTTAACGGGTTGTTGGTGGCCCCTCGTAATACGATTTTTATGTCTACGTAATCATAACAGGCTCTTGGATCTATGGAGGACCATTTTAGGTTAGTCGATTTTTATGTTAAATGTCTGCTTCTTGTGCTAGGTATAGTTAGTATATGCATATGCATGTAAGTCCCTGACTTCCATTTGGATCAATTTTTGGTGTAAGGTTTGATATTTTTATAGAAGTACCTTCGGTTTTATGGTATTTCTAAAAGGCCATTTTTGAGAAATTTTTCCATGTCACTTCGTGTCTAACCTCTATGCTAAAAAAAAAGTTATATACAGTGACGGACATAAGTATAGGCACAATAACGACAGTGGAATAAAAGTCAAGTTTTTCTAATCAACAATAACAAAAACTGTTTATTCCTCATAAGTTACGCATACTCATACATTTTAGTTAAGAAATCAAGTTTTAATTTTTGAAAATTCACAGCGCTTAAACCATAATTTAAAAGAAAAGCAATATTTGGTGGACAAAAGTATAGGCACATTGCTTTTATATGTTTAAAATTTAAAGATACACTTAGAGGTTAGTACTTAATTGGCAAGCCTTTTTGTTTTAATGTGGCTTTCAATCCAATATTAAGCCATTCTTTTTTTGAATGATGCTTTCAATGCAGACTTCGTGGAAATCGCACATTTCCTGACTCGTCGTTCGAACTCCTCTCACAAGTGCTCAATAGGATTGAGGTCTGGAGACTGTGCTGAAATGTGAAGGAGCTTGGTAGATTCAACTGATCTACATTTTGTTTATTAGATTTTCTTTCGATATGTTTAAATAAACTGATGTGTCCATTAGACCTTCCATAAATACAAACTCCCTCCCCCACACCTGCAGCAGACATGCAACCTCAAACCATTAATCCTCCACCAACGTACTTTACATTTGGTGCTAGATTTTTTGCAACGTATGCTGTGTTACGTTTTCGCCACACAGTTATGCGGCCGTCTGAATGAAAAATATTAAATTTGCTTTCTTCTGGAAACAATACATTGCCCCAGTAACTAAGAGGCTGATTTTCAAATTGTTTTGTATATGCCGCCCTTTTCTTTTGGCTGGTTGCAGATATGAAGGGCTTGCGCCTAGCCACACATGCTTTGTACCCAGCCTGATGCAGTACTCGTATGACTGTTTTGGCATGGGCTTCTTTGTCAAAAGCTTGTTTTAGCTCCGCCGCGATCTGGGTTGATGTAATTTTCGAATCATTTTTCATTTTTCGTACAATTTGCGATCGTTCTCGGTCTGATAATTTGCGCGGACGACCACTTCGCTGCGAACTTGCGAAATTCGTTTGCCCTTTGAAGCGGTTAACAATGGTGCGAATGGTGAAACGGCTTCGATCCATCATTTCTGCGATCTCCTTTTTTATGTAAATACTCGTACATTATTATTTTACGCTACGATTCTGTGGTTTCCTTTCCTTTTGGACTCATTGTTATAAAAAATCGTACACAATGCACTAATTTTCACTGATCTTGCACACAAAAGTAGTAAAATTTAAGTAACGGTATATTAGAATATATGTTTTGTAAAAAAGAGTTGCCAGCTGTACACAAAGTGTTAGAAATGGGAAAAGGATGAAAAATAGTGCCTATACTTTTATCCCCATGAAAACTAACTTTTTTTATATTTTAGATTCCATCACCTTTCTTGTAACCAAAAAAATAAATTTAAATTAGGTTTAAAAATTCAATTAAAGGATGAATAACATGTAATGGAAAAGAAAACGGAGTACATTACGCAAGTGTTGTAATTCCCCTAAATGAATTAGGAAAGCTTATTGTGCCAATACTTTTGTCTGGCACTGTATATGTATATAAATTAATTACCCTATCAGACTATGCGCGAGGAGTGCATGCTGTGAGGTTTGGAATTACCTCAAGTCCCTTTTGCGATGGATGTATGGAGGATGAGGTGGAATCATCTCAGCACCTACTCCTTAGCTACCCTGCTCTGACGGGTCTCTTACTTCTTTGCTGCGCCTGCTGATATAGCAGGCGTTGACATTAAAAATCTGATGAATTTTATCAGTAGCACAAAGCGGTTGACGCACCCGCAGCACAGTCATCGTTCGTAATCCACACACTCTAACCCACCCTCCTAACCATCCCAGCACTACCTCTCTCCGCCCTCTCCTCGCATCCAATCGGTCTTCCTCTCTCACCTCACCTCCTTCATAATGGTATCACAAAAGACGAACCCGTTTTTCCACGTCCAAGTGTGCTCATTCCTTAGGCAACCATACCAACCTAACCTAACCTAACCTAACCATATCAGAAGATTTATAATTTTTGCAAATGGCGTCGTACGTCTATCATATTTGACACTTGTGAAGTGGGTAGCTGCACTTAAAGGTCTAAATCAGGATTTCGATCACTCAAATTTTAATGCCTCTGCTACGCTCGCTAGAATGACACTGTTAAATACAGGGTGGTCCATTTAGTGTTTTTTTCTAGTCAGTTATTTTGACAATGACTGTCAATGACTGTTTCCCGCTTGAAATCTTGACAGAAAGTCATTATCATATCTCTGCGGAACGAAAAAACCCACTTTACGTTTGAAGAACGTTGAGAAATATTGGGTCTCAGAACAGTACAAAAAGTACAAAGATGTTATTAGACTTGTTTTTTGTAGGCTGCCGTGAAGGACCGATGTTATGCGAATAATCCATTCGTGAGATAGGACCTGAAACCTTTACCTAGGTCGTGGTGAACTGGATTAAGAAGTTGGATTACTGCTAAGTTACATTAATAGGATCGTGTTCTGTAAATAACGGGTGTATTTGCTCTTGCGAATAAACCAAAAATATTCGGAAAAACTTTATTTTTGCTAATTTTTTTGAATTTCTAAAAGAAACCACCATATGGACCATCCTTTCCATCGCCGCTTATAAAGGTTTTACCAATCAGAGGTCTTATTTTGATATTCAAAGATGTTCATTTCATTATAAAGGGGAAGGTATGCCGTTAATAGTGGAAAATAAAATCAGGCAAATGTCCACCACGACCACGCTTACAGGACAATATCCTATTCATGAAATTTTCCATAACCGAATTGCAAAGTGGCTGCCCTCGATAGCCTCACGAATTCCATCTTTAAGGTCTTGAATCGACCCTGGGCTGTTGGCGTAGACCTCTTTCACGTGGCCCCAAAGAAAAAGGGCACAAGGTGTTAAATCACAAGATCTCGGTGGCCAATTGTGATCACCTCTTCGATAGATAACACGGTCCGGAAACTCTTCCCGGATGGTTTCAATGGTTTCGTTGCTTGTGTGGCACTTAGTGACGTCTTGCTGAAAATAAACGTTGTACAGATAAATACCATCCAATTTTGGCCATACAAAATCGTTAATCATCTCTCGATTTCCTGTTATTGGAAAACCCTTTATTATTTAATCAAAATCTTTGGAATTGTGGAGCCTATTTTTCTTGTTTGGTGCTTTTCGAAGGGCATCGGCTATGCCATCCAACTTTGCCATTGACAGGTGACAAAAAAACTTTTCTGCGTTGCTGCTGTTTCAATGATGTGATGGAAATAAAAGCCTTTCTAGAGCTGTTTAGAAAATTAAAAACTAACTCCTTTTCTGTTATTATTTTTATTTGCTAATGTTTCGATGGACCTTTTCGTACAATTTAGTTTTTTTGTCTAATGCAGACTCTCAGTGCAAAGGTGATCCCCATTACTTTTTAAAATTACTTTTCAAAAAAAAAAAAAACAAAAAACATGCACACAAGTGTACTTTTCTGTGTAAAATATCTTTTGACACCCTTTCGTATTTTTTCTTGTGTTTGTACTCTGTTTATTTACTATGCGAGGAAGTCTACAAGAGAACGACCATTTTCATGAGTTTTAAAATTTTCAACGTACGAGTTTCGTTAAAAAGGTTTATGAATTTGTTGTGAAAATTTTGTGATTTGAAAATAAAAAAAAACGTTATTAATTTTTCGACAAAGCCTCCTTTTAGACTTATACACTTCGTCCAACGCTGTTCTAGTTTGTTGATCCCTTCCGAATTATTGAATTTGTCCAAGTCTGAAAAATAGTTATGCGTTTCTGCCATCAGCTTCTCGTTTGAATAAAATCTTTTTCCCGCCAGCCATTTCTTCAAATTTTCAAATTGGGGAACAAATAGTAATCCAAGGAATCGGCTGGAGCCAAGTCTGGAGAATAGGGGGAATATGAAACGAGTTGAAGCCCTAATTCCATTAATTTTGTGACCACAACTGCTGGAGAATGAGTTTTGGCGTTGTTCGATTTAAGCGAATGTCAAATAAAAAGAAATAGATCCAGGTGGCTGAAACTGTGTGTTCTTCGAAGAGATGCTACTAACCAAACATAACCTCGATGCGCCGTAGTAGTGCCAGCTCTCTGATTTTGCACGGATTTTATTGTTGTCGAAAACCTTTCCTTTGAATTTTTTTGTTTTATTGAAACAGCCAGAACGCGGCACGAGACCGCAGAAAAATATTGCTGGACGTTTCTTTTTTTTCAATCGATAACAGCGCAATGAAGCTGTTTGTTTTTTTAAACAAAAAGCTTTTTGCAGTGCAGCTAATCTTTTACCGGTTTTAACAACAACAACGAGCAAGAATTTTTTTCTTTTTTTCGGGACAACTAGCAAATACATCATTCAGCCAACATTAAGTCCTCTCGGGTTCCCTATTTAATTTTCTTTAAATCTGCCCGACATCCGAAGATCTGAGTTGACCTTGTGGTGCCAAGGAGGCAAGGTGATCGCTTCTTAACACATCAGTGCCAAAGACCTCAAACCTGATTCGAGCGAAGGACGGGCAGACACACAGAAAGTGGTCCGCGATCTCATCTTCTTCTCCTCATGTAGGACAGAGTGCACTGTCTGAGATGCCTACCTTTTCCATGTGCTTCGCCCATAGAAAGTGTTCTGTCATCAGTCCAATCAGCTGCCTACAGTCCCTTCTTTTTATTGACAGGAGGATCTGCGTCAGACGGTCAAACGTGAAAGGTTACATCAGTTTTCTTCATTTACAGCCTCTCGGCCTGCAAAGCTCGATTGTGAGTGGAAGTAGCCCGATTGCTAACCGTGGCTTTGATGGCTGCAGAAGGGAGTGGTAGAATAGGCTCCGGGCCAAAGATACCCACGTGTCTCGGGATACATGTTAGCATTAGGATATTATGTCTACCGACTTAACTCAGCCTGGCTTTACAGAACTCAACTACCCTTGAGTTCTTTATCGATTTCGGAAGTCTCATTTACGTGATCAATCCAATATTTGGACCTTCTCTATGAGCTCATGAGACACTTTCTTTCTTCAACGAAAAAAAATCCAAGTTGTTGTTGTTGTTTTAGCAGCATAAACATTCCCTATACATGTACGAGGAATGCTGCTAGAGTGACAATCCTTGGTCGTATATAAATCCCGGTCGTTGCGATAACTTACAACCAGCTCGGTTTGGAGTTTTCAATATCACTTCGAGACGATCTCAAACGTCGGTGCAGTCTTACCAGACACTCATTAAATACTTCCACAGCTTTGAATCTTCCGCCGATATTCGAAAATAATGGCAAATCGAGGCTTTGCTGTGTTAACAGTGGAATATCTACCAACTCTTTCTCACAAGCTTTGCTTTTTCTTGCCTCCATGCTGACTTTTTGCAGTGAAACCTGAATTGAAATATCGCAATAATTTGCGAAATCATCAGCTATTTTATTTTTCGTCAAAAAATGTTGTGAGTGTTGCCGTCAAGCGAACTTCTATTAGTCGTCTTGTACTTAAATATTTATTTCCAAAGGGCTTTCTCTCCGGAATCACAGGCATTTTTTAGTAACCATTTATAGAAATCACCGAAATTATTACAAAAAAAAAGAAAAAAAATGTAATGCGAACATCGTATACATATCTACAATCCCTCTGAGCATATCCATGCTTGTCTTCCATGCTTTTTTAATTTACGCCCATTTCATTCATTTTCTTTTTTCATGTCGCGTTTTTCAATGTTCATAACTAATCGTAGCAATTTGGCCTCCATTACCATTGCATCCATGCACTCACCTCATCTTATGGTAGAATCGATTTGCACTAAAAATGTTTGATACTATTTTTTGTTTTTATTCTCTTCCATGCGCAGCATCACCAGGTGGCGAACCGAATAATACCGTTAAGACTTCCACGGCTACCATAACACTAAAATCAGCCACATTGCCGCGCCGCAAGCCAACCGCCAAAACGGAAATTCAATTAGAAATAAAACCACGTATTGTCGAACAACCGAATATGCGTTTCACCACGGAAATGCAACATCCTGTCGCTGATTTGCGTAGCGCGCCTGCACGTGAAGGCCCAGCTCCTTATAGTCCCATCAAGACGATGTTGAATGCACGCGCCACCAGCCTAGAGCCAAAGGAGCATATCATACAAATACAAAGGCCACAGGCGCCATATACGCGCACCACCTCAAATACAACAACAAGGTAAGCGCACCCTACTATTGGTTTTTGTATGCTTATTATTTTTATATTCTCAAACCGTTCTTTTCGTTCTTCTTTAAGATCTGGTTCGCTGTCGCGACAATCTACCAATGACTCTGAATCTGATACAACAACAACTGCAAATATGTCACAATCCACCGTAACGGGCTCATCGCAGCCGATTAAAAAGAGTCCACGCGAATTCATTATACCAATTGCGATGGAGGGCGGTGGGTTTATAACACCGCGTGAGGGTAGCATTGAACCGTCGGAGTCTAGTCATACCGCATCGAGTAGATCGGCATTCAATCGGCTGCGGCCAACTCGTCGCATTGGGTGCGTTTAATCATAAAAAAATTCAATATAATATAAAGCGAATAGTGCAAGTGAATTCAATTTTGTGGGTGTGTTTTTCTTTTTGCTTTCTTCCTACAGCAGCTCACTATTAAACGATTCTGGCATCGATGATAATTCGCCATTCCAGAAGTTCCGGACGTCGTCCGGCAATAGGGAAGGCGATGAAGAGCCGCGTTTCACGCTGCACAGGTTAAGGTGAGTAGAGTCTGATTGATTGATTGATATTTAAAATACAGTAAAACCTTGATAAATTTAAATAAAATGAAATCTCAACATAACAAAGTTTTTCCTGAGTCGCCTGAATTAACGTCGTTATTGCGAGATGTTCCATACAAAAATGTTCCATATATGCAAGGTAGACCTTTTGAGCATGAAGACTTTTGGATTATATTGACAGCTTAAGTCTCATGGGCAAAAGCTTCTATATAACGAAGTGTCGACTCAAAAAGCCTGTACATGGCGAATTCTGCCCAGTCAGTGTCAGTCTAGTTTTAACTAGAGTCTAATTGTCAAATTGAGTTATTTAACGAAGCGTCAGTCGATTAACCTACGCAAAAAAAAATTTCCATCAAAAAGCTCCAAACATTTTTCGAGGCGAAGTGTCAAATGCTTGCTTTGTCATGCTTTGGATGCACTACGCAGCAATTCTGCCCACTTTAACGTATGGGTGTCTAGTTTGGTGGGAAACGCTTCGGAAGGGCTATGATATCACTAAACTGGGGAGGGTGCAAAGGATTGCTTGTATTGGCATCACCAGAGTGCTGCCTGGAATGTCGTTTTGCACTTACTTCCCATCGATTTTTACGTTACTTCCATAGCTGCTCAAAAAGCAATCTGGTTAAAGGAATTTGGCTTCTGTAGGTAAGCTCTCAGGAACAAGGTAGCATTTTTGGGCAGTTAATACCGTATTTCTCTGAACTTCGTACAGATCTCTCTATCCGCAAGCAGGAGTTTCAGGGTCGTGCCAGGGCAATCTTTGTCCCTGTCTTCATTTCATGAAGGAAGCGGGAGTATGAGCAGGGGTTTTCTCTAAATCAGCTAAATAGATAAATTTCCTTAAAATTGCCGAATACTGCTGGTGTTTTTCGGGCAGCAGTCTACGATCCTGCAGGCATGTAACATGCTTAGAGAACGTGGAAGCGAGGGAGATATTAATATTTTTCCGGATGGTCAAGTCGCAATTAAGGCACTGACGATGCCATGGTGCAAATCCAAACTAGTACACTCCTGTAAGGAGGTTATCAAATCTCTTGGGTGTGCAGGTAAAATTCCCCTGATCTTGGTTCCAGGACATAAAGGCATAGAGAGAAATGAATTGCGATGAATGAAGATGAGCTTGCCAGGAAGAGGTCTGAATTGGTTTCTGAGGTCTCCTACCCGGTCATCGGCATCCGCCTGACATTTGTTAAAGCGGTCTTATTTCTCAGGAAAGCGCAGAAAAGATGGAGCTCCATTTCTTCATGTGCTATTTCGAAAACCCTTTGGCTCAAATACGATATACGAAGGGCTCAGAAAGTCCTTTGTACTCTTTGCCATTCAATTTAGAAACTCGTAGCTGTGTTTACCGGACGACCGGCACATACGCGGAAACGCAAGATTTACCATTTTAAGCCTCATTGCAGAAGCTGTGTGGGTCTGTGTGGACCAGAGAAGTAGACTGTTGTGAACTTTCTCTGTAAGTGTCTGGGCTTAGCAGCTAGACGGTTAAGGTCACTCGGTGTTCCTTTCTTCGACAGCCTGGGGCAATGCGCCAAACTAAATCCCATCAATCTTCTGCATTACATCAACAGCTCTGGCTGGCTGTAGATATTTGCCTGTTTGAGGTTTCATAATGGTATCAAAACGGCGCTTTAGCTCTACTTAGTAGCAATTGCGGTTGTGTGCGCAGAGAAGGAGAGCAAGCTGTCGAAGGTTACACCCAAAATTTTGGGGTTATTTACCGTCGGAATTGGTGTATCATCGACTTTTACCTTAAGGGACAGCTTGACCTCCTTTGTCCAGGTGGTAAAGAGGGTCGCCGTGGACTTGGTAGGGGAGAGTTGGAGATTCCTCGCAGTGAAAAAGCGAGAAAGGTCGGTGAGGTAGTTGTTCATTTTGGAACACAGGCCATCGATGTCATTGACCGACGCCATTATCGTGCAGTCGTCAGCGTATGAGATCAGGGAAACTCCCGCTGGTGATTGGGGGAGCTTCGAGATGTAGAAATTGAACAGCAAGGGAGAAAGGACACCACCCTGCGGTACACCTTGCTTAATCTTTCTCGTCTTTTCTCGCCTCTTTAATGAGGTCTTTCGAATGTTGAATTGAGCAATTTTTGGTCCTCAGTTCACTTGTGCGGAATGAAACGTGCCCAGACCTTTCGTAAGCCCAAATGATCAGCTAAAATGCGATAAATCGATGTTTTGGAGATATTCAACTTCGATTCCTTGAATTTCAATGATGATTTCGGTTCATTTTTGATAAATTTACGAACAATTTTGATGAAGTTTTCGGTGATTACTGTTTTCGGGCGGCCCGTACGTTCATTGTCATTTACATTTGTATGTCCTCACAACCAACTCTGAAACGAGGACTGCTCAACTCCTTAAACTTTGTTATATCGTGGTTTCACTGTACATATTATCTTTCTAAATATTTTATTATATTCTATGAATAATTTTTTCATTCATTCATTTAAATGCAGAAGCTCAAGACCTGTGAAGAAACTGAGCCAGGAGAACGACTCACAAAGTTCCGGCGAAGAAGATGACGACGACGGCTTTGAGATATTAACCGCTGAAAATCTTTTCTCTACGTTATTACAACGAGTATTTGCATTCGATGTGATCGCAATAGAATTTTATTATATTTAATTGTTTTTTTCTTAATGCGCTCTTAGGTGCACGCGCTAACACATCGCATGAATGTTGACAAGGACTTAACCGCAGGATTTCCGAACTCAAGTCGCCTTCTCAGCAATATGCGACATGGTCCTTTCTGGAATCAAGAACCCTTTGGCAGGTGAGTTTGTTGACAATAATATTTTTTCGATTAATTTTCTTTTAATGCCTTAATTCAAATTGTTTTTTGTGCCAATAACAAATTGCTCATGCTAAATTAATTAAAAAAATAATAATAATTTATATCAGGTTATAATTCATCTTTATTTCTGTTTTCATGCTGCGTTTGCTCTTGGCTAAAATCAAAATGACTAAAAAATAATTAAACAAACGGTTCTTTTACATAACAATAACATTTTGCTTCTAAACTCTTTCGAATGGCGTTCAAACGGCGGATGTTTACATATCAAACTCACACACACACACACACAAATACAATTTGTTATTATTAACTAAAACTCAAATGCAATAAATAATATTGAATTTGTTGTTAAACATTCCGAATCCCATTACCATCACTTTTGTACGATTGTTTGTCAAGATCTCAAGTGAGTTATACTTACAGTGAAACAGTCGAGAAGAAACAAGTGTAAGTACGAAATAAAAAGTGAATGTCTTTTGTTTAGAATCAGAACTCTTCAAACTATTAGGCTGCACCGCTTCGTACAAGTCGCTGTCTCTTTAACTCACTTTACTCTTCAAGGTTGTATTGATATGCAGTGTGATTTCTTTTTTGTTTGAGGTATTTTTAGCTCGCAAGAAAAGTTAAAACATTTGTTTTTTATATATACAAATTTATTTTTAACCCTCAACTGATATCGATATTTCTCATTTCATAGTTGAAATTTTTAAATCTTAATAATCGTTTGAGGGGACAGATACCTGTAAACGGCCATATTTTCCCTGATTTTCATTAAAATTATTTAAAATGAAGAAGTCAATATATTTTTTTCAAAATTGGCATACAGTTTATTTATACATTAAAATAATATACACTTTTTTCATCATTTAAAATGGCGGATGTACACTCAATTCTTCCAGGAAGCTCGCAGGGGGGCTTCTCAATCGGCGGGCATTGCAGCATCGGCGTTAGTGACTTGAATACAAGAAACCAAAAAGTTTTTTGTTTATTAATGTCATAATTTCTATATAAATTAAAAAAATGGAGGAAAAAAAATTCGCGGAATAAAGTGCTTTAAAAAAATGAGTTTTGGGGCAAATTTTCCTACTATTTTCGCTTCGAAAAAATTATTTTTTCCGAAAAATTTTCGAAAACTTGAAACACATAGAACGTAATATCATAAAAAAGATGTGTGCAAAATTTCAGGGAGTTCGGTCAGTAACTTTTCGAGTTATCGTGTACGCCAATTCGAAAAATATAGTTTTGAGAAAAACGCATCTAAAGTTCGAATACATAACTATACCTTTCCCAGCGCTCGAACGCAAAGAATTGAGCCGTCACGGTTGACGGTCTATAATATAAGAAATACTTAAATTTACGTTCTAAAATTTTTTTGACATATTCCTAAAGGATTATATTAACATTTTATGAAAAAAAAAATTTTTTTTTTTGAAATTTTCAGGTAACTTAACGAGTTTAAACAAATTATTTATTTACTTATTTTATTTTATTTGGGCTAACACAACAACCACAGGTTATATTCCAGTGTTAAATCATATGACATATGGGAGTATTAAAATATCAAAAAATTTAAAAATATAAATAATTAAACAAATATAAATTTAAAATTTAATTCGACCAGAGATTGAAGAGAGAGAGAGAGAGAGAGAATATTATGGATTGCAGAGAAATAAGGAAATATGCAGAAATTTGGCAAAGTAGAGTTTAGCTGACTGACGCATGTCAAGTAGTTACAAATTACCTTTCACTCAGCTTAGTAATGCATAAAAAATGCTGCATATTTTAACCCGGTGTTCGTCGCAACTGGGTAAAAAATACCACAGACGTAATAAAACAACTTCTAACTTTTTTTCTACATCGTGACCTGCCGGTTTAAACATAGAAACAAAAGATGCGCTCCCTACGTAAAATAAATATTTAATTAATTATACACCTATATATTATGTGGTAATTTTTACCCGGTTGCGACCGTTTCTGTTTGTATTTTCCTAGCGACAAACTCCGGGTTAAAGCGCAATGCGACTTTAGTACCTTGAGCTGAAGGGATAGTTGGTTCTAAAGGCGGACGGTATGCACAAAACTGACTTTTCAGAGTTGAATTTCAAATGCAAAAGCTATTTAATCATGAAGATGGAGTAATTTGAAGAGATTTTCGAGATGCGGATGCTCTTCTCAGATTAAGATTTTTGGAGACCATAATGGAAAAATTTGTAGATTAAAACCAAAATACAAAAAAAAATGTAAGCTCATTCGTGAAAGCGAACGTGTTTCAACTCAAGCAATATTTCTTATATGGAATGATTCAACCTTTCTGAATTTTTTAAATAGTGGAATAATAAAGATGAAGATGGAGATAGAGATGAAGATGGAAATGGAAATGGAGATAAAGATAGAGATAAAAATAGACATAGGAATAGATATAGATGGAGATGAAAAAGGAAATGGAGATGGAGATGGAGATGGAAAAGGAAATGGAGATGGAGATGGAGAGGGAGATGGAGATGGAGATGGAGATGGAGATGGAGATGGAGATAGAGATAGAGATAGAGATAGAGATAGAGATAGAGATAGAGATAGAGATAGAGATAGAGACAGAGATAGAGATAGAGATAGAGATAGAGATAGAGATAGAGATAGAGATAGATATAGAGATAGAGATAGAGATAGAGATAGAGATAGAGATAGAGATAGAGATAGAGATAGAGATAGAGATAGTGATAGAGATAGAGATAGAGATAGAGATAGAGATAGAGATAGAGATAGAGATAGAGATAGAGATAGAGATAGAGATAGAGATAGAGATAGAGATAGAGATATAGATAGAGATAGAGATAGAGATAGAGATAGAGATGGAGATGGAGATGGAAATGGCAATGGAAATGGAAATGGAGATGGAAATGGAGATGGAAATGGAAATGGAGATGGAAATGGAGATGGAGATAGAGATAGTGACAGAGATAGAGATAGAGACAGAGATAGAGATAGAGATAGAGATAGAGATAGAGATAGAGATAGAGATAGAGATAGAGATAGAGATAGAGATAGAGATAGAGATGGAGATGGCAATGGAAATGGAAATGGAAATGGAGATGGAAATGGAAATGGAGATGGAAATGGAGATGGAGATAGAGATAGAGATAGAGATAGAGATAGAGATAGAGATAGAGATAGAGATAGAGATGGAGACAGAGACAGAGATAGAGATAGAGATAGAGATAGAGTTAGAGATGGAGATAGAGATGGAGATGGAGATGGAGATGGAGATGGAGATGGAGATGGAGATGGAGATGGAGATGGAGATAGAGATAAAGATAGAGATAGAGATGGAGATAGAGATAGAGATAGATATAGGGATAGAGATAGAGATAGAGATAGATATAGGGATAGAAATAGAGAGGGAGATAAAGATACAATTAAAAACAAAAATAAAGATAAGGATAAAATTAAAAATAAAGTTAAAGTTAAAGTTAAAGCTAAAGTTAAAGTTAAAGTTAAAGTTAAAGTTAAAGTTAAAGTTAAAGTTAAAGTTAAAGTTAAAGTTAAAGTTAAAGTTAAAGTTAAAGTTAAAGTTAAAGTTAAAGTTAAAGTTAAAGTTAAAGTTAAAGTTAAAGTTAAAGTTAAAGTTAAAGTTAAAGTTAAAGTTAAAGTTAAAGTTAAAGTTAAAGTTAAAGTTAAAGTTAAAGTTAAAGTTAAAGTTAAAGTTAAAGTTAAAGTTAAAGTTAAAGTTAAAGTTAAAGTTAAAGTTAAAGTTAAAGTTAAAGTTAAAGTTAAAGTTAAAGTTAAAGTTAAAGTTAAAGTTAAAGTTAAAGTTAAAGTTAAAGTTAAAGTTAAAGTTAAAGTTAAAGTTAAAGTTAAAGTTAAAGTTAAAGTTAAAGTTAAAGTTAAAGTTAAAGTTAAAGATAAAGTTAAAGCTAAAGTTAAAGTTAAAGTTAAAGTTACAGTTACAGTTACAGTTACAGTTACAGTTACAGTTACAGTTACAGTTAAAGATAAAGATAAAGATAAAGATAAAGATAGAGGTAGGAACAGAGATAAAGATAGATATGGAGATAGAAAGCAACGTAAGATAAAGATAAATATAAAAACGTATCTAAAAAGATAAACAAACAAAATAGGATAAACATTAGGCAAAGATAGACATGGAGAGAGGCACATAAATAGACATAAAAATAAGGAGGCCAAGATAAATATTAAACGGAGTGAATTTCAACCACTGGGTGAACCATTTTTAGTCAGAATATTTAAAAAAGTATTTATACAAGTTTGTAGTACCTTCAATTGTGGTATAATATTAGTTTGTGGAAAAAGAAATCCATTATTTTTGCGCAAATGGTTTAAAACTGTCTTATGGCCTAAGTTTAGCTCCTAGGTGATGCTATGGTGACTAAGATGCCGGTCAACTTCGAAAATTTCTATGATTTTATCGACATTTTCTTAAACATCAAAAATGCCTAAAAGTTGACAAGTGGCTCAAAAATCGCATTGATTTTTGACATTTTTTTTTTCTTGGAAGTATTGCGATTTACTCCGTTCATAATTATATGTATTATTTCCATATATAATATTTATGTATGTAGATCATGTTTCAGTGTATCACCACAAATACATTTTTGTCGGACGGTGTTATTATTGGTTCATTCATGAACTGAGTTGTGAACTGAGCTAATTTTTTCTTAGTAATTTGGGAAGGCATACATTCAAAATTTAGTAGTTTTACTAATTTAGAACTGAAATGCCAACCGTCAACAAGGTCCTGTGAAACGTTAACGGTAATACACACTCCAAAATTATTATATATGTTTATATTGACATCGTTAGGAAATAATGTTATTGATAATCAACGGAAATTTTGGAGCTTATTGAATTTTGCACTTTGTGGACCTAAATTTTAATGGGCAATAAAACTGCGTCCGCTTTAGTTGAATAGTTGGTGCGTGAGTACCATTCGGGAGTGGATAGATTTGAATCTCCGTGCAGGAAACAGCAAAATGATGCAAAAAGTTGTTTCTAATAGCGGTCGTCCTCCGCTAGGCAATGGTTAAACCTCCGAGAGCATTTCTGCCATGAAAAAGCTCCTCAAAAAAAACCATTTGCCGTTCGTAGTCGACTTAAAACTGTAGATTCCTCCATTTGTAATATGACCAACTATCCAACAGAAGTGTAAGCCCCAATTATTTATTTATGAAACTGCGTTGCTCATTTTTTTTTTGTTTTTTTTTTTTTTTAATTCTGATTAAAATTTTTTTTTAAAGCTCTGATATAAATTTATTGAATTAAATGAATTATAAATCTTGTACAAAGTTTGAAATTTGGGCTTTATAATCGTTTTTACGAAACGAACTATAATTTAAAAAAAAATTGCTAAAATTAACAAAATAACTAATTAAATCGTCAACATTTTTTTATAAAAAAAAAAATAATAGTTGAAATTAACAAAAAAACTAAATAGTCAAAATTTTTCACTATTTGATGCCTGTAAAATTATTTCGGTGAATATACGCCCGTATTTATATAAAATATTCGCTTTTCTTGCGAGTTAAAAATCAGTCTTAATTTCTACCCTTTTTTGTCACTTTGTTGCTGTCTCTTCTTTTGTACGCTGTCTCCTCTGCCTCTAAGCATGATTTTCCTCAGTGGAATAAAATCACGTTTTTCTTCTATTTGGGGTTTTTATGCTCCTAACTGCTTAAATATAAATATATTTTTTTATTATTATTTACAATTATACAGATCGATAACTATTAAGCAAAGAGTTAAGAGGAGTCGTGCTGATGTTTTTCGTATAGGTAGAATTTTGCTCAATTTTTTATCACACTGCTGGTTGTAAGTTAAGTTTACGATATTGAATTTACGATATTAAAATTTTTGTTGCCTGTAGCATCATAGATATGTATGTATATGTAAAAGCATTTGACGTTTTGCTTAACTCAGGTTAGCATGGCTCCTCTGTGAACTCACTGCAAGCTTATCGATCTGTATATATTTTTCTCATATCCTAATTTGAATAGTCCATCAAGTATTCCATTTAAATAGTTAATTGAAAAACTGAAATCGTGGCTTAAAAAATAAATGCAGTTTTTGTATTTTTGTGGCTAAATTTAGCGATGTTTTTTCGACTCTTTAACTATGCAAGTCAACCTGTTAATTGTTGTCCATGAGTTTTAGATTAGATTTAGTGATAAGCACTCAGTCAGGAGCCCATTGTACAAACACCCGGATAGATTTCAGTAGAAAGAATAGAGACAGAAAAGAGAAAATGTGGGTGGTAAGACGGAAAAATTAGTTTGAGGTCACTCTTCCACAAATCTCTGGGATTCATTGATCAATCTTAAGAGATTCAGAAGAGGAAGAGTATGAACTTTATCCGTATTCAGTATATCGCAACCCAACAACCTAAGTCTGATTCTAGAAAACGCCGGACAGTTACAGGTAAAATGCTCTGCAGTGTCGTCATCTTCAAGACAGGATAGGCATATTGGGCTGTCGACGACCCCCATGGCAACCATATGCTGACCACAGATGTGCTTTGTGATTACGCCCACCAGTACTCTCAAGTCTTTCCCACTAAGTTTTAGGAGAAAGGTCGCTATTTTCCTGTTTTCCTGTTTGGTTCTTTCACAAAGCACTTGGCTACTCTGCACGAGTTCAACCCATACCAGCATCCTCTATGGATAGACCGCATGAAGTCGTCAATTCATAGTTGAATCGATGCAGAATTGACACCTAGAAAGGGTTCAGGGCCTAGTGGTATACTTGTAGAGTCTTCATTAGCCAGTTTATCAGCTAGTTCGTTCGATGTAATATTGAAATGTCCAGGAACCCAAATAAGACAAATTTTGTTATGTTTTACAAAATTGTTTAGTTTGGCTTTGCATTCACTGACTAATTTCGAAGAGCAGCGTGGATTAGCAAGGTCTTTCGGTGCAGTTTGACTCTCACTACAAATTCCAATACTGCTACCCCGCCACCTTTTCTGAATTATCCAGTATGCCACGTTCGAGATGGCATTGGCTGGTTCAAGGGGTGATTCTTCCAAATTGGAAAATTTGGCTCGAGTGACAGTTCCTGGTTGTTTATATTATTGAAAAGTATTGTTCCGGGAGTGTGGAATCGACTGTTATTTTTGTTGTTGTAATATCCCTCGAATTTTGGTGGATGCTTGCGCTCACATAGTTCAGTAACTTTATCTTTTTGCAAAATTCGCAATATTGTTTTATAAAAACATAGTTCATTGCAGTAAAAAAAACCTATAAATTAAAGGACCAAAATTTGTACACCATTTTCAAAATTACCGTCAAAACTGCCAACTTTTTAGAAAAAGTCTTCAGAAAATTTCTTGGGATGAAGTTTTATTCACACTTTTTTTTGGCTTGAATTTTGCTGACAATTTTCTATCATATAAAAGGCTTGCTTCATGTGCTTCATATGGATGAAAATTGTCAACAGCGCATGCAAAGATAATTGCTGAAACCAATGCGATTTTGAGGGACCACAAACTTACACCTTTATAGATACTAAAATTGCTTCTGCTATAAAACTGCATGGCTGGAAGTTTTCGAAAAATATTTAGTTACTTCCACTGTGTCATATATTCCTGGGCCGTCATAGCAGCTTCCAAAATATCGATATGCTGTTGCCTACGTAGCATTCTACCTTCTCGAGTATTATCGTTAGCGCGCTTATCTGCCACTTTCATACGTGCAGGATCCATTTCTTCAGCATACGATCGCCCTTTGTTAATTGTTGAATAACTCGAAAAGTATTTGTCGGCTTCACTTCAAATTTTCACACAATATTTTTAAGATATCATACTTTAAGAAAATGCAAAATGAAAAAATCAAATTTTTTGAAAATTCTGCCTACCCCTAACCCCTTACTTATGTGAGTACAGGTGAAGTGAGTACAGTTTAGTAATTCACCACAGTGAGGCTATGATGGAAAAACTGTATCTAAGTTCAGAAATGAATTTCAGAAAAGCCTATAATTAAATTTTTCTTTTATGCTTAGGGGACAGATACCTGTAAACGGCCATATTTTCGCTGATTTTCATTGAAATTATTTAAAATGAAGAAGTCAATATATATTTTTCAAAATTGGCATACAGTCTATTTATACATTAAAAAAAAAAAAAAAAAATTTTATTTTAATCATTTAAAATGGCGGGTGTACACTCAATTCTTCCAGGAAGGTCGCAGCGGGGCTTCTCAATCGGCAAGCATTGTAGCATCGGCGTCAGTGACCTTAATACAAAAAACCAAACATTTTTTTGTTTATCAATGTCACAATTTCTCTATGAATTAAAAATAAATGGAAAAAAAAGAAACATTCGCGGAATAAAATAAATAAAAATTTTATTTTTTCGAAAATTTTTCGAAAACTTGAAACACATAGATAGTAATATCATAAAAAAGATGTGTGCAAAATTTCATGGCGATCGGTCAATAACTTTTCGAGTTATCATGTACGCCAATTCGAAAAATATAGTTTTTAGAAAAACGCGTCTAAAGTCGGCAACGTAACTATACCTCTCCCAGCGCTCCAACGCAAAGAATAGAGTCGTCACAGTTTTACGATCTATAATATAAGAAATACTTAAATTTACGTTCTAAAATTTTTTTCGGAATTTTACAGGTATCTGCCCCCTTAATTCCTCTAAATCTATCGATATGATCGAATTCACTCATTTTAACTTACTAACTTTCGCTTATAATTAACCTGTGCATGCAACTGTTAGCTTTCCTAAGTGATTCAAATTATTTCGATTTCAAATTAAAAATTCAAATCAGCAATTATTTTCTAAATCATCAGTCTTTTCCTAATAATTATATTGTTTTTGTTCTTTTTTTCTTTTCCTTTTTTGAACTTTCTTTTACAGCCGCCTCAACAGCGCTTCCGGCAACAATGTGGGTGCCCCATGGCGTCGTAGTATGTCACGTGATTTGAGCAACGACATGGACTCGATATTTTCACGCACTGGCGCCACACTGCCAAGAGGTGATTATCACAGATTAAAGAGTAAATTTTTAGATCATTAAAAAACTAAAAAAAAAAACAAAAAAGCACAAGAAAATGCACATAGAAGGCAAACGATAGCGCGTGTTGTGTTGTGACCAGCAAAGTATAAATCAAAAGTAAAATGCGATCAGGTGAAAGAAAAAATATAAACGAGAATATGAAAAGAAAATTAGACAAAATAAAGCAATACTACGTAACCTACCACCACTACTACTATTACTACTACTACCACTACTCTACTACTACTACTACTACTACAAAGACAAATAGTGCACACTTGTCAATGGAAAGCAATTTGCAAAATGCAACAAAACGTACTCGAACAAAGCAATCAAATGTATGTAGTTGTGTTGGTAGTTTGTTGTTAATTAGCTATTTGCTTATAGTTTATAAAAAACCAAAAAACAAAAAAAAAAAAACAACGAAACAGTAGCAAAAAGAGTGAGCAACTCAAAACAAAACACAACAAATCACACAGTAGGTGTATTTATGTTTGTAGCAGTTGGCAAAAGTAATTACATGTTTTAGCAGAAGTTATTTGGCAAAGGCAAACAAAAAATGAAATACTTAAAAAATATATGCACACATGCCTGTGCATATATTACTTACATATATGTAGCTATTAAGCATTGCAAGTGTATTGAAAATTAAAGAAGAAAAAAAATACAGCTGCAGATTTAGTTTGTTTGCTTTTTTGTTGCGTGCTTTTCCAGACCTATTGGTGGACAGAAACGGCTTCGTGATGCGACAAGCTTACAATGCTTTAATTTTAATCATTTCAATATTTTCTGCACTTCGAATGCCAATTTCGGTTTTGTGCAACAACAACAACAACAACATTTTTTTTTTTGACAATATTCCGACTTCACTACATTACAGTTTGAACTCTCGATAACAAATATTATAAAAACACAAAACAATTTTCAATTTTTCAAACTACCGAAATGTATGCAAAAATGAATTGCATACAAAATTTTTTTTCTTGCTAACTATGTAAAGGTACATATACATATAAATATATTTATTTTTTATAAAATTCACTTAGTATTGCAGCAGCTGTTACTCATGTGTGGATTAGCTGTATTTTCTTTTTATAATTTTTTTTTTGACATACAGTTATCCAAGTAGCATTTGTAAATGTGTAACAAGCCGTAAATGGTTCTTAAGTAAAATTCACAACTTCTTAATTTAATATACAACTGTTATGATTTTTCTATTATATTTGAATTGAAATTGTCTCTTAATTGCTTATGACTTTTTTGTTGTTATAATTACATATAAAAGAGAAAAACACACAACAATTTTCGTTACTTTAATACTTTTTCTTCTCCGCCTGTTTCTTAATACTGTTTAATCAACTCTCTAGTTAATTGTTAAGGAAACAAACCTCGTATTCAAAGTTTTGTACGACAAGTGAAAAAATCAAATGTAGTGGAAAAAAGTGTATGTGAAAGCGAGAGTGGCGCCAATAGGCAAATCAGTGGCTTGGTTGGCGGCTTTTGGGCGTAGAGAAAATGGGAATTTAATCAAAACGAATGGTGTTAGAGTGAATAATTTTTAAAATAAGCAAATAAATTTGCAAATTCTGCATGCACACATGCGGATAAAAATGTGTATGTGTATAATTTAAAAATAAAATTTTTTATAAAATAAAAAAAAATAATTTCAAAATCAAAAATTATCTAATACATTCGCGATAATTTACATGCAAGGCACATATATAAGGTGGCGCAAAAGTAGTAAAAAAGTTATTCAAAAACTTTGTATATGTATGATTAATTTAGCGCTACCTTGTATAATTGAAAATTTCGAACTCCGAAATCAAAAATTATCCAAAACATTCGCAATAGTTTACATGCAAGGTACATATATGGCATACAAGGTGGCGCAAAAGTAGTAAAAAATTTATTCAAAATCCAATTTGTATTTCGAACTTCGAAATCAAAAATTTTCAATACATTCGCATAGCCTATAATGGTGTGCATGTATATGGCATACAAGGTGGCGCAAAATTAATCACCCTATCGAATGATTTCTAATTTTTGCAAATGACGGCGTACGTTAATCGCTTTGTTGCTTGACGATTGTAAACTAGACAGCTGAAGCACACAAACAGACAAGGAATGGTCAAAATAAAGATTACTAGCACTAAACATCATTTTTTTATTTAGTAAAAAAGTTTCTAGTAAAAAGTTTTTTAGTAAAAACGTTATTTAGTAAAACAGTTGACCTCAAAAGGTCAATATAAAGATTTTCATCACTCAAAATAATTTTTCTTATTTAATTAGTAAACAATTTTTTGTTTTCACTAAAAAGATTTCCAGCACTAAACATCAATTTTTTTATTTAATAAAAAAGTTTTTTAGTAAAAAAGTTTTTGATAAAAAAGTTGACCTAAAAAGGTCAATATAAATATTTTCGTCACTCAAATATTTTTTATTTATTTAGTAAACAAATGTTTTAGTGAAAGAAACTTTTATTAAAAAAAGTATACGAAAGCAAAATTGATTTATGATATTATGCGTCACCTTGTATAATTGAAAGTTCGAATTTCGAAATCAAAAATTATCTCTTACACTCTCGTTAGTCTAAATGGAGTGTACATACATATGTGGTATTCAAGGTGGCGCAAATTTAATCACCCTATTCAAAAATTAATACTTTTTGTAAAAGGCGTTAAACGGCAATCATATTTGACACCGGTAAACTAGAGAGCCTGCAGCACACAAACATACAAGTAATGGAGCCTAAAGGTCAATATAGAGATTTTCACCGCTCAAAATACTTTTGTTTTTATTTAGTAAAAAACATTTTTGGTAAAAAAGTTGACCAAAAAAAGTCAATATAAGATTTGAAGATTTTCATCGTTCAAAATAATTAGTGTTTTTAGCAAAAAAAATTTGTTAGTAAAAAAGTTACTCCAAAGCAAAATTGGTTTATATTAATGAAATTTCGAATTTCGAAGTCAAAAATTGTCTAATATATTCTCGCTAATCTATATAAAGTGCATGTTAATGGTATACAAGGTGGCGCAAAAGTAATCACTCTATTGGAAGACTTCTAATTTTTGGCAAATGGCGTCGTACGTCAATCATATTCAAGTAATGGAGTGCAAAATAAAAGGCAAATAAATATTTTTATCATTCTGTTCATTTAGTAAAAAAAAAAAATTTTGTAAAAAAGTTATTCAAAAGCGAAATTGGATTATTAATTTTGCGCCACTTTGTGTAAATGAAAATTTCAATATCAAAATTATCTACTACATTTTCGATACACAGTATAGAGGATACATAAATGGTATACGAGATGGCGCAAAATTAATCACTCTATCGGATGATTTCTTCATTTTTGCAAATGGCGTCGTATATCGATCATATTCAAGCAATGGAGTGCAAAGTAAAAGTCAAAATAAAGTTTTTTATCACTCGAAATAGTTTTTTTTAGCAAACAAGTTATTGAAAAAAATGGATAATCAATTTTGCGCCAACTTGTATATATGAAAATTTCGAATTTCGAAATCAAAAGTTATCTACTACATTTTCGATAGTATAGATGGAGTGAGCATACGTATAAAAAAGTTGAAAGTAATACATATTTTTAGACACTGAATTTTTCGAATTCGAATTTCGAATTTTTTTTTCGAAAGCGAATTTTTTATCAAAAAAAAAAACTGTATTAAACTTCATTGTGAGCCCCATTTGAACAATTCATTCCCATAAATTACATTGCAAAACAAACACAATTCATACAAAAAAATGTACTAAAGTTTACAAAATCCCACTAAGAGAACAGTTTGTGCAATTTTTCACACTTTACTTTTGTTGTTGTTTCCCCCACTTTGAGATTTTGCGACCAACTTGGGATTTTTTATATACTTCATCTTTGTTTTTCAATGTAAATTAAGCGAATGATTTCTTTCGCATGAAATTCTCGAGGAGGCTGTTTATGGGTAGTTATGAGAATCCCCACAAAAAGCAAGCTTTTAAGTTTTTATTTTTATAAAGCACGATATTGAGACTAAAAAGCGTGTATTTTTTACAAAACTTGCAAAGTAATAAATCTGTATGAAAAAACGAGTGCAATAATTTTTTTATGCTGTTGCATCACCCCTCGAAACGCGCGATACACTCAAAATATCTTGCTCCCGTCATATGAGTACCTTGCGTCGGCAAGACTTTTACTATTTGTTCTAATACATGATGCAAAAGGGTTAATATTTGAACGAAGTAAATCTTTCTAAGTTTATCTCGAATATTTTCCAGCAGTTAATGCAAAAATTTGAACCGGAGTTACTACAATAGTGGATACCTGATCATGTTTCTGTTTTAATAGCATAAATATTCCTCACAAATATTTGGTGAATTTTTTATAAAACTAATGGATACTATTGTTGCTTTTGAATAAAAAATGCTCCGAAGGTTGATGCGTCTTGTTGATCGGCGTGCGTCTTGATGTTGTTCCACAACAGTGGAGCCGACAATTTTAAGCCGACTCGGAACGGCAAATATTTTTTATGAGCAATTTTATTTTGTGGCAGAAATTCACTCGGAGGTTTGCCATTGCCTGCCGAGGGCCGACCGCTATTAGAAAAATGGTTTCTATAATTTTGGTGTTTCATGCACGAAGATTCGAATCTACCCACTTCCGAATGATAATTACCCACCAACACATTCGGCCGCAAGATTTTTATTTAAATAAAAAAAAAATCGTGTGCGTTATACCTAAAAGATGACTCAAAAGCAGGTGCATTATCAAACTGCTGCTTTAAAAAAATTATAGTTTAAGTTGCCTTGAGTAATTAAATGAAATTCACCTAACTCTTAAATTCCTTAAACGCTTCACAACAATTTGAGCTGACCATCTCACTTAGAATGTCTCAACTGTTTTCGAAAATCTTTGGTTTGAGTTACCAGCATAAAATAATTTTTTATTTTCAAACTACTGTTATTGTAACAGCTAAAGCTAAATGGCTATAGGTTTCAAGCCATTGCGACATTGAGGGTAACTGCAGAGTCGATGAACTAGCGAGACTCGGCACCAAATTGACCGATGACTGCAATGAAAATGACATAGGCATACCCTTATAGACATCTAAGGACTTATTCTTGAGGAAATCGTAAGAGCAGCGAGTGAAACATGGCTTAATGAAACTACATGCAGAATCGCTCCACAAATGCGGCCTTGCTAAACGCACAGAATCTCTGCTAAACCGAAATAACCATAGTCTTAGCACACTGATCTCAGTTATAACGGGGCACTGCCTAATAGGTAAGCACGTCCAGATGATGGTGTGACTTCTGCAGAAGTTGTCAAGATGAGGAAGAGGAAAAGGCGATCTCACACTTTCTATTCCATTGTATAGATCTATCCAGACGTTGATTTACCACTTTAGGTAATGAATTCTTTAATAAATTGGAAGATCTCAGTACTGTGGAAATCTGTGATATGCTAAAACTTTTGAAAGGTACATACTGGTATTAGGAGAGATAAGGGCAAGTTCTCCACGCGGCGTTACAATGCGCTATGAGTCTGAGTGTGTCCCACAGGACAGGCGCTTCAACAACCTAACCTAACAGCTAAAGCACTTCAGCAATGTTTTTGAAGAAACCAACTTGACTGCTAACATTTGACCAGCTATAAATCTGGTTCATTACGGCAGCTTAGACTACCCGACTGTCGTAGAATGCCTAAAAAGTAGTTATTTCATCAAACAGCTGTTTCCGAAAAACGATGCTTGGGCTGTCAGCATCAAATCAGCGTCAGTGCTCTGGCTATGACATAACTCTGGGTGTATTCGTCCAATTCATAGTAAACCCGAAGAATTACATCAAGGTGCATCCCTTAGAGGTGGTGGCACTTGACCAACAACAATGTCTTGTACGTTTGACTGTCAAAGCGAAGTATTCGCAAAGTAGAAAACAAAGAATGAATTCGCCTTATTTCATTCTGGGCTGACAGCCACATGGACACGACGAAAAAAAAAACAAATCAGCTGTTTTACCGATATTTCCTTTAATAGAGTCGCTTTGAAATATTTTCAAAACGGTTTTCACTTAAAATTGTATCCAGAAACTTTAAAAGTTCAAAAAATTCAATTGAATAAATGAAAAATGAATTTTCGTTTCTTGGACAACTTGGCTGGCGGTGATACATTTAATAGAAATACTTAAATTTTTTAGCAAATTTTTTTTATATTTTTTTTATATTTTTTTTATATTTTTTTTATATTTTTTAATATTATATTTGATTTTAATATTTTTAAATTTTTTTTTTTTTTTAATATTTTTTTTATAACAAATATGTAAAGGAATAATAAAAATATGTAACTTCAACACTGCTAAGGAATAATTTATTTGAGGTTTTACGGGGTCGCCTTATTAAGTCGCAAAGAATTTCGAAATATCTTAATTTTCCATGTTTTTTTGTTTACTCCAAATTCTATCATCTTAATTGTCTCTCATTTTATTCACCCTATCACCCCAGGTAAATCGATTTTCGTAACGCCTACTGAAGCCCAGTCAACTCTGATTCGCCTACGCGCTACTTAATTAGGATATTTGCAATCCTATTTTTATTATCACTTGCGTAAAAATTCTCCTTTCTAGGGTATCATAAATAAACAACAACTAACCCTAATTATATACAAGCGAAGGATATATTTGATATATTATAACAAAAACAAAAAAAGAGGAAAATAATAAAAAAAAATATATACCTATTATAAATATACCAGTGAAAAAGGTATTGCAGCAAAATAAAAATATATGAATATATTTGTAGAATATACTTACTTACATTTATGATGATGCAGATGACAACCATAAAGAAAAACTTGATTGAAATAAACGATTTGATGCACAATATTACAAAAATAAAAATGAAGAAAAAGCTGTTTTTGTTATTTTTTGGTATCGCTATTGTTTTTCCTTAGACTTCAACCAGTCAGTTAATCAGCCAATACAAAAACACACATTGTGCCAGTACAGCAGCGCAGCCGTTGAATGCGTGCAACCAAAAGAATTGTGTAAATAAAGTCAAAACAAAGTAAAACAAAAAAAAAATGAAAATAAATATAAAATTGTCTGCCTATTTATGGAACAACTTGTAAATTTGCAATGGCCCCGCTACCTTAAATTTGTTTTTTTTTCTAATGAATTTTATTTCTAATTGCATTAACCACAAAATTTACGTTTTGTCAACACTAACCGCTGCAGTCCCTTTATGTAATACATATTTTTCAAGAAAAATTATTTATTTATCTTATTTACTACTGCTATTGTATAGTTTTGTGTTACTGTTAATTACCCACAAGTTTGTTATGAAGTACGAAATTTCCCCAAAAAAACAAAAAAAAATTTCTAATGCACTGATTTATCAATTTGTGTTCTGTGCGTCCTGCCGCCACCAGTCCGCAAGCGAATTTATAGCAGCTAGCTGTCCAACTCACTCCTTAAGGCACTAATTCGAGTTAAATTCTATGCAAAACGAGAAGTACCAGAAATGCAAATTAACGAAGCTGTATTTTTTGTTCAGCACAAATGAAAAAAAAATTGAATGTGCATTCTCTGCACAGAAAATCCAAAAACAAAAATTAAAGACCTACCTAAATTTAGAAACTTAAAGTAAATTTAAAACACTGTATAAATCGAAAATTTCGGTAGAAAAATCGTTTTATGAAGGATATTTTATATTTATATTTATTTTTTTTTTTTATTAATATATAAATATATTTTTTAACCTCTTACTTGCTTATATGGCCTGATCAAGGATCACAAACCGTTTCCGGATTGAACTGACTGATATTTTCAATAAATGTGCAAAATATCTCAAAAAAAATTGTATTCCCTTGGATGCCTAGTTTTTATTAAAAAGAATTTTTATTGTTTTTTATTGTGTATGGGGAAAAATGCCGAAAATAGAGCTATTGTTTCAGTCATAAAATCAAATTAAGGCCGACTGATATTTTCCTTAAATTTTAAATGAGCGTAAAATACCCCCAAAAAATTGTGTTCACTTAGATTTTTAGTTTTGATTAAAAATTTAATTTTTTTATTATTGTTTACTTGGAATTTTTCAGTCATAAAATTAGTTATCAACGCTTTCGTAAAACTCGGCAAATAAGTACGATAGTACTTCTTTATTATGTTTCTTGAATTCAGGTTTGAGCCGCGTGTTTTTAAGTGTATTCTTTGCGGTATCGAAAAAATATTTTCGTTTCCAGAAATATTTTGGGCAGTCGTTTTGGGTGAGAACTTTCATTTAGGCTTTCCAAACCAAAGACAGACTGATATCAGACTTCCCCCGATTCGCAAATTTTAACTGAGGTTTTTCAAAACTAAAACACTCGTCGATCTCAGACATCCTCCGATTCGAAATTTTCAGTTGTGGTTTTTCAAAACTAAAGCACTATTACTAATTTCAGACGGTATTTGATCAGAAAATTGCAATTTTTCAGAAGTAAAGCACTGCCAAAAGGGATATCTTAGTTCCATAGAACCTTCCTGGTGCAAACATTTCTATTTGAATTTTCAAAACCATTATAAATGGCGAATATCCCACCGAGAATTCCAAAAGATTATGAGTGAGGAATATTCTAGACGGTTGTTGTATCATTTTGTCAAGCTCCGGCTGTTTCGACGGTGTGGTTCCAAAGGGAAAAGATTACATATTAGATGAGTGAGTTTAAGCAGATACGTGAATAGGAGGTTAGGGTGGTGCGGGATACCTTCCTTCACATGCTGCACATGTGCTGAGCATGTCGAGATCGATTCAGGATAGGTTTTAGATTAATTTGCTACAATATTCCTATTGACGCTAAAAATTTATTCTTGATTGGCGCAATAATCACTTAAACGAAGCTTAAAACTAGGTTTCTCTCAGCTTCTCGAAAAATAAATTAGAGCAGTCTTAGAGCATCTGCTTGAAAGTAGCACATTAGAATTCATTTTTTTAATAATTTTTTTTTTTATAAATAAAAAAAATGTTTTTTGTAAATTTTTTTTATTTTTATTTTTTTATAAATTGTTTTATTTTTATTTTTTTTTTATAAATTTTTTTTTTACAAGTTATCTTATACATTTTTTTTATCAATTTTACCTTTTAAGGGGTTAGGCCACTCTAGGATTTTCAAAATATCGAAATTTTTTTTTTTTGCTTAAAAGATGCTTTAAACTCTTTAGAATATAAAACAAAAAGTCCTATGCGTGAAAAAAATGTTTATCTCTAATATTTCGCACTTTTGCGCGAGCGCCTCTGACGTCTCTGAACCGACTATTCAAATTTAAAGCGTGTTTATCTCAAAACGTGATTTTTCAAAACGGCAAGCAGCATAACACAAACAATTTTTAATATTTTCACTTGTAATTGTACAAGGATCTTTAGAACATTATTCCGCACTGAAATACGTACGGATTTTTTTATTAATTAATTAGAAAAATTTTTATAAACAATTAACGGTTCCATTTTAGACGAAAAATTCTACTTTTGACTTCAAACATCTGCAAAATACACAAATTTCAATATTTCTAAAATCCCGTACGTATTTCTACAGCTATACTCACGTCGATTGAGAAGAATGTTTTTAATTTGGTTTAGGTGGACATTTACGTCAGTTGTACTGCTTGCCGTGAAGTGCCTTTTTCGCAGGGCGCGTTCAGAGATTCACTCCAAAGGCGCCATTTTGTAATATTTTTCAATAAAAATATTTGTAATTACACTTAAATACATGCTTAATAATATACTTAAAAAGTTTTTTCCTGGCACCTTTCTTTCAATGTAAAAAAAATCCTTAAAAAACTGCTTTTTTACAGTAGCTAGAGTGGCGTAACCCCTTAACTAATTTTTTTTATAAATTCTTTTTAATAATATTTGTCGCACATTAGCATTAATTTTGTTCAAAATAACATTTCTTTGCAAAATTTTAGTTTTTAAATTTTTTTGTATACATTTTTTTATTAATTTTTTTATTCCATTTTTTTATTTTTATAAAACTTTGTTTATTCCATTTTTTAATTAATTTGTGTTTTTTATTAAATTTTGTTATTTTAATTTTTTTATAAAATTGTTTTTATTCCATTTTCTATTTAATTGTTTTTATAAATTTTTACCTTTTTATTTTTTTATTAATCTTTTTTTATATTTTTATAATTGTTTTTGTCCGTTATTTTTTTATAACATCTATTTTATAAAAATTTTGTCTTACCCATTTTTTTATTAACTGGGTTTTTTTTTAATTTTGAATATACAAACTTTTTATTTAATTTTCTTTCTTATTCCATTTCTTAGTTAATTTGTTTTATAAATTTTGTTTTTATTGTTATTTTTAATTTATTTATTGCTTTTATTTTTATTTTTTTTTTAGAAATTTTTTTTATAGTGTGTTTTATTATTTTTTTTATAAAATTATTTTTGTACCACTTTTTATTCAATTGGTTTTTTATAAATTTGTTTTTTTAATTGTTTTTTTGTGAAATCTGTTTTATTTAATTTACTTTTTTACTCCACTTCTTAAATTAATTTTTTTATAATTTTTTTTTAATTTGTTTTAAATTTTTTAATAAAATTTTGTTTGATTTAATTAACTTTTTTACTCCATTTCTTAAATTAATTTTTTTATAAATTTTATTGTATAAGGTTTTTATAAAATTTTTTTTTTATATAATAATTTTTTTTTATAAATTTTTTTTTTTATAATATCTTTTTTTTATAAATGTTTTTGTTCCATTTTTTAGTTTCATTAGTTTTTCTTTTATTTTTTTTTTTATAAAATATTTTTATAGTATTGTATTTTCTGCACATTAGCATTAATTTTATTTAATAACAATTTTTTTTAATTTTTATAAAATTTGGTTTTATCAATTTTTTATATAAAATCTTTTTTATTCCACTTTTTTAACTTTAATTTTTTATTAAATTTTGTTTTGTTTTTTTAATTTTTTTATATGTTTGTTTTGTTTAATAAAATTATTCGTAAAAAAATTGTTTTCTTTTTTTAATCTTTTATAAAATTTTCACATTCCATTCAATCCATATTGTAATCAATTTGATTTTTATAACATATTTTTAAAAATTTTTTTTAAATATTTTTCAATAAATTTTTTTTTATAATTTTTTTTTTTACATTTATTTACAACTTTTATTATAGATGTTTTTTTAATTGTTTTTATAAAAACCATTTCTTCTGTGCTTTGAATTGTCGGGAACGACTTGGTTTTAGATTCGATATTGTTTCAGCAGCATTGCTCAAAATTTTATAGGCGTTACTTTATGCTCTTACAACAACAACAACCATATTAGACTACATTTAAATTTGTGCCTAAATCGAAGATTATTTTCTTCCAATCAATCAGTTTGTTTTCCTGGTTTCCTGTTCTGCATTCGATTTTTCCAAATAGTGCTTAAGAAAATATTCCCTTTGTATATATTTTTTTTATATTTACATAAATATTATTTAATCTTAAGTTAAGTTCTGTACAAAGCCAGCAAAAATATAGTTCAATTGATACTAACAAAAAAAAAAAAAAAATTAGGTAAATTTCATTCCTATTCTTTTCTGTTCACACTTTGCTGTTTTTTAATACTAAATTTGTATACATAAAATTATTAAAAAAACAAAAACAACAATTCATAGTTAAAAATTGTCAGTTCACATCACGCAAAAGACACATATCACAAACAAAAACAACATATGCCTTTATAGACATACATATACCAGGTGGCGCAAAATTAATTACCCTATGGGTAGATTTATCATGTTTGCGAGTCGGCATTAATCATATTAGACACTTGCGAGCAAGACAGCTGTAGCGAACAAACAGACAAGTAAAAGAGCGCGTTAAGGTTAAAATAAAGATTTGCAGTACTCAAAAAAGTTTTTTTTTTGATATTTTCTTTAAAAAAGTTGTTCAAAAACAAAATTGGATGCTTAATTTTGCGCCGCCTGGTACTACCATATCAATATAACAAAACAAATTTCTGAGTTCTGGGCTTTTTTGAAAATCAAAATATATACTTTTCTATATATAAATATATATATGTACGTGTATATATGGATATATAGTGGATATATTGAAAACAAGTATATAAAAACATATACCAAAAACGACTTCAAAATTATTCGTTGCAAATATGAGTACGAAATTAGAGAAATTTTGCGAAAAGAAAACAGCATAAATCATTTATTTTCAACTGGTAAATGTGTCATTGCTTGCCACCTGATATGTAAATGTGGTAATTGAGTACCTATTTTCCCGTAATTTACAAAATGTTAAGCTGAAAATAAATATGTGGAACAATTTGATCTGAACCAAATGTATTAAGCGTAATGAAGATGGTATATTACATGAAATCATAATTTAAACGAAGTGAGAAAAAAATGTCCAAAACTTTGAATACGACTATTGTTTAAAATGTTAATATTAATAAGAATAATAATAATAATAATAATAATAATAATGTTCGATACTAATCCGAAATCGTTGTGCATAGTTCATACATTTGCTAGAAATCGTTTCTTAAATACAATTTTTAGTCTAGTTAAACAATTTTTGTTTCAAAACTAATATTAATTCAGAAAAAGAAATGTATTTAGTTCAATAAGCAAGCGTTGAAATTTATTGCCATTACTAACGCGCAGTGCTCGAGTTGTCGCTCAAAGCCATTTTGTTTTTATTTTATTTTTTTGTTATACTTTTTTTATTTATTACAAAAATAGCAAAATAATTTTTAAACAATTTTTTTTGTTATAATTTCTTATTTATTTCAATTCCACATATTTTTTCTTATAATTTTTTATTTATTCCAAAAATAGCAAAATAATTTTTAATACATTTTTTATGATTTTTTATTTATTATAATTATTATAAATAATTTTTAATCAATTTTTTTTCTCATGATTTTTTATTTATTCCAAAAATAGCAAAATAATTTTTAATCAATTTTTGGTGTTATAATTTTTTATTTATTTCATTTGAATTTTTTATAATGAATTTTTTCTTATAATTTTTTATTTATTTCAAAAGTAGGAAAATAATTTTTGATCAATTTTTTTCTTATGATTTTTTATTTATTCCAAAAATAGCAAAATAATTTTTAATCGATTTTTTTTTAATGATTTTTTATTTATTTCAAAAATAGCAAAATAATTTTTAATGAATTTTTTTTCTTATAATATTTTATTTATTCCAAAAATAGCAAAATAATTTTTAATACATTTTTTTGTTATAATTTTTGATTTATTTCAAAAATAGCAAAATAGTTTTTTAACTTTTTTTTTGTAATAATTTTTGATTTATTTCAAAAATACAAAATAATTTTTTATCAATTTTTTTCTTATGATTTTTTATTTAGTCCAAAAATAGCAAAATCATTTTTAATCGATTTTTTTTTTATGATTTTTTATTTATTTCAAAAATAGCAAAATAATTTTTAATGAATTTTTTTTCTTATAATATTTTATTTATTCCAAAAATAGCAAAATAATTTTTAATACATTTTTTTTGTTATAATTTTTGATTTATTTCAAAAATAGCAAAATAGTTTTTAAACTTTTTTTTCTTATAATTCTTTATTACAAAAATAGCAAATTATTTTTAATGAATTTTTTTCTTATAATCTTTTATTTATTCTAAAAATAGCAAAATAATTTTTAATAAATTTTTTTTTTTATAATTTTTTATTTATTTCAAAAATAGCAAAATAGTTTTTAAACTTTTTTTTTTGTTATAATTTTTTATTAATTTCAAAATTAGGAAAATAATTTTAATTTTTTTTTCTTATGATTTTTAATTTATTTCAAAAATAATTTTTAATAATTTTTTTATATTTTTTATTGCTGTTGATTGCTCCGCTTTTTTTGTTTTCCTTCATTCTGTTTAACTTATTTTTAACACTTTATTTTATTTATTTCCGTTTATATACATTTATATTTTTTCTATTATTGTTTGCAGTGGGTTTACACATTCCCAAAGCGCATGCGCTACTTAACAGTAAACGCAGCTTTCCTACTACAACAACAACTACCACAACTACTACCATAATGCCAAAAACTAAAACCAATATTTGTACTACTACCACAATAAGTACCACTACCACAATACCACAACAATCGAAACAATCAAACCCATCAAAACAACCAAAACAACAACAAACAAAAACCAGTAGCGATCCCGGCATTGGCAGCTGCAATATTAGCAACATCAACAACATTAGAAATATTAAACCATTAATAGAAAAGACGAAAACGTCCACCACTACCATAACGGCGAGCGCCACAGCACAACTGACCAAGCCATCCAACGCGAAAGTGTAGCCAACAACAACAATAACAATAATCATACAAATTAAACAAAATTAAGACAAGTTAAACAAAAAAAAACAACCGAAAATAGTAGAAGCAACAAAAACATTAAACATTAACACTAAAAAAATTTGGCTTTAAATAATTTTAATATATTTTTATATTACTATTAATGCTTTTTACATAATTTTCCTTTTTTTAAAGAGTTAACATTTTCTGTTTTTAAGTTAAATTTTATTTTTATATAATTTTATATTCGCATAATTTTGGTATTTTACTAGGTGTTGTCAATTCATATTAATATGCCATACATATATGCATACATACATACATATAAACATACATAAAAACATATAAGTTGCAATATTGAGTGCAAAAAAGGGTTGAATGCTAAATTTCATTTAACAAAAAATTAATCTAAAATAATAATTAAATGAAAAAAAAATTGTCTTAGACACTTCATACATATATACACTTCATACATATATATGCCTTCATATAAAGGTGGCGCAAAATTAATCACACAATTAAGTTTTTGAATTACTTTTTTACGAAATACAAAAAGAAAAAAAAAAAACAAATTATTTTAAGTGATGGAAATCTTTAATTTGAGTTTAACGCGCTCCATTGCTTGTTTAAAAGGCGTTTTCAAAAATTAGAAACCATCCGATGGAGTGACTAATTTTGCGCCACCTTGCATTATGTTAACAAAAACAAAAACATGTCATGTTATTGCTCCTTAAGGGCTCTAACGTCACTTTATTAAATTTTTTTTTGCACTAATTCTTTCGCTTTCAAATTTATTACAAACATTTCGCCAAATATTCATAAAATTTAGTCATAATTTGTCAAGTTCATTGAGCCAAAATAATACCAGAAAATCTAACGTAGCTATCATACTTGACTAATTTAATTGAATCACCGAAACAAATTAATTTAATCAACAAATTTTTTAATCGTCATTGCCTAAAGGTATTTTTTACAATTCTTTAGTTACAGCACAAAACTTAAAATTACATCTGAGCAAATACAATTTTTATGCCCCGTTTTCTGAACTGGTGTCATGTTGAAGTTTATTTTTTGCCCAAATCTGCAATATTTTACCGCTTATTCCAATAAAAAGGCCATACATTTAGTTTGGAAAATTATTTTTATTCAATTCAAAGTAAATAAAACATAGTTTAAAAAAACTAAAGAACACGCTTTTATTGCCAATCGAACTAAAAAGTATAAAATAAATTTTAATGACAAAGAGACCTATAATGAAGTAATAGCAAATCGAACGATCAGTCATAGTCAACTACCTCAGAACAGAACTATAACAAAAATTAAGATACAAATAGAATAATTCAAATTAGAGTTAAAAGCGTGGAATGCTTGATATAGTAAATATTACAATCATTCTATTGGCAACTACCTATGTACAGAGGGTTATGAAAGTGAAGCAAAATGCGTCCCACGCTTTTAACTCTAATCTGAATTATTCTATTTGTATCTTAATTTTTGTTATAATTCTGTTCTGAGGTAGTTGACTATGACTGATCGTTCGATTTGCTATTACTTCATTATAGGTCTCTTTGTCATTAAAATTTATTTTATACTTTTTAGTTCGATTAGCAATAAAAGCGTGTTCTTTAGTTTTTTTTTTTAACTATTTTTTATTATGAATGAAAATTATTGTTATCATTGCAGTCAGTGAATTAATGATTCGATATATTCGTGTTATATTTAATTCCTTTCTTATCGACTGTGAGTCTAAAGCTATGTAGCTATCGGCCGTGATAAAGAAGTAATCGGGATAAAGAACTTGTTTCGTGGAGGGAGCCTGAGAAACGGCTACCCCACTCCTGAAACGGAGAGGTATCAACAAAATATACTGACATAATCAATATGTTACATACTTTTTCCCATATAGATCATTGATTGAAGGTCGAGCCTTGTTTTTCTGAATGGAAATTATTGTTTTCATTTAGTCAGTGATTTATAGTCCGATTTAATTGTGTTATATTTAATTTCTTCTTTACCGACTATATGTCCAAAGAAAGGCCAGTATTGGCTTTGACACAGAATAGATACTCTCAGCACAGAAAAAGGAGACCGTGGATTATATTGGCACAATCAAAACGAGATGTAAAGTTCCAGTTTGGTTTTTTTTAGTTCATTTTTGTTGTGAATTGTACTTTAATCGATAAAATTTTATAAATGAAATTATGGTAATGATAAATTCGTTCTTTATTTGTCAAAATTTTGTTCCGTAAAATTAACAAAATTACATCTTATATGAAAATTATTTCATCTTATATGAGCATTGAATAGAGTACATTTGTGTGTATGAGACTTGTAGTATCTACGCATTTGTAAAGACTATACAAAGTGAGAATGCAACTACCCTGAAAACGATTTAGCCTTCTATTCGTACTGCAGTGCCGCGTGCCCGAGCAAGTTCGAATTCGAAAGAGTAAGTCGTAGACTCCCGAAATCAGTAAGAGTAACTCGGAGATTGCAGGCATGCGCAGACCGCGCGTTAGCTCTGTCTTTCTTACTCTTCTACAGAAGATCTACTACTGTGGGCAAAAAGTAAGGTGCATTTATTTGTCAAAGTTCGCGGGATTAAATTTTCGCTCTAGTTATTTTTTTCATGAGTTGGCAGCACTGTTAATAACATCTGGGCCAACTTTCATGTGAATGTCATTATCAGTAATATATTTACGCTTGTGTTTACCAAACGACCATTTTTCAATTTTTACAATGTCTGATTTGATTGAGCAGAGAAGTGCCATCAAATTTTGTTTGCGGAATGAAATTTCGGCTGCGGAAACGTTTAGCTTGTTGCAGAAGGCATTTGGTGATTCAACCATGTCGCAAAATGTTTATAAGTGGTACAAAGACTTCAAAGAGGGTCGAGAACGTGTTGATGACTTGGAGCGCTCCGGACGACCATTGACGTCAACAGATGACCAACACGTCAATAAAGTGAAGGAGTTAGTGCTCAAAAATCGTCGGTTGACTGTTAAAGATCTTACTGATATGATTGGAATATCAGAAGGATCTGTGAAAACCATTTTGAAAGACCATTTGGGCCTACGAAAAGTCAAATCTCGTTTGGTACCGAAAACTCTCCATTTCTTGGAAAAAAGTCGTCGCGTTGATGTGTGTGAAACAATGCTTTCAGACTATCAGGACAAGCTCAAATGCATCATTACGGGAGATGAGACTTGGATTTATGCTAACGACCCTGAAACAACCGACCAATCAAGCGAATATCGTGCTAAAGACGAGGCCAGACCGAAAAGAGCACGTCAAAGTCGTTCAAAAATAAAGGTCATGATGACAGTTTTTTTTGATTTTCGTGGTGTGGTGCACTATGAATTCCTTCCACCTGCCAAACTGTTAATAAGGAATATTATTTGAGCGTTATGCTTCGTTTACGTGAAGCAATTCGTCTAAAAAGACCAGAATTATGGGCCAACAACTCTTGGTTTTTGCATCACGATAATGCACCGTCTCACACAGCACTCGTTCTTCATGACCATTTCGCCAAAAATTCCACGCATATCGTTCCGCAACCACCGTATTCGCCTGATTTTTGGTCCGTGTGACTTCTGGCTATTCCCAAAACTCAAGAGACCACTCCGGGGAACGCGTTTCGAGTCGATTGAGGAGATAAAAGCTGAGTCGAAGAAGGTGCTGATGGCTATTTCGGAAATGGACTATTTGGCATGTTTCGGGGATTGGAAAAATCGTTAGCATAAGTGTATTTCATCGCGAGGGGATTATTTTGAATGGGATGAAATTGATTTACAAGAATAAAAAAAGATTTTTCATTTTACAACCAAATTCACCTTACTTTTTGCCCACAAGTAAAAAAAGAAAATATTAATCCTGGCAATCCTAATAAGGATAATGGAAAATTTTATCAAATTATTGCATTGTCATCGGTCCTTGATAGGTGTGCAAAATTCCAAGTCGATCAGATTTTTAGAAGCCAGTGAAAATTAAGCTCAAAGATTCCGTTACATACATACATACATGCATACATACAACCCGAGCTAATAAAAGTGTGTTAAAAATGTGTGAAAATAATACAAAATTAAGAATAAATTTACTTTTGCTCGATATGACCACCTTTTGCCTTGACTACGGCCTTGAGACGATCCAGAAACGATCCAAGCCCGAATGTGAGTTGCAGGTCTTTTGGCTCACTCGCGGACAATGGTCTTTTTTCAGCGCCTCGGGACGGTTGAATCTTTTAGTTCGAATTTTGCTCTCCAAAATGGCCCAAAGAGAATAATCCATCGGATTCACGTCTGGTGAATTTGGGAGCCATTGCGTGGACGTTACGAAGTTCGGAACGCCTTGTTTTAGCCATTCTTGGTTCACTCGAGCTTTGTGAGACGGTGCCGAGTCCTGTGGAAACATCCATGGTCTGCCACCAAAATGTTTGTCTGCCCATGGCTTCAAAGCAACCTCCAGAATACTTTCCCGATAATATTTCGCATTTACCTTGACGCCAGGCTCGATGAAAACGATTGGCGAGCGCCCATCTGCGGTTACAGCGGCCAAACCATTACCTGTGGCGGGTGCTGCCTCCTGGTGGCCAATCGATGACTCAAATTCTCAAATTCTCGGTCGGTCAAATAAACCCTATCGGTTTGGGAGTTTAAGAATTGCTGCAACAGAAACAACTATATGAACTTAGGTTAGGTTCAGTTGAACTGAGGCTATTGACCCTCAACAGTTTAGACAAAGGGTGGCGTTAATCAGGATTAACGACTTAATTCGAAATTATCCCAGGAATTAGGTGACACAAATGCGGATTGACAACCAGATTTAATTCTAATAATTTAAGCGGATTAGGGGAATTTTCGATGGCAACGCTGCCGAAAAATAACAATCAATATCTATTGTGAATAAAAATAAAAAAACCTTTAAACAGAAAAACAAGAAAGACTGAACGCAATGCTAGTTTGCTTCGAAATTTCATTAATTGCAGCGATATTTCAAATCCCTTTCTTAGTATCAGAGCATCTAATACCTCTATTTATTGCCTGCGGTCCATCTTTTACTGACAAAACTATCCCATAAGCAAATCAGCTGTTCACTAATCCGCGTAACAACCGTCTGTCACCCTACAATTATAATCACCATCTGTCTAGGCAATAAGATATCCAAAGCTATACGTCCTTTATGATGCCACGAAAAACAGAAACAACCCGATTAAGGGTCAATAAGAGAATTTCATTCGGCTGCTATATGCGAGATTTTTATGAGAATAAATAGGACCCAATATATCCCTGAGTAGAAAATAATCTCACGTTTCCAGCCGTTTGGTCAGAGTTCAACATTAAAGAGGCGAGAAAAGGCGAGAACTTCCTTTACAACATTGTAACTGGTGATGAAACGTAGAGTTTCCAACATGAACCTGAAACTAAGCGTCCAAGTGCCGGTTGGAAGGACACAGACGAGCCTCCACCCAAAAATCGCGTTTGAAGAAGTCAGAAATCAAATGGATGCTCATTTGATTTTACGATTCAAGGGGAATGGCCCCCAAGGAGTTCGTGCCAATGGGCCAAACCGTTAAAGCAATTTTCTATCTTGGCGTTTTGAAGCATTTGTTGCATCGCATTCTTGAAATTCGTCCTGAATACCGCGAAGCAGGAAGCCGGCGTTTATTGCACGATAATGCACCATCTCATGGATCCACTCTTGTGACTGATTTTTTGACTAAAAATCACATTTTAAGCATCAATCACTCACCATGTTCGCCTGATGTGGCTACCTGCGACTTCTGTCTATTTGGAAAATTGCATTTTGCCATGAAACGAAAACGTTTTGTGTCGAGGCCAGAGGGGACTATTTTGAATAAATAAATTCAAAGTTATCAGAACAAAGCTGCTGCCGTTTCTATTTTAGCTCAGTCTTGTTAATAATAGCTCGTTTTGTTCGTTAGTTTGTTTTAGCTCACCGTGTATATAATAAAGGGTGTTCAATTTAGAGGTATCGAATTTTAAATTGAAATAAAACAACGAAAATTCAAATAGATTCGCAATTTTTATCATTTTTGTGTGAAACCATTCACGAGATTTATTTTCTAAAGATAATCCCTTTTAAATATAGACCGCAATTGCGCCGTAATTCGGCCATACGTAAACACCCATTTTGAAAGACTCGCTGGGGGCCTTCGGTCGGCATCTCGTGTATAACTTTAATTGGCTGAACGTCGGCTTCCAATGCTTCAATCGAAGTTGGTTCATCCACAAAGCATTTAGATTTTACATACCCGCACAAATAAAAGTCCAAAGATGTGATATCATACGATTTTGATGGTCAATCCACTGGTCCGAGACGAAGAAATGACGATGCGGTAAATCCACAGTTCCTCGAATTGCATGACAAGTAGCGCCGCCTTTTTGGAGCTTAATGTTGTGGATATCACGGGCTTTAATTTCTGTTACATTGGCGCCAGCCTTGCGTTTGAAGAAATATGGGCCGATGATTCCTCCAGCCTATAAGCTGCTGTTTTCATAGCCCCTTGTTTTCAATGGTTGTTGAATAGCTTCGGGTTGCTCTTCAGCCCAAATACGGCACTTTTGGCTACTGACGTAGCCATGGAGCAAAAAATGGTCTTCGTCGCTGAACGGATTTTCTACGAGTTTTTCAAGAGCCCAATGGCTGAAATTATGACCCTTTGGAGTATCGGCCGGCTTCAGATCTTGCTGCATTTTATATGCTTTAAAACCAAGATATCTGCGTAAAATCGCCCAAGTAGTGTCATTAGACAGGCCAAGTTGTTGAGATCGACGCCAAATATATATTTTTGATTCTTCGGCACATCTCTCATTTACGGCCGCAATATTCTCTTCACTTCTGGCTGTGCGTGCTCTAATCGGCCGAGTATCATTCAGTAATGTAAAATTATACTCAATTTCACCGATGGTTTGACGAATAGTTCGTTCGGTAGGACGGTTATCTACACCATAAGTTGGGCCGAACGCACCTTGAACACTTTTCACGGAGCGTCGATTTTCGTAACACTATTTTACGATTTGTAAACGTTGTTGAGGCGTAGTTCTTTTCATAATGAAATGTCAATGAATACTAAAAAAAAATGTATTTAGTTTGACAGTAGGTGAAATGGTTGAAGTGCCGGTCTGGTACTCATCAAGTAGCACTAAAGCACCGTTTTGATACCATTATGAGACCTCCAACAGGCAGATATCTTCAGCCAGCCAGAGCTGTTGATATAATGGAGGAGATGGATTGGTTTAGGTTGGCGCACTGCCCCAGGCTGTCGAAAAAAGTAACGCCCAGTGACCTTAGTCGTCTAGTACCAGTAGTCAGGCGTGATCTGTCAAAAAAACCTATAGGAAAATGTACCTCCAATCTGAGTACCTTTTACGTTATCTAACTAGATTTTAATGCGCAACAAAACTACGTTCTCGAAAGTTTTCTAAAGCTTCGGATTAAAAGGTTAAAAACTTTGATAACAATTTTTGGAAATTCGTTGAATTTTTTTGCAAAATTTTTAAATTTGATTTATACTTTTTTTTTGTTATTTTTTTTTATATAATAAAGTAAGTTTTATAATTTTTTATTTTTTTATATTTTATAAGTAATTTGTAAAATATTAGCGAAAAAAAATTTTACGCACAAAATATTGCGAATATTGCAAAAAGAAAAAGTGGCTTAATCATGCGAGCGCTAGTGTATTGCAAAGTATTAATGCAGCGTATGTTTACATGGACTTATTATAATTTGTATTCTCCTTTATTACATTTTTAACTAACCAAATTTGTGATTTTAATTTATCGCTGCCTATTTTAATTTAATTTCTTTATTATTTTCTTTTTTTACAGTCAATATTTGAAGTAAAACTCTAAAATCGCAAATGCATTCTTGTTCTATCCCAACAAAATTATATTACATATACACAAAAAAAAAAAATATATATATATATATAAATATTTGTTATTACACCACACACTTAATATATTTGCATATTGATTTTTAACTAAATTTTTTTTAAACTACTTATATTCACATTTCTGTGCAAATTTCTATTTTTATTGTATTTTATATTATTATGCTCTGCTATGTAATGTAATGTTTACTTATGTACATCACTTTTGGAATCACTCCGCATTTAGTATGTATGTATGTATTTGCACCAATTTATGATGGCTTATATGTATGTATGTATGTGCGCTTAGCAGTTTTGAGATGAAAAAAAAATGTGGGAAAAATTAAGCAAAACAAGCAATAGAAAAAAGAACAGAAAAGCATGAATGCAGTTTAACTAACCTCAAGCAAATAATCAGTGAATCAAGCGAGCAAACAGAAAGCGACCCAGTGGCGGCTACACATACACGCACACATTCAAAATGTTACGTGATCAAACGACAACACATACAACAGCAAAGCAGCTACAAAGCGAAATTAAATTGAAAAGCATGTTAGTGACTTTTATTTTTGGTTTTTTATTTTATTTTTTTTATTTTAAATTTTAAATTTTATTTTTTAAATTTTTAATTGTTATTTATTTATTTTAAAATGTTTTTTTTTTTCATTTAAGTATTATTTTTTTATTAATTAATTTCTTTTATTTTTACTTTTTTTTATTTTAGTTTTTTATTTGAATATAATATATATATATTTTTTCATATTTTAATTGCTATTTATTTATTTTTAATTCTTTTTTCATTTTTTATTTTAATATTTTTTCATATTTTTATTCGTTATTTATTTATTTATTTTATAATTTTTAAATTTTTTATATATTTTTTCTTTATATTTTTTCTTTATATTTTTATTTGTTATTTATTTATTTTTAAAATTTTTTTTATTTAAGTTTTATTTTTTTTATTAATTAATTTTTTTTATTTTTCCTGTTTTTATTTTAGTTTTTTATTTTTAATTTTTTTATTTTAGTTTTTTATTTTAATGTTATTTTTTTCATAGTTTAATTCGTTATTTATTTATTTTTTTTTCTCTTTTTCTTTTATATTTTGTCATATTTTTTATTTGTTATTTATTTATTTTTCTTTTTTTATTTATTATTTTATTTTATTTTCATTTTTTTTTATTTCACTTTTTTATTAATGAATTTTTTTGTTTTTTACTTTTTTATTTCAATTTTTTATTTTAATATTTATTTTTTTCATATTTGTATTTGTTATTTATTTATTTGTTTTAATTTAATTTTGAATCTTTTTATTTTAGTTTTTTATTTTAATGTTATTTTTTTCATAGTTTAATTCGTTATTTATTTATTTTTTTTTCTCCTTTTCTTTTATATTTTTTCATATTTTTTATTTGTTATTTATTTATTTTAAAATTTTTTTTTCATTAAAATTTTTCTTTTTCTTTTTAATTTTATTTTATTTTTTATTAATATATTAATTTATTAATTATATAATATTTTTATTTGATATTTATTTATTTTTTTTTTCTTTTTTTATTTTATGTTTTTTTTTTGTTTAATTATTATTTTTTATTTCTATTTCTTTGTTTTTTTTTTTTTATTTTGTTTCTTATTTTTGTATTTTAATATTTGTTTTTCATATTTTTATTTGTTATTTATTTATTTTCTTTAATTATTTTTTAATTGTTTTTATCCTTTTTTTATTTTAATAGTTATTTTTTTCATATAAATTTTTTTGTTATTGTTTTTATTTTAATTTTATTTTTATTTATATTTTTTTTTTTACTTTTTTATTTTAATATAATTTTTATTCGTTATTTATTTTTTTGTTATTATTTTTTTTCCGTTTCTTTTATTTTCTTTTAAAATTTATTTTTTATTATTTTTCATATTTTTTTTTAATTATTTATTTTTATTGTTTCCGTTTTTGATAACATAAATGGTATTATTCACTCATTAAACAACTTCAATTACTATTGAAGTCAACATAAGCAATATTTATGAAGAAAATAAATATAATAATAATAACAAACATAATACTACAATATTTTTTGCATATATTTTATACGAGTATTGTTTCGTGTGAGAAATTAAAACAAAGAAGACAAACAACAATAAAATTGTAAACTAATTTTAAACCAAACCAAAACTATTAATTAATTTTATTTATTTTTTAAATGTTTATTTTTCCTATTATTTTACTACATTTGCTCGTTATGAAGAGTGTCCGTTTTGCCTCTTGCAGTTGCTAAATCCAAGCATGTTTTTGAAATCCTTCCTAATTTCCATTTATATGTAACATTTGGCTTCCAGCTCCTAGTTAGCCTTTATTTAGCTGAAAACTAAACCACTTTAACGCATTTGTATGTTTGTTGTTGCTGTGTGCCCTTGTAGCATCCATGCATTGCGCCAGCGTCCGTGTTGTGCTTAGCTCTTAGCCTGCAATGCGAATATTTCCTGATTTTTAGTGTTCCACATCTTTTGGTTGCATTGCATTACAAATTTCAATTGAAAAATATCAGTGTTGAGTAAGCAAAAAACAAAAAAAAAACCGTCGATTTGTTGCAATGTGTGTTGAAAATCTACGCGACTGTATAATTCGACTCACCGAGGAGGTAAGTATGATTCCTAGATATTTGTGGCATGCCGGGTATTCTAATGCTGGAGTTTGGTAGTACTTTTTCCATAGATTTTTTTAAACTTTTTTGGTTTTTTCTAGGATCTAGTAAAAAATTAGTTGAAATATGGTAACCCAGGTGACGCAAAATTAGTCACCCTCTCGGAAACATATTCGATTGGGCAAAAAGGAATCCATTATTTTCCATATTTTTCGGTATATGGCTGTAGTGGTCGATAACTCGTAAAGTATCCATCAAACAATTGAAAGTTTATGTTCGTTGCCAAGGTGATATTTCATTCCAAAAAAATTGGTTTGCTGTTTTTTGTTTGTTCCTCCTCATCATGTTGGTCTCCTTGCAGCGGGGATGAGGCTTAAGTGGTGGTTTGACCCCCATATCATGGGATCAACTCAACACGGGAAGCTCCATATGGGGATTGGCTAGCCATCCTTCCGCTTTACGGCGAAATTGGTGGCCATACAATCACCATGGAAAGCATTCAACGTTTTGGTGTACGACAGGAGCAATTAAAACCACTCCTACGGCAGCACTTGAAATAATACTCAACCTAACACCGATTGACATTGCGGCAGAAGGTCTAGCAGCTAGACCTGCCGCAAGACTTAATGCATCCGGTGAATTTACCTGTAAAATATTCGGACATACATAGCTCATTAGGTATGAATTATCGGTCCAATACGGACTATATGACTCTGGGATACAGAGCTGGACATCAGGCGGCCAATTAAGCTCCCTGACCATTGCAGTATTTTTCAAGCAGAAGTTGTTGCGGTAGGAAAGCCTGCAAAAATAGCACTAGCAAGGACATCGAGCGACTCCAAAATTAATATATACGTTGACAGTCAAGCGGCCATAAAGGCAATACACTCATTTGAAAGTTCATCTAGAAACGTTCTTAGGACCAAGGAAGCCAAAGAGAGACTAGCCGCAGACAGACGGTTGCACATCTATTGGGTACCCGGACATAAGGGCATTGCAGAAAACGAAATTATTGATGAGATTGCCAAAAGCGCTGTTTATGAAAATACGGATAGACAAGAGGTGGAATAATCCATCCACTTGTAAAACCGCGAATATCATATCTATATACACAGAATGCAGACAAATACGCCAGATTCGTACTAGGATTCGAAAAGCATTCGTAGCTATCGTAGGTATACTGACAGGCCACAATTTGTTAGCGGCACACGCATACAAGATGGGAATTGCAAACAATGATAGCTACAGATTTTGCAATGAACTAGAAGAGAGAGAAAATCTAGAGCACCTTCTATGTTCTTGCCCTGCATTAGCTAGAGCCGAAATGAAATGTTTAGGAGCGCTAAAATATGAGAGGTTAGAATGTCTCTCGCGGTTAGAGCTTCGGAGCTTACTTAGATTCGCAAAAGACGCAGACTTATTACAAGAAGCCTACTATAAAGAAACGTAAGGGTCAAACTCCATCTGATACCACTAAGGACCAATAGGTCTGTGTGATGGCTTTCAGCCAGCCAGGTCAACCTAACCTAACCTTTGTTTGTTCCATTCAGTGGAGAGTTACAGGGTGTCAACAACGGAAACCAATAAAGAGAAAATGCGGTACATTTTACAAATCGTCTTTGATAAAGCCGAAAATGCAAGCCAAGCCATTGAAATTGTGAATGGTGTTTATGGTGCCGATACTGTAACAGCTACATAATTGATTTCTTTGTTCCCCAACTAATATTTGGCACTTGTGACTAGGCAGATGTAGTATAAAAACAAACACGTAATGTAGTGCTTAAAGCTCTAAGTAAAAATTTCCATCACACTATGATCAATGATTCACTTTTTGAACGTGACTTTTTTCACCTGACGTTGCAGTAATGATGATGATGAGTTGTGATGATCACCTCCGTGACGTTTCTCGATGCTACGAGTACCAGCATCATTGTAACGAGTAGTGGTGCGATAAACAAAAACTTTATTTACTTCAAAATGCTGGAGCTCACGAACAGTCACTGGTTTTATTACGTTTGAAATTACTGATTTTCCTTTTTCGCGTTTACTCTCGGCAACATGCTTTCGCGCGGTTGTAAACAATACTCTGGACTGTCATTTAGCCAATTAACAGACAGATAATGTCCGTACATTAGCTGCGCGAGCGGTCTGAAGTTGGTTACACTTCGAGTACCGGGCCCTGTAAAACATCGAAAGGGTCCATGACGAGGACGAAAAAGAAGAAGTTTTACATTAAAATCTGTAATATTGCTATAATTATTACACAATCGGACTCATCGCGTTATAAGCACTTTCACTGGGTAATTCGTTTTATTAGTTGAATAAACAAATAAGCAATTATTTCTAACACAATGAGGCGAGATATGAGCTTAAAGAGATTGCTCAAATCAGTGCAGTTAATGTTGCTATTGCTATATATATATAAATATTATAGACAAAAATTAATAAGAAGTAGATTTTTCTATCAGACAATGACTGTAGGCCTAACAATTTCCGCCTACCGATATAATGAGGAGAACCATTTGGCAATCAGTTTATTCAAAGCGAATTTGGTAAAAACTGTTTGTGCTTTTTCGATTTGTTTAGAATGAATTTCGTGGCATGGATTCCATATTAACGACCAATAGTCTAGACAACTTCTCACTAAGGCAATATAAAACGACTTCAATGTCTGAGGATCTTTGAAGTAACTAGTGTTTCCTCTAATGGAACCGATCATTACGAATGCTTTGGAGACAATAAATTTTATTATTAAACACATCGTCAATTCTCGGGTTCATCACTTATGCCAAATTAGAGTAATTTTTCTTCTTTTAAAAGAAAGATTTTACTATATTTGAATACTTTCTGCTTTTTGACAATTACCTCTACATGGGAGGTAAAAGTGATTACTGACCGATTTTGTCCGTTTTCAATGTACTCTACCTTGGATAGAGAGTAATATAATATATGCACCAAGTTTGATTGAGATATGTAATTTGTGCTCACACGGAAGGACGGACGTACGGACAGGCAGACATGGCTAAATCGGGTGCTCTCATAATTCTGATATCTATCTCGATTTCATTATGCTGTTACATACAACCGTTATGTGAACAAAATTATAGTGTTAGTTGTGCTAAAAAAAAAAATCAAAAAAATAATAATTTTTCCCATATATACATACTTGCTCGACAAACTGTATTGTATGCATATTGGACATACTTTGTTCAAAGCTCGTTTGGCATAACACTAGGCAATAAAATTAACAAAAATTTCCGCCAGGAACTACAGTCTGTGTCAGAAGAAAAGAACCGATTTTTTCTTGTTACAAAAAGAATAGATGTGAGTATCAACACCATCGAACGACGAGTGAATGAGGCAAACATATCCTACCGTTCCACATCATCAAAACCACTACTCTCAGAAAAACACATTGAGAAACAACAAAACAAGAAAATGGCGGCATAGTATTGGACTGGCCTTCCCAGTCCCCCGATGCCAACCCCATTGAAAATGTGTGGGAAACTATGAAGACGCATCTTGCCGGAAGGCCAGCCGTGATTTAAAGCGACTCGTACGTCAAGTTCACAAAATCTAGTCCTTTTTGTCGACGAACTAAGCGGAAAAGCTGGTTCAAAGCATGAAGAAGATGCCAGGCTATACTCGACAACGATGCAGACTACACAGCTTGCGACTAGTAGTTTTGTATATACTTTCATGTAAAAAAATGTTTAAATATATATCTTTCATACTTCATGAATAATAGGGGTTCTTTTTTTCTGACACAGACTGTATGTACTACTCTTTGGCTTCGTAAATCTGGCCCATGCCTTCAACTGTAGCTTGGCTACCCTCGCTTTCTTTGGGCTTCCTACTCACTTTTCCATTCAGTGCTGACTTTGTTTACGGGCCTCCATGTCAATTCAAAAAATCCAGATCTGTTGTTGTTGTTATTTTAGCAGCTTAGTAGCTGACAATGCAATGTAGTTACCGGTCGTCTTTGTCTAGCTCATCTAACGGTAGGCGCAGGAAACGTGCTGTTTCTACAGATTAGGTCCAGAGGGAGGGGGTGTTAGGTGTGTAGGTTTGATGGGGCATGTAAAAAGGTAGTTTGTATCGTGCGGAGTGCCTTCACATGCTGGACATAAGTTGGGTATATCGGGGTCGATTCTTGATAGGTAGGAGTTTAGGCTGCTACAGTATCCAGAACGTAATTGTGCCAAAGTTACGCGGGTTTCTCGGTGTAGTTGAAGCTCTTCATCTGCAATAGGTGGTGGTTGGAAACCGATGACGGTATTCACCGGTCGGGAGTTTGAGCAGGTGGTAAGTGTCTGCCGATGAATGTCATTTAGCGTCTTTCTAAATACTGTTCAGTTTAGGTGTTTTCGGTTCGTTTTGTAATGGTTCTCGTAAAAACTAGCCCCTTTCCCTATCCAGGTCCTATTTCCAGCGCTTACTCGACTCATTTAATCTCTGCCGGCGCCAGATATCGCTTAAGATTGACTCAAAAGACGTTAATCGCATAGTGAGTCTCACTAAAAATGTCGATTTGAGTGTGTACGGGGCGTGGCTACTAAATACCGAGATTGGCGTTTTAAAGCAATTTATTTTGATTTTATGCATATAAGAACTTTTGCCTTGTATTGCACACCCTTCCTCAACCACTGGAACGCTACGTACGAATCTTCCATCTTCCATTGCTCGAAACTTTTAGTCTTCTTTCATTAGCTGCTATAAGACGCCTGTGTTACTTATACTTTAATACTAGGCATTTTCAAATTTAATGTTGAAAAGATAAAAAAAAGTCAGCTCCGTGAAATTTTTCACATCAATAGTCCGGCACTTCATAGCCTTTGCAAAATCTCAGCCGGTAAGTACCAATCTTTTAAATTTTACACATTTTTATATTCAAATGTTCTACAGATCTAAACGAATTCACAATTTATGAAGGCTTAGGCTTCTCAAAGCCCCTCTCAGCGTTCGCGCATTATTACCATGTTACGCCTTTATCTATTTTCCAGGCACGAAGACTTCCACCAAAATCGGCCGTCCTGCCACTATTGCTGAGCCTAGTAGCGCAGTTGATGGATCTGTACCGCCAGCCCTAACCACCGACGAACCGCTCGATTTGGCCGATTTAGATCTGTCACGTCTACGTTTGAGCAAGAAAGATTTGGAAACCTTGTCCAGCATCACACCCGGCCTGCCGAAATGCTTCCAAGAGCAGCTACTCGCAAAACTACCACCAACACAGGCACGTAAATTGTCGCGCACATTGAGTATGCAAAGTAGTACACAAACTGCACCCGTAAAAATATACAAGCGCAGTCAAAGTGGCGGTCGTGGAGTTTTGCACACTGCGGTTGGGCAGGATCTGAAAGAAAATTTTCCCGAGGAAACCGCCAGCAGCAGTACCGCGAGCAAACGCAGCACCGATAGCAGTGAACGTCGACACTATGATCCTGTTTACCGGCGCAGTCTGAGTCGTTCGCGTTACGACTATGAATCGAGTATTCCCTCACCGAGTGATGCAATGCCGAAGAGTCGCAGTAGTAGTGTTTGTCGTGACGACCACAGCAAATCGATGTGCTCCACTTATACGACAGATATTAATGATCGCTACAAATACTATTCGCCGTATCTTAGTAAACCAGTGAAGGATTCATCCACCGAAAGTGGCTCAGTGTCGCCGCAGAAACTTTACAGTGGCGGTATTAGCGCACAACGCGATGCGATCGGTTCTGCGCATGGGCGTCCACCAAGTGGTTGTTTATCGCCGCCTATTATAACGGCAGATGGCGGTAGCAGTTCCTTGCGTAGACGCTCTTCGCAGAAACGTATCTCACGCTTTTTACGGCCCGACTTCTTCGATGAACCACTAGATGAGAATCCCTTTCTACGTGAGAAGAAACAGCGTGAGCGAGAAGCGCAAAATGTGCTGCGTGAGATAAGGGAGAAATCTCGTGAACCGAGCCGAGAACGTTCTAGTTATAGTGGGTTCGATACGGAGGATGCTATGGCACGCAAGCATAGCTTACCTAGCTCAGATGGCTCGAGTATACCACAAAATGCGGAGCTTAAACATGTGCGCAATAAAAGTATGGAGATGTATGCGGAATATCAACCGGGTAGCAGTTCATCGCAAGAGACTATAAGACACAATCGTCGTAGTCTTTCGCGGCCGCGTGAGATAACTGAAGAGCTACGTAAGAACGAGCTGGCCGATAAGATTTTGGAGGAGCTACAATTACTTTCGGCTGCACGCACACAGCAAGAACAGCAGAAACGACCCGTAGTGCCGAGAGAAATTTCTGTTGAGCGGTGTTCGGAAACATCAACGAAGTCCATTGTTGTGGGGCCGAACAGTCGTGCAGAAATTGAGGAGCAGGGTACAACGTCTACAATTAAAAAGATTAAGAAGATAAAGCCCAAAGATAAATCTACAACCACAGAGTCTAGTACAGATGCTGATGCTACGGTTACCACATCTGTGGTGAAAAAAGTGAAAAAGATTGTGAAAAAGACTGAAACCACAAAGACTATACTTAACGATACACCCGGTGCCAGTCTGGTCACACCAGAAGATAATCCACTTACGCCCTTAGACATTGAGCAGACCAAGAAAGAGTCTAAACTGAAGCGACCTAAATCCTATCCTACCAAAGAGCCGCCAATCGCCATGAAGCCAGAAGTAGGTGCCATGACACCAAAGTTGTCTACCAAACCAACTACAATTCCAGAAATGTCTACCGATATGCCACATACCAGTATGGAAGCAGCCAACGTCCAGTCCATAGGATTGAGCGCGCGTGAGAGCCGACTTGTGCGGCCCAAGAGCTATCCAACATCAAAGCTCACACCACCAAAGGAGTCGAAGAAAGTTACGCGCAGCGGTGCGGCGATTCCAACCATAGCCGAAGCCAAAGTACGGGACACAACGCCACCACTCGCGATTGAGGAGAAGTTCGAGCATTCGATGCCAATCTCTAAAGCGCATGTGGAAAGTTCGTCTTCGAGCGACACTAAGCCAACTACCATTAAGAAAATTATTAAAGTCTCCAAGAAGTCTAAGCTAGCACAACCACTGCCAGTCACACCCACAACACCGACGTCCGCAATGACATCAACAACGACTACGCCGGCTGAAAATTCGAAAGAATCAAGCCCCGCAATAAAAGAGAAATCACCTGAGAAGAAGCAAAGTAAAGGTTTGCTTTACGCTATTGGACAGAAATTCGAAAAACTACGAGATTCCGCTATGAGTAAGGAGAAGAAAAGCATCACGTCTAGTCCCGCATCCTCAGCAAATGGCAGTGTAACAAAGAAACGATCTCCAGAAAATGCCTCGCCAGAGAAGATCAAGGAAAAATCCACGCTGCTTAAGAAGAAGAAATCGTTGGATGGCACAACTACAAAGACTGATAAATATGCGGCGCAGGGCAATGCGATTGAAAATAATGCATCACACAACCCGCTAACCGTTGATGGGGGGGAAGTAAAGGAGAAACCAGCTAAGCCGGATAAACGTTCAAGAATTGATTCCATGATTCGTTCATTGCGTGAGCGTTCAGTGCCACGCTCGCGTCCTGCTACTGAAAATAGTTACATCAAGCGAGCCGTTAGCGTGGAAGAAATGCCAGGCACCTTTAATAAAACTGCCGTTAATAGGGTGCTAGGGCTCTTTAAGCGCGTTGATAAGGATGTGGGCGGCGCGGAACGCCGTGTGCAAAGCACGCGCTCCACCAGTAACATTGAGCGCCAGATGCGCGAAGCGTCCCCCTCGCCAATCTATCAAAATACAGCCGAATGCCAACGTTCTGGTAGCATTTCAGCAGCGCTCGCTGGCAATTTGGTAGCCAATAGTGGTGGTCGGCGGAAGTCAGACATCACTGCCAAATGTAGCTGCGATATTGCACCGACGCATAGAGTCAACACTGACGAAAAACAATGTGTCGATTGCTTACAAGATGCGGCAGCAAGTCTGAAGTCTAAAAACCGCGACGAAAAAATCATTTTGCTGCCTAGTAAAGAAGTAGCACAGGGCAATAAGGATAAACGCAAGGGTCTGATGTTGGATCTCAGCAAGCTGGATAAAACTGATAATAACGCCACAACAAATCGCAACAACTTGAAGGCGGCCTACATAAACGGCAATGGCATTTACTCGAATCTGCCGCCATATCCGGGTGCGGTGAATAGTTCTTCGAACAACAGCTCCAGCCAGCAATCGATGGATAATGCCACCAATAATAATAACTCCTATATGACCAATAATAATTCATCAATGCAAACCTCGCAAACATCGGGTTATCGCACATCGTCTACACACGAGATTAATCGAAATCATTTACTCACACCTTCGACTGAGAACATTGCCAATTACTCTTCCGATTCGCGCAGTTACCAAGATGACTGCGCCTCAACGTCAACGTTCCTATCACCTACTGAAGAACCTGAACTGTACTTCGATAATTGGTCGGTTTGCTCGGAGGATAACTACATGTTGCACGCCTCACCTTCGCCAACAGTCTCACGTCTTTCACGCGCATCACAGCTCTCCTCGCCTACGCGTGGTGAGAGTTCGGATCCGAATGAAAGCGTTATTGATCGCATCAAGCGTCGTAGCTTCTATTGTCGCTTTAACGACAAGAAACCGAAGCGCACGAGCAGTATTGTGGGGCCAAGTGCAGTGCGTGACTATTATCGTGAACAACAAGCAGCGGTTAAGGCGCGTTCCAGCAATAAACTGCATCCCAATGAACGCACCAAGTCACCGGACATCACACAAGAATTCTTCCGACCCTTGAAGTTAAGTCCCGTCGGCACTGAGTTGAAGCCACCCATCTACAAGGCGCCACTTGATTATGCTACCAATATTACCAAACCACGTAAGAGTCTCAACGATATACGGCCCATCACGTCACCGTCGTTGATGAGCAAACGTTACGGTTCTACGGCGGACACGGATTATATGACGCTTAACAGCGGTGTGCCAATACGCTACAAATCCTCAGCCAGCTCAAGTCCTTACGAAAGCAAAACCACTTCAGCCACTAGTGGCATGGGTTTGGGCACGGGTGCAGGTGTGAGCGCTGCTACAGGTGGCGCAGGTGGCAGTTACTACAACACCTATAGCCCGAAAAGACGTTCCTCATATACATTCAATGGCACACTGCCAAGTGGTGCCACACTCACCAATTCCACTTTGGATGGTTATGCGACGGTGGGGCGTCGACCCATACGCGCCTACGATCATCGTACTATATCATTGCTAGATCCGACGACCTCTTCGCCGTCGACAGCTGGCGCTAGCAGTTATAGGCGTGAAGCGCGCACACCAGTGAGGGATTACACATCGGGCATTTCGAGGTAGGCGAGGCAATTTGTTAGTCGAAATTTCATTAAAAGTAGAGTTCCTCTAGGCAAATGAATGACTGTTGTCTCATTTTAATATATTTGATTTTCAATTTATAGGTCGAATTCTCGCTATCGTACATCGTCGGCATCGCGCAGCCCGACAAACATTTGATGTACAACACCGCAGAATGGTTTCTGTATCTTCTGCTATTACTCGAAACGGAATCGCAGCAGCAGTACGCATACCGCCTCGTCATCGGCGTCCTCAAGAGCCAGTGGTGACAAGAAATTGCAGGAATGCACAACACGAATTAGAAATAAGTTTTAATTGTACTACGACAAATAGCTATTTATTTAAGAGAAGAAAAAAAAAAAACATTTAGTTATCGCACACCTCTGAAGCCGTACGATTCACACCGTTGCGCTAAGCATAAAGGCACGCACAAAAATAGAAGAGGCGCCAAAGCAAAAAACAGAAAAAGTCGAAGAGTGCAGGCGGCTCTCGCGTCATAGCTGACGTATGAAAAAGAAAAGAGAAACAGTTGTGACGTCATCACTGCGGTGCTCAGTGAATAGTTGAAACATGAAGGCGGTTAAATGACTGCAGGTAAACGGAAGAAAACAACAAAATAAGGCTACTTAATCACTAGAAAGTGATTCCTTCAAAGGGTCCTGTTTTGTTGTGTGTTAATAACTTTTCGATCATGCCACCCTGTTAAGATTCTTCTTCTTCTTGATTGGCGCGATAACCGCTTACGCGATTTAGGCCGAGTTTCACAAAGCGGACAGGTATTTTACTGAACACTGTCTCGTAACGTTTAAACAGCTTAAATTACCGATTTCCCACAGTGAAAGGTATTCCTACACTTGAAATTCTCGCGATCATGATTTCCGAGCCACATGAATGCGGTTCTGATATTTGGCGCGCTCTCCAAGCGGTATTCGGTGAAGTGGGTACTACCTTAACAGGGCAGAGAGTAATAGCTCTGAATGGCGTTGAAGTCGCTCCAGTTGTGAAGTATTTGGTCCCATCCAAGTCTTCAAGCTTTTATGGATACTGCCCTATCTACGCAATCGCATCCACATCGGCAAAGACGCTGATGACTTACAAATGTTTGGCTGGTAAAAGTGGTAGGTATGCAGTCTATAGTGTGACACCTCAAGCAACCTGTAGAGAGGTGGCTGGGGTACTGGGTAGAACTACTCTATTGGCCATGCGGCACACACTAACCACGCTTCAGTGGCTTGTTCGGACACGGCTCACGGCTGTGTTAGAGGGGATTTGCAGCTACGTACTCGTATAATTTTAGAACATTCACTACTGAATTTAGCTAGGGAAAGTTTGAAATAGGAGAGGCGATATCATCACGCAATATTGAGGAAATAAGCGTGCAGCTGCCGTTAGCTCGACTCTCCAGAGATAGTATCGGAAAGACTGCCAATTTTGCCAATGGTAAATTGAAAGTTAAGGAACGCCGAGCTAATTCTTGTAAGAAATGCTTATTATTAACATTTTTTCTGCGAATTTTAGACCGCTTAATAGCGCAACTGCCTCTCAGAGAGAGCAGTGCTCATACCAAACTGCGGGCATAAAAACCTATTATGGAACTTTGTAATCAGGCAGCTTTTGTTTTTTTGGGGGAGTCTTCCTTACCGGAACTACTTTACGCATTACTCCATGATGGCCCAGAACGGCGATCATTACTATTCACCCACGTCTGGGTCCACCATATTTGTAGCCAGCTTCATGCTATAGTTTCGCCTTCTAATGTCTCTGTGCCGTCATACCAGTGGTATGTGGGACATGCTGCCAGGTTGCCCTCACATGAGCGTATGGAGGTTATACGCTATGGGGAGAGTCTTTAGCGTCTGCAGCAAAACAGAAACATCGGACCATTTGACTCGAACGTCTTTGACTTGGCGTCAGTTCGTTGATAGTCCACCTCCTGTCGAGGGCAACTTTATGTGCACTGCAGTCTCTCATCTTCCAAACTCGTTGAGGTATGCTGCATTGTCTTCGATAGCTTAAGAGCATAGAACACCGTTTTTTGGGTTGGGCACCAGGACATGAATGTTATGACGGCCACGCACAGACTTACTGCGTAGCGAAATTAGACGTCATCTGAAAATTCAATAGACCAGAACCCTTTTGTGGTCTCTCCAAAGCCCACATAAAGGAATTTATTAAACTGGCAAGTCGGGAAATTCACGCAAACATTGGATGGGGAGTCTAAGACAAAGGCAGGCTAAACAGTTTACCTTCCCTCCAGAAGAGCATCAAATAGATTCTTAAACTTGGATAGAGTGGGCTTACAAACTTTCACCGAATACGGCACAGGACATTGTCGTCTGCGTTACTATTTCAGGATTCTAGAATCAGTAGAAATAAGTATCTGCCGTTTTTGTGAACTGATTGACGCAAATTTCAGAAATTTCGCAAGACGAAGGTTCGCACAAGTGGCTGGCGCGACTCTAAATCCCATAAAAAATAAATTAATAATTGGCGCGTATACTTCTGTTAGGTATTTGGCCAAGCTCCTCCTCCTATTTGTGGTGTGCGTCTTGATGTTGTTCCACACAAATGGCGGGACCTACAGTTATAAGCCGACTCCGAACGGTAGATGGTTTTTTACGAGGAACTTTTTCATTGCACTAAACACACGGAGGTTTGCCATTGCCTGCTGAGGGGTGATCGGTATTAGGAAAAATTGCTCTAGCATTTGATGTTTTATGCACGTCGACTCGAACCTACCCAACACCGCATGATAGTGACTCACCAACCCATCCGGATACAAGACACGCGTTCCATTTTTTTATATCCTTGTTCACTTCGCTCGGGAGCATAGAGCCTCGACAAGACTCTACCATAGTACACGATGCTGGGCTGTTTTATTTGCGCCGTCCCATGAGATGTCGGTATCTACTAATTCGCACAACATCGATCTTCGGCAAGTGATCCTTGGCCGAACGCGACCTCCGCTCCCTTGCGCTTTCGAGTCGAATGCCATTCTCATGATGCTATCTGTGACCTATCCATCGCCACTTTCTGCGTTTGATTTGCCTTAGGATGGGCTCCTCATTCGTTGATCTTCACAGCGCGTCGTTGCTGATGGCCGCGATCCTTTAACATTATGAAAAGAAAATCTGAGTAGGTACTAAAATTCAGCTGATGCCTCCAATTTTGGGCTTCTTGCTATCAAGCCACATTAGCCACGTTAGGGGTCGCAGTGCATTATGGTCCAATTATAATAATAGTAGAAGTTGTGGCGTGCTGTGGGGACATAAACTATCCTTTAAAAATAATAGTAACTCAGAAGTTTTTCTTCGTCGAAAATTTCAAAACCACAAAATATGATTTTTAAATGCTATAATATGAGCTTATTAAGTTCGCGAGTTCCATTGGAGGGTATGTCAGTATGGTTTCATTTAACTAAGCTTTCGGCGTCACGGCTTTCACAATTATTTGGTGCTTCTCGTTTTCGCTGTGAATCATTTAATATAGGAGTTGGAGGTGGTAACGAAAGCGATTATAATTTTTTTATTTCTATCAATTTTTCAATAGCCTAATAATGTATTATTTCGATATGAAGTGTAGGATATTAATAGTGACTGAATTGAATGAACAATAATACATTTTGATTTACGAAGATATTACAAAACATACACCAAATGTATATATATCTCTTTTGTTTTCTTATATAAAACATTAACAAATGTGCCTTCTTTTTTTCAATAATCATTTCAGTGAATAACCGTTATTTATTAGTGTTTATAAGTAAATTTGTTGGTATATTTCAAAATAATAGTAATGAAATGTTAAAGAGCTTAGCGTAAATATTTTAAGTGTAATCATACGATTTTTTTTATTTAAAAATACGCAGGTATTTGTTACGATTACTAAATATTAGAAAATGCGCTTTACAGTTATGAATTTGTTTAGTAGCCTGAAAAAATTGGCAACGCGCAAGAAGTGCCAAGCAAGCATGCATTATTTTCAACGTGAGCTTTTAGAAAGCTCGCAAGCAAAAGCACACATGCTGTCGCTTTCACTTCACTGCAGTGTGAGGCTTTCATTTCTAATGGATTTCACAATTCAAAATCTCATTTTCGATTTAGCTCTGGTCGCAGACTTTGTTACACTTTTGTTTAACACAAGTTCCGCGCAATTTGGAGATTTTCAATTATTCGCGCAACAATTTTATTTCAACTTTTATATGTAAATACCTACAGTTTGTCAAGAATGAGTTTACACATTGGAAATAAATACAATAAATATCTCAGCTAAAGGTTTCAAAAATATATTAGGTACGCAACTAAGTTCCCGCTGTTTGTCAATAGATGCCGCCAGCAGTGTGCGCTAGTCGATTCTAACATAACCTGAACGTCATAAATCAAGCTTAGACATATAGTAAACAAACTGCTTCGACACATGAGTGATTTTGTTTTGGTATCATATAATTTTGGTTTTGTGAAAATGTTTGATTTTGTGCCGAATAATCGACATTTGCGAGAAGTGTTGATTTTCCTCTTTCATTCGAAAAAAAGGCGGCTGAAGCGCATCGAGAGCTACAAAAAGTTTACGGAGATGCTGCTTTAAGTGAAACAACGTGCCGAGATTGGTTCCGTCGCTTCAAAGATGGTGATTTTAATGTTGACGACCGTCCACGTGAAGGAAGGTCAAAAACCTTCGAAGACGCTTCGAATTGGAGGTATTGCTCAATAAGGATCTGTGTCAAACGCAAGAAGAGCTTGCCTCAGTATTAGGAGTTACACGCCAATCCATTTCCAAGCGATTGCATGCTTTGGGAATGATTCAGAAACAGGAGACTTGGGTTCCTCATGACTTAAAACCAAGGGATGTTGAACGTCGTTTTTTCGCCTGTGGACAACTGCTCCAGCGGCAAAAAAGGAAGAGTTTTCCTCGTCGCATCGTGGCGGGTGATGAAAAATGGATTCATTACAGCAATTCAAGGAAATGTCATGCTTCTACGTCGTCGCCTCGGCCGAATATTCACGCTGCGAAGGTTACGCTATGTATTTGGTGGGACCAAGTTGGGGTTATTTATTATGAACTTTAAAACCAAGCGAAACCATCATTGGGGATCGGTATCGACTTCAACTGATGCGATTGAGCCGAGCACTGCGCGAGAAGCGGCCGCAATACGTGGAGAGGCATGCAAGAGTGATTCTACTGCATGACAACGCTCGGTCTCACGTTACCAAGCCTGTTAAAGCCTATCTGGGAACACTGAAATGGGAAATCCTACCCCGCCCGCCATATTCTTCAGATATTGCGCCGTCCGATTATCACCTGTTCCGATCGATGGCACATGGTCTAGCTGACCAGCAGTTCCATTCATATGAAGACATCAAAAAATGGCTTGATCCGTGGATAGCCTCAAAATATGAGCCCCAGCGATGGGCAATACTTTCAATGATTCACTTGTAACCATTTTTTAAGAATAAAGTTTTATTTTCATCAAAAAAACAGCGAAAACTTGAAAAATTGAAATTTGAAAAGGTCGAGCCAAGGAGCACCAGGAGATTTGGTGGCTCCTAAAACACTCAGGCTAAAGAGCCCATTGTATTTAAAGCTCTGGAAAGGGGGTAGATAGTCAAGGAGGGAAGGAGAAAAGTATGAGAGAAAGAGATAGGAACGAATAGAGACAGAGATAGAGATAGTTAGTCCTGTGAGAATTTTCCAGAGTCTTTGGCAAATCTGTAAATATCCTCCAGTTTTAGAGAACGAATATTACTCATTCTCATGACATCGGAACCCAATACTCGTATTCGTGCTCTAGCAAAGGCAGGACACTCACAAAGAAAGTGCTCAGTGCTATCCGCCTCCTCCAAGCACAACAGGCACACTGGGTCTTCAATGATTCCAATCGTGGTCATATGCTGGCCCCATGGGTTGTGTCCCGTAATGATGCGGACCATCAACCGAATGTTTTTCCTTTTCATTAAACAAAAAATGGATGCTCATTTTAAAGTAATTGAGAAGTACAACAAAAACACACATTACTTAAGATTTCGTTTATACGAGTATCAAGAAGCTGTTTTCACAATACCTCTTTTTTATTATTGTAGCAAATATTCGGCGATGAACGGTACTTTACCGTTACTTATTTTCCTCTTACAAAACCAGCGGGTCTCAATATAAATGAAGAAAAGACGAAGTACGTGACATGATTCTTTCATGATAGTCACATCAGATTCGGAAGTTATGTTTTTGAGTTCATGCAAGAGTTTAAATACTTAGGCGTAGTACTCAGGCCATATCAATAGACCGTATTCAGGCAACTAATGGAGCCTACCTTGGCCATATCAAACTTATAGAGTCTTCATTGATATCAAGAGAACAAAAACTCGAGATGTACAAAACTATAATAAGACAGGTTCTCCCTATGGTCCTTAAAGTTAATGACGTGAATTCACTGATGCGATTTGAAAGAAAAATTCTTAGAAGAATATTTGGCCCTATACGATTAGAAGACGGTACATACCGTTTACCGAGCTCAGTGTTTTAATCGTGGGAGGAAATGTAACGCGGCTTAGAAAATCCCCAAGATTACGGTAATATGGACACGTTTTAAGAATGATCAGCGAAATCACGACCAAAAAAGTAAAGGCTTTTTCAATAACAGGTATTAGGTGCTAAACAGGAGAGACGATTAACGATTTTTATGGCCGGAATTGGATGGTATTGATCTGGACAACAGATTATTATCAACAAGATGGCGCTACGTGCCACACAAGCAACGAAACCATTGACCTTTTACGGGAAAAGTTTCCGGACCATGTTATCTCTCGAAGAGGTGATTACACTAGTCTACGCCAACAGCCCAGGGTCGATTCAAGACCTCAAAGATGGAATTCGTGTAGCTATCGAGGACATAGGGCACTTCCTCTTTATAATGAAATAAACATCCGAGCATTTATATGTATTAAAAAATAGCATTTTTCTTTGAATATCAAAATAACACCTCTTATTGGAAAACCCGTTTTTTGAAGCAAATCCTGAAGGAGCAAAAAGGAGAGGCCGGCCAAGGAGACGATGGTTGCAAGACGTAGAAGACGATATAGGAAAGATGAAAATCTCACAACATAGAACGAAATCGGACTGACGAGAAGAATGGAGGTGTATTGTAGAGGAGGCAATGGTCCACCCCGGACTGTAATGCAAAAATGATGATGATTTTCCCCTCAGACCCTTTTCTACAATTTTATTTGTTAGTTGATGATTGACTTTATGTGGATTCTAGATGGAATCTGGAATGGGCGCGTTGGTTTTCTCTAAATGAGCCAATATTTCAGTCTCTTTTAAACTGCCAAGAACTAGTCGTGTTTTCCAAGCACAAAAACATGCAAGACAGATGGAGAGTTCTATTTTATCTCTGCGCTATTTCAAAACACGTGGGCCTCAGTACGATAGATGCTGGACGCTTAAAGTGCTGGAGATCATTCAATTCCAAATCCTCATTCAATACCAGTCTCATGGTCACGGTCACATGGGCTGAAAGGTCCCGGCCCTAACAAATAAAATACGTTTTTCGAATGGTATTTTTCCCCATCAAGAAACAGTGGAAAATAATAACACGAAATTCTTTTTGAGCCATTGCGTGAAAACAACAAAAGTGCGTCACTCTCAACCCAATAACTCACGAACTAATGAATAAAAAGGATATCATGAAATTTTGAAATGAACAGCTGTCTTTTAGGCCACCGTAGCCGAGTTGGTTGGTGCGTGACTACCATTGGGAATTCGGAGTGAACGTAGGTTCGTCCAGTCCATGTGTTAAGTATTAATTATGTCATAAGGTCTAAATCATTATTTAAAACCTTGCATATAGCAGCACTTGTTATTATTTGTGAAAGGAGTTATTCTTATTTTTCTTCTTCTTCTTGATTGGCACGAAATCCGTTTAAGGTAGTAGTCTGATCAAATACTCACTGCTTATAGATATTTTTTATGAATGTTTTTTTTTAAGAAAATAAAATGTGATCATTTTGATTTTATAGTATGTTATTATTGACATCAAATAGTATACAAAAACAAGATTTTTTTTGTGACATATTTTTTTGTAGTAGGGTGGCATCAAAGTAAGCGTCTTAAAAAAATATAGGTGGCTTGTCAACAGGATTTTGGCTCTTCAGGACATCTGAAACGAAAAAGTTAAACTGAGTATTAATCTGGCTTGTCATTCTGGCAGGTGTGACAATGGGAACATTTTTTTGAAAAATAACAAAATGGCGAACTTTTGAAAAAAGGTACGTTTTTCGGGTGGAAATCAGACTGTAGTATGGAAAGTTAGGGCTGAAAAGAAACGAAAGTAGCATCTGCCAGAACTGCTGATGTGTGGAATAACTGATGAAAATTTCAGATCAATCGGTTAAGCGATTTTGGCCGAGAAAAGAGTTATTTGGCACCTAATCATTATTTTTTGTTTATTTTCTAATGAGTTTTCGATTCTGTTTATTGTATTAATTTAAAATGCTGCATATTTTTATATTAGTTACAAAAAACGTTTTATAAAGTGGAAGCATAAAATATTTGGGTACTAAAATTGAAGCTCTGCGCTCATTTTCAATGAGTAAACTCATTCTTGGCCAACTGTATGTGAACTACTATATCTGATATCTACATATGCATACAAATGTATGTATGTATGTATGTATACCCAGATGCATGAATTTGAGTTGTAGCGACTTTCGAAAAGAACTGATTTTAGATTGAATACGAAAACATGTTAATTAAAAACAATAATAATAAAATATTATATTAAAAAATAGAAAAAATATTCATTAAAAAATAATTAAAAAAAATTAGTTAAAAAATAAAAAAAATATTAATTAAAGAATAATTAAAAAAAATTAATTAAAAAATAATTTAAAAAAATTAAAAATAAAAAAAATATTTATTAAAAAATAAAAGAAATATTAATTAGAAAATTAAAAAATAATTAAAAAAATAAAAAAATATTAATAAAAAAATATTTAAAAAAATATAAAAATAAAGAAAAATATTTATTAAAAAATAGAAAAAAATATTTATTAAAAAATAATTTAAAAAAATTAAAAAATTAATTAAAAAAATAAAAAATAAAAAAAATATTTATTAAAAAATAATTAAAAAAATAAAAAAAATGCATTCAAAAATAAAAAAATTTAAATAAAAATATTAAATTAAAAATATAAAAATAAAGAAAAATATTTAATAAAAAATTAATTAAGAAATAAAAAAATAATTAAAAATATAAAAACATAGAAAAATATTTATTAAAAAATAATAAAAAGATAAAAACAATATTAATTAAAAAATAATTAAAAAAATAATTAAAAAATGAAAAAATATTCATTAAAAATTAATTAAAAAATAAAATCAAAACTATAATAAATAAAAAAAATTAACTAAAAAATAAAAATCTTAAAAAATGCATAACAAAGCAAATACGAAGTTGGAAACTAGAAATTTGTTAAATCTTAGAAATGTTAATGTTATTGAATGTAAACACTCGTAGCTACTCGTAAAATGTTTAGTGATGGTCGCGCATACATACAAATGTACAACCGTTCATACCTAAGTATTTACATAAGTACATGCACTGCAGCAACTGTAAGACTTGGTTATTGTGGGAACCGCCATTTTAGAAACAGCGAATACGCAAAGCGAATTTTCGAAACGAATGCATAAAAAACAGGCTGATAGACTTTAACAATGGAATTGTATGGAAAATTACATAATTGGCACATGAGTGCATACTAGCACGTACATATGTATGTGTACACGAATGTAGAATGGCATGCCGCCGAAAATGAAATGAAAATATTATAAAGAAATGTGAACGTGCAGCCACATATAGAATTAGCAAAGCAAGCAGAGTAGAGAAATAGGTAATTTAATTAAAAACAAGAACAAAACGTAATAATTAAAAATAATAATAAATTCATCAATAGGTGCGTGAAGTTGTGTCTAGAAATGTTGACTAGAAATCGTTTATATGCAGCAGCAAAGTTGCCAAGCCCAACAGAGTAAAATATGCCGATGCATATTAATTTGACTACTCACACTTACTGTATTTAATTTCGCACATTATTTCTTACTATAAAAAAAAATGTATCCGTTTTTTTGTTTTTTTTTTTTAGAATATTTGCATTTTAGTACATAATTTTGAAATAACGTTACCTTGCGCATTGTACTTTTTTCAGAAAGTAGCGAAAAATTAATAAGAAAAGCGTGAATGCGAAATGGAAAAATGAAAAACTGAGAATGAAAGAATTTATTTAAAATAAACAAATGCAAAAACAAGTTGAGCAATACAAATTAAAATAGTAAACAGTTCAAAAGTGTGAACAAACAATACTTTTGTAATTAATAGCAATTTATGTATGTATGTATGTACACATACTCGTATGTAGCAACAAGAAACTACTTGGCAAAAAGTATACTAAAGTATGTAAAAATGTTTTGCTTAGATTTCCACCCATATACCCACATGCATAGATCTGTTGCGTTTTTGTTTTCAATTGTGGAAATACATACAGCAATTATTTAGTACTAAATACATTTTTGTTACTTTTACTTGAACGGCTTGAGATTTTTTTCCGAATTACGGTGGAACCGCTCCTAAAGGATGCCTCTGGGTAGGTAGGTCGGTAGGTGAAGTAAAACGCAAAAAAAAAAAACAATAATAGAGGAACAAAACAAAAACTAAAAACAAGAAAATGAAAAACAAATAAAAAAATAAACAAAAACAAAAAAAGGCAAAGGAAAAACAAAAAAAATAAAATAAAGCAAAAAAGTACAAAACAAGAGAAATCAAAAAATAAATAATAAAACACAAAAAACAATATAAACAAATAATTAATAAAAAACCAATTAAAAAATAAATAAAGAAACAAAAAAAAAAAACATTAAAATAAGTAAAACGAAATAAAAATCAAAAAAATAAACAAGAAGTAACAAAAAAGAAAACAAAAATAATAAAGGAAAGCAAAACCATAAAAAATAGCAAAAAACCAAGAAACAAAACAAAATAAACAAATAAAATAAAAAAACAGAAAGAGAAAACAAAAAACTAATTATAATTTCTTATAAATTCTTATACCTATGAACGGTCGAAGGTAGGTGAAATAAAACAACACAAGAAAAACAGGCAAAGCAAAAAAAGACCAAAATGCAAAGCGAAAACAAAAACACTAACTAAAAAAATAACCAAAAAAAAAAAATAACAAAAAAACAGAACAAGAAAAAGCAAAAAAAAAAATTATAAAATATAAAAAAAAAATAAAACAAAAACTTAATAAAAAACACAATTAAAAAATAAAATAAAGAAAAAAAGACAAAATAAAAAAACAAAAATGAAAAAAGCAAAGCAAACACAATAAAACCAAAAAAAAATAAAAAATAATAAAAAAACCGAAAAAATTAAAATAAATTAAAATAAATAAAAAAATAATAATAAATAAAAACTAAAAGAAAATAATAAAACAAAGCAAAAACAATAAAAAATACCAAAAAAACAACAAACAAAAAGAAAAATATGTAAATAAAATAAAAAACAAAACAAAAAAACGAGAACCAAAAACAAAAAAACGAAAACAGCAATAATAAAACATAAAACACAATAAACTAAAAAAATTAATAAAAACACAAATAAAAAAATAAAATAAAGAAAAACACAAAACCAAAAAAACAAACGAAAATAAATTAAAATAAATAAAAAATAAATAAATTAAAATAAATAAAAAGTAAATAAATAAAAAAAATAGAAGAAAATAATAAAACAAAGCAAAACAATAAAAAATACCAAAAAAAAAAACAACAAACAAAAATAAGAATAAGTAAATGAAAAAAAAAAATGAAAACCGAAAACCGAAAGCAAAACAAAAAAAAATGATAATTCGGAAGTTCTTATACCTACAAACGCTCGAAGGCAGGTAGGTAGGGGAAATAAAACAACACAAAAAAGGCAAAGCAAAAACAAACAAAAAATAACAAAAAAAAAAGAACAAGGAAAAGCAAAAAAAAATAATAAAATATAAAAAATAATAAAATATCAAAAACAATAAAAACAAAAAATTAATAACAAAAAAACACAATTAAAAAATAAAATAAAGCAAAAAATATAATAAAGAAAAAAACTAAATAAAAAAAACGAAAAAAAATTAAAATAAATTAAAAAAAAAAATAAAAAATAAAAGAACTTAATAAAACAAAGCAAAACAATAAAAAATACCAAACAAAAACCAAAAAAACAACAAACAAAAATAAGAATAAGCAAATAAAATAAAAAACAAAATTAAAACCGAAAGCAAAACCAAACAAAAAGATAATTCAGAAGTTCTTATACCTATGAACGGTCGAAGGCAGGTAGGTAGATGAAATAAAACAACACAAAAAAGTTCAAGCAAAAAACAAAACAAGAAAGGAAAGCAAAAACAACCAAAAAATAACTAAAAACAAAAATAAGCTCAAAAAATTAAAAAGCAAAAAATAAATAATAAAACATAACAAAAACAATAAATAAAACAAAACAAAAAACTAATAAACTAAAACTCAAAATTAAAAAATAAAATCAATACAAAAAATCAAAACCAAACCAAAACCAAAAAAAAGATACAGGGTGGGCCATATAGCGTTTGTTTTTTGAACCACCTAGTTTGAGAATGACATGTCAAATGTGTTCATAATTTACTTAAAGATTTGACATTTACGAAATGGGACACTATACGCTTGAACAAAATTGGGAAATATTGAAAACCTATTTCCAAAGTGGTGAGTCTTCTTCTTCTTCCGCGGTTACAGTAAATGGCGAGCGTTACCGTGACATGCTCAACGAGTTTTTGTTTCCAAAAATTGAAGAGGATGACATGGACGACATTTGGTTTCAACAGGACGATGCAACTTGTCACACTGCCAAAGTTACACTCGAACTTTTGGCTACCGTTTTTGGAAACCGAATAATCAGCCGAAATTCCGATATCAATTGTGACTATTTTTTGTGACAAGCCGTTAACGACAAATGCTCTGCGAACCATCCAGAGACGATTGATGCTTTAAAACACGAAATCGAAGTTGCCATTCATGAAATTGGAGCCCAAACAATCGAAAATGTGCTTAAAAATTGGGTTGATCGACAGTGGCAGTCATTTGAACGATATTATTTTTTATTCATAAATAACAATGTTCAATCTTCAAAAAAAAAAAAAAGTTTGAAAAAATATTGATTAGTTTTTTTTTATAGCCGATTCAAACAGCAAATTTTACATGGCCCACCCTATATATAATTCGAAAGTTCTTATACCAATGAACGTACTCAGGTAGGTAGCTGAAATGATTGATATACGACTCTGGCACTCCCCAAGTAGCACTAAAGCGCTGTTTTTATACCATTACGAGACCTCCAACAGGCTACCAGCCAACCAAAGCAGTTGACACACTACCCCAGGCTCTCAAAGAAAGGATGACGCAGTGATTTTAATCGTCTAGCTGCCAAATCTGGACATTTACAAAGACAGTGCACAACAGTCTTCTTTTTAGAAAAGTCCACACAGCTTCTGCAATGGGGGTTAAATAGCAAATCTACCTTTTCCGCGTGTTTGGAAATTGAATGTCCTGGAGTCTCCAAGACTTTCTAAGTCCTCCGTCTGTTGTACTTGGGCCAAAGGGTTTTCGAAATAGTACATAAATGGAGCTTCATCTTTTCTACGCTTTCCTGAGAAATAAGTTTTAAAATTCCCCTTTAAGGGAATGCCGATGTCAGTGCCTTATCAACATTTTCATTGCCCTCTATGTTCTAATGTCTTGGAATCCAAAATATAAAAATATTACCTTCACACCCAAGAGATTGGATCTCTTTACAGGAGTTGACTACTTTGCATCTACACTATGACGTCGTCAGAGACTTGATCGAGGCTTGGCTATCATTCATTGACATTTCATTATGGAAAGATTTACGCCTCCAACAACATTTACAAATCGTGCAATTGCATTACGAAAATCGACGCTCTGTGAAAAGTGTTCAAAACGCGCTCAGGCCAACTCATGGTGTTTAGCGATGAGGCCTACTTTTGGCTTAATAGCTACGTCATTCAGCAAAATTGCCATTTGGGCTGAAGAGCAACCCGAAGCCACTCGACAACAATTTAAAACAAACGGCTATGAAAACAGCTGCTTATAGGCTGGGGGAATCATCGGCCCATATTTCTTCAAAGACGGGGCTGGCGCTATCACGCCATGATAAATTACTTTTTGATGCAACATTTGCATGCAACAATGGATTTACTACGTCGTCATTTCGGTGAGCATTTTACCTCTCGTCTCGGACCAGTGGATTGGCCATCAATATCGTGTGATATCACACCTTTAGACTTTTATTTGTGGAGGTGTGTCTAAATGTTTTGACGATGAACCAGCGTCTAATGAGGCATTGGAAGCCACCATTACTAAAGTTATTCACGAGATACCGACCGAAGTCAGCGAGCCATTCGAAATTGATGTTTTCGGATTGCCGAATTACGACGCAGTTGCGGCTAACATTTGGAAAGGAGTATTCGCAAATGGATATCGATTATTTTAAGCGGACTCCGAGCGGCAGACGGTTTTTTTATGAGGAGCTTTTTCATGGTAGAAATACACACGGAGATTTGCTATTGCCTGCCGAGGAGCGACCGGTATTAGCAAATACTTTTTTCTATCAATTGGTGTTTCGTGCTCGGGATTGCGAACCCATTCGGCTCAAAGGAATTAGGCGGGAAAAAGGTCTAAATTCTTTTCTTTTGGATGATGGGGCAGTTTCTCGCGATCCAAAGCATTGTACAAATCCACAAGAAAAAACTTTCTCATCTAAAAATGTCCACAGCTGAAAGCATCTGATTCAAAACGCTCTTTTTTGTAACATGGTTGCTTTAAAAATATTAAAATTGCATAGAAAGTTTAAAAATGTCGTACAAATTTGGAAATTTCTCAGTAAGAAACATTATTATAGCTAAGAAATCTATTAAAAATATTTATTATTGTAAGTTTTCCAAGTCAAAGCTACTCTTTTTTTGTATTTTTTTTTGAAGTGAAAACTTCTTTAGAATCGTTGGGAGTGATTTGAGACTCGACGAAACGAAAAAGCGAAACCAAAAAGAAGAAGAAAAAAGATATACGTATATATATGTATGTATAGAAAATGCTTCATTACCAGGCACACAGAAGGATGGCATAAGCAAATTTAAATTTGTGAATTTATATATGTATGTATATATGCGGATATATGTATATATGTTGTGTGTCAAACTGACACTAAGGGGTTCTGTCAAACAAAAGTAAGAAGAAGAGTGTTTTACTTGGAATTTTGTACAATGGTCCAAAATGAGTGAAGCGAACACTTAAAACATGTTTTTTCTCGAAACCACATTTTTCAAGTCGGCTGGACTAACAACTGAAACAATTATTGATCGAATACGAAATTTGAACTGTGCCATGCGCCAAAATATTAAGCAGTTTGTAGTGCAAACCCTACCTAACCCAGCAAAACCTGCGTGACCGAAGCTCTAACACAATTACACTTTTTTATATGTTACAAACACATATGCACTCGTATTTCTTTGGAAATCGACTTTTTTTTATGCTCCGTCCCCTTTGGAAAAGGTGTAAGCAGTAAGCAAACTTCATTCATATATTTTTTCTCATTTTTGCATCAATAGAAAAAAAAAACAAAAAAAACGGCAAGTGGCTGTCAAAGCCATAAGTCAAAAAGATATCTTTTCTCTCTTTTTGATATCAAAGTAGGCCGAGAATCAAATTGTCAACCTTTGGCAAATATGTAAGCAGTAAGCAAATTTCATTCATATATTGTTCCTCATTTTTAAATCAGTCAAAGTAAACAAACGCCGTAGCCGAGTGGGTTGGTGCGTGACTGCTATTCAGAATTCACAGAGAAACCGTCAGTTCGAATCTCGGTGAAAGCAAAATTAATAAAAACATTTTTTAATAGCGGTCGAGTGTATTTCTACCATGAAAAAAATCTGCTCATAAACATATCATAAAACAAAATGAAATAAATGTATAAAAAAAAAAATTTTTTTTGTGATTCGAAGCAAACAGTAAGCAAACTTCATTCATATATTTTTTCTCATTTTTGCATCAATAGAAAAAAAAACAAAAAAAAACGGCAAGTGGTTATTCGCTTGGGAAATATTGAAAACCTATTTCCAAAGTGGTGAGTCTTCTTCTTCTTCCGCGGTTACAGTAAATGGCGAGCGTTACCGTGACATGCTCAACGAGTTTTTGTTTCCAAAAATTGAAGAGGATGACATGGACGACATTTGGTTTCAACAGGACGGTGCAACTTGTCACACTGCCAAAGTTACACTCGAACTTTTGGCTACCGTTTTTGAATTTACCGAATAATCAGCCGAAATTCCGATATCAATTGGCCGCCTCGGAGCTGTGATTTAAGCCCGTTGGGCTATTTTTTGTGGGGAGCCGTTAAGGACAAATGCTATGCGAACCATCCAGAGACGATTGATGCTTTAAAACACGAAATCGAAGTTGGCATTCATGAAATTGGAGCCCAAGCAATCGAAAATGTGCTTAAAAATTGGGTTGAACGAATGGCCTACTGTAAAGCCAGTCGTGGCAGTCATTTGAAGGATATTATTTTTCATTCATAAATGACAATGTCAATCTTCAAAATAAAAAAAAAAGTTTAAAAAAATATTGACTAGTTTTTTTTTATAGCCGATTTAAAAAGCAAATTCTACTTGGCCCACCCTATATGTAGAGTCATTAAACGAAGAATTCGCAATGTATTTGCACACATCCATAAACCCATATCAACAACTAGAAACTATCTATTGGAAGTTTTCGAAATCGCACCACTCAGTTGAATTCCACAACTTCCTATCATATAATACCCGCAAGAACATATGTAATACATAATTAAATACAAATTTACATATTCTCAATAACACTAACATACAGATCACGAGTACTATCCAAATAATCTCCCTAAGCTTAAGGATGTGCTTCTTTCTCACTCCCTTGTACACTTAGTATTCACTTATACGCACATACATACATCTATCTATCTATATACATATATAAAAATTCAGCCGTTTTTCGCGTTGTGATGAACTTTACGGAGAATGGCTCAAACGATTTTAACCAAACTTTACCACATTGAAGATACACATGTGGAGAAGGTTTGTGTTTTGAAATTTTAAGAATTGGATACCAGGGTCTCGAGAAATAGGTCAAAACGTGGACCCGGGTAACCTTTGGTTGTGTATGTACAGTATGGGTATTAAATGAAAGCTGTTGATAAGTGCTTTAATACGGGGTAATTTTCGTACCTATTGATGACTAGGGTCTCGAATATATGCCAAAACGTGGACCAGCCGTGTCTTTGCACCGAATTAAACCAAACTTATGCACATTGTTAAGTAAGTATTGAAAATGGGTTTCGTAAAGTTTGGTTGTAATTCGGAACACTGGCAACGCGTACAGCGTTCTTTTGAACCAGCCATAATGTCGTTTACTTTTTTAACGCTTGGGGCGGAACAAAACTGTCAAATTGACAGTGTGAATTACAATGTGTCAATATTTCTTTCTGATTTGGACGCCAGAAGCAGAAGACGTAAGTGCAAAGTGTAAACATTTTTTGTGAATTTTTTTGGAGTGGATTTTGGAACAGTGAATAATTTCTTACGAGATTTGAGAATTTAATGAGAAATCCGAATGTTCAAATGAAATTATGTTTTTTGGATTTATTTTTTCGGTTCATATGCGATAAGCTACGATACACGATGAGTGAAAAAAATGGTAAAAAAAATGAAAAAACAAAAGAAATTGTTAAAGGATGCAAAATAAGAGCACGAAAAATGCGTACCTTTGATGAAAAAATTAATAGTCTTATCATGCAGATTGTCAACAATTTTCAGAAGAAAAGAGATGATTTAAGAAAATCACAACAAAATAAAATAATCCTGACCATGTGGACTTGGGCTTTTAAACACATATGCATCGAAAATATAATCCACAAAATTTAAAAAAAAACATGTTTTAAAATCTCAGAATACCATAATTAAAAGCATGTTTATTACAGTACAAATGCCAAGACAATCACGTAATCATATTGGTGCTTTCATCCGAGGAGAGGTCCTGAAGGCCATCTGCAGACTGAAACACAGTGGGAACTGGTACGGCCCTTGTCCGGCATTGGAACACAGAGAAGGCATGGACATCGATCCAACGATTCTCTCCATGCCCCTTGACTCAATGCCATCAAGAGTCGTACTTGAAAAGAGATACAGTGTACAGATATGGCCTTAGACAGCCCTCGAACCACATCAGGGGTAGTGAAGTCCTGTAAATCCAGGCTGAACTATGTCGGCAGACATAATAGCCTGATGCTAACATGGGTCCCGGGACACGTGGGTATCGCGGGTAACGAGATCTCTGACTCCTTAGCTAGTATGGGCTCTGAGGCCAACTTCTTTGGCCCGGAGCCCGCTTTGCCACTCCCCTCTGCGGCCATCACGGCCACGGTTAGCAAATGGGTAACTACCACCCACAAGCGAGCTTGGCAGGCTGAGAGAGGCTGCAGATGGACAAAACTGATGTTACCTGTCATGTCCGATCGACTGTCGCAAACCCTTCTGTCATTAAGCAGAGGGGAGTGCAGACGGCTGGTTGGACTGATGACCGGCCACTTTCTGTGGGCAAAGCACATGGAAAGATTGGGCATCTCAGACAGTGTACTCTGCCCAGCTTGTGAAGAGGAGGATGAGTACTTCGTAAATTTAGACGTTTAACTGAATTTCCCTCACTGAAATAAGGCGGAAGAAATTAAATGGCAAATAGTCAAAGCTTTTTTGCTTAAAGCTTCTAGCTTTTTTTAAAGCTTTGCTGTGTGCCATTTTAAGATTTTAATCCTAAATAAATTTTATCGCATAAAAGAATCTACGTACATAAATGGAAAAGCTGCCTATAGAAACTACTTAAGTGTTATTGAATAAAACTCCTACAATTATTTTTGTTGTATTCGCAGAATGAAATATATCAACATTCTCTGTCTAAGATATCAAATCTTAGATGTAAAAAGTGCTGACCGTTTTCTGGTAGATGCAGGTAAAAAAAGAACAAATACGAATACATTCTTTAGTCCCATTACGACTAAAGTTAAACGGCGAGGCCGGCGGCCAAGCAAATTAATCAGAAATTACCTAAATAATAATATTCAAAGTATCCAGGACGACTTTCGCGGAATTAAAAAACATTTAACCAATATTTTATTTGAAAAAACTTGAAAAAAATGGCTATGCTCTGATTAAATTTTTTAGTCTTGCATTTCTTTAACTTAAGTGGCTTCCTAGCGGCGTTTAGTTGAGTTTATAGGTAACTTTTGGGTTGATTACACAGTGCGACAATTATCAGGTCATCGGCTCGGGCCTAAACCATCCAATTGGAAATTAAAGGTCTCATGTAGAATTGTAACACCCCAACTGGGTTTTGGTCTACCGTGATAAAATTTTTTTCACAGTGTATTAAAGTTTCGCAATATTGATCAAGTCCCATATTAAATAAATCCAGTAAAAATATTGATTTTTCTTAAATTTCGTCTTAGAAGACTTTTAGTAAAATTCAATGATACATTTTTTTTAGAATCTTTAAACCCGTTGAATCCCACCGTTATGTGACTATTTAACACATTTTTGTTTCAAAATTGTTCAAAAGCCCTCTAAGGGTTAAATGTGTTTGAGAAAAATGTAACAAAAACCAATGTATGTCAGGGGTTTTCCATAAGAGGTGTTATTTTGATAAAAGATCAATGGTTTCGTTGCTTGTGTGGCACGTAGCGCCGTCTTGTTGAAAATAAACGTTGTCCAGATGAATACCATCCAATTCCGGCCATACAAAATCGTTAATCATCTCTCGATAGCGCAATCCATTCATCGTAACTGTTGCTCCAGCTTCATTTTCAAAAGAGTAAGGTCCAATGACTCCGCCGGACCATAAACCGAACCAAACAGTCTTCACACGTTGAGGATAGAGAGGCTTTTCAACAATAACTCTTGGAATTTCTGAGCCCCAGACCCGACAATTTTGCTTCCTGACGAAGCCACCGAGGTGGGAATGGGCCTCATCGCTCAAGATGATTTTTCGATGGGATTCCGGTTCATTTTCATGCATTTCAACGACCCAATTAGCACAGACACGACGTTGTTGATGACCGGCCGGCTTGAGTTCTTGTGTTAACTGGACTTTATAATCCTTAAGACCCAAATCTTTATGCAAAATACGGTGTAATGACGTTTGGGGAATGCCTAATTCCAAGGAACGACGAGGAATGGACAAACCTGGGTTTTCTTCAACACTTTCGGCTACAACAGCAATATTTTCGGCTGTTCTTGAGCGACGTGCACGGGTTTTATTCTTCACATCACTAACTTGTCCTAACAGCTCGAATTTTGTCACCAATTTTTGTATTGCGGTCCGAGAAGGTGCCTCACGATGATCCAAAAATGTTCGAGTTTAAGAACCGTCTCTGCCAAATTTTCACCACTTTTATAGTGAATTTTAATAGTTTCAATGCGTTGTTTAAGCGTTTATCGTTCCATTTTTATTAATGGCGTAGTTTCTACTTGTCAAATATCAAAAAATGACAGCTTCAAATGTGACATCTACCGAAGTAGTGAGCTATTCAAAATAACACCTGTTATTGGAAAACCCTTTATTTCATGCATTCCATATAAATAAATATCTGAGATGTTTTTGGTGGAAAAAGAGCTGGGTTCTGAAAAAAACACCCGTTTAATTCATTTAGCTAGTGATGCTTAATTTAAGCTTAGAGGTAGGATTGAATTTGCTGTTTTTTCGGAGGACATTTTTCCGAATCGCTATCGCTGTCTAACTCCGCACCTTCGAATACAGCTTTTGACCACCTACAAGTTGCAGCCAACACTGCATCCGGGGCTTTTCCCCCCTTGTATCTAGTAAAAAGGGTTCAAAAGAATTCAATAAGAAAAGAATTGCAGTAAAATTGTATTGTTTCTTAAAGTCACCTTTTTTCTAATGGCAAAGATACCTGATGATATCGTCTGCGATTTTCAGCCACTAAGCCACTTTGCAACGCTCAGAACTTTTTACTTCATTATTTTCATTCTTACTATTCGAGACGAGAAAATATGATACAATCAACCGAAGAAATATGTATACCTTTTATCTGGTCTCAGTTTTTATTAGTCTGAACTTTTAAGCATTTTCGTACTGTACCTCCAGCCAAGGACACAAACCTCAAGCTACATACTTACATAGGTACAATAACAGTACTCTTGGTTGAAAGCTTTTGGCTAAGCTTTAGGGCTTTAGTTAAGTGCGTAGTAAATGTACGAGGGGTGCCTTTTATATTTTGAATTTGGCAACCCTGGTGTTGCAATCTGGCAACTGACAGCTGTATCGCAAAGTTCGACATTTTTTGGCTTTTACGTACTCCGAACGTTTTGAAATACCAGCGCTATTTGTGTTGTTTACAGTAACTTAAAAGATTCATCTCGGTCCAAAAATGGAATTAAATCGTGAACATTTTCGTGCGATTATTTTTTACAACTTTCGACGTGGATTAACTCAGCAACATTGCATGGATGAACTTAATTCATTTTTTGGCGATGAAGCTCGATCAAGGACCAGTGTGTATCGATGGTATGGTGAATTCAATCGTGGTCGTAGTTCACTCCAAGATGAATTTCGTGAAGGTCGTCCAAAATCAGTTGTTGTTCCGAAAACCATTGATGCTGTGCGCGAACTGATATTGCAAGATCGTCATGTGACCTATCGTGAGATTGAGACAATCTTAGGCATTAGTGGGACCAGCATACATTCAATATTGCATAAACATTTGACTCTCAAAAAAATTTGTTCGCGTTGGATCCCACACAATTTGTCAATCGCTCAAAAAAAGGCTCGTGTCGATTGGTCGAAGGAAATGCTCAAAGAATACGATCGCGGGGCTTCGAAACACGTCTATGACATCGTGACAGGTGATGAATCATGGATTTACGCGTATGAGTCCGAAAGTAAACAGCAGTCGACTGTATGGGTGTTTCAAGATGAGCAGATGACACGGCTATCCTAGCAGTTGGAGAAGTGATCGAGACTACAACGACGAAATTGCAATCAGCGGTGAGTTCTATTGCAACATAGGCAAAAAAATGGCGTATCAAATTAAATAATTCCAAATCAGTTCACATTGTATTCGGCCTGAAAAAAACAACTTACAAGCCAGTCTACATAAACAGCGTAAATATACCGTACGTCAACGAGGCAAAATATCTTGGTATAACCCTTGATGCTAAACTGCGTTGGAAGGCGCACGTCAAGAAAAAGCGTGAAGAGCTGGAATTAAAAACAAAAAACCTTCTTTATCTTATTGGCAGACACTCTATTCTGTCAACGAACAACAAACTACTGCTATATAATCAAATACTCAAACCGGTCTGGACGTATGGCATTCAGCTATGGGGATGCTCAACCGAATCTTGCATGACTATTATCCAACGATTCCAAAATAAAGTGTTGCGCAACATCGTCAATGCTCCATGCTATGTGAGAAATGTCGACCTCCATCGTGATCTTGGTATCTTACCCATCACTGACGTGGCGAAAAAGTACGCCATGGTTCACAGACAACGTTTAAGTACACATGTCAACGCTGAAGCATTGGCTTTGCTTCAGACAAATACTCATCGTCGGCGGCTCAAGCGTAAAACAGTTTTAGACCAGATGGGCACCCAGTAGCAGATGTACCTTATATATTTATACATTCATAATGAATTTATGAATATTGAGGCACCTTAGTTTTTTCCTTTTTTAATATATATGTTCAATAAAAATTGCTCGTTAGTATCTTTATTTCGTTGTACTAGTTGTAATTTCTAAACGTTATTCTGCTTATACTTTAAGATGCGTTAATAAAAAATAAAAAAAAAAAAGATGAGCCAAATCCAATAAAAGTTGTTCGCGCACGAAGCACTTCCAAGCAAATGGTCGCCTGTTTTTTCGGAAAAACTGGACATGTCGCAACCGTACCACTAGAACAACGCAGAACAGTAAATTCTGAGTTGTACACAACCATTTGTTTGCCAGTTGTCTTCCAAGAAATTAGGAAAACCAATCGCCAAAGACGGATCACTCTTCACCAGGACAATGCGAGCTCTCACACATCGGCTCAAACAACTGCACCCAAAACATCGAATTAATGGGTCATCCGCCGTATAGTCCTGACTTGGCACCGAATGACTTCTTTTTATTCCCGTACGTAAAAAACAAACTGAGAGGTCAACGTTTTTCGACACCTGAAGAAGCGGTTGCGGCATTCAGAATGCATGTTTTGGAGGTACCTCATTCAGAGTGGCAAAAGTGCTTCGACAATTGGTTCAAACGCATGCAAAAGTGTATAGATCTTCATGGAGAATATTTTGAAAAACAATAGAGTAATTTTCGATGACGTACGTGTTTTGAATCATAAGGGGGGAGCCTCATGTAGAAGCCTCAAAAAATCGATTTTTTTTTTCGATGATCTGAAAATATAGTATCTTATATATATATATATAGTATATTCTACTGTGAAATTTCCATGCCGAAGTTCTCAATATTATAGCTTCTACAGCCCACTAAGTAGGTAGAGGGCGGTCTGCGAGCTCCTGTACCTCAAACTTTAAACTCATTTATCTTGAAACGACTTTGTTAAAAACTGCTCGTGTTGTAACTCAAAAAGTTATCGACCGATTTGTTTGAAGTTTGGTGAGGCCTTTCTTTCCATTCCTATCGGAAGGATATACCTAAAATTTCAGATAATTCGCGTTGATAAATTACTTTTCGGGGGTTAAAAATATCAATAAAATAGCCCTAAATTCTGACTTTTTTTCAAAGGCTTATTTTAAAATTAATTTCATACTTGTTTTTTTAATTTTATAGCTTAATCCTTTTCGTTAATATGTTATAAAATAAACCCAATTTCATTTTTTTGTTTCAGATCGATAGACTAAGAGTAATAAATAGAGCAGTTTGGGACCTCGCGCCGTAGGCAGCCGACAAGAAATTATCCTGAGCCGCCATTTTGGAAATAAAAAATGAAAAACATTTTTTTTTGTACTCTCGTAAGTTTAAATAAAGTTGTGTTAAGCTTCAAAAAAATATAATAATTTTATCACCTTTGAAAATATGTTTAAAATATGACCGATTTTGAGGCTTCTACATGAGGCTCCCCCCTTATTCTCGTAAGTGCAATAACTCTAAGTCTACCAACATATTTTTTTTTTCTAAAGAAGAAAAGGCAAACAAACGAATAAAGATAGATTGAAGTGGAAACATGAGAGTCATTTGTGTCTAACTCCACCATTCCGGGGAGTTCCGAAATACCCTACGGTTTTGACTGCGGCCATGAATAGTGTTTGACTACTGCTTTAAAATATTCAGTCTTATTGAAATATTGAATGAAATTCAGTTCGGGGTGCAATATAACGCTTGGGTAGTCTGTGATTAATAATAAGGAATACACAATAAAGTGCTAAATACCTTAAAATTTTAAAAACTAGAAATAAATAGTTGTTCGTTTTTAACTGTATCATTTAAGCGTGAATTCTCTGCATGTTTCTGATGCTTTTTGTTCTTGCATTACAATGAAATGAGTGGACACTTTCTTGTATTTTATGCTGAGAAATGAAATAAAACAAAATAAAATAAAAAAGATATCTGCATACTCTGTTTACTCCATTTTTGCAAAATATTGTGAAATATGGAATACTTCACAAAAAAATCGTATCTGTATCAGATAAGGTTTGAGCGACTGTATACACACACGGGCAAAATTATTCACACAGCCACTAATTTTTCATTCTATAAGCTGTATCTTGAGAAAAAAAAATACCAGTCTAACGGTTAGACGCGATAGAAGTGAAACCTTCCGTAAAACAAACTGAGAGAGAATGAGACGAAAGCAGCATTAGGGGCGGGATAATTATAGGTTCATTATAATATTGCTATAAAGTTCATATTTTATTTTCTTCATTTTATTATTATTCATCCTCAATGTTTTCAATTTCAACAAATGATACGAATGGCTTATGATAGCTAAAATATGATACAAATGCTTTGGTTTCGATGTTGTCAACATATCTTTGAAATACCGCGTCAAATGTTGTTTTTGATCGTGTTGTCGATTCAGTGCGATTGTTACACATTTTTAAATTGAATGTTGTATTGAGAAAGTCAATTGAAGGAACCACTGTGTCCAATGCAAAATTTACGTTAAAATCGCCACTTAAAATCATTGGAACTTTATCGTAATCTTTTCTAAGTATCCGCGATACTTCTGGTGTATACTTTATTAAATTTTCGTGAATGAATTCCGTGATGCTATTTATTGATTTTTTTTTCTGTCGATATTCACGACACTTTTCTGCATTATTTTTCGGCATAATTGCGGTAAATATTTAAAAATGAAAATATTTACGAATATAAAAATACACACGCGGTTGCTATTATGAGCGTCCCCAGCAAAACCTGCGTGACCGAAACTCTAACACAATTACATTTTTTTGAATGTTACAAACACATATGCACGCAGGTTTTGCTGGGGCGTGACCGAAACTCTAACACAATTACACATATGCACTCGTATTTGTTTGAAAATCGACTTTTTTTTTGGTTCTCCGTCACCTTTGGAAAATGTGTAAACAGTAAGCAAACTTTATTCAAATATTTTTCTTCATTTTTGCATCAGTAAAATTAAACAAACGCCGTAGCCGAATGGGTTGGTGCGTGACTACTATTCAGAATTCACAGAGAGAACGTCAGTTCGAATCTCGGTGAAAACACCAAAATTAAGGAAAACTATTTTTCTAATAGCGCTCACCCCTCAGCAGGCAATGGCAAAACACCGAGTGTATTTCTGCCATGAAAAAAAGCTCCTCATAAACATATCATAAAATAAAATAAAATAACTGTATAAAAAAATTTATTTTCTTGTGATTCGAACCAAGGATTTTGGATCGGAAGCTCACATTGCTAGTCGCTCGGCTACCGCGCCATGCTGTCGGCGCTGGCCTAAAAGTTATTTAGTTCGTCGCTACGTTTATATCAACATATAATATAACGCTTCGTAACTAAATAACTTTTAGGCCAGCGTCGACAGCATGGCACGGTAGCCGAGCGACTAGCAATGTGAGCTTCCGATCCAAAATCCTTGGTTCGAATCACAAGAAAAAATAAAAGTTATTTAGTTCGTCGCTACTTTTATATCAACATATAATATAACGCTTCGTAGCCAAGAGGGTCGCTTTTTTCGTTTCACTTTTTCTCAAATCACTCCCAACGATTCTAAAGAAGTTTTCACTTCAAAAATTAATGTAATTAAAAATGAAATCAATGGAATTTTAATATTTAGTGGTGAAACACCAAAATGAAGAAAAAGTTTTTTCTAATAGCAGACGCCCTCGGTAGGCGTGTATTTCTGCTCCTCATAAAAAATTACTGCTGTTCGGAGTTGGCTCCAATTTGCATTTGTGGCTTCAAATTGCATTATCAGCAATCCGCACGCCACAAATAAGAGGAGGAGCTCGGACAAACACCCAAAAGACTTGTGTCTCGCTGAGCCTCTTACAATTATATTTAATAAATCCTTGTCCTCCGGTATCTTTGTTGACAACTGGAAATTTACTTCCGTTACACCTATATTTAAGAGTGGAAATAAAAACGATGTTAGCAATTACAGACCGATTTCGAAGCTTTCGTCTGTCTCAAAACTTTTTGAGATAACTGTGAATGATAAGTTATATTTTGCTGTCAAAGGCCTAATATCTACCAACCAGCATTGTTTCGTTGCAAGTCGCTCCACTGTCACTAATTTGTCTATTTTCAATGATTACTGCATTTCAGCCTTCCAGAACAGATCTCAAGTTGATACAATTTATACAGACTTCTCTAAAGCGTTTGACAAAGTATCACACCAAATACTCTTGTCGAAGTTTGCGTCAATGGATATACACTCCACGTTTTTGTCGTGGATCAAATCATATTTGTCCAACAGGCACAGCGTTGTAGCCGTTGATAATACGACATCCCGTGCATTTATTGCTTTTATTATAAGTATTCTAGGACCCCTTCTTTTTATACTCTTTATTATATTAACGATATTTGTTCTTGCTTTTCTTTTGCTGAACACTTGTTGTATGCTGATGATCTTAAAATATTTGCGGTGATTAACAGTGTTAGGGACTCTGAAAAGTTGCAAACCGACTTGCACAATGTCCGGAACTGGTGCTATTTAAAACGTTTGTCACTAAATATTATATTAGCAAATGCTTTCACGTAAAATATGCTAAATCAAACAATACTTTGCATACTTCGTGTAGTGTTGCTGGCTTCTCTTTGCAATCCGTTGAGGAAATTAAAGACTTAGGCGTTATTTTCGACTCTAAGCTGAATTTCACCAGCCATGTTAACCACGTCATAAGACGATCATATGCGATGCTAGCATTCGTACGCCGAAATTGTTCTGCATTTACCAACCCACACACTCTCAACACATTGTATTGTGCTTTTGTTAGATCAAGATTAGAGAATGCCGCTGTTATTTGGAGACCGTACCAAATAGGTCTATCTAATCGGATTGATAGAGTTCAGAAAGTCTTTCTTCGTTTTGCGCTCCGATCTTTAAACTTTTCTGAACCTGTACCATCGTACCGCTCTTGATGTTTATTGATTGACTTAAAACCACTTGATAGCAGACGATCTAGTCTATCGTGCACATTTATTATTCGTATCATTTCTGGATCTATTGATTGTCCTTCCCTTTTAAGTAAAATTCAATTTAATATACTCAATATGAGGCTCCGACAGTACGAAACCTTTAAAATTGGCTTCTCGAGAACCAACTATGGGGTGAATGCTCCGATTCTTAGGGTATGTGCAGATTTAAATATGTTTTTCAATTCTTCTGGTGCTGATTTTACATGGCCGTATGGCATCTTAGTCAATCATCTTAAATTGTTCTTTTCTTAGTAACTACTAAACTATTGTACATTAGCTTGATATAGTCTGTAAGAATATATCCATTCAAAGACAATAAATAAATAAATAAAAGGGTGTACGCGCTAATTATATACGAGGTGTGTTCAAAAAGTATCGCGAATTTCGAATTTTCGCAGGTTACGTATATTCGAATTTCGATTTTTTTGTGGCGATATGTTGGTACTCATGTCACTCACTCATGCCGACGAGTTCGACCGTTTTGAATGTTCAGTTAATTGTTGACAGCTGCTTTGCTTGCACGTATTTCGGCTCGTCTTCGATTTTTACCAATTCAAAAAGATGGATCAAAGAACCTGTATCAAATTTTGTGTGGACTTTGGACCAAAGCAGCGTTTATCGGTGAAAAAACACAAAATTCGCGATACTTTTTGAACACACCTCGTAAGTATATAAATTGAGAAATGTTGAACTCTCTCTCGTCGCTAAAAAAGATGTTACTCCAGAAATCATGTGGTTTCTTTTCATATTCTTTTAGGAACAATATCTTCTTATTTTTATTGATTTTGCTGATGAGTGGTTTCCTTTGAGCCATTCGCAGGCTATACCCGGCACGTTTCAGGACCCTTCGAACTGCTTCCGGATGGACTTCTTTATTAATTTCTTCACGAACTTCTGCTACCATTTGCGTTAAAGTAGTTTTTGGATTATTTTGCATTTCTCTTGTTGTATGGCGTTCATCACTGGGGTTAGTTTGCCAGGTGTTCCAGTATGAGTCGGCTCTTAAGATTTGTTTCCCATTTAAAACGCTTTCCTCTTCTTCTTAATTGGCGCGATAACCGCTTACGGAATTTTGGCCGAGTTTAACAAAACGCGCCAGTCGTTTTTTTCTCGTGCTAATCGGCGCCAGTTGGACACCAAATGAAGCCAAGTCCTTCTCCACCTCATTGTTCCAGCACAGAGGTACCGCATCGAATACATCGTCGTAAAGCTCATACAGGTCGTCGTTCCATCGCCTGCGATATTCGCCGTTGCCAACGTGCAAAGGTCCAAAAATCCTACGCAGAATCTTTCTCTTAAACACTCCAACGGATGCCTCATCGGATGTTGTCATCGTCCAAGCTTCTGCGCCATACGTTTGGACGGGCATGATGCGCGCCTTGTACAGTGTTAGTTTTGTTCGTCGAGAGAGGACTTTACCACTCATTTGCCTACTTAGTCCAAAGTAGCACTTGTTGGCAAGAGAGATTCTGCGTTGGATTTCAAGGCTGACATTGTTATCGGTGTTATTGCTGGTTCCTAAACACACGAAGTCTTTGACAACCTCGAAATCATAACTGTCAACAGTGACGTGGATGCCGTTACGCGAGTGCGCCGACTATTTGTTTGATGACAGGAGGTACTTTGCTTTGGCCTCGTTCACTACCAGACCCATTTGCTTTGCCACTTTATCCAGTTTGGAAAATTCAGAACTAACAGCGTGGTTGTTAAGGCGATGATGTCAATATCCTCGGCATACATACGTCTCTTACAAACAAATTGTGCCTGAGCGATTAAGTACTGCGGCTCGCACGATCCTCTCCAACATCAAGCTAAAGAAGTCACATGGCAGCGAGACACCCTGTCGGAAACCTGGTATCAAACGGCTCGGATAGGTCCTTCCCAATTCTGACGGCACTGCTGGTGTTGAGCAACGTCATCTTGCAAAGCCTCATTAGTTTTGTGGGGATACCAAATTCAAACATCGCGGCATCCAGGTAACTCCTTTTCGTACTGTCGAATACAGCTTTGAAATCGACGAAAAGATGGTGTGTGTCGATTCTCATTTCGTGGGTCTTTTCCAAGATTTGGCATACTGTAAATATTTGGTCGGTGGTGGACTTTTCAGGTCTAAAGCCACACTGACAAGGTCCAGTCAATTGGTTCATGGTGGGCTTCAGCCTTTCACAAACTACGCTCGCTAGAACCTTATAGGCGATATTTAGAAGACTAATCCCGCGATAATTGGCTCAGATTGCAGCGCCACTCTTCTTATCGATTGGGCAGAGCACACTTAAATTTTAATCGGCAGGCATGCTTTTATCCGACCATATTTTGCATAGAATGCATGATGCATGCAACTTACCAGCTCCTCGCCACCATGTTTGAATAGCTCAGCCGACTCGTTATCGCTATTCTCACCTCGTCGTGGTCGGGTAGTGGAACGACAGTTCCGGCGTCAACGATTGCAGTGTCGGGATCTTTACATTCTCTGTCTTTGTTCCTTCAGGAAAACGAGCCGGTCTTAAAACCTTCTGTAAGCCGCCGAACTTGTTGGCAGAATTTTCGGGTATTGTTTCTATTGGCCAGCATCTCAAGCTCCTCGAACTCACGTAATTCGGCCTCTCGTTTCTTCTTTCGGATAATACGTCTCTGTTCCTTTTTAGCTCTCCGTAGCGATCCCACATGGCTCTATAGGCAGCTCTTTCCTTTCTGCGGCAGCATGACATTCCTCGTCATACCAACTGTTTTTTCGGCGGCGGTACGGAGAGAACGAGAAATGTTGCTCCATTGCTCGTGCATGCCGGTTTGTTGGGGGCAGTGGTTTCTGAGAGCAGGAGTGAGAGTCGAGTGGCGAATCTTCCGGCTGTCTGCTGTGATTGCAGCTTTTCGATGTTGAACTTTGTTTGCGTAGGTAGATGTACGTTTTTTGCTGCACAGAGCCGTGTGCGTAGTTTGACTGCAACGAGGTAACGTTTCTAGTCGATGTTGGGTCCTCGAATCGTACGAACATCTAAAACACTAGAAGCCTGTCTTCCATCTATCACAACATGATTGATTTGGTTTCGTGGTTTTCGATCAGGAGACAGTCTGGTGTATCTTGGCGTAGCTGGGCGCCGCCGAAGTCGAGCAGCCTCTGTCCTCTACCAGACGTTTCGTTGTGGAGGTTGAATTTTTCGACGGTTCACCCAAAACTTCCCTTTTTGCTCACTTTGGCTTTGAAGTCGTCAAGCACAATTTTTCTGTCGTGGCTCATAGGAACATGCCAGACGCTCATAGAAGGAATTTTTGGTCCCATTGCCCTTCTCTTCCGTCGGGGCGTGGGCGCAAATGAGCGAGATGTTGAAAAACCGAAATGACCAAATAAGTTGAGTTTCGAATGATCATATTCATAACGGGACTTATTCGAAAGCATAGGTTGGTTTGTTAGAAAAATGAAATCGGTTAAAATTTAAAATTCATACTCTGTGTGTACCCCTTAAAAATATGCGGAATCGTATGATTTTTGTTAATTTTTCATTCATGGGATAAAGTTTTGTGAAGGTTATGTTTTCTCAAGATGCAGCTTACTGAATGAAAAATTAGTTGTTCTTGTTCTAGTTGGCGCTTACACTCTTTTGGGTGTTTGGCCGAGCTTTTCCTCTTATTTGTGTTATGCGTCTTGATGTTGTTCCACAAATGGAGGGACCTACAGTTTCAACCCGATTGCGAACGGCAGATATTTTATGAGGGGTTTTTCATGGCAGAAATACACTCGGAGGTTTGTCATTGCCTACCGAAGAGCGGCAGAAAGGCAGGGAAAGAAACTCGAACTTGATACTCTCTGTATACAGAAAAAGAGATTTTTTATTTGTGTCACCCTTCATGTAACATTTCATGGTGGAAATTTCTCATATTTTAAATTCAGAAATTTATATTAGCTTTGACTCGTTAGTGCCATTATTATGATTGCCCTTTCAAGCAAATGCATTTGAATAAAAAGCAAATGCTTTTTGGCTACCTGCCACTTTTATTTTAATATACTCAAATGGGCGCTACTAAATCATTACTCGGCCACTGCGATAAATCATTCTATGCTAGCTTAAGAGCTTGGCTTAAACAGTATTGCATTTTGTTTTGATAGAAATGTTCATATTCTCCCACAACTCTATCAATTAATGCAATCGATTTTATTGTATATACGCACATACACACATACATATGTATGTAATAATATCACTTTCTTGGTATGCGTCTCTTACCCTGTTACCTGTTAGCCTTCTGCTCTCGCCTGATGAGCTAAATTAGTGTAAATTGGAAATAGAGCTCGCGGCATTTCGTAATTAAACTCAAATCGCTGTTTACACGGCCAGCCAACACTTTCATGCACACATACATACATACATACATACTCGTGTAACTGTTAGCAGCACACTCCACGAAGCAAATGCTTTAAACGCCGCATCATCCCTTTAACGATGTTACTCGTATTTGTGCAATAAATATATAACCTGCGGACATAATTACTTAAATGAAATCAAATGAAAATTGATTTTAATTAAACGCGTCCTTAGCTTCTGCTTGCGTTCACAATTCTTCTGCAGCTTTTTAGCTGCTTTCTGTTGCTTGGAATTGACGTAAATAGTGTGGCGTCTCATATTTTTCTTGCCTGCAGCTGTTTCCAGAGAAGCCGAAGCTGTTGCCGTGACTGAATTGGAAATTTGCAATTAATCTACTGACGTTGGCAGGAATGTTTGTTTTTGTTGTACTTCAAGATGCTGTGTCAGCCAACACTTGCTTAAATTACAGTTTATTATTTTTATGCGCCACTAGAAGTCAAACTTAGTTAACCATGCAGCGCTGTTGACATCTGCAGTATGAAATGAAATAGGCGGAAGTAGGGCGGGTTGTATGGACATCTACAAACATATCTGGAAATAAAGGGTCGTTCAAAAGACGCGTCTAGATGTTCGTTTTTAAGGGGGTGCTCTTATCAGTGGATTCAAAAAAAAGGTGTTTTTCTCAATTTTTTCTCGAGGCGAAAAAAGCGTCACACAGGAATAATCTTTTGCATTTCTTTGAAGGCATTATTGAAGAGTAATAAACAATTTTTTAACATAAATAAAAAACAAAATGGCGGACATATGAGGGATCACGCACAGCTTCTCGTTGCGCGCTAGTAAAACGGCGTGTAAGATTGCGGTCGTAGTTTTCACCTGAAACACAAAAGAAAAATACTGTCTTATTCAGAAGGCTTTCCCCGCATATAATATACTACTCTTGTATAAAAATATGAAAAAATGAACATACAATTAATTATTAAAAAAAAGTGCTTTTTTCGCTTTTTTTTTTTCAAAAAAGGTGTTAAATAGCATTAAACAAAATATTTTTTTTGCATTTTGTTAGTTAATTAGTTGCGTATTTAAATTATCTATTATCGGTTTGAAACAATAACTTTCGTCGTTTTTTTTTAATCTTACACGCCAGCTAGGCTGGATTCCGGGACATGAAGGACATAAGGGAAATGAAATGGCGGATGACCTTGCAAAACAAGGAGCAAATATGCAACTTACTGGTCCTGAGCCTTTCTGTGGACTCACAAAAGGCCACATTAATGAATTCCTTAGGAAATGGGAAGAAAAAAAATTTGCCGCACACTGGCTAAACTGTGCCGGTCAGCGTCAAGCCAAACTATTCCTAAGTCCCAACAAAGGAATATCTGACAAACTTCTCTCACTTAACAGAGTAGATCTGCGTCTTTTAACCGGATACCTTACAGGTCACTGCAGCCTGAGGTACCATCTAAATAATATTGGCCTATCTGAGACCAATGTCTGCCGCTTTTGCGAAATGGACATAGAAAGCTCAGAACATGTGCTTTGTGAATGTCCTGCGTTGGGCAGACAGAGACCTTGGTGGTATCGTAGTATCTCCATGCAATCTTTGGAACAACAAACCCAAAATTGTGCTAAAATTTTTAAAAAGCCTAAAACTCTAGGGTTACAAAATAGGCTTTTCACAATAGATCAGCTCTGGTCGCAGTGCGTAATGGCCTTCCAATACTAATAATAATGCACGCCATTTTCAAAAACATGGTTTTGAGAAAACGGGTTTCAAAGTTTTCAGAAGGTAGACAGTATACTCACACGAGGGACGGTACACAGGCCTGTAACTCCGAAATCACTTTGAATTGAGGGCATATTCTTCTATAATATATTATATCTATCGAGTGCAGTAAAAACAATTGATTTTTTGAAGTCGATTGATAAGAGGCCCCCCTCAATGAAGCATCCAAAAATTTAGATTCTTTCATGTTCACTATATTCACGCAAAATACGGCTTTTAACATTGTATGTGAGAAATTTCTCATTTAAATGCCCACCATGAGTAGGTCTATAGGCTGTCACAAAAAAAAACAAAAATAAATAAGTATATGTGGATTACGAACGGTGACTAATTTGCGGTTATGTTAGCCGCTTTATGCTGCTGATAAAGTTCATCAGACTTTTGATATATCAGCAGGCGTAGGAAAGAAGTGAGAACCAAGATGCTTAAATCTTAGTTCCGCGAGAGCGGTGCAGCTAAGGAGAAGATGCTGAGATGCTGACGCGAAAACGACTCGAAGTAGTTCCAAGTTCACGGCATGTATACCTCACCGATAGTTGCCCGTAATGACGCACACGAAATTTGAGGGCTTAGATTTAGTCATCTTCAGAGTATCCCTCGTGGTCAGGGTGATTTCGCGACCTTACAAGTTTGTGTACTTGCAGGCGCTTGCTGAGTTGACGCGAAGCCCATCGTTTCAGGAGTAGAGCGCAGGTTGTCAAGAGGATGCCGATCCTCTCGCGGGGAAGCTACCTCACAGGCCCCTTATCTGGAACCTTATTCGCAATTTCCCTAATGTCACTGTGACCAGGTATCCAGATTATCCTTAAGTCAAAGAATTCAGATACAATCGAAAGTGAAATCAGGCATTCCCTGACCAGTTTCGAATACACCGCAATTGAGCCCAGGGCTCTAATTCCCGCTTGGCTATCGGAGTAAATATCTACTTTCTTGACAGTTACTATGTGAGTAGCCAGTCAGCTGCTTCTTTGATTGCGGCCACCTCTGCTTGGAACACGCTACAGTGATCCGGTAACCTGAATTTTGAGTCTAATGAGAAGCTCTTTGCAGAATACTCCTTCTCCAACCCTTCCGTCCAACTTCGAGCCATCCGTGAACAAAGTGTTACGTCTTGTGAGATACTTCGTTTTTGTTTCGTTGATCTTTGTTTTTAATCGAGTGCTTGAAATACTTCTCTGATAACATTTATATTTCGCGGTCATCAGCAAATCCACATACTTGTAAAGGTTTGTTGAATATAGTCTCGGATGGATCAACCTCTTTTATTGGGTAGTCGAAAAAGTCTTTTCGTATTTCTAATCAAACTTCAACTCATTTTTTTATATTTATAATGAACTTTATTAAACCAAATATGTACCATTTTGGTCGACCACCTTTTGCCATTTTTCTTCTAGAGACATTATTCCATCAGTGTAAAACTTTTGTGGTTTCTCGGCGAAAAACTGCGACAAGTAATTTTCACAGGCTTCTCTTGAAGCCAACTTTACTCCATTAAGGAAGTTCTGCATTGACCGAAACAAGTAGTCGCTGATCAGTTTTGGCCGTTTTTTTCGATTTCTTGCTTCAATCTCATCAGTTGGTGACAGTAAAGTGTAGAATTAATCGTTCGAGCAGAAACACCAAACACACAGCGTAACCTTTCGAGGCGTCAATCCTGGCTTAGCGACCATTTGTTGAGCTTCACCACCCTTGCACCATGATCTTTTTCGCACATTATTGTCGTATTTGACCCACTGTTACCATTCGCTTCACAAATGGTTCGATTTCATTTCGTTTCAGCAAAGAATCGCAGATGTTAATTCGGTCCATTAAATTTTTCACAGACAATTCATGTGGTACCAAAACATCGGGGTTCTTTTTGTAAGCAGCCTTTTTTAAATGGTTCAAAACCATTTGATGGTGAATGTTTAGTGCCTTGGCGATGTCATGGCAGCTTATGTGATGGTCCTGGTCAGTCTTTTCCATAATTTCATCGACTTTTTCAACGATAGGTCGACCGGAGCGAGGTGCATCTCTCACATCGAAATTTCCAGAACGGAAGCGAGCGAACCATTCTTGTGCTACACGAACTTCGTCTCTGTAAACTTCACAAATTTCATTGGCTTACGTGGCATTCTTCTCTTTTTTATACAAAAATTTCAAAATAAAGCGAATTTCTTCATTATTTTCACTAATTTTTGAACAGTTATAACTTTTTTTCAACTTCTCCGAATTTAATATTTTTTTGCTTAAATGAAACTTAAAATGTCACCTTTCTAACACCATATGATATGACACAATGTGATTGGTAGCACTGGAGATAGATGACTCCTACGACATCTATTGACAAAATACAAAAAGACTTTTTCGACTACCCAATATTTATAGTCTAGGATCTAGGCAGCTTTACTCCTGATTCAACTTTGAATAAATCAGAAGCTTTGTTTTGTATAAACACTTTGGAATAGGTCTCAGCGAGGGTTAGAATTACTAGCAAAACCAATTTTTTCGGTATTCCTTGCATGCGTAGCACGTATTCAATTTTGCCTCTTTCAATACTATCGAACGCTTTCAGAAAATCTATGAATAGCGCATGCAGTTTGATTTTATACTCATACAACATTTCAAATAATTATTTAAAATTTTTAAAAATGTAGTTTCTTTCAGGTTACACTATTTTTGTTCAAAATGTGGCTCCTAACAGTATATATGAAAAATTACATCATTTAAATGCCCACCATGAGCCTGCCTCACGAGAATTACAATTTTCAAGTAATCGCTCACTCATCAATGCATTGAGTTGAGCAATATCGATCCGACTGTTATATTTCAGCTCTAAAATCGTTGGTGGCTTATTCACATAGATTTTACATTTCAAAAAACCCACCAAAAGAGTGCATGAAGTATGTGGTCAGTTCATGGTGACACCATTGCGTGTAATTAAACGACCGGGAAATTTAGATCGCAGTCCTTTAGAACGGAGTCTTTGTCTGGTGGAACTCGCTAGAAAGGATGGTATCAGTTAAGAAGCTAGAGAGGGTACAAAGGTCTGCCCTCATTGGAATCAGTGGGGCTCTCCGTACCCCTCCTACTCTAGCGCTTAACGCTTTGCTGAATGTGGCGCCCGTGGACATTGTAGGAAAAACTACCGCTGCACGCGCCGCAATCAGATTAAGATGTTCGGGCCATAGGCTAGACTTAAGTTACGGACACTCTAGCATTCTTAAAAACTTTGAGTTCATTCCTATGGTGCTGGACCACTGTACACCCACGCTAGGTCCGAGCGGACCTTTTTCTACTCACATCCCCTCAAGGGATGAGTGGGCGGGGTGCAACATTTGGCGGCAAAGCATGGCAAACATGTTCACGGATGGCTCGAAGTTGGACGGAAGGGTTGGTGCAGGAGTATTCTGTAAGGAGCCTCCCATCAAACTTAAATTTAGGCTCCCGGACCACTGTAGTGTTTTCCAAGCGGAGGTATCCGCAATTAAGGAAGCGGTGGACTGGCTGCTCAATTCGGTAATTACCGTTAAGGAAGTAAATATCTACTCCGATAGCCAATCGGCAATTAGGGCCTTGGGCTCGCTGTTTGTGCGCTCAAGATTGGTCGGGGAATGTCTGGCTTCTCTCTCGATTGCATCCGAATACTTCATCATCAGGCTCATTTGGGTTCCCGGGCACAGCGGCATAAAGGCAAACTGCTGGGCTGATGAGCTGGCTAGACAGGGAACTTTGGAGACGGTTTCGTCGCGAAATGAGAGAATTGGGGTTCCCCTGAGAACCTGTGGTCTGCTCCTGGAAAGATGGGCCTCGAGTCAACTCAGCGAGCGCTGGGCTAGTGCGCAAACGTGCAAGGTCGCGAGATCCTTCTGGCCACGGGTAGATCGGGGACGCTCAAAGGAACTCCTAAGGCTAACAAAGCCCCAGCTTTCAAATTTGGTGGGCATTCTTACCGGACATTGTCCGTTAGGTGTTCACGCCGTAAGACTTGGGATTGCCTCAAGTCCGTTCTGCAGAAACTGTCTGGAGGACGAGGTGGAATCATCTCAACACCTTCTTCTCAGCTTCCCTGCTCTTATCTGGCAAAGACTTAGAAATCTGGGCTCTCACTTTTTTGCTACGCCTGCGGATATAGCCGGTGTAGATATCATAAATTTGGTGAAGTTCACCAGTAGCTTGTTACGGCTAACTACGAACGCAAATCAGCCCCCGTCGGCGCCGTTGTAAAAATATATGGTCATCATCGTTTCTAATCCCAAGGCTCCTTATTCCTTCCCATCTCCTTCCTTCTCTCCCATGTATGGCACCACAACGGACGAATTTCCTAACATTTGTCCAAGTGAGCCCTTTAGCTAGGGCAGTCATTTAACCTAACCTAACCTAGAGGTATCGGATTTTAAATTCAAATAAAACAACAAAAATTGAAATTGATTGGGCAATATTTTTTATATCTTTGTGTAAAACTATTCATGGCATTTATTTTTTAAAGATAATCTCTTTCAAATGTTGGCCGCAACTGCGCCGTATTTCCCTCATCCGTAAGCACCAATTTTGAATGACTCGCTGGAGGACTTTGGTCCGTATTTCGCGAATAACTTTAGAAGTGTTGGCTTGGCAATGCTTCAATCGAAGCTGGCTCATCCACAAAGCATTTAGACTTTGCATACCCCCAAAATTACAAGTCCTAAGATGTGATATCACACGACCTTGGCGACCAATCCACTGGTCCGAGAGGAGAGATAATTTGCTCACCGAAACGACGACGACGTAGTAAATCCATTGTGTCACGGGCCGTATGGCAAGTAGTGTCGTCTTGTTGATACCAAATGTTGTGGAGATCACGGCCATTTCAATTTCAATTTTCGGCATCAAAAAGTCGCGCAGCATCAAGGCTTAGCAGAGTGCGCCATCCACTGTAACATTGGCGCCAGCTTCGTCTTTGATTCCTCCAGCGCATAGGTACCACGCACACACCAAATGGTTGTTTTCAATGGATGTAATGGCTATTCTTGAATGACTTCGGGTTAATTTTCAGCCCAAATGCGGCAATTTTGCTTAATGACGTAGCCATAAGCCAGAAATGGGCTTCCATAAGTGGATAAGTTGGCCTAAGCGCGTCGATTGCCGTAATTTGTTAGAATTGTACAATTTGTAACCGTTGTTGAGGCGTAAGTCTTTCCATGATGAAATGTTATTGAATACTAAAAAAAAGTATGTATTTAGTTTGACATTAATCACGCGTGATTGGTCAAAAAACCCTATTGGAAAAGGTACCTCCAGTCCGATCACCCTCTACAATGTTCTCCCGTGTTGTGTGACTAGTAGCTCCATTCTGTTGGAAATAAATATTTTCTTTGTCTATTTCTTCAAACTCAGGCCACAATCATTGCCTATAGCGATGCCCATTGATAGTAGCAGCTCTTTCATGTTGAAGGTTATTCAACAACACTTTGTGATACAGCAGCAATATTCTCAAGAGAACGTCCAGTTTTTTTTATTTTTCATTCCTTTTTTCGATCCTCGCCAGAACCAGTTTCTTGAAATTTCTTCACCAGCCTTTGAACTATCGACTCATTCGGACGATTATTTCCACCCAAAAAAAATCAAGAATTTTGCTATGTGTTGTTCTTAAAGGACGACCATTTCCATAATAAGTTTCAATTACTTTAACGCGTTGTTCTATCCTCAATTGTTCATCTGTCTAATTGACAAATGTCAAAGATGATATAAAATAAGGTACCGTCAAGGAATTACTCACTTCTAACATCTAAGCGTCACTCAAGTGATAGAATCTTTGCAAAATATACGTCTATTGGGACGGGTAAATTTTTTCTCCGACATCTCTCGTAGCAGTTTCTGGGTATATAGAAGTTTAACATTGACCAAAGTATTATTAATGCTATTTTTTTTAATACAAAATCGTAGTTGTGATTTTCTTGTTACGAGGATTTTATTTTCGATATCTATTATAGATTTATTGGAAGAATCTCAAGATGACGCTACGAAGCAAATTATTATAATTGTTGTATATTGCAATAGGAAAAGTGACTGTACGCTGTCCTCAAATAGTTAGTATTTCTACTTATCTGTTGCGAGCGCTGCTGATGCTTTCCTTATTCGCTCTTTAATATCTGCACTGGATCCTTCGTTCGCCACGATAACACTGCCGAGGTAAGTGAAAGAATTTACTTGCTCTATCGTATATCCCTCTATAGATAGGCTTGCAGTGTTATGTTCCATAACTTGAATAGCCTGGGTTTTTGCCATATTTATTTTCAAACCCACTTTACTTGCATATTGAGTGACTGCGTCCAGATCCGCTTGCATGTCGGTATGATTATGCGCCAGTAAACAGATATCGTCTGCATAATCTTAGTCTTCTAGACAATCTGCTAAGCAACATCGAATACCTATTTTCATTTTGAGAGCCGACGTTAGTATCACATCGAGAGCGATGTTAAATAGTAGGGGGCCTATTTCAGTTAGGACTTGTTCATTGACCATCCGCTCGTAATTAACTTTGCATCTGGCGTCTGCATAGAGTGCCTTTACTAAACTTATTAGTTTTGATGACAGGCCTTTGTATCTCATCGCTTCTCAAATGCACTGCGTTCTACCCGGTTAAATGCTTTTTCGAAATCAATAAAAATAAGGTAGAGTGGGTATCGCCATTCATTTGATTGCTCAACGATTATTCGTATGCTATTTATATGATCCACACATGATTTGCGCAGTCTAAAACCTGCCTGTTCTTTCCTCCAATTTATGGTGTGTGTCTTCATATGTTTTAATTTTTTTATATGTAAAGCAAACTCAAACTTGCAAAAAAATCAAAAACAATTAAATTTTAGAATATATCGAATTGTAGTATTAAAAATTGTTTCTAATAAAAGGAAAAAAATAAAATAAATATATAAAATATGATTTTTTTATATCTTTTTTACTTTTAAGAAAAAGTATATTTTTCCTATTTTCTATCTTCATTGCCATAACTCACTTTTTATTTTCGTATTAATTAAAGGTAGCTGCTATTAAATTTTGTGTGGCTCGAAATTGAGTTCAGAACTAGGCTCTAATGGACTTTTTTCCTTAGAATTGTAGATATGTAGAATTTGAATCTGCTGGAATTCGCCTAATTTAACGCCGCACTTGGTTCATTTTCTGTGTAGCCACATGAAAAATAGAGTTTATGTGAATAAATCAAAAGCAACTTGAGCTTTCCAAATTAACATTCGATGGGTTCAATTGCTCTGCTAGAACTCAATCTCATGGAAAGTATCGCCAAAGGAGTAAAATTTGGGGGAAATTATTCTAAATTTCAGCTTTTCCATTTGGGTAGGATGCTGCATAGCGTCTTTAACCGCCAAGGACTCACTGCATTTCAAATTCAATAACCTTTTTTAACCAACGTTGTTCTCAATGTTATTAAGAAATATTTTCTTTGTAGTTGTAATATTTTTGTTGTTACTTTTGTTGTTGATTGGACTTTAACTACATAATTGTAAGCTTATAAGATCAGAAGACGGCATAGCTTCATTAAGTAAATTTATGTCAGTTCGTGGAAGGAGTCGGCCATGGCGTATGAGTAATGTTTAATTTTTATTTTTTATTCAATAAAAAATTATTTTATAAAATTAATTAAAACTATAGATGCAAGTAATTATGTAAATAATAATAAAACTGCCAAAGGTATCGACTTATGAGTGCAACACATCTGAGAACACACATCTTCTATAAAAATTGGTAAGCATCTTTCCTTTACTTGCTTTTTGAATCGGCTCTAAAAAAAAACTAATCAATATTTTTTCACACTTCTTATTTTATTTTGAAGATTGAACATTGTCATTTATGAATGAAAAATAATATTGTTCAAATGACTGCCACGACTGGCTTTACAGTAGGCCATTCGATCCACCCAATTTTTAAGCACATTTTCGATTGTTTGGGCTCCAATTTCATGAATGGCAACTTCGATTTCGTGTTTTAAAGCATCAATCGGTTTTGGATGGTTCGCATAGCATTTGTCCTTAACGGCTCCCTACAAAAAATAATCCAACGGGCTTAATTCACAGCTCCGAGGCGGCCAATTGATATCGGAATTCAAAAACGGTAGCCGAAAGTTCGAGTGTAACTTTGGCATTGTGACAAGTTGCACCGTCCTGTTGAAACCAAATGTCGTCCATGTCATCCTCTTCAATTTTTGGAAACAAAAACTCGTTGAGCACGTCACAGTAACGCTCGCCATTTACTGTAACCGCGGAAGAAGAAGAAGACTCACCACTTTGGAAATAGGTTTTCAATATTTCCCAATTTTGTTCAAGCGTATAGCGTCCCATTTCGTAAATGTCAAACCTTTAAGTAAATTAGGCACACATTTGGCATGTCATTTGTGTTACCATTCTCAAAAAAATAAGTGGTTCAGAAAGCAAACGCTATATGGCTCACCCGTTATATTTCTAAATCATAGATAATTGTATACCATTCTCAAGGTATTTTGATGCTGAGGGGAAAAGATTTATTAAATTTCAAATTCGTGTAGTATAGGCCATCGGCAAATATAAAACAAAGAATAAAAAGAAAGATGATGGTTAATCTAAATACTTATTACTCTTATCACGACGAAGGCAGAGGTGAAGATGGGAGGAGAATGGTAAAGATAGATATAAAGATAAAGATAAGGGAAAAGTTTAGGATAAAGATGAAGACAAAGATAATATGATAATGCGAAATAAGCCATTGCATTTACACGAATAAATTCTACACTATTAGGTGTGCAACGAAGTTCCCGCTGTTTGTCAATAGATGCCGCCAGCAGTGTATGCCTAAACGTCATAAACCAAGCTTAGTTATATGGTAAACAAAGTGCTTCGACACATTAGCGATTTTGTTTTGGTATCATATACTATTGGTTTTGTGAAAATGTCTGATTTTGTGCCGAATAATCGTCATTAACGGGAAGTGTTGATTTTCCTCTTTCATTCGAAAAAAACGGGTGGGACCAAGTTGGGGTTATTTATTATGAAATCTTAAAACCAAGCGAAACCATCACCGGGGATGGGTATCGACTTCAATTGATGCTATTGAGCCGAGCACTGCGCGAGAAGCGGCCGCAATACGCGGAGGGGCATGAAAAAGTGATTCTACAGCAAGACAACGCTCGGCCTCACGTTGCCAAATCCGTTAAAACCTGCCTGAAAACACTGAAATGGGAAATCCTACCCCACCCGCCCTATTCTCCAGACATTGCGCCGTCCGATTATCACCTGTTTCGATCGATGGCAAATGGTGTAACTGACCAGCAGTTCCATTCATATGAAGACATCAAAAAATGGCTTGATCCATGGATAGCCTCAAAAGATGAACAGTTTTACTGCGAAGGTATACGAGATCTACCCGAAAGATGGGGAAAAGTAGTAGCCAGCGATGTCCAATACCTTCAATGATTCACTTTTTTTTTCAGAATATAGTTGTATTTTCATAAACAAAACAGGAAGAACTTATTTGCGCACCTAATACATATCAAAATAACAAGAGAAAAACCTTGTTTGATGCAAAATATTTGTGGATTGTCAAAAATAATGTAGTTTTTGTTATTCTAAGTTTAATAAGCGAAGCTATCGCATGTCAAATTGAGGTGACAAAAATAAAGTTATTAATTAACGTCTATAAGTATGTGCATATATCAATACTTTTTCAAACAATTTTAAGAATAATTAGACTAATTGGTAGCTAATGAAATAAACTGTGAACTGATAAATGCGAATTTATTTTATTTGAACAATTTTTATTGCTTATTTTTTTTTTAATTTTAAGGGGCTAGGGGTAGTCAGAAGTCCGTAAAACTGATAATTTTCTATAAGTATTTTTTCTAGCCATTTGCTTTATTTTACAAAAATAAAAACATGGCATTAATACATCATGTTTCGACTTGACTTTAGTAATTTTTTCAAAAAAAAAAAAAAAAAAAATTAATAATTGTAAAAGTTATCGCTGTTTGTGTGTAGCCCGTTTCTCCAGAAGTCCCTTGCGGTGATCATCGCAAGTCCTTGGAGATTCATCTAAAATCAATTGGACAAAAGAAATTAGTTGTATTAATAGATAATCTTGTGCCTGATTGAAGCTTTTGTTTTGCAAAATTGACAATATTTCGGCCTCAGGAAATATTTTTAAAATATTCGAGACAAAAACCGACAATTAATTGTTTAAAAAAAATCGAACTCAAAAAAAAAAAATCTTTCGATCAAGCACGAGTCTTTTATATTTTTCAAAAGCAGTATAAAACAATTAATTGTTTAAAAAAAATCGAACTCAAAAAAAAAAAAATCTTTCGATCAAGCACGAGTCTTTTATATTTTTCAAAAGCAGTATAAATTTTATTGAAATCTATCAAGCGGTTTTTAAGTTACAGAAAATCGCATTTAAAGTTTTGCTATCTGCTCCGGAGCGCCGAGTATTTCTCGGATTCACTTCAAATTTTCACACAATAGTTCTAAGATATTATACTTTAGGAAATTGCAAAAAAAAAAATCTTAATTTTTTTTAATTCTAATTTCCTCAAGCCCCTTAAGCTAAATTTATGTATTGTTAAACGCCAAAGGTAATAGCTGTATGTGTATACCAAATGTTCTTAAATTCTTAAGAGTTTTTAGCAAAAATTCTACCTCTGTCCAATGACAAGTTTTTCATATTCATTGGTCACCTTTATGTGTTTGCGTAATACCTAAGTCAGCCAAATTGTAGTTCATTACAGGTTATAAATATACATTTAAACATTAGAAATAACTAAAACGTAGTTACGGTCAGCCATTTGGATAATATTGCATTCGATGTGTTTTGCAGTGCCCAGCCCACTAATGGGAAAAGTTTAATAACTTTCGGTAATAAAAGTTCAGCAATGCGTAAGCACATTCTCTGTTCCAAAGAAACGTATTTGTTTTTATTAAAAACAACTGATAGCGCCACCTTTTGGAAGCTGTTTGAATTTAATAGAGCTGTGCTAGTAAGGCATTCGACATTTGGATGTAACATAAAAATTGGGTAAATTATAAAGTTCTGGTAATGTTTTTTCGCTATATTTCAGCGATAGCACAAATATTTATTTTTATTTTATTTTATTGTTATTTCTTTTTTGATAAATGTGGTTGTATCTGTCAGAATCACCCGTTTATAGCCCATCAACACGCATTAATTGACGAAATTTAAAAAATCAAAAAGTTGGGATTATCCAATTTAAATGATTTAGCAGATTTACAGTCTGTGCCAGAAAAAAAGAACCAGCTTTTTTCTTGTAGCTTCAAAATATATTTCGTTCTGCTTTTTGCTGCGTAATAGTCCCACTCAAGGGCTACGACGCCAGTGCTTACTCAGTTTAGAGTCGTTCGAAACTTTCCCGTAAACGCAGCAAACAAAGTACGCGAAGCGTTTTGAGGCGATATTTTTATGCACGCATTCGACAGGGTCGAAATTATCTTACGCCGCGGCTGCAAAAATGATTAAAAAATCAAAACAGTTTGTTGTGATGTGGAATCAGTGGTATAAAGTGTGAAAACATGTTGATGACTTTTCCGAGCGCGGCTTGAAGCGAGTGACGACAAAAAGCAGGATAAAGTGATCGCCCAACTTTTAAAGTGGGGGTCTTCTTTGTGACTACGCCAAGCATAATTAGTTCTTGCTAAAAAGGAAATAAATGTGAGTATCAACCGCGTTGACCGACGACTGAAGGAGGCGAACATATGCTATCGTTCCACATCATCAAAACCACTGCTCTCAGAAAAACACATTGCGAAACAACAAAAGAGGCAAATGGCGTCACAGTATTGAACTGGCCATCCCGGTCCCCAGACGCCAACCCCATTGAAAATGTGTGGCGAACTATGAAGACGCATCTTGCCGGAAGGCCAGTCCACGATTTGAAGCAGCTCGTGCGTCAAATTCGCAAAATCTAGTCCTTTTTGTGGATGAGCTACTCAAAAAAGCTGGAGACTACACGGCTTATTGAATAATTCCGACTCGTAATATAGTTTTGTAAATACTTTCATGCAAAAAAAATTTAAATATGTATATATATTTTATACTTCACGAATAATCGTGTTTCCTTTTTTCTGACATAGACTGTATTAGGTGCTTCTTCTTCTTCAGGGGAAATTAAAAATATTAAATAATCTTGGCATTTGCGATATTTGTTTTAACTTCACTAGTCAAACTGACTGGCTAATCTGTATAATTCATTTTTGTTCTACAGGGTGCGGCACTCGATCTGTAATCAATTATAAAAGCCATACATTTGTAAGCCACAACATTTGTAAAATTACTTTTATTCAATTTAAAGTAAAAAATGTGTGAAAATAATACAAAATTAATAATTATTTTACTTTTGCTCGATATGACCACCTTTTGTCTTGACTATGACCTTGAGACGGGTCAGAAATGAGTCCCGGGCTGCCCGAATGTGACTTGCAGGTATTTTGACCCACGGACAATGACTTTTTCAGCGCCTCGAGACTGGTGAATCTTTTAGTTCGGATTTTGCTCTCCAAAATGGCCCAAAAAGAATAATCCGATGGTGAATAAGACAGACATTGTGTGAACGTTATGAAGTTCTTGTTTCACTCGAACTTTGTCAGACTATGCCGAGTCCTGTTGAAACGTCCATAGTCTGCCACTGAAATGTTTGTCTGCCCACGGCTTCAAAGCAACCTCCAGAATACTTTCCCGATAATATTTCGCATATACCTTGACGCCAGGCTCAATGAAAACGATTGGAGCGCGCCCATCTGCGGTTACAGCGGCGGGTCAATTTCGGAAGTTCTATTGAAACTACAAAGCAAAGAATGCATTCGATACAGCTTTAGAACAAACAATTACTCAGTAATTTTTCTTGTGTTTCTGCTGAGTTCTCACAGTTTACTGGCAATACTTAAATACAATAATTTTCCATCTTAATTAGATCCATGTCAAAAATTACGGACGAAAATGTTGCAGTCCGTTTACTGTCAGGTGGTTAATATTGTGATCGAAAAGTGACAGTCGAACTAACTTCTTTCCTAATACTTATCTCACTCTTCTTGAAGAAATAAGATCTTGGTCATTTCTCTGTTAATTTTTTTTAATATTTATATGAAAGGTAATAGAAAAGAAAAAAAAATTAGCACAATTTATTTGCCATTTCTCTAATTTTTTCTTGAATTTGAAATTTGCATTGATCGAGCCAAGGAGCGCAAAGAGATTTTGTGGCTCTTAAGCTCTGGGAAGAGAGTAGATAGTCAAGGAGGAAAGGAGAAGAGTATCAAAGAAAGAGATAGGAAAGAATAGAGACAGAAACAGAGGTAGTTAGTCCTGTGAGAATTTTCCAGATTCTTTGGTGAATCTGCAAATATCCTCTAGTTTTAGAGAACGAATATTACTCATTCTCACGACATCAGAATCTAAAACTCGTAGCCTTGCTCTAGCAAAGACAGGACACTCACAGAGAAAGTGCTCAGTGCTATCCCTCTCCTCCACGCAAGACAGGCAAATCGGGTCCTCAACCATTCCCATGGTGATCATATGCTGACCCCATGGGTTGTGTCCTCTAATAATACCGACCATCAACCGAGCGTCTTTCCTTCCAAGTTTTAGTAGAAAGTTTGACAGTTTTCTGTTCGGACTTGTCACAAAACAGTTCGCAGTTCTGTAGCGTTCTATATTGGGCCATCGCTCTTTATATAAATTGCATACATACTCTCTGATTCCGATTATTGGTTATGGCCCTTGTGGGGGAACCGCTTATTCACGGTTGGCCAATTCATCGGCAATTTCGTTTCCCTGAACACCGGAGTGTCTTGGAACCTTGAAATTTTCGCAGGTTACGTATATTCGAATTTCGATTTTTTTGTGGCGATATGTTGGTACTCATGTCTCTCACTCAGCCGACGAGTTCGGCCATTTTGAATGTTCAGTTAATTGTTGACAGCTGCTTTGCTTGCACGTGTTTCGGCTCGTCTTCGATTTTTACCTATTCAAAAAGGTGGATCAAAGAACCCGTACCAAATTTTGTGTGAAAAACGAAATGAGGTGCGCGGATGCATTCCAAATGTTGACTGTGTCATACGGAGAAGCTAAGCTAAGCTTTGGACCAAAGCAACGTTTATCGGTGGTACAAAATGTTCTCAGAAGGCCGAGAAGATGTGAACGACGAAAAGCGTGCCGAACAACAGACGAAAAAATTGATGAATTGAAGAAAATGATATTGGCCAATCGTCGAATCACCGTTAGAGAAGTTGCTGAGGACCTAGACATATCGGTTGGCTCGTGCCATTCGATTTTTTCAATGATTTGGGCATGAGACGGGTCACCGCGATATTCGTACCAAAACTGCTCAATTTGGACCAAAAGCAGCCTCGCATGAACATTGCTAATGAGATGTTGGACTCTGTCCGCGATGACCCAAATTTTCTCCAGAGAGTTATAACTGGTGACGAATCGTGGGTTTATGGTTATGACGTGGAAACCAGAGCTCAATCATCTCAATGGAAGCTGCCGCAGGAACCAAGACCGAAAAAAGCGCGCCGAGTTCGGTCGAATGTAAGAGTTTTGCTTACCGTTTTCTTCGATTGCAGGGGCGTTGTGCATCATGAGTTCTTGCCCCGGGGTAAAACGGTCAATAAGGAATATTACCTGTAAGTTATGCGCAATTTGCAAAAAGCAATCCGCCAGAAGTGCGCGGATTTGTGGAAGAACAAAAATTGGCTCTTGCATCACGATCACGCCCCTGCTCACTAATGATGCCACAGCCACCGTATTCCCCAGATCTGGCCTCCTGTGACCTTTTCTTGTTCCCGAAACTGAAGAGGCTTATGAAAGGACGACACTACGCTACGATTGACGAGATAAAGACGGCATCGAAGGAGGAGCTGAACAAGATAAAAAAAAATAATTTTTTGGAATTCTTCGAATATTGGAAAAAATGTTGGCACAAGTGCATAATATCTCATGGGGATTACTTTGAAGGGGACAAAATTGATATTAGTGAATAAATAAATAGTTTTTGAAAAAAAACGCAAAATTTGCGATACTTTTTGAACACATCTCGTATAAGTACAAGCCTGTTCTGTTTTGCGACCGCGTTAAGCTTCTTACATTCTTGAACAATCTTTGAGGTTTGCTTCGCGCTCTCCAAGGTCTTCAGTGCAGCCTGACTGTCACGGAAAACTCCAATCTGTTTCCCACTCCATCTCCTCTCGATTATCCATTCGGCTACTTTCAAGATGGCAAAAATTTCAGTTGCCATTTCCCTACCATTTTTTCTTAAAATGGAGTTAATATATTTTTTATATTATTATTAAGCGCTGCTTACTAGCCCATAAAGAGCAATTTAACTTTACTTTAAACAGGCATCAACTTCTTATTTCCTTTCTAGAAAGAAGGTTGGGCTTGAGAAACAGCTTATCGCCATGGTGCACGCTCATTTGTTGCGTAAAATTAAAAAAATGCGTGTTTAAAAATACAAATGTAAAGTATGCAGCTTAAGCATATGCGCATAAATTTAATTTAAAGTACCACTGAATTTGTCATACCACCGAAGTTTATTTGAATTTTTTTTTATACTGGTAACTTCGTGCTTGGCATTCTTTTATTTACAAAATCCTTATATCTAGCATTAAAGCATTAAAATTCAAAACTTTTTGTGCTCATAAAATTCTTGCTAACACAGTTTGTCAACAACTTTTTCTTCCAACTGCAACCTCCTATGAAGCTTTGCTTTGATATTTTGCTCCTGCGCGTAGTTAGTTTGCATAGCTCCTTTCGAACACAGTTTGCATTGTGGCCGCGCTTAGCAGGATGTCTCATTTTTACATAATCATTTACATAATTTAACGCTGCTATTTGTAAGCAAATATTTTACTTACAAATTTAATATCTTTGGAATACTTTTCTGAATACTTCATTGAAGTTTCACAGTTTTCATTGCTTCGCGGGGAGTCTTTTTAAATTTTTATTTATTTTCTGTGGGAAGGGAGCATCTTCACGTACATATGTATATGCCTACACTTGGAGACAGATAACACTGTGGTACAAAAAAAAAAGTTGCAAAAAAACTTTGGATCGGATATGGTGAGGGTTGTAGCTTATGAAAAACTGAAAATAATGGTATAGTTGAAATTTCCAATACACCCCCAAAATCTCATTTTATGGCCATAAAACCGTTTTTCAGTAGGTTGATATGAACAATCACTCCTAACTTCGCCAATTTCCATCCGATTTCGAATTTGCTTTTTTAGTTCGAAAGAACAAAAACAAGCCTTTTTGACAGTGTGTTAACATTTTTTCTGAAATGACAACTGACGAGACTGTAGACGGAAGTATTTGGAATTTTTTTATTTTTTCTCTATTTTTTCGACTTTGACATAATTTTTACGATATTATCCGATATTGAGGATTTTTTTTAGTACACTACTGTTATAGTAAATTTAATTTTGCGTCAAATGAGCTATATTTGACTGTAATTGAATTAAAATTAATAGAGTTGTGTGGGTTTTAAGATTTTTTCTTTTTTTACTACGAGATTTGGTATGCGTTTCGAAGCATGAAAATAATAACAAGTGTCATTATAAACGCATAATATTTATTGGAGTATTGCGCAGTGCAGCACTGTACGGTATGGCACGGTGCAGTACACAACGGCACTGGTTCCAAACTTAAAAATGCATTGGAAACGGCCCTTTGGAGTTTAGTATGGTACGGTACATTTGTCATTTCTTCATCAGTTTTGAATACTTCTCTGTAAGAAATTCGAGCATCATCATTCATCTGAAGTCGTCATCAACTAAATTCCATTGTTTAAATCGAGAAGCGAGCGTTTCAGATTGTCTTCCCGATAGAAGTATGTAAATCAGGAGAAAGATCCTGAAAATCTGAATTTGATACAATGTCTCGTTCTGAAAACTTAGAACCAGACGGAAAGTACTCTTCATCATCAGGTTTATTGTTATCAGTTTGATCATCATCAGCAATGAGTTGAACTTCCTTCAGTTCATGACCTGCAGTTGAGTCAATCATATCGTCCAAGACTACGGGGTTCTTAACAGTTGCAACATCAGCATACTTTATGTGCTTTCGAGTTTTATAATGATGACCGTTTACGTCCGTTTTACAAAAATAACAATCATCTGGCTTATGATAAGGCTGATGATGCCATATCATCGGAGAATATTGAGAAATTTGACTTTTCTGGCAACGTTTTGATTTATATCTTTTGAATTTCAATGAAACAAACAATAAAACTTTGACGTTTTAATAAGGTTAAATTATAATAACAAACTTCTTTTGTTAATCAATGTACAGTGTGAAGTTTGGCACACTTGGGAGCTTTTCCATATTTCTATTGAAAAAAATGTGCTATAATATGTCAGATATTTTCGTAAGTTCTAACCAGTTCTGTTGTATGCAGTACAGTGTACTCTTATGTATTCATATATACTCCAATAAATATTACGTATCTATAATAACGCATCAAAACACGTCCTTATTCCCATTTAGCGTAAGCTATACCAACATTCCACATTAGTAAAAAAAAAACAAAAAATCTTAAAACTCGCACAACTCTACTAATTTTAATTCAATTACAGTCAAATATAGCTCATTTGACGCAAAATTAAATTTACTATAACAGTAGTGTACTAAAAAAAATCCTCAATATCGGATAATATCGTAAAAATTATGTCAAAGTCGAAAAAATAGAGAAAAAATAAAAAAATTCCAAATACTTCCGTCTACAGCCTCGTCAGTTGTCATTTCAGAAAAAATGTTAACACACTGTCAAAAAGGCTTGTTTTTGTTCTTTCGAACTAAAAAAGCAAATTCGAAATCGGATGGAAATTGGCGAAGTTAGGAGTGATTGTTCATATCAACCTACTGAAAAACGGTTTTATGGCCATAAAATGAGATTTTGGGGGTGTATTGGAAATTTCAACTATACCATTATTTTCAGTTTTTCATAAGCTACAACCCTCACCATGTCCGATCCAAAGTTTTTTTGCAACTTTTTTTTTTGTACCACAGTGTAATCAAGGCAATAAATAAAAATTGTTGTTTAAGAAGGAATGAATGAATGGAGGTTTGCTCATCGTTCTGAGAATATTTTGTGACCCTAGTTTCTCTCCTTAATTGGTCGAGTTTAACAAAGCGCGCCAGTGGTTTCTTTCTCGTGCTAACCGGCGCCCATGAAGTCACACTAAGTGAAGCCAAGTTCTTCTCCACCTGATCTTTTCAACGCAAAGAAGGCCTTCCTCTGCTACCATCAGCTGGTACCGCATCGAATACTTTTAGAACCGGAGCGTTTGTATCCATTTGGACGATGTGACCCCGTCAACGTAGCCGCTGGATCTTTATTCGATGCGTTATGTCTATGTCGTCGTAAAGCTCATATAGCTCATCGTTCCATTGCCTGTGATACTCGCCGTCGCCAACATGCAAAAGTACAAAAATCTTGCGCGGAATCTTTCTCTCAAACACTCTAAGCGACGCTTCATCGGATGTTGTCATCGTCCACGCTTCTGCGCCTTACGTTAAGAGGATGGTTCTACATGTAGAAGTCCACGCAAGTGGGGAAAGTTACTGATCACCATTCACTTGGGAGTGGCCAAGACGATTATTCTAAATAGGGTTCAAGCAGCTCACAACTTCCGGGATTAGCCCAAGCATCCTCTAGGTAGCTTCCGAACACCCGTTCGGGAGTGAGCCAACGTGAGAAGGCGAAGTATCCCAGGAAAGCTGGTTGTGCGCTGGGTTTGGGACCCGCCACTCAAAACTTCAGGTAAGTATGGCGATAATTCAATCCAAAAAGCTCTGTTAGAATTTCTGTGATAATCTTAAACTTATTCTAAAAGGCTAAAGCTACCAAGCTCATTGGATTGCGATAAGTCCGGTAAATTGTTCCTGATTGAATGGCCCTGAACCTATTAATGAGGTAGCCGCGCCTTTCCTGGCTAATTGATCTGTTATTTTATTTTCAGTAATTCCTATGTGCCCCGGTACCCGTCGGCTGCGTACCTGATTGTTCTGGACTAAGATATTTAGATTACTAAGACATTCCGTACTAAGGCTTTCATCATGCCCGTCCTAACGTATGGCGCAGAAGCTAGGACGATGACAATATCCGATGGAGCGTCACTGGGAATGTTCGAGAGAAAGATTGTGCGTAAGATTTTTGTAGACGATGGAACAATGAGCTGTATGAGCTTACACACGTACACATATGTATTTATACGCTATCCTTTAACTCCTATTTGGAGCATAGGGCGTCAACCCCTCCTCTTTGTCAACAGACTCGGTTTTGTGCTAGGGATCTTAGTTCGTTCCACGATAAACCAAGAGACTTCATTTCGGTTTCTGTTGAGTGCCGCCAGGTGGTACGGGGTCTGCCAAGTCTTTTAAAAGTTTGTTGAAATGGATTCCAGCGTAGTGCTTGGCCAATCCATTGAAATTTCCTTCTTTTGATTTCTGATGCAATGCTTTCCTGGTTAGCTTGCGCCCACAACTCGAAGTTGGTTATTGCCCGGGGCCAGGAAATTCGCACAATCTGCACGTTTGCAGGTGGTGCAACCATATAATAGAACAAATTTGACATTCGAGTTGAAGACACACAGCTTGGTGTGAAGGCTGATGCTGTTGTTTTGCCACAATGAAGCGAGGATGCCGAAAGAGGATTTAGCTTAGCTAATTCTATGTTCGACATCCACCTTAGAACCGCCATCCGCGTTGACCATGCAGCCAAGGTAGCAGAATTTGTCAACGGTTTCGAACTGTTGGGCACCCACTATCAGGGATTCCGAGATGGTGTCATTGAGATGCAGCGCTTTCGTCTTTCCCACGTCAACATCGGAGAATGGTTGGTTTCAACTTTCCCAGCATGACTTGCGTCAGTAATTTGAGGTCGCACAGCTTGTATGCGAGCAAACAAATGCCATCAACGTATGCCAGGTATCTGAGGAATGTGTTGTTAATCTGCCATAGTTGGTTTTCGTTGCTAAAGGCAGTGCTCACGATGTCTGCGATGAGAAAAAGAGTGAGAATTAGTGACAGGATGCAGCGTCGTACATCACTTAGTATTTGAAAAGGGTTAGACCAGCAGCTACGTGGGCTGAGTCATGTCGTCCCAATGGAAGCAAACTCTCCGGCTCTGGAAGTATTTGATCCGGTACCAGCTGGTGGAGGATGGACTTGGCTTACTTGGTGGCATTTAGCACGAGAAAGAAACGACTGTCGCGCTTTGTTAAACTCGGCCAAAATCGCGCCAATCAAGAAGAAGACGAGGAACTAGCGAGATGCAGTATACAAATAGATCAGCAATGGAGCGCGTAAAGTTTTTTGGTCAAACTAAAGATTTCCTTCTCTCAAAATGACTGTTTTTTATTTAAAGTTAAAAGCAAAAAAGTTATTCAAAAACACATTTTTTTTTTGTTTTGGTGGATGAGGTAAGGTTTAAAATGCCTTCGCACTTACAGCGACCGTCGTATACTGCGTCGTGTGGTGTGGCCACTAAAACGATCCCTCCTCTCCTTCTGGGGAGACATCCTTCCGGGACCTGCTTTCTATATTACTTCGGGAGGACTAATTAATTTACCCACGTCTGGGTACACCATATTTGTAGCCAGCTTTCATGATATAGGTTCGTCTCTTTGTGTCTTGATCCGTGCGGTTAGGCTTTGACTTCGTTGCTATGGTTCTTTTGATGTCTGAAGGCCTGCTTCATAGACCTTATCACCAGCTTACATTGGATTACATTTTCCTTCATCCCATTCATGTTTTTTATTAGCTCGAACCGAGGAGACATTTCAATAGCGTCGATTGACGCGCTCACTTTTGTGTGGATCGTTTCTGCATTGCCATTCGCTGGAATGGGAGTGACGAGCCGTTCTGGCGCTGCAAGAGTGCTGATTGTAGCCCTCCAATGGTGGTATTGGAAGCATCCTTCATCTGACTGCTGATGTTACTGTGCCCGTTGCCGTTTGCGGGGCTATCAGCTTTGACATTTTTGAACGCAGTGCGGGCTGATCCGCTTCCACTACATTAGGGATTGGTGCGTTCTTTGCCGATGGGGATTTTAGCAGTAAACTACTTTTTCTGAAGACCGCCCTTGGATCCACGTTGTCATTTCGACCATCTCTGATTCCCTCATCTGTTCTTTGCTCAGTGGTTTGTTTTCTATTTTGAGTATTCATTTTCAATTCTTTTGAGTTCCGACTTCAGGCCGCTATCCTTGATTCTATCCAGTTTCCCTAAATGTACCCATGGTTATCTATGCAAGCAGGGGGGCCATGCGAGGGTTGACTCTACGCTTCATGGGCAATAGAGTTCAGAGCCAGGACAGGAACTAGTCAGAATTTCTTAACTGAATTTCTTTCCAATGCGTTAATTGAAGCAGGCTTGCCTGAATAGACATGAGTTTTAACATAGCCCCACAAAAAATAATCTAAAGGCGTTATATCGCACGATCTGGGTGCCAATTGACAGGTCCCGAACGTGAAATAAAATGTTCACCGAACTCGCCTCTCAACAACTCCATTGTTACGCGTGCTGTGTGGCATGTGGCACCGTCTTGCTGAAATAACATGTCATGCAAGTCAAGCTCTTGCATTTTGGGCAAAAAAAAGTTGGATATCATTTTACGGAAGCGCTCACCATTCACAGTTACGTTACGATTCGCAGCATCTTTGAAGAAGTACCGTCCAATGATACCTCCAGCCGATAAACCGCACCAAACTGTGACCTTTTGTGGATACATTGGTAGCTCTTGCAATTCCTCTGGCTGATCTTCACTCCAAAATCGACAATTCTGCTTATTTACGTACCTACTGATCCAAAAATGACCTTCGTCGCTGAACACAATTTTTCGATAAAAAAAAGTGGATTTTCGGCCAACTTTCCAAGAGCCCATTCACCAAAAATTCTGAGTTGCGGTAGGTCGTTCGGCTTCAATTCTTGCACCAGCTGTATTTTGAAAGGCTTCACACCCAAATACTTTCGCAAAATTTTCCACGTTGTTGAGTAACAGGGGCCCAATTGCTGCGAACGGCGACGAATCAGTAATTGATGGTCATCATTAACACTGGCCCATGCAGCTGCGATATTTTCTTCAGTTCGCACTCTACGTAAGCGTGTTGGTGGTTTGATGCCCAATAATGTAAATTTGGTTCTAAATTTAGTCACAATAGCTCGAATAGCCGCTTCAGTGAGTCGATTAAACTGACCATAAAATGGAAGAAGCGCGCGATAAACTTTCTTAACACAACACGCATTTTCATAATAAAATTCAATGATTTGCAAGCGTTGTTCGTTTGTAAGACGATTCATGGTTAAATTATAGACCAACCTGAAGATGTTTGACAGTGAAAGAAAACACGAAACGGGCGTCAGCTGTTTAAACCAACTGTTTAAAAAGATAATAGCTAAAAAATCACCCGTTATTATATATTTGCTCACAAGAACTATAAAACAATTAAGAATTAACCGTTAGCATATGAACTTATACTAATGCAAATATTTACATTTTGATTGAATTTTTTTATTTTTGTAAAAAAATTAAAATTTAATTAACTTTATTATGCGCCCACAACTGTATTTGTATATGGTAAGTATATGGGAAAATATACTAAATATTTTGTTCAAACACGCAACATATGCGTCCACGTTCAATATTTTTAAGCTTCTAAATATAAGCATAAGTACACACATACATGCGCACATTATTTGCATATTTTGAAAGAGAAATTTTTTCTCCCATTTACCCACGTGTTTAAGTACGCCTCAGCCTTTTTATATGAGCTGCATCGTCGTAACTGAAAATATTTTCCATACACATCACCTGTTTAAAATATTTATGCACACATGCACACACATTTCACACACAAATGCATATCAAATTTCTAAACATTTTATTACAATACTTTCGCACAGAGGCGAGCATTATTGTTGTCCCGCCCGCATATAAAAGTGGAGAAGAAAAGGAATTATTTACATCACTTCGTTCTCTTTCGATTGCGAAACATTTTCTCATTTGACAATATTTGAAGTGATTGCATGGAAGCAACAAATATTTCTTTGAACATTCCCATATGGATATTTTGTCAAGCGCGAACTGGCAAATATCTACAAATACTTTTTTGGCTTCACTTATTTCATGACAAAGAAAGTTAAAAGCTGTGCAATTTTTGATCAAGAGCCACAAATATTTGAAAAGAGACATCTAAAGAATAAGAGAAGAGTACGGAAATCAGCACAAAAAATGCAATTACTCTCGAATGGGAGTAAAATACCCAGAGAATATTTGCGAATAGCTCATCTTTCGCCACTGATTAGGTACTTCATCTATATAGCTCAGCGTCTTTACGGATTAGACCTTACTGCTTGCAATGCCTAAAAGAAGATATGTCGAATTGATATACAGTAGATTCTGTTTTTATGCAGTATATACGTTCCGCAAGAAACAGCATGAAAAATGCTACCAGTTCTATAGTAAAACTATAGATGTGTTTCAAAAGTGCTAAGAACCGCATAAATCTGAAATAATATGTAATAAAATCGCATAAAAAAGGGTACTAGTCCCATATTATAACTATAGATACGTTCCATAGACCGCATGAATCTGAAATAATTAAATAAAATTGCATAAACAAAAAATTGTATTTTTGAAAATTATATCTTTATTTAAGGAACGTCAGAATCGAAAAATAAATTTACATCGTCAGAAATAGAATCAGACAATACCCGCATTGTTGCGCATTCGTTTAGGATTTGGCGTAAAATCACTTACGTCACTTGAGGAAATGTACACGTCTGATCTGGATGGGTTTTTGCTTAGCTGGTTTAGAATCTTGTTTATATGTACAATTCCCGATAGGTCGACATGCATATTTTAATTTAAAAAATAAACCGCATAAAAACAGAATCTACTGTATTTTAAGGTGAAAATTTCTACAGGGCACGGCACTCGAAATGTAACCAATAAAAAAGCCATAAATTTATGATAGTTTGGAAAATTACTTTTATTTAATTGAAAGTAAAAATTGTGTGAAAATAATATCTTTCATCAATCAATTTACTTTTGCTGGATATAACCACCTTTTGCTTTGACTATGGCCCTGAGATGGTCGAGAAACGAATCGCAAGCTTCCCAAATGTGTCTTGCAGGTATTTTGGCCCAGTCGCGGACAATGGTTTTTTTCTGCGCCTCGAGACTGATCCATCTTTTAGTTTCTGGCCTTGCTCTCCAAAATAGCCCAAAGAGAATAATCCATCGGAATAATTCATCGGCGGCTGGTGAATTTGAGAGCCATTGTGTGAACATTATGAAGTTCGGAACGTAGTTTTTTAGCCATTCTTGGTTCACTCGAGCTTTGTGTGACGGTGCCGAGTTCTGTTGAAACGACCATGACCTGTTACCAAAATGTTTGTCTGCCCACGGTTTCAAAGTAACCTCCAGAATACTTTCCCGATAATATTTCGTATTTACCTTGACCCCAGACTTTATGAAAACGATTGGCGCTCGCCAACTGCGGTTACAGCGGCCCAAGCCATTACCTGTGGCGGGTGCTGCTTCCTGGTGGCCAATCGATGACTCAAATTCTCGTATTAACGGTCGGTTAAATAAACCTCTTTCGTTTTGGGAGTTTACGAATTGCTCAATTTGAACAATTTTCTGGTCAGAAAACACAATGTTCGGAAATTGACGGCGTTCGACCAAGCGAAGCAACTCCTTCGCTCTCTCAAGTCTGACTTGATACTGCTTTGGTGTGAGATCATGCCCCTTTTGGATTTTGTAAGACTTGACTTTGGGATCATTTTTCAATATGCGGCGGATGCTATTGTCAGATATTTTTAGTTCTCTCGCCATTTGATTGGCAGTTCGTCGGGGATTTCGATCAAGTCGCTTCTTCACTTTTTGAACCATTTCACGTGACTTTGCAGTCTTTTGATGACCATCTCCATGACGTTTTACGATGCTACCAGGATCATTGTAACGAGTAATGGTGCGATAAAGAAAAGCTTTATTTACTTTAAGTTGCTCGAGCTCACGAACAATCACTGGTTTTATTTTGTTTGAAATCTATTACTGATTTTCTTTTTTCGCGTTTACTCTCGGCAAAATGCCTCCGTGCCTTGTAAACAATACTCTGGACTGCCGTTTACCCAAACGATGCTCACACCCACCAGCGTAAACGTACGCCCGTATCAGTTGCCACGATGAAACTAATGAGAGCCCTATGTAAATGAATTCTCACCAACATTCCGTTCCGTAGTATCGTAGATCGTTGTTTCATCGTGTCAGTTGATACAGGCGTACGCTTACGTTGGTGAGTGTGAACACCATAACAGACAGCTGATGCCCGTGCGTAAACATGTCGGTGGAATTACAGAGTAACAAACAAAATATTTTCTTTAACGGATTTCCTAGCTATCAATTAAACGGTGCAAAATTACCATCTATTCGACAAGTTTTCTCAGTCCTATTTTACAATATTCGTTAGGTTAAACTGACTGTTAGTGAAAGTGCAAATCTTGTGATGTATCTCATCTTATATTGGGAAAAATCAAAAATTCCAATGTGGTCATTTTCTAACTTCGTAAAGAAACTTGTTGATTTATATCTGTTACAAAAAAATTGTAAGACAACTCAGGTTACGTTCAAGAGGAGTAAGAACAATTTCAAAATTGATCATAATAATTTTTTTGATATTGCATATGCTGATGCTTTTGAGAGAATGAAAATAGAGGAAGATAAATTATTTTTAATGACACAGAGAGAGCCATGGCGCACGAAGGGCTTAGGTGATGCAAACAAAAAATTGGCGGAAAAATAAGAAATATCTAAAAGACAACGACGCCTGGAAGAAGAGTAAAGGATTGCAGGATAAAGAGAATCACTGGCTGTTGCATATAATTCCACCACAAATAACTTAGAAAAAGTAGAAGATTCAGATGAGCAACAGATCTTGATTTCTGAACTCAGCTTGCCGGGAGGTTCCTTGCCAGGAACAAAGTTCAGAAATAGGTAGAAAGAAACGCAGAACACTTAAACTAGTTGCAACTAGATCGATGCCAGTTAAGCATTAGAGGTGCTGTTTACAATCTGAATGCGGCGGTGGAAGCACTTGGCCTGAGTAGCGATGAGTTCACTATTAACAAATCCTCGATTAAGCGAATTTGTACTGAAACTAGAAAACCAAGGGTAGAAGCAATTAAATCTGATTTCCCAACCAATGTATCCGAAGTAGTCACAGTCCATTGGGATGGAAAATTATTAACCGGGTTGGATGTACGAAATTCGAAAGATGAACGCTTGCCAGTTATTGCTTCGTTCGACACAATTTGATATTAGCTCTTTTTGTTCGAAACTTATTTTTGTACCGATGAATCAAACAAACTTAGGCTGCAAACACAGTGCACGCTGAGGCGAATACGAAGATGAAGACGAAGCTGAAGAGAAATTGCTTGCGAGTAAGCGAATAGGTTGCACAGTGCAAGATGAATTGGTTGCGCTTTTGTTATGTTAGTCGCAATGGATTCCTCATCAGATGATGACCTGCTGATTGAGCAAAGCTTATATTTTAAATTAAAACGTATAAAAGTAAATAAAAAAGTACACCCTATAAATTTGGGAAGATAATCATTTGGTGAATTTCATCATTTGTATGATGAGCTGCGCCACGATGAAAAGAAATTTGTGGAATATACCAGAATGACAATTAGCACATTTGATTATATTCTAATTAAAATTGAGCCACTTTTGATTAAAAATTGGACTAATTATAATAAAACGCCAATTATATGTACTGAAAGGCTAATTGTGACGTTAAGGTAAAAAATAATTTAAAATATATTTAGTTTTATGCCTTTTATTGATTATTACTTCTCATTTAATTACTTGTTTATCGACTGTCTTAACTTAATTTGAACACGTGCCAAAGCATAGACAGAACAAACAAACAAAAACCACGGTAACTAGCAAGCGACGCATCTTCAAATTCAGTACAGCAGCGTTTGAAGCTGATTGCTTGCACTTCGTCTTCATCTTCGTCTTCGTCTCAGCGTGCACTGTGTTTGCAACCTTACACTTGAGATGCAATAACTTCGCTTCCGCTGAACCGAATGTCACCAAGCTTTCACTGGAAGTCAGCTAGGGATGTAACTTCCAACGCAACTAATTAAAAAGATGGCGCCATCAAAAAAATTTTTATGACGCCAGTCTTGTTTATTTTGTACTTCACCTTGTATGCACATTTGTTGCTATAGATACATTTTATAAGATTTGGAGCTTCCTAATCTAATTGCTATGTCTGGGCTACTTTATATTGTCCGGCTGACTAACAATTTTGCTCCAATCAGGAAATATTACTATTAAAATAATATTGAGGAATTATATGGCAGAGTGCAAAGGCATAAATATTACTTATATATATGCACATGTACACACTACGAGACAAAATTATAGCACATCAACACTTTTACTCGCTTTTTTGGTTTTGTTGAACTTGTTGGGTTTTCCAATAAGAGGTGTTATTTTGATATTCAAAGAAAAATGCTAATTTTTAATATACTACTGTGGGCAAAAAGTAAGGTGAATTTGGTTGTAAAATGAAAAATCTTTATTTATTCTTGTAAATCAATTTCATCCCCTTCAAAATAATCCCCTCTCGATGAAATACATTTATGCCAACGATTTTTTCAATCCCCGAAACATGCCAAATAGTCCATTTCCGGTATAGCCATCAGCACCTTCTTCGATTCAGCTTTTATCTCCTCAATCGACTCGAAACGCGTTCCCCAGAGTGGTCTCTTGAGTTTTGGGAATAGCCAGAAGTCACACGGAGCCAAATCAGGCGAATATGGTGGTTGCGGAACGATAGGCGTGGAATTTTTGGCGAAATGGTCACGAAGAACGAGTGCAGTGTGAGCCGGTACATTATCGTAATGCAAAAACCAAGAGTTGTTGGCCCATAATTCTGGTCTTTTTAGACGAATTGCTTCACGTAAACGACGCATAACGCTCAAATAATATTCCTTATTAATAGCTTGGCCAGGTGGAAGGAATTCATAGTGCACCACGAAAATCGAAAAAAAACTGTCATCATGACCTTTAATTTTGAACGACTTTGACGTGCTCTTTTCGGTCTGGCCTCGCCTTTAGCACGATATTCGCTTGATTGGTCGGTTGTTTCAGGGTCGTAAGCATAAATCCAAGTCTCATCTCCCGTAATGATGCATTTGAACTTGTCCTGATAGTCTGAAAGCATTGTTTCACACACATCAACGCGACGACTTTTTTCCAAGAAATAGAGAGTTTTCGGTAACAAACGAGATTTGACTTTTCGCAGCACCAAATGGTCTTTCAAAATGGTTTTCACAGATCCTTCTGATATTCCGATCATATCAGTAAGGTCTTTAACAGTCAACCGACGATTTTTGAGCACTAACTCCTTCACTTTATTGACGTGTTGGTCATCTGTTGACGTCGATGGTCGTCCGGAGCGCTCCAAGTCATCAACACGTTCTCGACCCTCTTTGAAGTCTTTGTACCACTTATAAACATTTTTCTGCGACATGGTCGAATCACCAAATGCCTTCTGCAACATGCTAAAAGTTTCCGCAAACAAAATTTGATGGCCCTTCTCTGCTCAATCAAATCAGGCATTGTAAAAATCGAAAAATGCACTCTTGGTCGTTTGGTAAACACAAGCGTAAATATATTACTGATAATGACATGCACATGAAAGTTTGCCCAGATGTTATTAACAGTGCTGCCAACTCATGAAAAAAATAACTTAATCGAAATTTTAATCCCGCGGAGTTTGACAAATAAATTCACCTTACTCTTTGCCCACAGTAGTAAATAATCGGATGTTCATTTCATTATAAATAGGATGGAAGATTTTTACATATAGCATAAAAAACAAGGAAAAAAACTCGTCGTCACTAACTGAGATACAAAAAAAGGAATTCCTGCAAATATTTTCCCGACGATTTTTTTTATATTTCGTGCTTTCGGCGAAAGTCTTTCGCAAGGTACAGAGAATCCCACAACCAGTAAAGACTAAATAAGCACCGGAAATTTTATGAAGAGATGGAAAAGAAACTGTTATTTTCCGCACTCCCCTAAAGGATTTACTTTCAAATTAGGTATTTAAAAATTCAGGCCGAGACTCACTTCATCACTACATCACAATTCAGGTAGGGACGATTAACCTTTTTGGCGTTGTCTAGAAAAAGTTCCTTGTATTTCTCACAAAAGTCATACTATTCTATTTCGTCACATTCAGATTCTTGACCAATTTTCCAAAGTTGCAACTCCACTGCAAAATCTCGACTTTTCAAAATCAATTACACACAGAAGTTATAAGAAAAGTAATCCCGAAAAAATAACTGCAAATCGCCATTGCAGTGAAAGCGTTGGCATAGTGTTTCGATAAGTATTCGGGTTGCCTTTTATAAAGGGTTTTCTAATAACAGGTGCTACAGGTGAATGGATCGCGCTATCGAGAGGTGACTAACGATTTTTTGTGGCCGGAATTAAACGGTATTGCTCTGGACAACGTTTATTTTCAACAAGATGGCACTACGTGCCACACAAGCAACAAAACTATTCAACTTTTACGGGAAAAGTTTCCGGACTGTGTTATCTCTCGAAGAGATGATCACAATTGGCCACCGGGATCTTGTGATTTAACACCTTGCGACTTTTTTCTTTGGGGCCACGTGAAAGAGAAGGTCCACGCCAACAGCCCAGGGTTGATTCAAGACCTCAAAGATGGAATTCGTGAGGCAATCGAGGACTTAGGGCAGCCACTTTGGAATTCGGTTATGGAAAATTTCATAGAAAGGATATTGTCCTGTAAGCGTGGTCGTGGTGGTCATTTTCCTGATGTTATTTTCCATTACTAACGGCATACCTTCCCCTTTATAATGAAATGAACATCCGATCATTTATATTAAAAAGATAGCATTTTTCTTTGGATATCAAAATAACACCTCTTATTGGCACACCCTTTATTTTGGTTGAGTGCCATTCAGAATTGACTTTTGGGTGCTTTTTGTGCAATTGTCAAATTATGCGATATTCAACGCGAACAAATCTTCCAAAAGTTCATACACTACTGACTGTCTGCTGGTCTCACTAATGTCCAGGGATGCCTCTATCTCGCGATATGCACAACAATCGTTTTTGAATGACGTTCAAGAAATTCATTTTGCAAAGATCGACGGTCACGTTGGAACTCGTTGTACGAGCATTTCACAGTGGCTAAGTGTCAACGTCAAAAGTCAAATTAAGTTGATAAATGCACTCCTGTTCGGTAATCCTGGACGAAAGTCAAAACGACGGGACAACATTTGACCTTGTGACGTCTACTACAGCTGCCATGTAAATGAGCGTCAATTCGGTGTTGGACTTGTAGTGGGAGAGGAACTTCGACGCCAAGTACTTTCGCCCACTCCAGTGGACGAGCGCAATAATCCACATGAAAGAGAGATTTCTGAACACCTCGCTCATTTGCGCCGACGCCCCGGCGGAGAAGAAGGACGATGCGACCAAAGATTACTTCTATAAGCGCCTGGAACATTCTTAAGAGCTCTGCCTCAGCCACGACATAAAACCGTGCTTGGTGATTTTAATGCCAGGGCGGCCAAAGAGTGAATTTTTGGTTTCACAATCGGGAAATTCAGCCTGCAAAATCAAACATCCGGTAACGGACTGAGGCTGATCGACATCACTGGGGCCCGAAATATGGTTGTCCGCAGCACCAGATTATTCAGAGACATATTAGTAGAAGGAAAAAAACGAGAGGACGAAATACATGAGTGTGAGGAGTTTGAGAGACTAGACAAAGTAAAAACGCCCGAAAGTTCTATCAGAAAGTTTGGCGGCTTACAGAAGGTTTCAAGACGGGCACGTATTCCTGTAAGAACAAAAACTGCGATCTGGTAACTGACATCCAGAGTGCACTTAAGTTATGATAGAGGCCACCTCTGCCTTGGAAAGATCAGGTGGAGAAGCACTTAGCTTCACTTGGTATGTTCAATTGACGCCGGTTAGCACGAGAAGGAATTGACTGGCGCGCTTTGTTAAACTCGGCCAAGATCGCTTAAGCGGTTACCGCGCCAGTCAGGAGGAAAGCGACGAAATGACGGTACATCAATATTTTGATTAATGTTGACTATTTTTATTTTTTTGCTTTGAATGTTCATTATTTTTGTATAAAATTATAGCTCATTGTCTAACAAAAACCTGTTTCAAAGTTTGTACAAAAATTAGAAAAATTCCAAAAAATTTTCTACCTATTTTATGCAGTTCCCCTGGATTTAATAAGAATTTCTAGAAAGATTGCTGGCATGAAATTTTAAAGCTTATTAAATTTTGGTCTAATAAAGTTCAAGTTTGCAGTTGCTAAAAAATTGTTTTGATTTTTTGTATTTTTTTTCCATGACGTTGCACAGTGTGACTTTTTTCACTTTTAGGATGCCAAAATTAATAACAGCCAAACCAATGGAGCAATTCATTTCAAATTTTGCAGTGTGGTTGCAGATACCTAAATCTGATTTGAGAATAAAAATGGGTGTGATACGCCCACTTTTTCTCTTTGCCCACATATAAGGTAAAATTTCACATAATCATATTTTCTACTTTAAAAGCATTTTCCAGTGCCAATTTAAATACAAATTGTTTAGATTTCTTAACTTTAGTTTAGAGGCTTATGACTAATATTTAAAAGACTTCATTCAGCCCCTGGGTACCTTTTTATACTACATTATACTGCTCAATGAAAGAGATAATCACAAATTGTTTCAGTGCCAATAAACACAGTACCTCTTGACGGTGAAGACAAACACAGCTCTTTAAATAATATTGCGGAATTTCTCTTACCGTTTGATCTAAGTCCCATTTCTGCCGCCATTAACACTTGTTCGCTATTTGATACTGCTAAAAGACTCTTTGCTTTTCTTTTCTTTGTGCGAAGAGAAGAATCGGAAAACACCACATGTGGTCTACCTACATTGGATCTAATAGAGTTGATGGCCCAACATCAAGACGGTATTTTCCAAAGTCTTCACTCTTGGAAAACCAACTATAATTACGGGCTAGAATACGGGCCTTAACTTGGCAAGACCCCTCCCACTTTGAAGAAAATTGGTAACACAGTTTTTTATACGCTCTTCTAGCTTTTTAGTATCCACGTCTCTTCCGATTACCGCAAAAATTTTCTCTAACACCGCATCTCGACGCGTTTCTTTTGAGCTCGTCAGCCAAATTTCAAAAAGTTCTTTGCGAGGAATCGCCATGAAAACTTCTTTTAAAGCTGTGGTAGCAAATTGTAGCAAAATTTTATTCCAGTATCTGAAACACAGAATCCTAAAGGTCGTTTCGCTGTTAAAGAATGGACGGAACTCGATGGACCAATATAAGTTTTCCTCAGTAAAATATCAAAAATAATATTAAGCTATGGCTGTTTTAGTGATATTTTACTGAGCGGATTTGTATCGATAGTAAAAACTTTATAATCCTCTTACTTAGCCCTGAAGTACAAAATTGTTGAAATTTAATCAGCAAATACTCAATTTTATGAAATTGATACTTATTCGTATTATATCTTTTGACAAACTTCACAGCGATGCTCGGATAATAAATAAAAATTATTCAATTGACACACCGGCTTGTGTTTGTAAACGGTTATCTTTCTTAAAACTATTGTTTTGATAAATTTTGAGTACACTGTCGTAAAATTTGGTCATTTTTACACAATATACCGAAAGAAAATCATTTTCGCAGAACTTTTTTTTTTTAATTTTGGCATCCTAAAACGATAAAAAGTCACAGTGTGCGTTGTTGCGCATTTTCTCTATATAAAAATGTTCGTATATTCGTTGTGTGGAGAAAATGGTAAGGTAAACTTTTATGTTTCAAGCCCTAGTGTTTGTTGGGACGTAACGTATATATGTTTGTGATGTACTTTCACACATACATGTATAAACATTTCATCACTTTCAACTGCCACTGGCAATGTGAAACCCCTTGGGAAATTTCTTTTGTCATGTTAGCTTGGAATTGGAAAATGTCATAGCTGTGACAGAGAAGTGACAAAGCGACAAATGTAGAGGCGAGAGAGGTCATAGCTATGTGAATATTACACACATTAGACAAACAAATGCAATACTTTCGCAAAAATAGTTATTCGAAAAATACATCCGTTTGTGAATGGGAATACATACTTAAACATACACACATACACACACACATGGGATGTGTATACACGTGTTCACCTGTTTGCGAAACTTGTTTACCTGCACCAAAGTTCTAATTTGGGTAAATATAAAACATACAAATACACATATTATACATACATAAACATACACAATACAGTAGATGCATATTTTTGTACAAGAGAAATTTTTGTTTTGGTATTTTATAGATGGCATTGTCCGCTATTTGGCTGTTACACTTTAGAAATATTTAAAGTTCATTTTTAGTATTGCCGGCAAGGAATTTGTTTAGAGCTGTTAATGCTTTCCATACTTGTGCAGATTAGAAATACATTTCAAGGAATTTAATTGAAATGCGATTGTTGAGCAGGACAGTGTGAGGTATCTGCATTCTTGATTTGAATGGTAGAAGATGTGCAAGTAAAAGGTGATCAGATTAGAGGCACTTTTTCCAATAGGCCTTTTTTGGTAGATCACGCGTGTCTGCTGTCAAACTAAAGACATTTTTTTCTTTCAATATTCATTGACATTTCATCATGGAAAGACTTACGCCTCCAACAACGTTAACAAATCGTAAAATTGCATCACGAAAATCGACGCTCTGGGAAAAATTTTAATCGCGCGCTTAGGCCAACTCATGGTGTTTAGCGATGTGGCCCATTTTTGGCATAATGACTACCGTATTTGAACTGATGAGCAACCCGAAGACATTCAAAAACGGCCATTACATCCATTGAACACAACCGTTTGGTGCGGCCTATGGACTGCAGGAATCATCGGCCCATATTTCTTCAAAGACGATGCTGGTGCCAATGTAACTTGACTAGACTTTTTGATGCCGGAAATTGAAGCTCGTGATCTCCACAACATTTAGTGCCAATAAGACGGCACTACTTGCCACAGCTCGTGGAACAATAGATTTTCTGCGTCGTTGTTTCAATAAGCAATTTATCTCTCTTCTCGCATCTGTGGATTGGCCACCAAGATCGTGTGATATCACACCTTTGGACTTGGGGGTATTTTTGGTGTATGCAAAGTCTTAATAGTTTGTAGATAAAAGAGTTTCAATTGAGGATTTAGAATCCAACATTACTAACGGCATTTCGCCTTCTATAACCTACGAAATAATATCAAAGTCTGCAATTCTGCTTCAAAATAAAGCAAAATTAAGGTTTACCGGAAAATACATACATAAATTTGACGAAGTGGGCCGTTTATGTAAGGAAATTTTCGAAACTAAAGGCTTATTTCTCTACATATTTCGCTCGGCAAAAAACGCGTGCCCTAAAACGGTCCCGATAAATGAAGTAAACAAACTAAAAATTTATAATATCAAATAATATATCCCAAACGTCGGTGGGATAAGAGGCTGCTATCACCGGCGGGCACAGTGAAGACGGGAGCAGGTTTTAGTAGCTGCATTGCTACTGCCAACACAAACACGAAAAACAAACTCGCTATGCAGCGTGCGGGTGCTATAGTTCAAGTAGACTCGAACCTGGAAAGCACAGCTAGCGTAAATACCGCAGAAGAAACCGCTTTACTTAACTCTCCGGTAAAACTCGATGGTGCCATTTCGGACAGTACGAAAAGACCTAGAGTAAAGCCAAGTAAGGAGGGGATGAAAGCTAAGTCGCGATACAAAGCAGCGGTCAAGATCTGCGACCGACTTGGTGGCATAGCCAATCGGACGTAAGCAAAAGCGGCAAGACGGCATGGGCTAGGGAGGAAGTAGGAAAAGGACGTGCATACTTTTCAACACGTGCTGGATATGCCGCATCGAACCCAAAGCTCGCCAACAAGGTAGAGGAGTAAATGGCCTTAAAGAGGCAGCGATCTACAGAAAGCGAAGGGAAGATGCCCAATACAAACAGAAGGTGCAAAGGTAACGCTGTATAGCTAATCGTGAAGCACTCAACCAGAGACCACCATCCACATCAGCAGCGGCGGCAGTCAGTGAGGTAGCCAAGAAGCACTTGACAGTGGCGCTTACTGATCGCAGTAACCCGTTGGGACGAATAACGCAGGAACAATGGAAGGTAGTTGAGATGAAATTACTGGAGGCTCTGTTCGCAAAAATTGACGCTGATTCGAGCGTAACAATGCCTACATTTGATGAAGCAGGTTGGTTCAGCGGCGTCAAGATATTAAAATGTAAAGACGATCCCACTTTCATATGGGTTAAGGAAACAGGAAGGGGCATCTCTTGAAATCGTGGATCGGAGTCGCATACCAACGATACCGAAAGCTAAGGTGCTGATACCGCGTACGGTCAATCCAGAGTATGCCTTAAAACTTCTACAACGATAAAATACGGATGTTCCTATCGATGATTGGAAGGTGTTGAAGGCGGCTTAATCAGAAAAAGTGGATGGAGGCCAAAACTACATCATCCAAATTAATAAAACAGCGGAGGACATTTTATATGCAAGATTTGGGAAAATGGCGTGGGGTATTGGTAGCGTGCACCTTCGCCTCAGTAGAGGTGTGGCCGCTGGCGACTCAGCTTCCGTCTTCACTGTGCCCGCCGGTGGTAGCAGCCTCTTCTCTCACCGACGTTTGGGTTAATATCCGAACCCGTGTATTTTCTTCGTCTACCTCCATATGAGTTTTTATTTCAGAGATCTCTAACCTTTGGCGTTTTATTTCTAGCCGCCAGGAACCTCATTAGCAATGATCTTTGTATTAGCCCCCCGACTACCCCTTGGGATAACATATAGAGTTAGTCACCGCGGAGAGGAAGGAGAGGTCATACATCGATCTTAGCTAGACATCACCTGTCCACATTGCAATCAGGTAGACCTGGTTAAACCTAACCTCATGCAATGGAGCCAGTGGTGCCCATTGCTCAGTCGGCGCCCACGGGGAGGAACTAGCTACGAGCATTTTCGCCAACCAAAAAAATAGAATTTAATATTTAACTAAATACAGAAAAAAAATTGCTTTGGTTATCCACCAAACGCCATTTGTATCAATTATTACATTTGCTTTCTAATGGAATTTTTTTTCGATAAATGAAAAATCAATTTTATTTTACACAATTTATTAGCACAATAAGTTTTCAATTCACGTACCTATCAATTCACTAAACCGCAAAATAGAGAGAGTATTTATTAGTTCGTATCGAAATTTCTATTTTGCTTATATTTTCGAATATTATTTAGATTTTTAGGTAGAATTATTTGCTGATCGATTGACACACAAATGTGTTAGGAAAAACCAAAAACCACAAAAGCACAAAAAACAAAAAACAATGGAAATGCTTCGACAATTTTCGAGCTTTAAACTCTTATATATTTATACATATTGACTTTATGATTTTCTATTTGTACCAAATAGGCTAATAAAACATGCAATTTTAACGTACCGAAAAAATTCACATATTCTAAAACGGAAAAAAGCCGGTAGCAAAATACTAAATCAGAGGATGCAGTAAAAAAGTGAGCGCAAATACACTAGCATCAAAACGAGTATATACAGGGTGGTTCCTTCAGCACTTTTAAATTTGAAGAGGTCGAGCCAAGGAGCACCAGGAGATTTGGTGGCTCCTAAAACACTCAGGCTAAAAAGCCCATTGTATTTAAAGCTCTGGTAAGGGGGTAGATAGTCAAGGGAGGAAGGAGAAAAGTATCAGAGAAAGAGATAGGAAAGAATAGAGACAGAGATAGTAAGTCATGTGAGAATTTTCCAGACTCTTTGGCAAATCTGTAAATATCCTCCAGTTTTAGAGAACGAATATTACTCATTCTCATGACATCGGAACCCAAAAGTCGAAGCCGTGCTCTAGCAAAGGCAGGACACTCACAGAGAAAGTGCTCAGTGCTATCCGCCTCCTCCAAGCAAGATAGGCACATTGGATCCTTAATGATTCCAATGGTGGTCATATGCTGACCCCATGGGTTGTGTTCTGTAATGATACCGACCATCAACCGATGGTTTTTCTAAGTTTTTAGAAAGTTTGACAGTTTTCTGCTCGGACTTGTCACAAAACACTTTGCAGTTCTGCAGCATTGTAGACAGGACCATGGCTTTTTATGTAGATTGCCTACATAATCGCTGATCGAATTCATGATTCCTGTGGAACTGATTCCGATTATTGGCTCTGACCCTTGTGGGGGCACCGCTGATCCACGGCTGGCTAATTCGACGGCAATTTCGTTTCCTTGAACACTGGAGTATCCCGGAACCAATATAAGTACAAGCCTGTTTTGTCTTGCGACAGAATTAAGCTTCTTCTTACACTCTTGAGTAATCTTTGAGGTTTGTTTCGCGTTCTTGAGGGCCTTCAATGCAGCCTGACTGTCACTGAAAACTCCAATATGATTCTCACTCCATCTCCTCTCGATTATTCATTCGGTTACTTTCAGGATGGCAAAAGCTTCTGTTTGGAAAACAGTTGCCATTTCCTCCATCTCCGGCTCCAGACCCTGTTTCATTCTTGGACCCATCGGTAAAGAAAATATCCGTCAAACCTCCCTGCATGCATTCTGGATTGCTCCATTGCTGACATTAAATTTCCTTCTAAATGAAACTGTGGGTATTAGGTCGTCTTTAGATGCCACTTTTACTTACTATCTGACTTATCCATTTGACTTTGGCTGACTTTGAGTTGTGTTAGAATTTAGTCTTTGGTTAGGCATTTACCAAATTTGTTTACTTTTTGCTTGCACAAATTTTGCTCAATGCACTAAAGAAGGTTTGGTTGAAGATGAAAATGTTTATTGAACAATCAACCTTGCAGGAGCTCATTTTCACGTTGGCGGCTACTTTTACAAAGAAAATTATCTCATTTGGTGATTGAAAAAGTCACACATTGCCATAGAGAAGCCGATGCAGGCACCACGAGTGGTCACTTTTCGAGTCAATGATGAGAATTAGCGCGCCATACAAACCGAGTTAATTTTCGAGAAATTGAAGTGGTTATTTTTCGTATATATTTCTTTTTTAATTTTCATTATAAATTGCAATCTGTGAATATGAACAGTAAGTAATTGTTGTTGGAGGGCTGGAATTAAACTGTCGCTTCCTGTTGCGAGAGAGCATCATTGGCTTTAGTGGTATTTTGTTTTAATTTTACTAGCGTAAAAACGATTTCTATAATTATATTATATTTATATTAAAGGTAGGTGGTTGTCAATTCACATACCTAGGGCTGCTGTAGGCCTAACGTGGTACCACCAGGGCTGCCCTCTCTATTCACTCTACATTGTCTTCATTGAATCAACCCGTGGCTTTAATATGGTATATCTAAAAAGGCTTGTTATTTTGAAATTGGCTACTTCTGCCAAGTTATCCAAAGAACTTTTTCCTAAAATATTGAACCTTCTTCTATTCAGAGCTGTGCACCAGCATAGAAAGTGTTCTGTAGTCTCTTCTTCTTCAATGTCGTTACAGCTTCTGCAATAGTCGTTATAGGGTGCTCCCCATCAACAGGCATGCCTGCCAATCAGACTTCCTGTTCAGTTTCAACAGTCGGTTTGTGCGGCCCAGGTTCTATTCTGGCCACGCCAGTCTACTTCTTGCACAGGTCAGGGACTGCGTCCATAGTCTGTTGGCAGCTCTGATAGAGTGTTTGTCTATAAGCATTTTACAAGTTGCTAAAGGTATAGGTATGTTCGCTTTGTGTGGTTGGATCGGTAATTTGGTACCCAGCCTCGGTAGTTCATCTGCTTTGCAGTTGTCTTCTATGTCGCTTTGACCCGGCATCCAGAGCAGGTTTATTGTAAAATACTGTGATAGTTCTGTCAAAAGTCGATACATTATTTACTGTCTTCGAGTTAATATGGCGATTTTAAAGCTTTCAGGGCCGATTGGCTATCTGAATAAATATTTATTTCTTTTTTGGTGAGAACACATTTCTTTGAGGCTAACAGGTCTTCCCTGATAGCCAGAATTTCAGCTTGAAATATACTGTAGCGATCCGGTAATCGGAATGAACAGTTGGCACTCACTTCCTCAGATTGAAGGCCTCCGCCTACTTGTTCATTTAGCTTGGAACCATCAGTATAGATACTGACTCCACTTCTATTGTCCATTACCCCATCGTTCCAATATTCTCTCGTTGGGAAAGTTGTAGTAAAGGATGTATTTCCGCGCAGCTCTACTGAGTTACAAAAGTCTATCGTTTGATGTTAGAAAGGGTATTCATCTAGTATTCTTGCGTGACCCCTTCTTTTAGTGGCTAGGTTAGAAGATTCTCTTAACCTTACTTCCGATTTCACCGTCAGCTCTTTGCTGTAGGCCTCAATCGGCAAAAAGTGCAGGATGACATTCATCGCTGCCGTGGGCGTGGCCTTTAGTGCCAAGCTTATGCTGAGACTATCACCCCTTTGAATACTTTCTAAGCGTTTTACTGTTGTTCTTTTCTTACGTGTTGGCCACCGAGCTATATATCATATATATGTCATGATAGGCCTTACCACTGCTGTATATAGCCAGTGTACTATTTTTGGGGTTAGGCCCCATTTTGCTCCCACAATTCCTTTGCATGTATAGAGTGATGTGACTGCTTTTTTACTCTATCATCAATCGTTTGTTTCCGCGAAAGCTTCCTATTTAATACTGGTCCGAGGTAGCTTGTTTCTTCCCCAATTGACAGTGTGATTCCTTCAAGGGTGGGGGGGAGGTGGGTATGGGGTTTGCGTTGGTTGTTTGAACGGGTATCCCCTGTTTTTGCCCCAAGACTACTCGATACAGGCCGCTGGCTTACATCGTTCAAAGCATTTTGCATTATATTGCAGAGGGTATCTGGAAATTTCATCCTATTAGTACTGCAACATCATCTGCGTAGGCCACTGCGTGTATCCTCCTCTCCTCTAGATTCATTAACAATCGATTCATTACTGGTATCCATAGCAGAGGAGAAAGTACATCGCCCTGAAGGGTACCCCTTCTGACGGATCTGCGTATCGTCGAGAGGCCTAACGTCGAAATTACGAACCGGCCTAACAACAACTGTTCTATAAATTTCATAAGACCCTCGGCGACACCCAAATCAGTCATCGCGCTTGTTATGGCCTCCGGTAAATGTTGTTGAAAGCGTCCTCTATATCTAGGAAAGCTACCAAAGAATACTCTTTATTCTCTATTGATTTCTCTTTCTCTGTAACTAGTGAATTTAGTGCTGTCTCTGTGGATTTACCTTTAGAGTATGTCTGTTGTGATTTCGCAAATAGCGACGGTGCCAAGCTTTCTCTTATAAAGGTGTTTATTAATCGCTCTAACGTCTTATATTAAAAAAAGAGTAAGATCTGTGGCCGTTTTGCGTTTAAGTCTTCTTGGTTGAAGTTCCATTCCGAGTATTAGTCTCATTCTTACGTTTAGTGCTATAGTAAATGCAAGATTTCTCACTGATGTTTCTCTTTACAGGTTCCGACATTCGAAGTGTAACCAATTAAAAAGGCCATAAATTTAGTTTTGAAAATTACTTTTATTCAATTCAAAGAAAAAAGTGTGTGAAAATGATATGAAATTAAGAATCAGTTTACCTTTGCTCGATATGATCACTTTTTGCCTTGACTATGACCTTGAGACGAATTGCAAGCTGCTCAAATGTAACTTGTAGGTATTTTGGCCCATTCGCGGACAATGGCTTTTTTCAGCGCCTCAAGACTGGTGAATCTTTTAGTTCGTACCTCGCTCTCCAAAATGGCGGAAAGAGAATAATCCATCGCATTCGTGTCCGGTGAATTTGAGAGGCATTGTGTGAACGTTATGAAGTTCGAAACGTTGTTCTTAACCATTCTTGGTTCACTCGAGCTTTGTGAGACGGTGTCGAGTCCTGTTGAAACGACCATGACCTGTTACCAAAATGTGCTGACTCCTGCTGGCCGCTGGATAACTCAAATTCTCGTATGAACGGTCGGTGACATAAGCCCTATCGTTGTGGGAGCTTATGAATTGCTCAATTTGATAAACTTTCTCATTATATGTAAATCACAATGTTAGGAAATTTACCGCTTCTCCTTCGCTCTCTCAAATCTGACTTGTTGCTGCTTTGGTGGGAGATCACGCGCCTTTTGGATCTTGTAAGGCTTGACTTTGGGATCATTATTCAGCAAGCGGCGGATGCTACAGTGAGATATTTTTAGTTCTTTCGCCATTTGATTGGCACTTCGTCGGGGATTTCGCTCAAGTCGCTTCTCCACTTTTTGAACCATTTCACGTGACATTGGCTTCTTTTGATGACCACCTCCATGAGGTTTTGCGATGCCACCAGTATCGTTGTAACGAGTAATGGTGCGATAAACAAAAGGTTTATTCACGTTAAGGTGCTCGAGCTCACGAACAAGCGCTGGTTGTGATTTTCCAGCCAAATATAATGTTATCACTCTATTACGTTTGAAATCCATTACTGATTTTCTTTTTTCGCGCTTACTCTCGGCAAAATGCTTCCGCGAGCTTGTAAACAATACTCTGGACTGCCCGTGCATTAGCGGCGCGAGCGGTCTGAAGTTGGTTACACTTTGAGTGCCGGACCCTGTGGATCCACCTGTTGATGGCGTTGCGTGTACACACACTAATGTACATAAAATGCATTAGAGGTGCCCGAGGTGTGTACGTGAAATTTCAAATTTCATTTGATTTTTTAATTCTGCGGTTTAAATGCAGTGCGCCGACATTTGTTTGATGACAGGAGGTACTTCGTTTTGTCCTCGTTCAACACCAAACCCATTCGCTTTGCCTCTTTATCATACGCCAAAAATTGTACGCTCTTATAAGAAATTGTGTCTCAGCGATTAAGTTCTGCGTCTCGCACGATTCTCTCCAACATCAGGAGCTGTCACACGACAGCGAGTCAGCCTGTCTGAAACTTTCTTTGGTATCAAACGGTTCGGAGAGGTTCTTCCCAATTCTGTCCGCGCTGCTGGTATAGAGCAAAGTCATTTTGCACATTCAGATCTTGCGGCATATAGCCAACCCATTTTAGTGGTGTTGAATGCAGCTTTAAAATCGACAAAGCGTTGGTGTGCGTCGGTGCCCTTTTCATGAGTTTTGTGTCCTTCCCTTGGCGTACTGTGAATATCTGCTCAATTGTGGATTTTCCTAGTTTCCCAGTTCATTGATAAGGTCCAATAAGTTGGTTAATGGTGGGATTTAGCCTTCTACACAATTCGCTCTTAGGAATCGAAAATTTGAACACTCCTAATGTAAAAACAAGCACATACAGCTGCATAAACATGTGGGTTGGATAAAGAATTAGTTTGGCCTTAAGCGTAGATTGTGCGTATACACTCACACATACCCACATGCCTTTAGTCAACAGTTGTCTATTACTACACTCGCTAGTTTGCCGCTACATTCACGCTCGTATGTACATAGCAACGAATGTACGTATGTAAAAATGTATATTTGTACCTATGTATGCCCATCGCTACGCCTTTCTGGGTGACTGCATTCGCATTGCAAACTCAGATATTAAATTAAAATTCAAATTTCCTCTCAAATTGTCGAATATATTGTGAATTTATTGATTTCTGGCTTTGGGAACTTAAATACTTTCGCTATTGTTGAAATAGCGAGCGAGGATTAAACAAATTGTTGCTCTGTTGTTGTGTTGGCTCTGTGAAGATTGCATGGGATGCATGAAAGTTAATATTCATATCTATCACCATTTAGGATTGCTTATTAATTTATTTGTAATAAAATACAAAATTGTTGAAATTCCGTTTTTTTGACTTTTTTTATATGAAAGCTTGTTTACTTATACAACTAATTTTTTTAGTCGGAAAACTTATTTGGCGATAATTGAATAAAATTAAATTTAAATTTTTTAGGTCATTAGCTAATAGTTTTCACACCTAATTGAAAGATAAGAAGAGATAGAAAAACTAAAATTTATTTACTTGAAAATTACTCACCACAAAGTGCAAAAAAAGCTATTATAAAAATTAGAAATATTTCAGAAGCAATTTAAATCACTACCACCGAGCCGTTCGCCACCCGCTGCTTTTCTCAAAACATTTAAATTCCAGTACCAGTTTTGCGCGTAGATATAAAAACGTCTATTAGCTCTTTGTAAAAGAGTGATGGGCTGAACTTTCTAGTGATATTAAATGTAGTCAGATTTGAATCGCTAGGATACCCAAATTGAATCTATCAAAGGCTTAAGTGTTCACTAATTTTTATATAATTTGTTAAGCAAATATATTGAAAGCTCAGTGTAACCTCGACTTTGGTGAATTGAAAACGTAAATTTAACAAAATTCTATATACCCATTTCAAGAATGCTTTCGAAGCGCTATTAAAGTTGGACGTGAAAAAAGTATATGGCCTGATGAATTGCCTAAGTTATATACGAGGATCGTTTGAAAAGTCTCTAGAAAGTGAGAGAGTTGGCACTACTGGTGCATATCGAGGTTATGTTTAGTTAGAATCAGCTCTTGGAAGAACATACACAAAGTTTCAGCCATTGTGTTTGCAATTCGTTTCAATAGAGGAAGTCACGTGATTTTCGGTTTCAAAAATATCCCTACACATAGGGAGAGGAACTCGACCAGACACTCAACAAAGGAGGACAGTGCCCTCTCTTATTTTTGGTCCAAGTTCCCACAAAAATTTATATCGTAAATTTGTACATATATTATTTCCAATTCACATCCATAGAAGACACACAATAGTGGCAAATTTTTTACACTTAAGGAGGATTCATAGAATGAATTTCTTATTTTTCCCCAAAGCTCCCACCATAGTGATTTCTTTTATTAATAATTTTTTACCGAGATCGTACCTCTTCTTTTTCGTCCTCGTTATGGTCCCTTAGTTGGAGTCGGTCTTCCTTGTACACAATATTCAAGTTACTCGGCCCTGGGTTGTGCCTTCGTTGATTTCGCTTTGCTGCATATCGCTTTTAATATTGTTTAGCCAGGACTTAAAGGGTCGGCCACGTCCCATTGACGGTAGTGGCTGTGTTACCAATTTCTTTGTTGCATGCTGACCTGGTTTTCCCATAATGTTCCCATACCAGCACGAATGATTTTCCTTCAATCTTTCAATTATTGGAGCCACATAATAGCTAACTCTGACGTGTTTATTGCTTGTCTTATCCAGGTTTGGGACGACCCATGCCCATTACAGCATTCTCATCTCCGCATCTGATTACTTTGCGCCTGTTAAGCAGAAAGTAGCCTGTATTCCGAGGCATACGCTATTGTACGCCTAACCACAGCTTTATAAATCTTGACTTTTATCTTTTTTGGCATCGTTTTGTCACACAAGAGCCCTCATACTGCGGTCTAGTGAGCTATCATCGCTTACAATGGATCCAAGATATTTGAAACTCTCAGACGTGGATATCGTTTCAGCATCGATACGAAATTTCGGAATCTGGTCGGTATCATTAAAAGCGAAAGTGACGTGCTTTTTTTCCTGTCTGCTTATGCGTAAGCAATTTGTATCCAAGATTTCAGCACACTTTAACAATTTAGTTTGTAAATCATCAGCATTCTTAGTTAGTAACGCGACATAATTGGCGTATAATAGTTCGCAAGGCAATGCGCTTTGTATCATAGTTTGCGTGTTAGAGTATCCATAATCAGGTTGAAAATAAGGGAATGGGGGCTGAGCCCTGATGTATCCCTACGTTTATGACCGAGATCGTACCAAAACAGATAAGCATCCTCAGTCACATTGTGAACTTTCAAGTCGCCAGTCAGATACAAAACAATGCATTCTCCCTTATTTTCTCGTTAGCTAGCATCGATTGGCTTACCCAAATACGGCTGAATTTTCCAGACCTAACAAATTTCAGTGCAAAGAAATAACCAGAACTAAGTATAAAAATTTTCTAATTTTAAAGGCATATATTTTCGAAATTCGTTTCCATTAGGGAAACACTTCATAGATCGGGGCAATAATCTGTGAAGTGTAGGAATGTACAAATCGGGTGATACCACGCGGAAGAGTAATTTTATTATATCGTATTATCACTTCTAAACGCTGTGAAGAGAATTCAAAAGGTGCGGAAAACATCAGAACGTAAACTGGCTCTCAGCGATTTTGAAGGAATCAGCTGATTTGATGACGTAACAGAGGACAAAGGCAACAGTTGGCTTATGTCAAAACTGTGATAGTGATGGTGATATAAGAAAACAAATTAACGCAGCTAATGTTCGTCTTACTTCGTTGCCATCTGAACGATGTTTGATTAGAAGAGCGTAAGAATACGTGGGAAATGAGCGGGCAGAATTCTGCTATCCAATCCCATATGACGTGGCAGTTGAAGTAACTACCGCAATTTTGCTTTGGATGGTCTTACCTTGTAATCTATTATCCTTGACTTCCAAATTTATCATATTGGAAGTGAAATGATTTTGACTGCCGTACCACACTGCACTTTAAAATGTATAACGAGGTAGTATTTTAAAATTTATCAGGTACATTTTTAGTGGATAAAGTATTGTTCCCATTATCAGAACCACTATCATTAGAATGCAAATCGAAAGATCGTAATCTATTTATATCTGAAAACAAGGTTGGTTATCAAATATAATTTTAGGTAATTTCAGATGTACAATTCTAGATTTGTATTTAGTCTGCAAGTTTTCTCTTTAGAGCAATAAAATATTGAAATGGAACTCGAAAATAAATTTTTGGAATTAAATTTTTCTTTATTTACTTATTCATTTATTTATTTGCATATTTAGTCTATGAAACAATAATTTCTTTCGCCATACAAAACTAAGCACGCGCATGCGTGAAACGAAAAATTTAATATGATCGATGAATCAAATTGTAATATCAAAAATAACGCCAATATTCTTAAATTCCTGAAGAGATTGCAAGATTCCCTCAGAAAAGCTGTACTGGGTTTTTAATAGCGCGATTTTAGAAAAAAAAACATCGACGAATTTTTTAATATTTAAAGAAAGATGTGATCTCAATCACCATGAACATAATTCATCTCGTTCGGATTGGTGTTTCATCAAATTTGCGGTATTCTTAACGACTGAATAAATTAACGATCGTCGTTGGCGAATGAAAAGAAAGAACCGATGTCATTTATAAACAGAATAAACAACAATGGGCCCTTGCAATGCTGCCTTGTGGTGTGCCAGAGGCGGCGAAAAAGGTTCAGATTGAACATCATCTAGTACGACAACGTACGGCTTTCGACACAAATAGGATTTAAGCCATTGGAGAAAAGTATAATGAAAACCCATTAAATCCAAACACCGTACGTGAAACTTGGTCGAAGGCTTTCGAAAGGTCGGTGTAAATGCAATCAACTTAGCACCCAGAAGAGAATGCGGAAATGCAACACTCACTAAAGACAGCAAGATTTGTAAGTATAGAACGAACCAATACAATCCCGTGTTGATTCGGGCAAGTTGAGCTCTGAACTGATCATATATTTTATATTTGATGACGCATTCAAAAAACTTAGATACATTAGTGAGCTTCGAAGTAGGTCTATAATACAGTATACCAGTTTTATTGCCGCTTTTGAGTGTAGGAGTTATAGAGTTTCAAGTTTCCAAGCATCAGTGAATTTTCCAGAAGATAATGATTTATTGAAAATTATTTTCAACGGAGCCACCAGAGCAACTTTTAAATAAAATAGTCGAGATACCATCAAAGTTAGTTCGGAAGTTTGAGTATTTGAGTTGGTTGTTTACTTACGTAGTTAGTATAACGCAAATGGGACCATGCGTATTTTTTGCATTTTAGTTAAAATATGACTGACGTTTAACGACATGACTTGCGCTCTGCAATAAATGTGAAATATTGGGTTGGGGAAAAAGTAATGACGTATTTTGTCAATTGAGTGCGACATTTAAACATATCCTGCGTTGTAGTTATTGCATCGGGTCACACTAAACGGCAATTTGAAGATGACAATCTGTACTACATGTGTCTCTTTGACAGTGTTGTGATCGTACGTTACAGTCTTAAGTTATAGCGCGTCAAAAATGGAGTCCACCAAGCAAGAAATTCGTCATATTTTACGTTTTTACTACCTTAGAGGTAAAAATGCAATGAAGGCGGCGGCAAAAATTTGTAAAGTTTATGGGCCTGATACTGTAACGATTCGCACAGCACAGCGTTGGTTCGATCGATTTTGTTCTGGTGTAGTAGATGTCGAAGATGCACCCCTAGTAGGCCAATCGTCGTAGAGACTGATAAAATCGTTGAAATTATCCAAAGAGACCGGCATGTGATCATTCGCTCGATTAGTCAGGAACTCCACAAAACCGTTTGGAACCATTTGCAGAAGATTAGAATCCAAAACAAGCAGGATGTTTGGGTGCCACACGTGTTGACGCAAAAAAATCTCTTGGACCGAATCAACGCTTGCGATTGTCTGCTAAAACGGAACAAACTTGACCCATTTTTGAAGCGGATGGTGAATGGCGATGAAAAGTGGATCACGTACGACAACGCCAAACGAAAAAGATCGTGGTCGAGAAGCGGCGAGCTCTCCCAAACCATTGCCAAACCCGGATTGACCGCCAGGAAGGTTTTGCTGTATGTTTGGTGGGATTGGAAGGGAATTATCCACTATGAGCTGCTCAACTATGATCAGACCCTTAATTCGGTCCTCTACTGTGAGTAACTTGACCGTTTAAAGCAGGCGATTGACCAGAAGCGGCCAGAATTGGTCAATAGGAATGGTGTTGTGTTCCACCAGGACAACGCTCGTCTTCACACATCTTTGATGACCCGCCAGAAGCTACGGGAGCTCGTATGGGATGTCCTATCGCATCCACCATATAGTCCGGACCTGACACCAAGTGACTATCATATCTTCCGGTTTGGCCTCAAAAGAGGCTTGCGAAAACTGGTTGTCTGAGGTTTTTCCAAATAAGGAGGGGGGGTTTTATAAAGGGGGGATAATGAAGTTGCCTTCTAAATGGCAACAAGTTTGCGAACAAAACGGGGCTTATTTGACTTGAATCGGATAATTCTAAGTACGTTAAATAAAGCGTCAAATTTTGATCCCAAATACGACATTTCTTTTTCCCCAACCCAATATTTGAGTGAAGAGGCTCAGGAACGGGTTAAGCAAGAAAGTCGGTAATAGATATGCCTATATATAGCTGCCTATGCATGTGGATGTGGCGAATCTCAAACTAGCTAGTTTAGTCATCTTTTTAAAAGCCACACAATGAGAGAATGCCAAGTCGAGTAGGGATAGGTAGTTCTGATGGCATCACCGGAAAGGCCTCTAAATGGTCTAGGTGCGTCTAACAACAGCCACTTTACCAAACCTAATCTATATAAGCTATAATTCTTAATGCCGGGATTTTTAAATATGTAGTCCCGGACTAGTTCGTGATTAAACTATCTGTAATTCAGAAAATATTCAATAAGCCTAATGTTGTTTTGGATTTTTTATATATTTTTATATTGAACTGATCTGTGTCGCCGGGATTAACACCACTACATAGGTAAATATTGATAACCAGCGAATATTCAGTAGGCATATCGTTCATGTTGTTGGGATTTTAAGGAAAACCTTTGTTGGCTATAAATTTGTTGTTTTCCATTATTTTAAGAGCCGTAGGCAGCTTCAATGTAGTCAACCGAAAATTAATTTTCAATTTCATGCCGTTGCGCATTATTGAACTATCAAGCACTGACTTTTCGAATTTTTATCAGGGTTTATTTGGCAAGCAACCGAAACTATAAATTAATCTACTTATAAAATATTCCACGTAGTTTGCATATTTTGCGCAAATTAGCTGAAATTGAGCAAAATTAACAGATTAGCCATGCAAAATGTGGAATGACAGGCGAGCAACAGGAGAAACAACAACAACAAATAGGCTCGTTAGTTTCAAACTTAATTAACTGTGTAAACATAACAACTACTACTATGATATTTGTGTGTATGTGTATGTGTGTGTGTGTGCAAGAACGTTTGTGGGAAATAACGAAAACACCACAAACTGTGATAAAAAATTAAAGCTTTTGTTTGTATGTTCAGGGTGCGCCATCTTTTATGTCGGTATGAAAACATTGAATAACTTTGAAAAAAAAAAACTGATTTGTATAAGAGAGGTATTTTTATTTGGTTTGGTCATTTACAATTTATTTAAACTATTTTTTGAATACAATATCAAATAAAGTGGCCACCTTTATTAGCAGTCACAAAGTGCGAACTTTTTTTTGGTTCATTTCGGGTTTTATAGCGTCCATTTCGTCACGAATGTTTGCCTTAAGCGGGTCAATAGTCTGCGGATTGTTGGCGTAAATCTTACTTTTCAGTTGGCGTAAGCCTTACTTTTCAGATAACCCCACAAAAAGAAGTCCGGGGGGGTTAAGTCAGATGATCTGAGGGGCCAGTCGATGTCGCCTCTTTTTGACACTAGACGTCCCGGAAATTTTCGTTGCAGAAATTCAATTGTTGCATTCGCAGTGTGGCATGGCGCGCCGTCTTGTTGAAATCAATAACCGTTTAAACCTTTCTCACGCATTTGCAGGCAACATCCATCGATATCGGTTTCCATCGACCGTTTCGTTTTCTCGGTAAAAATGTGACCCAATGATGGTTTTGCCGGCCAAAATAGTTACTTTCCGGTCATGCAATGGTGTTTCATAAATCTTGTGTGGATTCTCAGTTCCCCAAATGCGGAAAATTTGGTTTATTCACGCTGCCAGAGAGGTTAAAACGTGCCTCGCCAGTCATTAAAATTTGTTTCCAAAAATTTGGCTCAGTGTCAACCATTCGAGCGACTGTTTGGCCGTATTCCAAGCGACGTGAATGGTCTGTCGGCAATATTCTTTGTGTCAATTGCACTTTATACGGAAACAAATTTAAATCATCCTTTAAAATGCGCCGCATTGTGGTTTCACTGACGCCAAAATGCTGAGTGGGACGACGATACGACACTGTTGGCTACTGGGCAACGCTCTCCTTCACTGCCTCAACAAGTTCATTGGAACGTCTTGGTCGTTGATGAATGGCATGTCGACGATCTCCCACTGTCCCGTGCTCAAAAAAATTCGACACCAAACGACGAATAGTATTGTCAGACGGCGTCTGTTTGCCGCGATACTTTTTGCGATGTGCGCGTTGAGTTAGAACAATAGAGCGACTATTTTCGATGTTCAACTCGTTGTTTCGATGTAAAGCGATCCATGGTTGAAATTGTACTGAATTGACGTATCGAAAACATTTATGTTGAAGTCGATCGGTTGCTAAATGACAAAGTTATTCAGCGTTTACATACCGACGTAAAAGATAGCGCACCCTGTATCTATGCAAAAGTAGAATATTTCCATACTAGTTTGGCTCTTTCCTGTCGGGTATCTAAACTTGTGTGCATGTATGTGCATTATTATTATTATTATTATTACTGTTATTTGTTATTTATTGTAATTAAAATTACAGTAAATATTAACAGCCTTTGGGGCCACCGGTTAAATTTGGTATTTAGAGTACAAATCTTAATTTATGGATATTTAATTGGTCTCAAAAATAGAATAGTAGTAGAATATATTAATTTTACTTGGATTGGTTAATATGGAAGTTGATGGGTGCGGCTTTTAGGGTAGACATTTCATTTCATTCCATTTATTCATACAATAGTAATCTAGACCAAAGTTACTTACAGAGAATTTAGAGATAAAGCATAATAAAATTGTGAACGCTATTAGAACGTTGACAAATATAGCGCGCGACTCTATTAGCGGAGGACACACACGCATGAAGTTCTGTGCAATTATCACGCGAGACGTTAAAAATGCGTGCAATTCCGCGAGGTGGTCAAACATTTTGCTATCTCTAAGAAATCTCTCTGTCTCTGGATATCTAATACGCTTAATACGAAGCTACTTTAGGGATAGAATCTTGCAGTGTGATGCGGATGACGGCCTACAGACACATACAGTTACTGGTGGACAGACATATACAGTCCTTGGACCCTCGTTGTGGAGTGCCATGTACGACGGAGTACTCAGGTTACAATTGCCGGATAAAGCAACTCTGGTAGCCTATGCCTATGATAGCGCTCTCGTGGTCACGGAAAAAAAGGTAGACCACCTACAGGAGAAGTGTATTGATGCAGTAGCTAGAGTCCGACATTGGCTCTCTGCACATGGGCTGAAGTTGGCAGTACAAGAAGTAACAGAAGTGGTCTTCAAAACTGCGCGAAGGAAAAAAGAGTTCATGAAATTGCGAATAGGTGGCTAAGAAATACTTTCGTAAGAGGCAATAAAATATCTAGGCGTAATGATGGATGCACGGCTCTGCTTTAAGCAACACTTAGCAACTGTGGATTCCAAAGCTGCGGCAGTCAACGGTGCCCTTACAAGAATTTTTCTAAACATAGGTGGACTGCAAGGCGCCAGAAGGCACCTCCTGGCAAGGGTGATGGATTCAGTCATCTGCTGCTACTATATGGGCAAGAGCTAAGCCATTGAATGTTAGACCCGTAGCGCAAGTGCAACGACAAATGCACTAAGAATCGCGTGCGCATACACACACTCCCCTGGGATCAGGCGACTAAGCGGGGCTCTAAGCTACCGTGGGGGTCGGCAGGTTGCGGATAACCGGACGGCCTGTAGTAGCAGGTTAGTTGTGAATAAGTTCTAACAAATAAGCAGCCCCCGACAATGAGCGGCAGGAACGGAGGAAGCGGTCTAAAAGCTAGCTAATCCGAAGAGGTTCCTGTGACAAAGGCGAATCGACAGCGCCTTTAATAAAATATGTGTCCAAAGGCATGGTGAAAATTCAAAAATCCAGTAGCGACTGACTAATATTGGGCTGCTCGCTGGTCAGCGTCTTTCCTCCATATTAGGGGCGGCTGTGAAACTAGTACGATCTACATTAAGACCGAGCCCAGTAAGATCTTAATCATGGAATACTGGAATACGTTAGGACATACTGCCGTGAGCTGACGACTGTAGGTATTGTTCTGTTTCCCTAGTAAGCGGAGTGATATCTAGCTGAAACGGCATTCACGCTAATAATCCAGTTGTCCCCGCCCCGTTAAAATGATGCCATATTCTGTCGCCATTAAGTGTCGGCGTAGGTCTAGATGTAACATTCCTAGTTAATACTGATTCGGCTCTGAACTTAAGCTCTCATAAGGAGCTTTTGTCAACCCTTGCATGGCCTCCCTGCTTGCAAAGATAACCATGGAATCATTTACAAGTGACTACGCATCAGGATATGGATAACGGCTTATGAGTTGGGGCCCACCAGAAATAATTTCGAACCAAACTAAAAAACAAACCACGGAAGAGATTGAAGTTGCAACAAAAATAGCACCACAGGTGCACGAAGTAATTTTACCAACAACTATTGCGGACGGCAATAACGGCAGCGGGGAATTACCCAAACACCCGTTCCAAAGGAGCTCAAGGTTGGCATATTAGCCGCCAGGCATGGAGAGAACTAGATCGGCATCACCGTGCCTGCAGCACTTTGACTTCATGAAGGCGATGACGGCCGAAGATATATATGGAGCCATCGGCGATAAGGTTAAAGAACTGGCTGAAATGATGGTGCTTCCAAAGAGAAACATAAACCAGCCCACGAATATAACGGACCTACACAAAAAACTGGAGGGATCTATCCTTACTCCGAAAAACCTGGCGTTAAGAGGAGTGCATGGAGTACCATCTACTGTCCAAGACGGATGTACCCAAACTTCACCTCTTATTAAGCGTATAGAATCTACGCCAAAAAAGGGGAATCGACAACGCCGCTGCAAGGAAAAGTCCTGCCAAAAGAAATAAAAATAACCGCGTTGAAGTCTTGAGAAATACGCCGGTCAGAATGACAGAGCATGGAACAACCGAAAAATGGGAGACGGTCTAAATCCAAGAAAACCCGGAAGGATCTAACACAGAATACACCCAAACCAGATAAGAAGGCAGAGAAGAACGATATAAGAAGAAATCGAAAACGGCGCGCGCATACAGGATCATCTCAGACGACGCGGTTTGCGTCATCGCTGCAAAGCTCCCAATAATTATACTTGTGCAGGAAATGGGACAACTTTATGACAGATAAGTAGTAAAGACGACAACTGAATCGAAAGCTGCGGAAGGTCTGCATTCATTAGAAAAGTGACAAAGCAGATGGAACTTATCTGTTAATGGACGTTGGACACCTACAGATTTATCCCCAAAATTAGCCCATAAGTGACCAAAAGACGCGGAGGCCACTATTTAACCCAAATATTGAGCGGGAATGGATGTTTCTTGGAGTACCTCCATCGTTTTCAATTGAAGGACACTCCATTCTGTCTAAGCTACAACAATGCAATAGAAAGCGCAGAGCACGTGTTCTTCTTCGGTGATCGTTTCAACGAAAAACGCCGAACGCTTGAGTTAGTCTTGGGAGAGCAGCTGAGCCCAGACAGTTTAATCAATAACATGTGTGCATCAAATGACTGTTCGAACGCAGTTAAAAGTTTTGCAAAGTGGATAATGCCGCACCTGCAACACGCGGAGTGGCAGCACAAAACGCAGAGAAAAGCAAATCAGCCCTCGATAGGAGGTGGAGTGGCTACGAACTGTCGACAAATCACACACGGTCGAGACATGTGCTCGCGACGGCATAAGATGGTATAATATAACCGCAATATCTTCATTGCTGCAGATGCAAGATATAACATCCATGCGTCCAAGTGAGAGGAACCTGGGAGCATGCCCCATAAATCACTGGTATGAGGGCACAGAGTCATTAGAAGACGAGCCTATAGCATGAAGCTGGCTACAAATATGGGGGACCCAGACGTGGGTGAATAGGATTGGTCCCCGTTCTGGGCCTTCCCGAAGTAATGCAAGGTAAAAAAATACCAGTCTAACGGTTAGACGGGATAGAAGTGAAACCTTCCGTAAGACAAACTGAGAGAGAATAAGACGAAAGCAGCATTAGGAGCGGGATAATTATAGGTTCATTATAATATTGCTCTAAAGTTCATACTTTATTTTCTTCATTTTATTTTATTCATCCTCAATGTTTTCAATTTCAACAAATGATACGAGTGGCTTATGATAGATAAAATATGATACAAATGCTTTGGTTTCGATGTTGTCAAAAAAAATACCCAAACGGACCGAAGAAACAGACTTACAAATTTCTTCCATTTTCGTCTACTTGTATTCATATAAAAATGTATGTCTCTTCCCACCAAAGCTAAATGTATTTGTATATTTCTTCTTGTATTTATTCAAGGCCGAAATCCCGGCGGTACTGCAATACCGGGCCAACCCGTGACAGAGGTGGAGCAAGCTCCTAAAACACTCCGCCCATTTCCAAAAATCAGTTTAACATTTGTTGTCCTCCGATGGAGGATCTATCAGATGTTAAACTACACTTTGATCTTAGCCATAAGGCCGAGAAGCGATAACCATACACAACCAACAAACTACCTTGTCATTACATTTTCTAATAAACCTTTTGAGAATTACACGCTCACAAAAATTAATGTACGAAATATTTATACCGATTCACTTAAACACGGCGAGCTGTTTGATTCATGTTCGTGCCTGTGTATGTGCATTTGTGCGTTCATATCGCCACAGTGCATGACTACCAGCCTTGGCTGAGCACAGTAAGAAAATGTATTCGAGCGTATATATGTATGTATGTACGTTAGTGTGTTTGTACGATTGTGCTCTGTGCTCAGCTTTGTGTCGATTTTACTGTGCGCTGCGCAGGTTAGGGTATTCTTGCAGAATTTAAAGATGATTCACACACTGTCGACCGACTGGGTACAGTTGTCACAAGTGATGATATTTATAATTTTTATATGAAAAATCAAGGCGAATCTTTTGAAGGTGGTAGCAATAAAACAGCTGATTTGTTATTTTTTTCTTCCGCCGTGTACATTTGGATGTCAACACAAAATTTAATTAAGAAACGTTTTACTTAGCTTAGTGTATGAATTCACCTTGGAAAAAATTCAATTTTCTTCTATAATCAATTTTAATAAAAAAAACTGTTTTCAATAAATAATCAGAAATGTCCTACAATGCAAATTTCAAAAAACAAAAAAAAATCCATTTTCGTCTACTTGTATTCATATAAAAATTTATGTCTCTTCCCACCAAAGCTAAATGTATATTAGTATATTTCTTCTTGTATTTATTCAAGGTCGAAATCTCGGCGGTACTGCAATACCGCGCCAACCCGTGGCAGAGGTGGAGAGCAAGCCCCTAAAACACTCCGCCCATTTCCAAAAATCAGTTTAACATTTGTTGTCCTCCGATGGACGATCTATCAGATGTTAAGCTGATAAGAACAGATATCACACTACCTAGTCAATAGATTTTAAATAATAAACCTAATAAACCTTTTGAGAATTACACGCTCACAAAAATTATTTATATCAACATATAATATAACGCTTCGTAACTAAATAACTTTTAGGCCAGCAACGACAGCATGGAGCGGTAGGCGAGCGACTAGCAATGTGAGCTTCCGATCCAAAATCCTTGGTTCGAATCACAAGAAAAAATAAAACTTATTTTTATTTAGTTCGTCGCTACGTTTATATCAACATATAATATAACGCTTCGTAGCCAAGTTGGTCGCTTTTTTCGTTTCACTTTTCCTCAAATCACTCCCAACGATTCTAAAGAAGTTTTCACTTCAAAAAAGACTACTCCGAGTTAGGTGACACACATTTGAAACTCACTTCATTTAACGGTAATTGGAATTCAGACTTACATATCGTCCCCTTAGTATTAAAATAGCCTATACATTTTTTGATGTTTTGAGAAAATGAATTTCAAACTTTTTGTCGAAAGTAGCTCTCACTCAAATCTCGTTATGTCTGTAAATATTTATTATTTTTTGACTGACGTTTTGACCCACTTTGTGGAGCTAGAAATTGACAAAATTTTGACCACATATAAAATCGACGATGGAGAGTCCAAAAATTCAATAACAAAATAATAGCCTATGAGCACATAGGCTATTGTTATACTAAGGGGACGATATATTGTCATTACTCGAGACTTGAACGCAAACTTAGGCGTAACCTGCGAAATGGGAAATTTGAATAAAGAAATATTCGAGCTTTAAGAAACTTACAGAGCCGTTGATTTTGAACTCATCTTCTTCGTTTTGATTAGCGCGACAATCGCTTAAGCGATTATGACCGAGTTTAACAAAGCGCGCCATTTGTTGCGTTCTTGTTGCTGTTGGACACACCAAGTGAAGCCAAGTCCCTCTCCGCCTAATCTTTTCAATGCAGAGGATGCCCTCCTCTTGCTCTGCTACCACCCAGTTGGTAGCGCATCGAATACTTGCAGATCTGGAGCGTTTGTATCCATTCGGACGATATGACCCAGCCAAGGAAGTCGCTTTCATCTGACCATTTTTTATATTGAAGTTGTTGCATGAAGCTTAGCAGCTCCTTGGCGCTATGTTTGAATAGCTCAGTCGGCAGTCATTTTATTAAGTGGAATTGGATATTTCGTAAAATTAAAAATAGTTTGAAGAAAAAATTCTCAGATTTTACTAATATTTATACCTTAGTGGTAGCTCTAAATAGACACTAAAGAACAACCTTTTAAAAATGTTACCAAAAACCATCAACGAAACCTGAATTTGTATAAATTTACGAAATGACAGGCGGATTTGCTCACCTTCTTCTTGCTAATCAATATATTTTTAACATCTGCTTATTTCCCTTATTCCCTTCTTTCCTTCGCATACAGTTGTTTAAACGGCTGTCAAGTAAAAAGTGATGGAGAGGCCGCTCTCACCATACATACAAATGGGGTGCAAAGTAATACTCACCAACGGTTGATTGACAGCGCTGAAGCCCAAAATTTAATAAAGCTGTCAATCATTGTTTTATTGAATGGAATAGTAACACTAACAAAATGGCTTAAACAAAAATAAAAACGAATGAAAAAGAGTTCATTCCATCTTCTTTGTCTAATGTTACGTATACGCCACGTCGGCACTATCGCTAAATTACTTCATTAACTTGACAGCTTATTTTAGCACAAAAGTTCTAACAGCTACATTTCAATGCAAACTATCTGCCAGATATCAAAAGCAACAACTCTTTACCCATAAATCATGCACATTGTGCAGTGAAAGAATTTTGACACGAAAAAGGGGAAAAATAAAGACTGCAGTTCCGCTGGGTATGGAATGTGAAAAGGATATAAGTAAAGTAGACACAGTGACACTTCGCTATTTTGCCTCGCATCGAATGTAAAAATACTTTGTTGTATGAAAAATTGCATTATATTAATATATATATAATTAACGTCAAAAAGTCGGTGTAATGAAACTGCAGAAGTTTACTATTTTTTGATTGGATTGTTTTTTTCGGCTGCTTGATTTTAGATGTTTCTTTTACCCTGCGCTTTGCTACGTATTTTCAAATATTCTTGGAAGATTTGTTTGAAATAAAATGCACAGTAAATGCATATAAGAAGACTCGTTTTAAAAAAATATTTAAGGAAAAGCTCGAAGGTTTGTTAAGCTTTTTGTTTTGTTTTTCTTGTGTATTCCAATTTATAATTTTAAATCAAAAACTGTTAAGTTCATGCATTAATCGTTATGTATAGACTTTTAATAACAGTACTGTACTTTAACAGTACTTTCCCAACTTGCCATTCATTTTTTCATTTATTTTTATTTGCGCTTTTTATTTCGTTCCTTAAAAAATGTAAAAAATTTAAATCCTGTATGCTTGAAATTCCCGCCGGCAATTTTGGAATTTTTTTTTTTTGAAAAATAACAGAATACTTCAAAAATATTTAAAGGAAAATAATTGTTTTTATATTTTATGGAATCTCATAGTTAGGGTTATACTACACAATTAAGAAAACGTGCAGCATGCATAGTTTTTTCTGAGTTTCATTTTATTGGGTGTTTGCTGCCACAATTTTTATCAAAGGTAAGTTTTTCATTCGGTGGTCGCCGTAGCCTCGGCAGACAATGGCAATCCTCCGAGTGTAAGTATTTCTGCCATGAAAAAGCTTTTTATAAAAATTAACTACCGTTCAGAGCCGGCTTAAAACTGTACGTCCCTCCATTTGCAAAACAACAACAATACGAGCGCCACAAATAAAAAAAGGAGCTTGGGCAAACACCCAAAAAGGAAGTAAACGCCAATTATAAATAAATAAAAAAAAATTCCTAAAATTTTTCCTTAAAATATATGTTTGGACAAAATTTTTTATGCTCCGGTTAGTTGGAACAATTTTTAAGAAAAAGTAAATAATTAAATCAAAATTAACAAGGAAGTTGGTGCAAGAGTAGCTATCTTCTCAGACAGTCAAACAGCTATTAAGGCCTTAGACTCCAACTACATTTCATCCAAACGGGTCTTACAGTGTAGAGAGGAGCAGGAACTGCTCAGCCATTGGCTTGAAATTACTCTGATATGGGTTCCCGGTCATAGGAACATACGGGGCAATGAGATAGCGGATGAGCTAGAAAGAAAGGGTTCGACACTAGACAGAGCAGAGGCGGTGGCAGTCTCCACCCCACTGAACACATTAAAAGCATCCATTGCTTCACACTATCATGCTTTAGCCGAAAGAAGATGGAAGCAAATACCTACATGTATTACAACAAAAAACACATGGCCGTCATATAAAATCCAAAGGACGAATGACCTGCTAAGATGTTCTCGGCCAAACATTTCACGCATCACTGCAACCCTTACAGGTCATTGGAAAGTGGGGGATCATGCAGCTAAACTTAATCTACCCTTCAATCCTATCTGTAGAAGCTGTCAAGCGGAAGGGGTGAAGGAAAGTCTTTTCCACTATTTATGTGAATGTCCGGGACTAGCCAGGGCACGACTCCGATCCTTCGGTAAGCCTTTCCTACAGCAAATTAATGAGATCTCAGACATCGAGAAAAAGGATTTGCTGCTATACTTGGGCATCACTAAATGGATCTGACTTGGAAACAAAAAAAAAAAAAAAAACAAACAATATACATCATCACACGAGATAGTGGTAGTAAAACGGTGCTGGTTACTAATTAGGAGCATTTCAGTGGAAATGTTCAACCACCTCAACAACAAATAATTAAATCAATAATTTAAAAATTTGTTTGCACAAGAAAATTTCGTTATGTTGAGGTTTTTGAAATCGAGGGTGCACTGTATTGTCTGAGAAAAATTTTAAAGCCCTTCTAAAACGAAAATATGTAAAGATATTTTTTTAATAACTTTAAAGTATTTTCAATCCAGTTCATTTTATCGAGGGTTTACTTTATTTGCTTGCTAAATTAAGTCAATATACAACAAAATTTATAAAATAGTATGAAGTTGAAAATTTTGTACGTAGAGAACTTAAAAAAAAAATAGAAATATTTCTTTGCTTAAGATACTTCAAATTAGTTAATTTTCACTTCTATAAGCGTTTAAACCAATATCCACATATAAACAAAAAAATGTTTTTTAAATAGTAAATAGGCTATTCTAAACCGAAATTCTTAATACCCTTTAATAGAATTCTCGTTACACTGAGGTTCACTATATTGATCGAATGCATGAAATTTCATATAAGAACTTCTTCTGTCTTTCTGTGCGGACCTTTCATTACAAGCTGCTTGAAGATCTTCTTTCTCGCAATGGTACTTTTGTTGGGCTCGACCCTCCTCTTTAGCAATATCCAGGTTAACACGTTCACGCCGGCGCTGTTATTCATGGTCTTCGCCCACAGACGGCAATGTTTACATCTTTTCACTCTATCGGACGGGAGCGATTGCAGGTCATAAAACGAAATTTGTTCGTAATGGTAGTCGTTTATGGCATCTCATCTCATAGGTACCTTCTAACAAAGTACCATTGGTGGTACGCGCTGCCAGATGACGCAATTTTGTGCGGGCCACCGGTGGTACGCGCCGGCGTGAACGTGGCAGTCCTGGATTGTCCCTTCGTTTACTTCATTCCGCTGTATATCATTTTTAAAGGTGCCTAGCCAGGATTTAAAGAGTCCGCCACGTTCCATTGATGAAAGCGGCTGAGTTACCAATATTTTTGTTGCATGCTGATCTGGTCTTCCTATAATGTGCCCATACCAGCGTTTCTCAATTATTGGAGCCACATGACAGTTACCTCTCACAGTTTTGTGTCGCTCGAAGCCAAACACAGCATTATCATCTCTGCGACTTGGATCCTTTGTTCCTACTTAGCGGACAGCGATCAGCATTCAGAAGCATGGGCTATTGCGTGCCTGATCCTAATTTTATAAATTTTGCCTTTTAGTTTCATCGACATCTTTTTGTCACTCAGAGGTCCTGAAATTGCGCGCAAGCTTTGCCAGCTGGTTTCTCACTTCGCGGTTAGGTGTGAAGTCATTACTTACAATTGAGCAAAGATAATTGAACCTCTCAGCTGCGGCTACCTCTTTGGTACCAATATGAAATTTTTGTATTAAATGCAAAGGTGACGTGTTTTGTTTTCTTTCTGCCTATGTGCTATAACACCACTAAATAAGATAAAGTGCAGATGACCGCATGTATTGACATCACTGGAGCGTAGAGAGTATGCCCCACTGCCACCCATAACTTCATTCTGCACTCACTTCTCGTTGATCTACATGTTCAATCCATTGCTGCTCAGAGCACTATTAGGTTGAAGACGATTGGCTTTTGAAGGTCTCCTGTAGCGCCTGTTGACATTTTGCGGCAGTTTTTCCTTCCTTCTCTGTACTCTCTGTACTGCGTACTGATCTCTCCATCCGCAAATTGAGTTTTGAGGGTTGAGCTAGGGCTATCTTTCCAAGCAGGCTGGATTGGAATGAGGGGAGAGTCTACACGGGGGGGGGGGTAAATGGGAAAGTGATGCGAACAATATAGCCACTCCTCTCCAATTGGCAACCTCTACCCACTGTCCAGGACCTGATGCCCTGGACTTGGTACTCCCTGTTTTCGCTAACGAGGCTCTGTCGACCGGTGACAAGGCGGTATATCCTTGTCAGCACTTTAAGCTAAGGTGTCGAGGTACCCGTGCCGAGAGCTGCATGGCTGGTAGTGTCTAAACAACCAGTCTTTAACGGTCCCCTCCGACGCCCAGGCTAGGTCGGTTGTATTAAGCGCCTCCCCACGGCATGCCGGCTCTGCCGTGGCGGACCACCCCTTCCGTGCCTACTCGTGGGACCAACTAGCAAATGGAATCTGAACAGAAAAATAAAAAAACAAACGAAGTAGAAAAGGAGTTGACGGAGAGTGTGCTGGGCACTCTCTCCGAGGACGATCTTCTGGCCTCCAGCCAGGAAACGATCGTCGAGCCACATTCGAGCGGTGCTAAACATAGTACCCCGCTTCTACGACCAAGCCTTCTCCAGGCGGCTACCAAGACGACCTCTGGTGAGGAAATCAAGGCGGCCTCTGGAAAGGTTTCCTTGGGGGCCTCTGGTAAGGCCGCCAAGGTGACCCCTGGTAATGCCCCGGCGACCTCTGCGAAGGTCACCAAAAAGAAGAAGAAGTCGTCCGGTACCCTGCTCAAAGCGCGCTACCTGAGGGCGAAATTCATTCTGGCAAAGATTGCCAAGAATGAACAAGCCGGTAAAGCGCACGAGCGGGACGCCGAGGACCGGGTGAAGTACGAGGCCGCGATCAGAGAGTACGAGGCCGCGTCTGCAGCAAAATTAATCCAGCCACAACAACAACCACAACAACAGCCAAAACCGGCACGGAGCTCGGCCAAACGTAACCGCTCACAGGATGTGAGTGAACGTGTGGCCAAAAGGAGCAAACACTCCTCAACCCAGGGGGCTGGGGGCCCTTCAACCAGTGCGGCAGGCGCGGCCTCGAGGGCGGCTTATAGTGAGGTGGCCAGAGACCATCTCCAAGTTGCCCTCGTGGACGCAAAAACCAAAAGTGGAAGAGCGGTGTTACCCCTTTGGGATGCCATTGAGGGACGGCTATCGGGGATGGTCGTCAGACACCTCATGGACAAAAAAGGGCCAGCACCTCTCTTCGACTCGGGCGAAATCTGTCGGGGCTGTAGGGTGATTAAATGTGCCAACCAGTACTCGAAGGAATTTCTGGAGAAGAGCCTTGCTACGGTTAGCAACGCCTGGGAGGGGCTTTCGCTAAAGCTCATCCCTGCCTCAGAAATTCCTAGGCGACCACGAGCCAGAATCTGGCTGCCGAAAATGGAGCTGGACAGTTCGGAAATTGTCCCGTGTCTCAAGCTCCAGAATCCTGAGGTTCCTATGGATGACTGGTCAGTCATCAAAGTAGAAGAACCTCAGCAGCATAGCTCAGCCATATTACTGCTGATTAACAGCGAGTCGCTGGAGGCTCTCGAAAAACAGCAGTTCAAACTTCGCTTTGGCCTCAGGTTGGCCAAAGTGAAGGTCTTCCCCGCCTCTGTCGCCCTGGACGATGACCTGGAGAAATTGGGGGATGACACCAAGAAGCTGCTCGACGATCTGCGGCTGTCTGGGACGGACGCAGATTCCGAACTGGGGGAGCAGTCATAAAGGTAAGTAACACTTTTGAACAGTCTGTTAAAAGTATTACAAATTAACCTTCGTCATTCCAAACTAGCCACAGATAACCTAAGAGTCACCCTCCGGGAGGAGGACATAGATGTCTGCCTGATACAGGAGCCTTGGATCTGGCAGCATAAAATCATGGGACTGAAAGACAGATCCTATGACCTCTTTTATGTCCATACTGATGGTAAGCCTAGGGCCTGTATCCTAGTAAGGAACACAATTAATGCCTTTTTGCTATCTAATTTCAGTTCACCGGATGTGACTGCGGTCAGGGTGGAACCATCCAGTGGCAGTTGCTTCTGCCTGGTATCTGCCTACATGGCCCACGACAGATCGGCGCCTCCTGAGGAGTTGCAGCATCTAGTGGATACTCTTCTGCCCAAGAAGGAGAACATCCTGATCGGATGCGATGCCAATGCCAGACACACCATTTGGGGCAGCAGCGAGATCAATGAACGGGGTGAGTCTCTTTTTGATTTTATACTAAGCCGTAATTTACTTATCTGTAACAAGGGCAACACCCCAACTTTTGTCTTCCCGGCATCGGGAACATCAAACGGTTGGGAGGAAGTTCTTGACATCTCTCTTTCTACGAACTCATCTGCTGTTAGGGTTGAAAATTGGACGGTCTCCCAGAGGAACTCGTTTTCGGACCACAGGTTGATCCTCTACGAAATCGATTTCATTCGGGAGACCTTGCTACCCCGCAGAAACCCTAAACGAACAGACTGGTCTCTTTTCCACAGGGTTTTCTGCAGGCAGCTGAATAGGAGTAAGTTCTTGACTACCACTAAGGAACAACTGGACGCGCAAGTTAGACACTTAGAAGGGTCTTATCAGACTGCCTTCAAAGTAGCCTGCCCAGTATCCTTTAGCAAGAAAGACTTTCCTCCCTGGTGGAGCAACACGCTGACCGACTTGAAAGAGAAGGTTAGGAGAGTCTTCAACAAATGTTATCAAACAAGGAACTTTCAAGATTACCGGGATATTTTGAAAGTTTATAAGAAAGCCATTAGAGATGCGAAGCGCAACTCTTGGAAAGAGTACTGCGAATCCATCGAATCCGTAAAAGACTCGGCCAGACTCAGCAGGATCCTATCCAAGGACCACTCCTGTAAAACTCTTGTCAAAAGAGAGAACGGGGAGTGGGCTGAATCTGCAGGCGAATCCTTAAAAATCCTTATTGATGCCCATTTCCCGGAAAACTCTATTGATCCGGTCTGTAACGAAGACCCGAACCGGCAGGAGGGGTCACCTGTGATGCCCCCGGCACCGGTCTTGTCCGTCAACAGAATAAACTGGGCAATCGAGAGTTTTTCCCCTTTCAAATCTCCAGGCATCGATGGTATCATGCCAGTAATGCTTCAGAAGACTAAGACCGTGGTGGTTCCCGTTCTTCAAAAGATCTTCTCGGCGTGTATCTCGCTGAACCACGTTCCTGCTAGCTGGAAGAAAACCAAAGTGGTCTTCATTCCTAAGGCAGGAAGGAGGGGCCACGTCCTGGCCAAGGACTTTAGACCTATAAGTCTTACCTCCTTTATTCTCAAGGTGCTTGAAAGAGTGATCGACTGTCACATCCGAGAGCACTGTGAAACCAGACTTTCTCCAGCCCAACACGCCTACCGAAAAGGGAAATCTACCGAGTCAGCCTTACATGAGGTAGTAGGGACTGTAGAGAAATCTCTGGAGGGGAAACAATTCACTTTGGCGGCCTTTATAGACATAGAGGGCGCCTTTAATAACATTACGGCGGAGTCAATTGTCACGGCTCTAAGCAGGCTAGGGGTAGAAACACCTATCTACCGCTGGATCTCGTCCCTACTTGGTGGTAGGGAAATAAATGCGGTGGCAGGAGGGGCTAGAATCACCAGATTCGTACATAGGGGCACACCGCAGGGCGGCGTCCTCTCGCCCCTCCTTTGGCTAGTAGCTGTAGATGAAGCCTTAACTCGTTTAAACAGGGGGGGGGTAAAGGTGGTGGCATATGCCGATGACTTGGTCCTGATGGTCTCAGGTCCCTTCCCATCAGTAATGGCTGAAATTTTGGAAGGTGCACTGGCTACACTCAGCAGGTGGGCCGCCAGTTGCGGTCTCAGAGTCAACTCTGACAAAACGGAGTTGATGCTATTCACCAGAAAATACAAGCCTCCGCTGTTTAAGCTTCCTAGACTTAATAACCAGTGTCTTACACTCTCATCGGAAGTCAAGTATCTTGGTGTAATACTTGACCCCAAGCTCCACTGGAAGCTGCACATAGAAAATCGAGTTAAGAAGGCTAATATAGCCTTCTATGCCTGTAAATCTATGTTCGGCAAAAAATGGGGCCTCAAGCCACGTGTCGTACTCTGGATGTACAACTTAGTGGTTCTGCCAATTTTGACATACGGTTGCCTAGTTTGGTGGTTAGCTCTTCAGAAGGGCTACAACTTCACTAAATTAGAGAGAGTGCAGAGAACTGCATGTGTGGGCATCACTGGTGCCTGCAGAACATGTCCCACCGCTGCGCTCAACGTTATACTCCACTTAATTCCTGTGGATCTGCAAGTTAAATCCATTGCTGCTCAGAGTGCTATCAGACTGAGGGAGTTTGGCCTCTGGAGACAATTCCCTGTTGGGCATAGCAGCATCTTGAAGCAGATCTCCCCTTCCTTCTCTGATATTCGCACCGACCTCTCCATCCGCAAACTGTGCTTTGAGGGTTGCGCTAGGGCTATCTTTCCGAGCAGGCAAGATTGGAAAGAGGGGAGAGTTGTTGCGGACATAGATGCCTCTGTTTTTCACTGACGGATCCAAAATGGAGTCTGGAATGGGAGCGGGGGTCTACTCCAAATCAGCCAACATCTCGGTCTCCTATAAACTGCCGGAGACAAGCAGCGTCTTTCAAGCAGAGGTCTTCGCGATCCTGCAGGCATGCAAAATGCTTCAGGATCGCTGTTGGGAGGGAGACTTAAAAATTTTTTCCGATAGCCAAGCTGCAATCAAGGCACTGTCGTCGCCGCATTGCAGCTCTCTTCTCGTAAACTCCTGTAAGGAGGAACTTAAACGCCTCGAACGGGCAGGAAACATCTCCCTCATCTGGGTTCCTGGGCACAGGAATATAGAGGGAAATGAAATTGCCGATGAACTTGCCAGGAAGGGGGCGGCAGAACCGAGTCCAGCTGCCCTCTTCTCAGACATCGGTATCCCCTTGGCCGTCATTAAAGGGAAACTACACAACTTCTTTCTAAGAAAAGCGCAAGACAGATGGAAGTCTGTCTCATCATGTGCCATTTCAAAAGCACTATGGCCTCAATATGACATAAACAGAACGCTTAAGGTGATGGGAACCCCCCGCCACTCAATTTCCAAACTCATCGCGGTGATTACTGGCCACTGGGTGATCGGCACTCACGCGGAGAAGCTTGGAATTCCGTACAACCCCTATTGCAGAAGCTGTGGGGATCCTACAGAGAAAGAGACTGTGGTACACTTTCTCTGCAGATGTCCGGCTTTGGCGGCTAGGCGCTTGAGATTCCTCAGCGTTCCCTTTGGGGATGACTTGACGAAATTCTCCAGCCTAGATCCCTTTTCTCTCCTCCGCTACATCAACAGCACTGGATGGCTGTAGACGGTCTTATCTCCTTCCTTAATCCTTTCACAGGTAGTGGTCCACTCTATGGTATCAAAACGGCACGTAAGTGCTACTTGTAGCGTACCTGGGGTACTCTTGCCATCTTACCTACCTACCTACCTACACGGATATAAATAGATACCTCTGTTTTGCGTCGGCGGATCCAATATGGAATTTGGAGTTTGAGTGGGTTTTTTTCTAAATCAGCCAATGTTTCAGTCTACATTCAATTGAAGAAAACTAGTCGTGTTTTTCAAGCAGAGGTCTTCGCGATCTTGTAGGTATGCAAAATGCTTCGGGATCGCTCTTGGGAGGGAGACACTTTTATCTTATTGGGTGCAGGATGCAGGACGTTTAATTCTTTTGCAAATGTCCGGGCTTGGCAGCTAGGCTCTTGAGTTTCCGTAGTGTGCCCTTTGGAGATGGTCTGGGACAGTTCTTCAGTCTAGATTCCGCTTCCCTCTTCTCCCTCCCTCTACTCCACTATATCAACAGCGCTGGATGGCTGTGAATTGTTTTTCTTATTTTACAATGTTCTCTGGGATAAGCTTTTCGCTAAGTGGCTTTCACTTGATGCCAATGCCAACGCCTTCTTAAGGTTTATAAATATTCCATGTAGATTCTTACCTTGCGCTTGAGATAGTTTCACCTGATGTCTTCAGAATATATGCGTATAGAAAGTGGACTAGATTTAAACTCGGACCATTCTCCAATATACTTAACAATACATAAAAGTGTAATTACCAAGGAACCACATCTAACGAATAAATACACTGACTGGGATTACTTTAGAAAAATACTGTCGGATGATAAAGACAATCCAGAAATAAATAGTAATGAGGCTCTTGACGATGAAGTATTGAACTTGTCAAACAGCATACAACGCGCAGCGTGGCGCAGTACCCCAGCTACAAGAACTATCTCAGCGGTACATAAGTACACTAGAGAAATAAAAGAAATGGTTAGAGAAAAACGCAAAGCACGCCGACGATGGCAGCAATCCAGATCCCCACCTGATAAAATAACTTTAAATAAAATAACAAAAGAACTCTCTAAAAAGATAAAGGCTTTTAAAAACCGCTCTCATAGTGACTACCTAAAAAGGCTAACAAATGAACACAGCACCGATTACTCACTTTGGAAATGCGTGAAAAGATTATCACAACCAGCTATACAATATCCACCAATAAGAAAAACAGATACCACATGGGCAAAAACCAATTTAGAGAAAGCTAATACCTTCTCTGAATACCTTGAAAATATCTTCAAGCCATACGACGAATCAAGAGCGGCTGAAATGGAATCATGTTACCTCAATGATCACGACGAAATTCCTCCAGTAATGGATTCTGAATTATGTGATGAAATAAAAAAAATAAAATCCAAAAAGGCACCTGGCTTTGACCTCATCACCGGGGAAATCTTAAAACAACTCCCACCAATTACTCTAATTAAATTAACCAAAATTATGAATGCTATCTTCAGATTGAAACACATCCCTATATACTGGAAAACTGCCGAGGTGATCATGGTCAACAAGCCAGGAAAGCCAGCACACGACATCTCATCATATCGACCTATATCCCTCCTACCCATTTTGCCAAAAGTATTGGAAAAACCACTTGCTAAACGCCTTAACAATATTATTGAGCAGAGGAATCTGATACCAGCGCATCAATTTGGCTTTCGCCCAAAACATTCCACAATCGATCAAGTTCACAGGCTAACTCAAGTTATAGAAAATGCCTTCGAAAAGAAAAAAGTGTGCTCATCTGTCTTCCTAGATGTATCTAAGGCTTTCGATAAGGTATGTCACGATGGCCTTCTCAACAAGATAAGAGAGCTATTACCAATTCAATATTATAACATTTTAAAATCCTATCTATCCGATCGTTTCTTTCGAATTAAATACGACGACACGTATTCTGACCTGAAAGAAATTAAAGCTGGTGTCCCACAGGGTAGCGTTCTGGGGCCCATTCTTTATCTAGTTTTCGCATCCGATTTGTCTACCAATCAGAACTGCGTCATAGCAACGTTTGCAGACGACACCGCTATCTTGTCAGTTGGAAATACACAAATTGAGTCAACTGCAAATCTTCAAAAACATTTAAACGGAATATATGAGTGGACAGTTAATTGGCGAATAAAACTAAATGAAACCAAATCCGTTCATATTGATTTTACGTACAATAAAATCAGATATCTCTCACTATATATAAATGGAGTGCAAATCCCATATCATAACACGGCTAAATACCTGGGTATGACTCTTGACACTAAACTGAGATGGAGTTCTCACGTAAAGAAGAAAAGAGAAGAACTCGATATTAAATTCAGAAACATGTATTGGTTTATGGGTAAAACATCTGCTTTATCCGTGTACAATAAAGTACTTCTCTAGAAGCAAATACTAAAACCAATTTGGACGTATGGGATACAACTATGGGGTTGCTCCAGCAACATACTTCAAATTCAAAGGTTCCAGAATAAAATTTTTCGCTGCGCTACTAACGCGCCCTGGTATGTATGCATCAGCGATCTCGAACGCGATCTCGGCATAGAACCAGTTGCCGTCGTAATTAAAAAAAATGCCCTATCTCATATAAATAGGCTATCTCATCATGTCAACAGCGAAGCCTCAGCCAACCAACCAAGCCTGACCAACATAAATGGTTTGTAAGGCTGAAACGCAAAAAGCCGCACCACCTCGTGCAGTAATCAACTCCTTTGCAAGTTTTGTGCAAAGCACCATCATATTAATTGTATTATACAAAAACCGAAGAAAATTGTTCGTTAGTTTATTCTTGTTAACTTGTTACAATAAAAATGAATACAAAAAAAAAAACCTGATGTCTGCTGTGTGTAGACACATTGATAAAATAGCTTGAAGTAAAAAGAAAAATATTATTTTTTATCAAATTTGTTGAAATTCACGCAGCCGCATCTTCGATAGCTGTAAGCTAATAAGTATGAACAAATTTTTGAAAAACAAAAAATGCAAAAATATATGAAAAGTGTTTTAAGATGTTTTTCATACTTTTTACGGAGATTTCAAGGTGGGGCTCATTGTATCATGTGCTCACTGTATGCGGGTGAAATAAAAAATTTTGCATGTAGAAAAATATGTTGAAATATAAAAGTAATTCTTTGCTTAAGTCCCTTAAATGTATGCATATAGTTTTCGTTTCAATATCTTAACAGTAATAAAGGGTCTTTCAAAAGTGGCGCCTAGATATCTGTAGTGAATAATTCTTAGACGGCACCATTTTGCATGCCATCTTTGACATTTACCAACAAGATAACATACGGCAACATTCGTGACTTTTTTTGGTGGCGTGTGTTAAAAGACCCTTTATATACGCAAAACAAAAAAAAAAGCAATGGAAAATTAAACAAAGAGTTCTAGAATAACGAAGTTTTAGAAGTTTTTTAAATTTTGTATAGAGTTTTTTGCTTTAACATGGTTCATTATATCGGGGGTTGACTGTATTTGTTTGCAAAATTCTTCAAATCACATAAAAAGTTTAAGTAAACAATTTGTATGGAGAGAGGTTTTCAAGAAATATAAAAATATTTCACTTTTAAAATTTTTAAAACTTACAAAACCTTCATTTCGATACCTAATCAGCTGGGAACAATTAATTGAAAAAAAACTATTAAACAAAAAAATAAAAATTATTCTAAAGCAAAAAACAAGAATCTACTTTTCATGTTATTTTATATATCGACTTTCGTCATAGTGAGGTTCGTTATTTCAAGGTTTCACTGTACTTATTCACGCAACATGCACATATGACTCCCCATGTCAGTTAACTCTTTTTCTGCATATCCATGCATTTTTGTTGTTTTTTCAGTTTTTTTTTCAGTTTCGCCAAGAAGTCAGTTTTATGTTCATTTCTCTGGCATTGCCTGTCATTTTTACTGCAACCGAATTTATTCCTTTTTTTTTTGTTTTCACTCATTTTGTTGCTGTGTTACAGCTCATACTTCCTCCTCTTCTTATTTGTTCGGAAAGACATGCTTACATGCTGCACTGCTGCGTAAAAGGGAATAAACTGTAAATCACAGCGAACGAGTTGAAGCAGCGGCGACGTCATGTAAAAGCTCAAATGATAATAATTAATTGAGGCATTTTTATTTGCGAAATATTTTCTTTTTGCTTTATGCGAGTGTAAGGGAAGTTGTAATAAAATTAATTAAGACAAATTTGATTACAAGTAATTACTCTGGTAATTTAAGCGATATGCGTGTGTGTGGGTGTGTTCAGGCTTTTACTTTGTCAAAAAGTTATATTTTAGTTGGGTGGAAAATTTTAAAATGAGATTTTTAATTGTAGTTGATGGCTGGCTGAGATGCCTGCAAAGGGCGTCAAAGTGTTAAGGCTTTTATCTTTTAATATGGATTATTTAAAATTATGTTCAGCTAGTAAAATTAGAGTTGATTGAAGCAAAGTGTTGAGTGTGAAACTTTTTATAATTTTAACTAATGAACGCAAATTTTATCTTAGATGCAGTTTAATAGGAATTCTATTCCGAGGAAAAAAGGAATATGCTTCTTTTTCTTAACTGAGCGGGTATCTCTTCATTTTTAACAAGATTTATACAAAATTTAACACATTTGACTACACCATGGAGAATCGTGACAAGTCTAAAATACACTTAAGGGCTTAACTGTGTTGATAAACATAACTAATTGACTAAGCATTACCAGGATTACTAACGCTTACCAGATCTTCACTACCTGCAATCAATTTTAGTACTTTTCCGATTCTAGTCCAGTTTCTAGTACCTTTCTAGCACCTTTGGCCATCGAAGTGATCGACAGAAAATTAGAAAATTGGCAAGTACTTCACTTATAGTAGTGACGTCCTGAAGCGCATCAAGGGGCTTTACAATCTTAGAAAAAAGTTGTGCAGCCCTTTTGATTAAAAACTTTAACATATATTTTTTTAAATTTAATTTTAACTTCTTTCCTTTTTTTCCTATTTATTCCTCTCGGGAGCATAAGGCCTCGACAAGACTTGTCTTGCGTTGACTTCGTTAATCTATTTGATTTCTAACAGGGTAGGTGATTAGCCTGCCGCTACCAGTCCCAAGTGATGGAAATGTCCACCTGTCGTTGCTGCTTGGAGCGCCATCTGTATTTCATACTTCTCTGGTAGGGGGATCGCACAGAGAGTTGAGGACTTCGCTAAATTTTGGTTTGTCTGTGCTATTACCGCGATTGCCCGCTTCCTCTTGCTGACGCCACTGATGCAATGTGTAACTGTTGGTTTTAGCTTGTTTTAGCAGCCACAATGTGCGGAAGTAAGGATAGAAAGCATAAGTTTTTGGGTGAAGGAATGAATTTTTATTTTTTTTTTGTAGAAACAGAAAACTAGGTAAATATGGAAAAGTCCGAGGACCGTGATTTACGTGGGATTCGATCGTACAACTTCTAGGATGGCTGGTTTTCAATAAAAATATAATTAGCTCGTTCTTTAACAGAAACATGTTTTATATGGAAGAAAATGCATAATACCAACAAGAACAAAAAAAAAATCCAAAATCAGCGCGATTTTTAACTCTTTCCGTCACGCTCTTTACTGCGACATAAAAAATTTATTTTTTGTTGTTAATTGGTGAATATGGAATACAAGTAACACACGAATGCAAAAAAAAAAAAATATTTATCGTTAGGTTTTTGGGAAACAAGGTGGTCACCACCAGTAACCACCATGACTGAAGGGTACAAAAATTTATTTATTTTTTATTTATTTTTAGAAAAAAGACAATACAAAATTTGGTAATAAATTTACAAACAATTATTTCTTGTGAAAATCTGAAAAATATGTCTTTCCTTTTCGGAGGCAAAGGGGAACGTGGCATGTTCTGCATTGCCATACTGTGCGGACAGGGACGCTTTTGGTACTGCAAAAGGCGCATCTTCTAGGTGTGCCTCTAAGCGGTTGGTGTCGATTACTCTCATGGCGGATTTCAGCAGGCACGCTAGGCTTATACCGTTTTATAGCAACTGGTACAGGAGATCTTGGGCTTGATCCATTGCTGATCGCGGAACTTCCTGGAGCTCGCTTGTTTACGTAGCAAGGTGATAACAGCCCCTGATAAATTGAGCGGCGAAAGTCCTTCAATGTCAACTCATCTAAATGAGGTCTGTTAATCAGAAGCTCTTTGTAAGCTATATAGCTATTGATAACGCAGCAATCCAAGAAATGAAAAAAAATCGGTGCCACCACTTTTAGGATTTTCGGTCGATGGAGTAACAGGCTTTCAATTGATCGAATTTATCAACGAAGTTCATATTGCTATTGTATTTCTTTACAGCGGATGGTTTATAATTATTTCTGAAGTTGCGGCGAAGAATTTCAAGCATAGGACGGACTTTATATAACTTATCATAGTCTAGATGCTTTCTAGCAGGCATGAGATTATTGTCATTCAGATGCAAGCATCCAAGAAGCCAGCTGAAGCGATTTAGGGGCATACTAGAGGAAATGTAGGAGTCACGTAAATCAGAAGCAGAAGACCAGTAATCTTTGTCGGTAGCTTTTTATACCTATCACCATATTTATGGCCAAGAAAGTTTGTATTTCAGAAGGACTGGTAGAAGAAAAAGGTTTACCTTGTTGTGTTGCGTATAGGTTAGTTTGAAGGCTTATGACCTCAACCAAGTCCTCTGTGCAAAACATGTTACATCTTCCAAGCTGATTATATGATCAGCTGAGCCCACACTCTCAACAAACTCGCCAGGTATATCCATAGAGAAGGTCCTTTCCATTTAGGTGGCTGCAAGATCGTAGAGCTAACATTATTATTCTGACTTACAAAGTTTGATAATGGTATGATATGAATAGCTCTTCATGGATATTCTGTACATCTGCCCCACACACATCCAATATCGATTTTGACACTGGCCACTCAGGCGTGTCTAGATTTTCATCCTCATCGGAACTGGCTTCACAATCAGGTCCTGAAGGTAAATCTTCACACAAACATTCTTCAATTTCCCTTTGCGTCAATGATAGTTGCATTATTGAAATAATTGCCTAAAATATTGTAAATACCAAAGAAAGTCCCACTCATAGTGACCGTATAAAAAAGCAAATTCTAGGTACACTTACGTCACGGTGGTTACTGTTGCTAACCACCACTGATTATAAGAAATATTCGTAAAATAATCGAAATTTAAGCGAGAAAGCAACCACTGTGTATCAAACACACCACAAGAACTAAATTTGCACAAAAATCAAACCATAAATTGCGTTATTGAATTTATTATGAATTTTTACTTCTAGCTTTCACAAAAACGCGCTGCCACGGATTTTTACTTTAAATTTTCTCAACACGTGGTGGGTGTATTTCTAGCTATTAGCGTCCTCTTCACTTAAAAGGAAGCAATAATCAATATTCGTGCAAATTTAAAAACATAAATGTCCCCAACCGTCGTAAAAAAAATAAAAAATAGGGACGGAAAGAGTTAAGGCGTTTTAAAGCTGCACCTTCATGTCCTAAAATTCAATGGACTATAAAACTGCATACCCAAAAGTGTTTTCTGATTAAAATTTCAGATTTTTCTGAATTTTCTGATGAAAAATTATGTTTAAAAATTCTGATGAAAATTTCATAAGGTTTTTTTGGAATTCCGTCAAAGATTGAAGTTTTAGTTTATATGGCTGAAATTTTGTTAAAATTTAATCATAAAATTAAATCTCAAAACTTATAATTATGAATTTTTTTTTCAATTCTTACAAAGTTAAGAAGTAAATTAAAAAGTTTGGAATTTTGTTTCACAAAACTTTTATTAAAGAAGGAACCATGAAATTAAATTAAAGAAATTAAATGCCAAATTGTATTATTATATAATAAATTATTCTGAATTTTCTACAAAGTATGAAATTTTAATTCATAAAGTTTTTATTAGTGAATAGACGATATTTTTATTGAAAATTATGAAGTGAAAGTCTCTGCGCTGCAAGATATCTCTTATCCATAAAGCATCATAAAGAGACAAGAGCCATAAGGGTCAAACGCGCTAACGCAATCTGCATTTTCCATAATAACTAGATGCCAAATGGCACGGAAAGTTGCTCATCCTACATCCTTTCATGTTGATATGCTAAAAATAATTGCAATTCTAACTTTCAAATAAGACAACGGGAGCTATCCCTACCAAAGAGGAGGCCAAACACTGTTAAAGTTAAAGCTTCAATGGAAAAAAACTTGAATAATAGAGTGAATTTAATATTCCTTTCAACTGATTAGTTGACAACTACTTCGATGAATTCAAGCAGTTTATAAATACGTTTTTGTTGCACACATACATAAACATGTATGTATGTATACATATAAATACAAAGCCCATTCAAACTTGGCAAGCCTATACTTCGTTTATTACTTCCATTAATACCAAAGTACACAATCCACTAAAAACTTGACCAACTACCTGTGTAGTCGCGTGTGTACGAGTATATCCAAAATATTGTAGGCAGCTGCTTCCTTTTAAGTTAGGCTGACCTTCTGTTACTTTGCAACTTATCTGTTTGCCAGAAGTATGATGAATTTTGGTGGACAATTTTTCCCACAACCTCCTCTAACAACTGACGTGAGTGATGATTATATTTGATTAATTATTAAAAATTGATTGAAAGCAATGAAAACAATATTTGTACTACTTTGCGCCTAACTCTTGCCTGAAAGCAGCTTTTGTGTAACAGTTTAACGAGAAAATAGTTTCGTAAGTGTTATGAAATACTTGGCCGGTGGAAGGTAGGAGATTTCCTTATAGCTAAAAGTTGCTATGCAAAACTTTCACAAATTTCTTACAGATTAATTACAAATGTAGGCAGCAAAGTAATTAAATTGTGATTGGCCAACAAACAGTTTAAGGCGGGTTATCAGTCTGAATTTCTTGGAAGTTGAGTAATAGTTGGTTGTTGAGTTGCTGGTGTTGTGTGTTGAGTGTTTGCTGGTGTTGGATTTCAGCCGCTCCCCGTAGGGAAAACTTGAAGTAGAGTCAAGATTACTGAGGAATATTAAAGTTGGCACGATATATAGTATTTATAATTATTCTTTCTTTGAGCAAACATGTTGAGCGAAATTTACTTATGCAGCTGCTGTGGTACAAGCAGGAAGAGTGGATAATGCTGACCATTATCGGTGTAATTAACAATATTGGTCTATTTGAGTAAACCCACATCGGCGACGGCGTGGCTTAATAGTCCAGCAACATGCGTAGGAATGCGTGGATTCAAAGTTTCCCGCTCATTCATTTTATTGATTTTTTTTTTGTCGGGACAACTAGCAAGTGCAGCACTCAGACATTAATTAAGTCCATTGTACTACACTTGGATTCCCTTTTAATTTGCTTCAAATCTACCCGTTCTCCGAAGAAATCCGAGTAGATCTTGTGGTGTCAAGGAGCCAAGGTGGCTTCTTAACACATCAGTGCCAAAGACCTCAAACCTGATTCGAGCGAAGGCGGAGCAGACGCACAAGAAGTGGTCCGCCGTCTTATCCTCCTCTTCACAAGCTGGGAAGAGTATACTGTCTGAGATGCCCACCCTTTCCATGTGCTTCGTCCACAGAAAGTGGCCCGTCATCAGTCCAACCAGCCGTATGCACTCCCCTCTGCTTAATGACAGAAGGGTTTGCGACAGTCGATCGGACATGACAGGTAACATCAGTTTCGTCCATCTGCAGCCTCTCTCTGCCTGCCAAGCTCGCTTGTGGGTTGTAGTAACCCATTTGCTAACCGTGGCTGTGATGGCCGCAGAAGGGAGTGGCAAAACGGGCTCTGGGCCAAAGAAGTTGGTCTCGGAGCCCATCTTAGCTAAGGAGTCAGAGGTCTCGTTTCCCACGATAGCCACGTGTCGCGGGACCCATGTAAGCATCAGGCTGTTATGTCTATCGACATAGTTCAGCCTAGATTTATAGGACTCGACTACCCCTGATGTGGCGGTAGAAAGCCAGAAGCCGTCAGTGCTTTGGATGTCTTTGTTTCAACGTGTGACTTCCAAAGAAGTTTACAATCGAGGATTACTCCAAGATATTTAATTTCTTTGGATAGCTAGATTGTGACTCCTTCAGACCTCTGTCAATGATTAAGCTTAAATTGGCCGGTTGAGAACTTTTTTCACTATCGTACTCTGCAGAAGGCGTCACTGAAGGACGAGCTGGATTATTTATATGTGAAGTGGGTGTACCAAGAAGCGGGTATTGCGTATTAGATAGCTGATCTTTGTTTTGACCACCTCTACGTTAGAGCCTCCTCTAGCGAAATTACTGCCGCCACTGTTTGGTGGTGTAGATGTTGGCAACATCGTTGGCAGTTTATGGTTTTGTGAAGCCGCTTTAAAGAGAAGCCAGTTCGCGGCTGGTCGCATCTGGAGATTCTCGACTGGATCTTGATTTGTGGACATTAAATTCCGTTTGAACCTTGGCGCTAGTTCTTTGCTATTCAACAGTGGATTGCCACCGCCACTACCATATTGTGATGAGCTAGATGAATCAGCATCGCGTCCCATATTTTGGGCATTGCGGCCACTACCGCGTCCCTCTTCACGATTTCCACCGGGATCACCATTTTGGTTGTTGTGCTTATTGTAATTATTGCCATCTCGTCCACCCTGATTACGGCCACGACCATTGTAGGGTCGATTTGAGTTGCGGGTGTCAAAAGGTAAAACGATAGGCGATGCTCCTGTAACACTCAAGCTGCTAAACATATCGTTGAAACCCGGCTGAAGATTTATGTGGAAGCGATTCATCCAGCTATCACCGTCGCGATCGTTGTTGCGCATTTCGCTATTCCTTTGTGCGAACGGCGTGCGAATATTTGTATCATCGTCAGTGCGAATCTGCTTGAAATACTGTTGAATTTCAACAATTTTTTTATCTCTATCTAAATCTATGTATTCAAATTCAGCTTGGCATTTTTTATTGTAGTTATAATCAACGGTAATACATCCTGGCAAATGCGCAAGTTTCCAAACCCCCTTAAAAGGTGAAATCATCTCCTAACCAGCTATAAGCTTAAAAACCAAGTTTTTTCATTGGAAAAATTTCTAAACATTTATATATAGGTTGTTGGGGTTGCTGACTCCGAATTCGTTGTAAGTTCGTCCCTTCCGGAGTCAAATTGAGGGTCAGTTAAAGGTCAAAAAGAGAATGTCCACCTGAAAATTCAAATAAATTCATATATGTTTTTGAGGTTTTTGAATTAGAATTCGTCGTCCGTTTGCCCCTGCAAGGGGGAACCAGTAGTTCGCTAAGCGTGAACTTTCCTGCAAGGTATTTCTGCTATTCTTATTGTTTTTGTCAAAGGCACGTGCAGGCCCGGCTGGGTGAGTAATTGTGATATTTGTATGTCCGCTAGTAATAAAGCAGGGCATCACCGCTGACATCACTCAACTCACAACACGACAAACGAGGATGGGTGTTAGTGTGCATTGAAATTAACTGAGAAAATACACGCACACGACTATGTGTGTATGTGTGTGCAAAAGGATAGCGGCTAAATGCTAATTACGTAATAAAAATTCAATAATATTCGTGCAGTAATAGAACTTTGAATGAGTTAATTAAGCGAGGCTATCACTAAAGTTGAAATGTTTACAAATAAGAAATAAGTTTTTACTTTTATTTTGCGTCTGTAGCGAAGAAAAGTTGGCGTGTATTATTTGGGATAATTATAGAATCGCTTGAGGTGTCATGAAAGCAAAACAAAAGTGAATAGCGGATTGTGCTTAAGTAAGCAATAAAAGAGAAGGGTAAGTGTTACGAGGGCCTTAGAGAGTGTTTATTATGAAAGGTATTTCAAAAGGCCTGCATAGATGTTGTTTTTCAATAAAACATGTAAAAATTTAGATTCTTTTTGGTTTCATTATTTTAACTCAAAAAATGATTCTTCATAAATATACAGGGTGAACGATATGAAGAGTAACCTATTCAAAACACCATAACTTTTCTGTGTGAAATTAGTTTTTATTGATTTCAAAGATAAAATTGTTCAAAAAGGATTACAATTTTAACATATATTCACTTTCGATATGACCACCTTTTGCCTTGACAATAGCCTTCAAACGGTCAAAAAATGAGTTGCATGCTGCACGAATGTGATCTTGTGGTATTTTGGCTCGCATTCTCGTATAATCGCTTTTTACAGCGTATCCATACTGGCATATTTGGACCAGAGGGAATGGGCCATCGGATTTGTGTCTGGCGAATTCGAAAGCCATTGTGTGGACGAATTGGAGTGTGGAACATGATTTCTTAACCATTCTTGGTTCATACGAGCTTTATGAGACGGTGATGAGTAATGTTGGAACGTCCATGGCTCTAAAGCAGCTTCTAAAACATTTTTCCGATAATAAGACGCATTCACTTTGACACCAAGCTCGATAAAAACGATTGGAGAGCGTCCATCAGCGGTCACTGCGGCCCAAACCATTACTTGCGATGGGAAATTGCTTCGAGTGGCCATACGTAGGCTCAAATTCTCGTATGAGTGTTCGGTCAAATGAACACGATCGTTTTGAGTGTTTGTTAACTGCTCATATGGGAAATTTTTTTCATCAGAAAACACAATGTTAGGAAATTCGCCACGTTCGTGCAAGCGCAACAACTCCTTTGCTCTTTCGCACTCAACTTTTTTTTGCTGGGGTGAAAGATCGTGTGCGTTTTGGAACTTGTAAGCCTTGACCTTGAGCTCATTTTTAAATATGCGTCGCATTCTATCTTGCGATATTTTCAGTTCTTTGCCCATTTTTCTTCCACTTCGACGTGGAGTTCGTTCAAGTCGAGCCTTCACTTTCCGAACCATTTCTGCCGTTGAGCCGGTTGTTTTTTGGTCCACCTCCATAGCGTTTTGCAATGTTACCAGTATCATTGTAACGTTTTATAGTGCGATACACAAACATTTTATTCACTTTGAGGTGACTGAGCTGATTGTGATTTTCCAGCCAAATATAACGCAATCACACTATTACGTTTGAATTCCATCACAGAATAAAAAATTCAACAAAACTGAGACGCAAATGCTTTTGATGGCTTATAAGCAATATATTGAACTGTCATTAGAACAATTTTGACGTTGATGCCATGAGCTGTTTTACAGATACAAGCAGTGTGAAGTTGGTAACTCTTCATATCGTTCACCATATACTCGTACTATAATCTAATAAAGTAAAATCATAAGTTTCCCTATGCAACGATTGCACAAAATTTTTTATATGGAAAAATGCACAGGGAGATTAATTATCAAAAATCAACCGAATTTTTTAGCAACTTCAGATTTACACTTTGCTGGACTTAAATTAGTGAGTTACAAAACTGCATATAAAAAATTTTTCAAGAGATCCTAATTCGAATGGAAAGTCAGTAGGGTTTTTCTAATTTTTGCATACAATTTGAAAAGTGAATTTATATGGGTTTTTTAGATAATGACCTACACCTGAATATAAAAAATAATGAGAAAAAAGAAAAAAAAAAAAGTAGTCGAAACTGGTCCAAATATTGTTGTGCTACCATTTTATAGCGGGTGCTTATTTGGCATATAGTATATCCCTTGATATTTTCCTGTGTATGATTTTGTTAGTTAACTTTCATTTGCTTACTGCAGACAAACACAAAATATTCTACAAATTGTGCGTGAATGTGTAAATAAATTTGTTAGCACAGGTACGTATCAAAAGTATGTAGGTGGATATGCACATTGTGAGGGCATCCGGTATTTACCAAGTTGGTTATTTGCTTACGAATGCCTCGCTTACGAACAAGAAATCTTCATGGAAAGGAAAAGAAATGTTCATGTGTCAAATACACAACAGCTGCTTTGGGGATTCACATTTACGTTAGGCGGAGTCGATCGAATTTCAAGGCAAACGTGATTGAAATTGAACCGGAAACGTATAATTCATAAACTGGAAACGTATATAAAACGAAATATGAACTCTTCAAAAAGCGGCAGCATATCTACTGTCTTCGTCGCGCTTGGAGACCACTGTTATAGATAAACAAGCAAAAAGGCTAAATTTATGTATGAAGATCTGTAGAAGTTGTTGAAATGATGAAGGGTAGGAAACGATTTTCATCTTTTCTATAGGGTTTTTCAATAAGGGCGGGTAGATGTTGAAATGGAATAAAATGGCGTTTGCTGTGTGGCACGTAGCGCCGTCCTGCTGGAACCATATGTCGTCTAGGTTCATATGGTTCAATATGGGCCATAAGAAATTGGAAGGGCCACCACGTCTACCGAAAAATGGGCGCAATGCGCGCAACGTTTGCGTTAATGGACACTCATTTTGATAATAAAGTTTTATCATTTGAACGTGCTGTTCAATCGTGTAACTTGCCATGATGATTTGGCATTAACAACTGAATAATAAACAAAAGATTTGACAGATGTCACCAAAACGAAATGGCTGCCACAGGGCGCTAAAATCGACCCGCGCCAATTGAAAAACCCTTTACAACTGTTTTCAGGCTGAAGTCTTTGCGATCCTGCAGGCTTGAATTTTTTCCGCTACTCAAGCTGCGGTCAAGGCTCTGCCGACGCCATGGTGCAGATCCAAACTAGTCAATTCCTGTGTGTAGGTAAAATTTCTCTGATCTGGTTTTCAGGATATAGGAACATAGAGGGAAATGAAAGTGCTGATGAGCTTGCAAGGAAGGGAACTGAATTGGTCTCAGAGATCTTATATCCGGTCATCGGCTTCCCCTGACTTTGCTTAAAGGGGAATTGCAAGACTTATTTCTCAAGAAATCTTTCAAAAATCATATGGCCTCAGTACAGTAGACGGAGGACTCAGAAAGTCCTGGGAACTCAACGCCATTCAATTTCCAAACTCGCAGCTGTGTTAACCTGTCATTGGATGATCAGCACACTCGCGGAGAAACTAGATTTGCTATTAAACCGCCATTACAGAAGCTGTGGAGACTTTTCAGAGAAGGAGGCTGTTGTGCATTTTCTCTGCACGTGTCCAGGGTTGGTAGCTAGATGATTAGGGTCACTGGGTGCTCCTTTCTTCGATGGCCTGGGGCAGTGCGCCAACTTAAATCCCATAAATTTTTCCATTATACCAACAGCTCTCACAGTCTGGCTGTAGATGTCTCCCTTGGAGGTCTCATAATGGTACCAACACGGCGCCTTAGTGCCATTTGATCTCGATATTTGGGAGCAATATTTTTTGTCGTCGTGATATTTATTTGAAGATATGGATGAGATTTATCAGGTAGGCTGGATGATAATTTTCCATTATTGTCATGAAAACGTCATTGTCATTGAAATGAGCGAGGCTTCTGACAAGGCGATCCACTATTGTGCGAGTTTTTCCCCTTCCTCATGGAAGGGGTACCTTTGAGAGTCGGCTCCTTTCATATGTTGATGACATTGGCAGCATAAGGAACTGCAAGCGAGATGTTATCGCAGCATTTTCTGCTATCGAAAGAGAGTCAACTAGAGTGGGGCTGGCGTTTAACGGAGGTAAGACGAAGTTTATGTTGTCCGCTAGGACAGATACACGGTGATTTGGATCCAGAATCCCAGCAGACAAACCGCTAGATGAACCGACTATTCACGCTTGCTAATAGGTATTACTATGGTCTCAGTAAACAAATATGTAGCAGAGACCTCTTTCGCTTGACAAAACTAACACTCTACAAGAGGCTCATCTTGTCTGTGCTACTCTATGGCGCTGAAGCATGGGATGTGTCGCAGACTGATGCAACAGTTCTTGGGGTATTCGAGAGAAAAATACTTCGGAAAACCTTCGGTCCACTTCGTGTTGGCGATAACTACTGCCGCCGAATGAACTACGAGCTATATGAGCTCTACGACGATGTGGACATAATGAAGTGCGTCAGTATTCAGCGCTTGCGCTGGCTGGCCCACGTCGAGCGCATTGATGCAGAAGCTCCAGCAAAGAAGGTACTCAGATGGCAAGTTAGAGGACAACGTCGTAGGGGAAGACCATGCCTCCGATGGGAGGACCAAGTCAAGGGAACCCTATAATCGCTTGATGTAACAAATTGGGGAAACAAAGTACAGACGCTTAGCGAGGCTTGTTATAATTGGCCTTAATCCGATAATGGATTCGGATCCTTGATCAGGCCATATAAGTGAGTACATATGGCATAAAAATAGCTGTTTGTTAGAAAATTACATTTTCTTCTTCTTCTTAATTGGCGCGCTAACCGCTTACGCGATTTTGGCCGAGTTTAACAAAGCGCGCCAGTCGTTTCTTTCTCGTGCTAACCGGTTCCAATTGGACACACCAAGTGAAGCCAAGACCTTCTCCACCTAATCTTTGCAACGCAGAGGTGGCTTTCCTCTTCCTCTACTACCACCAGCTGGTACCGCATCGAATACTTTCAGAGCCGGAGCGTTTGTATCCATTCGGACGACATGACCCAGCCAACGTAGCCGCTGGATCTTTATTTGCTGCGCTATGTCTACGTCGTCGTAAAGCTCATACAGCTCATCGTTCCATCGTCTGCGATATTCGCCGTTGCCAACGTGCAAAGGTCCAAAAATCTTACGCAGAATCTTTCTCTCGAACACTCCAAGCGTCGCTTCATCGGATGCTGTCATCGTCCAAGTTTCTGCGCCATACGTTAGGCCGGGCATATTGAGAGCCTTGTAGGGCGTTACTTTTGTTCGTCGAGAGAGGACTTTAATGCTCAATTGCCTACTTAGTCGTAAGTAGCACTTGTTGGCAAGAGAGATTCTACGTTGCATTTCAAAGCTGACATTGTTATCGGTGTTATTGCTGGATTCTAAATAAACGAAGTTTTTTACAACCTCGAAATTATAACTGTCAACAGTGACGTGGGTGCCGGTACGCGAGTGCGCCGACTGTTTGTTTGATGACAGGAGGTACTTCGTTTTGTCCTCGTTCACCACCAGACCCATTCGCTTTGCCCTTTATCCAGTTTGGAGAAGGCAGAACTAACAGCGCGGTTGTTAAGACCGATGATTTTCTTTAATTTCAGCTTATAATCCTACATCATCATCATCATCTTGCCGTTACAGTCCGGGGCGGACCATTGCCTCCTCTACAATACGCCTCCTTTCTTCTCGCTCTATGTTGTGAGATTTTCGTCTTTCGTATATCATCTTCTACGTCTTGCAACCATCGTCTCCTTGGGCGGCCTCTCCTTCTTGGTCCTTCAGGGTTAGCTTCAAAAACTTTTTTGGTGTTCTTTCGCTGCTCATTCTTAAAACGTGTCCACACCACCGTAATCTTTGGGACTTGATAAACCGTGTTACATTTCCTCGCGATTAATCCTACACCTCCTACAAAAATTTCTTGGTGTTTCCTACTATCCTACTACTTCTTGAACTATTAAGGCTTGTTGCGCTAATGCGAAGTCCATATCCAGATGCACCCGATCGAGTTGAAATGCCTTCTAACCTCAAAGATACGTTCTTTCAATTACATGCGATGTATAGCGGAAAAAACCAACGAAATGGAAATTGAATCATCTTGCACAATTCCGCTCTGCTGCTACAAGGATTACTTGAATTTTTACTAGGTAGACGCACGTACGTAAATACGTGCATATTTACTTAAACAAAGCAACAAAATAAATAAACAAATGAAATACATGCATAATAATGTTTGCAATGCTCGTACGCACATTTGTTTGCTCACGTAAATTTGTAGAGGCACAAAAAACGCACACTTACATTCACACTTCCTTGTATACGTAATACAAATTTTTAAAGCACTCACCTACGGCACTTGAAGCGAAAACTTGCAACTGATACATTACAGATCTGTTTCGGAACTAGTGAAAATTCACCTATTGTGAACTACTTTGCTGCGCATATTACGAGAAGCGACACGGCAGCTAAAAGAAAACTTACTTAGTAGACTTTCTAGCTCATGCACTGGTATATCATGGAAGGAGTTTTAGTAGTGATAAAGTGACTAGAATTGTACTTATATACCTATATATTATATAGAATATATATTCCCGTGGATCATAGAGTTTCAAAAAATATACAATATTATTATATGATTTGTTTAAAGATAGAAATTTAATTTACTCCAGAAATGCCCTGCTTTCGGCGCTTTTACTTCAACCTGTCGTCTCCAAGTATTGGCTGGTCTTCCACTAACGCAGCTCTTTTAATATACCCCCGGGGCTTACACGACGTATGACCGACCGAATTCCATTTGAGATGTGGCGAAAGTTCAGAGTAATCCCCTGATTTTGCGAAGACAACGATTGTAGAAGAGTTCCAATGCTTGCAGAACTCATGCCGACGAGTTCGGCCATTCTGAATGTTCAGTTAATTGTTGACAGCTGTTTTGTTTTGCTTTTTGAAAAAACACAAAATTCGCGATAATTTTTTAATACATCTCGTATACCCCGGAATATACTTCCATTTTCCACACTAGCTCGTCACAGCGGCGTTAGCACACAGACCTGTTTGATGCCGATTCGAACTTCAATGCTGGCACTCTAAACATTTTCATGCTTCCCATAGCAGCTAGCATCCGAGAACAATTCTTTTATAAGGCTAATGATTTTAGGTTTCCACGTTTCCACGCAAAGCTACTTCAAATGGCGCTATGTATAAGAGTGCCAAACTTGGAAATGATGGAACAGAGGTGGCGAGAAGTACGCCACTCAACCGACTACTTCACAACCACTCTTAGAGTATTAATGTGATCGAAGTATCAGCGGAATGGGCGAGAGTCCGCTTGCTCGTTGCGTATCCCCTACATCAACGAATTAGAAAGATTTTTTTTAATTTTATGGGCTATAAATTTATTAACCATGCTTAAAATCATTCTACCTCTCGAGTTTTTGCACTCTGATAGATTGCATTTTTTCGGGAGAAGAGTAATAACTCCATCTTTTAACTCAGATGTTATCCTTTCTGAGGTCTAGATGCCTTTCGGTAACGACAGTAAGATTTGTGCGTTTATCTGAGCATCAGCATTGAGTAGTTCTGGGTTGATATTATCTGATTTAGAAGCTTAGTTGTTGTTTAGCGATCTGATGGATGTTATTATCTCGATCTCATCAGGCTGGGCGGTGGGTATATAGCGTCTTGCTTGCTGGCATTGGCAACCATACGACTGGCTAGGTTGCGAATATCAAGCTGCAAGTAGTGTTTTATAATACCGCTCCCGTATGCTGACTTGTTTGTGTTTGAATGTCGTCAGCTCGCCAGCTGCGTCTTTTAGAGGTTCGGGGATTTTAACCTCGGTGATCGTGACTGGACGTACTGTGCGATAAAGGCCGCTAGTATGAGGCCCGATATGTCTCCACGGCAGTCAACGCGTTACTCGCTAGCTTGTCACTCTATACTCTTTTGTCAGACTAGAATTGTGGCAGTTGCGAAATGACCAATTTGCGGTGTATGCTGAGCAAATATATTTTTTATTGTTATAAGCAAGAATACTTCAATTGTGGAGGTTGAACGAAATTAGGAGTAGATGCATATAAATATATAAATGAGCCAATCATCTGCCTTTTTGTCCACTACGAACTATTCCACTAACTGGTCCATCACTGATGTTCTGGATTACTAATTCTTTGAATTGGATAAGGCTAATGCAAAGGCTGACAATTCACATTGCCGAATTCATATAAAGAAAAATTCTTAAATTTATGAACGAATGTCTACCCATTTCATGAATATCAATAGCAAAAACTGATATTTGTTCGTCTACATCAACAAACTGATGCCATTTGACCTTTTCACCTGTAAGATGTCAGGTGATTTATGAGAATTTCTATATAACGATCTGGTTCGAATCTTAAACATTTTTTACGTCCTCATAATTTAGGGAAACTTTTGTTAAAAAAATGTAACTGCCCAATTTTGGACTAAACAATGAATTTTTGGAATTTGTGTACTGCGACCTTAAGTTCCATTAGGCCCCCTTCAAGGACTTAGAGCAAATCTTCTAACCCTGATATAAAGGAAACGTTCTATCTCGATAGCTGAAAATCAATTAAAACGGGACCAGTCACCAAAAGACCGGTGCTCGCATAGGTTAATCCCACGGATTAACGAGTCGATCTGTCAAAAACACGGAGACGTTAGTTTTTACTGTCGCAGCTTTTAAGTGGGCATGCATGCTTCCAGCATCGCCTAGACTTGGCTGGTAGTCCTTATTGCCCAAAAATGCTTGGACAAGAGTGAAACTGTCGAACTTGTGGCCTTTTATTGCTGTGACCTTTTATTTGCAAACAAAACTGGCGTTTTTCTAACGCCCAACAAATTAGTTCCGCAAATACTTGAGTCGAATGCAAAGTGAAGGGCGATGCAAGCTTTTCCAACATGAATTTTCGTGGAGCTTCTCAGCATAGATTGGAGGTGAAGGAATGATCCTAGCCGAACGCAGCAGCAAAAACAACTGGCGTATTGATAAAATGCAGTAAGATGAACAGTACACAATTGTAAACGACGATTGCTCACGACGGCCTCCAGACGTGATTACCAAACGGGTATCCCTGTAGAAGGAACTATCCGACTTGAGGTGTTTTTAGTGACTTTAATTTGAGTTAAAGTTGAGGTGGCATTAGATAAAGTTTCACAGTGACTAAGGTTGTCGATTGCTTTTACACCTCGTAAAAAAAGGAGGATGGATTCTAATTCCTAGGACTTCATTGTGATTTCTAAATAAAAGTTAATAAACAAAATTTTTCTGAGGCTTGAAAGTTATTGCAAATCGAATCGAATACTTCAGTGTCACGAATAGCTGACTGTAGTGAAAAAAGTATTTGTTAGTCCAAAGCGATTCTAAAGTAACACAGATGTTGGCTATACCTTCTATACTCCTTTGACTATGAGCTATTGTTTTTATAGAAAAAATATCGATTAATCGCATTTGTTGAATTTAAAAAAAAAAAAACAAAAAAAAAATGGGACCTAACCTTTTTTGTTTTTGAGAGTATTTCCTGTGAAATTATTGAGCAAAAAATGGAATGAATTTAATTTTTCATTATTATTCAAAAAATTGTCTGCAAAACTTTTCTGAGTAAAACTTTTAGCCACTAATTCTCTTAAATTTCCATTTGTAAAAGGTGGTTAAATTTTAAGGGCCGATATTGAATGTAAACCACACTTGAGCGTCAAGTTTTTTCTGCATTTCATTTGACATTTTTCAATTCCAGACTAACTCAATTTAAACCATAGAAAAATACACAATCGAGCAACGCATTAAAGTTATTCAGGTTTATTATGAAAACGGGCGTTCAAATCAAAATGCATATCGCGCACTTCGTGAAGAAAACCATTTTCAGTGATGAGGCACATTTTCACCTCAGTGGATTCGTCAATAAGCAGAATTGCTGCATTTGGGCGAATGATAAACCAAGAGTGATTGCCGAAAAACCAATGCACCGACAAAGAGTGACTGTTTGGTGCACTTTATGGGCCGATGGCATCATTGGGCCGTATTTTTTCCAAAATGAGGCCGGACAGGCAGTTACTGTGAATAGTGTTCGCTATCGTGAGATGATAACTAACTTTTTATTATGGAAGATATGGATGTGGAGGATATGTGGTTTCGACAGGACGGTGCCACTTGTCACACAGCTAACGAAACAAGGGTTCTTTTGCGCGAAAAATTTGATGGCCGAATAATCTCACGTCGCGGCGATGTCAATTGGCCGCCAAGATCATGTGATTTGACTCCGTTGGACTTCTTTCTTTGGGGTTATTTGAAAGAAAAGGTGTACGCCGATAAGTCAGTAGCAATTCAAGAGCTAATGGATGAAATAATTCGGCACATTAATGGCATAGAACCTGAATTATGCCTCAGCGACATCGAAAATTTGGACCATCGGATGGAGGTGTGCCGCCGAAGCCGCGGTGGCCATTTGGCAGATATTTGGTTCTATACGTAATTGAGCCATACTAATATTATCATATGAAAGAGAAATGACAATAGTTTCCTAAAAAATTGTATTTTATTCAAAATCAACACCCGCCCTTGAAACTTAGCACCCTTTATTTATTTCTTGCCATTAGTAATAATAATAATAATTTAACTAAGAATGGAGTTTAACCAAAAAAACTTTTTTCGATCCAGTATTTAAAAAAAATTTAGTTTAAACCTTTCTTTAAATTAAAAAAATAAGGAATTCAACTATCAAAATTTGTTTCGACTGCATTTGGCTCGTAAATTGGAGAGTTAAAATTTACTGAATTTATTTCAGCACCATAGGAATTTAAAGGCTTCGCTTTGCCAATTATTATTATTTCTACACAACTCATTCATGAGTTAAAACTCATTCCTCCAACACTTTGCGCCAATTCTCTTAAACATTTAATGTGGCGTAAAATGTTTGAGTTTAGCCCCAAAAGTTGTTAGACGCTGCTAATCAATTCTCATTGAAGCAAGAAAATGTAGTTGGTTGCATAGTGTAAGCGGAACGAGCATTTTCTGAATGTTACGGCAATACTCTAATCCATCGATTGTAGCAGCGGTAGTAGCGCGAAAAGCTAGACAAAGAAATTTGCTACTCATTAACTCAGAACTAACGAAAAATGGATGTAAGTCGTACTAGGCGCCAACTGGTTTCCATTGTACTAGTTCTGAACTAGGGATACAAGTGTGCAGCTAGAAACCTTTGATACTTTGTAGAACATCGCCGTGTAAAATTCACTCGCTACTTATTTGGGAGAAGAGAAAACCGAGAACCAATCATGATACTAACTCATTACAAGCGTACCAGTTCGGCACTAGTGCATGCCGCTGTAAGGGCAATTGCGATGGAGGTACACTTACATCCGCATATATATGTACATATACGAATTTGCTGCCGAAATAATTTGCCTTTAAAATTGTTGTGAATGTATGTGAGGATATACACATGTATGTTTGTATGTATGTATGTACGTGTATGTGGTTTGCATCTGTAATTATGTTGTACGAATGCTTTTGAAAGGCTCTGCGACAGGATTCCGCACTCGTGCGCAAAATGCAAATATTTTATATGTATTTTGCTGTTGTTTTGTTTTTGTTTTCTTATATTCTAATGCTTTTTTTCTGTTAACATGCAAATACGGCCCCTTGTTGACAATTGGAATTTTAATAGTTTGCCCAAATATGAACGCAAGCACGACACATAAAACAATTGTTGGGGCAAGTTAGCTTCGTTTAAGGATAAATAACTTCCTCAGAAACGGAGAGTGGCTGTTTTGATTGTTATGGCTCTTACGTATTTCTGTGAGTGCTCGTAATGCTTGAATAAAATTTAGAATTTTGTGTGTTGAAAATTGAATGTGTGAAGATTTAACAAGAGGTGCAATTTGGTAAAGTGCTGATGTTCTTTTTTTTTCTTTATTCGCCATTGAGACTGTCGGTTTTAAACTGGGTATTTAAATTATGAGCTAATCCTCGTAGCCGTCATAGTATAGAGAATGGGTTGGTGCGTGACAAATATTTAGTAGTGCCTGTGCTCAAAGCCCAGTGTGGGCATGAAACATCTTATGATTGCAAAGGATTCATTTAATCTTCTAGTAAATTTTTACCATGAAAAAGCAATTTATGGAAACTCATCTGTCGTTCGAATGCGGCGTAAAATATGGCAGGCATTTATTACTTTTCACGCACAAATTTTTAACTACACTTGATGAGCTATAAGACTTGGATATTAAGCACCTAAGAATTTTCGTTTTAGCACGCGGCACTTAGCCATTCGGAATTCTCAAACACCATCGTTCTAATATCTTTATTGAGGCTATCTGTTTTTCCTTTCATAGTGTATGATTTCTATAGTTTTCACCAATCCATGCATTCATTTCTATTTCCGTTGCAACCATCTAACTAACCCAACCTAACTTTTGAAGGAAAGTATTTGTCGACGGAAGATAAAAGTTGCAGCAGTTTCGATTAAAACTAATAACAATTTACTGAGCCTTTTTTTCTGTATTTTGACAACCACACACCCACGTTCCTCACTTAAGCCCAGAATAGCATGAGATACTCAAAAATTTAGCTTGAAAGTAATTGGTAAGCTAATTATAAATAATATAACATTAGACTAGATTAGATTAGATTTGTGGGGGGTTGGACAAGTCCAAGCACTCAGTCAGTAGACCATTGTACTACACCCGGATAGAAATCAGTAGAAAGAATAGAGATAGGAAAGATAGAAGGTGGATGGTAAAAACGGATAGATTAGTTTGAGGTCACTCTTCCACAAATCTCTTGGATTCATTGATGAATTTTAAGAGATCCGGAAGAGGAAGAGTATGAACTTTGTCCATACTGAGTGTATCGCAAATGGCATTCTGGCAAATGCAGGGCAGCTACAGAGAAAATGCTCTGCAGTGTCGTCATTCTCAAGACAGGATAGGCATATCGGGCTGTCCACGACCCCCATGGTAGCCATATGCTGACCACAGACGTTGTGCACTGTGATTACACCCACCAGTACTCTCAGGTCCTTCCTTCTGAGTTTTAGAAGGAAGGTCGCTGTTTTCCTGTTTGGTTCTTTCACAAAGCTCTTGGCTACTCTGCACGAGTTCAACTCAGATCAACGACCTCTATGAGTAGACCTCATGAAGTCGTTAATCCATAGATGAATTGATGTGGAATTGACACCTAGAAAGGATTCAGAGCCTAGTGGCATACTTGCAGAGCCTTCATTTGCCAATTTATTAGCCAACTCGTTCCCTGCAATACCACAATGTCCAGGCACCCAAATAAGACTAACTTTGTTGTGTTTTGCAACACTGTCCAGTTTTGTCTTACATTCACCGACCAACTTCGAAGAGCAGCCTGGGTTAGCAAGGGCTTTCAGTGCAGCTTGACTGTCACTATAAATTCCAATACTGTTGCCTCGCCACTTTTTCTCAATTAGCCAGTACGACACATTCAAGATGGCATAGACTTCCGTAAGGAATACCCTGGCCATCTGCCCTGTGGCATAGGAGTACTTAGTATCTTCGTCTAAGTACCATCCAAATCGGCTTCCATCACTGGTTTTGGATCCGTTGGTGGAGAAAGTGTGCTGAAATCCCATTAATAGGTTCTCTGAACTTAACCATTGATCTCTATCTGGAATCAAAACATCATACTTCCTACCGAAGCTAACGACAGGCACCCGATTGTGCACCGGCATCGAGAACAGTGTGCACCGCTCCCACAACTGGTGGTATATCTGACAGTGGCCAGTGCTTACTTCATTTCCCCAGACTCCGTTTAACTTGAGCCGGTACGCCGCCTTCATTGCTTCCTTTCGAATTTGAAGATCTAGAGGTTGGAAGTTCAGAATGGCATTAAGTTCATCACCAGATGTTGTGCTCATGGCACCTGTGATACCCAAGCACACACTGTAACATACAAAGTTGAATAGGACGTAGACTATGTAGTTGAGTTTGTCAATACATTGAAATTTGAATTGCAACTTGACTTTTTCTTAAGTCTCCGGACAGCACTTGAATAGTAGGTCATCTATGCTCTTATTTAGTTAAAGGATGTACGCAGGGAGAGCTCTGGCGGACATCTAAGGGAAGCCGAGCCAATTTCTAGCCTCGTTAGAAGCCATCCTTCATGAACTCATATCATCCGAAGATATACCAACATACCTTGAGCACCGATGGACTATTTTCACCTTCACTAGCACTCAGTGCCTTTTTTTCAGAGGAGGTTAAAGTCGAGAATGCCCAAAAACAAAATCAAAGGTTTCGTGACACTAGTGGCATGTGAGGCATGGCCCCACTAACCCTATAACATTTCTCCTTTCTCGGCTGATTTCACCCTGTGACTGCTTAACGAACTTCATCAAGTTGGAGCCGTGTTTATGCCTTTTAGACACATCAAGTACTTGCGTCTAGGTTTCTCTTTTAATTGCGTATTGTGGTTATACGAGGCTATCGATAGCCTGTATTGCTTTGTGACCAATGGGGTATTGGAAAGTTGCAATATCGTTACTCGATATCGACTTGTGTTTGGGATCGTTTTGTGGCTTCACGTCACGCTCTCGTGCTTGTCGTCTGTTCGTGAATACAGTCACCCCCAGAAGAGAGGGTTTTCCAAATGGCTTCTTTGGATGACGCAACTGTTGTGTGTTCTAGATTGGTTGTATTCGCTTTGTTCCGCTTTGCGCTCCCCTTCTAAGTTTCGGAGTTTTATTACTATCCTTGCTGCAAACTTTTCCACTGCTTTCCATTTTCTTTCGAGTTCAACAATTGCGTTACAAGGTTATTTAGTGTGGGGACGACACCGAGGCCATTTGCGCGCTGGAAGTGCTCTTCATAAAATCTGGTTCAGTGAAAAGTCGCATGTTTTGCACTCTCGTCTTCGTTGTGACACTCAGGGCAGCTTGAATTCTTTTTCTTCTTAATTGGCGCGATAACCGCTTAAGCAGGATTGGGCAGAGATTACTTAAATTTTAATCGGCAGGCATGCTTTCATCCGACCATATTTTGCATAGAAGCTGATGCATGCACCTTACCAGCTCCTCGCCGCCATGTTTGAATAGCTCAGCCGGCAGTCCGTCGGCGCCCACGGCTTTATTGCGGTGTTATCGCTATTCTCATCTCGCCATGGTCGGGTAGCGGAACGACAATTCCGTCGTCAAAGATTGGGGTATCGGGATTTTCACATTCTCTGTGACATGCGCAGCTATCACTATTTAACAAGTTCCAGAAGTGTTCCCTCCATAATTGATCTATGCTCTGGATGTCAGTCACCAGGTCGCCGTTCTTACTGGAAAACACCCCGGTCTTGAAACCTTCAGGTGGAGTTATCTGCTAGATTAAAACGGTGAAAGTACACAAGAAAGCCCACATATCCGCTGAGAATCTGGGTTAGATAGTAATCTATTTTGCCGTGCTTTCTGTTTATCCATTCATCTAGTTTGGGGATCAACTGATATGTCCATCGGCCTTTGAAGAAGTGATCCCATTTCAGTGCCTGAGTGTCGTCATAAGAGATGAGTTGTTATCACTTCTCGTAGAGGAAGTACTACAGCTTTCTGTTGAGTCTCGTGTTACTCTGGCATAATTAGATTGATAATATTGTGAGAGGTTAAACTCCTACTTATCCTGGATTGACACTGATATTCTCAACGGAACTCCGAATGACTCATTTCTTCGACGACTGATCATAACCGCTCTTACAGAGGCTTCACCTGTATGCAGATAATAGTTAACGTCTGAGTATTTCAACCAAGCAATGAGCGGAGTCGGCAAACAACCGTGACTCTTCCACTTGTGCGACAACAAAAATAGATGACCACAAATATAATCAATATAATTTTTTTATTTATCTGAGTGGAGATAAAACTTTTTCTCTGCAGCCTGGTACATGGTATGGAATCCTACTTTCTATTCAATCAAAACAATTTTCTTTCGTCCAATCAACCAGTCGATAATGCGACTTCATCTCACGAAAATATCAACACAATTGCTTACTCAATTATTTGCGATATTGAATAGGAAAAGTCGTATTGCCTAATAAATAACTGTCGTCTATTTGGGTGCATTGGCGTTTATAAACAGAAGGAAGCTACTGAAATAAATGGCCATCAACTCAATCAATAAGAATTAAGATGTGCTCTTTAAGGCACAAAAGCATTAGAAATGGGCAAGCAAATATCAAATATTGAAATTGAATTTCATGCATCAGTGACGAAGAAAATCTTTCACTATGGCCAAATCAATTTGGCATAAATTCAGTTTTCCTCACAAAGACAGCGAATTCGACTGCGAAAAGGAGGAGGACGAAAGGAGGGCGTACTCGTAAATGTTGATTTCTGCCATCAAAATGGCCATCAAGTGAACGAACGATGCATATTATTTCAATCGACTATTCGATTTCTGTGCATAATATGTAGATGCCGCCGGTTATTTATGGATTTCGGGAAATATACTGAATACAATTATTTTGTCGAATAAATTGCAGACACTGAAATAAATGGGAAAAATGTTCCGATTTATTGTGACGAGTATTTGATAAGTGCTTCAACCAGTTGCTGGTGTATAGATGTGAGTGCTTTAGGTATTAAAACTATATACAGGGTGGCGCAAAATTAATCATTCATTACGAACAAGACAGCTGCAGTATACAAACAGAGAAGCAGTGGAGCGCGTAAGGGTAAAAATAAAGATTTCCATTACTAAGAAATAATATTTTTTACCTAGTAAAAAAGTTATTCAAGAATAAAATTGACGGTGAATTTTGCGCCACCTTGTATTAGGTGTGCAACTAAGTTTCCGCTGTTTGTCAATAGAGGCCGCCAGCAGTGTGTGCTAGTCGATTCTAACATAACCTAAACGTCTTAAACCAAGCTTAGACATATGGTAAACAAACTGCTTCGGCACATTAGTGATTTTGTTTTGGTATCAAATACTTTTGGTTTTATGAAAATGTCTGATTTTGTGCCGAATAATCGACATTTGCGGGAAGTGTTGATTTCCCTCTTTCATTCGAAAAAATCGAAAAACGGCGGCTGAAGCGCATCGATAGCTACAAAAAGTTTATGGAGATGCTGCTTTAAGTGAAACAACATGCCGAGATTAGATTGGTTCCGTCGCTTCAAAGACGGTGATTCTAATCTTGACGACCGTCCGCGTGAAGGAAGGCCAAAAACCTCCGAAGACGCTGAATTGGAGGCATTGCTCAATGAGGATCCATGTCAAATGCAAGAAGAGCTTGCTTCAGTATAAAGAGTTACCCGCCAATCCATTTCCAAGCGATTCCATGCTTTGGGATAGATTCAGAAACAGGGGACTCCTTATGAGATAAAACCAAGGGGTTTTACACGTCGTTTTTTCGCCTGTGAACAACTGCTCCAGCGGCCAAAAAGGAAGTGTTTTCTTCATCGCATCGTGACGGGTGATGAAAAAAGGGATTCATTACAGCAATTCAAGGAAAAGAAAGTCATGGGGACTGTCCGGTCTTGTTTCTACGTCGTCGCCTCGGCCGAATATTCACGCTGCGAAGTTTACGCTATGTATTTGGTGAGACCAAGTTGATGCTATTTATTATGAACTGTTAAAACCAAGCGAAACCATCACTGGGGATCGATATCGGCTTCAGTTGATGCGATTGAGCCGAGCACTGCGCGAGAAGCGGTCGCAATACGCGGAGAGGCATGAAAAAGTGATTCCACAGCATGACAACGCTCGGCCTCACGCTGCCAAACCCGTTAAAACCTACTTGGAGACACTGAAATGGGAAATCCTACCCCACCCGCCATATTCTCCAGATATTGCGCCTTCCGATTATCACCTGTTCCGATCGATGGCACATGGTATAGCTGACCAGCTGACCAGCAGTTCCATTCATATGAAGACATCAAAAAATGGCTCGATCCGTGGATAGCCTCAAAAGATTAACAGTTTTACCGCGACAGTATACGAGATCTACCCGAAAGATAGGAAAAAGTAGTAGCCAGCGATGGGCAATACTTTCAATGTTTCACTTGTAACCATTATTTCAGAATAAAATTGTGATGAAAAATCAAAAAAAAAAAAAACCAGCGAGAACTTAGTTGCGCAGCTAATATATCTATGAACTATATCGTCATATGAATTCAAAAAAGCCCTAAGTTACAAAAAATTCAAAATCGACTTTTTAGTTGATTATCATGTACCGTATCATAATACATGTTCCTTTAAAATTTTATAATCCAACAACCAATAATGACGTTGATATAAACAAAATTCGAAAAGCCCTAAGTGCAAGCGTAACAAATTTGCCAACCAAAACTGTAACTTACACCTTTAGAGAAATAATAAACAACAAACACACGAAGGCATAGCATGCCATGCCATTGTGTGTGTTCTTGTTTATCAGTTTTTTATTTATCAGTTACTGGCGAAAAGTATTGACGATAAGGTTTTTTGCATCTCTGTATTAACAGTTAGTTTTTCTTTTGTATGTTTCTAAGAGGCTTTACTGAGTTGGAGTTTATTTAATTAAAACTAAAAATCTCTAAAAATGAATGTCATATTTTCAAACGCATTGCTATCTTTATGCATTGAAAAAAAACATAACGATAGAGCATAAATATGTAATAGTTGGACACACTCAAATGGAGTGCGATTCAACACATTCGCTTATCCAAAGAAAAATTAACAATAAAAGAATTAAAATTTCGTCTGAATTTGTTCAGTATGTTAAGGATTCTCGAAATACTCCATTTCCACTGAACACTCATCACCTTACTCATTCATATTTTCGGGATTACGACTCTCTTCCTAAGCGATACTCTTCTATTCGTCCAGGTAACATCATCAAAATCAACTTTCACGATCTACTTTTACAATAAAATGTGTTTTAGAGGCAAAAAAATTGGTGATCCTACCGTTAACAAAACTCGAGTACTGGCTATGATCCGATTGGAATTATTTATTTTAAAACAAACATCAAAGGCGAATATATTCTTCTTCCACACCGATGTGCCAAAAATTTTCATGACTCCCAACTTGCTCCATTACATGCCAAAAGATTAAACATTTCTAAAAAAAAGTGGGAACATCTTAACGATCTTAAGTCCTTTATACCAACAGATTGTCATGATTTTTATACTAATTTGCCCTATGAAAATGAATAGCAAGATTTATGTAAAGTTTTCATCTTTTTACGAATTTAATTTCTTTTTATTTAACTTTCTTTTTGAGAATTATTTTTTGTTTTGTTGGTTTGTTATCAAAATAAAAAATATATAATAATAAATTAGATAATATCCATTATAATATATTATTATATTATAATCAATTTAATGCAAGAAATAACCAAAATATTTTGAGAAAATTACCAGAAAACAAACTTTCTATTTGAGTTACGCCCTTTTCGATTTCAGAAAAAACTAATTGTAGAAGGCGTAAGTTTCATATATCTGTAAGTAATACGAAAAGGCTTTTTTATTTCATGTGACGATATGTAAAATTTTATAAAAGAGAGAAAGGGAGGTTAAAATAGCCTAAAGTTATCCACCTGAATTTTTACTAGTCGTAAAATATTAACAGAAATCGAGTTATTCACTATTTTACACGTAAAATAAAGATTTGTAAGATTCAAATTTTAAAATTTAGATGCACTGTTGGACAAACTCTAAATCGAAAGTCCTTTTCGTGACGTTTGCACTGTTCGAATTATATGTTCGCTTTTCTGTTAAAATCAAAAAGCCTAAATTTGTTATACTGTGTAATTAGTATGTAGGTATGTATGTATGTATGTGTGTATACATGTACATATGTATGTATTTAAAAAGTTTTCCTTAAACGTTTATAAAATGAAATCTAATTGCTACAGGCGAATAAGCACAGCAGCTGATGCTATTATCTAAGTAATTTTGAGCAAATTTTACTTGCACCCGGCAGTATGGTCGAGTCTTCCTTTCCGCTGTTGAATTTCTACGCATTTATGTGGAGGTATATGAGCCGCAGTGAAAAGAAAAACTAATCAGTTAACTTTTTAGTTCCGTAATTGGTATTTGAAGGGAGAAATCATACTAGTTCGAGATTGACTTGAATTGTACCAGTTACAAAATGACCATTTAGAAGTATACGCAAAACAAAAACCCCTTTAATATTTTTGCTATTTTTATTTAATTTGTTTAAGCAAGAATAACTCTTATGTGGGAAAAATTTCATGACATTTCAAGTAAACAGAATTTTAAATATATAAATAAGTTGAATAAAAAAATAATTTCGAACCAAATAATAGACTATTCAAGCAGGATAGATTTGATTAGGCTGAAATGGCTGCTCATGCACGACCCACTGCAGGAGAGAACCTTATAACTTCGTCCATTGCAATATCATACGAAGGAAAACAGAGGGTGAAATAATAGAATTTACATTGGAGGAACAACGTCAAGACGCACAGCACAAATAGGGGGAGGAGCTCGGCCAAACACCAAAAACTGGTGTAAGCGCCAATTATTATTATTTGTTTTGAATAATAGAGCAGAAGCGAAAAAGGGAGAGAGGACTTTCGATTAGAGGATGAGGACGAATAAACGAAGGGTAATTAAATTTGCGCTAACTGTTTCACGTTACTGATGTGATTCATCGAAAAAGTGAATGCTGAGATGTTTGAATCTTAGTCCGATGAGAGCAGAACAGCTGAAGGGGAAGTGCTGAGATCATTCCACCTCATCCTCCACACAGTTGCTGTAGAAATGACTGAATGCAATAGCAAGTCAGACAATGAAAGGCAAGGAATCTACCAAGAAGGGTGCACATAGGAGTTCTCTAATGAACTTGCGATATACTCGTGGCCAGAAGGATTTCCCAACTTCGTATACCTGCATTTGCGTACTAGCTTGGTGCTCGCTGAGTTGACGTGAAGACTACCTCTTCAGATCCCTTCAGGATCAGATCACTGGTTACCAAGGGCACCTCAGTGCTCCTATTGTGCGGTAAAATTTTCTCGGTGATCCCTTCCCTAGCTAGTCCAGCCGCCCAACAGTTTTCCACTATGCTACTGTGACAGAAACTCTAATAAGCCTATTATCGCAGCATTCACTTGCAGTCAACAGAGCAGTGAAATTGGTAGGTTGGTTGAAGAGGTGATTCACCGCACCATTTGGTTGTGAAATCCTGGCTACCAAAAAGTTATACGATTATTCCTTCATATATATATACAGTCTGTTCATACTATATATCCAGTCTGTGCGATTGAGAAACCTTATATTTTTTGCTTACGACTATTCCGGCCAGCACTTCAATGTTTTAAAAAAGTGGTTTGTCAAAGGTTAACATCCTACGGCAGGGCATTCACAGAGGAAGTAGAAGAAAGTTTCCTTTGGGCCAGAAGTCAGTTATCATAACAGTAAGTCTGCAGGCATCCCTTCGTTTCACATTTATCAATGCTGACTTTTGTTTATGGTTGTATGAGGGCCATGTGATTTTTTCGGAGGTCGAGTAGATTTAAAGAAAATAAAAAGTGAATCCGAGTGCAGTACAATGGACTTAATTGTGTCTGAGTGCTGTACGTGCTAGTCTGTCCCTACAAAAAAAAATGTCGTCCAAACGTTTTGCTACTTTTGCATGTCGTCTTATCTCTCCATCTAAAACTCGAGATTCGTAGATATTTTGAGGAAATGTTAATTTTGATTGCACCCAGTGGCGTGAATACCGACTCTGCAGGAATGTTTTTCATGGCAAAACTCCCTCTTGCCAGTTTGTCCCTTTTTTGTTTTTAAATTTTTACTTCTCTCACAGTATTTACAGATTCAGTGGCTCTTTGATTGCGGCTCCCTCCACAGGAAAACCTCCTAGGGGTCCGGTAGCCTTAAACTGAGTTTAATGTGAAGCTCCGCGTAGAATATTCCTCCACCAATCCTTCGGTCTACGTCATGTTTTGTTTTGTCTAGTCTCTAAACCTTGCAACCTGATCACTCCTCCCTTCAGGGGAGACTATTTCCTTAGATTGTTCTTGATTGCAGTTTCTACATCTATCGATGTGCGGCCACCCCATCTTATTGGCATGGTCTCCTAAAGGTCAGTGACCGGTTATTATTCACGAAATTCTGCTCGGGGATTTCTTATCAACTCGTCACTTCTGGTTTTGTTGAAATTGGGCCCTGTTTGTTTAGTTGTTTTGTAGGTTTCCGTGTTAGTCCATCTGTCAACGGCCTGCTTCTGAAATTGCAAGAAGATCTCCTTATTGCGTACGCCTTGAGGATAGCCTACAGGGTTGCCAATATTCAACGGACCCATCTGGCAACCCGGTGTCTTTTGACGGAGACGTCAGATCGCTTAATAATATATCGCGTTGGAAGCGTCAGTCCAAGCAGATTTTTACGATGGAAATTGTTGAAATTTACATTCAACAATAGAAGTCAATTGTGAAAACTCAACGTGCGTATAAAAAATTAAATAATGTGAAAAGTGCACCTTCTAAGAACACCATTAAACGTTTGTACGAAAGATTTTCGACTGGTGACGCTCTTTCTAATCCAAAGAGGCCAAATCAAAACCGACCAAGTCGTCGCTAAGGACATCCCAAAATCGCCGTTCTCAGCAGATGGGCATTGCTCGGACCACTTTACAACGAATTATCCGCATTGATTTGCATTTATTCCCGTATAAGATTCAATTGACGCAAAGATTGTTGCCTGCGGACAAGCCTCGTCGATTGGAATGGGCCCAAAAGAGTCATCGAAATTCGTCGGGTCCGTCGAATATGGGCAACCCTGTATTTCTATCGCTTCGGATTCATTATAGAATGCTCCTGTCTTGCCAGTTCTTTAGTCTCTAATTTCCATTTACATTTCCATTTATTGCTATGGCCAGATACCCAGGTGAGAGTCTTGCGTGTCGTGCGCACTAAAGCATTAAGTTCTTCTTTGCATTTTCTGACAATTTTTGAATTGGCTGTAAGTGACTTTAAAGCTAAGGTGGCTGCTTGACTATCTGAAAAAATGCATGCATCCGATAGCTGTTGCGGATGGTTTTTAATTATCCTGCAAGAATCCCTTACTACGAGAACTTCTGCTTCAAGAATGCTATTATTATTTCCCAGGCGAAAAGACGTGGAAGTTTCGAGGTCTTTCGAATATATACCGGCGCTGACACTGCAATCCATCTTGGATTCATCAATTGTATTCTCTTTGACTACTGAAATCGCATTCCTTTCACGTGGGAAGCTTTACCTCAAATTCTATTCTAAAGTCTAGAGTAGCAATAGTAAAATCTGATGAGTTGCCCTAGGCTGTCTAAAATGACACTATGTGCAAACATTCTAGCATTCCTCAAATCAATTTCTTTTATTCTGAAGGCGGTAGTAGAGGTAAGTCTGGTAGTAACAGGTTTAGTATGACATTAAGTGTCTCTGCTGGATACGATTTCTTACCTCCAGTTGCTTCTGCTCAATCTGCTCTTTGTGCGCTTGTTAGCCGCCTAACGTTGTACTGTTTGCAGGCCATCTCTCTAATACTCCGTATGACATAGTCGGACTTACTATGGCGGTAAAGATCTAAAGTGCGAGTTTAGGCTTTAAATCCCAGCTGATAACCGTATATAAGCTTTTCCTACCCGCTTTTCTAAATTGTGCCTGCAGTTAAACTTCGGATCAAGCACTACTCCTAGATATGTTATTCTGTCTGTAAGCAGAATTCAACCCCATCGTTTGATGGGAATCTAAACTGAGGAATTTTGCTGTTTGCTCTAACATTAAGTGCGTTCTGCTTTGGTCAACGTTTAGGCCAATGCTCCCAGCCCATCTACTTTCCACAGAGCTCCTTCTTCTTTTTTTCTTGTTTTTCGGGACAACTAGTAAGTATAGCACTGAAACAACATTAAGTCCATTGTATTGCACTCGGATTCCCTTTCTAATTTTCTTTAAATCTAAGCTCCACCCCGCAGAAACTTGGGTGGAGCTTGTGGTGGCAAGGAGCCAAGCGGTCGCTTCTTAACACATCAGTGCCAAAGACCTCGAGCCTGATTCGAGCGAAGGCCGGGCAGACGCACAGAAAGAGGTGCGCCGTCTCATCCTCCTTTCCACATGCTGGGCAGAGTGCAGTGTCCGAGATGCTCATCTGTTTCATGTGCTTCGTTCATAGAAAGTGTCTCGTCACCACTCCAACCAGCTACCTACAGTTTCGCTTAAATATTGTGAAATACCGCTTAATTATTGTGAAAGTAGTGATTGCAACAAGCAATTTAGATATTGTTTTTGAATTTATACAGACTTTTCCAACTCATCCGAAAGTGGTGATTTTCGGCACAAACTGGACTAGTTCCTTTTTGTTTACTATGAGTAGTTCAATAGTTATGGTAAGTAGTATAATAGTTATGGCGACGGCTTTGATGATGCTTTAGGTGTTTTAAGCCCTTGCACCCGCAAAGCAACAAAAAAAAAATAATAATACTGCTACTAGAACGGCTGCCTAGTCCCTTAACTGGTATGCCACTGACTCACAAACTACCACTTGCTGGCATTGAAAAAATACAGAAGATGTTACTCTAGCTGTAAAGTAAACTGGTAGTAAAGCAGTCTAGAACTAACGGGTTTGCCTGCAGGGTGCATTTATACGCTTCCCAAATGTCCAGAAACTTCTCACTCCTAATAAGAGAAAATCTATTTTTCTATTTTGCTATGATAAAATGCAATTTGCTGCGACAATTTCCTGAGGAAATAGAAAAACGGAAACAAAGTAAAAGCAAAACATAGAAAAAAAATGAGAAAACACAGCTGTAATGAAACAATAATAAGAAATTGTGAACTATTTTCAAGTTGAAGCAAAAAAAAAAGGAGCCAGGCAGAGATAAGCAGAACTGAAACTGGGGAACAGAGAGACTTGCTGCGGCATTTTACGCAACTTGTACGCATACTTACAAGCACAGCACACACATACATACATATATACTTTCACACATAAAAGTGGCAATGCGAGCAAATGCTCCAACTGAATGCTTATGCAGTGTTGATTGCTTGCTTGATAACTTGTAAAGTGACCATTGGAACTTGCACATTGCAGGCAGATTCAGGTTCAGGTGTTCGGATGTTATGGCGTTTCGGTGAAAAGGACAACACAATGAACGTTGCATAGAAGCCACACAATCAGGCATTGACAGCGATTGCTGTTATCCTTTGTCGATTACTTTGGCACCACATTCATTTCATTGCGGCAGTGGCGTGCCAACGCAGACGCTTGCAAGCCAGTAAGCTAGTATATGTGCGTGTGTGTGTGTGCATGCGTGCGCAGCGTCGTGGCTATTGAAGGGGTGTTGAGGGTTGCTTATAGAATGCCTGCAATGTGTTGCGTATACGCCATGGTGCATGGCACGGTATGTACCTGTGTAGCTTTTCGTGCAATACCGTTGAGCCACACAAAAGCCTTGTGTTTATTGAATACTTCTACAAAGTCGATGCTTTTCTATGGACTTTTCAATAAAATGGACTGCCACTGCTGGCTACGTGTGTTGGCGTGTACGATGTGACACACGAGTAAAACTACTGAGGTGTGTGTTTGTCAGTGCTCGCTCACGTTGGCTTGTGTGTGCACGCCACTTTTTATTTACATAACTTCATTTTGTGAAAGAAGCGAAACGCTTTTGAATTTTTAGTTAACTGCAGTACTTTTTTGTGTTTTTTTTTAATTAAACTGACTACTTCATCATTTCTGTTTTTTAAAGGCAATTTTTTTGTGGCGTTGGTGGCGGAAAAGTTATTCATTTCTGTGCAGTAATTAATCTTTATTATATGCAAACAGCCATGCAAGTGTTTTTGTTTTTGTTTGATGGCTTCATTGTTTGTGCAGCACACCAACATGTGGTTGTTTGTTATTGTTATTGCTACTGGTTTTATTGATACTGACTTTGTGGTTATATGCGTTGCTGGTTGCTGGTTGGTGGATTTCCGACTAAAGTTAATGCTGCTGACAGGGATTATCTCTATGGTAGTTATTTGTTAATAGTGTAATGAAAATTAAATAGTTTTTTTATGAAAAGAAAACAAAAAATTTTGCAATAGCTTTTGTTTTTTGTTTGCAACTCAGTTGCAGTTTTGAATTTGACTGTCAGCGAGTTTGGCGGCTTTAAGCCAAATGCTTAAAAGTTACAGCTATGGAGTCACATGTGAATGTTTAGAGAGATTTTTTATTTAATGTGGAGCTAAATTTTAGCTATTTTAGATATTTTAGAAAGTTGTATGTGTGTATGTATTGTTTAGAGAAAAAGAAATGCACGATTTTAGCATAAAATTCAGAACTTTATTTAAGTTGATTCGAATTGTCCGAATTGTTGAAATATGCACCGTTCTGTTGCATAGGCACGTAGGTGAAATGGTTGACGTGCCAGTCTGGCACTTCTCAAGTAGCACTAAAGCGCCGTTTTGATCCCATTGTGAGACCTCCAACAGGCAAATATCTACAGCCAGCCTGAGGTGTTGATATAATGAAGAAGATTGATGGGATTTAAGTTGGCGCAGTACCTCATTCTGTCGAAGGAAGGAGCACCCAGTGACCTTAATCGTCTAGCTGCCAAGCTCGGACATTGACAGAGGAAGTATTCAACAGCCTCCTTCTCTAAAAGGTCCCCACAGCTTCTGCAATGGAAGTTAAATGGTAACCCTAGCTTTTTCGCATGTGTGTCAATCGTCCAGTTACCGGTAAACACAGCTACGAGTTTGGAAATTGAATGGCGAGGAGTACAAAGGACTATCTGCGCCTGCATCTACTGTACTGGGGCTAAAGGGATTTCAAAATAACACATGAAGGAGAGCTCCATCTTTTCTGCGCTTTTCTGAGAAATAATTTGTGCAGTTCCCCGTTAACAACTGTCAGGGGGATGCCGATGCCCGGGTAGGATGTCTCTGAGGCCAATTCAGTCTCAATTCAGCCAATTCATCGGAAATTTCATTTCCTTCTACGTTCCTACGCCCTGGAACCCAGTTTAAAGAAATGTTACCTGAACACCCGAGAGATTTGTTCTCCTCCTTACAGGAGCTTACCAATTTCGTCCTGCACTATGGCGTCGTCGGAGCTTTGATCGCGGATTGACCATCGGAATAAATGTTAATATCTTCATCGCTCCCGCGTTCCCTAAGCATTTTGCATGACTGCAGGATCGCAAAGACTTCTGCTTGAAAAACTCTAACAGTATTCGGCATTTTAAAGGAGATAGATATATTGGCTGATTTAGAGAAAGTCCCCCTGCTTAGACTACCGATTCCATCTTGCAACCGTCAGTGAAGACAGAGATGCAAGCTTCGGTGCAGATTCCCCCTCGATCCAATCCTGCCTATTTGGAAAGATTCCCCTAGCACGATCCTGAAACTCTAGTTTGTGGATAGAGAGGTCTGTTCGAAGATCGGAGAAATGCGTTGTTAACTGCCCGAAAATGCTACCATGTCCCTTGAGAGATTGCCTCCAGAGGCCAATCTCCTTTAGCCTGATTGCAATTTGAGCTACGATGGAAATAACGTAAAAGTCGAAGGGAAGTAAGTGCAAAAGGACATTCAGGGTAGCACTGGGGCAAGTTTTACATGCGGAGTGCATGCAGTTCTTTGCACCCTCCCAGTTTGGTGATATTATTACCCTTCCGAAGAGCTTCCTACCAAACTAGGCATCGGGACGTTCAAATTGGAAAAGCACTGTGTTGTACATCCACAGCTCAACCTGTGGCTTGCAGGCCATAGATTTGCAGGAGTAGAAGGCTATACTGGCCTGCTTTACCTGATTTTCAATGTGTAGCTTCGAATGGAGTTTGGAGTCAAGCATCACTCCAAGTTACCTAGCTTTCGATGAAAACGGGAGAACGTGGTTTTTTAATTTGGGAAGTCGAAAGGCTGGAAGCTTATATTTTCTGATAAATAGCACCAGCTCCGTTTTGTCAGGCTTTGTTATCAGGCTTTGTTATCAGGCTTTGTTTATCAGTATCTGTCATTTCGCTGAAGTATAAACAACGCAGTGTTTTCGTGCTCCGAGTATGTCAACTTTCGTGCCGTCGAAACGCAATTTGCGGGAAGCTTTGCTTTTCTGCTTCAATTTGAAAAAAAATACAGCCCAAGCCCCTGAATGGCTGCAGGAGGCCTACCCAGACCATACTCCGTCGATTTAAACATGTGAGTACTGGTTTCGACGATTCAAAAGTGGTGATTTTCACACCGAAGACAAGGAGCGTCTTGGCCAGCCGAAAAAGTTCGAGGACGCAGAATTGGGGGAATTGGTAAACGAGGACTCGTGCCAAACCCAAGAAGAGCTTGTTGAATCATCGGGCGTTGATAAATCAACCGTTTGCAAGCGTCTAAAAGCGATGGGAATGATCCAAAAGCAAGGACATTGGGTCCCATACGACTTGAAGCTGCGCGACGTCGAACGGCGATTTTTTACGTGCGAATTGCTGATCGAGCGACAAAATCGGAAGGGTTTTTTGCATCGGGTGGTGACCTGCGACGAAAAATGGATCCACTACGATAACCCAAAACGCAAAAAATCATGGGGTTTGCCCGGCCACGCATCAACGTCGACGGCCAAGCAGAATATTCACGGCAAGAAAATCATGCTCTGCATTTGGTGGGATCAGGTCGGCGTCGTATATTTTGAGCTGCTCCAACCGGGCGAAACAATCACGGGGGATCGTTACCGACTGCAATTGATGCGTTTAAGCCGGGCATTGAAAGAAAAACGGCCGGAAACGGTAAAAAGGCACGACAAGGTTATTTTGCAAAAAAATCAAATGTCAAAACACCTTGGAACGCTTGGCTGGGAAGTGTTACCCCACCCGCCGTATAGTCCAGACATAGCTCCCTCCGATTATCATTTGTTCCGGCATATGAGTCTCGATTTGGCGGACCAGCGGTTCTCCTCGTACGAGGCTACCAAAATATGGGTTGAGTCATGGATAGCCAAGCAGCGGCCAGAATTTTGGAGAAACGGCATCCGGAAATTGCCCGAAAGATGGGCGAAAGTTGTAGCTAGCGATGGCCAATACTTCGAATAAAATATTTTGTACCGTTTTTTCACAATAAAGCCCCAAATCTTCGAAAAAACCTTTAAAACTAATTCAACCTCCCAATAGTAATCGATTTTCACAATCTTCTCTTGTTACAAATTTTTTTTAGCACTCAGAAAGTTTTGCAATGAGAGAAAAAGGTGGTAATCGCTTGGTGCCAGGTCCGGAATAAATGGTGGATGAATCAAAACTTCCCAAGCAAACTCGCGGAGGTTTTGGCGAGTTACTACAGACGTGTGTGGCTGTGTGTTATCCTCATGAACCAGAAGACGTTTTCTGTTGGCTAATTTTGTCCATTTATCGTCCATTTCTGTTCAATTTCTGGTAAATTTCTGGCTTCAAACTGTCCAGTTTTTGACAGTAGAGATCTGAATTTAGTGTTTGGCCATACGGAAACAATTCGTAATAAATGATTCCTCTCAAGCCCCACCAAATACACAGTAGAACCTTTCTGGCCGTTAGTCCTGGTTTGGCCACCGTTTGAGCTGCTTCATCACGCAGTGATGACGATCGTTTTTGCACAGTATTGTCGCATGTGACCCACTTCTCATCCTTACTTACCATTCGTTTAAGGAAAGGCTCGATTTCATTCCGTTTGGCCAAGACTTCACAGATGGAATGTTAATGGTTAATGGTAGTAAAGGGTTAAGGTATGGGCCTTTAGCACTGCGACCATATTGATCTATTGTGCACCCTATGCTGTCTATTGACTGTTAGGTATGCTTATGAATTATACCAGCTCCTTCTGAGGGAGTGATTGAAGGTCTTCATCTGTAAGCATGAACTTCTTTAAAAACCTTTTCCTTCTATGCGTCAACCCCAATCATTCGATGATGAGATGTTCTATAGACTCCTCATCTTCGCAGCAAAATGTGCAGGTGCTGGTGTTAGTTATGCCTAATTTATGTAAGTGTTTGTTGCAGGTGAAGTGAATCGTGAGGGCGCCTGTGAGAGTGCGAATGCTCTTTTTGTTTAACGTGAGGGCCATGTTAGCTCTTTTAGCGTTGAAACTTAGGAACTTTTTGGAGTGTCTAAGACCCTCTACATTGTTCCAATGCTGATTTAATAGAGTTTTGGCCCAGTATTTTACTTTTTGTTTCAGGTTGTTTTTGTTGAATCGGAACATAGGACTAGGTCCGATGAAGTTTTGATCTGCCCCTTTTTTGGCTTGAAAGTCTGCCTTTCGTTGCCGTCATATCCCTCATGTCCCGGTACTCAAATTAATGAAACATTGTTTTTGGATGCCAGGTTATTGAGTGCCTTGTGGCATTCTAACAGGGTTTTTGAGTTGTAGGTATAGCTATCTAAAGCTTTTAGAACTGATTGGCTGTCCGAGAGTATTCTAATCTTTACTCTCTTGTAGTTTCTACGTTGCATGATGTTTGCTGTTGCCATTATTGCGTATAATTCCGCTTGGAAGATGGTGGTGTCCCTGGTGAGAGTGCATGATTTGTGGATTCTGGGCCCCAAAACTCCTGCTCCTACACCATAAGGTGTTTTTGATCCATCAGTGTACCATTTTTGTGAATCACCATTCATCCATTTCGGGGGGTTGGGTCAATGTGGTCTGAAACTTGAGCCGTGCTTATGGTGTTTTTGATTTTATTTAGGATACTTAGGTGATCGGTGAGGTTGCCTAATTTGAAATTTTCTTTCATGTGCAGCATGAGTGCTTGCGTAGCTGCTTCCTCTTGGATTGCTATATGAAGTGGTGGGAGATTAAGGAGTGCTTCCATGCCAGCTGTTGCGGTAGTTCTCATAGTCCGTGTGATGCATAGGCAAGCAAGCCTTTGTACTTTTCCCAGTTTGGTTACCGCTGTTTTTTGAATAGATTTGCTCCATCATACTAGTGCCCCATACAGTATGATTGGTCTAACCATTTGGGTGTATATCCAGAGGGCCATACTAGGGCTGAGACCCCAGGATCTCCCTACTAATTGTTTGGTTGTCCACAAAGATTTCGTGGCTTTTTTTGTTATATTATTTATATGTGACTTAAAACTATTTTATGGTTGAACTTTAGCTCGTGAGTGATGCTACGACTAGTAAAATGCTGGTCAACTTCGTTTATTTCTGTGATTTTACCAACATTTTCGATGACGGGTCTGCCTGTGCGAGGTGCATCTTTAACATCAAAAATGCCTGAACGGAGTCGAGGAAACCGAAATTACACGTAATTGACCGCTACAGTAGCGGCACCATAAGCACCATTCACAATTTCAGCGGCCTGCCTAACATTTTCGCCTTTTTCAAAGAAAAACTGTAAAATGTACTCAATTTTTTCTTTTTTTGACTTCCATAACTTACACCCTGTAACTAACAAAACACAGGAAACGTTTTTGGTGTGAAATCTTACCTTGACATGCTCATATTACCTTTAAATTGTTTGATGGATACTTTACGAAATATCGACCGCTACAGCCATCTACAGAGAAATATGGAAAATAATGGATTTCTTTTTCCCCAAACTAATATAAAAAAAATGTATCTATTTATTTGCCAGAGTCAGAGATAAGTAGCGCAAAATTGAAGTTCGCCTGTACTTGCCGTCTCAATACAGGCAACCAGACATCAGCGCTTTTTTCAAGCAAATTTGTTTTTCTAGAATTTAATTTAAAAAATCCTGAAGGAAACCACAAATATTTTCGCGCAAACTGATAGTGAAGTAAGCAGGAAGGCATTCTAATCTCAAATACTCTCGTACAACCAAAAATACAGCAACAACTCAGTTAATGGTGTTTGAAACTAGTTTTCTTAATTAACAATACTTGACGCACACACACATACATATGCACATGCGTCTCTATATGAACGTACGCAATGTTAGTGACTCGACAAAAGCGAATGAGGGGAAAATGAACAAATTCTGAAGGAAAACCACTTGCACGCTTAACCATGAAAAGTGAAAAAAAACTCAAAACTAACCAAAAAAATCGAAAGCAAACCACAAATACTAAAAAAACCCCAATAGATAGGCAACTATTTCGAAATGTAATGCTTTCCATTTACGCCACCTGCCGCCTTTTTCTTATGTGCTATTTAGTTTCCATTTAGCAACTCTGCGAACTTATGCGGACTTAGATTATTTCATTCTTTCTCTGTGTTCTAATGGTTTTCGACGTTCTCACGAGTCACGTGTGTGAGCGCAGGTGTCTGCGGTTGTGCAAATCTATGTAGTTCATGGCCAACAGCGGTGCCTCATAGAATCAGTGCTTGCTGCTGATTTTTGTAACTTTTATTTGACTGCGTGTCTTACAAGTTGAAATGCGTGCCTACTTTACTCTAGTCAAGGACGCGAAATGAGTGTAATTTTGATTTAGCGCATTCAGCAAGGAAATGCTCGGAATTAGTTTAAAAATAAGGTTCAACAATTTTTGGATATTTATATTTATGTAGATGTGCTACTTCGAGATATAATTGCCGCATACAAATGGAAATATCAACAGTTTTTTGCCGCTTCGAACGACAGAGATTTTTTTATGAGGAGTTTTTTCGCGGCAGAAATAAACTCGACCTGCCGAGGGTCGACTGCGGTTGAAAGAAAAAAATATTTTCTATCATTTGGTGCTGTATGCACGGGGTTTCGAATCCAATAGCTTTCGGGCAAAAATAGTTTCCTCGGGTTTGCCGCAGCAATTCTGGTTTATTTGGTAGAAAATCGCGGGGAACTACAGCACTTTTATAAATTTTAAATTTTTTTTATTTTTGTTTTTATTTTTTTGTATAATTAAATTGATTAACCTATTTAAATATGTGTACATTTTTCTTTATTCTCTAAAAGTTTGGTTTGGAAAAATGTTTAATGGAATGTATAAAAATGTATAGGTATAATATAAATTTCATAACAATGAATTGCAAGTAAGTCAGTTAGATAAAAGTCCTGCTGCTAATCAAAAGTATATCATTTCCTGGAGGAGCAGGAGCCGTATGCTTGTCTGAAGGTATAAAATGAGCCTCTTTGTGTTAATTATGATTGCATTTACACGGATTTATTCAAAGCATTCGAACGATTCTCTGATAGAATTTAATTTCATCAAGTTTGGGGAAAAAGGAATCCATTATTTTCCATAATTCTCTGTAGATGGCTGTAGTAATCGATATCTCGTAAAGTATCGATCAAAAAATCTAAAGTTTATGCTCATTGTGAAAGTGGCATTTTACGCTAAAGAAATTATTTTGCTGGTTTTTATATTCCATTTAGTTGTGAAATACAGGGTGTTAACAATGGAAATTCAGAAAGAGAAAATTCGCTACATTTACAGTTTTTCTTTCATAAAGCGAAAATGCAGGCCAGGCTGCAAACCGCTGAAATTGTGAAGGGTGTTTATGGTGCCGATACGTAACAGATAATTACGTACAATTTGAGTTGAGATTAAAGAAATTTCGGTAAAGTCAAAAATGTCAATAAAATCACAGAAACAATGGAAGTTGGCCGGTATGTTAGTAGTCGTAGCATCGCTCAAGAGTTAAAGATCGACCATAAGTTTTAAGCTATTTGCACAATAATTTTACGCAAAAATAATGTATTTCTTCTTCCTAATACAATGACAACTTCTTGAATAAGACAATATTTTTTCAATTCATTTCAATATCAATCGCGATCTACAATAAGTTCTAGAAATATTAGATGAACTTTAAAAATTCTCTTTACTGTAAGGAATTTAAACTGATCTCACTTAATTTTGTTTTTTTTTTTTTTTTGGTTGATAAAAATGTCAGAAATATGTGATTAATGCCGTCGCGCCAATGATATGTGGGGCAAGTTCCCATTAAAACAGACTAGCTGACTTCCACCCCGGGACCGCATTTGGACTACATCGAGGATGGGGACATGATTGTGGATATCAACTACAAAAGAAACCTGCGGCTCTCTACCTATAACGTATGGAGGTTATACGGCGCTGATAGTCTTCATTACTTTCGTTACGAAATAAATGGAACTTCGAAACTGCTGTAGGCTTAATTTCCACCAGGAGTTTTGGATCTATAGCTCCATTTCCCAGGTAATTTAGTCTGCGTCGTGCCACTGGTGGGCAGTCGCATAGAACGTGTTCTGCTATTTCTTCAGCCTCTTTGCAGAGTCTACAGGAATCACTCTCTATCGCACCTATCTCTTTCATGTGATAATTAAGTTTACAGTGTCCTGTTAGTGGTTCAGTGTAAAGTTTTATGTCGTTTCTGCTTAGGTTAAGGATTGCTTCTGCTTTGCATGATTGGGCTCTCCAGTAATCGGTTACGCCTCGTTGTTCCTGCTCACACAGAAAGGCACTTTTAAAGCTGTTATTTACCCCGCAGGAAGGTTCAGGACGGGAGTGTCAAGGGAATGCTTGCCCCTTTTTGGCTAAAGTGTCCGCAATTTTCATTCCCTTCGTGCCCCTCATGTCCCAAAGCCCACATCAAGGTAACAGAGTTACTTGTTGCTAGGGTGTTGAGGATTTTAAAATATTCCCAAACCATCAAGCGATTTTGGAGCTGCTTGACTGTCAGAGAGAATGTTAATATTGGCACCGCCCGTGCTTCTCCGTAGACATTCTCTGGCAAACAGCTCTAAGGCGTGAACCTCCGCCTAGAAAATGGAAGTGGTTTTTCCCATTGCAATTGCTTTTTTGAAATGTGGGCTTATATATCCAGCCCCGACACTACCGCCTTTCATTTTATACCCATCAGTAAACCACACCTGTGCGCCCTGTTTTATGGATATTTCATTATTTCTCCACGCTGAGCGGTCACTAATGACCACTTGGAATTTCTTGGAGAAATTTAGTTTCCCTTCCATATTTTCGTGAACTGTCAGGCATGGAGAGTTGAGGATTGAACCCAGGATTTTTACATGCCCTGTAAGATTGCCTTATTTGAGATGGAATAGATTAAAAAGCCTTAGAGCTGCACTGATTGACGCCCATTCAGCTACAAGATATAGTGGAATGATTCCAGTGATCATTCTGACTTATGCTGATAGTTGAGGGATTGGAATTTGAGTGCAATTCGATACCAAACCGCAAGATACATACGTGGATCCTTTGTGGAAGGACCAAATAACTCAAAAGTATACTCATTTGTAATTGTGGGCGATCAATGTAAGACATCATATAGGATGCAGGAAATTTCTTCACTCGGCTGGAAGCTTTTGCCTATCATCCATATTATCTGGATGTTGCCCCCTTAAATTATCAACTCTTATCGGTCATGGACTATTAAATGCGAGGATGGTAATTGAAAACTTAAGAAGTTGCATGAACCGGGCATGAGTTTTTGGGGAAAAGAAGGGTAGTCTCGTTTCAAAAATGTCATTTAGTAGCTTGAGGGCCATGATATATATATATACTAGCGTACCCTCGCCCGCTTCGCTAGGCGAAAAATTCAATGATTTGCTGAAAGAGAATAAAATTAATACGAAACAAAGCAAATTCTCCTTTGTACTTTCCTTTCAAACTTGTTGCTTCAATAACGTTACCCATTAGCTTCTTCACAGCGAGTCTGGTACCGTTGCAAAGTCGTGGCACATTACTGTTGCGCAGCATAATAATCGGTGCTCCAATTTTTAATCGTAAATTATGTGGTGCTAGGCCTGGCAAATCGAGTGAGTTTAAGAATTCAGTTGGATAATTTACGACATCATCTTGATCAGTAATAGTGTCCATTGACTTATACGCAACTATGTCACCAGGTATTTGATCTAAAATAGCTGAATTTATATCATTCACGTCCTTATTTTTCCCAGCAAAAATTGCTCTTTCGCTGAGTCAATCATGGTTTTTGCAATGTTGAACTATGTTTGGAAATACACTCTGTATCAATGCCTCTTTAGACTGTGCAAAAGTGCAGAAATTGTTAGGCAATGTTATCATTCCTGTTGTTTTTGAAAAAAGGTTTATTTTTTTGGTTAAAAAGTGTTTTTTTAAGTTTTGAAAAAAACTTCGCTCTAACAAATTTGTTCTCAGTTAATTGCTGAAAATTAAATATTTTAGAAAACTATTTTTTTTTAATTTAACGTTTTTGAGAAAATTTTGTTCTTGAAAAAATTTCATACTTTTGTAAAAGTTTAAATTGATTTGTTAAAAAAGATTTTTTTCCGCTTTGAAAAACACTCCCTCGAAAAAATGTATTCTCTATTAATAGTGGAATATGAAATGCTTTGAAAACTCCATTTTTTTTTAAACTTTGTTTAGTTTTCAGAAAATTTTGTTTTGAAAAAATTTCATACTCTTGAAAAAGTTTTATTTTATTTTATTTGTTTAAAATTTTTGAAATTTTTTTTTTTTGTAATTTTAGAAAAACACCTCTTCGAAGAAATTTCTTTTATCTTTTTGAGGAAAATTTGGTTTTGAAAAAATTGCATGCTTTCGAAATTTTTTTATTTTACTTTATTTCTTCAAAATTTTTGAAAGCAATTTTTTTTTATAATTTTTGAAATACACCCCTTTGAAAAAATGTTGTCTATGTGTCATAGTGGTATTCCATTAACTTTTAGGATTATAGTCAAATACTTACAAATATCTACGCCTTCATAAATAGCAACAATAAACAAATTTCCTCAAAACCAAAAAATTTACTTTTTTCTAAAAAAATACTAAACAAACAACGTAATAAATTTAGAATTTTGTGTTCACGAAAAAAAAGTATTGTTTTTATTGTATTAACTGAAAACCAAAATGTTGCAAAAAATCAAAACAAAACTAAATTATTTTTTTGTGTTCATTTGGTCCATATGTTTCATAAAAAGTTGATATGGTAAATAATATGCAGGGTCTGATACACACAAATTTCCATTGACCATTATAGTGACAAAATTATCGATCACCAATTCCAACAGGATTTCAAAATCAGAGTTGGAATGAGAAAAATTCAAATTCTAACTTTATCTTATGTATGTTCTTATTACCTTTGAATTTTTCCAATGAAGCACCATTCATTTTAAATTTTCCAAGAATTTTTTTTATCATTTCGCGTTTCTTTCCTTTTTCATTCGATTCCAACATTTGTTCATAACCGAAAACATCGTTTGCATTATTTCCATATAGAATTGGTCAAGGAAAGCATTGCTCAATTGAATTGAAACATTATTTTCATTCGAATCTTTTGAAATTTCTGTATTCGACTTTTTAATTACAACGCGACACAAATCGTTTCACAATAACGAAAAATTCAAAAAAAGTTATACACATAAAATGAATGTCGATTCGAAACTTGCTATAATCTAAGAATCGAGCAAGTTTTGTTCTGCACAATATTTTGATTTCTTCTTTTTTTATATGAAGAAAATATTAAAAAAAAAATTTTTTTTTGCTAAAAACCTTCCCTTAGTGGATCCTTATAATATGAAAAAAAGAACGAATAAAATTGGCCTCGTTTCGGCCCAAAGTATTGCGTACAAACGAACATCATTTCATTTTTATATATATAGATTTGGCTTCAAATGAAAGTATAAATTTAACAGTAGTTATTGCAGTGTCGATTCATTAAAATAAATAAATATTAATTTACGCGATACTATCATATTTCTATAGATGCCTGACTAGCAAGCAATTAAGAGTATACTCTTTTCCAGAGGTCAAATGAGAAATATTATTTTTGTAATTTAAAATTAAGGATTCAAAAACAAAAGTCGCCAAATGGAAATATAAATTGATAAAACTCAATACAGTAGTTGGTATTCCCAGATTTTCTCTGAATTACTGTACGTAGACGTTTTGGCACATTTCGAACCATGTTTTCTAAATTTCCGATTGAAAATTAACTCATTGGCGCCTCTCTGGGAAAAATTATTCTAAGTTTATGCCGCTGTGTTTTGGTATCTTGGAGTTCAAAATCGACCACAAATGCTTAATCGGATTTGAATCTGGCGATTTAGCTGACCAGTTCGGCTTTTCGATGGCGTTTTCTTTAAAATTGCTAGCAGCCAGGCGGGACCTAAGTTTGGGGTTGTTATTTTGTTGGAAGGTAAATTTTGAGAAATAGCCTTAAATAAGAAGAGACCTGCCCTATTGATTTACCATTAATTGTACGCACATTGGTTTCAAGCGATCGTATTTAGATTGAATTTAGACTCAACCGATCAAATTACTTTGCCCATATATCCGATTGGCATATTTACATACTGCCTCGTAAGCTGAAGTCTTTTTTCCAATGATATGAGCTTTTAAGCTAAATGTTCGAAGTTTTCTCTTAACTGTGCTGGCAGATATTTCCTAATCCCAACTTTTGATCAACTCCCTTGATGAAATTTCAGGGTTTTCTGCAACTTTTCTTCTCATGAGGCGCTCTACCATTATCGACATTTTTTGTTTTGGATCTGCTTCAAACTGAGTCTTGCATGTTTTCCTCTTTTTAAAGCTTTCAAAAATTTTCCTTCCACTGCAAATCGAAATACTTCTCTGATAACTTTGCGTATGTTTCCCCCTTCTTTCTATCTTCTACAATCAAATTCCGGATTTCTGCCGTTTTTCACGTTTTTCACTTAAAACAGAAAAGAGCTGAAATTTAGGCACTTCTTCAAAGCAAATTTAGTAGAACTGGAAGTGAACTTCTGTTTTCCTTTTTTAGACATCAACAGAAACTAAAATTATTCTTTCATATGATCAGCTAACCTGCGCAGACTAACCAGTTCCAGTTTTCTGGTGGTTAAAAAAAATTTCGCTTGAATCAATTTTAACCAGATGCAACTTTTTTAACGCTACTTTGGTTTTTCAAATATTCTTAAATTTCATTTTTAGTGAAAGAGGGAATCCAGCTAAAAAAACACCAACATAATAAAAAGTTTGCAGGCCCTTCGTTTGCAATGACAAAGCTTATATAAGTTTCTCAAAAATAATTTCCCGCTGACGCCAACGCACTAGTCGAATAAAGGCCCCCAACTTCCACAATCCAATTTAAAACAAAATGTCGTCCGTACACTCTTAAGGCTCTTTTGGGGTTTTGTCGCTTCTGCGACAAAATTACTTCACGTTTCATTGGTATTGGGTGGCTGGGGGGTGGTCTGTTTAGTGCTGCTATGTGGATATATTCGTTACCTCTGCAACAGTAGTTTTCGTAATCCACTCAAAAGAGTACTAAAAAACAGCCAATCAGCCTTGCAGCAGTCGAAGTAAAATTCAAATACACATAAACGGGAACACTACACCGAAGCCATGGGCGCTCTATGTTGTGCTTCAGGGCGTATGCGTAATGCGCAAAGAACTCCTGAATGTGTGCACATTGAAATAAGTGCTGAAAAGGGGGCTTTGCTTTGGCAATCTTAACACGCAGTGATTTTCATTTGGAGTTTTTTTTTTGTCAATTGCCATTAACGGCTTTTAAGGATGACACTACTCTTGCATAGTGGGAATGTGTGAGTGTATGACTGCAAAGAAGATAAAGAAGAAGAAAAAATATTAATGGCTGCCTCAGGCGTATGAGCAACTTTACCTCGTTTAAATTAAGCTGGTAAATTTTCAGTGCTATCGCGATTCCAGAAGGCTTCGCCATCTCTGCCATCGACGCATTAATGGCGCAAATATGAAAACCTGGAGGTTTTAAGATAATCCATTCACACATATCTACATACATAATGCGTTTGCGTACGTGTATGTGTGCATGCCAGCGATTATGCCAGCGGAATAATTCTCTTAGTGTTGCAATTATATGAAGGTAAAAGGTGTGTGAGTAGTGATTGCGGTGTCATCCTTCGGCTGGTTACTGCAACTGCCATTGCGTGATAGTAGAAGTGAAGAGTTTTTAGTATTAAATAATTTCTCTCTGTCTCTTTCTTCAGCTTCTCCTTCCAATAAGACGCGCGCCGCATGCCAATAAACTATGGCTGGGGCTGTGTAAGGCCTAAATATAAAGAATTGAATTGAATTAAATTACGACGTCCAGGTGTTGTGGGAAAGATTTATTTTTAGTTTTTCTTTTGTTAACAGCAAATTGAATTCCTTTCAACAAGAGTGTCAGCTTACCACCAATTCAATACAATACACCCACACGCACTCACTGACACATACTCAACCAAAAAACTACCCAGTTGGAGAATTGTAGTGTTAAGAGAGTAATAAAAGTAATAAAAAAACTAATTGGGTGATAAAAGGGCGTGAACGAATTGAAAAAAAGATATTAAAGAAATCGAATAAGATTTAAAAAGAACAACAAGTTTATGAAAATGTGGAAAAGAACAGCAGATGATACACTTTGAATTGCGGTGCAAAATGACAGAGTCAATTTTTAAATTTCTTTTCAAAAATAAAAAAAATAAAAAACAAAAAAAAAACAAAATTTTTATTTTTTTTAAATAACAATATTTAATAAATAGAAAACAAAAAAAAACAAAGTTTTTATTTTTTTTAAATAAGAAATAAAACAAATAAATAAAAAATAAAAAGCAAAAAACAAAAAAAAATAAAATTTTATTTATATTTTTTTTATTTTTGAAAAGTTTTCAACAAAACGATAAAGTTTATTTAAGCAAAGTTTTTTTTACAAACAAAAATAAGTCTTTCGCCAAAAATTCTTCTTCAAAAACAAAATGTTTATGTTAAAAATGACCAAAGAGATTTTTGTCTATGAAAAACTCTTTGTATACCAAAGTTTTATACAATAAAAATGGGTAACTTTCACTGAGTTTCTTTACAATTATCAAAATTAACAAAAAATTAAAAAAAAATAATTTTTGTTTTTCAATTAAATTGTTTTTAAAAAGTATAGTTTATATGTAATTTTCAATTACTTTTCAAAAATGCCAAAAAAAATGTTTTTTCTTAAAACTTTTAAGAAAAGAATAAAATTTATTCCTAAAAAACATTTGGGTTTTGACAACAAAATTCATTCAAAATTATGTACCTTAAATTACTCTACAAAATGACAGAATACATTTTTCAATTACTTTTCAAAAATCCCAAAAAAACTTTTTTTTTCCGAAAACTAAAAAAAAATAAAATTTATTCAAAAAAAAAAAAAAAATTTACAACTGAAACGTATATTTTAAATTGAAAATAAATTTTTTTTAAGGTTAAAAGGAACCAAACATTATTCGTTGCCAAAATGCCAAATTTTTAACATAGAGAAAATCAAAAAATATTTTTTTCAATTTTAAAGCTGAAAAAATTTTGAAAAATGTAATAATTTTTACATCTTTAAAAAATTTTTTTTTGGATTTTTGTAAATTTTTTTTTTCAATTTTAATCAGTGAAAAAAATTTGGAAATAAATTAATAATTTGAAAGCCTTTCAAATTAGTTTTTTTTTTAATTTTGGTTTAAACAAAATTTTTTTCCCAAAACTCTTTATCAAATCAATAAAATTTATTTAAAACAAAATTTAATAACTAAAATGAGTTCTTTCGCTAAAAATTGTTTTAAAAAGTCCATTTAAAAAATTATAAAAATGTTTTAAAGAACAGCAAATTATGCACCTTAAATTACTCTACAAAATGACATAGTAAATTTTTAAATTACTTTTCAAAAATCACAAAAAAACATTTTTTATGAAAACTAATTTAAAAAAAAACAATAAAATTTATTCCAAAAAACAAAAAAAAAATTTAACAACTGAGATATGGTATTTCTATTTTATGTTGAGAATTAATTTTTTTATGTTAAAAAGAACCAAAAATATTTCATTCTGATGCCAAAATTTTCAACATTGAAAAAATTAAATTTTTTTTTTTAATTTTAATAACTGGAAAAAAATTGGGGAAAATGTAATAATTCTTAGATCTTTTAAAAATTATCTTTTAATTAATTATCTTTGAATTAAAATGAATAAAATAAGTTTTTTCGCCAAATCTGTTTTAAAAAGTCTATTTAGAAGAAAAAATTATAAAAATGTGGAAATTATGCACCTAAAATTACTCTGCAAAGTGGCAGAATAAATTTTTAAATTACTTTTCAAAAATCACAAAAAAAAAGTTTGTTTCTGAAGACTAAAAAAAATAATAATAGAGAAAAGAAAAACCCCAGCGTCTGCCAAAATTTTCAACATTGAAAAAATCTAATTTTTTTTTTCAATTTTAATAACTGACTAAATTTTGGAGAAAATGAATAATTTCTAGTGCTTTTCAAATTGTTTTAAATTATTAAAAAAAAAAAATAATTTTCTTACAACTTTGTAACAAAACCATAAAATTTATTTAAAGAAATTTTTTAAGAACTCACAAAAAAACATTTTTTTTTTCTGCAAACTAAAAAGAGAACAATAAAATTTCTTAAAAAAAAAAAAAAATGTAATAACTGAAATAGTTTTTATCGCACACAATTCTGTAATTTTAATAACTGGAAAAAATTTGGAAAAATTAATAATATAATTTATTAAAAATTAAAAAAAAAACATTTTTCCGGTGATATTTTTTTTAAAAAGTATATTTTGTAGTAAAGAATTGAAAAAAAAATTATAAAAAAGTGGAAAAGAGGAAAATTTTTAAATTACTTTTAAGAAAAGACAAACAAATATTTTTATTCTTAAAACTTTTGAACAAAACATTAAAATTTTTTCGCAAAAAAATTTTTTCTTTAACAAAAATAATTCTTGCGCAAGAAATTCTTTCAAAAACTCTATTTGATGCTGAAGAGTTCAAACAATTTTTCTAGATTCAAAAACGAATCAAAGATATTGCACTTGAAAATTTCACAACTGAAATGGTTGTACATTTTGAATAATTGAATAAATCACAAAATTATACCGGTTTTGAGAAAAATTTACGAGAATACTTAAAATACTTGGAATGTCTCACGCGGAATTTCACGGCATGGAATCGCTCAAAATCAAAACCTGCTAAAGTCAAATAAGTTGTTTTGTCAAAAGTTCACAAGCAACATATATTCACACACACAGTCACACATATATACATATCCATATATGCATACACAGCACATATGAAGCTTTCTGCAAAAATTCTTACACCCTTTCTGCGTGTGTATGTGTGTGTTCTTGCGTGTGTACATATGCATATGCCATTTGGGACTCCAACAAAGCCTTTTCCGTCAGTACACAACTCGTTTCGAATCACTGTTAGCCGGTAAGTGAGTAAGTAAGTTAGTCCTTTAGTTTACTAAATACCTGCCAGCGTATGCGTGTGTCTGTGCACGTTGAAAGGACGAAGTGATGCCTCCGAGTGTCTGACCCATCACGCAAACAAGTAAACAAACAAACTGTCAGCAAACAAACAAGCTATTGGCTTTCCGCACTCTCTTTTACATATTTACTTACACACACACACAGATACTTCACTACGCTGTATAAAGCTTTCATACATGCATACGCACATGCTTACGTACTTTTTCGTCCACTTAGTGAATTCAAAAGTGTGTTCTTGTTTATGTTGGTTTGTCCTATTTGGTAGACGTAAACCGAAAAGTATTCTTCACTGATGGACCCTTGTCAATTTGTAGCTTTCGAAAAGTAATTAATTTCTGTTAATATGGATACAAAAAGCAGCTTTGGAGAGTGTTGCAAATGAGAAGAAGTTTAAGCGAATCGTTTGAGTGATAAGTTGTGAGAAAACATTTCTCATTAAAAAGTGTAAAAATACTCAAGTAACCAATTAAATGTGAACGTACGTTTTATAATGAGGGCCAATAACGTTTGTAAGCCACTAGTTATCAGCGGACCGATCAGAGATCTCAATGGTGCTTTACTGACTTGCAATGATGACCAGATTCATAGATTTGAAGAAATTAGCAACATTGCTTTTAGCAGTGAATCCAGCTTTGAAGTGGGTACAAGTCGCGGTCGATCAGAGAATACTTGGAGAACGTCAATGTTAGCAGATGCCGACATCACATGGGACGGCGCAAAAACAACAGCACACAACCGTGTACGATGCAAGAGCCTTGTGCGTGAATAAGAGACGTCTTTTTGTAAAGTGTGGGGCCTATTCTCCAAAATTACTTACTGTTGTGAAACCAATAGTTACCAATATTTCCGTAGCATAGGAGCCCAAAACTAGACAAAAATAAATGCAATAACCAAATTAATCTAGTTGGTGTGCATCGACAAAAGTCGGTCGCTGAGAACTTGCCCTACAGTTACATTCAGTGCACCTCTAGGAATATCCGCCTGTCATCAAAGGGTTGGAAACTGCTATAGAAACATTAAAACTGAATAATACTTCTGACCAAATGATCACAAATTTCATAGGACATATGGAAATTGCAACGAAATTCACAACCAGTCCTAAAGTGCAAAGGATCTTGCGCTAAGAAATTCTAGAAATTTCGAGATATCCATTTCGGATCAGGCGCTCTAAGATATAGGTAATCCCCTTAAAATCTTTTAAGCAAATGGATTGAGGTTCGAGAATGATAGGATTAGTGCGAGTGTCTTTGGACAGAAGTTTAAACGATTGTCACAAATGGCCGGTTATCCCATAGTCTTTCAAGCAGTATTCCATGGAATAAAAATGTGCGGCAGTGAACGTCTGCAGAAAGGTTTCTTTCGAAAGCGCGCCTGTATTTTGTCAGACAGTCAGGCAGCCGTATGTGTCTTGAAGTCTAACACAATGACATCTAAACTCGTTAAGGAATATTTGGCTGTTCTCCGTACTCTGGGAGAAAAGATCACCGTCTTGTTGAACTAGGTACCAGCAAATGAAAATCATGATGAATACGAACAGGAGGGCTGCCTATTTAAATTATATCGGATGGATCAAAACCCTTCTGTGGGTTTACCAAAGCCCTCATAAAGGAAATTGTTAGCAACTCGCAGAATACGGAATTCACGCGACTCTCGGAGGAAAGTTCAGAACAGAGGCAGGCAAAATGCCTTTCCCTTCCCTCTGCAGGTGCGTCAAGTGATCTCTCAAATCTGGATAGAGGGGCCTTGTGAATTCTCATTGGATGTTGGACACGGGACATTCCAGTCTTTGTTATGATTTCAGGACACTAGGACTCGAGGATACATACGTGTATTGCTTCTCCGAGCTGGGCGATGAATTTATAGAGCACATCCTCTGCGAATGTGTAGCTCTCATAAAGTGAAGACATTTTCAGCTGGGTCATGGGCACTTGAACTAACACCTCTTCACTGTCATATTCAATACCACGTGAGGAGGTCTATCCTAAGAACAACCACAGCTACTGGCTCAGGTGTTCATCAAAATTGCAGGAAGTTTTATATTCTTGCTGTACTAACCACTGAGATCTCAATGCAATGCGACATGGTGCTATATGATTGTAATTTGTGTCAGACGCTTCCACATAGAACTGGGTGATAACAATGCTTGAGAAGGGTTATCTAAAACCAAGAAGATAAACCAGAACATGATAGAATGGCACACGGACGGATCTTTCACCGAGAAAAATGCACGGGCAGATGTCTGCGAACTAGGGATAGGATACTGGAAAGCACTAGGTAAGAACACAAATATTATTTCAAAGGGAAGATTAGCTTTGAACATGACTACAGCAACAGAAGCATAGCTTTCCTTACTGTTAGCCAGGCTCTCAACTCTTTCCAGGTTAAATCAAAACTAATGCTGTAATATTTTGATAAGCTTAATATTTTAGGCCAGAACAACCGGGTACATATCTTATGGGGTCAGTGATATATAGGAATTAGTGGGAAGGAAATGGCAAATAAATTAGTCAGTCGATGAAAGCTTTTCTCGTCCGTAAAAACAAGCTGATATTTGATACAAGCTTTTCACTTCTGCTCAGGAAAAAGTCATCACGTGTCTGATATGAGGTTCTCCTTTTAGGCACGGGAGTAGGATCACGTCTCTCTCACGTTGTTTTAAGACAAAGGGTTAAGAGCATTAGCTGGTGACGGTGGCGATGGTTTATTAAAAGAAAATTTTTCACCGAGGTCCTAATTTCACCGACACACTTCAGGGTATTAACAGATCAAGAGTAACTAGCAGACAAAGTCTTCGAGTAAGTTACCTGGGAATATTTGCTAAAATTCAAAGAGAGGTAAGATTTTACGCATCACCTTTGAAGTTGACCAATATCGTCTTGAAAACTACCTTCGCCTCCATTAAAATTTTGATACTGACAGTTGAATATAATATTTCCGAGATCTGGCTAAGAGCAGACCGTTGAACGGCTCTCAGCAAATTTGAAAGAATCAGCTGATGAGCTGACGTCATCGGGATAATGACAGCGGAAAAACTGAGCTCGTGTTGGTGTTATATGAAAAAAAATCAACATAGTCCCCACTCACATTATACGACGTGTTTTCGAAAAGTATCGCGAATTTCGTGTTTTTTCAAAAATTATTTATTTATTCATTAATATCTATTTTGTCCCCATGAGATATTGCGCAGTTGTGCCAACGTTTTTTCCAATCTTCGAAGCACTTCAAAAAATCATTTTTTTGTATCTTGTTAAGCTCCTCCTTCGATGCCATCTTTATCTCGTCAATCGTAGCGTAGCCGTTCTTTCATGGCCTCTTAAGTTTCGGGAAAAAGAAAAAGTCACAGGGGGCCAGATCTGGGGAATACGGTGGCTGTGGCATCATGTATGTTGTTTTTGGCCAAAAAATCGCGCACAAGCAACGATGTGTGAGTAGGGCCGTTATCGTGATGCAAGAGCCAATTTTTGATCTTCCACAAACCCGCCGTTTCTGGCGGATTGTTTCGCGCAAATTGCGCATAACTTGCAGGTAATATTCCTTATTGACCGTTTTACCTTGTGACAAGAACTCATGATGCACAACGCCCCTGCAATCGAAAAAAACGGTAAGCAAAACTTTTACATTCGACCGAACTTGGCGCGCTTTCTTCGGTTTTGGTTCATGCGGCAGCTTCTATTGAGATGATTGAGCTCTGGTTTCCACGTCATAACCATAAACCCACGATTCGTCACCAGTTATGACTCTCTGGAGCAAATTTGGGTCGTCGCGGACAGAGTCGAACATCTAAAGGGTTTTTCAATTGGTGCGGGTCGATTTTGGCGCCCTGTGGCAGCCATTTTGTTTTGGTGACATCTGTCAAATCTTTTGTTTATTATTCAGTTGCTTATGCCAAATCATCATGGCAAGTTACACGATTGAACAGCACGTTCAAATGATAAAACTTTATTATCAAAATGAGTGTTCATTAACGCAAACGTTGCGCGCATTGCGCCCATTTTTCGGTAGACGTGGTGGCCCTTCCAATTTCTTACGGCCCATATTGAACCATATGGACCTAGACGACATGTGGTTCCAGCAGGACGGCGCTACGTGCCACACAGCAAACGACATTTTATTCCATTTCAACATCTACCCGCCTTTATTGAAAAACCCTTTATTAGCAATGTTCATGCGATGCTGAATTAAATGTTCGGCCTTCTGAGAACATTTTGTACCACCGATAAACGTTGCTTTGGTCCAAAGTATCTTTCCCTGTCAACAATTAACTGAAAATTCAAAATGGCCGAACTCGTCGGCATGACTGAGAGATATGAGTACCAACATATCGCCACAAAAATCGAAATTCGAATATACGTAACCTGCGAAAATTCAAAATTCGTTGTACTTTTTGAACACACCTCGTATTTCGTTTGTTGCCTTCTGAACAACGACTGATAAGACGAATGTGCAGGCAGAATTCTGCTGCTCTCGCTCAATTTTGTTTTTCACTCTAGCTGAAGGCCAAACCTGGTAATCCATCATTCTTGGTTTAACAACAGCAAATAAGTCGCAACCTTTCGGGACTTTTGTGAGATATATCGTAGTCGGGTGAGCTCGAGGGAACGTCTGACAAAGCCGGAGCTTTATGGGCATCCTTGAGATTGCTTTAAGCCCTTCTGCAAAAGCTGTCTGGAGGATGAGGTGGAATCATCGCAGTACTTTTTTTAGCTAACTGCTTTCGTCGGGCTAAGCTTGAAATATCTGAGCTCTCACATTTTTGCTACGCCGGCGGATATTGCAGGCTTAGGTATCAAACACCTAATGAATTAAATTTTTTTAAATAATACTATACAAATGTAATAAGCCACCGTTGGCCGTCATCCTTCAGTTCAAAACCCCTTCTTTCTCTTTTTCCCCTGCTTAACTTTTTTCCCTATTTAAGTCATCACAATGGACGAATTTTGATTCTTTGTCCATGTGGACCTCTCCCATGAGCAGTCATTTATCCTAACCTAACCTTACTTAACCTAACCTAACCTATAGTACACGTATTTTGTGAAAGCGTCCATATTTTTTATGCTCATAAATTTGAATTTATATAATTTCGTAAAAACAGATCAAATATTAATTTGAAGAGCCTGCTTAAAAATTATTCAAACCTATTAAAAAAATATTAAAAAATAGCTTTATAATGGCACTTGAGAGAAAATGTAAATTTTCTCAAATGAAGCTTGCGAAGAATTAATTTTTCTTAAAAAATTTCAATGAAGTTTAAAAATTTTCAAATTTCTTTAGTAAGCGAATAGTTAAAGAAAATATTATATTGCTTTAGTTAACGAAAAAATTTTTAAATTCTCTCAAAAAAAAATGAGTGTAAATATGCGAAAAAAAGTGCAAAGGTCTAACTACTCGGAGTTACACAGAAATGTACTCAGTCATGTCATATCTACTAACAAGGAATGGAAAACGGCGACGCTCATTGTCTGCTGGCTAATTTTCTTGATTACATTGCCATCAAAGATATACGCCATTTGTTCACTTTTCCAGGCATCTTTGCACTTTGCACTCTGCACTTTACATTCTATTTGTGTTTTTTTTTGGGAACTTTGCAACACTTACAGCATCATTGAATTCCTTTCGAACGCCTCATTATTCGCCAGCTTTTCGGGCGTCATTGTAGCAAAGCAAAAGAGACAATGCAAAAGAAAGCATCCAACTTTAACCAAATCCTCCCAAACGGACTATAACAAATGAAACGCATTATGAACCAAAGAAAACTAACCAAAAAAGTATTTGCGACAGCAAAATAGTAAAGGGATGCGTGGGTGGTGGTCACTAACGTAATGAAAAGAAAATATTCGCTCTTAGGGGAGAAAAGAAACAAAAAATGTTGAAAAGCCATCATTGATTGAAAAGGAAAATCAAATAAGAGAAATTAAAAACAGCAGAAAAAATAAATGTAATAAAAAGGGGAAACCGTATCAACATGGCTTATCCACGTAGCGGCCGCAGTGCTATGAATATTGAAGGTTAGAGTCTTATTGAGCATTTTTGCTCATATTTACTTTAAATTCTGGTTATTGACTTTGGGCAGCACTCTGGCATTGAACTACTGCTGCAGCTCCCACACACAATTGAAATATAAATTAATCGAAGGACGCACTTTAAAGCAGCTTCGCTTGCAAAAGTATGTAAAAACGTAGGCGCGCACAGATTAGGTGGGTTTAGGGATTCAAAAGCAAAAAAAGCATAAGTGGTATTGATATAAGTTTAAACTGAATTAAATTAATTTTGCTACAAAATATAAATATTTAAGAGGGAAAGAACAGAAAAAAAATTTATATTTCTGCTATGAGGCTCTGATATATACATTCTGCCAAAAAAAGAAATAAGAGGTTGTCTGTAAAGTCGGTATACTGACGATAGTTTAACGTGACGTCATAAGAAAATACTGATGGAATGGTTGCATTTTTCAGAAGAAAATTTTAATTTTATTTGTTTGATCGATATTTTGTATGGATATAGAAAAGGAGGTAAATGGAATCGCAATGGAATTGATCAAGTTACATTTACACAAACGTGAAAAATGACGAAACATTTATCAAATTCATGAAAGATATCTTCAATTTCGATTGTGCATCAGACGTTAATAAGTCAGCAACACTAAGAGGCAACATCAGCAATTTGACTTTTTCAGGACACATTACACTCGAAATACGCAAAACTAAAAATATCGGCAAAGAAGTCGTGGACAATTTGCTCCGATCTGGTCGCCCAGCAACGTCTTAAACGGATGAAAACGACGACAAAGTCAGGGAAACGGTACTGGAAAACCATCATTTCAGTTTGAAAGAGGTAGCTTATGACCTTAGCGCGTCTCACGAATCAATTCGCAACATTTTACACCATCAATTGGACATGCGACGCGTGGCTGCTCGACTCGTTCCAAGTGAGTTGAGTCTCCTTCAAAATAATCATCGGCAAAAAGTGGCTGAAGACATGCTTGAGCAGGTGAGTTCGGACCCAATGTTTAACCAGTCAACAGGCGGCTGAATGACTTTATCCACATGAGCCGGAACCCAAAAAACCACGTCAAAGTCGGTCAAAAGTGAAAGTCATGATACCCTTTTCATTGATTATCACGGTTTCGTGCAAATAAATGAATATTATTTGGAATATTTGGAAGTTATGCGACGTTTGAGAGAGAACGTGTGAAGGAAACGGCCCAATTTGTGGAAAGAAAACGCATGGATCTTGTACCAGGATAACGCACCGTCTCACTTTTTTGACCAAAACTCAACAAATCGACAAAATATCATCGAACGATCACCTTATTCAACAGATTTAGCCCTCTGTGACTTTTTCCTTTTCCCAAATCTTAAATTGCTAGGTTATACCGGCTGATCTAATCTACACAGAGAACATTTTGGTCCATAGCCATACCAGATCAGAGTCCTTGTTTGTTTTTTCTTTGTTTTAGTCGAAATATGTATAACTCAAGACGAGCATACTCTTCGCGAATTTTAGGAGTCATTCAAGCTCCAGTTCAGGAAGATATTCTAGCCTTTCAAAACTCAGAGCGCCCAGGTAGCGTAGTCTGGTTTTCGAGAGAGCCGGAAAGTGCCATAGACGATACTCCAGGGTTGCTATTGTACTTGGCATTTGTACATTTCCTGCAAGTATCGCTAAGAGTTAGATTTAGTTTGTAAGAATGAGCTGCAATTAGGCAGTGGCCTGCGCCGCATCAGCTACGGCTCTACAGTTCCTTCTATCGAACGATAGAACCGATTTGGTATAAATGTTATCATATGCGTGTTTACACCTGATCCTGGCAACTTTGCAATCGGTTAAGCTAAGCTATCTGCTTTTCGCCTTCCACAAAATTTGCTCCCCTTATTTGACCTCTTGCAAGCAACGCGCCTTCTTTAACTATTCTGTCCACTATCTCGTTTCGCTCTATGCCTTTATACCCAGGAACCCAATATACACAAAGACTGCGGTTACGAGTCTCTGCGTTCATGGACATTTTTGGATGATAGACAGCACAATTTGACCACTTTTGTAGCCGCACTTGTTGCGTCTGTATATACAAGCCCAGCAGCTTTCTTTACAGCAAAGCTTCCGGTTAGGGACTTTAAATGACTTTTTGATGCTTATATATGCCAGTGCCCACGCCGTCATCCATTTTTGATGCATCGGTAAATACATTGACGGTGCTACTTTTCGGACCTCAAGCCGGACTCGAGCAAAGGCCGGACAGATACCCAAAAAGTGACCCGCCGTCTCATGCTCCTCTCCACATGCTGGGCAGAGCGCACTGTCTGAGATGCCTACCTTTTCCATGTGTTTCGCTCATATAAAGTGATCCGTTATATGATCAACCAGCTACCTGGAGTTCCTTCTGCTTAATGACAGGAGGATCTGCGACAGTCGATCGGACAGGACAGGTAACATCAGTTCTGTCCATCTGCAACCTCTCCCAGCCTGCCAAGCTCGCTTGTGGGTTGAAGAAACTCATCTGCTAATCGTGGCTTTGATGGCTGCAGAAGGGAGTGGCCAAAGAAGTTGGCCTCAGAGCCCATCCTAGTTCAAGAGTCAGAGGCCTTGTTATCTGCGATACCCACGTGTCCAGGTACCTATATTAGCATCCGGATATTATGTCTACTGGCATAGTTTGAAGTAGTTGGAGGGCTGTCTAAGCCCATGAGGCTTTAATGTTGCTGCAGACACTTACAAATTTGTATCTCTACCTGTTTTCCACAACACATTTTTTGAATCTATTGAACAGCATACACCTCCGCTTGAAACACAGATGCGTACATTCCAAGAGCAAAGTGTTGTTGTAGCAGTATAAACCTTCCCCATACATAAATACGGGAAATGATGTTGTAGTGGCAGTCCTTACCCGGTTATAAATCCGGTTCATTCCGGTCGAGGGAACGACATTGTAGTTTAGCTCGCTAGATTTCACCTAAACATAAGAGCCGGAACCGTGCTCGGTGCTGGAGCCATCCGTGAGAATGCGAAAAACAGTGTTTGCCGGGCTCATTTTCAGAGTTTGATCACAACTGAGCCTTTGGCAATATTACTTCTTGGTATTTGGTGCAGGATTTCAGCAATAGAGAGACGTCGTCGAGCGAGGGTAATGCCCACGCTGGAACTTTGTACTTCTTTGTGCAGAGAAGCTAGACTGTTTCTTCATCATTGACACGCAGGCCAGCTTTGTTCGCGCAGTTGTGTATTGTTTTATGAGCATCGCTCATTAGAGCATTTAGAGTAGATAGGCATCTTTCTGTAATAACTACAACAATGCCATCTGCATATGTAATCAGCCTTGACGCTCTAGCTTCAAATCGAGTGAGTGTTTCGTTTACGACTAGCCAGAGAAGTGGCGATAATACACCCACTTGAGGATTTCGCTATGTGCTTCCTTCCTTAAAATAGTCTTATTCCATTCTGCCATAATCATTCACCTTGAATGCCTCAACAATGTCCAGAAGTACTCCTAAAGCGTAATCCTTGTATTCCAAAGCTTTTCCAACATTAAAGACCGAAGTATGTAGTGCAGTCTCCGTGGATGTGCCCTTAATGAACGCGTGTTGTGATTTTGACAGCCCTTTAGTACGGAACCTGTCCCCAATATGGTTTGCCAAAACTTTTTCAGAATTTTTGAAGAACAGCAAAATTTGGCTACCTGTAGGTAAATAAGCTGAGCATTTCTTAAAATTGTTGCACATGCAAAAGTACCCGTAATCCCATCATTTCAAAATAATTAAAATGAAACTTCACAAACATTTCAAGCACCCTTTGTGGCTACTAAAATATGGTACTCAGCTCAATAGCCAAAAGAGGGCACAATTCAATCAAAACAATATTTTTTCAACCTTTTTTATTTTGTAAACAAAAATCCAGTGAAGCTTGAAATGATGACAGCAATTCTGATATGTTGTAATAACAATTCCAGGAATATCAAATGAAACCAAGCAAAAAAAATTCAAACTTTTGAAAAAATATCTCCCTATCATTAGGTTCATTGACCAAGCCAACATTTTTTTATATTTATAATATAAATAAGCAGCACAAATAAGCAAAAAATATGAAATCAATAACCGAAAAATTTAGGTTGCCACTAAATGAGCATCAAGCTAGCGCAATAGCGTCCGAAATGTGGCAATCAACAAGCGTGAATCCTGGTGTACAAAAAGTGTAGAAATACAAAAAAATTCTAAAGTAATGAGGGAACAATAAATGGTGTACAAGCAGCTGAGGGATGTGAGTGCAAAGGAGAAGCATGCAAAGAGTGAAAAGAAAAAAGCAAAGTGTACATAACGAAAAGTGAGCGATAAGATACACAAACATTTGCGTAAAGTCAATGAGACAAGCGTAATATTTTTAGTCTAGCCAAGTCAAATTGAAGCATGGCATCATAGATGAAGAGGAATTCCATGAACTTGAACTGTCAATGGTGAAATGTCACCAAGAGGGAAATGGATGGAAAGTGACAGAAAATACATACACATGTGACAAAGAACAAGGTTGGGCACAAGTGGCGCCATGTATTTATAAATATTTGTACGTTGAAATATTGACTAGCATCATACAAATATATTTGCATTTAATAAAGGGTGGTTAAATTTCAAGGGCCGATGTTGAATGTGAACCACACCTAAACGTCAACGACATCGTTGGACTTCTTTCTTTGGGGTTATTTGAAAGAAAAGGTGTACGTCGATAAGCCAGCAACAATTCAAGAGCTAAAGGATGAGATAATTCGGCACATTAACGGCATAGAACCTCAATTATGCCTCAGGGTCATCGAAAATTTGGACCATCGGATGGAGGTGTGCCGATCGGTTGCCTTTCATATTTTGCGCTCAAATCAGGGTTTTAAGGCAGATGATCTCTTAAATCGATTGTTTGAGTGCTCAAAAGCACGCTTGGGTGGGGCGAGAGAAATCGCATCGTCTTAGGGAAGGACAACTCGTCTTCGGCTGTAGGATTTTGTTGATTCTCCGAAAACTTCTAGTAAATAAATAGTTGTATACCATGCAGAATTGACTGTTTTAAGTTCCTCTAGTGATTCATTTGCGACTGAGGTGTTTCTTCCGCGAACGACTTTTGTTGGATTAAGCACGGATTAAGACGGTCCAGAAACGAATTGCAAGCTGTCCGAATGTAACTTGCAGCTATTTTGGCAGACTCGTGGACAATGGCTTTTTTCAGCGACTCAAGACAGGTGAATCTTTTACTTTGGACTTTGCTCTCCAAAATGGCCCAAAGAGAATAACCCATCGGACTCGCGCCTGGTGAAATTGAAAGCCATTGTGTGGACATTATGAAGTTCGGAATGTTGTATTTTAGCTATTCTTGGTTCACTCGAGCTTTGTGAGACGGTGCCGAACCCTGTTGAAACGTCCATGGTCTGCCGCCGAACTATTTGTCTGCCCACGGATTCAAAGTAACCTCCAGAATACTTTCCCGATGATATTTCGCATTTGTCTTGACGCGAAGCTCGATGAAAACGATTGGAGAGCGCCCATCTGCGGCTACAGCGGTCCAAGCCATTATCTGTGGCGGGTGCTGAATCCTGGTGTCCAATCGATGATTCAGATTCTCGTATGAACAGTCGGTCAAATAAACCCTATCGTAAACCCAATTCATAAAGCTCAATTTTAAAAATTTTCTCATCAGAAAACACACATTTCCGAACCGCTTTCGGCCAAGCGAAGCAACTCCTTCGCTCTCTCAAGTTTGACTTGTTGCTGCTTTGGTGTGAGATCATGCACCTTTGGGATCTTGTAAGGCATGACTTTGAGATCATTTTGAAGTATGCGGCGGATGCTATAGTCAGATATGTTCCGTTCTTTCGCATTTGATTGGCACTTCGTTGGTGACTTCGATGAAGTCGCTTCTTCAATTTTTGAACCATTTCACGTGACGTCGTTGCGTTACCAATTGACGCACCGCAGCGATATTTTGTGGCACGAAATTCATCGGGAAAAGATCGACAGCCACCATGTCGAGAATCGTAATAAATCATTGCACGAAAATTTTCACGAGTTAATTCTATCCTGTAGGCTAGGGGAATTTTTCAACTCATTGAAAATAGCGCAAATAAGGCTCACAAGCGAAAACGTTAGATGAAAGCTTATGCTAAGGTATACCAAAATTTTTAAATAAAATATCAAATTGGAGCTTCTCACACGTTGTGTTGCAAAGGCACGAAATGTAAGAGGCACCAAAATATAGCTGCACCCGGCCACTACTTCCTGTGGCTTAGACTGGTTCATTATTATTATTATGTGGGCGATATGGCACTGCAAGCTTAAGATCTTTTGTGCCTCTTTACAGGGTTTTCAATGTTTTCAATGTTCGTTTCCTTTTGGTAGTAATGAGCCCAGCTGCGGAAGGATTTTAATATCTTATTAGCCGCTCCATTTCTGGTAGATTTCTATGCTATTTGGTTGAAATTAGGCACAAAATTAAAGAGTCACGAAATTTGATTTTTAAATTATCCACCAAAGCATTTTTACGATTCAAGTACTGATCTTTAAGTTATTAGGGCCAAAAAAATATTGGAGAACAGTCCTTTAATAACCTATTAGAATTATAAGAATCATCAGCATTATTGTTGACTAGACAATCGTGGTCGGGCCTTTGCCTGCTACAGCTTATGTCTCCGATTGCCTTAGTTTCATGCCTGTGCCTTCCACGCCCCAAAATCCCAAAAAAGCTGCATCTTCATCGCCACCATCAATCCATATTCTATAGCTGTGGCACTTCCTAAAGAGTATTTGTTGAGGTGGGTAGTCGGTATTAGCCCGTAATATGTGATCTGTCCATCTCAGTCCGGTGCACGTACAGTTTCTCAAGTCAAGATTCTAGGGCTTTCCTCTATCACCTTTATCACATATCGCGCCGCCAAAGGTTTTTTGCAGCACTCTCCTTTCAAAGATCAGCAGCTTCTGTTTATCTGCATCTCTGAGTGACCAGACTTCACTACCCTATAGCAAGATGAGAATAATAATTGGGCGGTACATACGATACGGTACGATACCTCATACTCTTGCGTAGAAGGTGGCTCTTTAGGTGATTGTACAGAGAGAAACAGCAGCAGTTCGTCATTAGGATTGTGTAAGCAATTTCTGCAGAAATTTTGTTGTCATGAACTCACGGTTACTCATAGGTACTTAAATTCCTTCAGCACTTCGAAACCGTAATCACCGATTTTAAGTACTTGATTACAATTGAGTCTGATATAGTCCGAAGAAGTTGAATAAAGGCTTTAGTTTTGGCTTCGTAAACCCATATTTTTGGCTGCTCTTTCTATACTATCGAAGGCTTCTTTCAAATAACGTTGCGAAGATGCAATAATATCTTTGTCGTCCGCGTAAGCCAGCACTGAATCGATTTAAATAAAATAGTTTTGTTTTGTGTTTACGCCTGAATCTTGGATAATCTTTTCAAGGGCAATATGAAAGAGAAGACATGATAGTCCATACCCTTGCCGAAGTCCGTTCAGAGTGGCGAAATCTCGCAACAGATCGTTTTGAACTCGTGTGACGTTTCTTACATTGTGCATAGCCGACCGCGTCACGCGCATTAGCTTATCGGGAATACCGAACTCCGCCATCGCTGAAAAGAACTTATGTCGAATTATGCTGTCGTAAGCTGCTTATGCTACCTGTCATGTCCGACCGACTGTTGCAGATGCCCCTGCCATTAAGCAGAAGGAACAGTAAGTAGCTGGTTGGAATGAAGATGAGCCACTTTCTATGGGCAAAGTACATGGAAAAGGTGGGCATCTCAGACAGTGCACCCTGCCCAGTATGAGGAGAGGGAATGATACGGCGGACCACTTTTTGTGCATCTGCCCTGCCTTCGCTCGAATCAGGCTTGAGGTCACTGATGTGTTAAGAAGTGACCACTTTGGTTCCTTGGCACCACAAGATTTACTCAGGTTTCTTCGGAAGGCGGGTAGATTTAAAGAAAATTAAAAAGGGAACCCGAGTGCAGTACAATGGACTTTGTGTTGTTTCACAGGTCGTCATGTCGTACTCACGAGACTTTACTAATAAGTTTCTTAGTACGAAAATTTGCTCAATCGTTGATCTGCCTTTCTGAAATCCGTCCTGGTAGCTACTAAGTATATTTTGTATAACTAAATAAGATCAGTTAAAAAAAGGAGTGTGATAATTATTTTCAGAAAATAATATACTTAAGGGGGGGGGGGTGGGGTAGGGTCACAAAATCGAATTTTTTTTTCTTCACTCATCTTATAGTAAATCATTTCAAGAATGTTGTGTCAAAATTTTAAGTGGATCGGAGCAGAACTCTCAAAGTTATAGCCTTTGTAGGCACTCTACCTCGAATGCGGAGCATTGATAATTTTTCAGAGTCATTTTTTCAAACGCGTTTTTCCCGAAACGACTTCTTAAAAGTCGGTGGCAATCACAACTCCGAAACTATTCAACCGATTCTTTTCAAATTTGGCATACGTTTTCTAAATCAAAAATACCTCCCCCCCACTGTTTTTTTTTTATTTATTTTTTTTAAGGTTGTTTTTCACTTACAAATATGGCGAAATTTTTCGCCAAAAATGCTCGTTTTACGTTTTTTTGCCACCAAAACTACAAAAATGAAAAAAAAAAATTTATTAATGGGGGGGGGGGGGGGGGGGAGCATTACGTCATACTTTAACTGAAAAATTCGACTTTTTTAGTTTCAGATGATTCTACAACGAATGCCGATTGGCACCGCAGAGCACCTCTCGAAAAACATATCTCCAAAAAAACTCTGTCATGGGCTTATTTGTCAATATTTTGTTATTAATATTTTTTAAAAACTTATTGAAAAGATGTACAATAACATGCAACTGATTTTATTAAAGTATCTTAAGCCATATTTCTGTAAAAAATTCAAAAAAAAGTGTTTTTTTTAGCGCTAAACCCTACCACCCCCTTCAATGAATACTCAAAAAGAATTCGATGTTCTGAACAAATTTTTATATCAGAACTACGTTTCTAAAGTAGAGAGTGGTATCAAAGAAAATTGTAAATCTTTTTGGCAGTTCATTAACGGTAAAAAGAAAACCACTGGAATTCCAGAAAAATGCATTATTTGGGCGAAACGTTGTCGGACATTCAAAAAATTAGTAACCTTTTTGGTAGATTTTTTTCGATCTGTTTATGTTCATCAATCCGACACCGGAATAGAAGATAGCTCTTTTAACAGGTCACGAACAAATAAAGGTTTCCAGCTCTCATCTAATGATGTACTCAGGAGGCCTTGGCAAATGGCCCAACTCCTGGAGAAGATGGCTTCCCTCCTATATTACTAAAAAACTGTGCTACATCGCTAGCAAAACCATTAACAATTATCTTCAATAAATCACTAGCTTCTGGTGAGCTTTTACATAATTGGAAAAAATCGTTTATCATACCGATACATAAGTCTGGAAGCAAGTCGGAAGTCCAAAATTATCGCCCTATCTGCAAAATCTCTTGCATACCTAAACTCTTTGAAAAGCTAGTTTATGATTTGATTTTCTTCCAAATTTCAAATCTCATATCGCCTAATCAGCACGGCTTTGTTAAGAGTAGATCTACTGCTACGAATTAAGGGTTATTTACAAATTATATCTTAAACCAATTTGAAACAGGTCAACAATGCGATGTCATATTCACCGATTTTTCGAAAGCGTTCCATAGAGTCAGCCATAGTCTTCATCCTAGCTTACTCAAGTGGCTTGCATCTTATCTAGCAGATAGAACTCAATTCGTTCGTATAAATAACATAAAATCTGATGCCATCAAAGTTACCTCAGGCGTACCTCAAGGTAGCCATCTTGGGCCACTATTATTCTTAATGTTTGTTAATGACATTCCAGACGTTTTCGAGACATCACGTTGTCTGATGTATGCAGATGACTTGAAAATTTGCAGTCGGGTAGAGAACGTAACTGACTGCATAAGACTTCTAGAAGGCTTAACAAGATTGGAAGCTTGGTGTGATGATAACTCCTTACCTCTTAATGCTGGTAAATGCCAGCACATATCATTCAGTAGACGAAAAGTTACGATTGATTTCGATTACAAGTTGGGCACTACCACCCTCATAAAAATGTATGAAAAGAAAGACTTGGGGGCATATTTACTTCGAAAATGTCGTTTTCTAAACATATAGACTTTATGATTGTCAAGTATAGATCTATGCTTGGTTTTGTAATAAGGAATTCAATAGAGTTCCAGGATATTTCTACGCTGAAAAATTTGTATTTTTCTCTTGTGAAATCAAACCTCGAATATTGCAGCATCATTTGGGATCCATTCTATATGGGTTCATCTTTAATAATTGAAAAGGTTCAAATACGTTTCACTCGATTTGCTATTTATTCACTTCGTTGGCCTTGCAGTTTGCCTGCAAATAAAAGTAGATGTCTTTTGTTAGCATTGCCAACTTTAGAAATGCGGAGAAAAACTTCATCGGTAATGTTTATAAGGGACATAGTTACGAATCATATCAAATGTCACTTCTTGCTGGAGCTAATACTCTTTAATTGTCCCACTCGTAATCTAAGACTCAGCAATATGTTCCATTTACCTTATCACAAGACCAATTTTAGTCGAAATGAACCGCTTGCACGTTGTATAAGACAGTCTAACCAGTTAGACAAACATTTGGATATATTCTCTAACTCACGAGAGACTTTCAAATCAAAACTTAATCTGGAGATACACTTTTTGAATTGTGACTAATGTATCTCACAGTATATTTACCATATATTATATTTAAGCTTTAGTATTAGTAATCTATTTAAGTTATACTTCAATTGATGAAATGAATAAATAAATGCATTTTGCTTCACTTTCATAACCCTCTGTACATAGGTAGTTGCCAATAGAATGATTGTAATATTTACTATATCAAGCATCCCACGCTTTTAACTCTACTTTGAATTACTCTATTTGTATCTTAATTTTTGTTACAATTCTGTTCTGAGGTAGTTGACTATGGCTGATCGTTCGATTTGCTATTACTTCATTATAGGTTCCTTTGTCATTAAAATTTATTTTCTACTTTTTAGTTCGATTAGCAATAAAAGCGTGTTTTTTAGTTTTTTTAAACTATTTTTTATTACAGATTATCTACTAGATTGTACATATTGAGAATAATTAACCATTGAGAAGAAGCCCTTCTTCTCCCTTATATATTTAAATCTTAACAATGGGCGTGCCCATCTTTCAGTATAATATTTGTTCTTGACCCCAACTGTTTGGCAGTGTGTTTATACTTATACTGATATATTATATTTTTTCGTCGTAAAAGTGCATGCTCATGCTATGTTACGTATGTAGATATATGCACATTGACACTACTTAGATGTACATACATACATATATTTGCACTTTCTTTGTGTGGCGGGCGGGCAACTATCTATCCGCTTTACAACTGCCACAGGCAATTAAATAAACATAAATTGGAATTTATTGCGAATGGGCCAACGCTTGAAAGGCAAACATTGTTGAGTGCACACATGCGTTTACATATGCACGTATGCATGTTTATGTAAATATGTACATACACGTACATGCATACTGACAAGTCCGCATTGCTATTAAAATAGACAAATATGATTGATGTGCATTTTGTTAGCGTCCACTCGCCTGCCGCTCGACAACAGCCCACCGCTGCTCCGGCCACTCTCCGGCAGCGATCTAACTACACACATGTGGCAGTCAGAGGGACAGCTATTTGAACACACGTTTTGTTGGCGATTTATTATTTGAAATTTCTAATACGGAAATAAACAAATTGCTAAAATACACGACAGGCCGTTAACAGACACATACAGAGAGACGGACTTACAGTTGGCAGGCAGGCAGGCAGGCAAGCAGGCGAGGAGTGGGTGGGCGATTAAAGGTGGTTAGGCAGCCAAGCAGGCGTGCGGACAACGCAATGAGCATCAGATGGGCAGACAAGCGAAATGGATAAATGCTTTGGTAGATGGACGTTGCAATTTGCTTATTTAAAAGCAAGCAGCCGCTTTCAAGTTTGGAAAGACACGAAAACACGAAATAAAGGAATTTCGAATAAGTAAATACACAACAACATGTTTTGTAGTTTCAAAGAAATAAAAAAAGGAGAAAATCAATACAAAAAAAATAAAAATTAGAATTTAAAAATTAGAATTTTTATTTTTATCACCCAGACCGTGAGCACAAGACTCCGGTGCTACACATTGACCTTCGAACGTAACTCACCTTCACCTCAACCTTCGACGAAACTAAGCTGTTTGCATCTATTACATTCAAACACACATAACTATTAGGCATGGCAATCTCGGGAAATCGGTCCCGAAAATTTCGGCATTTCGAAAAATGTTAAATATCGAATTGAAAGATGTAAAAATTATAAAATTACTTTCTAATTATTTTTAGTAAATTATTACAAAATTTTGTTATTTATTTATTTTTTTTATTTATTTATTTTTTTATTTGTTTATTTATTTAGTTTATGAACACAAGCTTCTTACAGACTAATTACAGCGAAAACTAGACCACCTATCGAACAGGACTTAAATACTTAAGAAATCTAGGCTCAAAAACTACTGGACCGATTTTAAAAATTCTTTCACCATTCGAAAGCTACATCATCCACGAGTAACATGGATCATATTTTATTTTGGAAATAGGGCTCGAGATATAGGTCAAAACGTGGACCCGGGTAACCTTCGGATGTGTATGTACAATATGGGTATCAAATGGAAGCTGTTGGTGAATGCTTTAGTCCAGAGTATCTTTCATGCCGCTCCGTGACTAGGGTCTCGAGATAGAGACCAAAACGTGGACCCGGGTAACCTTCGGATGTGTTTGTACAATATGGATATCAAATTGAAGCTGTTGGTGAATGCTTTAGTACAGAGTATTTTTCATGCCGCTCCGTGACTGGGGTCTCGAGATATAGGTCAAAACGTGGACCCGGGTAACCTTTGGTTGTGTATGTACAATATGGGTATCAAATGAAAGCTGTTGATAAGTGCTTTAATACGGGGTAATTTTCATACCTATTGATGACTAGGGTCTCGAAATATATGCCAAAACGTGGACCCGCCGTGTCTTTGCACCGAATTAAACCAAACTTACGCACATTGTTAAGTAAGTATTGAAAATGGGTTTCGTAAAGTTTGGTTGTAATTCGGAGCACTGGCAACGGGTACAGCGTTCTTTTGAGCCAGCCATAATGTCGCTTACTTTTTTAACGCTTGGGGCGGAACTGAACTGTCAAATTGACAGTGTGAGTTACAATGTGTCAATATTTCTTTCTGATTTGGATGCCATAAGGAAAAAGCGTAAGTGCAACATGTAAAAATTGTTTGTGAATTTTTTTGGAGTGGATTTTGGAACAGTGAATAATTTCTTACGAAATTTGAGAATTTAATGTGAAATCCGAATGAAATTATGTGTTCGTGGAAGAAACAATTTTTTTCGTTTTTTTTTTTTTTGAAAAATATAAATGGATAATGGTTAAAAAAGCTCCAATGCTTAATAAAACATATAAATTTAAACGAAAAATTCATGGATGATCAGGAAAAAGACGGTTGTTTCTTAGTTATTCATTTGCGTTGATTTGAAATTTAAAAACAATCTTCTTTTTTCCTGATTTTCAATTTGTATTTTATATTTACTCAAAAAAAAATAGAAAAACAAAAAATATTGTTTATGCCAAAGCGATTGAATAAAGAATAAAGAAATAAATAATATGAAAACCATATATTTTCTGTTCTAAACCATATCTATTCTATTTTAGTGTGCCCAGCGAAGGGGGCGGGGTTTGCTAGTTTAATATAATATAAAGTAACTAAAAATACACTTTTCGGAGATGAAAAATCTAGTTGGATAGAAACCGAATTTGAGGTGTTTTTTCGGGTGCTATAAATAAAAAATAAAAAAATTTTACTATCCATTTTTTAATGAGATTTTTTTTTAATGCTTTAAAAATACATTAAAAAATTAAAAATAGCAATTAAAAGTTTTTGGAGTGGGGGGTTAACAAACAATGGCGCGCCACACCTACCCCGATTGCAAGCGTTCTAACAATCTGAAACAAAAAAATAAAAAGGATTATTAATCTTGATGATCGCTGCTATCGTACTTACTAAAAAAAAGTCGAAAAAAATTTGTTGGTCAAATTACGGCTGCCCGAAAAAATGATAAATTTATTTACTACTTTTTGTTACTTTTCGGAATTTTTTAAAAATAGTAAAAATGTTTATATTGTTTATATTAATAGTAAGTACGATAGATATATATATTGGAAAGACTCACACCAAATTTCAAGGAAATCGGTTAAGTAGAACGTGAGAAATCAAGGTAAATATTTTGAAATATATAAATCTCACAGTCTCGCAGCATGGACACCCATCGGACAATGTCCGGCTTTGTTAGCCTTAGAAGTTCCCTCAAGCGCTAGCGACTTACCCGTGGCCAGAAGGATCTCACGACTTTGCACGTTTGCGCACTAGTCCATGGCTCGCTGAATGGATACGGGACCCATTTTTTCCGGAAGTAGACTATGGGTTTCCAAGAAAACCCGAATCATTTGAAGAAAAACGCTTTCCACGCATGAATTGTTTTAGATCTGAAAAAAAAAATGGAAGTCACTAGAGGCCAAATCTGGTGAATACGGTAGATGCTTCACCAATTCGAAGTTCGACTCATGGACTTTAGCCACTGTCAAAATGCTTTTGTAAAACTGGGCATTTTTTCATTAATTTTTCCTTCTGCTGCTCGAAAATATTCAAAATTCATTGTATAACCAGTTTGCAAATAACTCACAAGTAAAATTCCTTTCACATCACAAAACACTGATGCCAACATCTTCTTGGTCGATTTCTGGATACGAACTCGTTTCGGAGTCAAAGGGCCAGATTCACACCACTTTTTAGCCTGTTTTTTTGATAAAGGATCTTGATGATAGACCCAAGTCTCATCCATAGTGATGAATCGACGTACAAAGTTCAAGAGTGTACCAGTATTCCAAAAAAAAGTGGGTGTAGCGTAGTACACGTAAGAGAAGTGAAACTTTCAAGGCAGACAAAGAAAGAGGGAGAGATCCGAGAGAGAATGAGAGAGAAAGAGAGGGAGAGGGATCCGAGAGAAAATGAGAGAGAAAGAGAGAGAAAAGAGAAAGAATATATATTTAAATAAATTCACAACATTTGCAGAGAATACAAAAAGACAAAATTTACAAAAAAATAATACACTTGGTATATCAACTGCGTATATATAGCGCTTGTCACCAACGCGTACTGCCACAGTACGCGCAATACGATCTGTCGTATTCTAACTATACGTTGCTCTCTCTCGCTCCGATGTATTAGCGTGGCGTTAGAGGCGTGCGCACATATACTCTATAGCGTCTAACACTACAACGTGCATAGACAACAGTCTAACAACAGTCTTACTACGATTATAAATTTTAAGAAATAAAAGAAAATAAAGCTTGCCTTGTAGGGGAGGTCCTGGTCATTGGTTTTCTATGAATAAGACAAGAATATGTATCATTGGATGTTTGGTCGCGATCATTGGTTGTTCGGTCCAGCTCCTTCTCCTATCTGTGGTGTACGTCTTGATGTTTTCCCAGTAGAGAAGAATACGGTTTTCATGACAAAAATACATCCACAGGTTTACCATTGCCTGCCGAATGGCGAAGGAAGAAGAACACCATCATTTGGTGTTTCAGGTCCGAGGTTTCGAGGCTGCACTAATTTCACGTAACATCCACTAAGTCACCTAAAAAGTATATTTTCACTGTAGCACCTTTTTATTACTCTTGCAATAACCAAATTGTAATAACCATTTTTTTGGCGTTTTGGCTTCCGAGAGCTAAAAAGAGTTTAAAAATAAAAAAAAACCTTTCAAGGATATTTCGAGAAACATCCGCTTTAATAAAAGCCTTTTTTTCTTCAAATGATTCTATTGATTAGATAAAGATTTAAACAAAACTACTTTTCGGAGCGTCTCAGAAAATTTACTGTGACTCGTTGAATTTTAAATATTTTATCTAAAAAATTTAGGAAAATGTTGCATGAACCTGTGAGATTATAATCGCTTAGTTCCAGGTATGAACAGCGGGTGCAATAAAACCTTTTTCAAAGCGCCCCTAAATATGTGGGTAACCTGGCATTGTCGTGATATAACATACAGCCTTCCTATTCGCATGTTCTGGTTGTCTTTGATTCATCCCTAGTTTCCATCTGATCACGTGTTGACAATTGATATCTGCGGTTAACTGTTTTGGTAGCTAATCCAAGTTTAGCGATCGCTTGGTGATTATTCAGCCTAGCTCCCAGCAATTTGAATTAGATTTTGTTAGGCTGTTATTATCGTATGTAATGAGTTTTCATCGCCCATTAACATTCGCTTCGAAAATGGATTGGCTTCGTTACTTTTCGGCAAAGAGCCGAAGGCATCAATTTGATCCAAAGTATTTTCAGATTTATCTCCAGTTAATAGAAAATGAAAAAAATCAAATAAGTGTCCATGTGCCGAGTCTACGATTACTTTGATTTCATCAACATTTTCGACAATTTCCCTAACAGAACTTAGCTTGTTTTTAAAGCCTGAATGACCAGAACGGTATAGTTGGGGACGAAATTTCAATTTACAGGAAAATACATTTTTTTTTTTCCAAAAATGTTATACATTACTTCATAACGCCAAAAATGCTTGAATTTTGCCATGGCTGGTTTGGTTTCAAAATTATTTTTTTTCGACTCCGAGTACATTTCAACAAATTTAGCGAAATTTCCTTCCCAAAAAAATAAATAGAATTATTCCCCCACCACTACCACTGGTGCAAGGGAAATCCTTTGGACGCCGATCAATTCTTTTCTCCTTCAAACCTTAAAATTTCTCAATTCGGTACTCAAAAATTTAAAACAGTTTATCTTCACTCTTACATCTTTCCATGAAAATTTAGGTGTTTTGCGAATTGTTGTATGCACATTTTTAAATCTTGGCCCTATTTGTGCTTTCATGCATGTGAGAATGTTTATGTAAGCATGTGTGTGTATGTAAATCCTCACCCATATAACGACTCGAATCTCTCATTTGCGTCTAAGCTAATCTGTGCAAACAACATTTATCTTAAACGCGTAAGCTTTGCGATTCGCGGTCGATTGGTTTTCGCGATAAATGTATCCACCGAGAATTCCGTTTGATTTAAGGAGGGCACAATCGACCAAACACACGGGAGCGGTGAACATCCAAAAGAAAAAGAAATAAATCAGAGCACATTTATCATAAATCAAAATGGAACTTTGTCGATGGCGCACGCAGACAAAGCAACCAGCAAGGAAGAACATGTGCAGGCGCATATGTGCTTATGTATATGTATGTGTGTATGTGTAAGTATTTGCAGATATTTTATATGGTTTGGTTTGTGTGCAAATGAAACCCGAATTCTTTTCCAATCTGCATACATTTAAGCCAATGCATGCACACAAGAGAAAATGATGTTGAGAGATATCAGAAAAAGGGGGCAAAGCCAGAAAATCGAAAGCAATAAAATGGGGTTGTGTGCGGCTCCTAGGAACTTGGGGTGCAGGGAAAATGCAGGCAACCCAATGGAATATGAAATGTTTAAAAGGAGACACAAAAAGAAGCGAGGTAATAAATATTCGCGCATATTTATGACTTTTCCACTCCATTTCAATTGGCATGAATTGATATTTATTGTATCAATAGCAAGCCAGGAGGGTCCACGGATGGCTGGAATTTTTGACTTAATGGCAATAGCAAACTAAGGCAGAAAGCTGCTGAAAAAAGAGATGTTAGAGTTTTTGGACAATTAAACTTTTTGGCGAATTTTTTAGTTTAAAAATATAGCAGTTTTCATATAGGTATAATCAATTTTATTCAAACTTCTCGTGAAGAGATGCCAGGGCGTATGAGTGATTTACTTATATTCAAACGAATATTTAGTAGTAGTGTTAGCGGTAATGAAATATAAGACTAAAAGACCAGATTTAGAGGACATTTTTTAATTTTTTAATTGATGCTGAGCTTTCATAGAATTCTTTAATCTTAGCAGGGTAATGTACTGCCTGAAAGATGCGCATTTACCATTGGCTATTGGATTGTTCAATAAGTTTCGGTTTCGTTAAGAAAGGGCGTTGCTACGAGCCGAAATTTTTCGTTTGTTATCTTAGTACCCTCTTCATATGAGTGCCGCATTTGTTAACAAAAACATGGAACCAAAACACATTCGAATGCGACTTTCTCAGCAACATTTAGAGGAATGGAAAGGATAAAGTGGATTGTGTGCGCCGATTCATCACTATGGATGAGAATGGGGTCTAACGTCATGATTTTCAATCAAAAAAACAGGCTAAAGAGTGGTATGAACATGGCACTTTGACTTCGAAACGAGTTCGTATCCAAAAATCGACCAAGAAGATGTTGGGATCAGTGTTTTGTGATGCGAAGGATTTTTTGTTTGGAATTATTTGCAAATTGGTCAAGCAATGTATTCTGCATATTATTGTAACCTTTTCGAGCAGTGGAAGGAAAAATTTCGTGAAAAATTACTCAGTTTTCAAAAAAAAAAAAAAAAAAATATGTTTCATCAATGGTCCGTGTCACAAGAGCATTTTGATAATGGCTAAAATCCATAAATTAAAGTTCAAATTGTTGGATCTTCCACTGTTCTCACCAGATTTGGCGTCTTTCATCTGTTTCCAGTACTAAAAAAATTTTTTCCGCACGCAATGATGAGCATTTTTCATGAAATGATGAGGGTAAAGTAGCTGCGGAAGCGTATTTTGAAGCCCTTCCAGATTCTCACTTTAGGGATGAAATGCATAAATTGGAATCTCGTTTCAACAAGTAAATTGCTGTTCAAAGGGAATGTACTAAATATTAAAGTGTATTTTAAAGTTGTGTTTTTCTTACCGAACCACAAAACTTATCATTCCAGAGTTTATAGTTAAGTTAGATAAGTATGACCATCAAATTCGACAGCTGTAACTTTGCACCTATCGTGTTTTTATTTCTCACTAAGACTCAGTATTTTTTATTCCCCCTAAGACTACTTCTCGGTTACCATTTGGAAAAGTTATGCCCAACTTTCGTTAAATAGAATTTAGTGGGTTCAAAAAATATTGATTGAAGAGTCATTAATTAATCTGGAATCTCTAGAAAATAGAAGGACTGTATTTTCCCTTTCGTTTCTTTTCAGTGCAGTTAATGGCAGTGTCCACTGTCCAGTTCTACTCGAGCGGATTAGCTTTAATGCTTCACAAGGAAGCAATTTTTGTACTTTTTATGGAAAAGTATAAGTCTATTGCTCAAACATTTCGACACTTTAAATTAGCGCTCAGTCAGGAAACCGTTGTATTGCATCTGGATAGATTACAGTGGAAGGTATAGAGGGATAGGATATATAGGCAATGTGGGCGATGAGACTGAAAAATTGCGTGAGGTCACTCTTCCCCAAAATCTTTTGGATTCATTGATGAATCTTAAGAGATCCGAAAGAGAAATAGGATGAACTTTATCCATACCCAGTACATCACAACCTAATAGCCTAAGTCTGATTCTAGAGAATGTTAGACAGTTATAGAGAAAATGCTCTGCACTGTCCTCATTTTCCTGACAAGGCAGGGTCGCCATTGATTCCCATAGTAGTCATTTGCTGGCCACAGGCGTTGTTGCTTGTGATTACACCCATCAGTACTCCCAGGTCTTTCCTACTAAGTTTTAGGAGAAAGGTCGCTAGTTTCTTATTGGATTCTTTCACAAAGCACTTTGCTACTCTGCAGTAGCCCAACTCACACCAACGTCTTCTGCCTTTTATGGGTAGACCTTATGAAGTCGTCAATCCACAGTTTAATCAATTCAGAATTGACATCTAGAAAGCATTCAGAGCCCAGTGGTATGCTTGCAGAGCCTTCATAACCAGTTTGTCGGTCAACTCGTTCTCTGTAATATCGCAATGTCTAGGCATCCAAATAAGATGAACTTGGTTGTGTTTTACTCAGCGAAGCAACAACATAAAAATACCCGCAAACCGTTCACCATACAACGTTGTGTTGAACTAATGCACAAACTGAATGTCACATCAGATGCGATTTTACCACCAATCCCAGTTTTTCCACCAGGCTTGAATCCAAAAATGATTTTTATCGCGGATTTGCTGAAATTCCCCAAAGAGTCCACCTCCTCTAATGAATACGTCCAACATTTTAATGAAATCGTTGCTTCTTTAAGAAACGAATGGGAGTTCGTTTATATCGATGGATCTGAAACAGTACATCGTTTGCAGTCACAAACCAGCTTGGTTTCACAATCCCATTCGGGGCTTTACCTTCCTACTGCTCAGTATTCACAGCGGAAGCAGCTGCATTGCTTGAAGCGGTAGTTTATACCTCCAACAAAGGCGGAAAATTGATTATTTGCAGCGATAGTAAATCCGTAATGGACGCTATATTGAACCACTCTAACGAAACTCCAATAATCACTGAAATCCGAAATAATATCGCATTAAATAAAAATTCCATAAGGATCATGTGGGTTCCGGGTCATGCCGGAATACAAGGCAACGAATGCGCTGATACTAGAGCCAAAGAAGCTGCCCAAGAACCTCTTCACTTCAGTGCACATTTTACTACCAAAGATATTCGAAAAATTACACTAAAATCTCTTCAGGATGCATACAATAGCCAATGGTTTAATTATCAACACCACTACAAAAAGTACAACCCTACTGGCATCAAACCGATATATCCTACACACATGCCTTCCAAGAACCTCAAGATATTTACACGCCTTCGAATCGGTCACACTATAGCCACCCATACTAAACAGCACAGTCAAACCAGCCTGCCCTTTTTGCAACTCAGACGACTACATGACTTCACACCTCCTCGATACCTGCCCAGGATTGAAATGCACTAGAAATGCAATTCATCCTAACCTTGAACTTTCGAAGCTACTCCACAACACAGATGACAATAGCATTAATTTAATTTGTAAATTTATTAAACTAACTAAATTAAAACTTTAACTCTTTGCGAAAACTATATATATAACTCTACTCCGATCAAACTCACACTACCCACTAATCTTTTAAAACTCCCTCAACTCCTCTCTCCCATCCTCTTGTATAGTTAAAAAAATAAATAAATAATTGGCGCGTACAGTTCTGTTAGGTGTTTGGCCGAGCTCCTCCTCCTATTTGTGGTGTGCGTGTTGATGTTGTTCCACAAATGGAGGGACCTACCATTTCAAGCCGACTCCGAACGGCAGATATTTTTATGAGGAGCTTTTTCATGGCAGAAATACACTCGGAGGTTTGCCATTGCCTGCCGAGAGGCGACTGCTATTAGAAAAATGTTTTTGTTAATTTTGCTTTCACCGAGATTCGAACCAACGATCTCTCTGTGAATTCCGAATGGTGATCACGCACCAACCCATTCGGCTACGGCGGCCGTTAGTTACTTACCTATATTATTACTCTAATTAAGATACCATAAGCCGAAGGCCCTGGCAGCCAGTGCTTATTTCGTAAGTGGAATAGTTATTAATAACTGTTACTCTTTTAAATAAATAAATAAATAAAAAAATAAGATGAACTTTGTTTTGTTTTGCAAAACTGTTTAGTTTGGCGTTACATTCACCGAATATTTTGGAAGAGCACCCTAGGGCTAGCATGGGCGTTCAGTACAGCTTGACTGTCACTACAAATTCCAATACTACTACCACGCCACTTTTTCTCAATGAGGCGGTATGCCACGTTCAAGACGGCATAGACTTCCGTAAAGAATGCCGTGGCCATCTGTCCTGAAGGGATCTGTCCATTGATCTCTATCTGGTATCAAAACATCATAATGCCTACCGAAGCTAACGTAAGGCACCCGATTTTTTATTAGTATCGAGAATAGTGTGCACCGCTCCGACATGGCATATCATGGCAACGTTTCCTTTCGAATTGGCAGATCTGGCGGTTGAAAGGTCAGGATGACATTAACGGCCTCACCAGATGTACTCATGTAACCTGTGATACCCAAGCACACTTCTCTGTAGCCTGGCTAAGGGTTTTACTTTGGAATTAATCATAGTAAATTTCACCTAGAGCGGCGTTTGTAACAATGGGTCGAATCAGAGTGATGTACAATTTACGAGACTATAATTTAGTATCCAATTCCAGCCTGCCAGTTTTCACTTTGTCTAAATCTAATTGAGTAAACATTTTAAATTTATTAGCTCAGTATAATATTTTAGTTTGCCAAATTTGGCTTGTTCTTCTTTACATCTTTGTCTTTCTTTCAAACACACCAAGGAACGCCTCATCTGATGTTGTGATCGTCCAAGGAGGATGGTTTCGTGTGTAGAAGTCCATGCAAGTGGGTAAAGTCACTGATTACCATTTACGTGGGAGTGACCAGGACTATCCTTCTGCATATATATAGTCCAAGCAGCTCACATCTTCCGGGTCTCGCGAAAGTATACTCTGTGTAACTCTCGAGCATCTGTTTGAGAATGAGCTAATGTGAGAAGGCGAATCATCCCAGGATAGTTGGTTGTGCGCTGGGTTTGGGACCCGCTACGTAAAAGCCCTTGCTCAGTGAAAAATAGAAACAAGTTGACTGAAATAAAAAGATCAGTAATAGAGTGCATAAAGTAGATAGCGGCAGGCTAATCACCTACTCTGTGAGAAATCAAATAGATTAACGAAACCAACGCAAGACGATAGTCTATGCTTAGTTAGTAGCATCTCTTGGAAGAACACACACCAAGTTTCAGCCAGATCGGTCAATTTCTTTGTGTTTGGCATTCGTTTGAATCGAGGAAGTCGAGTGATTTTACTTTTCAACCACAACAACGCGCCAGCTCAGGCATCGGCAGTTGTTTTTTTTTGTCGGGACAACTAGCAAGTGCAGCACTCAGACATTAATTGAGTCCATTGTACTACAATTGGACTCCCTTTTAATTTTCTTTAAATCTACCCGATCTCCGAAGAAATTTGAGTAGATCTTGTGGTGCCAAGGAGCCACACACATCAGTGCCAAAGACCTCAAACCTGATTCGAGCGAAGGCGGGGCAGACACACAGGAAGTGGTCCGCCGTCTCATCCTCCTCTTCACAGGCTGGGCAGAGTACACTGTCTGAGATGCCCAACCTTTCCATGTGCTTTGCTCACCCACGTGTCCCGGGACCCATGTTAGCATCAGGCTATTATGTCTACCGACATAGTTCAGCCTGGATTTACAGGACTTCACTACCCCTGATGTGGTTGGAGGGCTGTCTAAGGCCATAAGCGCAGCTTGGCTGTCGCTGCAGACACATATAGATCTGCCTCTACATCGTTTTTCCACAACAAAGTTCATTGCTTCTTGAACTGCATACACCTCCGCTTGAAACACAGATGCATGCATTTCAAGAGCAAAGTGCAGTTTTGTTTCGCTGGATTCCACGTAGACCCCAGAGCCAGAGCCATGCTCGGTCCTGGAGCCATCTGTAAAAATGCGAAAACAGTGTTTACCGGGCTCATTTTCTGAGTCTCCCCACAACTGAGCCTCTGGTAGCACTACACTGTATCTCTTTTCAAGTACGACTCTTGATGGCATGGAGTCAAGGGGCATGGAGAGAATCGTTGGATCGATGTCCATGCCTTCTCTGTGTTCCAATGCCGGACAAGGGCTGTACCAATTCCCACTGTGTTTCAGTCATCAAGTGGTGGTAAACCAATCAGAGCATCTAGTGCCGGGCCTGAAGTAGTCGGAAAAGCTCCGGTGCAACAGATGGCCACACGGCGTTGTAGTCTCGATAAGGTCCTCCTGACTTCCACTAGAGAGAGTCTACTCATCCAGACCACTGATGCATAGGTGATAATGGCTCTTATCATAGCCATGGATGTGCACGGCTCGGCAGTTGTGGTCGCAAAACTAATAGTAATAGAGTTCCAACTGGTTTCGCACCCCCTCTATTCTCCAGACTTGGTTCCTTTGGATCCCTCGGACTATTATTTGTTCTTCAATTTGAAAATTTGAATAAATGGCTGGCGGGAAAAGGATTTTATTCAAATGTGGAGGTGATTGCAGAAATGAATTGCTATTTTTCAGATTTGGACAAATCTTAGCGTTTGGAAGGGATCAACAAACTATAATAGCGTTGGATGAAGTGTATAAGCCTGAAGTGATTTTTACTTCTGCATCGGTTTGATAGGTGCGTAGGCTCGGATCTCCGTGGATGAAACAGACAAATGACAGTACAAGTTTTTTCTAATAACGGTCACCAAATACCTTACGGAAGTGTACGCACCAGTTATTTATAGATTTTTAAATTTTTAATTTTGTGTGAACGCCGCCGTTGCCGAATGGTTGGTACGTGACAACCATTCGGAATTTAGAAAGAACGTAGGCTCGAATCTCGGTTAAATACCAAAATGAAGGGAAAGTTTTTTCTAATAGCAGTCGCCTCTCGGCAGGCAATGGCAAACCTCCGAGTGTATTTCTGCCATGAAAAAGCTCCTCATAAAAATATCTGGCCTTCGGAGTCGGCTTGAAACTGTAGGTCTCTCCACCACAAATTAGAGGAGGAACTCGGTCAAACACTCAAAAAAGGTGTATTCGCAAATTATATATATGTATATGTATATGAACTTTTCAAACGACCCTCGTACTTATTTGGCAAATTTCAAATACTCCCACATTAAATGCAGATACCAGCAATTTTCTGATACTCCCCAGTTAGGCCATTTATTCATAGATGAAAAGTTGTATATGCCAAGTAAGCGGCTTCCTGTTACGTCCTTTTTATCGCTTATTTTTATTAATTTGGTTTTATTACACACACACACATACACACACATACATGCATACATACAAACACACGGGCACTCATATTTTCTAATTTTATTTATTGGCATTTTTGTGCGTTCAAAATATTCCTAGCTCGTACGCGCGTCCGGTGGCTAACCGCCGCCGCTTCAGCGTATGTTGGTTGTTTTCCTCTTTTCCATGATTTTTTTCCACAATTTACAAATTTCAGAGTATAAAATGCACACTTTTCGTGTTTGGCTGGCTATAGAAAATTCAATTTCTGTCAATAATACTGAAAGTATTACATAAATCAATTTGGCTGTGCCGCCACAAGTTCACCTATACACGCTTGGTAAAATATGAATAAAATATTTTGCTACTCCTCCACACGCATATTCGCACATATGTATGGTACTTATACTTGTGTGCGTATGTGTGAAATGCCTAAAGGCGTCATAAAGAAAGAAAAAGTTCAACTTCATAAATCCAATATTGAAATTCTAAATTTTATCGAAAGTCATTTTACAGCTAGACATGTACGAGTATGTTATATGCTGGATTACCCATCTATGTATGCATCTATGTATGTATATGTGCATGCATTTCCTAATATATTATATTTTTGATTTTTCGCAATTGCTACTAAAAAGTTTATGGCTTACAATTTAAATAGCATAAATGGCGTTAACAAGGCTAAATATAACAGTATAATTTACATAAATATGTATATGCCAATCATTTGTCAATCGTATTGATTGCATGCATTTAAAAAACAAATAAAAAAGTCAATAAAAGGTTAAGTGAAAGATATCACAAAACGTTTGATTTCTTTTGCTTTCAGTGAATTCAAAAAATTTGATTGATTGTGCGATATGTGTTAGGTGCGCAACTAAGTTCGCACTGTTTTTTTGATGAAAATACAACTTTATTCTGAATTAATGGTTACAAGTGAATCATTGAAAGTATTTCCCATCGCTGGCCACTACTTTTTCCCATCTTTCTGGTAGATCTCGTTTACTGTCGCGGTAAAACTGTTCCCCTTTTGAGGCTATCCACGGATCAAGCCGTTTTTTGATGTCTTCATATGAATGGAACTGCTGGTCAGCTGGGGTTTGGCAACGGGTTTGGCAACGTGAGGCCGAGCTTTGTCATGCTACATAATCACTTTTTCATGCCTCTCCGCGTATTGCGGCCGCTTCTCGCGCAGTGCTCGGCTCAATGGCATCAATTGAAGTCGCTACTGATCCCAGTGATATTTTCGCTTGGTTTTAACAGTTCATAATAAATAACACCAACTTCGTCCCACCAGATACATAGCATAACCTTCGGCCGAGGCGACGACGTAGAAGCATGACCGGGGAGTCCCCATGACTTTCATTTCTGTGGACTGCTGCGATGAAGGAAACCCTTCCTTTTTTGCCGCTGGAGCAGTTGTTCACAGGCGAAAAAACGACGCTTAACATCTCTTGGATTTAACTCAAAAGGAACTTAAGTCACCTGTTTCTGAATCTTTCCCAAAGCATGCAATCGCTTGGAAATGGATTGACGAGTAACTCTTAATACTGAAGCAAGCTCTTCTAGCGTTTGACACGGATCCTCACTGATCAATGCCTCCAATTCAGCGTCTTCGAAGGTTTTTGGCCTTCCTTCACGCGGACGCTCGCCAGCATTAAAGTCACCGTCTTTGAAGCGACGGAATCAATCTCGGCACGTTGTTTCACTTACTGCAGCATCTCCATAAATTTTTTGTAGCTCTCGATGTGCTTCAGCCGCCGTTTTTTTTCGAAAGAACGAGGAAAATCAACAGTTCCGGCAAATGACGATTATTCGGCACAAAATCAGACATTTTCACAAAACCAAAAGTATATGATACCAAAACAAAATCACTAATGTGACGAAGCCGTTTGTTTACCATATGTCTAAGCTTGGTTTGTGACGTTTAGACGTTGAGAATCGACTAGCACACACTGCTGGTTCCCTACTCTCGGGAGCAGGGTGTGATGGTGTTAGCGGCAAGCCATGTTTCCGTACAACTTTACTGACTTCACGCATGAGCTGAACATTCGCAGTTTAGTGAGCCAGGAGATTTGCGAACTCGAGCATACTGTATGCATTCACCCGAACGCCTACTTTGCTTTGTTTAGCCTGCAGTTGACATCTTCACCCGCTCCACAGTCTGCCGTGATGATGCAGCTGAGGTAGAAGAAGCTTTCGACACATTCCACCGGGCATCTGTCAACCAATATCTGCCTTGCGTTATAGTGGTTAACTCTCATAGCCTTGGTCTTGGCGATGCTGACCTCCAGTACGACAATACGTGCTAGTCTGTCCGCCTTCGCTTGCATGTTAGAGAGCTTGTGAGAGAGGAGGCAGATGTCATCGGCGAATTCCAGGTCCTCAAGATGTCTGGTGAAACTCTATGCGATGCCTTTTTTGTGCAGGATTGGTTGGCTCATTACGTCATCAAGGATGATGGCGAAGAGAAGAGGCGACAGGGGACAACTTTACTTTACGTCTGCGTTGGTAGTCAATGGATCGCTAATATCGACTTTGAGAGGCACTGCCAGTTCGGAGTTCTCGTAGAGGGCTTTGGTGAGGCGGATTATCCTGGCGGGAACGCCCTTTATACTCAGTGCCAGCCATATTGAGTCTCGTTTGATAGTGTCGAACGCCTTCTTGAAGTCAACGAACAGCATGTAGAGCGGGAAGCGCCACTCAACTGATTGTTCTACTATAATCCAAAGTGTTTTGAGCCTGGTCAACTATACGGTACAACTGTCTTCATGTTGTTTACTATTGTTGCCGCTTCGGCATCGCTAACAAGATTTTCAACGAACTTGCTCTTATCGTCTCTGGTCGATTTCTTTATTTGCTTCGCTACCTCCCTGTAGGCTGGCCGAAGGTAGCCATCGCTGATAAGTTGCCTTTAGAGTTCATTTCTGCGCTGAAGGGATCCATCGTTGATAAGTTGCCTTTTGAGTTCATTTATTCGCTGAATGGTGCCCCAAGTGGTGTCAAAGATCCATGGTTTGCTGTTGGTGGTCTTTAATGTGCTAAGTTCTTCCTGGCCGATCTGCCTGAGCATGGCATTTGTAGCTTCTTAGTCAGTGTTGTGGCGGTTAGTGGGCAGATTCTTGCGAGAGGCGCTAGTTATTTCTTTTTTTGGTCACAGCATCGCGCAGCAGCTGGACGTTGAGAATCGCTTATGTCTGCGTGGTGTATAGTTTTTCTTGCTGAATTTCAGCCTGATCCTGATGTCACCGGTAATTAGCTCGTGGTCACTGTGTATGTCGGCTCCTCGTCTGTTCCTGACATCAAATAACGAGCCTCTCCACTTTTGACTCACGAAAATATGGTCTATTAGTCCTTAGGGCACAAAATATTTCGTAAAAGTATTAAGAATTACGTGAGCTGTTATACTTGAGTATCTCCAAAAATCTGATAGTTTTCATTCCGCTGAAATATTTTTATGCAGAACTCTTAAGTATAAACTCTTCTATCACGTGGGGTGATTTTTCTTTAATATTTTAAAATTGATTTTGTTTATAAACAACTCGATTTTTGGAGGTATTTTCAAATCGGTCCAGACCAAAGGCGAATCTAAATTTTGTGGGATCCAATGTGAACGCACCTTTTTTACCACAAAGTGCGCTTGTAAACAATACTCTGGGCTGTCATTTAGGTAACTAACAGGACAGCTGACGCCCGTGCATCATCTGCGCGACCGGTTTGAAGTTGGTTATACTTTGAGTGCCGGACCCTGTATTTAGAAACCATGTATAAAATACTTAAAAGTAATTGAAAATAAAAAATATTTCAGTGAAATGCTCCATAAAGAATTCTATTCTGGAATATTCTTTTTCTCAAGTGGGAAAAAACTTGATGTTCCGAATTTTGATTTGTATTTCATAATCTGGGCCCAGGTTTAAAAACCTGAATAATTATTATATAATGGATTAAAATGCACCGCAAAAATGTGATATTTGACATAAAATGCTACTGTAAGTCTTTTACAATAATATACCAAAGATCAAAATCTTACTTAAGCGACTGAAATAAGACAAAACGGCAAATTTTGTTAAGGGTTAGAAAAAATGTTTTGTCGTTAGAGTCAAAAAAGGAAATACCGTTAAAAAGACCATTACTTTGGTTGTTGTCTCTTCCACATTTTAAGGAACTGCCATTTCGTCATTTCGTTATCAATATGACGCATAGGAAAAATCGAAAGGAAGTGTACAATGGACCTCACCAGACACGTTGGCACCAAAGTGGGATTAATAGGGAAAACTGTAAGTTGTAACTGATGATACGCTCTCGTTCACTGGGTATCGAGTAAAATAAACACCAGAAATGAATTTCTCGTACCCAAAAACCACAAATATATAATTACTTTCAAACAAGGTTACCAAAAAACAAAAAAAACATTGATTGGCGATTAATAACTAAAAAATAATAAGTTTTAAGGGCCGGTGTTGATTTTGAATAAAATACATTTTTGTTAGGAAATTATTGGCGTTTCTCTTTATTATGATAATATTGGTATAGCTCAATTACGTATAGAACAAAATATTAGCCAAATGGCCGCCGCGGTCTCGGCGGCACACCTCCATCCGATGGTCCTTTTCGATGACGGTGAGGCATAAATGAGGTTCTATGCAGTTAATGTGCCGAATTATCTCATCTTTTAGCTCTTGAATTGTTGCTGGCTTATCGACGTACACCTTTTCTTTCAAATAACCCGAAAGGAAGAAGTCCAACGGTGTCGTTGACCTTTAGGTGTGGTTCACATTCAACATCGACCCTTGAAATTTAACCACCCTTTATAATAATGGGGATTAATAAAAAAATAAGGAGGCTAGAAATCCATTTTATGAATACTGTAGTCGCCTATAAACAAGGTGGAAAGAAATATTAACCCGCCCTAATGTGCATACATACATACATATACATATATAAAAATGTTTTGAACTATGCAAGCCAGTCGGGTATTCGCCGGTATTTGAAGACATACATACATATTTACGAGATAAGATTATATATATTCGTATCTGTATATACATAAATACACATTTAGGCTCTAAAATATTTAAAGCGAAAGCAGGTGTAAGAGTATGCCATCTTTCAGTGAGGAAATGAAATACAAATTTTAGACGGAATTAAATCATTTCATTCATAAAATATACAAAATTAAAAAAAAATAAAATAAAACAAAATAAAATAAAATAAAAGCACAAATGCTACTACAACTTAGATGCGTATTTTTTACGTTTTATTTACTCAAGTCGAAATAATGCATAGAATTCGCATAAATTTACTACTAGAGTGGGGTAATAATAAAACTTTGTATTTTATATTTATGAGAAAAGGAAATGATTGTGTTGTGTTGATTGAACTACTCGAAGAAACAGAGGTCGGATGATAGCACGGCGCAACAAATATTCCATTTTTTTTAGACAATAGCAATTCAATAAAAAAAGTGCCTGGAGCGTAGTACACATAACAGAAGTGAAACTTTCAAGGCAGACAAGGAAAGAGAGAGAGAGAGAGAATAAGAGAGAAAGAGAGGGAGAGAGAGAGAAAGAATATATATCTAAATAAATTGACAATAAATTCACAACATTTGCAGAGAATACAAATAGGCAAAATTTACAAAAAACGGGGAAAGGTCGACCGGTGTAGGTAAACGCCGGACACAAACCGTGCCAACAACGCGTACTACTCCGAGCGTTTATCACCCGCACAAACGCAGCGATTCCAGAACCGCAGCAACGGCACAAATTACCGCAAGGCAATACCAATAAATCCCACGTCGGAATGGATAGCACTTTATATTACACACAAGCACTAGCGACAAAAAGTAGGCACCAAAAAAATACGTCGAAAAAATTGGGACCAAAAAACGCCCCAAACAGTAGGCCCCAAGGAAATATAACGCCAAAAATTGGGCACCAAAAATATATTTCCTACAAATTTGCAGCAACAAACAAGCGTCAAAAAGTAGGCAGTGTTATTTGTCTCTAGAAATTAGCAATCACAAGGAAAAACTCAGGAAAAATAGCCTGAAGTGTATCTAAGATATATATAAGGTATAGCTCTCTCTCTCCTTTTCCTCTTGGTTATATCTTTTTTCTCTCTCGCGGAACGAAAATGCCCAAAACGATGCATGACTTTAACCTACTCTCCATTCTCGCTCGTCCATCGACGCCTAAGCAGTTTCACTTCAAAAATGTGATCAAAGTGGCCAATGCAGTTGGATTCGACTTCTACTTGGGTCATTATACTCATGTTATTTAGATAATGGGACCACCCCACCCGCTGTATATCAGCGAACGTGAGAAGGCGCCCTAGATGGTTGCTGGTCTGGGGCCTTAGTAAACAAGGCCTTGCTGAAACGGTTTCCGGGCTAATGCTGCAGCGCTCCTGTCCTGGTAAAAGTTTGGCAAGCCTGAGGGTAAGTTCTTCATGTATAACCATTAAGTTGTTAATGCAGGCATAGTTAAGAAATCCACACTACCTCCCTTCCTGGCTCTGAACTCGATTGCCAATAAAGAGTAGAGTCAATCCTTGCATGACCTCCTTGCCCCATTAGTGTCTCCGTGACATTTAGGGAAACTGTAAAATCGTGTGAAGATGACGGCCTAAAGTCGGGAAAGAACAATAATTTAAAACAAAAAAGAAGAAAGCGAGCAAACAACAGAAGAAGGAAGCAAAGATAGACGAAATAAGGATAATGTGTATTCAGAAATGACCTCTAGAAGCAGCCAGTAGGCTAAGATCTCCACCGGTAAAGAATGCACCGATTCTGATCAGCGGATCAGCTCACACTGCCCTCAAGGGCATCACAACTGATGATCCCACAAATGAAATCGCGCTTACAAACATTAGCGAAAGATGTCTACAGTATCAGAGGGCTAAAATCAGCACAGCAAACTCTCATCCAGCAGTAGAACAGCTTGTCACTCCAGTTCAGGAAACGGCAACACAGTTTAAGCTGAAACGACTACTATGGAAGAAAAGCGCCAATCGACGCAATTGAAACGTCTCCTCGTCTAAATCTGATCAAAAGAATCAGGAGGATTGAGGAGGATGTGATCTCTCAATACAATCTGATCATGAATACTATCTAGCATGCGTTCAGATACCAAAAAAACATCAGCAATGAAGTCAAAGTTAGAAAATCGAAAATCGCCGAAAAGTAGAAGACGAAAGGGCAATCTGAAATCTTCGCAAGAGTACTGCCACCCAGCCCACATCATATATTCCCACCTGTACGACGAAAAACCCGAAGTGAGCTGCTTCCGAGAGCTGTAAGAAATCAAAGGCAAAAGAACCTAGTGGGAACATAGCAAGATTCTTAGAGAAAAAAGATAAAGGCTGGATATTTAGAAAAATAACCAAAAGAAGCCGAAAGATAAACCAGCCGAGCCAAAAAAAAAAGAAAGAAATGGAGCATACAAAGCCAGAAGCGGTTGTAATAAAACACCCAGATAGTCGTAGCTATGTAGATCTGCTGAAAGACGTGCGCGAGTTACGTCACTCAACCATTCTACTCCAAAAGAAAATACAATTGAAGTGGACTGGTCATCGTAACTCGATACCCAACCAAATAAGTGCCATTGCACTAACGCATTTCGCAAGCGACACAATTAGCTTGCAAAGAAATGAGTGCAACGACACTTATGCAAATAATTTACGAAATTTAGAATAAGCAATATTCGTATTTCGTTGATTCACCAAATATTGTATTATAGGTGAATCAACTATTAGCAATAGGTATAATAAGAAAATATTATAAATACTAGCTGTAAGCATATCAAAATTGTAATTGAAAAATACCATTTAATCAATAAAGACGCGTTTCGACGCCAGTTGATTTTTTTTAAGCCACGACTTTCGCATTGGCTTATTTCGCGCGCAGATTACGACGAATAAGACAGTCAAGATCCATATTTTTGGAACTCGGTAGGGGAGAAAAAGTTACGCCAGAGTTTATACACCAACCGAAAAGCACTGCGCATGACACGGATTCAGTCGCGGAGTGAAAGTCGAGCGCGACGATTGAGATACGAGATCTCGACTCCTTCTAATTGGAAACAGCAATCCGGAAGCTGCTCATCAACCGAGAGGAACTATAGACGAGGATTACGGCGCCGAACGCCCGTGAATAAGTACGAGCGAAATTCACGCTATCTGCCGAGGGGGCTGCGAAGCCCATTGATATCGGCGAAATAAAATATGCGCAGCAAAATATGGGCAGATGCGCTAAATTGCAAAACCAATAGCAAAGTCTGGAGACAGTACAATGAACAGCGTCACTCAGAGTTGCTTAAGCCTATTGCGCTGTCTGAGGTGCAGGAGTTTTCGTGATCAGCGGGCAGATACTCGTTAACCCTATGGCGCGCGAACGAGTGGATGCGTGGGATACCAGGAAAAAATACTCCCCCACTAATGTCGTTGAATGGAGATGCCAAGCCAAACAGCGGTGGCAAAGCCGATCGCACACTGAATCGAGTCGTAGATGGACGGCGAAGCTGATTCCTACAATAGGTAAAGGGTTCAAAGGAGCTTCGAACTTCGGGGAAGTGCGCTGAAGTGCGCTGTTTTATGTCTCAGTTCGTCTCGGGCCACGAATTCTTCCGGAGATATGCAAGGTAAGCGATCCCAAGGGCATAACTGCGATGCGCCGAGCGATGACGCTGAACACACGTTTTTTAGTTACTACTGATGACTCGCGGAAGGAGATGCTTTGAGGCAGCAAATTAGCGACATCGCGCAGACCAACGTGATCGGCAAAATGCTTAAATGGGCGGATGACTGGAATGTGGTTAAAAGATACGTTGAACGCGTATTGCGGAGAAAAAAGATAGACCTCGGCGCAATACAATAAAGCCGAGCTTCACAGACGGAAACATAAGGAGACGTCCCTATATCATGAAGCTGGCTAAAAGCGTGGTGGACTTAGACGTTGGCGAATAGGATTGGTCCATTTCATGGACGTCGTTCTGGTCCCTCCCGAAGCAATGCTGAAAGTAGTTCTGGGAATAAAGTCTTCCAGATGAGGAGGAGGGTCGTACCATTCGACGCAGTAGACGACGGTTGCTGTAAGTGCGAAGGCATTTTGAACCCTACCTCACTCACCAAAAAAAAAAATAATTGTGAAACATTCCTAAACGGTAACTTTTTTTATTTAATCTCTGATTTACTGATGTAGACAGAGTACAATTTTACACGATAGAAAATGACGTTAAAATTATTGGAACGTAAAAATTGTCGATATTTAACGTATACAAAAATTTCTGAATTTTTTTTGGTGGAAATAATCGTCCGAATGAGTTGATAATTCAAAAGTGAAAGTTGGTGAAAAATTTATCAGAATATCAAATAATATCAATGAATATCCAACCTTGGCGAAAAGGAAGATTGAAAAATTTTCGCTTATTCCGTTTAATAGGCGAAATAATTCAAAATTCGCCTTCGAATAACCTTTCTGCTTTCCGAGGATCCCAGGTATTGTGTGTCCCAGCCAATAGGTACTTTTTATGCCGCACGCCCCTTAGTTCCTCTGTACCTGTCCCAATTTACGCATTATTCTGGCATATTGTGATTATAAGAAATTTGATTCTTTATTTTTTAAAATATGTCCACAATTTGGCACTACTATCAGCACTTGAAAAACCTCTTCACTTAGTATTACGCTTCCACGACCTTAGCAGGGTTATTTTCAACAAATTTTCAGCAAGAAAAGGGTCCTTTTATCTAAATACCAAATGATAAATAGGCTGACATTCATTCGCTTGTGTGTAACGCTTTAAATCACGAAAGCCAATTGATGAGATAAAATATACCTTTCTTATGTAAATATAGAGGAAAATTTGTGGTGTAAAACAAGAAATCGCCGAGGGCGTGCGCCACAAGAGACTTTTACCTGGGCCGCTCGCTTATGTGTTTGTATATATATTTGTGTGTGTACATGTTATATATATGTATTTATGTGTATGTTTGTATACATATGTATGCATATGTTTATATATGTATGTATATGTTTGCATGCCATTAAATCCACAAGTTTATACAAGTTCGCTGTAATCTCAACTGTGACTGTACAAATTTTTCATTTCACATGAGTGGAAATAAGGCGCGTTCCAAAGTAAATGTAATTTTGTTTGCCCGAAGGTTGACACTTCAGAAATATTTTGTTGTTCGAAGAACTTTTCTGTGCAGAGGTAAAAAGTTCAGCTGTTGGTTTACAATGTTTGTTGGTGTTATTTCATAAGAAATACTCCCAAATTAAGTCATAAAGTTCTCCTACTCAGCCTACTTACTGAGGCCAAGTCATTTAATTGAATTCTTGCTAAGTGTAATAACTGTTATTATAAGACATGCAGAATAGACATTAAGGGGGGGTTAAGGGATAAACGCTAAAAAAACACTTTTTTCATGAATTTATTGTAGCGAAACGGTTCAAGTCAGTTTATTATATTCAGTTGTTGCATATTATAAAGTAACATTTCAAGAATATTTGATAAAATTTTCATGTAAAAATATTGCAAAATGAGCGAATGAGAGCACATTTACGTAGACGTCTTTTCAAAAATACATTTTGCAGTAGTCAGCATATCTCAGCGTAGAATCATCTAAAATCAAAAAAATCGAATAATTTAGTTAAAGTATGAGTTAAACTTCCCCCCAACGTTTATTTTGACGATTTATTTTCATTTTCAGCCATTTGGTAGTCGTTTGAAGTAAAAAGTGATTTTTGACGAAAAAATGCCGCCATTTTGTAGGTGTAAAACCACCTTAATATAAAAAAAAATGGCGAAAAAAAAACGTTGGGGGGAGGTTTTTTATATGTAATAAAATATGTGTGCAAAATTTCAAAAGGATCGGTTGAGTAGTTTTCAAATGCCAATGACTACGCACTTTAAAAAAAAGGTTCGAGAAAACCGCGTTTAAAGTTTGTAACGGACTACGCGCGCAACTGCTGCGTCTCGGCAGATGTTTGAGGCGGCTCGGCTTTATGCTCTATAACTTAAAAAGTTTTGCTCGGATTGACTTAAAATTTTAACACGGTATTTTTGAAATGTTTTACTACAATAACATGCTAAAACAAAAATCGATTTTTATCGAGGTAGACGACCAAGACGGCGTCCTAAGAAGGATATATTCACTTACTCACCCTGCGTCCAGGGTCGCCTATTTTCAGAATGTTTCATTTCAGATTTTCCATTTCTCGCTTCTTTTTTCGGATAATATACTCCAGGAAATTTGCACCGGCATTGCATTCGAAGAATCATCATTTTCTCGATTACTGCTTCAGATCTACATACACCAATAGCTCGTTGCAGACCTGTTCTCTCTAAGTTCCACCTGTCGCATTTAAAGAAGGTGTGCTCCGGATCATCATACTCAGTATTTCCTTATATGCAGTTTGGTAGGCCCACTTTTCTTATTCGCCACAAATACTTGCGAAAGGACCCATGTCCGGACAAAAACTATGTGAGGGAATAGTTAATCTCATCGTGCTTTCTTTCTACCCACTTTTTTAGATCGGGTATTAGTCTCGCTGTCCATCTACAGTACCATTCAGAATTCCATCTTGCCTGCCAAAGTGTGAGCGTTTGAACTCGCGGAGAAACGTGGTACTGGGATTCCGGTGATTTTTGCCACCCATCTCCGCTGTTGTGCTAGAATATCTATAGGGAGGGTTCCGATGATAACTAACACCGCTGCTTCAAATACTGTTTTATATGCCAAGCCACTCTGAGAGCGCAGGTGCGTTGCACAGATTGCAGAGTTTTCCGCCGGCATTGCACCCTTAGCAAATCTACCCGTATTTCGCATCCGTATAAAAGAATCGAGTTGGTCGTGTCCACTAAAAGTTTTCGCTTGTTCTGCGTTGGACCTCCAAGGTTTGCCATGAGCTTACATAACATGCCGTTTACTTTGGCAGCTCTTTTGGCAGAAAAACAATAAGCTTATTTGTTTGTGGTCATAAGGGGTTAATTTTCTTTTTGTTACTAAAATTTTTTCGCAACTTTTGGTTGAAATAAAGTGATTCTGAAGCTATTACTATCATTAAGATGTATATATTATCTGTGCTAGTTTTTTCGGTCGTGAGTGGGTTACATTTTTTTGTACTAAGCAATTTTTGCACTGATTCTGTAACTGTTATTAATTCTGCGGAGACAAGTAATCAGTTATTTGTTTTTTTTGGGCGTGAATGGGTTAATGTTTTTTTACTAACGAATTCTTCCAGTGATTCTGTAACTTTTATTAATTTTGCACGGAAAAAGTAATCACAGTTTTTTTTTTTTTGGTTGTGAGTGGGTTAATTTTCATTTTGTTTACTAAAAATTTTTGCAGTTCTTGATTCAATGACGAATTTAGTACAGAAAAATGCGTTCAGAGTTTTATTTTTTGGTCGTGAGTGGGTTAATTGTTTTTTGTTTACTAAGATTCTTGCAGTTTCAGGTTCAAATAATGTAATTCTGTAATACTATCATTAAGCAGAATAAATTACTTGGTTTAATTGTTTTTGGTCGTGAGTGGGTTAATTGATTTTTTTTATATTTTTGAACTGAATCGTACCTGTTCTTGAGCTGCATCCTTACCATACTGTTATTAATTTTGCGCAGAAAAAGTAATCAAAGTTTGTTGTTTCTTTGGTCGTGGGAGGGTTAATTTTCTTTTTGTTTACTAAAATTTTTTGCAGTCCTTGATTCAAGTAAAACAGAACTGTAACTATTACTAGTTAACTGCGGAAAAAGTTATGGGGCTTACATTTTTTGGTCATAAGTGGGTTAAATTTCTTCTTTTTACTAAGGTTTCTTGCAGTTCTTGATTCAAATAACGTTTACATAATTCTAACTATTAGGAATTTAGCACAGAAAAAATGATCGGAGTTATATTATTGAGTCGTGTGTGGGTTAATTTTCTTTTTGTTATTAAGATTTCTTGCAGTTCATAGTTCAAATAAAGTGATTTTCTACTTTCATTAAGCAGAAGAAACTATCAGGGTTAACGTTTTTTGGTCGTGAGTGGGTTAATTTTCGTTTTTGCTTACTAAGCAATTCTTGCAGTTCTTGGCTCAAATAACCTAGAACTGTACTTATTACTAATGTAGTGCATAAAAAGTAAGGAGTTATACTTTTTGGGCGTAAGTGGGTAAATTTGCTTTTTGTTAACTAAGATTTCCTGCTGCTCTTGGGTCATATAACGTGATTTTGTAGCTATTATTACTATTAAACAGAAAAAATTATTTCGGTAATTTTTTTTTTGGCGATGAGTGGGTTAATTTTATTTTTATTTTTTTACCGAGCAATTCTTTAACTGAATCTGTAACTGTTATTAATTTGGCGCAGAAAAGAAATCAGAATTTTTTTTGTATTGGTCGTAAGTGGGTTAATTTTGGATTTTTTTAATAAGATTTCTTGTTGTTTATGATTCAAATAACATAAGTCTTGGTTCAAATAAAGTAGAACTGTCACTGTAAGTAATTTTGCATAGAAAAAGTGCGTAGATTTATTTTCTTTGGTCGTGAGTGGGTTAATTTTTTTTATTATACTAATTAATTCTCGCATTCCTTAGCTCAAATAACGTAATTCTGTCGCTATTAATACCTAAAACAGGAAAAAATTATCAGGACCAACACTTTTTTGGTCGTGAGTGGGTTAATTTTCACTGTTTCAGCATGCAAGTCTTGCAGGAGTTAAATAAAAAAAAATGTGGCTTTATTACTGTTATTAATTTTATACAGAAAAAGTGATCAGCGTCATTGTGCTTGGTAACCAATGGGTTAATTGCCTTTTCTTACTATACAATTTTTACAGTTTTCGTCTCAAATATAATGCCCTTGCTTTGAAGAAATTTCCACAGAAAAAGGGTGTATTGAACAGGGAGTTGAATAATGCACAGTTGTTACGCGATCTTATCGGCTGCAACTTGTGACCGATTTTTTAACTCAAAACCTTAGTTACTTCATTTGTTAATTTCGGATTTTTGTTTTTCAGAAGTTTTGAAGTAGAAAACTCGTTCAGAACGCTTTTTCCTATAGGCCTTTTTACTTTTAGCCAAAAATAGTTATTCGACAAAAGTATTCAAAAGGGGTTTCCAAAAAACATGCTTTTTTTAATTTTTGTTTACTTTGGAAATCTCTTTTTAAAGACTTCGTACGCTTTATAAACATCCCACAAATATCTGTGTATGTAAAAATATGCATGTTCGTACTCGTATTACTACAGCTTTGATATATGTATGAATGTATGAATGTAAATGCCAGATACTCGTACACGCACAGCATATTTTTAGTACACCCGCCGCTTAGAAATAGAAAGAAATAGTAAATTTGGAGAACCGCAAAAAATTTAAATAAATATGTGGAAAAAATAAAAAAATACACGCCGTGCTGGTGCGAGTACATAAATATGGTATGAAAGATATATTGCACAGAGATAAAAAACAAAACAAAAAAAAATTAAAAAAAACAATAAAAAACACAAAAATTTAAATTTTTTTAGTATTTCGGAAATTTCGTGTGCAATTGCGTTCATAATCGCGATTATCTATGTATTTGTGCATTTATTTTACATACAAAGTGTAAGCAAAATTTAGAATGAATTTAAAAACCACTTAATACGTTTTTGAATTTGTCAAGTGCGCCAAATGCACAGTTATTTTTATATTGCTTTATTTTTTGTTTTGTTTCATCTACTCCACGCGATACCGAATTGTTTGCGCACTTCCCACAATGGCCATTTGGAATGCGTTGCTCATTTCAGTTCATTTTATTTTGTTTTCAAACGACTGATTTCATTCACTGCTGTGGTAAACCATGAAATGTTTTCATCGGCAAATCTTTTCTGTTCTTATCATTTTTTGATTTACAGCTGGTTGTGGTGGCGTGCTCCGAGTAGTTTGGTTGTATGAGCGCAGGAGGCTAAGGCCTATGAGTTGGTACGCTGTGGTGTGTGAAATTCGAAAATTGTATGCTCTCCCACCGAGCAGGTGCATGTGATGACAGTTGGCAATCTGCTATGGTCAAAGTGTCGCTCATAATTGCATTCGTAGATTTTTAATTAATTTTTTTTTCTTAAAAATATTCAACTTTAAGGAGTTGTTATTTGCTCATTTTAGGTTCGAAAAATAGGCTTAGTTATCTTCTTAATCCATAAGCATCTTTAAAAAAGTTAAGAGTTTTCTAGGGAAAAACCTGAATTGAAGTGTTCTGAGAGACTCTGAGGAATATTGGAATACTTTATAATCAAATAGCAATCGGAATGGGAAATATCACATTGAATGGTTTTAATAAAAACTCACAAATTTATCAAAATATCCTATATACCCATGAGCCGTTTTCTTTGAAAGTGATGCAAGTATATTTTATTTCATATGCGGATATTTAAGGGTTTGCTTCTTGTTAAAACAATATGGAGAAACGAATGCATACCAGAGGAGTGGCTCTCGATACAATAAAAAAGGGGACAACATTACCTGTACATACTTGATCAACGAGGTAAAAAGTTCGCGGCCGCCGTAGCTGAATGTGTTGGTGCGTGACTAACATTCGCAATTCAGAGAGAGCATAAGATCGAGTCTCGGTGAAAAACCAAAGTTAAGAAAAACATTTTTCTAATAGCGGTCGCCCCTCGGTAAGCAATGGCAAACCTCCGAGTGTATTTCTGCCATGTAAAAGCTCCTCATAAAAAAATATCTGCCGTTCGGAATCGGCTTGAAACTGTAGGTCCCTCCATTTGTGGAACAACATCAAGGGCACGTCACAAATGGGAGGAGGAGCTCGGCCAAACACCCAAAAACGGTGTGCGCGCCAATATATACAATATATACAAGGTGAAGTCTAAAATAAACAAGACTGGCGTCATAAAAATGCTTTTGATGAGTTAGAGCGTCGGAAGTTACATCCCTAGCTGACTTCCAGTGACAGCTTGGTGACATTCGGTTCAGTGGGAGCAAAGTTATTGCGCCTAAAGTGTCAGTGTGTTTATGTCATCGGTACAAACATGAGTTTCGAACAAAGAGCTAATACCAAATTTGGTTTTAAAATCGGTAAAACCTTTACCGAAACATTTGAATTTGTGAAAAAATTTATGGTGTTGATTGTCTATCTCGTGCCAGAGTTCTTGAGTAGTTTACACGTTTCAGAGATGGTTTTGAGGACATACAAATGCAAATGACAATGAACTTACGTGCCGCCCAAAATCAGTAATCACCGAAAACTCGAAAAACCATAGAAATTATTCGTAAATTTATCAAAAATGAGCCGAAATCTTCGTTGAAATTCATGAAATCGGAGTTGAATATCTCCAAAACCTCGATTGATCGCATTTTAACTGATCATTTGGACATACGAAAGGTCTGTGCACGTTTCATTCCGCACAAGTGAACTGAGGACCAAAAATTGCTCAGAATTCAACATTCGAAAGATCTCATTAAAGAGGCGAGAAAAGACGAGAACTTCTTTTACAAAATTGTAACTGGTTAGGGAACGTAGTGTTTCCAACATAAACCTGAAACGAAAGCGTTTGTTGCATCGCATTCGTCTAATTCGCCCTGAATACCGCGAAGGAAGAAGCTGGCGCTTATTGCACCATCTCATCAATTTACTCTTGAGACTGACTTTTTGACTGGAAATCGCATTTTAGCCGTCAATCACTCACCGTATTCGCCTGATATGGCTCTCTGTCACTTCTACCTATTCGGAAAATCGTATCATATTTGGCCATGAAAGGAAGACGTTTTGCGTCCCTAGAGATCATCCAAAAGGCTTGTACCTGAAGACATGGACTTCACCTTGTATATGTATATATATATAGGCGCTAAGCACCACTCCAAGGCATTTAAATTCTTCTAAAGCTTCGAAACACCAATTACAAGACCAGCTGGGTTGTTTGTTTGAATTGGTTTGCAGCGTAAACTTGGTTTTGTCGTTGTTAATTTGTAGTCCAACTTACTGGGCCTCCTTTCAATCGCTGAATGCTTTTTTGTAGTGTTGGTACGACTCTCGTAATTATTTTATATTGTGTATTGCTGCTGAAGACGTATTTTTATGAATCGAGGCGATGGACTGCGAAGGATGATTGGGTATCTCCTTGCTTAACTCCAGAGATCACTTGGAATAGCTCTGACAGGTATTTTTGAACAAGCACTTTGCCAAATGGCACATATCTTATTCAATGCAATCTAGAACTTGAATACCTTATAAAAGGGCGAAGCATCATAAAATACGAGTACATAAAAGCTCAACGAATAGGCTGTCTTGGACACGTGAAAAGAAAGACGGGGCAAAGGGCACCAAAACGAGCCTTCAAAAAGCAATCGTATGCGAAGCGAACTAAGGGAAGACCAAAGAAAAGATGGCCAGATTCGGTTATCAATGCCCTCAAAGAGATGAACATACAAAACTAGTGGCGATTGACAGCGGGTCGAGAAAGCTGGAGAAAGATAGTTGCGGAAGCAGTGGTCCACCTAGGACTGTCGTGCTAAGAAATATGAAGATTTAAGATTTTTCATTTGAATAAATTTAAAAATGTAGATATATTTTCGGTAACATTCTTGCCTGACTACTGAAATCTCGTACAAAGAGATAAAATATTAATACCTTAACAATTAAAGAAAGGGGGCGAAATTAGTCCTCATGTAAACCAATTCCTTATTATTGAATAGTTTCGATACCATTCCTGGTATAGTTTTATGATTTTGCCGAGATGTATAAACTATCAATGCCTTAATAATTATAAAATGTGGGCGGCATTGGTAAAGAAGGCGTAGTACAAATTATATAAATAAGTAAATACGCGAAGGCGCTATTTTGGCACCAATTCAATAGAAAATTACTGGTGATTTTGTTGCACACAAATCCATTGACAGAATCATGAATCACAACGAAGTGATGAATTCCATGGATATTTGTGGTGTTCCACCGCACGAGCTATAACTCAGAGTCGGCGTGCTAATTATTTTATTCAGTAACATTAGACCACCACGATTATGTACTGAAACAATACTCACTGTGAAAGAATTGATGTTGAATATCATCCAGCCCACAATTCTTAATTGAAAATCTTAAGGAGAAGATTTGCTCATTCCACGCATTCCCATCATTCCACGCATTCCCATCACTCCTATAGATAGGCCATTTGATTTCAAACGACTGCAATTCCCCATTCGTCTTGCCTTTTCAATGACCATCAACAAGGCGCAAGGTTAATTAGTTCAAGTGTGTGGATTGAATTTGGAAACTCCATGTTTTTCATATGGCCAGTTGTATATGCAAGTTCACGTGTCGGACAGTCAAAAAATTTATTCGTTTTTGCTAACGGCAGAAAAGCAAATAAATTAGAATTCTAAAGCACTTGAAAAAACCTCATTAATAAATCATTAAATTTCAACAAGTCTACTCATTATATTATATTTATGTTAAGTAAACAAAATAGATCCCTGAAAAAAATTGGTTTCTCTGAGGCAGCGACGCGCGGGATATTAGCTATTATTTGATAAGTTGTAAAACAAAATGTTTGTATCAATAAATTTGTCTTCAATATCTTTTTTTACCAATAGCCAATATTTTTTTTACAAAGATATGTATAAATATTAGAGAGACGGACACACAAGCGTGCACATTAAAAATTAGACTTTGTCAGCGTAAATCTTCAGATTCTTAATAGAACGTCATCTCATACGAGTACTATTTGTGTTGTTTAGTGGTATTTCAAACATTCCTCTTAGTCAAAAATGGAATTAACACTAGAACTACCCCTGGTAGTTTTTATGCACCTATTTCATGAGATGAATATCTAATACATGGGCTAAAAATGCCGGGGCCTAACAAAGAAAACACTTTTTTTGTCCAAAATTAGCTTTATTCATCAACGTAATTTCCATTCGGTCGCTCTAGTCGAATGGGTTGGTGCGTGATTATCACTTGGAATTTAGAGAAAACGTATGTTTGAATCTCGGTGACACACCAAAAGTGGGAAAAAGTTTTTTCTAATAGCGGTCGTCCTTCGGCAGGCAATGGCAAACTCTCTGCCATGAAAATGCTTCTCATTAAAAATATCGGCTTGAAACTGCAGGTCCCTCCATTTGTGGAACAACGTCAAGACAGACAACACAAATAGGAGGAGGAGCTCGGCCAAATATCCCAAAAGGGTGTATGCACCAATTATATTATATATATATATATACTTATATAATTGCCATCACGAACAACGAATCATTCCAGTGCCGCTTTAACGTTTCCATACCACTTTGGTAGAACGATTTATCTTTTGCCTCAAAATAGGCCTCAGTTTCAGCGATAACCGCTTCATTTGAGCGACGGTGAGAATAGCGATAGTGCGGCTAAAGAACAACAAAGCCGCGGGCGCCAACGGACTGCCGGTTGAGCTATTAAAATACGGCGGCGAGGAGCTGGTAAGATGTATGCATCAGCTTCTATGCAAAATATGCCTGCCGATTGGAACTTAAGTGTTCTCTGAACAATCCATAAGAAGGGTCATACTACAATATGGGCCAACTATCACGGGATTAGCCTTCTAAATATCGCCTATAAGGTTCTAGCGGGCGTATTGTGTGAAAGACTGAAGCCCACCGTCAACCAACTGGTTGGACCTTATCAGTGTGGCATTAGACCTGGAAAGTCTACCATCGACCAAAAATTTACAATACGTCAAATCTTTGAAAATACCCTTGAAAGGAGAATCGACACACATCATCTTTTCGTCGAATTCAAAGCTGCATTCGACAGTACGAAAAGGAGCCGTTTCATACCAAACGAGCACCAGATTAAGACTAGACACTCATCAAATATCATGGGAGAAATCTGTTAAGTACCTCGGCGTAATTTTTGATAAAAAATTCACTTACAGTGATCATGTTAAATACATATATAGCAGAAAAAGTTAATATAGCTATTAAAATGCTATACCCGCTGATTAACAGAAACTCCAATTTGAGCAAAGAAGATAAATTGGTAATTTACAATTCTATTTTCTTATCCATAATTATCCATATCCATGCTTGCCCAGCATGGGGTATGACTGCAAAATCTCATATTAAAAAGTTGCAAGTATGTCAAAGTTCTCAAAATGATGCTAGGGCTACCCTGGGATTTTTCCACTAGAAGGCTCCATATCGAGGCAAACGTAAACATGGTAAATGAACAAATTGAAAAATTTACCGAACGGCTTAAAATTCGTTGTAGTATATCAGACAATACATTGATCTCAAATCTTTTAATTAATGTAATTTACTCATATAAAAAGGAAGAAAAATAGCTTGTTTATTCATAGTGGAGGTTTTTTAAATAGTAGTTCTTTTCCTCCGAAATTTACCTGTAAAATGACGAAAATCCGTGATAACAGTTGTGCTATAATTATTGATGTAACATCTTTTGTCTACTTAAATAAAAATCTATCTATCCATCTATCAAACGAGGTTTCAGACAGGCTGACAAAGTAGGCAACGACGAACAAAACTCACACTTTATAAAGCTCTTATCAGTCCCGTCCTAACGTATGACGAAAAAGTTTGGACGATGACAATATCCGATGAAGCGACGCTTGGAGTGTTCGAGAGAAAGATTTTGCGCAAGATTTTCGGACCTTTGCAGGTTGGCAACGGCGAATATTGCAGGCGATGGAACCATGAATTGTATGAGCTTTACGACGACATAGACATAGCGCAGCGAATAAAGATCCAGCGGCTACGTTGGCTGGGTCATGTCGTCCGAATGGATACAAGCGCTCCAGCTCTGAAAGTATTCGATGCAATACTAGCAGGAAGATCTCCTCTGCGTTGGAAAGATCAGGCAGAGGAGGACGTGACTTCACTTGGTATGTCCAACTGGCTCCGGTTAGCACGAGAAAGAAACGATTGGCGCGCTTTGTTAAACTCGGCCGAAATCGCTTAGGCGATTATCGCGCCAATTAAGAAGAAGAAGAGCATTTTATGTATGTCTGCAAACATCCAGCAGTCACTGAGAGCCAAATCTGGCGAATACTATGGATGTTGGAGCAATTCGAAGATTAATTCATGTAGTTTTGCCATTTCTTTGCCATCATCAACACGCTCATGTTTTTGGTCAGCAGTGGGCAAACGCGGCAACCGCTTTAAACATAACTTTCTCATAGTCAAATGTTCATGCCCTATAGAGCCAAGACGTTCTTTTAACATCTCTAGAATGTCAGCTAACTCACGCAATTTCACTTTTAGATCATTCAAAACGATTTGGTGGAGTAGTTTGATGTTTTCTGTAGTTACCGCCTCATTCGGACACCCAATGTGTTGTGCATCATCGGTGTCTCTACGACCACGACCACGTTTGAAGTCAGAAAACTATCGTTTTATTGTTGCTTCTGATGGAGCGGCGCCTCCATAACAGTTTTCTAGCCATTGCTTCGGTTTAACGGCATTTTTCCTGTCAAGAAACAGTGTAAAATAATAACACGAAATTCGTTTTGGTCCATTGTTCTGAAAACAACAAAAGTAGCGTTGCTCTCAACCCAATAACTCACGAGCTTATTAATAGAATATCTTGATATTTTTACGTGTGCCTATTTAAGGTTAGTACTAACTGAAACAGAGGTGAATGCAAAAAAAGTAGTGCCATTTATGTGTTAGGCCCGGGACTTCTCAGCCGATGTGTTATATATGTAGTGAGGATATTTAAGAGTTGATTTAGTGATTTTGATGACCTCACCGAGATTGAATATAAAGAAAAATGTATACGAAATGTCATCGCGTTTTTAATTGTGGCAAAGCAATGGAAAGAATAAAATATAAGTAACTAATGCCATACAACTTATCACTAAAAGTCCAATACTGGCTGAAAGTAGTGTGTCATAAATTATTTTTTTATAAAAAATTGAAAAATATTATAAAAATTATCAATTATTTATAAAAATTATAAATTATTTTCTATAATCTATTCCGGAATGCTGAAATTTTTGTATTTGGGTATTTTGCTAAACAAATTTTTTTGTAAGTACATATAATTTATCAGAGCACAAAAAAAAATATTAAAAATATTAAACAACTATTTCGATATGATTGGGCAGTTGCTTCGCTTGAATTTTATTTAAAGCGAGCAGCAATACGAGACTGAGAATATTAAACTTGAAATAAAAGACTCGAAAGTCTATCTTAATTCATCTTCAGAATCTTTTATTAAGTAGAAAAATGAGTAAAAATGTTTACTGAAGAATTAAGAAGTTTTTATTCTTAAGAATTCTTAAGACATTTTTATACTTAACCCTTTGCGCTCGTACGGTGCCTCTCAGGCACCACTGCATGTAATAACTCGAGCGGTGCCTGAGAGGCACCATTCAGATCGATGTATCTAAATGTCTTATCTCGGGTGATTCTATCGCCATAGGAGGTGAAAGCTGTACCGCAAACTGTTTATGTCACAGACAGAAGCAACCTTTTCAGCATAGCCGACAGGGCCACCAACACATATGTAAGTCCCAAACTATGCGTGAATGGTTGCTTATCGCCACGATATTTAGTCTGCGGCACCACTTTAATCTCCTATAGCGAAGTAGAACTTTGTCTTCGACATCAGTTCGAACTCAGCTTTATTGGCGATATTTCTTTCCAAACTAGTGAGCCTAATAAGTATGGAACACGACGACGAAATTACTTCTAGTGAAGATGAGTTAAATTTTTTTGCAATAGGTTAGGTTAGGTGAAGTGGCTGTCCTACGACGCACCTAGGCCAGTTAGAGGCCCCTTGTGATACCACCGGAACTGTCCTATCCTACTCAACTTGGTCCTCTCTAAACCATTGTGTGGCCTTTAAAAAGCTAGCTATGCTAGATAGTTTGAGATTTGCAACCTCTGCAATGCTGTCCAGAAAAGGAGAACCGAGCAATCTCCACCGCCTACTACACAGAGCCATGCACCCGCATAGTAGATGTTCGATTGTCTCTACCTCCTCTATATCTTGACAGCTTCTACAGTAGTCATTAGCTGGTGCCCCTAATCTACTGGCATGTCTTCCTATTAGACAGTGCCCAGATAGGACACCTACTACAATCCTTAGATCCCTCCTGCCTAACTTAAGTAGACTCTTAGTGCGACCCATGTTCCATTCGGGCCACGCTAGCCTACTTATAGCGCAGGTGTTTAACTGCCTCCAGTTGGAGTTAGCAGCACTGATGGTGTATCTGTCTATCAAAAGTTTACATGTTGCCAATGGCATAGGTATGTCAAGCCTGTCCTGACTAATTTGGAGCGAGGAGCCTAATCTAGCTAACTCATCTGCCTTACAGTTGCCTGTAATGTTACTGTGTCCCGGCACCCAGAGTAGATTGATAGAAAAGTACTGTGCAAGTGTTGTTAATAATTTGTAACACTCCTTTACTGTCTTAGAAGAGTGTTTGCTTGATAGAAGCGATTTCAGAGCTGCCTGACTATCGGAATAAATGAAGATATCTCTAACAGTGACTACGCTTTTATTTAGCATTAAAAGGCTTTCTGAGATTGCCAGGATTTCGGCCTGGAATACGCTACAATGATCAGGCAAGCGAAAGGATGAATTGGCGAAAATAGTTTCCGAATAAACACCACCTCCCACTTGATCATTGAGTTTTGAGCCGTCCGTATATATACTAACCCCGTTTTCGTTGTTTGTTAACCCATTCACCCAGTCCTCTCTGGATGGAAAATGGACTGTATAAGGCCTGTCTAGGTATGTATTCACCGAGTCACAAAAGTCGGTGGTATTAGGAATACCTGGAAACATCCCAAGTATGCGCGAGTGTCCCCAATTGTTTGTCTTGAGCATCGATGATTCCCTCAATCTTAGAGCCGTTTTGGCGGCCAGTTGTCTACAATATAGGTCAATTGGTAGTAGATGCAACATAACGCTTAGAGCCGAAGTTGGCGTTGTTTTGAGCGCCCCAGTAATACTGAGGCTTGCCGCCCTCTGAATACTATCTAGGTGCTTAATGGAAGTTTTCTTATCAAGGGATGGCCACCAGACCAGGACTCCGTAGGTCATAATTGGTCTGACAATGGCCGTATATAGCCAGTGAACTATTTTGGGAGCTAATCCCCATTTTAAGCCTACAGTTCTCTTACAGGAATAAAGCGCCGTAGCAGCCTTCTTTATTCTTTCCTGAACATTCAGCTTCCATGAAAGTTTCCTGTCGAGGGTTAAACCTAAGTACCTGGCCTTTTCACCGACCAGCAAAAGAGTTCCGTTGAGTGTCGGAGGCCGACAGTCGGGAATTTTATATTTCCTTGTAAACAACACTAGTTCTGTTTTGGCCGCATTCAGGCTCAAACCACATGTTTTGGCCCAAGTATCCACATATTTTAAGGTTCTTTGCATTAGACTGCAGAGGGTGTCTGGAAACTTCCCCCTTATTAATATAGCAACATCGTCCGCGTAGCAATAACATTGCAATAACGAACTCATAAAATAAGCGGGAGTGTGTGAGATTACTCCCGAGTTGCTGGTTCACCCTATAAAAAAGCACCTCGAGCGCAAAGGGTTAATTCTTTTGTGTAATTTATTGAAAACAACTTAAATGTTACATATTTTTTTGTTAGTATTTAATTTTATTTGTTATTAGTTTTAATTATTGCATTTTATTTATATTTATTTAATATAATTAAAAAAATGATTTTTAGCCTCATATCAATATATTTTACATTTTATCCACATAAGTACACATTACTACAGTGTATAAACATGCATATGCACATACGTATGCATCTATCTACATATATGACTTAACATTCTTCTATATTTAGATTAACGCAGCTGTTAACAATTAAACGACAAATGTTCTCTATTGTGGCAGTCTGTTACCAGTCAACCTTTACCAGTTCTCTACTATCACAGCCTGCAAATTAAATGTTAAGATTTTGCTAAAATTCTGTTAAAAGTAAAATTAAAAGTTTTCTGCTATCAGAGCCTGTAAATTGAATGTTGAGATCTCGTTTAAACTGAAATCCATTTCTATGTTCTGTTAAAACGCTGTTAAAATTTCTCTGTTTTCACATTTTTAAATAAAATCTTCAAATTCCGTTTAAACTGAAATAAATTTCTATATTCTGCTAAAATTCTGTTAAGAGTTGAGTTAAAAATTTTCTGTTGTCACTGTCCTTAAAATCACTCAAATCTGCTTGCTGTTACTTTGAGTTTTCTGCACATGCACAGAGCAGACGCATAGCAGTTTTCAATTTCACTGCGTTCACATACCAAGAGCCCTCGACTAGCATGCGATAAAAAACTACACCCCTGCTAGTGCCGAGCAAAATGAGTACAAGCGACTAAGCAGTGCTGAATAGCAGCTGCTGAGAAAGCGGGAGATACACAGGAAGCGCAGAGCACACAATCAGGTGATAACAGCGAGTACATACGCGTAAAGCAAAAAACAAAAAAAAAATATGTCCCAGTTGAGAGCAGTACGGTAGGCAAAGAAGTCTGCAGAGATTTGCAGTAATGGCACGATGCATGCCGCACTGCTGGATGGCTGACCAAATGCACAAGCAACTCAGACAGAGGGGTGAGTGCGGGTAGTGTGCAACAGCGATTGGCAGCGGGTGTGCTCGAAAGACCCACTAACATAGAGAATGAAATTACGAGGAGCATAGGCAATGTCAACTAGATGCGCCCGAAGTGTTATTGGTCTTGGCCGGTCTTGAATGCTGATAACAGTTCGCTGCTGGGATAGTTGTGTATTGTGTGTGGGTGCATATGTGTGTATTTCCGTGCGATAGCAGAGAGCACGAACTATTGAGAAACACAGAGAGAGAGAGAACATAGTTGTTTAGTTTCATATCACTCAGTACTAATCACTGCTTGTGTGCGCGACCGATAACGGCACCAACGAGTGTTCTATACGGGTGATGATGATGACGGCGACGGCGAGTAGCGGGCACTCAACAGCTTACCACTGCTCCGGCTATGGCTCCGCTACTGTTGGCATTTCAGCTGTTGTTAGCTGCCTACGAACCGGGGCAACGTCACCGCAAAAGGTTCCAGTCGAAAATATTCCGTGCGCGCGAGAACAAACACAATTGAATAGCGGACGAAAGGCGCGTCAAATTAAATTTGTGATTGTCTTAATGTCTAGGCGTAACGGTTGATAATTTTCAAAAGGCTGTTAAAAAGTTTTTATTTTAAGCGAATATACAATAGAAAAATTAATGTTGTATAAAATGAAAAGTGAATTTTATGAAGTCGAAGTTGTGTGAAATATGCAAAGTGGTACTTGAGTTGTGTGGCTTGGGCGGAAGTGGTAGAAAGTGAGTAGTGTTAAAAATGAGAGTATTAAAAAAAAATTAAAAAAAATTAAATGAAGTGTTAAATTAAAAACGAAAAATTCTTGAAAGAAATAAAAAAATTCTTATCAAGTGCGCTGAAATTTATGGAAATTAATGATCTCTTGCAATGTTTATGCGACCAAACAAAAAATGAAAATAAAAATAAAAATAAAAAGTAAAATAAAATAGTAATAAAAAGCAATAATAAATGCTTGCATGCTGGGCAGCGGAATTGCTATTAATTTGAATTCACTTAAGAAAATTGCTTATACGCCGTGTTTGCTGCTGGTGAGCTCAAATTGAAGTGGCTTAACGATTGCAGCTTCCGAGTTTGCAACCTGCAACAGTGCAACACAAAGCAGCTGCGCAATTGTGCGTTTGTGAAGATTAGCTTAATTTGATTATAGAAAAGAGGAGGAAGATGAAAAATAATGACATTAAAATTGCGGTAATAAAATTTAAAAATTACAGCTTTTATGTGTGTTCAGTTAAGTGAGCGACAACGTTGACGAGCAACGCCAGAAAAACAAGCAACTAAATGCAGCAAATTGTAGACACTGAAGATATGAGAAAAATGCTAAAATAATAATAAAGAAATAATAAAAAATAAGTAATTAAAAAAAGGTATGAAAATAATAAATTTAGATAATTACATAATAATAAATAATCATTAACTTTAAACTGTGAAATTATTGAAAGATTGGAAGAATAGGCCACCCAAAAAAGTGAAAGTATTAAATTAAAAAAAAAAAACAGAGTTTATGTAAAAGAGTGAAATTATTGAAAAATTAACAACTAAAAAAACAGCGAAATAATAAAAAATTCTGCACAGATAAAATAAGAGAATAAAAAATAATAAGAAATTCCGCAAAAACTGAAAAATGAAATAAATAAAAAAATTGAAGAAAAATATTTCAAAAATAATGATTCGTAGGGGAAAAAATAAAAATAAAGAAAGTTAATACAAAAAAAAACAGATTTAAAGAAATAAGTCAGCCAAAAAATTGAAATTATTGAAAATAAAAAATAAAAAAACAGAGTTTAGATAAAAAAGTGAAATTGTTGAAAAAAGTAACTATTAAAAAAACAGCGAAATTATAAAAAGTCGCGGAAAAATAATCCGCTTAAAAAGAGAAGCGAAATAAGTAGAAAATTTGAGACAAAAATTTTAAAAATAATGATTCGTAGGGAAATAAAATAAAAAAAAGTTAATACAAAACAAGCCAAGTCATTAGTTTAGGTCTGTAAAATTATTAAAAGATTGGAGAAATAAGTCGGCCAAAAAGTTGAAATTATTGAAAATAAAAAAAGAGTTTAGGTAAAAGAGTGAAATTATTAAAAAAACCCTAAGGTAATAAAAAATTCAGAAAAGTAAGGCACTTAAAAAGGAAAGTGAAGTAACTAAAAACTTGGAAGCAACAATTTTAAAAATAATAATTCAAAGGGGAATAATAAAATAAATAAAAAAAAAGAAGTTAAAAAATAAAGAAACACAGTGAAATAATACAAAGTTACAAAAAAATAATCCACCAAGCCAAATAATTAGAAAATTGTTAACAAGATTTTTAAAAATAATAATTCAAAGCGAAATAATAAAAACAAAAAAAAAAACATTTAAAACAATTTAACCGAAACAGTGGAATAAAAACAAAATTTAAAAAAAATTTTAAAAATACAAAATTCCAGAAAAATAAGCCACTTAAAAAAGGCAATAACTAAAAAAATTGAAAAAAAATTTTCAAATATCAATTCGTAACGAAATAATACAAAGAAATGAAAATAGAAGCTGCATATAAGAAATAAAAAACCCAGTGAAATATTAATAAATAATACCTAAATTATAACCAAATAACTAAATAATTGAAAACAAAAAGTATAAAAAAAAATAATTCGTAAGTAAATAATATTAAAAAAAAAATAAAAATAAAAAAAAAAATCATTTAAAAACCAACCACAGAAACAGTGGAATAAACAAAAAAAAATTCTATTAAAAATTTCAAAATTAATAATACACAAAAACAGGCAGTGAAATAAAAAAAAAAAATGTAATCAGATTTTTTTTTATTTTCAAGTGATTTTTTGTGTGCATTTGTAGGTATGTAGACACTTACTACGCTCGTTCGTGCATTTACATACAAGTAAAATATGTTAATTAAAAAAACAAAGTTCTACAAAAATACAAAGAGCACAAAATAAGTACCTTCTCACCTGCAAAAAAAAAAACAAAAAAAAATCGCATATTTTGTGAATTTAATAGTTCATCGTTCCGGTTGGCATTGACTAGCGCGCGTGTATGTGAATTTTCTCAGCAGAAATATATTGCGGGATTCCGCAACTGCTCAAGTGGCGGCGTGGCCTGCCTGCACACTCCCTTCGCTATAGCAGGAAAATTTTGAATTTCATTAGCCGATTGCCCATATTTGTGCGTGCGTTTGTGTGTGTGTGATTAGTGAAATTTAAGGGCTTAACTCAACACTTTTTAGTTACCCGTTTTCAGTTGCAGCTAATTTTCGGTAACTTCTTTAAACTGAGCCAATTTATTGATGGTAAGTTTTGCTAATTTTATTGTAAGTAAATCTGCTGAATTAGCCACTATTTTACAATCTACGCCTAGTTTAACTGAACACTAAAATAATTTCAGTTAAATGAGCGCCGTGACACTTTTAATGAACTTATCAGGCTCCATAATGACTTAGATGCCTCAGGCACTGTACCTACTTTGAAAATACTGCTAAGTTACGTGAATCTCGATATGGATATTACAGCTTATCAGGTGCCTTTCATTGCTAAGTATTCAAATTTTTTTCGATGTTTTACCTGTTAGCGGATGCAGGTTAAATGGGCAAAGAAACAGGTCCGCAGCAGCTTCGGCCGTACAGAAAAACATGCATTTGACATATTTGGTATAAGGTGTTGCATTAGGATCGCATATAAGCAAATTTAAAACTAAACGAAACTGTTCATATGAAAAGTTCTTATCATTGCATTCTACTACTGTAATTTAGATGAGAGATTAAATTGACTATAAATTTTAAAAATTTTACTTATTCTTCTTAGGGCAGTTTTCTCAACTAATCCCCCACCAAAGCCAGTGAATATTCACTTTTAAATTGTGTAGTTAGATTTTTCTTTATTTTTGTATTTTTCGGTATTCGTTTACAAACTCAAAACCGCTGCGAATGAAAATATTTGTGTTAAGTAGATACTAACAGAAGGCTTATTAAGGAGTTACATGGTTTCGTCGGTTCAAAAAATCAAGTTTTTTTGCATATTAATTTCTACAACGTCTTAAGAATATTATCTCAAATTTTCAAGTCGATCCAAATAATAGTTTTGGAGATACAGCGCTCCAAGCCACTTTTATTGTTACCCAAAATTTCAAACGCGTTTTTCTCGGAACCATGTTTTCAAAGTCGGTTGTCAAATGTCCTCGAAAACTATTCAACCCATCTTGATGAAATTTTACACAGGTGTTCGAGATACAATTTACTCGTGCTTGGGATGAAGGATTTTTGTTTTGTCAATTACAGCTATTTAAAAAAAAAAAAAAATTCAAGCAAATTGCCAAAATTCCAATTTTTACTTTTTTTTCTTTCCTTCGTTCAAGCACGAGTTTATGGTATTAACTAAAACACTTATTTTTATTTTTTCATTTTCGATAATCTTGTCCGGAGTTATGCTGACAACGCGGATGCACTTTTTTACGAGGGGTCACAGGAAATCACGTCACAATGGAGGAGTTTTAATTTTTTTTTTGAAAATTTCAGAAATTATTCTTTAACTATGTATCTATAAGATAGAAAAAAGTTTAAATTAAATAAACAATTTTGTACATAGAAAAAAAAATATTGAAAATAAGCCTTTTTTACCCGACGAACCCCATGTAATTCCTTAAGTTAAAGCAAATTCGTCAAAAATTGCTTTATATCATTTTTTTGAATGCTTTCTTTTTAAAATAATTTCGTTTTTTACAGACATAACAAAGATGTAAGTAAAATATGTTTTTGGCAAAAAGAAATCCACTATTTTCTCGGTAGATGAGAAAATTTGTAAGTCAACGACGAAGAACAAGTAATTAGAAAATCAATAATATTTGTTTATGTCATTGATAAAAAAGGTAAAAATGTAGTGGCCCTAAGATGCTCCCTTGGAGACACCTCAAATTGCAATAAAGTGGAACGATACAACTCCATCGATTTTACCATGCACCATCTGTCTGACCGTCAAACATGACTTAAGCGGTCCCGGTGGTCTAGAAATTTAAAAAAATCGATTTCTTGTTTTTCCGAAAAAAGAAAACTATTCAAACGAACGGTCTTAAATGGCTATCGCCCGTACTATTTAGAATCATATTATTATTGTAATTATTTCGTATTTTTCTGAATAAAAATCAAAACCGCGCCATTTTGTCAAATTTGTTTTTCTACAATAATATGGGACATAGCTACAGTCATACTAATTAGTAATGCTTGTGGTTTTTGTATTTCAAATAAATAGAAAAGCCAAGCCAAAATGGACAACACCGTCCAGGTCCAATTTTTCGGGAGGGTCTACTTCAGCGCCATTTTTAAAATTATTAAAATCAAAACAAATTTTAATTTTTTTTGTAGGTAGAAGAAGTTGAATAAAAAGCCTTAAAAATTTAAATATCGTTTTTCGTACTTTTTATTGGAAAACAAAATGCCCTACATTTTCGAGCTCTAGACCACCGAAACCCCTTAAGCCATTGCAGAAAGGTGAAGTGATTGCCCAAGCAAGCGAAGTTGTATACTATTGGCTGTACAACTAATTAATTTCGAATTTTTTTGTTAAAAAAACCATTTATTTAAGTATAAAAGTGAAAAAATATTTTATTCAAAATATTGTCCATCCGATGCCGGCAACTTTTTCACATCTTGCAGGCAGTTTATGGATTCCATCCCAAACTAACTTCTCATCTTTTGTGGCGAGAAAGTCCTAAAGCCATTTTTTCATACCTTCAACATTAGTGAGCCGTATTCCACAGAGTTGATTCTGCATCGACCGAAACAAGTGCTAATCAAAAGGAGCTATGTCTGGGCTATAGAGCGGGTGAGGTAGAATTTCCCATTCGACATTTTCCAAATAATTTTTGACCGGTACTGCAACATGTGGCCGAGCATTGTCATGATGGAAAATCAATTTCTCGTGATCTGGTCGCCCATTCTGGCCGTTTTTCGGCTATTGCTTGCTTTAAACGTATCAATTGTTACCTGTATAGCTCTCCCGTGATCGTCTGGCGCGATTTTAACAGCTCATAGTACAGCACACCCTTCTGATCCCACCAAATACAGAGCATTACCTTCAAACCATGACTATTCGGCTTTGGTGTCGATTTGGCTGGTTGGCCTGGCTTCACATATGATCTTTTACGCTTTTGGGTTGTCGTAATGAATCCACTTTTCATCGCCAGTGACAATACGATGCAAAAACAATATCTTATTGTGGCGATTAACCCTGCATGCCCACTGTTAGTCATTTCGACTAACATCACTGCTTTTTACATTTGTAATTTCTTTTTCTCTCATTGTATCAATTTCATTTTTAACGTTGAGAGAGTTTATTCAGTTGCAAAGGTGCTCCTGATCAGTAGGGACTTGTTGTTTGGCTGGCTTAAGTGGTATGTATGTATTTGTAGAAACTGCGTAGTCGAAACGACTAACATTGGGCTTAGTGCAACTTTTTTAGCATTGAAAATGAGGCCGACTAAAATATGTGAGGAAGAAATTGAAAAGAGAGTACATTTTTGCTATGTCGGATGAGGATGAAGAGGATTTCAGTATTTCCGAAAGCGAATTCGAAACGAATTTACTAGAAGAGGGTATGAATTCTTCGGAGGATGATTCTTCGGACAATTCGGAGGACTGGAATGAAGAACCACCACCTCAGGCGCCGCAGGATAATATAATACCATTTTCCAAAAGATTTTTGCGTGGTAAAAATAAATATAAATGGGCGACAACTAAAGGAAAACGGCGTCGGTATGCAATTAACATAGTGCATCATGATAAAGGTCCAACAGGAGCAGCAAAGAATGTTAGGGATTGCGCTGAAGTGTTTAAATTATTTATCACTGATGAAATTTTAAGTATTATAGTTCATTACACCAACATCGAAATTGAAAAAAGGAATGGAGATTTTCCAACTGAAAAGCCGGTGAACAAAACAGAACTCGAAGCACTGATTGGTATCTTAATATTGAGCGCTGTTATGAAAGACAATCATTTGACCTCTCTTGATCAAATGTGTAGTGTTATTTCGTGCTCAAGGAAAGCGAAGAGATGGCGAATGTGCATGTTCTATGGCATACTTAATATCGCGTTTGTTAATAGTTATGTGATATAGGTATGTTCATAACGCATTAAGCGCGAAAACGAGACCTCTTTCACGTCGGGAATTCATGAAAAAACTTCATTCAGATCTAGTTAAACCGCACATGGCAGAACGCCTAAAGAATATTAATTTGCAATCGGAATTACAGCAGAATATCCGAGATATTTTATCCCTGCCAGTTGAGGAGGCAAGTGTTAAGAATGTACCCTCAAAAAAGAAAAACAAATGAAAAATTTGTTCTATCTCTTCTTACAAAAACACCGAATGACGAAGAGTGTATGCTCAAAATGCATGAAACATGTTTGTATGTGGTGAGCACAAGGTCGAGATTTGTGCCTATTGTGCAAAACTTTAATGTACAATTAACATTTTTTATCAACTTTATATTTAATGAAATTACTTAAACTTTATAACGGCAGGAAGCCTTGTTACTTTTTATGTTCTTTTTAATTTATTTTTAATTTTTTCTCAACATAAATAAATGTTAAGCTTTCAAGCTAAAAGTTGAGACTTGTGCCTAATGTACAAAACTTTTATTTTGAACTCTTTTTATGCTTAAATAACATAAAATAATTCTTTAACTTTATATCGGCAGTGAAATGTTTTTTAATTTTAAGGTTTTTTAATTTTTAATTTTTTTTTTTGTAACCCTAAGTAAGATATCTAAGACTGAAGAGTAACAAAATGTGATAATAATAAAAATAAATAAAAAACAGAAATAATTGAAAATGTTGTTTTACTTTTGAATAAAGAAAGGAATAATAATTTAATTTTTCAGTAACTTTTAAAAATTATGAGCATAGGTAGTTCTGCAGCATCGATATTTTGAGTATGTTAGTCGAATCGACTAACATTGGTAACAACGTACAAAAAATCACGGTGGGCATGCAGGGTTAAGCAGCATTTCAGACATGCAAAATCGTCTCTCAACGTCTCTCGGCTTCAATTCGTGTGGCACCCAATTTCCTTGTTTGTGAATGTTTCCGGCTACTTTTATGCGTTTAGAAATGGCTTGCTGAGTGACTTCCAATATTTGTCCAAGTTCTAACCTCTGGAGCATATTCAGGATAAGCTTCTGAGAGTAAACGATGTGCTTCTGTTGCTCTTTTCTTTAAATTGAAGAAGAAAAGCAAACCTCCCCGCAAATGCTGTTTTGTTGGAACGTGATTTGACATTTTGACTGTAAAAAAAAATGTATGTGTTTACTATGTATCGTTCACTGTGACATATCAAATTTACTTGATTTTTTGGTGTGCTTTAACATAGATTAGTTGTCACTGTCAAAATATTGACTACATAAATAGATATGAGGTTAGTAGCAAATACGAAATTAATTAGTTGTACACCCGATAGAATCTTGTGGGACACTTTGTCAAATGTCTTAGAGAAATCAATGCAATCCACTTGGATCAGTTTGGAAAACGTTGACATATATAATTTATTAAATACAGCAAGATTAGTAGCTGTAGAGTGGCAGTTACAAATCCATGTTGGCTTGTGTTAACTAAAGACTCAACCCCAAAATAAATGTTGTTCTTCACAATGCATTCAAACAGTTTAGAGATGACTAATAGCTGGAAAATCGGTCTATAATTGTGAACATCATTTTTTCTTCCGCTTTTAAAAAAAGGTGTGAGGATTGTAAATTTTCATTCATTTAAGAAAATGTCCTTAGATAAAGATTTGTTAAAAATAATCTCAAAAGAAAATGCCAAAGCTGGACAATTCTTATGTAAGATAACTGAAAGACCATCAACGTCTAAAGGTGACGAAGGTTTGAGAGAGGTTTTAGAGATGAAGATATCTTGGAGGACGCCTCATCAGCCAGGAAATAATTTGACACAAAAAAAGTACGCAAATAAGTTGGGTGCCTCGGTAGGTATACTTTCAGATTTATCATCCAACAACACCAAAGCAGGTATACTCGATCTCGATTTTTCAGATTTGACTAAATACCAATATAATAACTGATGAATTGCGTAAAGGACGAAATAAAGAGTTCATACACGCCAAATTTTTATTTTGTATTTACTCAACAAATAATTCAAAAACGAAATCGGATCATTAATTTTGCGCTTCCTATTAATATTGTTTTAAATTTATTTATTTTTTTTTCATTTTGTTTTTCTACTCCGCAACCGGATACTTTAAATTGAAAACAAAAACGGCTTAAAATTGCCAAACCTAGGAATGCTAGGTAGGTAGGTAAGATGGCAAGAGTACCCCAGGTACACTTCAAGTAGCACTTACGTGCTGTTTTGATACCATAATGTGGACCTCTACCTGTGAAAATATTTAGGGAAGAGAAAAATCGTTTTTTTCAAATTTCTTCAAGTCATCCCCAAAGGTCACGCTAAGGAATCTCAAGCGCCTAGCCGCCAGAGCCGGATATTTGCAGAGAAAGTGTCCCACAGTGTCACAGTCTCTTTCTTTGCAGGATCCCCACAGCTTCTGCAATAGGGGTTGTACAGAATTTCAAGCTTCTCCGCATGAGTACCGATCACCCAGTGACCAGTGAACACCACAATGAGTTTGGAAATTGAATGGCGGGGGATTCCCATCACCTTAAGCGTTCTGTTTCTATCGTATTGGGGCCATAGTGTTTTCGAAATAGCACACGATGAGACAGACCTCCATCTGTCTTGCGCTTTTTTAGAAAGAAATTGTGTACTTTCCCTTTAACAACGGTGAAGTGGACACCGATGTCTGAGAAGGGGACAGCTGAAACCAGTTCTGTCGACCCCTTCCTGGCAAGCTCATCGGCAATTTAATTTTCCTCTATATTCCTGTGCCCAGGAACCCAGAAATGTTTCCTGCACGTTTGAGACGTTTGAGTTCCTTCTAACAGGAGTTCACCAGAAGGGAGCTGCAATACGGCGATGACAGGGCTTTGATCGCAGCTTGACTATCGGAAAAAATATTAATGTCTCCCTCCCAACAGCGATCCCGAAGCATTTTGCATGTTTGCAGGATCGAGAAGACCTCTGCTGGAAAAACACTGCTTGTTTCCGGCAGTTTAAAGGTGACCGAAATCTGGCTGATTTAGAGTAAACCCCCGCTCCCACTCCAGACTCTATCTTGGATCCGTCAGTGAAACCAGAGATATCTATATCTGTACCGACTCTCCCCTCTTTCCAATCTTGTCTGCTCGGAAAGATAGCCCTAGCGCAACCCTCAAACCCCAGTTTGCGAATAACAGAGAAGGAAAAGGAGATCTGCTTCAAGATACTTCACTATGTCCTAGTAGAGGAAATTGTCTCCAAAGGCCAATCTCCTTCAACCTAATAGCGCTTTGAGCAGCAATGGATTTTACCTGCAGATCCCCAGGAAGTAAGTGCAGAATAACGTTGAGCCCAGCAGTGGAGCATGTTCTACAGGCACCAGTGATGCCCACACATGTAGTTCTCTGCACTCTCTCTAGTTTAGTGGTGTTGTAGCCCTTCTGAAGAGCTACCCACCAAACTAGGCCAAACTAGGTATGTCAAAATTGGCACAACTACTAAGTTGTACATCTAAAGTACGACACGTGGCTTGGGACCCCTTTTTCCGCCGAACATAGATTTACAGACGTAGAAGGCTATATTAGCCTATATAGCTATATTAGCCTTCTTCACTCGATTTTCTATGTGCAGCTTCCAGTGGAGCTTGGGGGCAAGTATTACACCAAGATACTTGACTTCCCATGAGAGAGTAAGACATTGGTTGTTTAGTCTTGGAAGCTTAAACGGTGGAGGCTTTTATTTCCTGGTGAATAGCATCAGCTCCATTTTGTCAGAGTTGACTCTGAGACCGCAACTGGCAGCCCATCCACTGAGTGTAGCCAGTGCACCTTCCAAAATTTCAGCCATTACTGAGGTCTTAGGACCAAGTCATCGGCACATGCTACCACCTTTACACCACCCCTGTTTAAGCGAGTTAAAGTTTCATTAATAGCTACTATCCAAAGGAAAGGCGAGAAGACGTCGCCCTGCGGTGTGCTCCTATGTACGAATCTAGTGATTCTAGCCCCTCCTGCCACAGCATTTATTCCCCTACCACCAAGCAGGGACGAGATCCAGAGGTAGATAGGTCTTTCTAGGTCTGGGAATAGGGAGCATTTTTTTACGCAGATTATTTTACTCAGATTACAGGTTAGAAGCACTAAATCATAGAAATAGTTTTTTCTTTTTTTTTTGCCGGTCAACCCTTGGCAGGCAATGACAAACTTCTGATTGTATTTGGGCCATGGAAAACAGCTTCTTGGAAAATAAAAAAAACGATTTGCCGCTTGCAGGCAACATAAAGCAGTAAGTCCCTCCATTTGTTGCACAAATCAAAACGCACGCTAAAAATAGGAGGAGGAGCGCGGCCTCCACAATTAAAGGTGTACGCGTTAATTGGTGACTAGGCGGCTTTCGGAAATACTTCGCTCTATCAATTCCAAAATTTCAACACAGAATGAAAAATCTAGACCCTCAAAAATCGCTTTACATTCTTTGGTCAAATGCCTTTGCTGTATCCACTTTAAATTTGCAATGGCTATTTTGCTTAAGTGTTTTTAGAATATATGAAAAAAGGGTTAAAATACATATCGGTGAGAAATATGTTGTTATGGTGCACACAGCGAAATTTTACGAAAAATAGTTTTGTAGAACATTTTAACCCATTAACTGTCTCATGAAACGGTCGGATTGGGCCTTTTTTTAGAAAATTTCTATAAAATACCTATTTGAAGGTTGCTAGAGGGTTAAAATTTCCTAGAAAATTACGAAAAATAATTTTGTAGAACATTTTAACCCGTTAGCTCTCTCACGAAACAGTCGTTTTGGCCCTTTTTTAGAAAATTCGTATAAAATAGCTATTTGAAGGTCGTTAGAGGGTTAAAATGTTTTAGAAAACTACGAAGAATAATTTTGTAGAAAATTTTAACCTATTAACTCTCACACGAAATGGTCGCTTTGGCACTTTTTTTTCAGAAAATTCGAATATAGTGACATTATGAAGCTCCGCAGACAGTTAAAATGCTCTGGAAAATTATGAAGAATAATTTTGTATAAGATTTTAACCGATTAACTCTCTCACGCAACGGCCGCTTTGGCCCCTTTTTTAGAAAATGCAACTATATTGACATTTTGAAGGTTGTTAGAGGGTTAAACCGTTCTAGAGAATTATTTGTCATTCAATTTCAGTAGGGGTCCCCTCAGACAAAATCCTTGTAAAAAGAATCTGTCAGTCCACGGAGAGAAAAATGTGCGTATGCATATGAAAATATTTTTAAAAATTTTATTAAATAAAATAATTTTTTTTTAATTTGCGTATGCATATAAAAATGTTTGTATTTTCTGTGGACTAATAAATAGTTTTGCATTTCATTTTATTTGGCATTTCCATGGAAGCTTGACCAGTGACCCGCTTCACAGGTCAGTTAGAATTTCTTGCTTCACTAACTGTTTTACAGCTGCAGTCGAATGCTGTGTGCCAGAACTGCAAAATTTATGCTTTTAAGATACTTTGCTTTAATTCCAATGAAAAAGGAGTGGAGCGTGTAAATGTAAGTTGGCACAAAATTAATCATCCAATCTCATTTTTAAATAACTTTTTTTACTTTCGAGTAATGGAAATCATTATTTTCACCCTTACGCACTCCTCTGCTCGTCTATTTATACACTACAGCTGGATAATTCACAAGCCTCAAATGTGATTGATGTACTGCAGCATTTTACAAAAATTATAAGCCTACCGGTGAGATGATTAATTTTGCGCCATTATTTGTGTTATTTGAGAAGATGCATTTTTTCACGTCCACTTAAATTGAATTTTCCTTAAAAATGAAATGAAAAATAACTGGGGCTTATTACATTTTTTATTACTGGGTACTACTCAGCAGCTTTTTTTTTGCGTTATTGAAGTTATTTAATTCCATGGGTTCTCGTATGTGGGCTTCGCTTATGTGAAATTTTTAGTCCAATAAATTCAATATTTTTGCATTTTAACAAATTAAATAAATCTGTCAATTCCATGGAAAATTTTTTTAACTGAATCATGATTTATGTTTCACTAATTGGCATATTTTTTTTCTCATATAAACTCGTACTTTTAATACGGAAAAAAAACTGAAATGCAGCTGCGCTATAAAAATATTCAATAAGTACTCGTATTTAATGTAATTTTAAATTGAAGCACAGCAGCAAATATGGAGAATCAAGGAAAAAGAAGTATTAAGAAAAAATATGTACAGCTCATTCACTCATTCTCTCATTCATTCGTTCATTTATTTAAAAATGGCAAACTGTGACGCGCATTCTTTAAATTTCTTCTCATTTAACCAGCTTAGCTTTTTCAAATGCAGAGAGTAAAATAAATTGTAAACAACATTTTTCACTCCCTACTCCCACACTTTTTCCCAAAAAAAAGCTCTACCTTATTGGTATTCTCGGTGCTTACTTGCTGCCATTTTTCATGCAAACCATTTAATACGCAACTGAACAGTTCAATGTGAATTTTTGGGCAAAATTTATTTCCGTTACGACGGCATATGTCCCAAAAGACTTACGGTACTCCAATGATCGATTATTTGAAAGATTAATGTTGCAGCACTCAAATGCAAATACAGTTACTTGTATATGTATGTATGCGGAGGCACACACACACACTGCATGCATTCTATGTACATATATGCAAATACATACACAGCTGAGGCCATTGAAATTCGGATGCTTGAAAAATCATACTTTTATTTTAAAAATTAAGTTGAATGTTTGACATTTGAAAACATAGAATAAATGTAGGGGTTAAAATAAATTTTTATTTATTTTTAGATATTTCGCAGTTTTCATAGAATATAATTGTCTTTTTTCTAATACTTTTGGAAAAAGTTATTTTAAATTTTAAAATGTCGAAGGCAGTAGAATTGCTATGGAAATATAGAAGAGTTGCTATGGAAGCTATGGAATATACAGGCGTGCTTTCCGGCTCAGTGTAACAAGCCTAGTAATGAGAAGGCAGATAAGCTGGCTGGGGTGGGGTAGGTTCCCATTTCAGTGTTTCCAGTTAGGTTTTAACGGGTTTGGAAACATGAGGCCGAGAGTTGTCATGCTGTAGAATCACGATTTCATACCTCTCCGCGTATTGTGGCCGCTTCTCGCGCAGTACATGATACCAAAACAAAATCACTAATGTGTCGAAGCAGTTTGTTTACCATATGTCTAAGCTTGATTTATGATGCTCAGGTTATGTTAGAATCGGCTAGCACACACTGCTGGCGGCAGTTCAAGTAAAATTAGAAAAAGAAATGAATGCTTATCCTTTTGACACGATGACTAGGCGCAGCAGGAAATGAAGTCGTCCGTCCACGAAAAGTTGGCTTCAATTGAGGGTAAAACATTTTGCTTCAATGCTGCTTCTAGGGCTTCAATCGCACCAATGCAACCGCAGTTTTGGTGAAAACAAAATCGATCATATATGAGTTACTGGCGCCTTTTGTGTCTGCGGTAACCACCACTGAATATTTCTAACAAATATTTTGGCCCTCAAATTTCTATTTAAAAGAACTTTTAGGACTTTTCAAAGAAGCTACTAAAAAGAAGGGTCAAATTTTGCCGTAATAGAGCAGAGAGCGGGTTAAAATGAAATAATTCGTATAAAAATGTCATAAATATGTATAATATATAATATTCACAATAATATTTTCATCTCGAATCTGCTTATAACTCTTTTTACTCGTAATATAAATTTCTAAGAGCAAAACTTGTAAGCTTTGGTCTACTGTAAAAAGAACTGAGACTTGATGTACTTTCAAGATTATGAGCGATTCCATGTGAAGTGATCCAAGTATAATATTTTAGACATTGTCGACAATACTTCTGAAAACTTGTGTATTTGTAGGCTTGTGGCAAGGCGCATTTATTTTAAAGGTGGTGGCACTTGTGTTTTGTACGTTTGATTGTCGTGACAAAGTATTCGAAAAGTAGAAAACAAAAAAATAATTCGCGTTGTTTTCTTCTATGCTGACAGTCACATGGACACGGTGAAAGAAAAAATCCAACACCACCTTTAATAGATTCGCCTTCGCTTGAGGCATAATAACAGGTAAACTGAAAATATTTGGAAAGGTTAGGTTAGGTTAGCCTGGTTGGCAGTAAGCCACGCATAGACCTTTTGGTCCGTAGCGATACCAGATGAAGACCGACATCTATGAATACCTAAAGTAGACATCATGCAGGATGTCAGCGCTTTTGGCGAATCTAAGCAGAGCTGGGAGATCCGCTTTGGATACGTCCTCCAGGCCCTCAAACAATGGGGCTCCCAGGCATTTTAAACGCGTTTTAACAATGCCGCACAGACGCACAGAAGGTGTTCTAAAGTTTCCTCAACATCCTCTCTGCATTTCCTGCATTTGTCCCTACTTGTACGCATGTGCAGCCAATATATTATGACCTGTTAGCATACCTATGACAGTTCTGCAGTCCTTTCGCGAGAACGTTGGTATGAATTGAGTCAGTTTTTTGTCGTTAGTTCTACACATGACTTTTGCTGTTTTGCATGTGGTCAGATTAGTCCACCTACCTTCCACTCGCCTTTTCATGTGGTCGTCCATTTCATTGTGTATTGTGTTTAGCGGTTTTGGTATGTCGTTCTCTTGCTCAAAAGGTAGTCTAACAGGACTTTTTGCTATATCATCTACTATTTCGTTCCCCATAATGCCTTTGTGACCAGATACCCAGTAAATACGCAGCCTACTGTTTGCGGCTAGCCTTTCTATGGCCTCCCTGCTCCGCCGAACATTTTTGGACTTAATACAATATGAGCCTATTACTTTTATTGCTGCTTGACTGTCCACGCATAAATTAATTGTTGAGTTCTTTCTTGTTCTAGTGTAGGCTAGTTCTGCGGCTTTTCCCACAGCAAAAACTTCCACTTGGAAAATACTACTGTTGTCTGGCAGCTTGATAGGCTGCCGTATCCCTAGTTTTGAGCAGTAAATACCCGCTTGCACTCCGTCTAAAGTCTTAGAGCCGTCTGTATAGATGTGAAAAGTTATATGGCCAGGCTTCATGCCTTTGTGCCATCCTTCGTCTTCAATTGTAGTGCGAAACCCTTTCTCCCAATTAAAGTACGGAATCATGTAGTCTGTCAACTTGAGCTCCAATTTCTTATTTTGCTGTGATCGAAGGTTCTGTAGGTGAATACTTCAGCAGCGGATTGTGCTGCCAGGTTTTCCGCCATAAGATCAATAGGTGGCATGCTGAGTATCATTTCCAGAGCCGCCGTTGGAGTGGTTTTCATCGCTGCGGTTATGCACAGAGCAGCGAGTCGTTGAATCTTTTCCGGTGGCATTAAGTATGTCAGTTTTTTGTTTTTTCATAAGGAAAAACAACAATTTCTCTCAAATTGCAAAATTTTAAACACACCATTCCTTTTTTTGTTTGAAATATATATATCTCACCCTAACGAAAGCCATGTCGAGTGGAAAACAAACCCGAAATGGATGAATGATGATTCACAAAAATGGTACACTGATGGATCAAGAACACGTTATGGTGTAGGAGCAGGAGTACTGGGGCCCAGAATCTACAAATCATACACTCTCACCAGGGACACCACTATCTTCCAAGCGGAACTATACGCAATAATGGAAGCAGCAAACATCATGCAACGTAGAAACCACAAGAGAGTAAAGATCAAAATACTCTCGGACAACCAATCAGTTCGAAAAGCTTTAGATAGCTATACCTACAACTCAAAAACCCTCTTAGAATGCCACAAGGCACTCAATAACCTGCCATCCAAAAACAATGTTTCATTAATTTGGGTACCGGGACATGAGGGATATGACGGCAACGAAAAGGCAGACTTTCAAGCCAAAAAAGGGGCAGATGAAAACTTCATCGGACCTAGTCCTATGTTCGGATTCAACAAAAACAATCTGAAACAAAAAGTAAAATACTGGGCCAAAACTCTATTAAATCAGCATTGGAACAACGTAGAGGGGCTTAGACACTCCAAAAAGTTCCTAAGTTTCAATGCTAAAAGAGCTAACATGGCCCTCACGTTAAACAAAAAGAGCATTCGCACTCTCACAGGCGCCCTCACAGGTCACTTCACCTGCAACAAACACTTACATAAATTAGGCATAACTAACACCAGCACCTGCAGATTTTGCTGCGAAGATGAGGAGTCTATAGAACATCTCATTATCGAATTCCGGGGTTGACGCATAGAAGGAAAAGGTTTTTAAAGAAGTTCATGCTTACAGATGAAGACCTTCAATCAGTCTCTCAGAAGGAGCTGGTACAATTCATAAGCATACTTAACAGTCAATAGACAGCATAGGGTGCACAATAGAACAATATGGTCGCAGTGCTAAAGGGCCATACCTTAACCCTTTACTACCATTAACCAACGAAAGCCATATAATGAAAATTTTCAAACTTTTTACAAAATCTTTAAACATTAAATGGTATAGGAGAAATTTCCAATACACCCCCAAAATCGTATTCTATGGCCAAAAACGTTTTTCGAAAGGTTGATGTGGACAAACACGTATAACTTTTTTGTTGAACTTTTTATGAAGTTTTATATTTTTTTTATAAAAAATTTTTAAACTTTGATTTATATGGTATTTGTTGTAGAACGAACTATATTTTCATAAAGAGTGAATGAAATTAAAAAAAAAAAAACAAAAAGGAAGGTAGTCAGCATTAGTAAAAATGTGGGGTTTTTGTTATTTTGGCCACGAGTGTAATCTGAGTGCAAATCTTCACACGATTCACATGATTACATATTTACATATTTTAAAATACTGAATTTAAATTCTTTTTATTTATATCAAAGCCGTCAAACTGGTTTCATGACTTACATTTAACACAATTTTTGAATTTAATTTGCAGAGCGAAGATCAGGAAATAATTTGCATAAGTGCCGATAGTTGTTTATGTATAGGATCAATAAAATAAAAATAGTAGATGCTCACAAATACATTCAAAGTTCACAATTTCTTTCATTGATTAGAAGAATTGCATACATACACGCAACAGACGCTCACATATCCACATATAGCTCGCGACAAGCGAAAGCATTGGGCGGCATTTGTAAGGGTTTCCCAACAACAGGTGCTAATTTGAATAGCCCGCTATTTCGGTAGATTTCACTTTTGAAGCGGTAATTTTTTGATATTTGGCAAGTAAAAACTACGCCAATAATAAAAATGTAACGATTCATGCTTAAACAACGCATTGAAATGATTAAAATACACTATAAAAGTGGTGAAAATTTGGCAGAGGCGGTTCTTAAACTCGAACATTTTTGGATCATCGTGAGGCACCTTCTCGGACCGCAATACAGAAATCGGTGAAAAAATTCGAGCTGTTGCGACAAGTTAGTGATGTGAAGAATAAAACTCGTGCACGTCGCTCAAAAACAGCCGAAAATCGAAAATATTCCTGTTGTAGCCGAAAGTGTTGAAGAAAACCCAGATTTGTCCATTCCTCGTCGTTTTTTGGAATTTCGCATTCCCCAAACGTCATTACACCGTATTTTGCATGAAAATTTGGGCTTTTAAAGTCCAGTTAACACAAGAACTCAAGCCGGCCGGTCATCAACAACGTCGTGTCTGTGCTGATTGGGTCGTTGAAATGCATGAAAATGAACCGGAATTCCTTCGAAAAATCATCTAGAGCGATGAGGCCCATTTCCACCTCGGTGGCTTCGTCAACAAGCAAAATTGTCGGGTCTGGGGCTCAGAAAATCCAAGAGTTATTGTTGAAAAGCCTCTCTATCCTCAACGTGTGACTGTTTGGAGCGGTTTATGGTCCGGCGGAGTCATTGGACCTTACTTTTTCGAAAATGAAGCTGGAGCAACAATTACGGTGCATGAATTGCGGTATCGAGAAATGATTAACGATTTTTTGTGGCCGGAATTGAATGGTATTGATTTGGAAAACGTTTATATGCAACAAGACGGCGCTACGTGCCACAGAAGAAACGAAACCATTGATCTTTTACGGGAAAAGACCTCCAATAACACCTGTTATTGGAAAGCACTTTATAACTTTTTTTGTTTGTCGTTTTTTGAATGTTTGATAATTTCTATAAACTTACAGATTTACGTCTCACAAACACAAATCCAAAATCCAATTTTCAAATTTTATACAGAAATCTGTAAAATTCCACAAACTTTTCAGTCGAAATCCTTGGTTTTAATAAGAGAAAGCTCTAGAAAGTTTTTTGCGTGCAGTTTTGTAGCTTCGTATTTTTATTGCTATATACGAGGTGGCACAAAATGAATCATCCTTTTGGAAAACTTATAATGTTTACAAATGGCGTCGTATGTCAATCATATTTCACACTTTGATATTCGAAGTGGACAGCTGCAGTCGACAAACAAACAAGCAAATGAGCATGGAAAGGTCAAAATAAAGACGTAGTGGACCTCAGGATAATTGTTTTTTAGTAAAAAATGCATTCAAAAACGAAGATGGATGATTAGTTTTGCGCCACCTGTACACTTTTCCACCAACGATGTTGCCCACTTTCTCCATATGGAGAAAATGCACTCCAGAAATCTTTTCCAGCCCATCTTCTTTAAGTTACCCCTTTCTGTTTTAAAACCTGATATATGTAAGTACTTGTGAAAGTACTTTAAAAATTTTCGTATCGGTTATCGCGCCTGTCAAGAAGAAGAAGAAACTATTTCATACTATATAATAATTTAAGAATTAGACCATGAAATGTCGCACAGGTTACTCTGAAATGATAGATTTGTATGCTGCTAATTGTAATTGTATTGCTATGCAATCTTCTAAGTAATTCCGAGAAATCGCATTATTATTAACGACCATTCGGTTGCAATTATTCATTGCTGGCAAATGGATGGAGTTTATATAAATGTAGATGTGGCCTAGAAATTAATTAGAGCTCATTTCACGGTGACCTTTGTGGCATTCCACTGTTTAATTATTGGTATGTCTGGAATTCTTAGTAATTACAAGGAATTACCTTATTCACATGTATCGGGTGCTTTTTAAGAGCTTGAGAACTTAAAATGATAATACAAAACAGAAACTTTGTTGTGCAATTTCTTTACGCGCGCGAGAGTATAATTTCTAGGCCGCGACATACGAGCTAGAGTTATGAAAAACCATCACGAAATGTTTGAGCCTACGGCATACAAGCTATTCTCTTCCGCTTTGTGCGGTGCTTCTTAGTCGTTAGAAAAAAAAGCAGTACCGATAGCTAGGCGATCAGCTGCAATACCATCAAATCACAATAAAAGTATAAATGCAAAACGTATACCACACACAAATCTCAGGGTGGTATATATTCTGAAATAGTCTATGATTACGATAAAAAGCAATCACAATCGCTAGTGTACTATATATCGCACTGTCGTCACGTGTTACTTCCATTGATGGATTGTTTATAATTACACGCAATGATGATTTGAGATTCTACCATGGCCGGAGACCATCAACAACAATGACATCATTGCAAGCAGAATTTCGAAGACGGTCGATGAATTGTTTAGAAACTCTTGATCAACAAGTGATTCAATTTATACAACAAAGAGAAGGATTGTCGATATTCTCTTTTGATTGTCAAAGTGTACGTGCTCAGGTTACTGACGTATTGAATCCAGTTATGGAAAAATGCAATGTAGTAGTTTTTCATGAGACTTGGTTGCGTGAAGACGAGAAAATAAGTTTACCGAATTTCAACTGCATCATCCAGTATAAAAGAAGTAATGTTCGAACCGGTGGAGTCGCTATCTACCACAACAAAACTGAACGTCCTCACACCACACTTACGATTTATCGCTGTACAGTCAACATCAAATGCAGCTATAGCAGAAGATGTCGGTGATATTTGTAATTCTGTGTGCTGTGCGACATTATCGCATTTTTACTTGGTTTGTTATTAAGATACAGGGTTTGATTCAAAAGAAATGAGCCTTATTTTTTAAGCAGTTTTATTAAACCTTTTGGCTTATACAATTAATATTCTTCAAAATAGGAGCCTTGAGCGTCAATACACTGCTGGTAGTGGTCCTTCCAATGCAGGAAACATTTTTTAAACTCATCCGCCGGAATCGCGTTCAATTCGGCTGTCACAGTTTTTTGGATTGCCTCGATGGGGTCGAAACGCCTCCCCTTCAGCTTTCTTTTCAGGTGCGGGAACAAGAAGAAGTCCGGAGGGGACAGCTCTGGACTGTATGGAGGGTGGGGAAGCACCGGAACCTCCATCTTGGCCAATGCAGAGGTGCAGAGGAAGGCGGTGTGCGTCGGCGCATTGTCGTGATAAAGGGTCCAATTGTTCTTCGACGTCCTCCCGGCCTTCCTTGAACGACTTGTGCCACCGTTTTACTTGGGCACTGGACAGAGATTGGTCCCCGTAAGCCTCCTTGAGTAGCCCAATGGTTTCGGTACTCGTTTTGTTTAGGTTCACACAAAATTTCGCTGCATTTTCGTCACAGCGATGTTGACTGCACCGTTGTTGCCAGCGAACTGGGACCGGTTTCTAGTGGAAGGGGAAGGTCCAACGATCATTTTCCCCCACCAGCCGATTCGGTTGATCGCTTGGCAGACGCTCCGCGCGGGAAGGCCCATTACTTTCAATCAAACCCTGTACACTCGTGATGGTGGTAAACTTCGTATTAACTGCAGATTTCAATGTAAATTTTGCATCGGACACTTCCATGAAATTAATGGAATTTTTAGAACAGCAACTGAATTT